>NW_027182322.1:3750000-5000000 GCF_040938575.1 Ambystoma mexicanum
AGCACATATATTTCTTTA
The DNA here is from genome assembly GCF_040938575.1 of Ambystoma mexicanum. Classification (NCBI taxonomy): domain Eukaryota; kingdom Metazoa; phylum Chordata; class Amphibia; order Caudata; family Ambystomatidae; genus Ambystoma; species Ambystoma mexicanum. Next base: position 3,750,019 of record NW_027182322.1, read on the forward strand.
TTTTTATTGTATTTGGGGAGAGGGGGTTAATATAGCACGTCCAATGTGGAAAAGTGCTTTCCATAGCACCTTGCAGGTGGGCGACATCTAGAGCTGTGCAGTAGCCACCCATGCCCCAGACGTCAAAGAGAACAAGAAATTACACATGTTGGAAGTGAGGGTGAGACATTGAGGAGATATGATCCCCGTATGAAGCCGAGAAAAGGAGGAGGCGTGAACGTGCATCCATGTATGCAGGCGAGAAGGGAAGGAGCATTGGTCATGCATCCCTGCATGAGGGTGAGACAGGGAGGAGATATGATCCCCGTATGAAGCCCAGAGAAGGAGGAGGCTTGAACGTGCATTCATGTATGCGGGCGAGACAGGAAGGAGCATTGGTCATGCATCCCTGCATGAGGGTGAGACAGGGAGGAGATATGATCCCCGTATGAAGCCGAGAGAAGGAGGAGGCGTGAACGTGCATCCATGTATGCGGGCGAGACAGGAAGGAGCATTGGTCATGCATCCCTGCATGAGGGTGAGACAGGGAGGAGATATGATCCCCGTATGAAGCCGAGAGAAGGAGGAGGCGTGAACGTGCATCCATGTATGCGGGCGAGACGGGAAGGAGCATTGGTCATGCATCCCTTCCCGAGGGTGAGACAGGGAGGAGATAAAATCCCTGTATGAAGCCGAGAGAACGAGGAGACATGAACGTGCATCCATGTATGCGGGCGAGAAGGGAAGGAGCATTGGTCATGCATCCCTGCATGAGGGTGAGACAGGGAGGAGATAAAATCCCTGTATGAAGCCAAGAGAACGAGGCGGCATGAACATGCATCCTTGTATGCAGGTGTGACATGGAGTCATCATGAACATGCATCCCTTTATAAGGACATAACATGGAGGACGCATGAACATGAATGCCTGAATTTTATGGTGGTGGCCTTCGGGTGATTTGGCACGTGCAATTGGTGAAGAGCACTTCTCCTGCGCAAAAAAATAAATTTACTATTAGCACCCCGGAGGGAGCCTCTGCACTTCTTATAGGGAGAAAACTCTGCAATGGAAGGGGACAGGGTCAATAACAGCTGTAAACTCTCACAAGACCATCACTGCTCTCACACTTTCCTGCTCTCAGGCTGGCGGGCCATTATCGGCCCTGGCTGCCGCACCATTGCCAGGTTTGTGTAACTATATTATTTCTAATTGGCTCCACTTTGATGACTTTCCTTTGGATTCTGACTTGATTATTGAGATCTTAAATAAGTGACTGGGGATCAGGTGTCCACTTATTCTCATGGATAACATCACAACCAACCTTTAATTCAAACATGAGTCATGACATCACAGATGGAGTACAGCTTATGATAGAGGTGGAACGTCACATTGTAGCAGCCCAAGTAGCTCGCCGTGATCGTATAGTGGTTAGTGCTCTGTGTTGTGGCCGCAGCAACCTCGGTTCGAATCCGAGTCACGGCATTGTGGTGAGGCAATGTCACGTCACGGCAGTTGGGCAGATATTTTAGAATTTCCATTAATACATTGGCAATCTCTGTGGAGGACTGAAACAATTCGATGTCCTGTTACTGTTATGAACCTTTTGTTTCTTTAATGCTCTTTGCACACTTTTTCATCGGGTGACTGTAATGTATTTCAACCAAATCTAATCAAGAGCGCATTATGTGGTGACATTTGCAGTACATGAAACATTATAACACTGCCATTTACGTCAATAACCACTAGCTTGATTAAGACATATGTATTGCAGCGACAGTATTTCCCAGTTACAAATGGGAATAAAAACAACATCCGCGAGGGATTGAACCAACGACATTTAACTGATGTTGCCAATGGAGCGCGTTGCAGAGAGCGCGAGGTCCCGCCTTTAGAGTCACACGCTGATGATAATACAGATGTTTAAATAAACAGGCATATCTGTGGACTTGTGGTCTTTCTACATTGGGACTCATAGTCTAGTCCTAGGCTATTGTAGGCACTGGCGTATCTTTTAGTGGAATGAGAGGCATTCTGTAGTCGCGTGAAAGGACCTTTCAAGTCAATCTGATCTGTATTGTCCTGTGAAAAAAAGCGTTCTTAGACACAGTGAGGAGTTTTTGGGGATAATGGGAAAATCATTTCCAACTAAATGACAGGAATTTCTTAGTCCAATCATGAGGTGTGCTAGGCATTTTTATACTGTGGCGGAAAGAGAGAGAGTATAACAGTCATTATAAATAAAGGGCCAAGGAAGTGACAGTTTATGGAAGGAACAATTTGCACATAGTTTTAGAATGTGGTCAGGAGGAGGACAATGTGCTGACACATATGAAACATTAGAAGGTAGACATTATGGAAGCACATATATTTCTTTATTTTTATTGTATTTGGGGAGAGGGGGTTAATATAGCACGTCCAATGTGGAAAAGTGCTTTCCATAGCACCTTGCAGGTGGGCGACATCTAGAGCTGTGCAGTAGCCACCCATGCCCCAGACGTCAAAGAGAACAAGAAGTTACACATGTTGGAAGTGAGGGTGAGACATTGAGGAGATATGATCCCCGTATGAAGCCGAGAAAAGGAGGAGGCGTGAACGTGCATCCATGTATGCAGGCGAGAAGGGAAGGAGCATTGGTCATGCATCCCTGCATGAGGGTGAGACAGGGAGGAGATATGATCCCCGTATGAAGCCGAGAGAATGAGGAGGCGTGAACGTGCATCCATGTATGCGGGCGAGACAGGAAGGAGCATTGGTCATGCATCCCTGCATGAGGGTGAGACAGGGAGGAGATATGATCCCCGTATGAAGCCGAGAGAAGGAGGAGGCGTGAACGTGCATCCATGTATGCAGGCGAGAAGGGAAGGAGCATTGGTCATGCATCCCTGCATGAGGGTGAGACAGGGAGGAGATATGATCCCCGTATGAAGCCGAGAGAAGGAGGAGGCGTGAACGTGCATCCATGTATGCGGGCGAGACGGGAAGGAGCATTGGTCATGCATCCCTTCCCGAGGGTGAGACAGGGAGGAGATAAAATCCCCGTATGAAGCCAAGAGAAGGAGGAGGCGTGAACGTGCATCCATGTATGCAGGCGAGAAGGGAAGGAGCATTGGTCATGCATCCCTGCATGAGGGTGAGACAGGGAGGAGATATGATCCCCGTATGAAGCCGAGAGAAGGAGGAGGCGTGAACGTGCATCCATTTATGCGGGTAAGACAGGAAGGAGCATTGGTCATGCATCCCTGCATGAGGGTGAGACAGGGAGGAGATATGATCCCCGTATGAAGCCGAGAGAAGGAGGAGGCGTGAACGTGCATCCATGTATGCGGGCGAGACGGGAAGGAGCATTGGTCATGCATCCCTTCCTGAGGGTGAGACAGGGAGGAGATAAAATCCCCGTATGAAGCCGAGAGAACGAGAAGACATGAACGTGCATCCATGTATGCGGGCGAGAAGGGAAGGAGCATTGGTCATGCATCCCTGCATGAGGGTGAGACAGGGAGGAGATAAAATCCCTTTATGAAGCCAAGAGAACGAGGAGGCATGAACATGCATCCTTGTATGCAGGTGTGACATGGAGTCATCATGAACATGCATCCCTTTATAAGGACATAACATGGAGGACGCATGAACATGAATGCCTGAATTTTATGGTGGTGGCCTTCGGGTGATTTGGCACGTGCAATTGGCAAAGAGCACTTCTCCTGTGCAAAAAAATAAATTTACTATTAGCACCCCGGAGGGAGCCTCTGCACTTCTTATAGGGAGAAAACTCTGCAATGGAAGGGGACAGGGTCAATAACAGCTGTAAACTCTCACAAGACCATCACTGCTCTCACACTTTCCTGCTCTCAGGCTGGCGGGCCATTATCGGCCCTGGCTGCCGCACCATTGCCAGGTTTGTGTAACTATATTATTTCTAATTGGCTCCACTTTGATGACTTTCATTTGGATTCTGACTTGATTATTGAGATCTTAAATAAGTGACTGGGGATCAGGTGTCCACTTATTCTCATGGATAACATCACAACCAACCTTTAATTCAAACATGAGTCATGACATCACAGATGGAGTACAGCTTATGATAGACGTGGAACGTCACATTGTAGCAGCCCAAGTAGCTCGCCGTGATTGTATAGTGGTTAGTACTCTGCATTGTGGCCGCAGCAACCTCGTTTCGAATCGGAGTCACGGCAGTTGGGCAGATATTTTACAATTTCCATTCATACATTGGCAATCTCTGTGGAGGACTGAAACAATTCGATATGTCCTGTTACTGTTATGAACCTTTTGTTTCTTTAATGCTCTTTGCACACTTTTTCATCGGGTGACTGTAATGTATTTCAACCAAATCTAATTAAGAGCGCATTATGTGGTGACATTTGCAGTACATGAAACATTATAACACTGCCATTTACGTCAATAACCACTAGCTTGATTAAGACATATGTATTGCAGCGACAGTATTTCCCAGTTACAAATGGGAATAAAAACAACATCCGCGAGGGATTGAACCAACGACATTTAACTGATGTTGCCAATGGAGCGCGTTACAGAGAGCGCGAGGTCCCGCCTTTACAGTCACACGCTGATGATAATACAGATGTTTAAATAAACAGGCATATCTGTGGACTTGTGGTCTTTCTACATTGGGACTCATAGTCTAGTCCTAGGCTATTGTAGGCACTGGAGTATCTTTTAGTGGAATGAGAGGCATTCTGTAGTCGCGTGAAAGGACCTTTCAAGTCAATCTGATCTGTATTGTCCTGTGAAAAAAAGCGTTCTTAGACACAGTGAGGAGTTTTTTGGGATAATGGGAAAATCATTTCCAACTAAATGACAGGAATTTCTTAGTCCAATCATGAGGTGTGCTAGGCTTTTTTATACTGTGGCGGAAAGAGAGAGAGTATAACAGTCATTATAAATAAAGGGCCAAGGAAGTTACAGTTTATGGAAGGAACAATTTGCACATAGTTTTAGAATGTGGTCAGGAGGAGGACAATGTGCTTACACATATGAAACATTAGAAGGTAGACATTATGGAAGCACATATATTTCTTTATTTTTATTGTATTTGGGGAGAGGGGGTTAATATAGCACGTCCAATGTGGAAAAGTGCTTTCAATAGCACCTTGCAGGTGGGCGACATCTAGAGCTGTGCAGTAGCCACCCATGCCCCAGACGTCAAAGAGAACAAGAAGTTACACATGTTGGAAGTGAGGGTGAGACATTGAGGAGATATGATCCCCGTATGAAGCCGAGAAAAGGAGGAGGCGTGAACGTGCATCCATGTATGCAGGCGAGAAGGGAAGGAGCATTGGTCATGCATCCCTGCATGAGGGTGAGACAGGGAGGAGATATGATCCCCGTATGAAGCCGAGAGAATGAGGAGGCGTGAACGTGCATCCATGTATGCGGGCGAGACAGGAAGGAGCATTGGTCATGCATCCCTGCATGAGGGTGAGACAGGGAGGAGATATGATCCCCGTATGAAGCCGAGAGAAGGAGGAGGCGTGAACGTGCATCCATGTATGCAGGCGAGAAGGGAAGGAGCATTGGTCATGCATCCCTGCATGAGGGTGAGACAGGGAGGAGATATGATCCCCGTATGAAGCCGAGAGAAGGAGGAGGCGTGAACGTGCATCCATGTATGCGGGCGAGACGGGAAGGAGCATTGGTCATGCATCCCTTCCCGAGGGTGAGACAGGGAGGAGATAAAATCCCCGTATGAAGCCAAGAGAAGGAGGAGGCGTGAACGTGCATCCATGTATGCAGGCGAGAAGGGAAGGAGCATTGGTCATGCATCCCTGCATGAGGGTGAGACAGGGAGGAGATATGATCCCCGTATGAAGCCGAGAGAAGGAGGAGGCGTGAACGTGCATCCATTTATGCGGGTAAGACAGGAAGGAGCATTGGTCATGCATCCCTGCATGAGGGTGAGACAGGGAGGAGATATGATCCCCGTATGAAGCCGAGAGAAGGAGGAGGCGTGAACGTGCATCCATGTATGCGGGCGAGACGGGAAGGAGCATTGGTCATGCATCCCTTCCTGAGGGTGAGACAGGGAGGAGATAAAATCCCCGTATGAAGCCGAGAGAACGAGAAGACATGAACGTGCATCCATGTATGCGGGCGAGAAGGGAAGGAGCATTGGTCATGCATCCCTGCATGAGGGTGAGACAGGGAGGAGATAAAATCCCTTTATGAAGCCAAGAGAACGAGGAGGCATGAACATGCATCCTTGTATGCAGGTGTGACATGGAGTCATCATGAACATGCATCCCTTTATAAGGACATAACATGGAGGACGCATGAACATGAATGCCTGAATTTTATGGTGGTGGCCTTCGGGTGATTTGGCACGTGCAATTGGCAAAGAGCACTTCTCCTGTGCAAAAAAATAAATTTACTATTAGCACCCCGGAGGGAGCCTCTGCACTTCTTATAGGGAGAAAACTCTGCAATGGAAGGGGACAGGGTCAATAACAGCTGTAAACTCTCACAAGACCATCACTGCTCTCACACTTTCCTGCTCTCAGGCTGGCGGGCCATTATCGGCCCTGGCTGCCGCACCATTGCCAGGTTTGTGTAACTATATTATTTCTAATTGGCTCCACTTTGATGACTTTCATTTGGATTCTGACTTGATTATTGAGATCTTAAATAAGTGACTGGGGATCAGGTGTCCACTTATTCTCATGGATAACATCACAACCAACCTTTAATTCAAACATGAGTCATGACATCACAGATGGAGTACAGCTTATGATAGACGTGGAACGTCACATTGTAGCAGCCCAAGTAGTTCGCCGTGATTGTATAGTGGTTAGTACTCTGCATTGTGGCCGCAGCAACCTCGTTTCGAATCGGAGTCACGGCAGTTGGGCAGATATTTTACAATTTCCATTCATACATTGGCAATCTCTGTGGAGGACTGAAACAATTCGATATGTCCTGTTACTGTTATGAACCTTTTGTTTCTTTAATGCTCTTTGCACACTTTTTCATCGGGTGACTGTAATGTATTTCAACCAAATCTAATTAAGAGCGCATTATGTGGTGACATTTGCAGTACATGAAACATTATAACACTGCCATTTACGTCAATAACCACTAGCTTGATTAAGACATATGTATTGCAGCGACAGTATTTCCCAGTTACAAATGGGAATAAAAACAACATCCGCGAGGGATTGAACCAACGACATTTAACTGATGTTGCCAATGGAGCGCGTTACAGAGAGCGCGAGGTCCCGCCTTTACAGTCACACGCTGATGATAATACAGATGTTTAAATAAACAGGCATATCTGTGGACTTGTGGTCTTTCTACATTGGGACTCATAGTCTAGTCCTAGGCTATTGTAGGCACTGGCGTATCTTTTAGTGGAATGAGAGGCATTCTGTAGTCGCGTGAAAGGACCTTTCAAGTCAATCTGATCTGTATTGTCCTGTGAAAAAAAGCGTTCTTAGACACAGTGAGGAGTTTTTGGGGATAATGGGAAAATCATTTCCAACTAAATGACAGGAATTTCTTAGTCCAATCATGAGGTGTGCTAGGCTTTTTTATACTGTGGCGGAAAGAGAGAGAGTATAACAGTCATTATAAATAAAGGGCCAAGGAAGTGACAGTTTATGGAAGGAACAATTTGCACATAGTTTTAGAATGTGGTCAGGAGGAGGACAATGTGCTTACACATATGAAACATTAGAAGGTAGACATTATGGAAGCACATATATTTCTTTATTTTTATTGTATTTGGGGAGAGGGGGTTAATATAGCACGTCCAATGTGGAAAAGTGCTTTCCATAGCACCTTGCAGGTGGGCGACATCTAGATCTGTGCAGTAGCCACCCATGCCCCAGACGTCAAAGAGAACAAGAAGTTACACATGTTGGAAGTGAGGGTGAGACATTGAGGAGATATGATCCCCGTATGAAGCCGAGAGAAGGAGGAGGCGTGAACGTGCATCCATGTATGCAGGCGAGAAGGGAAGGAGCATTGGTCATGCATCCCTGCATGAGGGTGAGACAGGGAGGAGATATGATCCCCGTATGAAGCCGAGAGAAGGAGGAGGCGTGAACGTGCATCCATGTATGCGGGCGAGACAGGAAGGAGCGTTGGTCATGCATCCCTGCATGAGGGTGAGACAGGGAGGAGATATGATCCCCGTATGAAGCCGAGAGACGGAGGAGGCGTGAACGTGCATCCATGTATGCAGGCGAGAAGGGAAGGAGCATTGGTCATGCATCCCTGCATGAGGGTGAGACAGGGAGGAGATATGATCCCCGTATGAAGCCGAGAGAAGGAGGAGGCGTGAACGTGCATCCATGTATGCGGGCGAGACAGGAAGGAGCATTGGTCATGCATCCCTGCATGAGGGTGAGACAGGGAGGAGATATGATCCACGTATGAAGCCGAGAGAAGGAGGAGGCGTGAACGTGCATCCATGTATGCGGGCGAGACGGGAAGGAGCATTGGTCATGCATCCCTTCCTGAGGGTGAGACAGGGAGGAGATAAAATCCCTGTATGAAGCCGAGAGAAAGAGAAGACATGAACGTGCATCCATGTATGCGGGTGAGAAGGGAAGGAGCATTGGTCATGCATCCCTGCATGAGGGTGAGACAGGGAGGAGATAAAATCCCTTTATGAAGCCAAGAGAACGAGGCGGCATGAACATGCATCCTTGTATGCAGGTGTGACATGGAGTCATCATGAACATGCATCCCTTTATAAGGACATAACATGAAGGACGCATGAACATGAATGCCTGAATTTTATGGTGGTGGCCTTCGGGTGATTTGGCACGTGCAATTGGCAAAGAGCACTTCTCCTGTGCAAAAAAATAAATTTACTATTAGCACCCCGGAGGGAGCCTCTGCACTTCTTATAGGGAGAAAACTCTGCAATGGAAGGGGACAGGGTCAATAACAGCTGTAAACTCTCACAAGACCATCACTGCTCTCACACTTTCCTGCTCTCAGGCTGGCGGGCCATTATCGGCCCTGGCTGCCGCACCATTGCCAGGTTTGTGTAACTATATTATTTCTCATTGGCTCCACTTTGATGACTTTCATTTGGATTCTGACTTGATTATTGAGATCTTAAATAAGTGACTGGGGATCAGGTGTCCACTTATTCTCATGGATAACATCACAACCAACCTTTAATTCAAACATGAGTCATGACATCACAGATGGAGTACAGCTTATGATAGAGGTGGAACGTCACATTGTAGCAGCCCAAGTAGCTTGCCGTGATCGTATAGTGGTTAGTAGCAACCTCGTTTCGAATCCGAGTCACGGCAGTTGGGTAGATATTTTACAATTTCCATTAATACATTGGCAATCTCTGTGGAGGACTGAAACAATTCGATATGTCCTGTTACTGTTATGAACCTTTTGTTTCTTTAATGCTCTTTGCACACTTTTTCATCGGGTGACTGTAATGTATTTCAACCAAATCTAATTAAGAGCGCATTATGTGGTGACATTTGCAGTACATGAAACATTATAACACTGCCATTTACGTCAATAACCACTAGCTTGATTAAGACATATGTATTGCAGCGACAGTATTTCCCAGTTACAAATGGGAATAAAAACAACATCCGCGAGGGATTGAACCAACGACATTTAACTGATGTTGCCAATGGAGCGCGTTACAGAGAGCGCGAGGTCCCGCCTTTACAGTCACACGCTGATGATAATACAGATGTTTAAATAAACAGGCATATCTGTGGACTTGTGGTCTTTCTACATTGGGACTCATAGTCTAGTCCTAGGCTATTGTAGGCACTGGCGTATCTTTTAGTGGAATGAGAGGCATTCTGTAATCGCGTGAAAGGACCTTTCAAGTCAATCTGATCTGTATTGTCCTGTGAAAAAAAGCGTTCTTAGACACAGTGAGGAGTTTTTGGGGATAATGGGAAAATCATTTCCAACTAAATGACAGGAATTTCTTAGTCCAATCATGAGGTGTGCTAGGCTTTTTTATACTGTGGCGGAAAGAGAGAGAGTATAACAGTCATTATAAATAAAGGGCCAAGGAAGTGACAGTTTATGGAAGGAACAATTTGCACATAGTTTTAGAATGTGGTCAGGAGGAGGACAATGTGCTTACACATATGAAACATTAGAAGGTAGACATTATGGAAGCACATATATTTCTTTATTTTTATTGTATTTGGGGTGAGGGGGTTAATATAGCACGTCCAATGTGGAAAAGTGCTTTCCATAGCAACTTGCAGGTGGGCGACATCTAGATCTGTGCAGTAGCCACCCATGCCCCAGATGTCAAAGAGAACAAGAAGTTACACATGTTGGAAGTGAGGGTGAGACATTGAGGAGATATGATCCCCGTATGAAGCCGAGAGAAGGAGGAGGCGTGAACGTGCATCCATGTATGCAGGCGAGAAGGGAAGGAGCATTGGTCATGCATCAATGCATGAGGATGAGACAGGGAGGAGATATGATCCCCGTATGAAGCCGAGAGAAGGAGGAGGCTTGAACGTGCATCCATGTATGCGGGCGAGACAGGAAGGAGCGTTAGTCATGCATCCCTGCATGAGGGTGAGACAGGGAGGAGATATGATCCCCGTATAAAGCCGAGAGAAGGAGGAGGCGTGAACGTGCATCCATGTATGCAGGCGAGAAGGGAAGGAGCATTGGTCATGCATCCCTGCATGAGGGTGAGACAGGGAGGAGATATGATCCCCGTATGAAGCCGAGAGAAGGAGGAGGCGTGAACGTGCATCCATGTATGCGGGCGAGACAGGAAGGAGCATTGGTCATGCATCCCTGCATGAGGGTGAGACAGGGAGGAGATATGATCCCCGTATGAAGCCGAGAGAAGGAGGATGCGTGAACGTGCATCCATGTATGCGGGCGAGACGGGAAGGAGCATTGGTCATGCATCCCTTCCTGAGGGTGAGAAAGGGAGGAGATAAAATCCCCGTATGAAGCCGAGAGAACGAGAAGACATGAACGTGCATCCATGTATGCGGGCGAGAAGGGAAGGAGCATTGGTCATGCATCCCTGCATGAGGGTGAGACAGGGAGGAGATAAAATCCCTTTATGAAGCCAAGAGAACGAGGCGGCATGAACATGCATCCTTGTATGCAGGTGTGACATGGAGTCATCATGAACATGCATCCCTTTATAAGGACATAACATGGAGGACGCATGAACATGAATGCCTGAATTTTATGGTGGTGGCCTTCGGGTGATTTGGCACGTGCAATTGGTGACGAGCACTTCTCCTGCGCAAAAAAATAAATGTACTATTAGCACCCCGGAGGGAGCCTCTGCACTTCTTATAGGGAGAAAACTCTGCAATGGAAGGGGACAGGTTCAATAACAGCTGTAAACTCTCACAAGACCATCACTGCTCTCACACTTTCCTGCTCTCAGGCTGGCGGGCCATTATCAGCCCTGGCTGCCGCACCATTGCCAGTTTTGTGTAACTATATTATTTCTAATTGGCTCCACTTTGATGACTTTCATTTGGATTCTGACTTGATTATTGAGATCTTAAATAAGTGACTGGGGATCAGGTGTCCACTTATTCTCATGGATAACATCACAACCAACCTTTAATTCAAACATGAGTCATGACATCACAGATGGAGTACAGCTTATGATAGAGGTGGAACATCACATTGTAGCAGCCCAAGTAGCTCGCCATGATCTTATAGTGGTTAGTACTTTGCATTGTGGCCGCAGCAACCTCGGTTCGAATCCGGCAGATATTTTAGAATTTCCATTAATACATTGGCAATCTCTGTGGAGGACTGAAACAATTCGATATGTCCTGTTACTGTTATGAACCTTTTGTTTCTTTAATGCTCTTTGCACACTTTTTCATCGGGTGACTGTAATGTATTTCAACCAAATGTAATTAAGAGCACATTATGTGGTGACATTTGCAGTACATGAAACATTATAACACTGCCATTTACGTCAATAACCACTAGCTTGATTAAGATATATGTATTGCAGCGACAGTATTTCCCAGTTACAAATGGGAATAAAAACAACATCCGCGAGGGATTGAACCAACGACATTTAACTGATGTTGCCAATGGAGCGCGTTACAGAGAGCGCGAGGTCCCGCCTTTACAGTCACACGCTGATGATAATACAGATGTTTAAATAAACAGGCATATCTGTGGACTTGTGGTCTTTCTACATTGGGACTCATAGTCTAGTCCTAGGCTATTGTAGGCACTGGCGTATCTTTTAGTGGAATGAGAGGCATTCTGTAGTCGCGTGAAAGGACCTTTCAAGTCAATCTGATCTGTATTGTCCTGTGAAAAAAAGCGTTCTTAGACACAGTGAGGAGTTTTTGGGGATAATGGGAAAATCATTTCCAACTAAATGACAGGAATTTCTTAGTCCAATCATGAGGTGTGCTAGGCTTTTTTATACTGTGGCGGAAAGAGAGAGAGTATAACAGTCATTATAAATAAAAGGCCAAGGAAGTGACAGTTTATGGAAGGAACAATTTGCACATAGTTTTAGAATGTGGTCAGGAGGAGGACAATGTGCTTACACATATGAAACATTAGAAGGTAGAAATTATGGAAGCACATATATTTCTTTATTTTTATTGTATTTGGGGAGAGGGGGTTAATATAGCACGTCCAATGTGGAAAAGTGCTTTCCATAGCACCTTGCAGGTGGGCGACATCTAGAGCTGTGCAGTAGCCACCCATGCCCCAGACGTCAAAGAGAACAAGAAGTTACACATGTTGGAAGTGAGGGTGAGACATTGAGGAGATATGATCCCCGTATGAAGCCGAGAAAAGGAGGAGGCGTGAACGTGCATCCATGTATGCAGGCGAGAAGGGAAGGAGCATTGGTCATGCATCCCTGCATGAGGGTGAGACAGGGAGGAGATATGATCCCCGTATGAAGCCGAGAGAAGGAGGAGGCGTGAACGTGCATCCATGTATGCAGGCGAGAAGGGAAGGAGCATTGGTCATGCATCCCTGCATGAGGGTGAGACAGGGAGGAGATATGATCCCCGTATGAAGCCGAGAGAAGGAGGAGGCGTGAACGTGCATCCATGTATGCGGGCGAGACAGGAAGGAGCATTGGTCATTCATCCCTGCATGAGGGTGAGACAGGGAGGAGATATGATCCCCGTATGAAGCCGAGAGAAGGAGGAGGCGTGAACGTGCATCCATGTATGCGGGAGTGACAGGAAGGAGCATTGGTCATTCATCCATGCATGAGGGTGAGACAGGGAGGAGATATGATCCCCGTATGAAGCCGAGAGAAGGAGGAGGCGTGAACGTGCATCCATGTATGCGGGCGAGACAGGAAGGAGCATTGGTCATGCATCCCTGCATGAGGGTGAGACAGGGAGGAGATATGATCCCCGTATGAAGCCGAGAGAAGGAGGAGGCGTGAACGTGCATCCATGTATGCGGGCGAGACGGGAAGGAGCATTGGTCATGCATCCCTTCCCGAGGGAGAGACAGGGAGGAGATAAAATCCCCATATGAAGCCGAGAGATCGAGGAGACATGAACGTGCATCCATGTATGCGGGCGAGAAGGGAAGGAGCATTGGTCATGCATCCCTGCATGAGGGTGAGACAGGGAGGAGATAAAATCCCTGTATGAAGCCAAGAGAACGAGGCGGCATGAACATGCATCCCTTTATAAGGACATAACATTGAGGACGCATGAACATGAATGCCTGAATTTTATGGTGGTGGCCTTCGGGTGATTTGGCACGTGCAATTGGTGAAGAGCACTTCTCCTGCGCAAAAAAATAAATTTACTATTAGCACCCCGGAGGGAGCCTCTGCACTTCTTATAGGGAGAAAACTCTGCAATGGAAGGGGACAGGGTCAATAACAGCTGTAAACTCTCACAGGACCATCACTGCTCTCACACTTTCCTGCTCTCAGGCTGGCGGGCCATTATCGGCCCTGGCTGCCGCACCATTGCCAGGTTTGTGTAACTATATTATTTCTAATTGGCTCCACTTTGATGACTTTCATTTGGATTCTGACTTGATTATTGAGATCTTAAATAAGTGACTGGGGATCAGGTGTCCACTTATTCTCATGGATAACATCACAACCAACCTTTAATTCAAACATGAGTCATGACATCACAGATGGAGTACAGCTTATGATAGAGGTGGAACTTCACATTGTAGCAGCCCAAGTAGCTCGCCGTGATCGTATAGTGGTTAGTACTCTGCGTTGTGGCCGCAGCAACCTCTGTGAATCCGAGTCACGGCATTGCGGTGAGGCAATGTCACGGCAGTTGGGCAGATATTTTAGAATTTCCATTAATACATTGGCAATCTCTGTGGAGGACTGAAACAATTCGATGTCCTGTTACTGTTATGAACCTTTTGTTTCTTTAATGCTCTTTGCACACTTTTTCATCGGGTGACTGTAATGTATTTCAACCAAATCTAATTAAGAGCGCATTATGTGGTGACATTTGCAGTACATGAAACATTATAACACTGCCATTTACGTCAATAACCACTAGCTTGATTAAGACATATGTATTGCAGCGACAGTATTCCCAGTTACAAATGGGAATAAAAACAACACCCGCGAGGGATTGAACCAACGACATTTAACTGATGTTGCCAATGGAGCGCGTTACAGAGAGAGCGAGGTCCCGCCTTTACAGTCACACGCTGATGATAATACAGATGTTTAAATAAACAGGCATATCTGTGGACTTGTGGTCTTTCTACATTGGGACTCATAGTCTAGTCCTAGGCTATTGTAGGCACTGGCGTATCTTTTAGTGGAATGAGAGGCATTCTGTAGTCGCGTGAAAGGACCTTTCAAGTCAATCTGATCTGTATTGTCCTGTGAAAAAAAGCGTTCTTAGACACAGTGAGGAGTTTTTGGGGATAATGGGAAAATCATTTCCAACTAAATGACAGGAATTTCTTAGTCCAATCATGAGGTGTGCTAGGCTTTTTTATACTGTGGCGGAAAGAGAGAGAGTATAACAGTCATTATAAATAAAGGGCCAAGGAAGTGACAGTTTATGGAAGGAACAATTTGCACATAGTTTTAGAATGTGGTCAGAAGAAGGACAATGTGCTTACACATATGAAACATTAGAAGGTAGACATTATGGAAGCACATATATTTCTTTATTTTTATTGTATTTGGGGAGAGGGGGTTAATATAGCACGTACAATGTGGAAAAGTGCTTTCCATAGCACCTTGCAGGTGGGCGACATCTAGAGCTGTGCAGTAGCCACCCATGCCCCAGACGTCAAAGAGAACAAAAAGTTACACATGTTGGAAGTGAGGGTGAGACATTGAGGAGATATGATCCCCGTATGAAGCCGAGAAAAGGAGGAGGCGTGAACGTGCATCCATGTATGCAGGCGAGAAGGGAAGGAGCATTGGTCATGCATCCCTGCATGAGGGTGAGACAGGGAGGAGATATGATCCCCGTATGAAGCCGAGAGAAGGAGGAGGCGTGAACGTGCATCCATGTATGCAGGCGAGAAGGGAAGGAGCATTGGTCATGCATCCCTGCATGAGGGTGAGACAGGGAGGAGATATGATCCCCGTATGAAGCCGAGAGAAGGAGGAGGCGTGAACGTGCATCCATGTATGCGGGCGAGACAGGAAGGAGCATTGGTCATTCATCCCTGCATGAGGGTGAGACAGGGAGGAGATATGATCCCCGTATGAAGCCGAGAGAAGGAGGAGGCGTAAACGTGCATCCATGTATGCGGGCGAGACAGGAAGGAGCATTGGTCATTCATCCCTGCATGAGGGTGAGACAGGGAGGAGATATGATCCCCGTATGAAGCCGAGAGAAGGAGGAGGCGTGAACGTGCATCCATGTATGCGGGCGAGACAGGAAGGAGCATTGGTCATGCATCCCTGCATGAGGGTGAGACAGGGAGGAGATATGATCCCCGTATGAAGCCGAGAGAAGGAGGAGGCGTGAACTTGCATCCATGTATGCGGGCGAGACAGGAAGGATTATTGGTCATGCATCCCTGCATGAGGGTGAGACAGGGAGGAGATATGATCCCCGTATGAAGCCGAGAGAAGGAGGAGGCGTGAACGTGCATCCATGTATGCGGGCGAGACGGGAAGGAGCATTGGTCATGCATCCCTTCCTGAGGGTGAGACAGGGAGGAGATAAAATCCCTGTATGAAGCCGAGAGAACGAGAGGACATGAACGTGCATCATTGTATGCGGGCGAGAAGGGAAGGAGCATTGGTCTTGCATCCCTGCATGAGGGTGAGACAGGGAGGAGATAAAATCCCTGTATGAAGCCAAGCGAACGAGGCGGCATGAACATGCATCCTTGTATGCAGGTGTGACATGGAGTCATCATGAACATGCATCCCTTTATAAGGACATAACATGGAGGACGCATGAACATGATTGCCTGAATTTTATGGTGGTGGCCTTCGGGTGATTTGGCACGTGCAATTGGCGAAGAGCACTTCTCCTGTGCAAAAAAATAAATTTACTATTAGCACCCCGGAGGGAGCCTCTGCGCTTCTTATAGGGAGAAAACTCTGCAATGGAAGGGGACAGGGTCAATAACAGCTGTAAACTCTCACAAGACCATCACTGCTTTCACACTTTCCTGCTCTCAGGCTGGCGGGCCATTATCGGCCCTGGCTGCCGCACCATTGTCAGGTTTGTGTAACTATATTATTTCTAATTGGCTCCACTTTGATGACTTTCATTTGGATTCTGACTTGATTATTGAGATCTTAAATAAGTGACTGGGGATCAGGTGTCCACTTATTCTCATGGATAACATCACAACCAACCTTTAATTCAAACATGAGTCATGACATCACAGATGGAGTACAGCTTATGATAGAGGTGGAACGTCACATTGTAGCAGCCCAAGTAGCTCGCCGTGATCGTATAGTGGTTAGTACTCTGCGTTGTGGCCACAGCAACCTCGGTTCGAATCCGAGTCACAGGATTGCGGTGAGGCAATGTCACGGCAGTTGGGCAGATATTTTAGAATTTCCATTAATACATTGGCAATCTCTGTGGAGGACTGAAACAATTCGATATGTCCTGTTACTGTTATGAACCTTTTGTTTCTTTAATGCTCTTTGCACACTTTTTCATCGGGTGACTGTAATGTATTTCAACCAAATCTAATTAAGAGCGCATTATGTGGTGACATTTGCAGTACATGAAACATTATAACACTGCCATTTACGTCAATAACCACTAGCTTGATTAAGACATATGTATTGCAGCGACAGTATTTCCCAGTTACAAATGGGAATAAAAACAACATCCGCGAGGGATTGAACCAACGACATTTAACTGATGTTGCCAATGGAGCGCGTTACAGAGAGCGCAAGGTCCCGCCTTTACAGTCACACGCTGATGATAATACAGATGTTTAAATAAACAGGCATATCTGTGGACTTGTGGTCTTTCTACATTGGGACTCATAGTCTAGTCCTAGGCTATTGTAGGCACTGGCGTATCTTTGAGTGGAATGAGAGGCGTTCTGTAGTCGCGTGAAAGGACCTTTCAAGTCAATCTGATCTGTATTGTCCTGTGAAAAAAAGCGTTCTTAGACACAGTGAGGAGTTTTTGGGGATAATGGGAAAATCATTTCCAACTAAATGACAGGAATTTCTTAGTCCAATCATGAGGTGTGCTAGGCATTTTTATACTGTGGCGGAAAGAGAGAGAGTATAACAGTCATTATAAATAAAGGGCCAAGGAAGTGACAGTTTATGGAAGGAACAATTTGCACATAGTTTTAGAATGTGGTCAGAAGAAGGACAATGTGCTTACACATATGAAACATTAGAAGGTAGACATTATGGAAGCACATATATTTCTTTATTTTTATTGTATTTGGGGAGAGGGGGTTAATATAGCACGTACAATGTGGAAAAGTGCTTTCCATAGCACCTTGCAGGTGGGCGACATCTAGAGCTGTGCAGTAGCCACCCATGCCCCAGACGTCAAAGAGAACAAAAAGTTACACATGTTGGAAGTGAGGGTGAGACATTGAGGAGATATGATCCCCGTATGAAGCCGAGAAAAGGAGGAGGCGTGAACGTGCATCCATGTATGCAGGCGAGAAGGGAAGGAGCATTGGTCATGCATCCCTGCATGAGGGTGAGACAGGGAGGAGATATGATCCCCGTATGAAGCCGAGAGAAGGAGGAGGCGTGAACGTGCATCCATGTATGCGGGCGAGACAGGAAGGAGCGTTGTTCATGCATCCCTGCATGAGGGTGAGACAGGGAGGAGATATGATCCCCGTATGGAGCCGAGAGAAGGAGGAGGCGTGAACGTGCATCCATGTATTTAGGCGAGAAGGGAAGGAGCATTGGTCATGCATCCCTGCATGAGGGTGAGACAGCGAGGAGATATGATCCCCGTATGAAGCCGAGAGAAGGAGGAGGCGTGAACGTGCATCCATGTATGCGGGCGAGACAGGAAGGAGCATTGGTCATGCATCCCTGCATGAGGGTGAGACAGGGAGGAGATATGATCCCCGTATGAAGCCGAGAGAAGGAGGAGGCGTGAACGTGCATCCATGTATGCGGGCGAGACGGGAAGGAGCATTGGTCATGCATCCCTTCCTGAGGGTGAGACAGGGAGGAGATAAAATCCCCGTATGAAGCCGAGAGAACGAGGAGACATGAACGTGCATCCATGTATGCGGGCGAGAAGGGAAGGAGCATTGGTCATGCATACCTGCATGAGGGTGAGACAGGGAGGAGATAAAATCCCTGTATGAAGCCAAGAGAACGAGGCGGCATGAACATGCATCCTTGTATGCAGGTGTGACATGGAGTCATCATGAACATGCATCCCTTTATAAGGACATAACATGGAGGACGCATGAACATGAATGCCTGAATTTTATGGTGGTGGCCTTCGGGTGATTTGGCACGTGCAATTGGTGAAGAGCACTTCTCCTGCGCAAAAAAATAAATTTACTATTAGCACCCCAGAGGGAGCCTCTGCACTTCTTATAGGGAGAAAACTCTGCAATGGAAGGGGACAGGGTCAATAACAGCTGTAAACTCTCACAAGACCATCACTGCTCTCACACTTTCCTGCTCTCAGGCTGGCGGGCCATTATCGGCCCTGGCTGCCGCACCATTGCCAGGTTTGTGTAACTATATTATTTCTAATTGGCTCCACTTTGATGACTTTCATTTGGATTCTGACTTGATTATTGAGATCTTAAATAAGTGACTGGGGATCAGGTGTCCTCTTATTCTCATGGATAACATCACAACCAACCTTTAATTCAAACATGAGTCATGACATCACAGATGGAGTACAGCTTATGATAGAGGTGGAACGTCACATTGTAGCAGCCCAAGTAGCTCACCGTGATCGTATAGTGGTTAGTACTCTGCGTTGTGGCCGCAGCAACCTCTGTTCGAATCAGAGTCACGGCATTGCGGTGAGGCAATGTCACTGCAGTTGGGCAGATATTTTAGAATTTCCATTAATACATTGGCAATCTCTGTGGAGGACTGAAACAATTCGATATGTCCTGTTACTGTTATGAACCTTTTGTTTCTTTAATGCTCTTTGCACACTTTTTCATCGGGTGACTGTAATGTATTTCAACCAAATCTAATTAAGAGCGCATTATATGGTGACATTTGCAGTACATGAAACATTATAACACTGCCATTTACGTCAATAACCACTAGCTTTATTAAGACATATGTATTGCAGCGACAGTATTTCCCAGTTACAAATGGGAATAAAAACAACATCCGCGAGGGATTGAACCAACGACATTTAACTGATGTTGCCAATGGAGCGCGTTACAGAGAGCGCGAGGTCCCGCCTTTACAGTCACACGCTGATGATAATACAGATGTTTAAATAAACAGGCATATCTGTGGACTTGTGGTCTTTCTACATTGGGACTCATAGTCTAGTCCTAGGCTATTGTAGGCACTGGCGTATCTTTTAGTGGAATGAGAGGCATTCTGTAGTCGCGTGAAAGGACCTTTCAAGTCAATCTGATCTGTATTGTCCTGTGAAAAAAAGCGTTCTTAGACACAGTGAGGAGTTTTTGGGGATAATGGGAAAATCATTTCCAACTAAATGACAGGAATTTCTTAGTCCAATCATGAGGTGTGCTAGGCTTTTTTATACTGTGGCGGAAAGAGAGAGAGTATAACAGTCATTATAAATAAAGGGCCAAGGAAGTGACAGTTTATGGAAGGAACAATTTGCACATAGTTTTAGAATGTGGTCAGGAGGAGGACAATGTGCTTACACATATGAAACATTAGAAGGTAGACATTATGGAAGCACATATATTTCTTTATTTTTATTGTATTTGGGGTGAGGGGGTTAATATAGCACGTCCAATGTGGAAAAGTGCTTTCCATAGCAACTTGCAGGTGGGCGACATCTAGATCTGTGCAGTAGCCACCCATGCCCCAGATGTCAAAGAGAACAAGAAGTTACACATGTTGGAAGTGAGGGTGAGACATTGAGGAGATATGATCCCCGTATGAAGCCGAGAGAAGGAGGAGGCGTGAACGTGCATCCATGTATGCAGGCGAGAAGGGAAGGAGCATTGGTCATGCATCCCTGCATGAGGATGAGACAGGGAGGAGATATGATCCCCGTATGAAGCCGAGAGAAGGAGGAGGCTTGAACGTGCATCCATGTATGCGGGCGAGACAGGAAGGAGCGTTAGTCATGCATCCCTGCATGAGGGTGAGACAGGGAGGAGATATGATCCCCGTATAAAGCCGAGAGAAGGAGGAGGCGTGAACGTGCATCCATGTATGCAGGCGAGAAGGGAAGGAGCATTGGTCATGCATCCCTGCATGAGGGTGAGACAGGGAGGAGATATGATCCCCGTATGAAGCCGAGAGAAGGAGGAGGCGTGAACGTGCATCCATGTATGCGGGCGAGACAGGAAGGAGCATTGGTCATGCATCCCTGCATGAGGGTGAGACAGGGAGGAGATATGATCCCCGTATGAAGCCGAGAGAAGGAGGATGCGTGAACGTGCATCCATGTATGCGGGCGAGACGGGAAGGAGCATTGGTCATGCATCCCTTCCTGAGGGTGAGACAGGGAGGAGATAAAATCCCCGTATGAAGCCGAGAGAACGAGAAGACATGAACGTGCATCCATGTATGCGGGCGAGAAGGGAAGGAGCATTGGTCATGCATCCCTGCATGAGGGTGAGACAGGGAGGAGATAAAATCCCTTTATGAAGCCAAGAGAACGAGGCGGCATGAACATGCATCCTTGTATGCAGATGTGACATGGAGTCATCATGAACATGCATCCCTTTATAAGGACATAACATGGAGGACGCATGAACATGAATGCCTGAATTTTATGGTGGTGGCCTTCGGGTGATTTGGCACGTGCAATTGGTGAAGAGCACTTCTCCTGCGCAAAAAAATAAATGTACTATTAGCACCCCGGAGGGAGCCTCTGCACTTCTTATAGGGAGAAAACTCTGCAATGGAAGGGGACAGGTTCAATAACAGCTGTAAACTCTCACAAGACCATCACTGCTCTCACACTTTCCTGCTCTCAGGCTGGCGGGCCATTATCAGCCCTGGCTGCCGCACCATTGCCAGTTTTGTGTAACTATATTATTTCTAATTGGCTCCACTTTGATGACTTTCATTTGGATTCTGACTTGATTATTGAGATCTTAAATAAGTGACTGGGGATCAGGTGTCCACTTATTCTCATGGATAACATCACAACCAACCTTTAATTCAAACATGAGTCATGACATCACAGATGGAGTACAGCTTATGATAGAGGTGGAACGTCACATTGTAGCAGCCCAAGTAGCTCGCCGTGATCATATAGTGGTTAGTACTCTGTGTTGTGGCCGCAGCAACCTCGGTTCGAATCCGGCAGTTGGGCAGATATTTTAGAATTTCCATTAATACATTGGCAATCTCTGTGGAGGACTGAAACAATTCGATATGTCCTGTTACTGTTATGAACCTTTTGTTTCTTTAATGCTCTTTGCACACTTTTTCATCGGGTGACTGTAATGTATTTCAACCAAATGTAATTAAGAGCACATTATGTGGTGACATTTGCAGTACATGAAACATTATAACACTGCCATTTACGTCAATAACCACTAGCTTGATTAAGATATATGTATTGCAGCGACAGTATTTCCCAGTTACAAATGGGAATAAAAACAACATCCGCGAGGGATTGAACCAACGACATTTAACTGATGTTGCCAATGGAGCGCGTTACAGAGAGCGCGAGGTCCCGCCTTTACAGTCACACGCTGATGATAATACAGATGTTTAAATAAACAGGCATATCTGTGGACTTGTGGTCTTTCTACATTGGGACTCATAGTCTAGTCCTAGGCTATTGTAGGCACTGGCGTATCTTTTAGTGGAATGAGAGGCATTCTGTAGTCGCGTGAAAGGACCTTTCAAGTCAATCTGATCTGTATTGTCCTGTGAAAAAAAGCGTTCTTAGACACAGTGAGGAGTTTTTGGGGATAATGGGAAAATCATTTCCAACTAAATGACAGGAATTTCTTAGTCCAATCATGAGGTGTGCTAGGCTTTTTTATACTGTGGCGGAAAGAGAGAGAGTATAACAGTCATTATAAATAAAAGGCCAAGGAAGTGACAGTTTATGGAAGGAACAATTTGCACATAGTTTTAGAATGTGGTCAGGAGGAGGACAATGTGCTTACACATATGAAACATTAGAAGGTAGAAATTATGGAAGCACATATATTTCTTTATTTTTATTGTATTTGGGGAGAGGGGGTTAATATAGCACGTCCAATGTGGAAAAGTGCTTTCCATAGCACCTTGCAGGTGGGCGACATCTAGAGCTGTGCAGTAGCCACCCATGCCCCAGACGTCAAAGAGAACAAGAAGTTACACATGTTGGAAGTGAGGGTGAGACATTGAGGAGATATGATCCCCGTATGAAGCCGAGAAAAGGAGGAGGCGTGAACGTGCATCCATGTATGCAGGCGAGAAGGGAAGGAGCATTGGTCATGCGTCCCTGCATGAGGGTGAGACAGGGAGGAGATATGATCCCCGTATGAAGCCCAGAGAAGGAGGAGGCGTGAACGTGCATCCATGTATGCGGGCGAGACAGGAAGGAGCATTGGTCATGCATCCCTGCATGAGGGTGAGACAGGGAGGAGATATGATCCCCGTATGAAGCCGAGAGAAGGAGGAGGCATGAACGTGCATCCATGTATGCGGGCGAGACGGGAAGGAGCATTGGTCATGCATCCCTTCCCGAGGGTGAGACAGGGAGGAGATAAAATCCCTGTATGAAGCCGATAGAACGAGGAGACATGAACGTGCATCCATGTATGCGGGCGAGAAGGGAAGGAGCATTGGTCATGCATCCCTGCATGAGGGTGAGACAGGGAGGAGATATGATCTCCGTATGAAGCCAAGAGAACGAGGCGGCATGAACATGCATCCTTGTATGCAGGTGTGACATGGAGTCATCATGAACATGCATACCTTTATAAGGACATAACATGGAGGACGCATGAACATGAATGCCTGAATTTTATGGTGGTGGCCTTCGGGTGATTTGGCACTTGCAATTGGTGAAGAGCACTTCTCCTGCGCAAAAAAATAAATTTACTATTAGCACCCCGGAGGGAGCCTCTGCACTTCTTATAGGGAGAAAACTCTGCAATGGAAGGGGACAGGGTCAATAACAGCTGTAAACTCTCACAAGACCATCACTGCTCTCACACTTTCCTGCTCTCAGGCTGGCGGGCCATTATCGGCCCTGGCTGCCGCACCATTGCCAGGTTTGTGTAACTATATTATTTCTAATTGGCTCCACTTTGATGACTTTCATTTGGATTCTGACTTGATTATTGAGATCTTAAATAAGTGACTGGGGATCAGGTGTCCACTTATTCTCATGGATAACATCACAACCAACCTTTAATTCAAACATGAGTCATGACATCACAGATGGAGTACAGCTTATGATAGAGGTGGAACGTCACATTGTAGCAGCCCAAGTAGCTCGCCGTGATCGTATAGTGGTTAGTACTCTGTGTTGTGGCCGCAGCAACCTCGGTTCGAATCCGAGTCACAGCGTTGCGGTGAGGCAATGTCACGTCACGGCAGTTGGGCAGATATTTTAGAATTTCCATTAATACATTGGCAATCTCTGTGGAGGACTGAAACAATTCGATGTCCTGTTACAGTTATGAACCTTTTGTTTCTTTAATGCTCTCTGCACACTTTTTCATGGGTGACTGTAATGTATTTCAACCAAATCTAATTAAGAGTGCATTATGTGGTGACATTTGCAGTACATGAAACATTATAACACTGCCATTTACGTCAATAACCACTAGCTTGATTAAGACATATGTATTGCAGCGACAGTATTTCCCAGTTACAAATGGGAATAAAAACAACATCCGCGAGGGATTGAACCAACGACATTTAACTGATGTTGCCAATGGAGCGCGTTACAGAGAGCGCAAGGTCCCGCCTTTACAGTCACACGCTGATGATAATACAGATGTTTAAATAAACAGGCATATCTGTGGACTTGTGGTCTTTCTACATTGGGACTCATAGTCTAGTCCTAGGCTATTGTAGGCACTGGCGTATCTTTGAGTGGAATGAGAGGCGTTCTGTAGTCGCGTGAAAGGACCTTTCAAGTCAATCTGATCTGTATTGTCCTGTGAAAAAAAGCGTTCTTAGACACAGTGAGGAGTTTTTGGGGATAATGGGAAAATCATTTCCAACTAAATGACAGGAATTTCTTAGTCCAATCATGAGGTGTGCTAGGCTTTTTTATACTGTGGCGGAAAGAGAGAGAGTATAACAGTCATTATAAATAAAGGGCCAAGGAAGTGACAGTTTATGGAAGGAACAATTTGCACATAGTTTTAGAATGTGGTCAGAAGAAGGACAATGTGCTTACACATATGAAACATTAGAAGGTAGACATTATGGAAGCACATATATTTCTTTATTTTTATTGTATTTGGGGAGAGGGGGTTAATATAGCACGTACAATGTGGAAAAGTGCTTTCCATAGCACCTTGCAGGTGGGCGACATCTAGAGCTGTGCAGTAGCCACCCATGCCCCAGACGTCAAAGAGAACAAAAAGTTACACATGTTGGAAGTGAGGGTGAGACATTGAGGAGATATGATCCCCGTATGAAGCCGAGAAAAGGAGGAGGCGTGAACGTGCATCCATGTATGCAGGCGAGAAGGGAAGGAGCATTGGTCATGCATCCCTGCATGAGGGTGAGACAGGGAGGAGATATGATCCCCGTATGAAGCCGAGAGAAGGAGGAGGCGTGAACGTGCATCCATGTATGCAGGCGAGAAGGGAAGGAGCATTGGTCATGCATCCCTGCATGAGGGTGAGACAGGGAGGAGATATGATCCCCGTATGAAGCCGAGAGAAGGAGGAGGCGTGAACGTGCATCCATGTATGCGGGCGAGACAGGAAGGAGCATTGGTCATTCATCCCTGCATGAGGGTGAGACAGGGAGGAGATATGATCCCCGTATGAAGCCGAGAGAAGGAGGAGGCGTGAACGTGCATCCATGTATGCGGGCGAGACAGGAAGGAGCATTGGTCATTCATCCCTGCATGAGGGTGAGACAGGGAGGAGATATGATCCCCGTATGAAGCCGAGAGAAGGAGGAGGCGTGAACGTGCATCCATGTATGCGGGCGAGACAGGAAGGAGCATTGGTCATGCATCCCTGCATGAGGGTGAGACAGGGAGGAGATATGATCCCCGTATGAAGCCGAGAGAAGGAGGAGGCGTGAACGTGCATCCATGTATGCGGGCGAGACGGGAAGGAGCATTGGTCATGCATCCCTTCCCGAGGGAGAGACAGGGAGGAGATAAAATCCCCATATGAAGCCGAGAGATCGAGGAGACATGAACGTGCATCCATGTATGCGGGCGAGAAGGGAAGGAGCATTGGTCATGCATCCCTGCATGAGGGTGAGACAGGGAGGAGATAAAATCCCTGTATGAAGCCAAGAGAATGAGGCGGCATGAACATGCATCCCTTTATAAGGACATAACATTGAGGACGCATGAACATGAATGCCTGAATTTTATGGTGGTGGCCTTCGGGTGATTTGGCACGTGCAATTGGTGAAGAGCACTTCTCCTGCGCAAAAAAATAAATTTACTATTAGCACCCCGGAGGGAGCCTCTGCACTTCTTATAGGGAGAAAACTCTGCAATGGAAGGGGACAGGGTCAATAACAGCTGTAAACTCTCACAAGACCATCACTGCTCTCACACTTTCCTGCTCTCAGGCTGGCGGGCCATTATCGGCCCTGGCTGCCGCACCATTGCCAGGTTTGTGTAACTATATTATTTCTAATTGGCTCCACTTTGATGACTTTCATTTGGATTCTGACTTGATTATTGAGATCTTAAATAAGTGACTGGGGATCAGGTGTCCACTTATTCTCATGGATAACATCACAACCAACCTTTAATTCAAACATGAGTCATGACATCACAGATGGAGTACAGCTTATGATAGAGGTGGAACATCACATTGTAGCAGCCCAAGTAGCTCGCCGTGATCATATAGTGGTTAGTACTTTGCATTGTGGCCGCAGCAACCTCGGTTCGAATCTGAGTCGCGGTGAGGCAATGTCACGGCAGTTGGGCAGATATTTTAGAATTTCCATTAATACATTGGCAATCTCTGTGGAGGACTGAAACAATTCGATATGTCCTGTTACTGTTATGAACCTTTTGTCTCTTTAATGCTCTTTGCACACTTTTTCATCGGGTGACTGTAATGTATTTCAACCAAATCTAATTAAGAGCGCATTATGTGGTGACATTTGCAGTACATGAAACATTATAACACTGCCATTTACGTCAATAACCACTAGCTTGATTAAGACATATGTATTGCAGCGACAGTATTTCCCAGTTACAAATGGGAATAAAAACAACATCCGCGAGGGATTGAGCCAACGACATTTAACTGATGTTGCCAATGGAGCGCGTTACAGAGAGCGCGAAGTCCCGCCTTTACAGTCACACGCTGATGATAATACAGATGTTTAAATAAACAGGCATATCTGTGGACTTGTGGTCTTTCTACATTGGGACTCATAGTCTAGTCCTAGGCTATTGTAGGCACTGGCGTATCTTTTAGTGGAATGAGAGGCATTCTGTAGTCGCGTGAAAGGACCTTTCAAGTCAATCTGATCTGTATTGTCCTGTGAAAAAAAGCGTTCTTAGACACAGTGAGGAGTTTTTGGGGATAATGGGAAAATCATTTCCAACTAAATGACAGGAATTTCTTAGTCCAATCATGAGGTGTGCTAGGCTTTTTTATACTGTGGCGGAAAGAGAGAGAGTATAACAGTCATTATAAATAAAGGGCCAAGGAAGTGACAGTTAATGGAAGGAACAATTTGCACATAGTTTTAGAATGTGGTCAGGAGGAGGACAATGTGCTTACACATATGAAACATTAGAAGGTAGACATTATGGAAGCACATATATTTCTTTATTTTTATTGTATTTGGGGAGAGGGGGTTAATATAGCACGTACAATGTGGAAAAGTGCTTTCCATAGCACCTTGCAGGTGGGCGACATCTAGAGCTGTGCAGTAGCCACCCATGCCCCAGACGTCAAAGAGAACAAGAAGTTACACATGTTGGAAGTGAGGGTGAGACATTGAGGAGATATGATCCCCGTATGAAGCCGAGAGAAGGAGGAGGCGTGAACGTGCATCCATGTATGCGGGCGAGACAGGAAGGAGCGTTGGTCATGCATCCCTGCATGAGGGTGAGACAGGGAGGAGATATGATCCCCGTATGAAGCCGAGAGAAGGAGGAGGCGTGAACGTGCATTCATGTATGCAGGCGAGAAGGGAAGGAGCATTGGTCATGCATCCCTGCATGAGGGTGAGACAGGGAGGAGATATGATCCCCGTATGAAGCGGAGAGAAGGAGGAGGCGTGAACGTGCATCCATGTATGCGGGCGAGACAGGAAGGAGCATTGGTCATGCATCCCTGCATGAGGGTGAGACAGGGAGGAGATATGATCCCCGTATGAAGCCGAGAGAAGGAGGAGGCGTGAACGTGCATCCATGTATGCGGGCGAGACGGGAAGGAGCATTGGTCATGCATCCCTTCCTGAGGGTGAGACAGGGAGGAGATAAAATCCCCGTATGAAGCCGAGAGAACGAGGAGACATGAACGTGCATCCATGTATGCGGGCGAGAAGGGAAGGAGCATTGGTCATGCATCCCTGCATGAGGGTGAGACAGGGAGGAGATAAAATCCCTGTATGAAGCCAAGAGAACGAGGCGGCATGAACATGCATCCTTGTATGCAGGTGTGGCATGGAGTCATCATGAACATGCATCCCTTTATAAGGACATAACATGGAGGACGCATGAACATGAATGCCTGAATTTTATGGTGGTGGCCTTCGGGTGATTTGGCACGTGCAATTGGTGAAGAGCACTTCTCCTGCGCAAAAAAATAAATTTACTATTAGCACCCCGGAGGGAGCCTCTGCACTTCTTATAGGGAGAAAACTCTGCAATGGAAGGGGACAGGGTCAATAACAGCTGTAAACTCTCACAAGACCATCACTGCTCTCACACTTTCCTGCTCTCAGGCTGGCGGGCCATTATCAGCCCTGGCTGCCGCACCATTGCCAGGTTTGTGTAACTATATTATTTCTAATTGGCTCCACTTTGATGACTTTCATTTGGATTCTGACTTGATTATTGAGATCTTAAATAAGTGACTGGGGATCAGGTGTCCACTTATTCTCATGGATAACATCACAACCAACCTTTAATTCAAACATGAGTCATGACATCACAGATGGAGTACAGCTTATGATAGAGGTGGAACGTCACATTGTAGCAGCCCAAGTAGCTCGCCGTGATCGTATAGTGGTTAGTACTCTGCGTTGTGGCCGCAGCAACCTCGGTTCGAATCCGAGTCACGACATTGCGGTGAGGCAATGTCACGGCAGTTGGGCAGATATTTTAGAATTTCCATTAATACATTGGCAATCTCTGTGGAGGACTGAAACAATTCGATATGTCCTGTTACTGTTATGAACCTTTTGTTTCTTTAATGCTCTTTGCACACTTTTTCATCGGGTGACTGTAATGTATTTCAACCAAATCTAATTAAGAGCGCATTATGTGGTGACATTTGCAGTACATGAAACATTATAACACTGCCATTTACGTCAATAACCACTAGCTTGATTAAGACATATGTATTGCAGCGACAGTATTTCCCAGTTACAAATGGGAATAAAAACAACATCCGCGAGGGATTGAACCAACGACATTTAACTGATGTTGCCAATGGAGCGCGTTACAGAGAGAGCGAGGTCCCGCCTTTACAGTCACACGCTGATGATAATACAGATGTTTAAATAAACAGGCATATCTGTGGACTTGTGGTCTTTCTACATTGGGACTCATAGTCTAGTCCTAGGCTATTGTAGGCACTGGCGTATCTTTTAGTGGAATGAGAGGCATTCTGTAGTCGCGTGAAAGGACCTTTCAAGTCAATCTGATCTGTATTGTCCTGTGAAAAAAAGCGTTCTTAGACACAGTGAGGAGTTTTTGGGGATAATGGGAAAATCATTTCCAACTAAATGACAGGAATTTCTTAGTCCAATCATGAGGTGTGCTAGGCATTTTTATACTGTGGCGGAAAGAGAGAGAGTATAACAGTCATTATAAATAAAGGGCCAAGGAAGTGACAGTTTATGGAAGGAACAATTTGCACATAGTTTTAGAATGTGGTCAGAAGAAGGACAATGTGCTTACACATATGAAACATTAGAAGGTAGACATTATGGAAGCACATATATTTCTTTATTTTTATTGTATTTGGGGAGAGGGGGTTAATATAGCACGTACAATGTGGAAAAGTGCTTTCCATAGCACCTTGCAGGTGGGGGACATCTAGAGCTGTGCAGTAGCCACCCATGCCCCAGACGTCAAAGAGAACAAAAAGTTACACATGTTGGAAGTGAGGGTGAGACATTGAGGAGATATGATCCCCGTATGAAGCCGAGAAAAGGAGGAGGCGTGAACGTGCATCCATGTATGCAGGCGAGAAGGGAAGGAGCATTGGTCATGCATCCCTGCATGAGGGTGAGACAGGGAGGAGATATGATCCCCGTATGAAGCCGAGAGAAGGAGGAGGCGTGAACGTGCATCCATGTATGCGGGCGAGACAGGAAGGAGCACTGGTCATTCATTCCTGCATGAGGGTGAGACAGGGAGGAGATATGATCCCCGTATGAAGCCGAGAGAAGGAGGAGGCGTGAACGTGCATCCATGTATGCGGGCGAGACAGGAAGGAGCATTGGTCATGCATCCCTGCATGAGGGTGAGACAGGGAGGAGATATGATCCCCGTATGAAGCCGAGAGAAGGAGGAGGCGTGAACGTGCATCCATGTATGCGGGCGAGACGGGAAGGAGCATTGGTCATGCATCCCTTCCCGAGGGAGAGACAGGGAGGAGATAAAATCCCCGTATGAAGCCGAGAGATCGAGGAGACATGAACGTGCATCCATGTATGCGGGCGAGAAGGGAAGGAGCATTGGTCATGCATCCCTGCATGAGGGTGAGACAGGGAGGAGATAAAATCCCTGTATGAAGCCAAGAGAACGAGGCGGCATGAACATGCATCCTTGTATGCAGGTGTGACATGGAGTCATCATGAACATGCATCCCTTTATAAGGACATAACATGGAGGACGCATGAACATGAATGCCTGAATTTTATGGTGGTGGCCTTCGGGTGATTTGGCACGTGCAATTGGTGAAGAGCACTTCTCCTGCGCAAAAAAATAAATGTACTATTATCACCCCGGAGGGAGCCTCTGCACTTCTTATAGGGAGAAAACTCTGCAATGGAAGGGGACAGGGTCAATAACAGCTGTAAACTCTCACAAGACCATCACTGCTCTCACACTTTCCTGCTCTCAGGCTGGCGGGCCATTATCGGCCCTGGCTGCCGCACCATTGCCAGGTTTGTGTAACTATATTATTTCTAATTGGCTCCACTTTGATGACTTTCATTTGGATTCTGACTTGATTATTGAGATCTTAAATAAGTGACTGGGGATCAGGTGTCCACTTATTCTCATGGATAACATCACAGCCAACCTCTAATTCAAACATGAGTCATGACATCACAGATGGAGTACAGCTTATGATAGAGGTGGAACGTCACATTGTAGCAGCCCAAGTAGCTCGCCGTGATCGCATAGTGGTTAGTACTCTGAGTTGTGGCCGCAGCAACCTCGGTTGGAATCCGAGTCACGGCATTGCGGTGAGGCAATGTCACGGCAGTTGGTCAGATATTTTAGAATTTCCATTAATACATTGGCAATCTCTGTGGAGGACTGAAACAATTCGATATGTCCTGTTACTGTTATGAACCTTTTGTTTCTTTAATGCTCTTTGCACACTTTTTCATCGGGTGACTGTAATGTATTTCAACCAAATCTAATTAAGAGCACATTATGTGGTGACATTTGCAGTACATGAAACATTATAACACTGCCATTTACGTCAATAACCACTAGCTTGATTAAGACATATGTATTGCAGCGACAGTATTTCCCAGTTACAAATGGGAATAAAAACAACATCCGCGAGGGATTGAACCAACGACATTTAACTGATGTTGCCAATGGAGCGCGTTACAGAGAGCGCGAAGTCCCACCTTTACAGTCACACGCTGATGATAATACAGATGTTTAAATACACAGGCATATCTGTGGACTTGTGGTCTTTCTACATTGGGACTCATAGTCTAGTCCTAGGCTATTGTAGGCACTGGCGTATCTTTTAGTGGAATGAGAGGCATTCTGTAGTCGCATGAAAGGACCTTTCAAGTCAATCTGATCTGTATTGTCCTGTGAAAAAAAGCGTTCTTAGACACAGTGAGGAGTTTTTGGGGATAATGGGAAAATCATTTCCAACTAAATGACAGGAATTTCTTAGTCCAATCATGAGGTGTGCTAGGCTTTTTTATACTGTGGCGGAAAGAGAGAGAGTATAACAGTCATTATAAATAAAGGGCCAAGGAAGTGACAGTTTATGGAAGGAACAATTTGCACATAGTTTTAGAATGTGGTCAGGAGGAGGACAATGTGCTTACACATATGAAACATTAGAAGGTAGACATTATGGAAGCACATATATTTCTTTATTTTTATTGTATTTGGGGTGAGGGGGTTAATATAGCACGTCCAATGTGGAAAAGTGCTTTCCATAGCAACTTGCAGGTGGGCGACATCTAGATCTGTGCAGTAGCCACCCATGCCCCAGATGTCAAAGAGAACAAGAAGTTACACATGTTGGAAGTGAGGGTGAGACATTGAGGAGATATGATCCCCGTATGAAGCCGAGAGAAGGAGGAGGCGTGAACGTGCATCCATGTATGCAGGCGAGAAGGGAAGGAGCATTGGTCATGCATCCCTGCATGAGGATGAGACAGGGAGGAGATATGATCCCCGTATGAAGCCGAGAGAAGGAGGAGGCTTGAACGTGCATCCATGTATGCGGGCGAGACAGGAAGGAGCGTTAGTCATGCATCCCTGCATGAGGGTGAGACAGGGAGGAGATATGATCCCCGTATAAAGCCGAGAGAAGGAGGAGGCGTGAACGTGCATCCATGTATGCAGGCGAGAAGGGAAGGAGCATTGGTCATGCATCCCTGCATGAGGGTGAGACAGGGAGGAGATATGATCCCCGTATGAAGCCGAGAGAAGGAGGAGGCGTGAACGTGCATCCATGTATGCGGGCGAGACAGGAAGGAGCATTGGTCATGCATCCCTGCATGAGGGTGAGACAGGGAGGAGATATGATCCCCGTATGAAGCCGAGAGAAGGAGGATGCGTGAACGTGCATCCATGTATGCGGGCGAGACGGGAAGGAGCATTGGTCATGCATCCCTTCCTGAGGGTGAGACAGGGAGGAGATAAAATCCCCGTATGAAGCCGAGAGAACGAGAAGACATGAACGTGCATCCATGTATGCGGGCGAGAAGGGAAGGAGCATTGGTCATGCATCCCTGCATGAGGGTGAGACAGGGAGGAGATAAAATCCCTTTATGAAGCCAAGAGAACGAGGCGGCATGAACATGCATCCTTGTATGCAGATGTGACATGGAGTCATCATGAACATGCATCCCTTTATAAGGACATAACATGGAGGACGCATGAACATGAATGCCTGAATTTTATGGTGGTGGCCTTTGGGTGATTTGGCACGTGCAATTGGTGAAGAGCACTTCTCCTGCGCAAAAAAATAAATGTACTATTAGCACCCCGGAGGGAGCCTCTGCACTTCTTATAGGGAGAAAACTCTGCAATGGAAGGGGACAGGTTCAATAACAGCTGTAAACTCTCACAAGACCATCACTGCTCTCACACTTTCCTGCTCTCAGGCTGGCGGGCCATTATCAGCCCTGGCTGCCGCACCATTGCCAGTTTTGTGTAACTATATTATTTCTAATTGGCTCCACTTTGATGACTTTCATTTGGATTCTGACTTGATTATTGAGATCTTAAATAAGTGACTGGGGATCAGGTGTCCACTTATTCTCATGGATAACATCACAACCAACCTTTAATTCAAACATGAGTCATGACATCACAGATGGAGTACAGCTTATGATAGAGGTGGAACGTCACATTGTAGCAGCCCAAGTAGCTCGCCGTGATCATATAGTGGTTAGTACTCTGTGTTGTGGCCGCAGCAACCTCGGTTCGAATCTGAGTCACGGCATTGCGGTGAGGCAATGTCACGGCAGTTGGGCAGATATTTTAGAATTTCCATTAATACATTGGCAATCTCTGTGGAGGACTGAAACAATTCGATATGTCCTGTTACTGTTATGAACCTTTTGTCTCTTTAATGCTCTTTGCACACTTTTTCATCGGGTGACTGTAATGTATTTCAACCAAATCTAATTAAGAGCGCATTATGTGGTGACATTTGCAGTACATGAAACATTATAACACTGCCATTTACGTCAATAACCACTAGCTTGATTAAGACATATGTATTGCAGCGACAGTATTTCCCAGTTACAAATGGGAATAAAAACAACATCCGCGAGGGATTGAGCCAACGACATTTAACTGATGTTGCCAATGGAGCGCGTTACAGAGAGCGCGAAGTCCCGCCTTTACAGTCACACGCTGATGATAATACAGATGTTTAAATAAACAGGCATATCTGTGGACTTGTGGTCTTTCTACATTGGGACTCATAGTCTAGTCCTAGGCTATTGTAGGCACTGGCGTATCTTTTAGTGGAATGAGAGGCATTCTGTAGTCGCGTGAAAGGACCTTTCAAGTCAATCTGATCTGTATTGTCCTGTGAAAAAAAGCGTTCTTAGACACAGTGAGGAGTTTTTGGGGATAATGGGAAAATCATTTCCAACTAAATGACAGGAATTTCTTAGTCCAATCATGAGGTGTGCTAGGCTTTTTTATACTGTGGCGGAAAGAGAGAGAGTATAACAGTCATTATAAATAAAGGGCCAAGGAAGTGACAGTTAATGGAAGGAACAATTTGCACATAGTTTTAGAATGTGGTCAGGAGGAGGACAATGTGCTTACACATATGAAACATTAGAAGGTAGACATTATGGAAGCACATATATTTCTTTATTTTTATTGTATTTGGGGAGAGGGGGTTAATATAGCACGTACAATGTGGAAAAGTGCTTTCCATAGCACCTTGCAGGTGGGCGACATCTAGAGCTGTGCAGTAGCCACCCATGCCCCAGACGTCAAAGAGAACAAGAAGTTACACATGTTGGAAGTGAGGGTGAGACATTGAGGAGATATGATCCCCGTATGAAGCCGAGAGAAGGAGGAGGCGTGAACGTGCATCCATGTATGCGGGCGAGACAGGAAGGAGCGTTGGTCATGCATCCCTGCATGAGGGTGAGACAGGGAGGAGATATGATCCCCGTATGAAGCCGAGAGAAGGAGGAGGCGTGAACGTGCATTCATGTATGCAGGCGAGAAGGGAAGGAGCATTGGTCATGCATCCCTGCATGAGGGTGAGACAGGGAGGAGATATGATCCCCGTATGAAGCGGAGAGAAGGAGGAGGCGTGAACGTGCATCCATGTATGCGGGCGAGACAGGAAGGAGCATTGGTCATGCATCCCTGCATGAGGGTGAGACAGGGAGGAGATATGATCCCCGTATGAAGCCGAGAGAAGGAGGAGGCGTGAACGTGCATCCATGTATGCGGGCGAGACGGGAAGGAGCATTGGTCATGCATCCCTTCCTGAGGGTGAGACAGGGAGGAGATAAAATCCCCGTATGAAGCTGAGAGAACGAGGAGACATGAACGTGCATCCATGTATGCGGGCGAGAAGGGAAGGAGCATTGGTCATGCATCCCTGCATGAGGGTGAGACAGGGAGGAGATAAAATCCCTGTATGAAGCCAAGAGAACGAGGCGGCATGAACATGCATCCTTGTATGCAGGTGTGACATGGAGTCATCATGAACATGCATCCCTTTATAAGGACATAACATGGAGGACGCATGAACATGAATGCCTGAATTTTATGGTGGTGGCCTTCGGGTGATTTGGCACGTGCAATTGGTGAAGAGCACTTCTCCTGCGCAAAAAAATAAATTTACTATTAGCACCCCGGAGGGAGCCTCTGCACTTCTTATAGGGAGAAAACTCTGCAATGGAAGGGGACAGGGTCAATAACAGCTGTAAACTCTCACAAGACCATCACTGCTCTCACACTTTCCTGCTCTCAGGCTGGCGGGCCATTATCAGCCCTGGCTGCCGCACCATTGCCAGGTTTGTGTAACTATATTATTTCTAATTGGCTCCACTTTGATGACTTTCATTTGGATTCTGACTTGATTATTGAGAT
The DNA here is from genome assembly GCF_040938575.1 of Ambystoma mexicanum. Classification (NCBI taxonomy): domain Eukaryota; kingdom Metazoa; phylum Chordata; class Amphibia; order Caudata; family Ambystomatidae; genus Ambystoma; species Ambystoma mexicanum. The sequence goes on from NW_027182322.1 coordinate 3,785,943, forward strand.
CTTAAATAAGTGACTGGGGATCAGGTGTCCACTTATTCTCATGGATAACATCACAACCAACCTTTAATTCAAACATGAGTCATGACATCACAGATGGAGTACAGCTTATGATAGAGGTGGAACGTCACATTGTAGCAGCCCAAGTAGCTCGCCGTGATCGTATAGTGGTTAGTACTCTGCGTTGTGGCCGCAGCAACCTCGGTTCGAATCCGAGTCACGACATTGCGGTGAGGCAATGTCACGGCAGTTGGGCAGATATTTTAGAATTTCCATTAATACATTGGCAATCTCTGTGGAGGACTGAAACAATTCGATATGTCCTGTTACTGTTATGAACCTTTTGTTTCTTTAATGCTCTTTGCACACTTTTTCATCGGGTGACTGTAATGTATTTCAACCAAATCTAATTAAGAGCGCATTATGTGGTGACATTTGCAGTACATGAAACATTATAACACTGCCATTTACGTCAATAACCACTAGCTTGATTAAGACATATGTATTGCAGCGACAGTATTTCCCAGTTACAAATGGGAATAAAAACAACATCCGCGAGGGATTGAACCAACGACATTTAACTGATGTTGCCAATGGAGCGCGTTACAGAGAGAGCGAGGTCCCGCCTTTACAGTCACACGCTGATGATAATACAGATGTTTAAATAAACAGGCATATCTGTGGACTTGTGGTCTTTCTACATTGGGACTCATAGTCTAGTCCTAGGCTATTGTAGGCACTGGCGTATCTTTTAGTGGAATGAGAGGCATTCTGTAGTCGCGTGAAAGGACCTTTCAAGTCAATCTGATCTGTATTGTCCTGTGAAAAAAAGCGTTCTTAGACACAGTGAGGAGTTTTTGGGGATAATGGGAAAATCATTTCCAACTAAATGACAGGAATTTCTTAGTCCAATCATGAGGTGTGCTAGGCATTTTTATACTGTGGCGGAAAGAGAGAGAGTATAACAGTCATTATAAATAAAGGGCCAAGGAAGTGACAGTTTATGGAAGGAACAATTTGCACATAGTTTTAGAATGTGGTCAGAAGAAGGACAATGTGCTTACACATATGAAACATTAGAAGGTAGACATTATGGAAGCACATATATTTCTTTATTTTTATTGTATTTGGGGAGAGGGGGTTAATATAGCACGTACAATGTGGAAAAGTGCTTTCCATAGCACCTTGCAGGTGGGGGACATCTAGAGCTGTGCAGTAGCCACCCATGCCCCAGACGTCAAAGAGAACAAAAAGTTACACATGTTGGAAGTGAGGGTGAGACATTGAGGAGATATGATCCCCGTATGAAGCCGAGAAAAGGAGGAGGCGTGAACGTGCATCCATGTATGCAGGCGAGAAGGGAAGGAGCATTGGTCATGCATCCCTGCATGAGGGTGAGACAGGGAGGAGATATGATCCCCGTATGAAGCCGAGAGAAGGAGGAGGCGTGAACGTGCATCCATGTATGCGGGCGAGACAGGAAGGAGCACTGGTCATTCATTCCTGCATGAGGGTGAGACAGGGAGGAGATATGATCCCCGTATGAAGCCGAGAGAAGGAGGAGGCGTGAACGTGCATCCATGTATGCGGGCGAGACAGGAAGGAGCATTGGTCATGCATCCCTGCATGAGGGTGAGACAGGGAGGAGATATGATCCCCGTATGAAGCCGAGAGAAGGAGGAGGCGTGAACGTGCATCCATGTATGCGGGCGAGACGGGAAGGAGCATTGGTCATGCATCCCTTCCCGAGGGAGAGACAGGGAGGAGATAAAATCCCCGTATGAAGCTGAGAGATCGAGGAGACATGAACGTGCATCCATGTATGCGGGCGAGAAGGGAAGGAGCATTGGTCATGCATCCCTGCATGAGGGTGAGACAGGGAGGAGATAAAATCCCTGTATGAAGCCAAGAGAACGAGGCGGCATGAACATGCATCCTTGTATGCAGGTGTGACATGGAGTCATCATGAACATGCATCCCTTTATAAGGACATAACATGGAGGACGCATGAACATGAATGCCTGAATTTTATGGTGGTGGCCTTCGGGTGATTTGGCACGTGCAATTGGTGAAGAGCACTTCTCCTGCGCAAAAAAATAAATGTACTATTAGCACCCAGGAGGGAGCCTCTGCACTTCTTATAGGGAGAAAACTCTGCAATGGAAGGGGACAGAGTCAATAACAGCTGTAAACTCTCACAAGACCATCACTGCTCTCACACTTTCCTGCTTTCAGGCTGGCGGGCCATTATCGGCCCTGGCTGCCGCACCATTGCCAGGTTTGTGTAACTATATTATTTCTAATTGGCTCCACTTTGATGACTTTCATTTGGATTCTGACTTGATTATTGAGATCTTAAATAAGTGACTGGGGATCAGGTGTCCACTTATTCTCATGGATAACATCACAGCCAACCTTTAATTCAAACATGAGTCATGACATCACAGATGGAGTACAGCTTATGATAGAGGTGGAACGACACATTGTAGCAGCCCAAGTAGCTTGCCGTGATTGTATAGTGGTTAGTACTCTGCGTTGTGGCCGCAGCAACCTCGGTTCGGATCCGAGTCACGGCATTGCGGTGAGGCAATGTCACGGCAGTTGGGCAGATATTTTAGAATTTCCATTAATACATTGGCAATCTCTGTGGAGGACTGAAACAATTCGATATGTCCTGTTACTGTTATGAACCTTTTGTTTCTTTAATGCTCTTTGCACACTTTTTCATCGGGTGACTGTAATGTATTTCAACCAAATCTAATTAAGAGCACATTATGTGGTGACATTTGCAGTACATGAAACATTATAACACTGCCATTTACGTCAATAACCACTAGCTTGATTAAGACATATGTATTGCAGCGACAGTATTTCCCAGTTACAAATGGGAATAAAAACAACATCCGCGAGGGATTGAACCAACGACATTTAACTGATGTTGCCAATGGAGCGCGTTACAGAGAGCGCGAAGTCCCACCTTTACAGTCACACGCTGATGATAATACAGATGTTTAAATACACAGGCATATCTGTGGACTTGTGGTCTTTCTACATTGGGACTCATAGTCTAGTCCTAGGCTATTGTAGGCACTGGCATATCTTTTAGTGGAATGAGAGGCATTCTGTAGTCGCATGAAAGGACCTTTCAAGTCAATCTGATCTGTATTGTCCTGTGAAAAAAAGCGTTCTTAGACACAGTGAGGAGTTTTTGGGGATAATGGGAAAATCATTTCCAACTAAATGACAGGAATTTCTTAGTCCAATCATGAGGTGTGCTAGGCTTTTTTATACTGTGGCGGAAAGAGAGAGAGTATAACAGTCATTATAAATAAAGGGCCAAGGAAGTGACAGTTTATGGAAGGAACAATTTGCACATAGTTTTAGAATGTGGTCAGGAGGAGGACAATGTGCTTACACATATGAAACATTAGAAGGTAGACATTATGGAAGCACATATATTTCTTTATTTTTATTGTATTTGGGGAGAGGGGGTTAATATAGCACGTCCAATGTGGAAAAGTGCTTTCCATAGCACCTTGCAGGTGGGCGACATCTAGAGCTGTGCAGTAGCCACCCATGCCCCAGACGTCAAAGAGAACAAGAAGTTACACATGTTGGAAGTGAGGGTGAGACATTGAGGAGATATGATCCCCATATGAAGCCGAGAGAAGGAGGAGGCGTGAACGTGCATCCATGTATGCAGGCGAGAAGGGAAGGAGCATTGGTCATGCATCCCTGCATGAGGGTGAGACAGGGAGGAGATATGATCCCCGTATGAAGCCGAGAGAAGGAGGAGGCGTGAACGTGCATCCATGTATGCGGGCGAGACAGGAAGGAGCGTTGTTCATGCATCCCTGCATGAGGGTGAGACAGGGAGGAGATATGATCCCCGTATGGAGCCGAGAGAAGGAGGAGGCGTGAACGTGCATCCATGTATTTAGGCGAGAAGGGAAGGAGCATTGGTCATGCATCCCTGCATGAGGGTGAGACAGCGAGGAGATATGATCCCCGTATGAAGCCGAGAGAAGGAGGAGGCGTGAACGTGCATCCATGTATGCGGGCGAGACAGGAAGGAGCATTGGTCATGCATCCCTGCATGAGGGTGAGACAGGGAGGAGATATGATCCCCGTATGAAGCCGAGAGAAGGAGGAGGCGTGAACGTGCATCCATGTATGCGGGCGAGACGGGAAGGAGCATTGGTCATGCATCCCTTCCTGAGGGTGAGACAGGGAGGAGATAAAATCCCCGTATGAAGCCGAGAGAACGAGGAGACATGAACGTGCATCCATGTATGCGGGCGAGAAGGGAAGGAGCATTGGTCATGCATACCTGCATGAGGGTGAGACAGGGAGGAGATAAAATCCCTGTATGAAGCCAAGAGAACGAGGCGGCATGAACATGCATCCTTGTATGCAGGTGTGACATGGAGTCATCATGAACATGCATCCCTTTATAAGGACATAACATGGAGGACGCATGAACATGAATGCCTGAATTTTATGGTGGTGGCCTTCGGGTGATTTGGCACGTGCAATTGGTGAAGAGCACTTCTCCTGCGCAAAAAAATAAATTTACTATTAGCACACCGGAGGGAGCCTCTGCACTTCTTATAGGGAGAAAACTCTGCAATGGAAGGGGACAGGGTCAATAACAGCTGTAAACTCTCACAAGACCATCACTGCTCTCACACTTTCCTGCTCTCAGGCTGGCGGGCCATTATCGGCCCTGGCTGCCGCACCATTGCCAGGTTTGTGTAACTATATTATTTCTAATTGGCTCCACTTTGATGACTTTCATTTGGATTCTGACTTGATTATTGAGATCTTAAATAAGTGACTGGGGATCAGGTGTCCTCTTATTCTCATGGATAACATCACAACCAACCTTTAATTCAAACATGAGTCATGACATCACAGATGGAGTACAGCTTATGATAGAGGTGGAACGTCACATTGTAGCAGCCAAAGTAGCTCACCGTGATCGTATAGTGGTTAGTACTCTGCGTTGTGGCCGCAGCAACCTCGGTTCGAATCCGAGTCACGGCATTGCGGTGAGGCAATGTCACGGCAGTTGGGCAGATATTTTAGAATTTCCATTAATACATTGGCAATCTCTGTGGAGGACTGAAACAATTCGATATGTCCTGTTACTGTTATGAACCTTTTGTTTCTTTAATGCTCTTTGCACACTTTTTCATCGGGTGACTGTAATGTATTTCAACCAAATCTAATTAAGAGCGCATTATATGGTGACATTTGCAGTACATGAAACATTATAACACTGCCATTTACGTCAATAACCACTAGCTTTATTAAGACATATGTATTGCAGCGACAGTATTTCCCAGTTACAAATGGGAATAAAAACAACATCCGCGAGGGATTGAACCAACGACATTTAACTGATGTTGCCAATGGAGCGCGTTACAGAGAGCGCGAGGTCCCGCCTTTACAGTCACACGCTGATGATAATACAGATGTTTAAATAAACAGGCATATCTGTGGACTTGTGGTCTTTCTACATTGGGACTCATAGTCTAGTCCTAGGCTATTGTAGGCACTGGCGTATCTTTTAGTGGAATGAGAGGCATTCTGTAGTCGCGTGAAAGGACCTTTCAAGTCAATCTGATCTGTATTGTCCTGTGAAAAAAAGCGTTCTTAGACACAGTGAGGAGTTTTTGGGGATAATGGGAAAGTCATTTCCAACTAAATGACAGGAATTTCTTAGTCCAATCATGAGGTGTGCTAGGCTTTTTTATACTGTGGCGGAAAGAGAGAGAGTATAACAGTCATTATAAATAAAGGGCCAAGGAAGTGACAGTTTATGGAAGGAACAATTTGCACATAGTTTTAGAATGTGGTCAGGAGGAGGACAATGTGCTTACACATATGAAACATTAGAAGGTAGACATTATGGAAGCACATATATTTCTTTATTTTTATTGTATTTGGGGAGAGGGGGTTAATATAGCACGTCCAATGTGGAAAAGTGCTTTCCATAGCACCTTGCAGGTGGGCGACATCTAGAGCTGTGCAGTAGCCACCCATGCCCCAGACGTCAAAGAGAACAAGAAGTTACACATGTTGGAAGTGAGGGTGAGACATTGAGGAGATATGATCCCCGTATGAAGCCGAGAGAAGGAGGAGGCGTGAACGTGCATCCATGTATGCAGGCGAGAAGGGAAGGAGCATTGGTCATGCATCCCTGCATGAGGGTGAGACAGGGAGGAGATATGATCCCCGTATGAAGCCGAGAGAAGGAGGAGGCATGAACGTGCATCCATGTATGCGGGCGAGAAGGGAAGGAGCATTGGTCATGCATCCCTGCATGAGGGTGAGACAGGGAGGAGATTTGATCCCCGTATGAAGCCGAGAGAAGGAGGAGGCGTGAACGTGCATCCATGTATGCGGGCGAGACAGGAAGGAGCATTGGTCATGCATCCCTGCATGAGGGTGAGACAGGGAGGAGATATGATCCCCGTATGAAGCCGAGAGAAGGAGGAGGCGTGAACGTGCATCCATGTATGCGGGCGAGACAGGAAGGAGCATTGGTCATGCATCCCTGCATGAGGGTGAGACAGGGAGGAGATATGATCCCCGTATGAAGCCGAGAGAAGGAGGAGGCGTGAACGTGCATCCATGTATGCAGGCGAGAAGGAAAGGAGCATTGGTCATGCATCCCTGCATGAGGGTGAGACAGGGAGGAGATATGATCCCTGTATGAAGCCGAGAGAAGGAGGAGGCGTGAACGTGCATCCATGTATGCGGGCGAGACGGGAAGGAGCATTGGTCATGCATCCCTTCCTGAGGGTGAGACAGGGAGGAGATAAAATCCCCGTATGAAGCCGAGAGAACGAGGAGACATGAACGTGCATCCTTGTATGCAGGCGAGAAGGGAAGGAGCATTGGTCATGCATCCCTGCATGAGGGTGAGACAGGGAGGAGATAAAATCCCTGTATGAAGCCAAGAGAACGAGGCGGCATGAACATGCATCCTTGTATGCAGTTGTGACATGGAGTCATCATGAACATGCATCCCTTTATAAGGACATAACATGGAGGACGCATGAACATGAATGCCTGAATTTTATGGTGGTGGCCTTCGGGTGATTTGGCACGTGCAATTGGTGAAGAGCACTTCTCCTGCGCAAAAAAATAAATTTACTATTAGCACCCCGGAGGGAGCCTCTGCACTTCTTATAGGGAGAAAACTCTGCAATGGAAGGGGACAGGGTCAATAACAGCTGTAAACTCTCACAAGACCATCACTGCTCTCACACTTTCCTGCTCTCAGGCTGGCGGGCCATTATCGGCCCTGGCTGCCGCACCATTGCCAGGTTTGTGTAACTATATTATTTCTAATTGGCTCCACTTTGATGACTTTCATTTGGATTCTGACTTGATTATTGAGATCTTAAATAAGTGACTGGGGATCAGGTGTCCACTTATTCTCATGGATAACATCACAACCAACCTTTAATTCAAACATGAGTCATGACATCACAGATGGAGTACAGCTTATGATAGAGGTGGAACGTCACATTGTAGCGGTCCAAGTAGCTCGCTGTGATCGTATAGTGGTTAGTACTCTGCGTTGTGGCCGCAGCAACCTCGGTTTGAATCCGAGTCACGGCATTGCGGTGAGGCAATGTCACGGCAGTTGGGCAGATATTTTAGAATTTCCATTAATACATTGGCAATCTCTGTGGAGGACTGAAACAATTCGATATGTCCTGTTACTGTTATGAACCTTTTGTTTCTTTAATGCTCTTTGCACACTTTTTCATCGGGTGACTGTAATGTATTTCAACCAAATCTAATAAAGAGCGCATTATGTGGTGCCATTTGCCGTACATGAAACATTATAACACTGCCATTTACGTCAATAACCACTAGCTTGATTAAGACATATGTATTGCAGCGACAGTATTTCCCAGTTACAAATGGGAATAAAAACAACATCCGCGAGGGATTGAACCAACAACATTTAACTGATGTTGCCAATGGAGCGCTTTACAGAGAGCGCGAGGTCCCGCCTTTACAGTCACACGCTGATGATAATACAGATGTTTAAATAAACAGGCATATCTGTGGACTTGTGGTCTTTCTACATTGGGACTCATAGTCTAGTCCTAGGCTATTGTAGGCACTGGTGTATCTTTTAGTGGAATGAGAGGCATTCTGTAGTCGCGTGAAAGGACCTTTCAAGTAAATCTGATCTGTATTGTCCTGTGAAAAAAAGCGTTCTTAGACACAGTGAGGAGTTTTTGGGGATAATGGGAAAATCATTTCCAACTAAATGACAGGAATTTCTTAGTCCAATCATGAGGTGTGCTAGGCTTTTTTATACTGTGGCGGAAAGAGAGAGAGTATAACAGTCATTATAAATAAAGGGCCAAGGAAGTGACAGTTTATGGAAGGAACAATTTGCACATAGTTTTAGAATGTGGTCAGGAGGAGGACAATGTGCTTACACATATGAAACATTAGAAGGTAGACATTATGGAAGCACATATATTTCTTTATTTTTATTGTATTTGGGGAGAGGGGGTTAATATAGCACGTCCAATGTGGAAAAGTGCTTTCCATAGCACCTTGCAGGTGGGCGACATCTAGAGCTGTGCAGTAGCCACCCATGCCCCAGACGTCAAAGAGAACAAGAAGTTACACATGTTGGAAGTGAGGGTGAGACATTGAGGAGATATGATCCCCGTATGAAGCCGAGAGAAGGAGGAGGCGTGAACGTGCATCCATGTATGCAGGCGAGAAGGGAAGGAGCATTGGTCATGCATCCCTGCATGAGGGTGAGACAGGGAGGAGATATGATCCCCGTATGAAGCCGAGAGAAGGAGGAGGCGTGAACGTGCATCCATGTATGCGGGCGAGACAGGAAGGAGCGTTGGTCATGCATCCCTGCATGAGGGTGAGACAGGGAGGAGATATGATCCCCGTATGAAGCCGAGAGAAGGAGGAGGCGTGAACGTGCATCCATGTATGCAGGCGAGAAGGGAAGGAGCATTGGTCATGCATCCCTGCATGAGGGTGAGACAGGGAGGAGATATGATCCCCGTATGAAGCCGAGAGAAGGAGGAGGCGTGAACGTGCATCCATGTATGCGGGCGAGACAGGAAGGATTATTGGTCATGCATCCCTGCATGAGGGTGAGACAGGGAGGAGATATGATCCCCGTATGAAGCCGAGAGAAGGAGGAGGCGTGAACGTGCATCCATGTATGCGGGCGAGACGGGAAGGAGCATTGGTCATGCATCCCTTCCTGAGGGTGAGACAGGGAGGAGATAAAATCCCTGTATGAAGCCGAGAGAACGAGAAGACATGAACGTGCATCATTGTATGCGGGCGAGAAGGGAAGGAGCATTGGTCTTGCATCCCTGCATGAGGGTGAGACAGGGAGGAGATAAAATCCCTGTATGAAGCCAAGAGAACGAGGCGGCATGAACATGCATCCTTGTATGCAGGTGTGACATGGAGTCATCATGAACATGCATCCCTTTATAAGGACATAACATGGAGGACGCATGAACATGATTGCCTGAATTTTATGGTGGTGGCCTTCGGGTGATTTGGCACGTGCAATTGGCGAAGAGCACTTCTCCTGTGCAAAAAAATAAATTTACTATTAGCACCCCGGAGGGAGCCTCTGCACTTCTTATAGGGAGAAAACTCTGCAATGGAAGGGGACAGGGTCAATAACAGCTGTAAACTCTCACAAGACCATCACTGCTCTCACACTTTCCTGCTCTCAGGCTGGCGGGCCATTATCGGCCCTGGCTGCCGCACCATTGCCAGGTTTGTGTAACTATATTATTTCTAATTGGCTCCACTTTGATGACTTTCATTTGGATTCTGACTTGATTATTGAGATCTTAAATAAGTGACTGGGGATCAGGTGTCCACTTATTCTCATGGATAACATCACAACCAACCTTTAATTCAAACATGAGTCATGACATCACAGATGGAGTACAGCTTATGATAGAGGTGGAACGTCACATTGTAGCAGCCCAAGTAGCTCGCCGTGATCGTATAGTGGTTAGTACTCTGCGTTGTGGCCGCAGCAACCTCGGTTCGATTCCGAGTCACGGCATTGCGGTGAGGCAATGTCACAGCAGTTGGGCAGATATTTTAGAATTTCCATTAATACATTGGCAATCTCTGTGGAGGACTGAAACAATTCGATATGTCCTGTTACAGTTATGAACCTTTTGTTTCTTTAATGCTCTCTGCACACTTTTTCATGGGTGACTGTAATGTATTTCAACCAAATCTAATTAAGAGTGCATTATGTGGTGACATTTGCAGTACATGAAACATTATAACACTGCCATTTACGTCAATAACCACTAGCTTGATTAAGACATATGTATTGCAGCGACAGTATTTCCCAGTTACAAATGGGAATAAAAACAACATCCGCGAGGGATTGAACCAACGACATTTAACTGATGTTGCCAATGGAGCGCGTTACAGAGAGCGCAAGGTCCCGCCTTTACAGTCACACGCTGATGATAATACAGATGTTTAAATAAACAGGCATATCTGTGGACTTGTGGTCTTTCTACATTGGGACTCATAGTCTAGTCCTAGGCTATTGTAGGCACTGGCGTATCTTTGAGTGGAATGAGAGGCGTTCTGTAGTCGCGTGAAAGGACCTTTCAAGTCAATCTGATCTGTATTGTCCTGTGAAAAAAAGCGTTCTTAGACACAGTGAGGAGTTTTTGGGGATAATGGGAAAATCATTTCCAACTAAATGACAGGAATTTCTTAGTCCAATCATGAGGTGTGCTAGGCTTTTTTATACTTTGGCGGAAAGAGAGAGAGTATAACAGTCATTATAAATAAAGGGCCAAGGAAGTGACAGTTTATGGAAGGAACAATTTGCACATAGTTTTAGAATGTGGTCAGGAGGAGGACAATGTGCTTACACATATGAAACATTAGAAGGTAGACATTATGGAAGCACATATATTTCTTTATTTTTATTGTATTTGGGGAGAGGGGGTTAATATAGCACGTCCAATGTGGAAAAGTGCTTTCCATAGCACCTTGCAGGTGGGCGACATCTAGAGCTGTGCAGTAGCCACCCATGCCCCAGACGTCAAAGAGAACAAGAAGTTACACATGTTGGAAGTGAGGGTAAGACATTGAGGAGATATGATCCCCGTATGAAGCCGAGAGAAGGAGGAGGCGTGAACGTGAATCCATGTATGCAGGCGAGAAGGGAAGGAGCATTGGACATGCATCCCTGCATGAGGGTGAGACAGGGAGGAGATATGATCCCCGTATGAAGCCGAGAGAAGGAGGAGGCGTGAACGTGCATCCATGTATGCGGGCGAGACAGGAAGGAGCGTTGGTCATGCATCCCTGCATGAGGGTGAGACAGGGAGGAGATATGATCGCGTATGAAGCCGAGAGAAGGAGGAGGCGTGAATGTGCATCCATGTATGCAGGCGAGAAGGGAAGGAGCATTGGTCATGCATCCCTGCATGAGGGTGAGACAGGGAGGAGATATGATCCCCGTATGAAGCCGAGAGAAGGAGGAGGCGTGAACGTGCATCCATGTATGCGGGCGAGACGGGAAGGAGCATTGGTCATGCATCCCTTCCTGAGGGTGAGACAGGGAGGAGATAAAATCCCCGTATGAAGCCGAGAGAACGAGAAGACATGAACGTGCATCATTGTATGCGGGCGAGAAGGGATTGAGCATTGGTCATGCATCCCTGCATGAGGGTGAGACAGGGAGGAGATAAAATCCCTGTATGAAGCCAAGAGAACGAGGCGGCATGAACATGCATCCTTGTATGCAGGTGTGACATGGAGTCATCATGAACATGCATCCCTTTATAAGGACATAACATGGAGGACGCATGAACATGAATGCCTGAATTTTATGGTGGTGGCCTTCGGGTGATTTGGCACGTGCAATTGGTGAAGAGCACTTCTCCTGCGCAAAAAAATAAATGTACTATTAGCACCCCGGAGGGAGCCTCTGCACTTCTTATAGGGAGAAAACTCTGCAATGGAAGGGGACAGGGTCAATAACAGCTGTAAACTCTCACAAGACCATCACTGCTCTCACACTTTCCTGCTCTCAGGCTGGCGGGCCATTATCGGCCCTGGCTGCCGCACTATTGCCAGGTTTGTGTAACTATATTATTTCTAATTGGCTCCACTTTGATGACTTTCATTTGGATTCTGACTTGATTATTGAGATCTTAAATAAGTGACTGGGGATCAGGTGTCCACTTATTCTCATGGATAACATCACAGCCAACCTTTAATTCAAACATGAGTCATGACATCACAGATGGAGTACAGCTTATGATAGAGGTGGAACGTCACACTGTAGCAGCCCAAGTAGCTCGCCGTGATCGCATAGTGGTTAGTACTCTGCGTTGTGGCCGCAGCAACCTCGGTTCGAATCCGAGTCACGGCATTGCGGTGAGGCAATGTCACGGCAGTTGGGCAGATATTTTACAATTTCCATTAATACATTGGCAATCTCTGTGGAGGACTGAAACAATTCGATATGTCCTGTTACTGTTATGAACCTTTTGTTTCTTTAATGCTCTTTGCACACTTTTTCATCGGGTGACTGTAATGTATTTCAACCAAATCTAATTAAGAGCACATTATGTGGTGACATTTGCAGTACATGAAACATTATAACACTGCCATTTACGTCAATAACCACTAGCTTGATTAAGACATATGTATTGCAGCGACAGTATTTCCCAGTTACAAATGGGAATAAAAACAACATCCGCGAGGGATTGAACCAACGACATTTAACTGATGTTGCCAATGGAGCGCGTTACAGAGAGCGCGAAGTCCCACCTTTACAGTCACACGCTGATGATAATACAGATGTTTAAATACACAGGCATATCTGTGGACTTGTGGTCTTTCTACATTGGGACTCATAGTCTAGTCCTAGGCTATTGTAGGCACTGGCGTATCTTTTAGTGGAATGAGAGGCATTCTGTAGTCGCATGAAAGGACCTTTCAAGTCAATCTGATCTGTATTGTCCTGTGAAAAAAAGCGTTCTTAGACACAGTGAGGAGTTTTTGGGGATAATGGGAAAATCATTTCCAACTAAATGACAGGAATTTCTTAGTCCAATCATGAGGTGTGCTAGGCTTTTTTATACTGTGGCGGAAAGAGAGAGAGTATAACAGTCATTATAAATAAAGGGCCAAGGAAGTGACAGTTTATGGAAGGAACAATTTGCACATAGTTTTAGAATGTGGTCAGGAGGAGGACAATGTGCTTACACATATGAAACATTAGAAGGTAGACATTATGGAAGCACATATATTTCTTTATTTCTATTGTATTTGGGGAGAGGGGGTTAATATAGCACGTCCAATGTGGAAAAGTGCTTTCCATAGCACCTTGCAGGTGGGCGACATCTAGAGCTGTGCAGTAGCCACCCATGCCCCAGACGTCAAAGAGAACAAGAAGTTACACATGTTGGAAGTGAGGGTGAGACATTGAGGAGATATGATCCCCGTATGAAGCCGAGAGAAGGAGGAGGCGTGAACGTGCATCCATGTATGCGGGCGAGACAGGAAGGAGCATTGGTCATGCATCCCTGCATGAGGGTGAGACAGGGAGGAGATATGATCCCCGTATGAAGCCGAGAGAAGGAGGAGGCGTGAACGTGCAGCCATGTATGCGGGCGAGACAGGAAGGAGCATTGGTCATGCATCCCTGCATGAGGGTGAGACAGGGAGGAGATATGATCCCCGTATGAAGCCGAGAGAAGGAGGAGGCGTGAACGTGCATCCATGTATGCAGGCGAGAAGGGAAGGAGCATTGGTCATGCATGCCTGCATGAGGGTGAGACAGGAAGGAGCATTGGTCATGCATCCCTGCATGAGGGTGAGACAGGGAGGAGATATGATCCCCGTATGAAGCCGAGAGAAGGAGGAGGCGTGAACGTGCATCCATGTATGCGGGCGAGACGGGAAGGAGCATTGGTCATGCATCCCTTCCTGAGGGTGAGACAGGGAGGAGATAAAATCCCTGTATGAAGCCGAGAGAACGAGGAGACATGAACGTGCATCCATGTATGCGGGCGAGAAGGGAAGGAGCATTGGTCATGCATCCCTGCATGAGGGTGAGACAGGGAGGAGATAAAATCCCTGTATGAAGCCAAGAGAACGAGGCGGCATGAACATACATCCTTGTATGCAGGTGTGACATGGAGTCATCATGAACATGCATCCCTTTATAAGGACATAACATGGAGGACGCATGAACATGAATGCCTGAATTTTATGGTGGTGGCCTTCGGGTGATTTGGCACGTGCAATTGGTGAAGAGCACTTCTCCTGCGCAAAAAAAGAAATGTACTATTAGCACCCCGGAGGGAGCCTCTGCACTTCTTATAGGGAGAAAACTCTGCAATGGAAGGGGACAGGGTCAATAACAGCTGTAAACTCTCACAAGACCATCACTGCTCTCACACTTTCCTGCTCTCAGGCTGGCGGGCCATTATCGGCCCTGGCTGCCGCACCATTGCCAGGTTTGTGTAACTATATTATTTCTAATTGGCTCCACTTTGATGACTTTCATTTGGATTCTGACTTGATTATTGAGATCTTAAATAAGTGACTGGGGATCAGGTGTCCACTTATTCTCATGGATAACATCACAACCAACCTTTAATTCAAACATGAGTCATGACATCACAGATGGATTACAGCTTATGATAGAGGTGGAACGTCACATTGTAGTAGCCCAAGTAGCTCGCCGTGATCGTATAGTGGTTAGTACTCTGCGTTGTGGCCGCAGCAACCTCGGTTCGAATCCGAGTCACGGCATTGCGGTGAGGCAATGTCACGGCAGTTGGGCAGATATTTTAGAATTTCCATTAATACATTGGCAATCTCTGTGGAGGACTGAAACAATTCGATGTGTCCTGTTACTGTTATGAACCTTTTGTTTCTTTAATGCTCTTTGCACACTTTTTCATCGGGTGACTGTAATGTATTTCAACCAAATCTAATTAAGAGCGCATTATGTGGTGACATTTGCAGTACATGAAACATTATAACACTGCCATTTACGTCAATAACCACTAGCTTGATTAAGACATATGTATTGCAGCGACAGTATTTCCCAGTTACAAATGGGAATAAAAACAACATCCGCGAGGGATTGAACCAGCGACATTTAACTGATGTTGCCAATGGAGCGCGTTACAGAGAGCGCGAGGTCCCGCCTTTACAGTCACACGCTGATGATAATACAGATGTTTAAATAAACAGGCATATCTGTGGACTTGTGGTCTTTCTACATTGGGACTCATAGTCTAGTCCTAGGCTATTGTAGGCACTGGAGTATCTTTTAGTGGAATGAGAGGCATTCTGTAGTCGCGTGAAAGGACCTTTCAAGTCAATCTGATCTGTATTGTCCTGTGAAAAAAAGCGTTCTTAGACACAGTGAGGAGTTTTTGGGGATAATGGGAAAATCATTTCCAACTAAATGACAGGAATTTCTTAGTCCAATCATGAAGTGTGCTAGGCTTTTTTATACTGTGGCGGAAAGAGAGAGAGTATAACAGTCATTATAAATAAAGGGCCAAGGAAGTGACAGTTTATGGAAGGAACAATTTGCACATAGTTTTAGAATGTGGTCAGGAGGAGGACAATGTGCTTACACATATGAAACATTAGAAGGTAGACATTATGGAAGCACATATATTTCTTTATTTTTAGTGTATTTGGGGAGAGGGGGTTAATATAGCACGTCCAATGTGGAAAAGTGCTTTCCATAGCACCTTGCAGGTGGGCGACATCTAGAGCTGTGCAGTAGCCACCCATGCCCCAGACGTCAAAGAGAACAAGAAGTTACACATGTTGGAAGTGAGGGTGAGACATTGAGGAGATATGATCCCCGTATGAAGCCGAGAGAAGGAGGAGGCGTGAACGTGCATCCATGTATGCGGGCGAGACAGGAAGGAGCATTGGTCATGCATCCCTGCATGAGGGTGAGACAGGGAGGAGATATGATCCCCGTATGAAGCCGAGAGAAGGAGGAGGCGTGAACGTGCAGCCATGTATGCGGGCGAGACAGGAAGGAGCATTGGTCATGCATCCCTGCATGAGGGTGAGACAGGGAGGAGATATGATCCCCGTATGAAGCCGAGAGAAGGAGGAGGCGTGAACGTGCATCCATGTATGCAGGCGAGAAGGGAAGGAGCATTGGTCATGCATGCCTGCATGAGGGTGAGACAGGAAGGAGCATTGGTCATGCATCCCTGCATGAGGGTGAGACAGGGAGGAGATATGATCCCCGTATGAAGCCGAGAGAAGGAGGAGGCGTGAACGTGCATCCATGTATGCGGGCGAGACGGGAAGGAGCATTGGTCATGCATCCCTTCCTGAGGGTGAGACAGGGAGGAGATAAAATCCCTGTATGAAGCCGAGAGAACGAGGAGACATGAACGTGCATCCATGTATGCGGGCGAGAATGGAAGGAGCATTGGTCATGCATCCCTGCATGAGGGTGAGACAGGGAGGAGATAAAATCCCTGTATGAAGCCAAGAGAACGAGGCGGCATGAACATACATCCTTGTATGCAGGTGTGACATGGAGTCATCATGAACATGCATCCCTTTATAAGGACATAACATGGAGGACGCATGAACATGAATGCCTGAATTTTATGGTGGTGGCCTTCGGGTGATTTGGCACGTGCAATTGGTGAAGAGCACTTCTCCTGCGCAAAAAAAGAAATGTACTATTAGCACCCCGGAGGGAGCCTCTGCACTTCTTATAGGGAGAAAACTCTGCAATGGAAGGGGACAGGGTCAATAACAGCTGTAAACTCTCACAAGACCATCACTGCTCTCACACTTTCCTGCTCTCAGGCTGGCGGGCCATTATCGGCCCTGGCTGCCGCACCATTGCCAGGTTTGTGTAACTATATTATTTCTAATTGGCTCCACTTTGATGACTTTCATTTGGATTCTGACTTGATTATTGAGATCTTAAATAAGTGACTGGGGATCAGGTGTCCACTTATTCTCATGGATAACATCACAACCAACCTTTAATTCAAACATGAGTCATGACATCACAGATGGATTACAGCTTATGATAGAGGTGGAACGTCACATTGTAGTAGCCCAAGTAGCTCGCCGTGATCGTATAGTGGTTAGTACTCTGCGTTGTGGCCGCAGCAACCTCGGTTCGAATCCGAGTCACGGCATTGCGGTGAGGCAATGTCACGGCAGTTGGGCAGATATTTTAGAATTTCCATTAATACATTGGCAATCTCTGTGGAGGACTGAAACAATTCGATATGTCCTGTTACTGTTATGAACCTTTTGTTTCTTTAATGCTCTTTGCACACTTTTTCATCGGGTGACTGTAATGTATTTCAACCAAATCTAATTAAGAGCGCATTATGTGGTGACATTTGCAGTACATGAAACATTATAACACTGCCATTTACGTCAATAACCACTAGCTTGATTAAGACATATGTATTGCAGCGACAGTATTTCCCAGTTACAAATGGGAATAAAAACAACATCCGCGAGGGATTGAACCAACGACATTTAACTGATGTTGCCAATGGAGCGCGTTACAGAGAGCGCGAGGTCCCGCCTTTACAGTCACACGCTGATGATAATACAGATGTTTAAATAAACAGGCATATCTGTGGACTTGTGGTCTTTCTACATTGGGACTCATAGTCTAGTCCTAGGCTATTGTAGGCACTGGAGTATCTTTTAGTGGAATGAGAGGCATTCTGTAGTCGCGTGAAAGGACCTTTCAAGTCAATCTGATCTGTATTGTCCTGTGAAAAAAAGCGTTCTTAGACACAGTGAGGAGTTTTTGGGGATAATGGGAAAATCATTTCCAACTAAATGACAGGAATTTCTTAGTCCAATCATGAGGTGTGCTAGGCTTTTTTATACTGTGGCGGAAAGAGAGAGAGTATAACAGTCATTATAAATAAAGGGCCAAGGAAGTTACAGTTTATGGAAGGAACAATTTGCACATAGTTTTAGAATGTGGTCAGGAGGAGGACAATGTGCTTACACATATGAAACATTAGAAGGTAGACATTATGGAAGCACATATATTTCTTTATTTTTATTGTATTTGGGGAGAGGGGGTTAATATAGCACGTCCAATGTGGAAAAGTGCTTTCAATAGCACCTTGCAGGTGGGCGACATCTAGAGCTGTGCAGTAGCCACCCATGCCCCAGACGTCAAAGAGAACAAGAAGTTACACATGTTGGAAGTGAGGGTGAGACATTGAGGAGATATGATCCCCGTATGAAGCCGAGAGAAGGAGGAGGCGTGAACGTGCATCCATGTATGCAGGCGAGAAGGGAAGGAGCATTGGTCATGCATCCCTGCATGAGGGTGAGACAGGGAGGAGATATGATCCCCGTATGAAGCCGAGAGAAGGAGGAGGCGTGAACGTGCAGCCATGTATGCGGGCGAGACAGGAAGGAGCATTGGTCATGCATCCCTGCATGAGGGTGAGACAGGGAGGAGATATGATCCCCGTATGAAGCCGAGAGAAGGAGGAGGCGTGAACGTGCATCCATGTATGCAGGCGAGAAGGGAAGGAGCATTGGTCATGCATGCCTGCATGAGGGTGAGACAGGGAGGAGATATGATCCCTGTATGAAGCCGAGAGAAGGAGGAGGCGTGAACGTGCATCCATGTATGCGGGCGAGACAGGAAGGAGCATTGGTCATGCATCCCTGCATGAGGGTGAGACAGGGAGGAGATATGATCCCCGTATGAAGCCGAGAGAAGGAGGAGGCGTGAACGTGCATCCATGTATGCGGGCGAGACGGGAAGGAGCATTGGTCATGCATCCCTTCCTGAGGGTGAGACAGGGAGGAGATAAAATCCCTGTATGAAGCCGAGAGAACGAGGAGACATGAACGTGCATCCATGTATGCGGGCGAGAAGGGAAGGAGCATTGGTCATGCATCCCTGCATGAGGGTGAGACAGGGAGGAGATAAAATCCCTGTATGAAGCCAAGAGAACGAGGCGGCATGAACATGCATCCTTGTATGCAGGTGTGACATGGAGTCATCATGAACATGCATCCCTTTATAAGGACATAACATGGTGGACGCATGAACATGAATGCCTGAATTTTATGGTGGTGGCCTTCGGGTGATTTGGCACGTGCAATTGGTGAAGAGCACTTCTCCTGCGCAAAAAAAGAAATGTACTATTAGCACCCCGGAGGGAGCCTCTGCACTTCTTATAGGGAGAAAACTCTGCAATGGAAGGGGACAGGGTCAATAACAGCTGTAAACTCTCACAAGACCATCACTGCTCTCACACTTTCCTGCTCTCAGGCTGGCGGGCCATTATCGGCCCTGGCTGCCGCACCATTGCCAGGTTTGTGTAACTATATTATTTCTAATTGGCTCCACTTTGATGACTTTCATTTGGATTCTGACTTGATTATTGAGATCTTAAATAAGTGACTGGGGATCAGGTGTCCACTTATTCTCATGGATAACATCACAACCAACCTTTAATTCAAACATGAGTCATGACATCACAGATGGATTACAGCTTATGATAGAGGTGGAACGTCACATTGTAGTAGCCCAAGTAGCTCGCCGTGATCGTATAGTGGTTAGTACTCTGCGTTGTGGCCGCAGCAACCTCGGTTCGAATCCGAGTCACGGCATTGCGGTGAGGCAATGTCACGGCAGTTGGGCAGATATTTTAGAATTTCCATTAATACATTGGCAATCTCTGTGGAGGACTGAAACAATTCGATATGTCCTGTTACTGTTATGAACCTTTTGTTTCTTTAATGCTCTTTGCACACTTTTTCATCGGGTGACTGTAATGTATTTCAACCAAATCTAATTAAGAGCGCATTATGTGGTGACATTTGCAGTACATGAAACATTATAACACTGCCATTTACGTCAATAACCACTAGCTTGATTAAGACATATGTATTGCAGCGACAGTATTTCCCAGTTACAAATGGGAATAAAAACAACATCCGCGAGGGATTGAACCAACGACATTTAACTGATGTTGCCAATGGAGCGCGTTACAGAGAGCGCGAGGTCCCGCCTTTACAGTCACACGCTGATGATAATACAGATGTTTAAATAAACAGGCATATCTGTGGACTTGTGGTCTTTCTACATTGGGACTCATAGTCTAGTCCTAGGCTATTGTAGGCACTGGAGTATCTTTTAGTGGAATGAGAGGCATTCTGTAGTCGCGTGAAAGGACCTTTCAAGTCAATCTGATCTGTATTGTCCTGTGAAAAAAAGCGTTCTGAGACACAGTGAGGAGTTTTTGGGGATAATGGGAAAATCATTTCCAACTAAATGACAGGAATTTCTTAGTCCAATCATGAGGTGTGCTAGGCTTTTTTATACTGTGGCGGAAAGAGAGAGAGTATAACAGTCATTATAAATAAAGGGCCAAGGAAGTTACAGTTTATGGAAGGAACAATTTGCACATAGTTTTAGAATGTGGTCAGGAGGAGGACAATGTGCTTACACATATGAAACATTAGAAGGTAGACATTATGGAAGCACATATATTTCTTTATTTTTATTGTATTTGGGGAGAGGGGGTTAATATAGCACGTCCAATGTGGAAAAGTGCTTTCAATAGCACCTTGCAGGTGGGCGACATCTAGAGCTGTGCAGTAGCCACCCATGCCCCAGACGTCAAAGAGAACAAGAAGTTACACATGTTGGAAGTGAGGGTGAGACATTGAGGAGATATGATCCCCGTATGAAGCCGAGAGAAGGAGGAGGCGTGAACGTGCATCCATGTATGCAGGCGAGAAGGGAAGGAGCATTGGTCATGCATCCCTGCATGAGGGTGAGACAGGGAGGAGATATGATCCCCGTATGAAGCCGAGAGAAGGAGGAGGCGTGAACGTGCAGCCATGTATGCGGGCGAGACAGGAAGGAGCATTGGTCATGCATCCCTGCATGAGGGTGAGACAGGGAGGAGATATGATCCCCGTATGAAGCCGAGAGAAGGAGGAGGCGTGAACGTGCATCCATGTATGCAGGCGAGAAGGGAAGGAGCATTGGTCATGCATGCCTGCATGAGGGTGAGACAGGGAGGAGATATGATCCCTGTATGAAGCCGAGAGAAGGAGGAGGCGTGAACGTGCATCCATGTATGCGGGCGAGACAGGAAGGAGCATTGGTCATGCATCCCTGCATGAGGGTGAGACAGGGAGGAGATATGATCCCCGTATGAAGCCGAGAGAAGGAGGAGGCGTGAACGTGCATCCATGTATGCGGGCGAGACGGGAAGGAGCATTGGTCATGCATCCCTTCCTGAGGGTGAGACAGGGAGGAGATAAAATCCCTGTATGAAGCCGAGAGAACGAGGAGACATGAACGTGCATCCATGTATGCGGGCGAGAAGGGAAGGAGCATTGGTCATGCATCCCTGCATGAGGGTGAGACAGGGAGGAGATAAAATCCCTGTATGAAGCCAAGAGAACGAGGCGGCATGAACATACATCCTTGTATGCAGGTGTGACATGGAGTCATCATGAACATGCATCCCTTTATAAGGACATAACATGGAGGACGCATGAACATGAATGCCTGAATTTTATGGTGGTGGCCTTCGGGTGATTTGGCACGTGCAATTGGTGAAGAGCACTTCTCCTGCGCAAAAAAAGAAATGTACTATTAGCACCCCGGAGGGAGCCTCTGCACTTCTTATAGGGAGAAAACTCTGCAATGGAAGGGGACAGGGTCAATAACAGCTGTAAACTCTCACAAGACCATCACTGCTCTCACACTTTCCTGCTCTCAGGCTGGCGGGCCATTATCGGCCCTGGCTGCCGCACCATTGCCAGGTTTGTGTAACTATATTATTTCTAATTGGCTCCACTTTGATGACTTTCATTTGGATTCTGACTTGATTATTGAGATCTTAAATAAGTGACTGGGGATCAGGTGTCCACTTATTCTCATGGATAACATCACAACCAACCTTTAATTCAAACATGAGTCATGACATCACAGATGGATTACAGCTTATGATAGAGGTGGAACGTCACATTGTAGTAGCCCAAGTAGCTCGCCGTGATCGTATAGTGGTTAGTACTCTGCGTTGTGGCCGCAGCAACCTCGGTTCGAATCCGAGTCACGGCATTGCGGTGAGGCAATGTCACGGCAGTTGGGCAGATATTTTAGAATTTCCATTAATACATTGGCAATCTCTGTGGAGGACTGAAACAATTCGATATGTCCTGTTACTGTTATGAACCTTTTGTTTCTTTAATGCTCTTTGCACACTTTTTCATCGGGTGACTGTAATGTATTTCAACCAAATCTAATTAAGAGCGCATTATGTGGTGACATTTGCAGTACATGAAACATTATAACACTGCCATTTACGTCAATAACCACTAGCTTGATTAAGACATATGTATTGCAGCGACAGTATTTCCCAGTTACAAATGGGAATAAAAACAACATCCGCGAGGGATTGAACCAACGACATTTAACTGATGTTGCCAATGGAGCGCGTTACAGAGAGCGCGAGGTCCCGCCTTTACAGTCACACGCTGATGATAATACAGATGTTTAAATAAACAGGCATATCTGTGGACTTGTGGTCTTTCTACATTGGGACTCATAGTCTAGTCCTAGGCTATTGTAGGCACTGGAGTATCTTTTAGTGGAATGAGAGGCATTCTGTAGTCGCGTGAAAGGACCTTTCAAGTCAATCTGATCTGTATTGTCCTGCGAAAAAAAGCGTTCTTAGACACAGTGAGGAGTTTTTGGGGATAATGGGAAAATCATTTCCAACTAAATGACAGGAATTTCTTAGTCCAATCATGAGGTGTGCTAGGCTTTTTTATACTGTGGCGGAAAGAGAGAGAGTATAACAGTCATTATAAATAAAGGGCCAAGGAAGTTACAGTTTATGGAAGGAACAATTTGCACATAGTTTTAGAATGTGGTCAGGAGGAGGACAATGTGCTTACACATATGAAACATTAGAAGGTAGACATTATGGAAGCACATATATTTCTTTATTTTTATTGTATTTGGGGAGAGGGGGTTAATATAGCACGTCCAATGTGGAAAAGTGCTTTCAATAGCACCTTGCAGGTGGGCGACATCTAGAGCTGTGCAGTAGCCACCCATGCCCCAGACGTCAAAGAGAACAAGAAGTTACACATGTTGGAAGTGAGGGTGAGACATTGAGGAGATATGATCCCCGTATGAAGCCGAGAGAAGGAGGAGGCGTGAACGTGCATCCATGTATGCAGGCGAGAAGGGAAGGAGCATTGGTCATGCATCCCTGCATGAGGGTGAGACAGGGAGGAGATATGATCCCCGTATGAAGCCGAGAGAAGGAGGAGGCGTGAACGTGCAGCCATGTATGCGGGCGAGACAGGAAGGAGCATTGGTCATGCATCCCTGCATGAGGGTGAGACAGGGAGGAGATATGATCCCCGTATGAAGCCGAGAGAAGGAGGAGGCGTGAACGTGCATCCATGTATGCAGGCGAGAAGGGAAGGAGCATTGGTCATGCATGCCTGCATGAGGGTGAGACAGGGAGGAGATATGATCCCTGTATGAAGCCGAGAGAAGGAGGAGGCGTGAACGTGCATCCATGTATGCGGGCGAGACAGGAAGGAGCATTGGTCATGCATCCCTGCATGAGGGTGAGACAGGGAGGAGATATGATCCCCGTATGAAGCCGAGAGAAGGAGGAGGCGTGAACGTGCATCCATGTATGCGGGCGAGATGGGAAGGAGCATTGGTCATGCATCCCTTCCTGAGGGTGAGACAGGGAGGAGATAAAATCCCTGTATGAAGCCGAGAGAACGAGGAGACATGAACGTGCATCCATGTATGCGGGCGAGAAGGGAAGGAGCATTGGTCATGCATCCCTGCATGAGGGTGAGACAGGGAGGAGATAAAATCCCTGTATGAAGCCAAGAGAACGAAGCGGCATGAACATGCATCCTTGTATGCAGGTGTGACATGGAGTCATCATGAACATGCATCCCTTTATAAGGACATAACATGGAGGACGCATGAACATGAATGCCTGAATTTTATGGTGTTGGCCTTCGGGTGATTTGGCACGTGCAATTGGTGAAGAGCACTTCTCCTGCGCAAAAAAGGAAATGTACTATTAGCACCCCGGAGGGAGCCTCTGCACTTCTTATAGGGAGAAAACTCTGCAATGGAAGGGGACAGGGTCAATAACAGCTGTAAACTCTCACAAGACCATCACTGCTCTCACACTTTCCTGCTCTCAGGCTGGCGGGCCATTATCGGCCCTGGCTGCCGCACCATTGCCAGGTTTGTGTAACTATATTATTTCTAATTGGCTCCACTTTGATGACTTTCATTTGGATTCTGACTTGATTATTGAGATCTTAAATAAGTGACTGGGGATCAGGTGTCCACTTATTCTCATGGATAACATCACAACCAACCTTTAATTCAAACATGAGTCATGACATCACAGATGGATTACAGCTTATGATAGAGGTGGAACGTCACATTGTAGTAGCCCAAGTAGCTCGCCGTGATCGTATAGTGGTTAGTACTCTGCGTTGTGGCCGCAGCAACCTCGGTTCGAATCCGAGTCACGGCATTGCGGTGAGGCAATGTCACGGCAGTTGGGCAGATATTTTAGAATTTCCATTAATACATTGGCAATCTCTGTGGAGGACTGAAACAATTCGATATGTCCTGTTACTGTTATGAACCTTTTGTTTCTTTAATGCTCTTTGCACACTTTTTCATCGGGTGACTGTAATGTATTTCAACCAAATCTAATTAAGAGCGCATTATGTGGTGACATTTGCAGTACATGAAACATTATAACACTGCCATTTACGTCAATAACCACTAGCTTGATTAAGACATATGTATTGCAGCGACAGTATTTCCCAGTTACAAATGGGAATAAAAACAACATCCGCGAGGGATTGAACCAACGACATTTAACTGATGTTGCCAATGGAGCGCGTTACAGAGAGCGCGAGGTCCCGCCTTTACAGTCACACGCTGATGATAATACAGATGTTTAAATAAACAGGCATATCTGTGGACTTGTGGTCTTTCTACATTGGGACTCATAGTCTAGTCCTAGGCTATTGTAGGCACTGGAGTATCTTTTAGTGGAATGAGAGGCATTCTGTAGTCGCGTGAAAGGACCTTTCAAGTCAATCTGATCTGTATTGTCCTGTGAAAAAAAGCGTTCTGAGACACAGTGAGGAGTTTTTGGGGATAATGGGAAAATCATTTCCAACTAAATGACAGGAATTTCTTAGTCCAATCATGAGGTGTGCTAGGCTTTTTTATACTGTGGCGGAAAGAGAGAGAGTATAACAGTCATTATAAATAAAGGGCCAAGGAAGTTACAGTTTATGGAAGGAACAATTTGCACATAGTTTTAGAATGTGGTCAGGAGGAGGACAATGTGCTTACACATATGAAACATTAGAAGGTAGACATTATGGAAGCACATATATTTCTTTATTTTTATTGTATTTGGGGAGAGGGGGTTAATATAGCACGTCCAATGTGGAAAAGTGCTTTCAATAGCACCTTGCAGGTGGGCGACATCTAGAGCTGTGCAGTAGCCACCCATGCCCCAGACGTCAAAGAGAACAAGAAGTTACACATGTTGGAAGTGAGGGTGAGACATTGAGGAGATATGATCCCCGTATGAAGCCGAGAGAAGGAGGAGGCGTGAACGTGCATCCATGTATGCAGGCGAGAAGGGAAGGAGCATTGGTCATGCATCCCTGCATGAGGGTGAGACAGGGAGGAGATATGATCCCCGTATGAAGCCGAGAGAAGGAGGAGGCGTGAACGTGCAGCCATGTATGCGGGCGAGACAGGAAGGAGCATTGGTCATGCATCCCTGCATGAGGGTGAGACAGGGAGGAGATATGATCCCCGTATGAAGCCGAGAGAAGGAGGAGGCGTGAACGTGCATCCATGTATGCAGGCGAGAAGGGAAGGAGCATTGGTCATGCATGCCTGCATGAGGGTGAGACAGGGAGGAGATATGATCCCTGTATGAAGCCGAGAGAAGGAGGAGGCGTGAACGTGCATCCATGTATGCGGGCGAGACAGGAAGGAGCATTGGTCATGCATCCCTGCATGAGGGTGAGACAGGGAGGAGATATGATCCCCGTATGAAGCCGAGAGAAGGAGGAGGCGTGAACGTGCATCCATGTATGCGGGCGAGACGGGAAGGAGCATTGGTCATGCATCCCTTCCTGAGGGTGAGACAGGGAGGAGATAAAATCCCTGTATGAAGCCGAGAGAACGAGGAGACATGAACGTGCATCCATGTATGCGGGCGAGAAGGGAAGGAGCATTGGTCATGCATCCCTGCATGAGGGTGAGACAGGGAGGAGATAAAATCCCTGTATGAAGCCAAGAGAACGAGGCGGCATGAACATACATCCTTGTATGCAGGTGTGACATGGAGTCATCATGAACATGCATCCCTTTATAAGGACATAACATGGAGGACGCATGAACATGAATGCCTGAATTTTATGGTGGTGGCCTTCGGGTGATTTGGCACGTGCAATTGGTGAAGAGCACTTCTCCTGCGCAAAAAAAGAAATGTACTATTAGCACCCCGGAGGGAGCCTCTGCACTTCTTATAGGGAGAAAACTCTGCAATGGAAGGGGACAGGGTCAATAACAGCTGTAAACTCTCACAAGACCATCACTGCTCTCACACTTTCCTGCTCTCAGGCTGGCGGGCCATTATCGGCCCTGGCTGCCGCACCATTGCCAGGTTTGTGTAACTATATTATTTCTAATTGGCTCCACTTTGATGACTTTCATTTGGATTCTGACTTGATTATTGAGATCTTAAATAAGTGACTGGGGATCAGGTGTCCACTTATTCTCATGGATAACATCACAACCAACCTTTAATTCAAACATGAGTCATGACATCACAGATGGATTACAGCTTATGATAGAGGTGGAACGTCACATTGTAGTAGCCCAAGTAGCTCGCCGTGATCGTATAGTGGTTAGTACTCTGCGTTGTGGCCGCAGCAACCTCGGTTGGAATCCGAGTCACGGCATTGCGGTGAGGCAATGTCACGGCAGTTGGGCAGATATTTTAGAATTTCCATTAATACATTGGCAATCTCTGTGGAGGACTGAAACAATTCGATATGTCCTGTTACTGTTATGAACCTTTTGTTTCTTTAATGCTCTTTGCACACTTTTTCATCGGGTGACTGTAATGTATTTCAACCAAATCTAATTAAGAGCGCATTATGTGGTGACATTTGCAGTACATGAAACATTATAACACTGCCATTTACGTCAATAACCACTAGCTTGATTAAGACATATGTATTGCAGCGACAGTATTTCCCAGTTACAAATGGGAATAAAAACAACATCCGCGAGGGATTGAACCAACGACATTTAACTGATGTTGCCAATGGAGCGCGTTACAGAGAGCGCGAGGTCCCGCCTTTACAGTCACACGCTGATGATAATACAGATGTTTAAATAAACAGGCATATCTGTGGACTTGTGGTCTTTCTACATTGGGACTCATAGTCTAGTCCTAGGCTATTGTAGGCACTGGAGTATCTTTTAGTGGAATGAGAGGCATTCTGTAGTCGCGTGAAAGGACCTTTCAAGTCAATCTGATCTGTATTGTCCTGCGAAAAAAAGCGTTCTTAGACACAGTGAGGAGTTTTTGGGGATAATGGGAAAATCATTTCCAACTAAATGACAGGAATTTCTTAGTCCAATCATGAGGTGTGCTAGGCTTTTTTATACTGTGGCGGAAAGAGAGAGAGTATAACAGTCATTATAAATAAAGGGCCAAGGAAGTTACAGTTTATGGAAGGAACAATTTGCACATAGTTTTAGAATGTGGTCAGGAGGAGGACAATGTGCTTACACATATGAAACATTAGAAGGTAGACATTATGGAAGCACATATATTTCTTTATTTTTATTGTATTTGGGGAGAGGGGGTTAATATAGCTCGTCCAATGTGGAAAAGTGCTTTCAATAGCACCTTGCAGGTGGGTGACATCTAGAGCTGTGCAGTAGCCACCCATGCCCCAGACGTCAAAGAGAACAAGAAGTTACACATGTTGGAAGTGAGGGTGAGACATTGAGGAGATATGATCCCCGTATGAAGCCGAGAGAAGGAGGAGGCGTGAACGTGCATCCATGTATGCAGGCGAGAAGGGAAGGAGCATTGGTCATGCATCCCTGCATGAGGGTGAGACAGGGAGGAGATATGATCCCCGTATGAAGCCGAGAGAAGGAGGAGGCGTGAACGTGCAGCCATGTATGCGGGCGAGACAGGAAGGAGCATTGGTCATGCATCCCTGCATGAGGGTGAGACAGGGAGGAGATATGATCCCCGTATGAAGCCGAGAGAAGGAGGAGGCGTGAACGTGCATCCATGTATGCAGGCGAGAAGGGAAGGAGCATTGGTCATGCATGCCTGCATGAGGGTGAGACAGGGAGGAGATATGATCCCTGTATGAAGCCGAGAGAAGGAGGAGGCGTGAACGTGCATCCATGTATGCGGGCGAGACAGGAAGGAGCATTGGTCATGCATCCCTGCATGAGGGTGAGACAGGGAGGAGATATGATCCCCGTATGAAGCCGAGAGAAGGAGGAGGCGTGAACGTGCATCCATGTATGCGGGCGAGACGGGAAGGAGCATTGGTCATGCATCCCTTCCTGAGGGTGAGACAGGGAGGAGATAAAATCCCTGTATGAAGCCGAGAGAACGAGGAGACATGAACGTGCATCCATGTATGCGGGCGAGAAGGGAAGGAGCATTGGTCATGCATCCCTGCATGAGGGTGAGACAGGGAGGAGATAAAATCCCTGTATGAAGCCAAGAGAACGAGGCGGCATGAACATACATCCTTGTATGCAGGTGTGACATGGAGTCATCATGAACATGCATCCCTTTATAAGGACATAACATGGAGGACGCATGAACATGAATGCCTGAATTTTATGGTGGTGGCCTTCGGGTGATTTGGCACGTGCAATTGGTGAAGAGCACTTCTCCTGCGCAAAAAAAGAAATGTACTATTAGCACCCCGGAGGGAGCCTCTGCACTTCTTATAGGGAGAAAACTCTGCAATGGAAGGGGACAGGGTCAATAACAGCTGTAAACTCTCACAAGACCATCACTGCTCTCACACTTTCCTGCTCTCAGGCTGGCGGGCCATTATCGGCCCTGGCTGCCGCACCATTGCCAGGTTTGTGTAACTATATTATTTCTAATTGGCTCCACTTTGATGACTTTCATTTGGATTCTGACTTGATTATTGAGATCTTAAATAAGTGACTGGGGATCAGGTGTCCACTTATTCTCATGGATAACATCACAACCAACCTTTAATTCAAACATGAGTCATGACATCACAGATGGATTACAGCTTATGATAGAGGTGGAACGTCACATTGTAGTAGCCCAAGTAGCTCGCCGTGGTTAGTACTCTGCGTTGTGGCCGCAGCAACCTCGGTTCGAATCCGAGTCACGGCATTGCGGTGTGGCAATGTCACGGCAGTTGGGCAGATATTTTAGAATTTCCATTAATACATTGGCAATCTCTGTGGAGGACTGAAACAATTCGATATGTCCTGTTACTGTTATGAACCTTTTGTTTCTTTAATGCTCTTTGCACACTTTTTCATCGGGTGACTGTAATGTATTTCAACCAAATCTAATTAAGAGCGCATTATGTGGTGACATTTGCAGTACATGAAACATTATAACACTGCCATTTACGTCAATAACCACTAGCTTGATTAAGACATATGTATTGCAGCGACAGTATTTCCCAGTTACAAATGGGAATAAAAACAACATCCGCGAGGGATTGAACCAACGACATTTAACTGATGTTGCCAATGGAGCGCGTTACAGAGAGCGCGAGGTCCCGCCTTTACAGTCACACGCTGATGATAATACAGATGTTTAAATAAACAGGCATATCTGTGGACTTGTGGTCTTTCTACATTGGGACTCATAGTCTAGTCCTAGGCTATTGTAGGCACTGGAGTATCTTTTAGTGGAATGAGAGGCATTCTGTAGTCGCGTGAAAGGACCTTTCAAGTCAATCTGATCTGTATTGTCCTGTGAAAAAAAGCGTTCTTAGACACAGTGAGGAGTTTTTGGGGATAATGGGAAAATCATTTCCAACTAAATGACAGGAATTTCTTAGTCCAATCATGAGGTGTGCTAGGCTTTTTTATACTGTGGCGGAAAGAGAGAGAGTATAACAGTCATTATAAATAAAGGGCCAAGGAAGTTACAGTTTATGGAAGGAACAATTTGCACATAGTTTTAGAATGTGGTCAGGAGGAGGACAATGTGCTTACACATATGAAACATTAGAAGGTAGACATTATGGAAGCACATATATTTCTTTATTTTTATTGTATTTGGGGAGAGGGGGTTAATATAGCACGTCCAATGTGGAAAAGTGCTTTCAATAGCACCTTGCAGGTGGGCGACATCTAGAGCTGTGCAGTAGCCACCCATGCCCCAGACGTCAAAGAGAACAAGAAGTTACACATGTTGGAAGTGAGGGTGAGACATTGAGGAGATATGATCCCCGTATGAAGCCGAGAGAAGGAGGAGGCGTGAACGTGCATCCATGTATGCAGGCGAGAAGGGAAGGAGCATTGGTCATGCATCCCTGCATGAGGGTGAGACAGGGAGGAGATATGATCCCCGTATGAAGCCGAGAGAAGGAGGAGGCGTGAACGTGCAGCCATGTATGCGGGCGAGACAGGAAGGAGCATTGGTCATGCATCCCTGCATGAGGGTGAGACAGGGAGGAGATATGATCCCCGTATGAAGCCGAGAGAAGGAGGAGGCGTGAACGTGCATCCATGTATGCAGGCGAGAAGGGAAGGAGCATTGGTCATGCATGCCTGCATGAGGGTGAGACAGGGAGGAGATATGATCCCTGTATGAAGCCGAGAGAAGGAGGAGGCGTGAACGTGCATCCATGTATGCGGGCGAGACAGGAAGGAGCATTGGTCATGCATCCCTGCATGAGGGTGAGACAGGGAGGAGATATGATCCCCGTATGAAGCCGAGAGAAGGAGGAGGCGTGAACGTGCATCCATGTATGCGGGCGAGACGGGAAGGAGCATTGGTCATGCATCCCTTCCTGAGGGTGAGACAGGGAGGAGATAAAATCCCTGTATGAAGCCGAGAGAACGAGGAGACATGAACGTGCATCCATGTATGCGGGCGAGAAGGGAAGGAGCATTGGTCATGCATCCCTGCATGAGGGTGAGACAGGGAGGAGATAAAATCCCTGTATGAAGCCAAGAGAACGAGGCGGCATGAACATACATCCTTGTATGCAGGTGTGACATGGAGTCATCATGAACATGCATCCCTTTATAAGGACATAACATGGAGGACGCATGAACATGAATGCCTGAATTTTATGGTGGTGGCCTTCGGGTGATTTGGCACGTGCAATTGGTGAAGAGCACTTCTCCTGCGCAAAAAAAGAAATGTACTATTAGCACCCCGGAGGGAGCCTCTGCACTTCTTATAGGGAGAAAACTCTGCAATGGAAGGGGACAGGGTCAATAACAGCTGTAAACTCTCACAAGACCATCACTGCTCTCACACTTTCCTGCTCTCAGGCTGGCGGGCCATTATCGGCCCTGGCTGCCGCACCATTGCCAGGTTTGTGTAACTATATTATTTCTAATTGGCTCCACTTTGATGACTTTCATTTGGATTCTGACTTGATTATTGAGATCTTAAATAAGTGACTGGGGATCAGGTGTCCACTTATTCTCATGGATAACATCACAACCAACCTTTAATTCAAACATGAGTCATGACATCACAGATGGATTACAGCTTATGATAGAGGTGGAACGTCACATTGTAGTAGCCCAAGTAGCTCGCCGTGATCGTATAGTGGTTAGTACTCTGCGTTGTGGCCGCAGCAACCTCGGTTCGAATCCGAGTCACGGCATTGCGGTGTGGCAATGTCACGGCAGTTGGGCAGATATTTTAGAATTTCCATTAATACATTGGCAATCTCTGTGGAGGACTGAAACAATTCGATATGTCCTGTTACTGTTATGAACCTTTTGTTTCTTTAATGCTCTTTGCACACTTTTTCATCGGGTGACTGTAATGTATTTCAACCAAATCTAATTAAGAGCGCATTATGTGGTGACATTTGCAGTACATGAAACATTATAACACTGCCATTTACGTCAATAACCACTAGCTTGATTAAGACATATGTATTGCAGCGACAGTATTTCCCAGTTACAAATGGGAATAAAAACAACATCCGCGAGGGATTGAACCAACGACATTTAACTGATGTTGCCAATGGAGCGCGTTACAGAGAGCGCGAGGTCCCGCCTTTACAGTCACACGCTGATGATAATACAGATGTTTAAATAAACAGGCAAATCTGTGGACTTGTGGTCTTTCTACATTGGGACTCATAGTCTAGTCCTAGGCTATTGTAGGCACTGGAGTATCTTTTAGTGGAATGAGAGGCATTCTGTAGTCGCGTGAAAGGACCTTTCAAGTCAATCTGATCTGTATTGTCCTGTGAAAAAAAGCGTTCTTAGACACAGTGAGGAGTTTTTGGGGATAATGGGAAAATCATTTCCAACTAAATGACAGGAATTTCTTCGTCCAATCATGAGGTGTGCTAGGCTTTTTTATACTGTGGCGGAAAGAGAGAGAGTATAACAGTCATTATAAATAAAGGGCCAAGGAAGTTACAGTTTATGGAAGGAACAATTTGCACATAGTTTTAGAATGTGGTCAGGAGGAGGACAATGTGCTTACACATATGAAACATTAGAAGGTAGACATTATGGAAGTACATATATTTCTTTATTTTTATTGTATTTGGGGAGAGGGGGTTAATATAGCACGTCCAATGTGGAAAAGTGCTTTCAATAGCACCTTGCAGGTGGGTGACATCTAGAGCTGTGCAGTAGCCACCCATGCCCCAGACGTCAAAGAGAACAAGAAGTTACACATGTTGGAAGTGAGGGTGAGACATTGAGGAGATATGATCCCCGTATGAAGCCGAGAGAAGGAGGAGGCGTGAACGTGCATCCATGTATGCAGGCGAGAAGGGAAGGAGCATTGGTCATGCATCCCTGCATGAGGGTGAGACAGGGAGGAGATATGATCCCCGTATGAAGCCGAGAGAAGGAGGAGGCGTGAACGTGCAGCCATGTATGCGGGCGAGACAGGAAGGAGCATTGGTCATGCATCCCTGCATGAGGGTGAGACAGGGAGGAGATATGATCCCCGTATGAAGCCGAGAGAAGGAGGAGGCGTGAACGTGCATCCATGTATGCAGGCGAGAAGGGAAGGAGCATTGGTCATGCATGCCTGCATGAGGGTGAGACAGGGAGGAGATATGATCCCTGTATGAAGCCGAGAGAAGGAGGAGGCGTGAACGTGCATCCATGTATGCGGGCGAGACAGGAAGGAGCATTGGTCATGCATCCCTGCATGAGGGTGAGACAGGGAGGAGATATGATCCCCGTATGAAGCCGAGAGAAGGAGGAGGCGTGAACGTGCATCCATGTATGCGGGCGAGACGGGAAGGAGCATTGGTCATGCATCCCTTCCTGAGGGTGAGACAGGGAGGAGATAAAATCCCTGTATGAAGCCGAGAGAACGAGGAGACATGAACGTGCATCCATGTATGCGGGCGAGAAGGGAAGGAGCATTGGTCATGCATCCCTGCATGAGGGTGAGACAGGGAGGAGATAAAATCCCTGTATGAAGCCAAGAGAACGAGGCGGCATGAACATACATCCTTGTATGCAGGTGTGACATGGAGTCATCATGAACATGCATCCCTTTATAAGGACATAACATGGAGGACGCATGAACATGAATGCCTGAATTTTATGGTGGTGGCCTTCGGGTGATTTGGCACGTGCAATTGGTGAAGAGCACTTCTCCTGCGCAAAAAAAGAAATGTACTATTAGCACCCCGGAGGGAGCCTCTGCACTTCTTATAGGGAGAAAACTCTGCAATGGAAGGGGACAGGGTCAATAACAGCTGTAAACTCTCACAAGACCATCACTGCTCTCACACTTTCCTGCTCTCAGGCTGGCGGGCCATTATCGGCCCTGGCTGCCGCACCATTGCCAGGTTTGTGTAACTATATTATTTCTAATTGGCTCCACTTTGATGACTTTCATTTGGATTCTGACTTGATTATTGAGATCTTAAATAAGTGACTGGGGATCAGGTGTCCACTTATTCTCATGGATAACATCACAACCAACCTTTAATTCAAACATGAGTCATGACATCACAGATGGATTACAGCTTATGATAGAGGTGGAACGTCACATTGTAGTAGCCCAAGTAGCTCGCCGTGATCGTATAGTGGTTAGTACTCTGCGTTGTGGCCGCAGCAACCTCGGTTCGAATCCGAGTCACGGCATTGCGGTGTGGCAATGTCACGGCAGTTGGGCAGATATTTTAGAATTTCCATTAATACATTGGCAATCTCTGTGGAGGACTGAAACAATTCGATATGTCCTGTTACTGTTATGAACCTTTTGTTTCTTTAATGCTCTTTGCACACTTTTTCATCGGGTGACTGTAATGTATTTCAACCAAATCTAATTAAGAGCGCATTATGTGGTGACATTTGCAGTACATGAAACATTATAACACTGCCATTTACGTCAATAACCACTAGCTTGATTAAGACATATGTATTGCAGCGACAGTATTTCCCAGTTACAAATGGGAATAAAAACAACATCCGCGAGGGATTGAACCAACGACATTTAACTGATGTTGCCAATGGAGCGCGTTACAGAGAGCGCGAGGTCCCGCCTTTACAGTCACACGCTGATGATAATACAGATGTTTAAATAAACAGGCATATCTGTGGACTTGTGGTCTTTCTACATTGGGACTCATAGTCTAGTCCTAGGCTATTGTAGGCACTGGAGTATCTTTTAGTGGAATGAGAGGCATTCTGTAGTCGCGTGAAAGGACCTTTCAAGTCAATCTGATCTGTATTGTCCTGTGAAAAAAAGCGTTCTTAGACACAGTGAGGAGTTTTTGGGGATAATGGGAAAATCATTTCCAACTAAATGACAGGAATTTCTTCGTCCAATCATGAGGTGTGCTAGGCTTTTTTATACTGTGGCGGAAAGAGAGAGAGTATAACAGTCATTATAAATAAAGGGCCAAGGAAGTTACAGTTTATGGAAGGAACAATTTGCACATAGTTTTAGAATGTGGTCAGGAGGAGGACAATGTGCTTACACATATGAAACATTAGAAGGTAGACATTATGGAAGTACATATATTTCTTTTTTTTTATTGTATTTGGGGAGAGGGGGTTAATATAGCACGTCCAATGTGGAAAAGTGCTTTCAATAGCACCTTGCAGGTGGGCGACATCTAGAGCTGTGCAGTAGCCACCCATGCCCCAGACGTCAAAGAGAACAAGAAGTTACACATGTTGGAAGTGAGGGTGAGACATTGAGGAGATATGATCCCCGTATGAAGCCGAGAGAAGGAGGAGGCGTGAACGTGCATCCATGTATGCAGGCGAGAAGGGAAGGAGCATTGGTCATGCATCCCTGCATGAGGGTGAGATAGGGAGGAGATATGATCCCCGTATGAAGCCGAGAGAAGGAGGAGGCGTGAACGTGCAGCCATGTATGCGGGCGAGACAGGAAGTAGCATTGGTCATGCATCCCTGCATGAGGGTGAGACAGGGAGGAGATATGATCCCCGTATGAAGCCGAGAGAAGGAGGAGGCGTGAACGTGCATCCATGTATGCAGGCGAGAAGGGAAGGAGCATTGGTCATGCATGCCTGCATGAGGGTGAGACAGGGAGGAGATATGATCCCTGTATGAAGCCGAGAGAAGGAGGAGGCGTGAACGTGCATCCATGTATGCGGGCGAGACAGGAAGGAGCATTGGTCATGCATCCCTGCATGAGGGTGAGACAGGGAGGAGATATGATCCCCGTATGAAGCCGAGAGAAGGAGGAGGCGTGAACGTGCATCCATGTATGCGGGCGAGACGGGAAGGAGCATTGGTCATGCATCCCTTCCTGAGGGTGAGACAGGGAGGAGATAAAATCCCTGTATGAAGCCGAGAGAACGAGGAGACATGAACGTGCATCCATGTATGCGGGCGAGAAGGGAAGGAGCATTGGTCATGCATCCCTGCATGAGGGTGAGACAGGGAGGAGATAAAATCCCTGTATGAAGCCAAGAGAACGAGGCGGCATGAACATACATCCTTGTATGCAGGTGTGACATGGAGTCATCATGAACATGCATCCCTTTATAAGGACATAACATGGAGGACGCATGAACATGAATGCCTGAATTTTATGGTGGTGGCCTTCGGGTGATTTGGCACGTGCAATTGGTGAAGAGCACTTCTCCTGCGCAAAAAAAGAAATGTACTATTAGCACCCCGGAGGGAGCCTCTGCACTTCTTATAGGGAGAAAACTCTGCAATGGAAGGGGACAGGGTCAATAACAGCTGTAAACTCTCACAAGACCATCACTGCTCTCACACTTTCCTGCTCTCAGGCTGGCGGGCCATTATCGGCCCTGGCTGCCGCACCATTGCCAGGTTTGTGTAACTATATTATTTCTAATTGGCTCCACTTTGATGACTTTCAATTGGATTCTGACTTGATTATTGAGATCTTAAATAAGTGACTGGGGATCAGGTGTCCACTTATTCTCATGGATAACATCACAACCAACCTTTAATTCAAACATGAGTCATGACATCACAGATGGATTACAGCTTATGATAGAGGTGGAACGTCACATTGTAGTAGCCCAAGTAGCTCGCCGTGATCGTATAGTGGTTAGTACTCTGCGTTGTGGCCGCAGCAACCTCGGTTCGAATCCGAGTCACGGCATTGCGGTGAGGCAATGTCACGGCAGTTGGGCAGATATTTTAGAATTTCCATTAATACATTGGCAATCTCTGTGGAGGACTGAAACAATTCGATATGTCCTGTTACTGTTATGAACCTTTTGTTTCTTTAATGCTCTTTGCACACTTTTTCATCGGGTGACTGTAATGTATTTCAACCAAATCTAATTAAGAGCGCATTATGTGGTGACATTTGCAGTACATGAAACATTATAACACTGCCATTTACGTCAATAACCACTAGCTTGATTAAGACATATGTATTGCAGCGACAGTATTTCCCAGTTACAAATGGGAATAAAAACAACATCCGCGAGGGATTGAACCAACGACATTTAACTGATGTTGCCAATGGAGCGCGTTACAGAGAGCGCGAGGTCCCGCCTTTACAGTCACACGCTGATGATAATACAGATGTTTAAATAAACAGGCATATCTGTGGACTTGTGGTCTTTCTACATTGGGACTCATAGTCTAGTCCTAGGCTATTGTAGGCACTGGAGTATCTTTTAGTGGAATGAGAGGCATTCTGTAGTCGCGTGAAAGGACCTTTCAAGTCAATCTGATCTGTATTGTCCTGTGAAAAAAAGCGTTCTTAGACACAGTGAGGAGTTTTTGGGGATAATGGGAAAATCATTTCCAACTAAATGACAGGAATTTCTTAGTCCAATCATGAGGTGTGCTAGGCTTTTTTATACTGTGGCGGAAAGAGAGAGAGTATAACAGTCATTATAAATAAAGGGCCAAGGAAGTTACAGTTTATGGAAGGAACAATTTGCACATAGTTTTAGAATGTGGTCAGGAGGAGGACAATGTGCTTACACATATGAAACATTAGAAGGTAGACATTATGGAAGCACATATATTTCTTTATTTTTATTGTATTTGGGGAGAGGGGGTTAATATAGCACGTCCAATGTGGAAAAGTGCTTTCAATAGCACCTTGCAGGTGGGCGACATCTAGAGCTGTGCAGTAGCCACCCATGCCCCAGACGTCAAAGAGAACAAGAAGTTACACATGTTGGAAGTGAGGGTGAGACATTAAGGAGATATGATCCCCGTATGAAGCCGAGAGAAGGAGGAGGCGTGAACGTGCATCCATGTATGCAGGCGAGAAGGGAAGGAGCATTGGTCATGCATGCCTGCATGAGGGTGAGACAGGGAGGAGATATGATCCCTGTATGAAGCCGAGAGAAGGAGGAGGCGTGAACGTGCATCCATGTATGCGGGCGAGACAGGAAGGAGCATTGGTCATGCATCCCTGCATGAGGGTGAGACAGGGAGGAGATATGATCCCCGTATGAAGCCGAGAGAAGGAGGAGGCGTGAACGTGCATCCATGTATGCGGGCGAGACGGGAAGGAGCATTGGTCATGCATCCCTTCCTGAGGGTGAGACAGGGAGGAGATAAAATCCCTGTATGAAGCCGAGAGAACGAGGAGACATGAACGTGCATCCATGTATGCGGGCGAGAAGGGAAGGAGCATTGGTCATGCATCCCTGCATGAGGGTGAGACAGGGAGGAGATAAAATCCCTGTATGAAGCCAAGAGAACGAGGCGGCATGAACATACATCCTTGTATGCAGGTGTGACATGGAGTCATCATGAACATGCATCCCTTTATAAGGACATAACATGGAGGACGCATGAACATGAATGCCTGAATTTTATGGTGGTGGCCTTCGGGTGATTTGGCACGTGCAATTGGTGAAGAGCACTTCTCCTGCGCAAAAAAAGAAATGTACTATTAGCACCCCGGAGGGAGCCTCTGCACTTCTTATAGGGAGAAAACTCTGCAATGGAAGGGGACAGGGTCAATAACAGCTGTAAACTCTCACAAGACCATCACTGCTCTCACACTTTCCTGCTCTCAGGCTGGCGGGCCATTATCGGCCCTGCTGCCGCACCATTGCCAGGTTTGTGTAACTATATTATTTCTAATTGGCTCCACTTTGATGACTTTCATTTGGATTCTGACTTGATTATTGAGATCTTAAATAAGTGACTGGGGATCAGGTGTCCACTTATTATCATGGATAACATCACAACCAACCTTTAATTCAAACATGAGTCATGACATCACAGATGGATTACAGCTTATGATAGAGGTGGAACGTCACATTGTAGTAGCCCAAGTAGCTCGCCGTGATCGTATAGTGGTTAGTACTCTGCGTTGTGGCCGCAGCAACCTCGGTTCGAATCCGAGTCACGGCATTGCGGTGAGGCAATGTCACGGCAGTTGGGCAGATATTTTAGAATTTCCATTAATACATTGGCAATCTCTGTGGAGGACTGAAACAATTCGATATGTCCTGTTACTGTTATGAACCTTTTGTTTCTTTAATGCTCTTTGCACACTTTTTCATCGGGTGACTGTAATGTATTTCAACCAAATCTAATTAAGAGCGCATTATGTGGTGACATTTGCAGTACATGAAACATTATAACACTGCCATTTACGTCAATAACCACTAGCTTGATTAAGACATATGTATTGCAGCGACAGTATTTCCCAGTTACAAATGGGAATAAAAACAACATCCGCGAGGGATTGAACCAACGACATTTAACTGATGTTGCCAATGGAGCGCGTTACAGAGAGCGCGAGGTCCCGCCTTTACAGTCACACGCTGATGATAATACAGATGTTTAAATAAACAGGCATATCTGTGGACTTGTGGTCTTTCTACATTGGGACTCATAGTCTAGTCCTAGGCTATTGTAGGCACTGGAGTATCTTTTAGTGGAATGAGAGGCATTCTGTAGTCGCGTGAAAGGACCTTTCAAGTCAATCTGATCTGTATTGTCCTGTGAAAAAAAGCGTTCTTAGACACAGTGAGGAGTTTTTGGGGATAATGGGAAAATCATTTCCAACTAAATGACAGGAATTTCTTAGTCCAATCATGAGGTGTGCTAGGCTTTTTTATACTGTGGCGGAAAGAGAGAGAGTATAACAGTCATTATAAATAAAGGGCCAAGGAAGTTACAGTTTATGGAAGGAACAATTTGCACATAGTTTTAGAATGTGGTCAGGAGGAGGACAATGTGCTTACACATATGAAACATTAGAAGGTAGACATTATGGAAGCACATATATTTCTTTATTTTTATTGTATTTGGGGAGAGGGGGTTAATATAGCACGTCCAATGTGGAAAAGTGCTTTCAATAGCACCTTGCAGGTGGGCGACATCTAGAGCTGTGCAGTAGCCACCCATGCCCCAGACGTCAAAGAGAACAAGAAGTTACACATGTTGGAAGTGAGGGTGAGACATTGAGGAGATTTGATTCCCGTATGAAGCCGAGAGAAGGAGGAGGCGTGAACGTGCATCCATGTATGCAGGCGAGAAGGGAAGGAGCATTGGTCATGCATCCCTGCATGAGGGTGAGACAGGGAGGAGATATGATCCCCGTATGAAGCCGAGAGAAGGAGGAGGCGTGAACGTGCAGCCATGTATGCGGGCGAGACAGGAAGGAGCATTGGTCATGCATCCCTGCATGAGGGTGAGACAGGGAGGAGATATGATCCCCGTATGAAGCCGAGAGAAGGAGGAGGCGTGAACGTGCATCCATGTATGCAGGCGAGAAGGGAAGGAGCATTGGTCATGCATGCCTGCATGAGGGTGAGACAGGGAGGAGATATGATCCCTGTATGAAGCCGAGAGAAGGAGGAGGCGTGAACGTGCATCCATGTATGCGGGCGAGACAGGAAGGAGCATTGGTCATGCATCCCTGCATGAGGGTGAGACAGGGAGGAGATATGATCCCCGTATGAAGCCGAGAGAAGGAGGAGGCGTGAACGTGCATCCATGTATGCGGGCGAGACGGGAAGGAGCATTGGTCATGCATCCCTTCCTGAGGGTGAGACAGGGAGGAGATAAAATCCCTGTATGAAGCCGAGAGAACGAGGAGACATGAACGTGCATCCATGTATGCGGGCGAGAAGGGAAGGAGCATTGGTCATGCATCCCTGCATGAGGGTGAGACAGGGAGGAGATAAAATCCCTGTATGAAGCCAAGAGAACGAGGCGGCATGAACATACATCCTTGTATGCAGGTGTGACATGGAGTCATCATGAACATGCATCCCTTTATAAGGACATAACATGGAGGACGCATGAACATGAATGCCTGAATTTTATGGTGGTGGCCTTCGGGTGATTTGGCACGTGCAATTGGTGAAGAGCACTTCTCCTGCGCAAAAAAAGAAATGTACTATTAGCACCCCGGAGGGAGCCTCTGCACTTCTTATAGGGAGAAAACTCTGCAATGGAAGGGGACAGGGTCAATAACAGCTGTAAACTCTCACTAGACCATCACTGCTCTCACACTTTCCTGCTCTCAGGCTGGCGGGCCATTATCGGCCCTGGCTGCCGCACCATTGCCAGGTTTGTGTAACTATATTATTTCTAATTGGCTCCACTTTGATGACTTTCATTTGGATTCTGACTTGATTATTGAGATCTTAAATAAGTGACTGGGGATCAGGTGTCCACTTATTCTCATGGATAACATCACAACCAACCTTTAATTCAAACATGAGTCATGACATCACAGATGGATTACAGCTTATGATAGAGGTGGAACGTCACATTGTAGTAGCCCAAGTAGCTCGCCGTGATCGTATAGTGGTTAGTACTCTGCGTTGTGGCCGCAGCAACCTCGGTTCGAATCCGAGTCACGGCATTGCGGTGAGGCAATGTCACGGCAGTTGGGCAGATATTTTAGAATTTCCATTAATACATTGGCAATCTCTGTGGAGGACTGAAACAATTCGATATGTCCTGTTACTGTTATGAACCTTTTGTTTCTTTAATGCTCTTTGCACACTTTTTCATCGGGTGACTGTAATGTATTTCAACCAAATCTAATTAAGAGCGCATTATGTGGTGACATTTGCAGTACATGAAACATTATAACACTGCCATTTACGTCAATAACCACTAGCTTGATTAAGACATATGTATTGCAGCGACAGTATTTCCCAGTTACAAATGGGAATAAAAACAACATCCGCGAGGGATTGAACCAACGACATTTAACTGATGTTGCCAATGGAGCGCGTTACAGAGAGCGCGAGGTCCCGCCTTTACAGTCACACGCTGATGATAATACAGATGTTTAAATAAACAGGCATATCTGTGGACTTGTGGTCTTTCTACATTGGGACTCATAGTCTAGTCCTAGGCTATTGTAGGCACTGGAGTATCTTTTAGTGGAATGAGAGGCATTCTGTAGTCGCGTGAAAGGACCTTTCAAGTCAATCTGATCTGTATTGTCCTGTGAAAAAAAGCGTTCTTAGACACAGTGAGGAGTTTTTGGGGATAATGGGAAAATCATTTCCAACTAAATGACAGGAATTTCTTAGTCCAATCATGAGGTGTGCTAGGCTTTTTTATACTGTGGCGGAAAGAGAGAGAGTATAACAGTCATTATAAATAAAGGGCCAAGGAAGTTACAGTTTATGGAAGGAACAATTTGCACATAGTTTTAGAATGTGGTCAGGAGGAGGACAATGTGCTTACACATATGAAACATTAGAAGGTAGACATTATGGAAGCACATATATTTCTTTATTTTTATTGTATTTGGGGAGAGGGGGTTAATATAGCACGTCCAATGTGGAAAAGTGCTTTCAATAGCACCTTGCAGGTGGGCGACATCTAGAGCTGTGCAGTAGCCACCCATGCCCCAGACGTCAAAGAGAACAAGAAGTTACACATGTTGGAAGTGAGGGTGAGACATTGAGGAGATATGATCCCCGTATGAAGCCGAGAGAAGGAGGAGGCGTGAACGTGCATCCATGTATGCAGGCGAGAAGGGAAGGAGCATTGGTCATGCATCCCTGCATGAGGGTGAGACAGGGAGGAGATATGATCCCCGTATGAAGCCGAGAGAAGGAGGAGGCGTG
This sequence comes from Ambystoma mexicanum, assembly GCF_040938575.1. NCBI lineage: Eukaryota > Metazoa > Chordata > Amphibia > Caudata > Ambystomatidae > Ambystoma > Ambystoma mexicanum. Next base: position 3,828,855 of record NW_027182322.1, read on the forward strand.
AACGTGCATCCATGTATGCGGGCGGGACAGGAAGGAGCATTGGTCATGCATCCCTGCATGAGGGTGAGACAGGGAGGAGATATGATCCCCGTATGAAGCCGAGAGAAGGAGGAGGCGTGAACGTGCATCCATGTATGCAGGCAAGAAGGGAAGGAGCATTGGTCATGCATGCCTGCATGAGGGTGAGACAGGGAGGAGATATGATCCCTGTATGAAGCCGAGAGAAGGAGGAGGCGTGAACGTGCATCCATGTATGCGGGCGAGACAGGAAGGAGCATTGGTCATGCATCCCTGCATGAGGGTGAGACAGGGAGGAGATATGATCCCCGTATGAAGCCGAGAGAAGGAGGAGGCGTGAACGTGCATCCATGTATGCGGGCGAGACGGGAAGGAGCATTGGTCATGCATCCCTTCCTGAGGGTGAGACAGGGAGGAGATAAAATCCCTGTATGAAGCCGAGAGAACGAGGAGACATGAACGTGCATCCATGTATGCGGGCGAGAAGGGAAGGAGCATTGGTCATGCATCCCTGCATGAGGGTGAGACAGGGAGGAGATAAAATCCCTGTATGAAGCCAAGAGAACGAGGCGGCATGAACATACATCCTTGTATGCAGGTGTGACATGGAGTCATCATGAACATGCATCCCTTTATAAGGACATAACATGGAGGACGCATGAACATGAATGCCTGAATTTTATGGTGGTGGCCTTCGGGTGATTTGGCACGTGCAATTGGTGAAGAGCACTTCTCCTGCGCAAAAAAAGAAATGTACTATTAGCACCCCGGAGGGAGCCTCTGCACTTCTTATAGGGAGAAAACTCTGCAATGGAAGGGGACAGGGTCAATAACAGCTGTAAACTCTCACAAGACCATCACTGCTCTCACACTTTCCTGCTCTCAGGCTGGCGGGCCATTATCGGCCCTGGCTGCCGCACCATTGCCAGGTTTGTGTAACTATATTATTTCTAATTGGCTCCACTTTGATGACTTTCATTTGGATTCTGACTTGATTATTGAGATCTTAAATAAGTGACTGGGGATCAGGTGTCCACTTATTCTCATGGATAACATCACAACCAACCTTTAATTCAAACATGAGTCATGACATCACAGATGGATTACAGCTTATGATAGAGGTGGAACGTCACATTGTAGTAGCCCAAGTAGCTCGCTGTGATCGTATAGTGGTTAGTACTCTGCGTTGTGGCCGCAGCAACCTCGGTTCGACTCCGAGTCACGGCATTGCGGTGAGGCAATGTCACGGCAGTTGGGCAGATATTTTAGAATTTCCATTAATACATTGGCAATCTCTGTGGAGGACTGAAACAATTCGATATGTCCTGTTACTGTTATGAACCTTTTGTTTCTTTAATGCTCTTTGCACACTTTTTCATCGGGTGACTGTAATGTATTTCAACCAAATCTAATTAAGAGCGCATTATGTGGTGACATTTGCAGTACATGAAACATTATAACACTGCCATTTACGTCAATAACCACTAGCTTGATTAAGACATATGTATTGCAGCGACAGTATTTCCCAGTTACAAATGGGAATAAAAACAACATCCGCGAGGGATTGAACCAACGACATTTAACTGATGTTGCCAATGGAGCGCGTTACAGAGAGCGCGAGGTCCCGCCTTTACAGTCACACGCTGATGATAATACAGATGTTTAAATAAACAGGCATATCTGTGGACTTGTGGTCTTTCTACATTGGGACTCATAGTCTAGTCCTAGGCTATTGTAGGCACTGGAGTATCTTTTAGTGGAATGAGAGGCATTCTGTAGTCGCGTGAAAGGACCTTTCAAGTCAATCTGATCTGTATTGTCCTGTGAAAAAAAGCGTTCTTAGACACAGTGAGGAGTTTTTGGGGATAATGGGAAAATCATTTCCAACTAAATGACAGGAATTTCTTAGTCCAATCATGAGGTGTGCTAGGCTTTTTTATACTGTGGCGGAAAGAGAGAGAGTATAACAGTCATTATAAATAAAGGGCCAAGGAAGTGACAGTTTATGGAAGGAACAATTTGCACATAGTTTTAGAATGTGGTCAGGAGGAGGACAATGTGCTTACACATATGAAACATTAGAAGGTAGACATTATGGAAGCACATATATTTCTTTATTTTTATTGTATTTGGGGAGAGGGGGTTAATATAGCACGTCCAATGTGGAAAAGTGCTTTGAATAGCACCTTGCAGGTGGGCGACATCTAGAGCTGTGCAGTAGCCACCCATGCCCCAGACGTCAAAGAGAACAAGAAGTTACACATGTTGGAAGTGAGGGTGAGACATTGAGGAGATATGATCCCCGTATGAAGCCGAGAGAAGGAGGAGGCGTGAACGTGCATCCATGTATGCAGGCGAGAAGGGAAGGAGCATTGGTCATGCATCCCTGCATGAGGGTGAGACAGGGAGGAGATATGATCCCCGTATGAAGCCGAGAGAAGGAGGAGGCGTGAACGTGCATCCATGTATGCGGGCGAGACAGGAAGGAGCATTGGTCATGCATCCCTGCATGAGGGTGAGACAGGGAGGAGATATGATCCCCGTATGAAGCCGAGAGAAGGAGGAGGCGTGAACGTGCATCCATGTATGCAGGCGAGAAGGGAAGGAGCATTGGTCATGCATCCCTGCATGAGGGTGAGACAGGGAGGAGATATGATCCCCGTATGAAGCCGAGAGAAGGAGGAGGCGTGAACGTGCATCCATGTATGCGGGCGAGACAGGAAGGAGCATTGGTCATGCATCCCTGCATGAGGGTGAGACAGGGAGGAGATATGATCCCCGTATGAAGCCGAGAGAAGGAGGAGGCGTGAACGTGCATCCATGTATGCGGGCGAGACGGGAAGGAGCATTGGTCATGCATCCCTTCCTGAGGGTGAGACAGGGAGGAGATAAAATCCCTGTATGAAGCCGAGAGAACGAGGAGACATGAACGTGCATCCATGTATGCGGGCGAGAAGGGAAGGAGCATTGGTCATGCATCCCTGCATGAGGGTGAGACAGGGAGGAGATAAAATCCCTGTATGAAGCCAAGAGAACGAGGCGGCATGAACATGCATCCTTGTATGCAGGTGTGACATGGAGTCATCATGAACATGCATCCCTTTATAAGGACATAACATGGAGGACGCATGAACATGAATGCCTGAATTTTATGGTGGTGGCCTTCGGGTGATTTGGCACGTGCAATTGGTGAAGAGCACTTCTCCTGCGCAAAAAAATAAATGTACTATTAGCACCACGGAGGGAGCCTCTGCACTTCTTATAGGGAGAAAACTCTGCAATGGAAGGGGACAGGGTCAATAACAGCTGTAAACTCTCACAAGACCATCACTGCTCTCACACTTTCCTGCTCTCAGGCTGGCGGGCCATTATCGGCCCTGGCTGCCGCACCATTGCCAGGTTTGTGTAACTATATTATTTCTAATTGGCTCCACTTTGATGACTTTCATTTGGATTCTGACTTGATTATTGAGATCTTAAATAAGTGACTGGGGATCAGGTGGCCACTTATTCTCATGGATAACATCACAACCAACCTTTAATTCAAACATGAGTCATGACATCACAGATGGAGTACAGCTTATGATAGAGGTGGAACGTCACATTGTAGCAGCCCAAGTAGCTCGCCGTGATCGTATAGTGGTTAGTACTCTGCGTTGTGGCCGCAGCAACCTCGGTTTGAATCCGAGTCACGGCATTGCGGTGAGGCAATATCACGGCATTTGGGCAGATATTTTAGAATTTCCATTAATACATTGGCAATCTCTGTGGAGGACTGAAACAATTCGATATGTCCTGTTACTGTTATGAACCTTTTGTTTCTTTAATGCTCTTTGCACACTTTTTCATCGGGTGCAAATCTAATTAAGAGCGCATTATGTGGTGACATTTGCAGTACATGAAACATTATAACACTGCCATTTACGTCAATAACCACTAGCTTGATTAAGACATATGTATTGCAGCGACAGTATTTCCCAGTTACAAATGGGAATAAAAACAACATCCGCGAGGGATTGAACCAACGACATTTAACTGATGTTGCCAATGGAGCGCGTTACAGAGAGCGCAAGGTCCCGCCTTTACAGTCACACGCTGATGATAATACAGATGTTTAAATAAACAGGCATATCTGTGGACTTGTGGTCTTTCTACATTGGGACTCATAGTCTAGTCCTAGGCTATTGTAGGCACTGGCGTATCTTTGAGTGGAATGAGAGGCGTTCTGTAGTCGCGTGAAAGGACCTTTCAAGTCAATCTGATCTGTATTGTCCTGTGAAAAAAAGCGTTCTTAGACACAGTGAGGAGTTTTTGTGGATAATGGGAAAATAATTTCCAACTAAATGACAGGAATTTCTTAGTCCAATCATGAAGTGTGCTAGGCTTTTTTATACTGTGGCGGAAAGAGAGAGAGTATAACAGTCATTATAAATAAAGGGCCAAGGAAGTGACAGTTTATGGAAGGAACAATTTGCACATAGTTTTAGAATGTGGTCAGGAGGAGGACAATGTGCTTACACATATGAAACATTAGAAGGTAGACATTATGGAAGCACATATATTTCTTTATTTTTATTGTATTTGGGGAGAGGGGGTTAATATAGCACGTCCAATGTGGAAAAGTGCTTTCCATAGCACCTTGCAGGTGGGCGACATCTAGAGCTGTGCAGTAGCCACCCATGCCCCAGACGTCAAAGAGAACAAGAAGTTACACATGTTGGAAGTGAGGGTGAGACATTGAGGAGATATGATCCCCGTATGAAGCCGAGAGAAGGAGGAGGCGTGAACGTGCATCCATGTATGCGGGCGAGACAGGAAGGAGCATTGGTCATGCATCCCTGCATGAGGGTGAGACAGGGAGGAGATATGATCCCCGTATGAAGCCGAGAGAAGGAGGAGGCGTGAACGTGCAGCCATGTATGCGGGCGAGACAGGAAGGAGCATTGGTCATGCATCCCTGCATGAGGGTGAGACAGGGAGGAGATATGATCCCCGTATGAAGCCGAGAGAAGGAGGAGGCGTGAACGTGCATCCATGTATGCAGGCGAGAAGGGAAGGAGCATTGGTCATGCATGCCTGCATGAGGGTGAGACAGGGAGGAGATATGATCCCTGTATGAAGCCGAGAGAAGGAGGAGGCGTGAACGTGCATCCATGTATGCGGGCGAGACAGGAAGGAGCATTGGTCATGCATCCCTGCATGAGGGTGAGACAGGGAGGAGATATGATCCCCGTATGAAGCCGAGAGAAGGAGGAGGCGTGAACGTGCATCCATGTATGCGGGCGAGACGGGAAGGAGCATTGGTCATGCATCCCTTCCTGAGGGTGAGACAGGGAGGAGATAAAATCCCTGTATGAAGCCGAGAGAAAGAGGAGACATGAACGTGCATCCATGTATGCGGGCGAGAAGGGAAGGAGCATTGGTCATGCATCCCTGCATGAGGGTGAGACAGGGAGGAGATAAAATCCCTGTATGAAGCCAAGAGAACGAGGCGGCATGAACATGCATCCTTGTATGCAGGTGTGACATGGAGTCATCATGAACATGCATCCCTTTATAAGGACATAACATGGAGGACGCATGAACATGAATGCCTGAATTTTATGGTGGTGGCCTTCGGGTGATTTGGCACGTGCAATTGGTGAAGAGCACTTCTCCTGCGCAAAAAAAGAAATGTACTATTAGCACCCCGGAGGGAGCCTCTGCACTTCTTATAGGGAGAAAACTCTGCAATGGAAGGGGACAGGGTCAATAACAGCTGTAAACTCTCACAAGACCATCACTGCTCTCACACTTTCCTGCTCTCAGGCTGGCGGGCCATTATCGGCCCTGGCTGCTGCACCATTGCCAGGTTTGTGTAACTATATTATTTCTAATTGGCTCCACTTTGATAACTTTCATTTGGATTCTGACTTGATTATTGAGATCTTAAATAAGTGACTGGGGATCAGGTGTCCACTTATTCTCATGGATAACATCACAACCAACCTTTAATTCAAACATGAGTCATGACATCACAGATGGGTTACAGCTTATGATAGAGGTGGAACGTCACATTGTAGTAGCCCAAGTAGCTCGCCGTGATCGTATAGTGGTTAGTACTCTGCGTTGTGGCCGCAGCAACCTCGGTTCGAATCCGAGTCACGGCATTGCGGTGAGGCAATGTCACGGCAGTTGGGCAGATATTTTAGAATTTCCATTAATACATTGGCAATCTCTGTGGAGGACTGAAACAATTCGATATGTCCTGTTACTGTTATGAACCTTTTGTTTCTTTAATGCTCTTTGCACACTTTTTCATCGGGTGACTGTAATGTATTTCAACCAAATCTAATTAAGAGCGCATTATGTGGTGACATTTGCAGTACATGAAACATTATAACACTGCCATTTACGTCAATAACCACTAGCTTGATTAAGACATATGTATTGCAGCGACAGTATTTCGCAGTTACAAATGGGAATAAAAACAACATCCGCGAGGGATTGAACCAACGACATTTAACTGATGTTGCCAATGGAGCGCGTTACAGAGAGCGCGAGGTCCCGCCTTTACAGTCACACGATGATGATAATACAGATGTTTAAATAAACAGGCATATCTGTGGACTTGTGGTCTTTCTACATTGGGACTCATAGTCTAGTCCTAGGCTATTGTAGGCACTGGCGTATCTTTTAGTGGAATGAGAGACATTCTGTAGTCGCGTGAAAGGACCTTTCAAGTCAATCTGATCTGTATTGTCCTGTGAAAAAAAGCGTTCTTAGACACAGTGAGGAGTTTTTGGGGATAATGGGAAAATCATTTCCAACTAAATGACAGGAATTTCTTAGTCCAATCATGAGGTGTGCTAGGCTTTTTTATACTGTGGCGGAAAGAGAGAGAGTATAACAGTCATTATAAATAAAGGGCCAAGGAAGTTACAGTTTATGGAAGGAACAATTTGCACATAGTTTTAGAATGTGGTCAGGAGGAGGACAATGTGCTTACACATATGAAACATTAGAAGGTAGACATTATGGAAGCACATATATTTCTTTATTTTTATTGTATTTGGGGAGAGGGGGTTAATATAGCTCGTCCAATGTGGAAAAGTGCTTTCAATAGCACCTTGCAGGTGGGCGACATCTAGAGCTGTGCAGTAGCCACCCATGCCCCAGACGTCAAAGAGAACAAGAAGTTACACATGTTGGAAGTGAGGGTGAGACATTGAGGAGATATGATCCCCGTATGAAGCCGAGAGAAGGAGGAGGCGTGAACGTGCATCCATGTATGCAGGCGAGAAGGGAAGGAGCATTGGTCATGCATCCCTGCATGAGGGTGAGACAGGGAGGACATATGATCCCCGTATGAAGCCGAGAGAAGGAGGAGGCGTGAACGTGCATCCATGTATGCAGGCGAGAAGGGAAGGAGCATTGGTCATGCATCCCTGCATGAGGGTGAGACAGGGAGGACATATGATCCCCGTATGAAGCCGAGAGAAGGAGGAGGCGTGAACGTGCATCCATGTATGCAGGCGAGAAGGGAAGGAGCATTGGTCATGCATCCCTGCATGAGGGTGAGACAGGGAGGAGATATGATCCCCGTATGAAGCCGAGAGAAGGAGGAGGCGTGAACGTGCATCCATGTATGCGGGCGAGACAGGAAGGAGCATTGATCATGCATCCCTGCATGAGGGTGAGACAGGGAGGAGATATGATCCCCGTATGAAGCCGAGAGAAGGAGGAGGCGTGAACGTGCATCCATGTATGCGGGCGAGACGGGAAGGAGCATTGGTCATGCATCCCTTCCTGAGGGTGAGACAGGGAGGAGATAAAATCCCTGTATGAAGCCGAGAGAACGAGGAGACATGAACGTGCATCCATGTATGCGGGCGAGAAGGGAAGGAGCATTGGTCATGCATCCCTGCATGAGGGTGAGACAGGGAGGAGATAAAATCCCTGTATGAAGCCAAGAGAACGAGGCGGCATGAACATGCATCCTTGTATGCAGGTGTGACATGGAGTCATCATGAACACGCATCCCTTTATAAGGACATAACATGGAGGACGCATGAACATGAATGCCTGAATTTTATGGTGGTGGCCTTCGGGTGATTTGGCACGTGCAATTGGTGAAGAGCATTTCTCCTGCGCAAAAAAATAAATGTACTATTAGCACCCCGGAGGGAGCCTCTGCACTTCTTATAGGGAGAAAACTCTGCAATGGAAGGGGACAGGGTCAATAACAGCTGTAAACTCTCACAAGACCATCACTGCTCTCACACTTTCCTGCTCTCAGGCTGGCGGGCCATTATCGGCCCAGGCTGCCGCACCATTGCCAGGTTTGTGTAACTATATTATTTCTAATTGGCTCCACTTTGATGACTTTCATTTGGATTCTGACTTGATTATTGAGATCTTAAATAAGTGACTGGGGATCAGGTGTCCACTTATTCTCATGGATAACATCACAACCAACCTTTAATTCAAACATGAGTCATGACATCACAGATGGAGTACAGCTTATGATAGAGGTGGAACATCACATTGTAGCAGCCCAAGTAGCTCGCCGTGATCGTATAGTGGTTAGTACTCTGCGTTGTGGCCGCAGCAACCTCGGTTGGAATCCGAGTCACGGCATTGCGGTGAGGCAATGTCACGGCAGTTGGGCAGATATTTTAGAATTTCCATTAATACATTGGCAATCTCTGTGGAGGACTGAAACAATTCGATATGTCCTGTTACTGTTATGAACCTTTTGTTTCTTTAATGCTCTTTGCACACTTTTTCATCGGGTGACTGTAATGTATTTCAACCAAATCTAATTAAGAGCGCATTATGTGGTGACATTTGCAGTACATGAAACATTATAACACTGCCATTTACGTCAATAACCACTAGCTTGATTAAGACATATGTATTGCAGCGACAGTATTTCCCAGTTACAAATGGGAATAAAAACAACATCCGCGAGGGATTGAACCAACGACATTTAACTGATGTTGCCAATGGAGCGCGTTACAGAGAGCGCGAGGTCCCGCATTTACAGTCACACGCTGATGATAATACAGATGTTTAAATAAACAGGCATATCTGTGGACTTGTGGTCTTTCTACATTGGGACTCATAGTCTAGTCCTAGGCTATTGTAGGCACTGGCGTATCTTTTAGTGGAATGAGAGGCATTCTGTAGTCGCGTGAAAGGACCTTTCAAGTCAATCTGATCTGTATTGTCCTGTGAAAAAAAGCGTTCTTAGACACAGTGAGGAGTTTTTGGGGATAATGGGAAAATCATTTCCAACTAAATGACAGGAATTTCTTAGTCCAATCATGAGGTGTGCTAGGCTTTTTTATACTGTGGCGGAAAGAGAGAGAGTATAACAGTCATTATAAATAAAGGGCCAAGGAAGTGACAGTTTATGGAAGGAACAATTTTCACATAGTTTTAGAGTGTGGTCAGGAGGAGGACAATGTGCTTACACATATGAAACATTAGAAGGTAGACATTATGGAAGCACATATATTTCTTTATTTTTATTGTATTTGGGGAGAGGGGGTTAATATAGCACGTCCAATGTGGAAAAGTGCTTTCCATAGCACCTTGCAGGTGGGCGACATCTAGAGCTGTGCAGTAGCCACCCATGCCCCAGACGTCAAAGAGAACAAGAAGTTACACATGTTGGAAGCGAGGGTGAGACATTGAGGAGATATGATCCCCGTATGAAGCCAAGAGAAGGAGGAGGCGTGAACGTGCATCCATGTATGCAGGCGAGAAGGGAAGGAGCATTGGTCATGCATCCCTGCATGAGGGTGAGACAGGGAGGAGATATGATCCCCGTATGAAGCCGAGAGAAGGAGGAGGCGTGAACGTGCATCCATGTATGCGGGCGAGACAGGAAGGAGCATTGGTCATGCATCCCTGCATGATGGTGAGACAGGGAGGAGATATGATCCCCGTATGAAGCCGAGAGAAGGAGGAGGCGTGAACGTGCATCCATGTATGCAGGCGAGAAGGGAAGGAGCATTGGTCATGCATCCCTGCATGAGGGTGAGACAGGGAGGAGATATGATCCCCGTATGAAGCCGAGAGAAGGAGGAGGCGTGAACGTGCATCCATGTATGCGGGCGAGACAGGAAGGAGCATTGGTCATGCATCCCTGCATGAGGGTGAGACAGGGAGGAGATATGATCCCCGTATGAAGCCGAGAGAAGGAGGAGGCGTGAACGTGCATCCATGTATGCGGGCGAGACGGGAAGGAGCATTGGTCATGCATCCCTTCCTGAGGGTGAGACAGGGAGGAGATAAAATCCCCGTATGAAGCCGAGAAAACGAGGAGACATGAACGTGCATCCATGTATGCGGGCGAGAAGGGAAGGAGCATTGGTCATGCATCCCTGCATGAGGGTGAGACAGGGAGGAGATATGATCCCCGTATGAAGCCGAGAGAAGGAGGAGGCGTGAACGTGCATCCATGTATGCGGGCGAGACGGGAAGGAGCATTGGTCATGCATCCCTTCCTGAGGGTGAGACAGGGAGGAGATAAAATCCCCGTATGAAGCCGAGAGAACGAGAAGACATGAACGTGCATCCATGTATGCGGTCGAGAAGGGAAGGAGCATTGGTCATGCATCCCTGCATGAGGGTGAAACAGGGAGGAGATAAAATCCCTGTATGAAGCCAAGAGAACGAGGCGGCATGAACATGCATCCTTGTATGCAGGTATGACATGGAGTCATCATGAACATGCATCCCTTTATAAGGACATAACATGGAGGACGCATGAACATGAATGCCTGAATTATATGGTGGTGGCCTTCGGGTGATTTGGCACGTGCAATTGGCGAAGAGCACTTCTCCTGTGCAAAAAAATAAATGTACTATTAGCACCCCGGAGGGAGCCTCTGCACTTCTTATAGGGAGAAAACTCTGCAATGGAAGGGGACAGGGTCAATAACAGCTGTAAACTCTCACAAGACCATCACTGCTCTCACACTTTCCTGCTCTCAGGCTGGCGGGCCATTATCGGCCCAGGCTGCCGCACCATTGCCAGGTTTGTGTAACTATATTATTTCTAATTGGCTCCACTTTGATGACTTTCATTTGGATTCTGACTTGATTATTGAGATCTTAAATAAGTGACTGGGGATCAGGTGTCCACTTATTCTCATGGATAACATCACAACCAACCTTTAATTCAAACATGAGTCATGACATCACAGATGGAGTACAGCTTATGATAGAGGTGGAACATCACATTGTAGCAGCCCAAGTAGCTCGCCGTGATCGTATAGTGGTTAGTACTTTGCATTGTGGCAGCAGCAACCTCGGTTCGAATCTGAGTCACGGCATTGCGGTGAGGCAATGTCACGGCAGTTGGGCAGATATTTTAGAATTTCCATTAATACATTGGCAATCTCTGTGGAGGACTGAAACAATTCGATATGTCCTGTTACTGTTATGAACCTTTTGTCTCTTTAATGCTCTTTGCACACTTTTTCATCGGGTGACTGTAATGTATTTCAACCAAATCTAATTAAGAGCGCATTATGTGGTGACATTTGCAGTACATGAAACATTATAACACTGCCATTTACGTCAATAACCACTAGCTTGATTAAGACATATGTATTGCAGCGACAGTATTTCCCAGTTACAAATGGGAATAAAAAATGGGAATAAAAACAACATCCGCGAGGGATTGAACCAACGACATTTAACTGATGTTGCCAATGGAGCGCGTTACAGAGAGCGCAAGGTCCCGCCTTTACAGTCACACGCTGATAATAATACAGATGTTTAAATAAACAGGCATATCTGTGGACTTGTGGTCTTTCTACATTGGGACTCATAGTCTAGTCCTAGGCTATTGTAGGCACTGGCGTATCTTTGAGTGGAATGAGAGGCGTTCTGTAGTCGCGTGAAAGGACCTTTCAAGTCAATCTGATCTGTATTGTCCTGTGAAAAAAAGCGTTCTTAGACACAGTGAGGAGTTTTTGGGGATAATGGGAAAATAATTTCCAACTAAATGGCAGGAATTTCTTAGTCCAATCATGAGGTGTGCTAGGCTTTTTTATACTGTGGCGGAAAGAGAGAGAGTATAACAGTCATTATAAATAAAGGGCCAAGGAAGTGACAGTTTATGGAAGGAACAATTTGCACATAGTTTTAGAATGTGGTCAGGAGGAGGACAATGTGCTTACACATATGAAACATTAGAAGGTAGACATTATGGAAGCACATATATTTCTTTATTTTTATTGTATTTGGGGAGAGGGGGTTAATATAGCACGTCCAATGTGGAAAAGTGCTTTCCATAGCACCTTGCAGGTGGGCGACATCTAGAGCTGTGCAGTAGCCACCCATGCCCCAGACGTCAAAGAGAACAAGAAGTTACACATGTTGGAAGTGAGGGTGAGACATTGAGGAGATATGATCCCCGTATGAAGCCGAGAGAAGGAGGAGGCGTGAACGTGCATCCATGTATGCGGGCGAGACAGGAAGGAGCATTGGTCATGCATCCCTGCATGAGGGTGAGACAGGGAGGAGATATGATCCCCGTATGAAGCCGAGAGAAGGAGGAGGCGTGAACGTGCAGCCATGTATGCGGGCGAGACAGGAAGGAGCATTGGTCATGCATCCCTGCATGAGGGTGAGACAGGGAGGAGATATGATCCCCGTATGAAGCCGAGAGAAGGAGGAGGCGTGAACGTGCATCCATGTATGCAGGCGAGAAGCGAAGGAGCATTGGTCATGCATGCCTGCATGAGGGTGAGACAGGGAGGAGATATGATCCCTGTATGAAGCCGAGAGAAGGAGGAGGCGTGAACGTGCATCCATGTATGCGGGCGAGACAGGAAGGAGCATTGGTCATGCATCCCTGCATGAGGGTGAGACAGGGAGGAGATATGATCCCCGTATGAAGCCGAGAGAAGGAGGAGGCGTGAACGTGCATCCATGTATGCGGGCGAGACGGGAAGGAGCATTGGTCATGCATCCCTTCCTGAGGGTGAGACAGGGAGGAGATAAAATCCCTGTATGAAGCCGAGAGAACGAGGAGACATGAACGTGCATCCATGTATGCGGGCGAGAAGGGAAGGAGCATTGGTCATGCATCCCTGCATGAGGGTGAGACAGGGAGGAGATAAAATCCCTGTATGAAGCCAAGAGAACGAGGCGGCATGAACATGCATCCTTGTATGCAGGTGTGACATGGAGTCATCATGAACATGCATCCCTTTATAAGGACATAACATGGAGGACGCATGAACATGAATGCCTGAATTTTATGGTGGTGGCCTTCGGGTGATTTGGCACGTGCAATTGGTGAAGAGCACTTCTCCTGCGCAAAAAAAGAAATGTACTATTAGCACCCCGGAGGGAGCCTCTGCACTTCTTATAGGGAGAAAACTCTGCAATGGAAGGGGACAGGGTCAATAACAGCTGTAAACTCTCACAAGACCATCACTGCTCTCACACTTTCCTGCTCTCAGGCTGGCGGGCCATTATCGGCCCTGGCTGCCGCACCATTGCCAGGTTTGTGTAACTATATTATTTCTAATTGGCTCCACTTTGATGACTTTCATTTGGATTCTGACTTGATTATTGAGATCTTAAATAAGTGACTGGGGATCAGGTGTCCACTTATTCTCATGGATAACATCACAACCAACCTTTAATTCAAACATGAGTCATGACATCACAGATGGAGTACAGCTTATGATAGAGGTGGAACGACACATTGTAGCAGCCCAAGTAGCTTGCCGTGATTGTATAGTGGTTAGTACTCTGCGTTGTGGCCGCAGCAACCTCGGTTCGGATCCGAGTCACGGCATTGCGGTGAGGCAATGTCACGGCAGTTGGGCAGATATTTTAGAATTTCCATTAATACATTGGCAATCTCTGTGGAGGACTGAAACAATTCGATATGTCCTGTTACTGTTATGAACCTTTTGTTTCTTTAATGCTCTTTGCACACTTTTTCATCGGGTGACTGTAATGTATTTCAACCAAATCTAATTAAGAGCGCATTATGTGGTGACATTTGCAGTACATGAAACATTATAACACTGCCATTTACGTCAATAACCACTAGCTTGATTAAGACATATGTATTGCAGCGACAGTATTTCCCAGTTACAAATGGGAAAAAAACAACATCCGCGAGGGATTGAACCAACGACATTTAACTGATGTTGCCAATGGAGCGCGTTACAGAGAGCGCGAGGTCCCGCCTTTACAGTCACACGATGATGATAATATAGATGTTTAAATAAACAGGCATATCTGTGGACTTGTGGTCTTTCTACATTGGGACTCATAGTCTAGTCCTAGGCTATTGTAGGCACTGGCGTATCTTTTAGTGGAATGAGAGACATTCTGTAGTCGCGTGAAAGGACCTTTCAAGTCAATCTGATCTGTATTGTCCTGTAAAAAAAAGCGTTCTTAGACACAGTGAGGAGTTTTTGGGGATAATGGGAAAATCATTTCCAACTAAATGACAGGAATTTCTTAGTCCAATCATGAGTTGTGCTAGGCTTTTTTATACTGTGGCGGAAAGAGAGAGAGTATAACAGTCATTATAAATAAAGGGCCAAGGAAGTTACAGTTTATGGAAGGAACAATTTGCACATAGTTTTAGAATGTGGTCAGGAGGAGGACAATGTGCTTACACATATGAAACATTAGAAGGTAGACATTATGGAAGCACATATATTTCTTTATTTTTATTGTATTTGGGGAGAGGGGGTTAATATAGCTCGTCCAATGTGGAAAAGTGCTTTCAATAGCACCTTGCAGGTGGGCGACATCTAGAGCTGTGCAGTAGCCACCCATGCCCCAGACGTCAAAGAGAACAAGAAGTTACACATGTTGGAAGTGAGGGTGAGACATTGAGGAGATATGATCCCCGTATGAAGCCGAGAGAAGGAGGAGGCGTGAACGTGCAGCCATGTATGCAGGCGAGAAGGGAAGGAGCATTGGTCATGCATCCCTGCATGAGGGTGAGACAGGGAGGAGATATGATCCCCGTATGAAGCCGAGAGAAGGAGGAGGCGTGAACGTGCATCCATGTATGCGGGCGAGACAGGAAGGAGCATTGGTCATGCATCCCTGCATGAGGGTGAGACAGGGAGGAGATATGATCCCCGTATGAAGCCGAGAGAAGGAGGAGGCGTGAACGTGCATCCATGTATGCAGGCGAGAAGGGAAGGAGCATTGGTCATGCATCCCTGCATATGGGTGAGACAGGGAGGAGATATGATCCCCGTATGAAGCCGAGAGAAGGAGGAGGCGTGAACGTGCATCCATGTATGCGGGCGAGACAGGAAGGAGCATTGGTCATGCATCCCTGCATGAGGGTGAGACAGGGAGGATGTATGATCCCCGTATGAAGCCGAGAGAAGGAGGAGGCGTGAACGTGCATCCATGTATGCGGGCGAGACAGGAAGGAGCATTGGTCATGCATCCCTGCATGAGGGTGAGACAGGGAGGAGATATGATCCTCGTATGAAGCCGAGAGAAGGAGGAGGCGTGAACGTGCATCCATGTATGCGGGCGAGACAGGAAGGAGCATTGGTCATGCATCCCTGCATGAGGGTGAGACAGGGAGGAGATATGATCCCCGTATGAAGCCGAGAGAAGGAGGAGGCGTGAACGTGCATCCATGTATGCAGGCGAGAAGGGAAGGAGCATTGGTCATGCATCCCTGCATGAGGGTGAGACAGGGAGGAGATATGATCCCCGTATGAAGCCGAGAGAAGGAGGAGGCGTGAACGTGCATCCATGTATGCGGGCGAGACAGGAAGGAGCATTGGTCATGCATCCCTGCATGAGGGTGAGACAGGGAGGAGATATGATCCTCGTATGAAGCCGAGAGAAGGAGGAGGCGTGAACGTGCATCCATGTATGCGGGCGAGACGGGAAGGAGCATTGGTCATGCATCCCTTCCTGAGGGTGAGACAGGGAGGAGATAAAATCCCTGTATGAATCCGAGAGAACGAGGAGACATGAACGTGCATCCATGTATGCGGGCGAGAAGGGAAGGAGCATTGGTCATGCATCCCTGCATGAGGGTGAGACAGGGAGGAGATAAAATACCTGTATGAAGCCAAGAGAACGAGGCGGCATGAACATGCATCCTTGTATGCAGGTGTGACATGGAGTCATCATGAACATGCATCCCTTTATAAGGACATAACATGGAGGACGCATGAACATGAATGCCTGAATTTTATGGTGGTGGCCTTCGGGTGATTTGGCACGTGCAATTGGTGAAGAGCATTTCTCCTGCGCAAAAAAATAAATGTACTATTAGCACCCCGGAGGGAGCCTCTGCACTTCTTATAGGGAGAAAACTCTGCAATGGAAGGGGACAGGGTCAATAACAGCTGTAAACTCTCACAAGACCATCACTGCTCTCACACTTTCCTGCTCTCAGGCTGGCGGGCCATTATCGGCCCTGGCTGCCGCACCATTGCCAGGTTTGTGTAACTATATTATTTCTAATTGGCTCCACTTTGATGACTTTCATTTGGATTCTGACTTGATTATTGAGATCTTAAATAAGTGACTGGGGATCAGGTGTCCACTTATTCTCATGGATAACATCACAACCAACCTTTAATTCAAACATGAGTCATGACATCACAGATGGAGTACAGCTTATGATAGAGGTGGAACGTCACATTGTAGCAGCCCAAGTAGCTCGCTGTGATCGTATAGTGGTTAGTACTCTGCGTTGTGGCCGCAGCAACCTCGGTTCGAATCCGATTCACGGCATTGCGGTGAGGCAATGTCACGGCAGTTGGGCAGATATTTTACAATTTCCATTAATACATTGGCAATCTCTGTGGAGGACTGAAACAATTCGATATGTCCTGTTACTGTTATGAACCTTTTGTTCTTTAATGCTCTTTGCACACTTTTTCATCGGGTGACTGTAATGTATTTCAACCAAATCTAATTAAGAGCGCATTATGTGGTGACATTTGCAGTACATGAAACATTATAACACTGCCATTTACGTCAATAACCACTAGCTTGATTAAGACATATGTATTGCAGCGACAGTATTTCCCAGTTACAAATGGGAATAAAAACAACATCCGCGAGGGATTGAACCAACGACATTTAACTGATGTTGCCAATGGAGCGCGTTACAGAGAGCGTGAGGTCCCGCCTTTACAGTCACACGCTGATGATAGTACAGATGTTTAAATAAACAGGCATATCTGTGGACTTGTGGTCTTTCTACATTGGGACTCATAGTCTAGTCCTAGGCTATTGTAGGCACTGGCGTATCTTTTAGTGGAATGAGAGGCATTCTGTAGTCGCATGAAAGGACCTTTCAAGTCAATCTGATCTGTATTGTCCTGTGAAAAAAAGCGTTCTTAGACACAGTGAGGAGTTTTTGGGGATAATGGGAAAATCATTTCCAACTAAATGACAGGAATTTCTTAGTCCAATCATGAGGTGTGCTAGGCTTTTTTATACTGTGGCGGAAAGAGAGAGAGTATAACAGTCATTATAAATAAAGGGCCAAGGAAGTGACAGTTTATGGAAGGAACAATTTGCACATAGTTTTAGAATGTGGTCAGGAGGAGGACAATGTGCTTACACATATGAAACATTAGAAGGTAGACATTATGGAAGCACATATATTTCTTTATTTTTATTGTATTTGGGGAGAGGGGGTTAATATAGCACGTCCAATGTGGAAAAGTGCTTTCCATAGCACCTTGCAGGTGGGCGACATCTAGAGCTGTGCAGTAGCCACCCATGCCCCAGACGTCAAAGAGAACAAGAAGTTACACATGTTGGAAGTGAGGGTGAGACATTGAGGAGATATGATCCCCGTATGAAGCCGAGAGAAGGAGGAGGTGTGAACGTGCATCCATGTATGCAGGCGAGAAGGGAAGGAGCATTGGTCATGCATCCCTGCATGAGGGTGAGACAGGGAGGAGATATGATCCCCGTATGAAGCCGAGAGAAGGAGGAGGCGTGAACGTGCATCCATGTATGCGGGCGAGACAGGAAGGAGCATTGGTCATGCATCCCTGCATGAGGGTGAGACAGGGAGGAGATATGATCCCTGTATGAAGCCGAGAGAAGGAGGAGGCGTGAACGTGCATCCATGTATGCAGGCGAGAAGGGAAGGAGCATTGGTCATGCATCCCTGCATGAGGGTGAGACAGGGAGGAGATATGATCCCCGTATGAAGCCGAGAGAAGGAGGAGGCGTGAACGTGCATCCATGTATGCGGGCGAGACAGGAAGGAGCATTGGTCATGCATCCCTGCATGAGGGTGAGACAGGGAGGAGATATGATCCCCGTATGAAGCCGAGAGAAGGAGGAGGCGTGAACGTGCATCCATGTATGCGGGCGAGACAGGAAGGAGCATTGGTCATGCATCCCTGCATGAGGGTGAGACAGGGAGGAGATATGATCCCCGTATGAAGCCGAGAGAAGGAGGAGGCGTGAACGTGCATCCATGTATGCAGGCGAGAAGGGAAGGAGCATTGGTCATGCATCCCTGCATGAGGGTGAGACAGGGAGGAGATATGATACCCGTATGAAGCCGAGAGAAGGAGGAGGCGTGAACGTGCATCCATGTATGCGGGCGAGACAGGAAGGAGCATTGGTCATGCATCCCTGCATGAGGGTGAGACAGGGAGGAGATAAAATCCCTGTATGAAGCCAAGAGAACGAGGCGGCATGAACATGCATCCTTGTATGCAGGTGTGACATGGAGTCATCATGAACATGCATCCCTTTATAAGGACATAACATGGAGGACGCATGAACATGAATGCCTGAATTTTATGGTGGTGGCCTTCGGGTGATTTGGCACGTGCAATTGGCGAAGAGGACTTCTCCTGTGCAAAAAAATAAATTTACTATTAGCACCCCGGAGGGAGCCTCTGCACTTCTTATAGGGAGAAAACTCTGCAATGGAAGGTGACAGGGTCAATAACAGCTGTAAACTCTCACAAGACCATCACTGCTCTCACACTTTCCTGCTCTCAGGCTGGCGGGCCATTATCGGCCCTGGCTGCCGCACCATTGCCAGGTTTGTGTAACTATATTATTTCTAATTGGCTCCACTTTGATGACTTTCATTTGGATTCTGACTTGATTATTGAGATCTTAAATAAGTGACTGGGGATCAGGTGTCCACTTATTCTCATGGATAACATCACAACCAACCTTTAATTCAAACATGAGTCATGACATCACAGATGGAGTACAGCTTATGATAGAGGTGGAACGTCACATTGTAGCAGCCCAAGTAGCTCGCAGTGATCGTATAGTGGTTAGTACTCTGCGTTGTGGCCGCAGCAACCTCGGTTCGAATCCGAGTCATGGCATTGCGGTGAGGCAATGTCACGGCAGTTGGGCAGATATTTTAGAATTTCCATTAATACATTGGCAATCTCTGTGGAGGACTGAAACAATTCGATATGTCCTGTTACTGTTATGAACCTTTTGTTTCTTTAATGCTCTTTGCACACTTTTTCATCGGGTGACTGTAATGTATTTCAACCAAATCTAATTAAGAGCGCATTATGTGGTGACATTTGCAGTACATGAAACATTATAACACTGCCATTTACGTCAATAACCACTAGCTTGATTAAGACATATGTATTGCAGCAACAGTATTTCCCAGTTACAAATGGGAATAAAAACAACATCCGCGAGGGATTGAAACAACGACATTTAACTGATGTTGCCAATGGAGCGCTTTACAGAGAGCGCGAGGTCCCGCCTTTACAGTCACACGCTGATCATAATACAGATGTTTAAATAAACAGGCATATCTGTGGACTTGTGGTCTTTCTACATTGAGACTCATAGTCTAGTCCTAGGCTATTGTAGGCACTGGCGTATCTTTTAGTGGAATGAGAGACATTCTGTAGTCGCGTGAAAGGACCTTTCAAGTCAATCTGATCTGTATTGTCCTGTGAAAAAAAGCGTTCTTAGACACAGTGAGGAGTTTTTGGGGATAATGGGAAAATCATTTCCAACTAAATGACAGGAATTTCTTAGTCCAATCATGAGGTGTGCTAGGCTTTTTTATACTGTGGCGGAAAGAGAGAGAGTATAACAGTCATTATAAATAAAGGGCCAAGGAAGTGACAGTTTATGGAAGGAACAATTTGCACATAGTTTTAGAATGTGGTCAGGAGGAGGACAATGTGCTTACACATATGAAACATTAGAAGGTAGACATTATGGAAGCACATATATTTCTTTATTTTTATTGTATTTGGGGAGAGGGGGTTAATATAGCACGTCCAATGTGGAAAAGTGCTTTCAATAGCACCTTGCAGGTGGGCGACATCTAGAACTGTGCAGTAGCCACCCATGCCCAGACGTCAAAGAGAACAAGAAGTTACACATGTTGGAAGTGAGGGTGAGACATTGAGGAGATATGATCCCCGTATGAAGCCGAGAGAAGGAGGAGGCGTGAACGTGCATCCATGTATGCAGGCGAGAAGGGAAGGAGCATTGGTCATGCATCCCTGCATGAGGGTGAGACAGGGAGGAGATATGATCCCCGTATGAAGCCGAGAGAAGGAGGAGGCGTGAACGTGCATCCATGTATGCGGGCGAGACAGGAAGGAGCATTGGTCATGCATCCCTGCATGAGGGTGAGACAGGGAGGAGATATGATCCCCGTATGAAGCCGAGAGAAGGAGGAGGCGTGAATGTGCATCCATGTATGCAGGCGAGAAGGGAAGGAGCATTGGTCATGCATCCCTGCATGAGGGTGAGACAGGGAGGAGATATGATCCCCGTATGAAGCCGAGAGAAGGAGGAGGCGTGAACGTGCATCCATGTATGCGGGCGAGACAGGAAGGAGCATTGGTCATGCATCCCTGCATGAGGGTGAGACAGGGAGGAGATATGATCCCCGTATGAAGCCGAGAGAAGGAGGAGGCGTGAACGTGCATCCATGTATGCGGGCGAGACGGGAAGGAGCATTGGTCATGCATCCCTTCCTGAGGGTGAGACAGGGAGGAGATAAAATCCCCGTATGAAGCCGAGAGAACGAGAAGACATGAACGTGCATCATTGTATGCGGGCGAGAAGGGAAGGAGCATTGGTCATGCATCCCTGCATGAGGGTGAGACAGGGAGGAGATAAAATCCCTGTATGAAGCCAAGAGAACGAGGCGGCATGAACGTGCATCCATGTATGCGGGCGAGACGGGAAGGAGCATTGGTCATGCATCCCTTCCTGAGGGTGAGACAGGGAGGAGATAAAATCCCTGTATGAAGCCGAGAGAACGAGGAGACATGAACGTGCATCCATGTATGCGGGCGAGAAGGGAAGGAGCATTGGTCATGCATCCCTGCATGAGGGTGAGACAGGGAGGAGATAAAATCCCTGTATGAAGCCAAGAGAACGAGGCGGCATGAACATGCATCCTTGCATGCAGGTGTGAAATGGAGTCATCATGAACATGCATCCCTTTATAAGGACATAACATGGAGGACGCATGAACATGAATGCCTGAATTTTATGATGGTGGCCTTCGGGTGATTTGGCACGTGCAATTGGTGAAGAGCACTTCTCCTGCGCAAAAAAATAAATGTACTATTAGCACCCCGGAGGCAGCCTCTGCACTTCTTATAGGGAGAAAACTCTGCAATGGAAGGGGACAGGGTCAATAACAGCTGTAAACTCTCACAAGACCATCACTGCTCTCACACTTTCCTGCTCTCAGGCTGGCGGGCCATTATCGGCCCTGGCTGCCGCACCATTGCCAGGTTTGTGTAACTATATTATTTCTAATTGGCTCCACTTTGATGACTTTCATTTGGATTCTGACTTGATTATTGAGATCTTAAATAAGTGACTGGGGATCAGGTGTCCACTTATTCTCATGGATAACATCACAACCAACCTTTAAATCAAACATGAGTCATGACATCACAGATGGAGTACAGCTTATGATAAAGGTGGAACGTCACATTGTAGTAGCCCAAGTAGCTCGCCGTGATCTTATAGTGGTTAGTACTCTGCGTTGTGGCCGCAGCAACCTCGGTTCGAATCCGAGTCACGGCATTGCGGTGAGGCAATGTCACGGCAGTTAGGCAGATATTTTAGAATTTCCATTAATACATTGGCAATCTCTGTGGAGGACTGAAACAATTCGATATGTCCTTTTACTGTTATGAACCTTTTGTTTCTTTAATGCTCTTTGCACACTTTTTCATCGGGTGACTGTAATGTATTTCAACCAAATCTAATTAAGAGCGCATTATGTGGTGACATTTGCAGTACATGAAACATTATAACACTGCCATTTACGTCAATAACCACTAACTTGATTAAGACATATGTATTGCAGCGACAGTATTTCCCAGTTACAAATGGGAATAAAAACAACATCCGCGAGGGATTGAACCAACGACATTTAACTGATGTTGCCAACGGAGCGCGTTACAGAGAGCGCGAGGTCCCGCCTTTACAGACACACGCTGATGATAATACAGATGTTTAAATAAACAGGCATATCTGTGGACTTGTGGTCTTTCTACATTGGGACTCATAGTCTAGTCCTAGGCTATTGTAGGCACTGGCGTATCTTTTAGTGGAATGAGAGGCATTCTGTAGTCGCGTGAAAGGACCTTTCAAGTCAATCTGATCTGTATTGTCCTGTGAAAAAAAGCGTTCTTAGACACAGTGAGGAGTTTTTGGGGATAATGGGAAAATCATTTCCAACTAAATGACAGGAATTTCTTAGTCCAATCATGAGGTGTGCTAGGCTTTTTTATACTGTGGCGGAAAGAGAGAGAGTATAACAGTCATTATAAATAAAGGGCCAAGGAAGGGACAGTTTATGGAAGGAACAATTTGCACATAGTTTTAGAATGTGTTCAGGAGGAGGACAATGTGCTTACACATATGAAACATTAGAAGGTAGACATTATGGAAGCACATATATTTCTTTATTTTTATTGTATTTGGGGAGAGGGGGTTAATATAGCACGTCCAATGTGGAAAAGTGCTTTCCATAGCACCTTGCAGGTGGGCGACATCTAGAGCTGTGCAGTAGCCACCCATGGCCCAGACGTCAAAGAGAACAAGAAGTTACACATGTTGGAAGTGAGGGTGAGACATTGAGGAGATATGATCCCCGTATGAAGCCGAGAGAAGGAGGAGGCGTGAACGTGCATCCATGTATGCAGGCGAGAAGGGAAGGAGCATTGGTCATGCATCCCTGCATGAGGGTGAGACAGGGAGGAGATATGATCCCCGTATGAAGCCGAGAGAAGGAGGAGGCGTGAACGTGCATCCATGTATGCAGGCGAGAAGGGAAGGAGCATTGGTCATGCATCCCTGCATGAGGGTGAGACAGGGAGGAGATATGATCCCCGTATGAAGCCGAGAGAAGGAGGAGGCGTGAACGTGTATCCATGTATGCGGGCGAGACAGGAAGGAGCATTGGTCATGCATCCCTGCATGAGGGTGAGACAGGGAGGAGATATGATCCCCGTATGAAGCCGAGAGAAGGAGGAGGCGTGAACGTGCATCCATGTATGCGGGCGAGACGGGAAGGAGCATTGGTCATGCATCCCTTCCTGAGGGTGAGACAGTGAGGAGATAAAATCCCCGTATGAAGCCGAGAGAACGAGGAGACATAAACGTGCATCCATGTATGCGGGCGAGAAGGGAAGTAGCATTGGTCATGCATCCCTGCATGAGGGTGAGACAGGGAGGAGATAAAATCCCTGTATGAAGCCAAGAGAACGAGGCGGCATGAACATGCATCCTTCTATGCAGGTGTGACATGGAGTCATCATGAACATGCATCCCTTTATAAGGACATAACATGGAGGACGCATGAACATGAATGCCTGAATTTTATGGTGGTGACCTTCGGGTGATTTGGCACGTGCAATTGGTGAAGAGCACTTCTCCTGCGCAAAAAAATAAATGTACTATTAGCACCCCGGAGGGAGCCTCTGCACTTCTTATAGGGAGAAAACTCTGCAATGGAAGGGGACAGGGTCAATAACAGCAGTAAACTCTCACAAGACCATCACTGCTCTCACACTTTCCTGCTCTCAGGCTGGCGGGCCATTATCGGCCCTGGCTGCCGCACCATTGCCAGGTTTGTGTAACTATATTATTTCTAATTGGCTCCACTTTGATGACTTTCATTTGGATTCTGACTTGATTATTGAGATCTTAAATAAGTGACTGGGCATCAGGTGTCCACTTATTCTCATGGATAACATCACAACCAACCTTTAATTCAAACATGAGTCATGACATCACAGATGGAGTACAGCTTATGATAGAGGTGGAACGTCACATTGTAGCAGCCCAAGTAGCTCGCCGTGATCGTATAGTGGTTAGTACTCTGCGTTGTGGCCGCAGCAACCTCGGTTCGAATCCGAGTCACGGCATTGCGGTGAGGCAATGTCACGGCAGTTGGGCAGATATTTTAGAATTTCCATTAATACATTGGCAATCTCTGTGGAGGACTGAAACAATTCGATATGTCCTGTTACTGTTATGAACCTTTTGTTTCTTTAATGCTCTTTGCACACTTTTTCATCGGGTGACTGTAATGTATTTCAACCAAATCTAATTAAGAGCGCATTATGTGGTGACATTTGCAGTACATGAAACATTGTAACACTGCAATTTACGTCAATAACCACTAGCTTGATTAAGACATATGTATTGCAGCGATAGTATTTCCCAGTTACAAATGGGAATAAAAACAACATCCGCGAGGGATTGAACCAACGACATTTAACTGATGTTGCCAATGGAGCGCGTTACAGAGAGCGCGAGGTCCCGCCTTTACAGTCACACGCTGATGATAATACAGATGTTTAAATAAACAGGCATATCTGTGGACTTGTGGTCTTTCTACATTGGGACTCATAGTCTAGTCCTAGGCTATTGTAGGCACTGGCGTATCTTTTAGTGGAATGAGAGGCATTCTGTAGTCGCGTGAAAGGACCTTTCAAGTCAATCTGATCTGTATTGTCCTGTGAAAAAAAGTGTTCTTAGACACAGTGAGGAGTTTTTGGGGATAATGGGAAAATCATTTCCAACTAAATGACAGGAATTTCTTAGTCCAATCATGAGGTGTGCTAGGCTTTTTTATACTGTGGCTGAAAGAGAGAGAGTATAACAGTCATTATAAATAAAGGGCCAAGGAAGTGACAGTTTATGGAAGGAACAATTTGCACATAGTTTTAGAATGTGGTCAGGAGGAGGACAATGTGCTTACACATATGAAACATTAGAAGGTAGACATTATGGAAGCACATATATTTCTTTATTTTTATTGTATTTGGGGAGAGGGGGTTAATATAGCACGTCCAATGTGGAAAAGTGCTTTCCATAGCACCTTGCAGGTGGGCGACATCTAGAGCTGTGCAGTAGCCACCCATGCCCCAGACGTCAAAGAGAACAAGAAGTTACACATGTTGGAAGTGAGGGTGAGACATTGAGGAGATATGATCCCCGTATGAAGCCGAGAGAAGGAGGAGGCGTGAACGTGCATCCATGTATGCGGGCGAGACAGGAAGGAGCATTGGTCATGCATCCCTGCATGAGGGTGAGACAGGGAGGAGATATGATCCCTGTATGAAGCCGAGAGAAGGAGGAGGCGTGAACGTGCATCCATGTATGCAGGCGAGAAGGGAATGAGCATTGGTCATGCATCCCTGCATGAGGGTGAGACAGGGAGGAGATATGATCCCCGTATGAAGCCGAGAGAAGGAGGAGGCGTGAATGTGCATCCATGTGTGCGGGTGAGACAGGAAGGAGCATTGGTCATGCATCCCTGCATGAGGGTGAGACAGGGAGGAGATATGATCCCCGTATGAAGCCGAGAGAAGGAGGAGGCGTGAACGTGCATCCATGTATGCGGGCGAGACGGGAAGGAGCATTGGTCATGCATCCCTTCCTGAGGGTGAGACAGGGAGGAGATAAAATCCCTGTATGAAGCCGAGAGAACGAGGAGACATGAACGTGCATCCATGTATGTGGGCAAGAAGGGAAGGAGCATTGGTCATGCATCCCTGCATGAGGGTGAGACAGGGAGGAGATAAAATCCCTGTATGAAGCCAAGAGAACGAGGCGGCATGAACATGCATCCTTGTATGCAGGTGTGACATGGAGTCATCATGAACATGCATCCCTTTATAAGGACATAACATGGAGGACGCATGAACATGAATGCCTGAATTGTATGGTGGTGGCCTTCGGGTGATTTGGCACGTGCAATTGGTGAAGAGCACTTCTCCTGCGCAAAAAAATAAATGTACTATTAGCACCCCGGAGGGAGCCTCTGCACTTCTTATAGGGAGAAAACTCTGCAATGGAAGGGGACAGGGTCAATAACAGCTGTAAACTCTCACAAGACCATCACTGCTCTCACACTTTCCTGCTCTCAGGCTGGCGGGCCATTATCGGCCCTGGCTTCCGCACCATTGCCAGGTTTGTGTAACTATATTATTTCTAATTGGCTCCACTTTGATGACTTTCATTTGGATTCTGACTTGATTATTGAGATCTTAAATAAGTGACTGGGGATCAGGTGTCCACTTATTCTCATGGATAACATCACAACCCACCTTTAATTCAAACATGAGTCATGACATCACAGATGGAGTACAGCTTATGATAGAGGTGGAACGTTACATTGTAGCAGCCCAAGTAGCTCGCCGTGATCGTATAGTGGTTAGTACTCTGCGTTGTGGCCGCAGCAACCTCGGTTCGAATCCGAGTCACGGCATTGCGGTGAGGCAATGTCACGGCAGTTGGGCAGATATTTTAGAATTTCCATTAATACATTGGCAATCTCTGTGGAGGACTGAAACAATTCGATATGTCCTGTTACTGTTATGAACCTTTTGTTTCTTTAATGCTCTTTGCACACTTTTTCATCGGGTGACTGTAATGTATTTCAACCAAATCTAATTAAGATCGCATTATGTGGTGACATTTGCAGTACATGAAACATTATAACACTGCCATTTACGTCAATAACCACTAGCTTGATTAAGACATATGTATTGCAGCGACAGTATTTCCCAGTTACAAATGGGAATAAAAACAACATCCGCGAGGGATTGAACCAACGACATTTAACTGATGTTGCCAATGGAGCGCGTTACAGAGAGCGCGAGGTCCTGCCTTTACAGTCACACGCTGATGATAATACAGATGTTTAAATAAACAGGCATATCTGTGGACTTGTGGTCTTTCTACATTGGGACTCATAGTCTAGTCCTAGGCTATTGTAGGCACTGGCGTATCTTTTAGTGGAATGAGAGGCATTCTGTAGTCGCGTGAAAGGACCTTTCAAGTCAATCTGATCTGTATTGTCCTGTGAAAAAATGCGTTCTTAGACACAGTGAGGAGTTTTTGGGGATAATGGGAAAATCATTTCCAACTAAATGACAGGAATTTCTTAGTCCAATCATGAGGTGTGCTAGGCTTTTTTATACTGTGGCGGAAAGAGAGAGAGTATAACAGTCATTATAAATAAAGGGCCAAGGAAGTGACAGTTTATGGAAGGAACAATTTGCACATAGTTTTAGAATGTGGTCAGGAGGAGGACAATGTGCTTACACATATGAAACATTAGAAGGTAGACATTATGGAAGCACATATATTTCTTTATTTTTATTGTATTTGGGGAGAGGGGGTTAATATAGCACGTCCAATGTGGAAAAGTGCTTTCCATAGCACCTTGCAGGTGGGCGACATCTAGAGCTGTGCAGTAGCCACCCATGCCCCAGACGTCAAAGAGAACAAGAAGTTACACATGTTGGAAGTGAGGGTGAGACATTGAGGAGATATGATCCCCGTATGAAGCCGAGAGAAGGAGGAGGCGTGAACGTGCATCCATGTATGCAGGCGAGAAGGGAAGGAGCATTGGTCATGCATCCCTGCATGAGGGTGAGACAGGGAGGAGATATGATCCCCGTCTGAAGCCGAGAGAAGGAGGAGGCGTGAACGTGCATCCATGTATGCAGGCGAGAAGGGAAGGAGCATTGGTCATGCATCCCTGCATGAGGGTGAGACAGGGAGGAGATATGATCCCCGTATGAAGCCGAGAGAAGGAGGAGGCGTGAACGTGCATCCATGTATGCGGGCGAGACAGGAAGGAGCATTGGTCATGCATCCCTGCATGAGGGTGAGACAGGGAGGAGATATGATCCCTGTATGAAGCCGAGAGAAGGAGGAGGCGTGAACGTGCATCCATGTATGCAGGCGAGAAGGGAATGAGCATTGGTCATGCATCCCTGCATGAGGGTGAGACAGGGAGGAGATGTGATCCCCGTATGAAGCCGAGAGAAGGAGGAGGCGTGAACGTGCATCCATGTATGCGGGCGAGACAGGAAGGAGCATTGGTCATGCATCCCTGCATGAGGGTGAGACAGGGAGGAGATATGATCCCCGTATGAAGCCGAGAGAAGGAGGAGGCGTGAACGTGCATCCATGTATGCGGGCGAGACGGGAAGGAGCATTGGTCATGCATCCTTTCCTGAGGGTGAGACAGGGAGGAGATAAAATCCCTGTATGAAGCCGAGAGAACGAGGAGACATGAACGTGCATCCATGTATGTGGGCGAGAAGGGAAGGAGCATTGGTCATGCTTCCCTGCATGAGGGTGAGACAGGGAGGAGATAAAATCCCTGTATGAAGCCAAGAGAACGAGGCGGCATGAACATGCATCCTTTTATGCAGGTGTGACATGGAGTCATCATGAACATGCATCCCTTTATAAGGACATAACATGGAGGACGCATGAACATGAATGCCTGAATTTTATGGTGGTGGCCTTCGGGTGATTTGGCACGTGCAATTGGTGAAGAGCACTTCTCCTGCGCAAAAAAATAAATGTACTATTAGCACCCCGGAGGGAGCCTCTGCACTTCTTATAGGGAGAAAACTCTGCAATGGAAGGGGACAGGGTCAATAACAGCTGTAAACTCTCACAAGACCATCACTGCTCTCACACTTTCCTGCTCTCAGGCTGGCGGGCCATTATCGGCCCTGGCTGCCGCACCATTGCCAGGTTTGTGTAACTATATTATTTCTAATTGGCTCCACTTTGATGACTTTCATTTGGATTCTGACTTGATTATTGAGATCTTAAATAAGTGACTGGGGATCAGGTGTCCACTTATTCTCATGGATAACATCACAACCCACCTTTAATTCAAACATGAGTCATGACATCACAGATGGAGTACTGCTTATGATAGAGGTGGAACGTCACATTGTAGCAGCCCAAGTAGCTCGCCGTGATCGTATAGTGGTTAGTACTCTGCGTTGTAGCCGCAGCAACCGGCATTGCGGTGAGGCAATGTCACGGCAGTTGGGCAGATATTTTAGAATTTCCATTAATACATTGGCAATCTCTGTGGAGGACTGAAACAATTCGATATGTCCTGTTACTGTTATGAACCTTTTGTTTCTTTAATGCTCTTTGCACACTTTTTCATCGGGTGACTGTAATGTATTTCAACCAAATCTAATTAAGAGCGCATTATGTGGTGACATTTGCAGTACATGAAACATTATAACACTGCCATTTACGTCAATAACCACTAGCTTGATTAAGACATATGTATTGCAGCGACAGTATTTCCCAGTTACAAATGGGAATAAAAACAAGATCCGCGAGGGATTGAACCAACGACATTTAACTGATGTTGCCAATGGGGCGCGTTACAGAGAGCGCGAGGTCCCGCCTTTACAGTCACACGCTGATGATAATACAGATGTTTAAATAAACAGGCATATCTGTGGACTTGTGGTCTTTCTACATTGGGACTCATAGTCTAGTCCTAGGCTATTGTAGGCACTGGCTTATCTTTTAGTGGCATGAGAGGCATTCTGTAGTCGCGTGAAAGGACCTTTCAAGTCAATCTGATCTGTATTGTCCTGTAAAAAAAAGCGTTCTTAGACACAGTGAGGAGTTTTTGGGGATAATGGGAAAATCATTTCCAACTAAATGACAGGAATTTCTTAGTCCAATCATGAGGTGTGCTAGGCTTTTTTATACTGTGGCGGAAAGAGAGAGAGTATAACAGTCATTATAAATAAAGGGCCAAGGAAGTGACAGTTTATGGAAGGAACAATTTGCACATAGTTTTAGAATGTGGTCAGGAGGAGGACAATGTGCTTACACATATGAAACATTAGAAGGTACACATTATGGAAGCACATATATTTCTTTATTTTTATTGTATTTGGGGAGAGGGGGTTAATATAGCACGTCCAATGTGGAAAAGTGCTTTCCATAGCACCTTGCAGGTGGGCGACATCTAGAGCTGTGCAGTAGCCACCCATGACCCAGACGTCAAAGAGAACAAGAAGTTACACATGTTGGAAGTGAGGGTGAGACATTGAGGAGATATGATCCCCGTATGAAGCCGAGAGAAGGAGGAGGCGTGAACGTGCATCCATGTATGCGGGCGAGACAGGAAGGAGCATTGGTCATGCATCCCTGCATGAGGGTGAGACAGGGAGGAGATATGATCCCCGTATGAAGCCGAGAGAAGGAGGAGGCGTGAACGTGCATCCATGTATGCGGGCGAGACGGGAAGGAGCATTGGTCATGCATCCCTTCCTGAGGGTGAGACAGGGAGGAGATAAAATCCCTGTATGAAGCCGAGAGAACGAGGAGACATGAACGTGCATCCATGTATGTGGGCGAGAAGGGAAGGAGCATTGGTCATGCATCCCTGCATGAGGGTGAGACAGGGAGGAGATAAAATCCCTGTATGAAGCCAAGAGAACGAGGCGGCATGAACATGCATCCTTGTATGCAGGTGTGACATGGAGTCATCATGAACATGCATCCCTTTATAAGGACATAACATGGAGGACGCATGAACATGAATGCCTGAATTTTATGGTGGTGGCCTTCGGGTGATTTGGCACGTGCAATTGGTGAAGAGCACTTCTCCTGCGCAAAAAAATAAATGTACTATTAGCACCCCGGAGGGAGCCTCTGCACTTCTTATAGGGAGAAAACTCTGCAATGGAAGGGGACAGGGTCAATAACAGCTGTAAACTCTCACAAGACCATCACTGCTCTCACACTTTCCTGCTCTCAGGCTGGCGGGCCATTATCGGCCCTGGCTGCCGCACCATTGCCAGGTTTGTGTAACTATATTATTTCTAATTGGCTCCACTTTGATGACTTTCATTTGGATTCTGACTTGATTATTGAGATCTTAAATAAGTGACTGGGGATCAGGTGTCCACTTATTCTCATGGATAACATCACAACCCACCTTTAATTCAAACATGAGTCATGACATCACAGATGGAGTACAGCTTATGATAGAGGTGGAATGTCACATTGTAGCAGCCCAAGTAGCTCGCCGTGATCGTATAGTGGTTAGTACTCTGCGTTGTGGCCGCAGCAACCTTGGTTCGAATCCGAGACACAGCATTGCGGTGAGGCAATGTCACGGCAGTTGGGCAGATATTTTAGAATTTCCATTAATACATTGGCAATCTCTGTGGAGGACTGAAACAATTCGATATGTCCTGTTACTGTTATGAACCTTTTGTTTCTTTAATGCTCTTTGCACACTTTTTCATCGGGTGACTGTAATGTATTTCATACAAATCTAATTAAGAGCGCATTATGTGGTGACATTTGCAGTACATGAAACATTATAACACTGCCATTTACGTCAATAACCACTAGCTTGATTAAGACATATGTATTGCAGCGACAGTATTTCCCAGTTACAAATGGGAATAAAAACAAGATCCGCGAGGGATTGAACCAACGAAATTTAACTGATGTTGCCAATGGGGCGCGTTACAGAGAGCGCGAGGTCCCGCCTTTACAGTCCCACGCTGATGATAATACAGATGTTTAAATAAACAGGCATATCTGTGGACTTGTGGTCTTTCTACATTGGGACTCATAGTCTAGTCCTAGGCTATTGTAGGCATTGGCGTATCTTTTAGTGGAATGAGAGGCATTCTGTAGTCGCGTGAAAGGACCTTTCAAGTCAATCTGATCTGTATTGTCCTGTGAAAAAAAGCGTTCTTAGACACAGTGAGGAGTTTTTGGGGATAATGGGAAAATCATTTCCAACTAAATGACAGGAATTTCTTAGTCCAATCATGAGGTGTGCTAGGCTTTTTTATACTGTGGCGGAAAGAGAGAGAGTATAACAGTCATTATAAATAAAGGGCCAAGGAAGTGACAGTTTATGGAAGGAACAATTTGCACATAGTTTTAGAATGTGGTCAGGAGGAGGACAATGTGCTTACACATATGAAACATTAGAAGGTAGACATTATGGAAGCACATATATTTCTTTATTTTTATTGTATTTGGGGAGAGGGGGTTAATATAGCACGTCCAATGTGGAAAAGTGCTTTCCATAGCACCTTGCAGGTGGGCGACATCTAGAGCTGTGCAGTAGCCACCCATGCCCCAGACGTCAAAGAGAACAAGAAGTTACACATGTTGGAAGTGAGGGTGAGACATTGAGGAGATATGATCCCCGTATGAAGCCGAGAGAAGGAGAAGGCGTGAACGTGCATCCATGTATGCAGGCGAGAAGGGAAGGAGCATTGGTCATGCATCCCTGCATGAGGGTGAGACAGGGAGGAGATATGATCCCCGTCTGAAGCCGAGAGAAGGAGGAGGCGTGAACGTGCATCCATGTATGCAGGCGAGAAGGGAAGGAGCATTGGTCATGCATTCCTGCATGAGGGTGAGACAGGGAGGAGATATGATCCCCGTATGAAGCCGAGAGAAGGAGGAGGCGTGAACGTGCATCCATGTATGCGGGTGAGACAGGAAGGAGCATTGGTCATGCATCCCTGCATGAGGGTGAGACAGGGAGGAGATATGATCCCCGTATGAAGCCGAGAGAAGGAGGAGGCGTGAACGTGCATCCATGTATGCGGGCGAGACGGGAAGGAGCATTGGTCATGCATCCCTTCCTGAGGGTGAGACAGGGAGGAGATAAAATCCCCGTATGAAGCCGAGAGAACGAGGAGACATAAACGTGCATCCATGTATGCGGGCGAGAAGGGAAGGAGCATTGGTCATGCATCCCTGCATGAGGGTGAGACAGGGAGGAGATAAAATCCCTGTATGAAGCCAAGAGAACGAGGCGGCATGAACATGCATCCTTGTATGCAGGTGTGACATGGAGTCATCACGAACATGCATCCCTTTATAAGGACATAACATGGAGGACGCATGAACATGAATGCCTGAATTTTATGGTGGTGGCCTTCGGGTGATTTGGCACGTGCAATTGGTGAAGAGCACTTCTCCTGCGCAAAAAAATAAATGTACTATTAGCACCCCGGAGGGAGCCTCTGCACTTCTTATAGGGAGAAAACTCTGCAATGGAAGGGGACAGGGTCAATAACAGCAGTAAACTCTCACAAGACCATCACTGCTCTCACACTTTCCTGCTCTCAGGCTGGCGGGCCATTATCGGCCCTGGCTGCCGCACCATTGCCAGGTTTGTGTAACTATATTATTTCTAATTGGCTCCACTTTGATGACTTTCATTTGGATTCTGACTTGATTATTGAGATCTTAAATAAGTGACTGGGTATCAGGTGTCCACTTATTCTCATGGATAACATCACAACCAACCTTTCATTCAAACATGAGTCATGACATCACAGATGGAGTACAGCTTATGATAGAGGTGGAACATCACATTGTAGCAGCCCAAGTAGCTCGCCGTGATCGTATAGTGGTTAGTACTCTGCGGTGTGGCCGCAGCAACCTCGGTTCGAATCCGAGTCACGGCATTGCGGTGAGGCAATGTCACGGCAGTTGGGCAGATATTTTAGATTTCCATTAATACATTGGCAATCTCTGTGGAGGACTGAAACAATTCGATATGTCCTGTTACTGTTATGAACCTTTTGTTTCTTTAATGCTCTTTGCACACTTTTTCATCGGGTGACTGTAATGTATTTCAACCAAATCTAATTAAGAGCGCATTATGTGGTGACATTTGCAGTACATGAAACATTATAACACTGCCATTTACGTCAATAACCACTAGCTTGATTAAGACATATGTATTGCAGCGACAGTATTTCCCAGTTACAAATGGGAATAAAAACAACATCCGCGAGGGATTGAACCAACGACATTTAACTGATGTTGCCAATGGAGCGCGTTACAGAGAGCGCGAGGTCCCGCCTTTACAGTCACACGCTGATGATAATACAGATGTTTAAATAAACAGGCATATCTGTGGACTTTTGGTCTTTCTACATTGGGACTCATAGTCTAGTCCTAGGCTATTGTAGGCATTGGCGTATCTTTTAGTGGAATGAGAGGCATTCTGTAGTCGCGTGAAAGGACCTTTCAAGTCAATCTGATCTGTATTGTCCTGTGAAAAAAAGCGTTCTTAGACACAGTGAGGAGTTTTTGGGGATAATGGGAAAATCATTTCCAACTAAATGACAGGAATTTCTTAGTCCAATCATGAGGTGTGCTAGGCTTTTTTATACTGTGGCTGAAAGAGAGAGAGTATAACAGTCATTATAAATAAAGGGCCAAGGAAGTGACAGTTTATGGAAGGAACAATTTGCACATAGTTTTAGAATGTGGTCAGGAGGAGGACAATGTGCTTACACATATGAAACATTAGAAGGTAGACATTATGGAAGCACATATATTTCTTTATTTTTATTGTATTTGGGGAGAGGGGGTTAATATAGCACGTCCAATGTGGAAAAGTGCTTTCCATAGCACCTTGCAGGTGGGCGACATCTAGAGCTGTGCAGTAGCCACCCATGCCCCAGACGTCAAAGAGAACAAGAAGTTACACATGTTGGAAGTGAGGGTGAGACATTGAGGAGATATGATCCCCGTATGAAGCCGAGAGAAGGAGGAGGCGTGAACGTGCATCCATGTATGCGGGCGAGACAGGAAGGAGCATTGGTCATGCATCCCTGCATGAGGGTGAGACAGGGAGGAGATATGATCCCTGTATGAAGCCGAGAGAAGGAGGAGGCGTGAACGTGCATCCATGTATGCAGGCGAGAAGGGAATGAGCATTGGTCATGCATCCCTGCATGAGGGTGAGACAGGGAGGAGATGTGATCCCCGTATGAAGCCGAGAGAAGGAGGAGGCGTGAACGTGCATCCATGCATGCGGGCGAGACAGGAAGGAGCATTGGTCATGCATCCCTGCATGAGGGTGAGACAGGGAGGAGATATGATCCCCGTATGAAGCCGAGAGAAGGAGGAGGCGTGAACGTGCATCCATGTATGCGGGCGAGACGGGAAGGAGCATTGGTCATGCATCCTTTCCTGAGGGTGAGACAGGGAGGAGATAAAATCCCTGTATGAAGCCGAGAGAACGAGGAGACATGAACGTGCATCCATGTATGTGGGCGAGAAGGGAAGGAGCATTGGTCATGCTTCCCTGCATGAGGGTGAGACAGGGAGGAGATAAAATCCCTGTATGAAGCCAAGAGAACGAGGCGGCATGAACATGCATCCTTGTATGCAGGTGTGACATGGAGTCATCATGAACATGCATCCCTTTATAAGGACATAACATGGAGGACGCATGAACATGAATGCCTGAATTTTATGGTGGTGGCCTTCGGGTGATTTGGCACGTGCAATTGGTGAAGAGCACTTCTCCTGCGCAAAAAAATAAATGTACTATTAGCACCCCGGAGGGAGCCTCTGCACTTCTTATAGGGAGAAAACTCTGCAATGGAAGGGGACAGGGTCAATAACAGCTGTAAACTCTCACAAGACCATCACTGCTCTCACACTTTCCTGCTCTCAGGCTGGCGGGCCATTATCGGCCCTGGCTGCCGCACCATTGCCAGGTTTGTGTAACTATATTATTTCTAATTGGCTCCACTTTGATGACTTTCATTTGGATTCTGACTTGATTATTGAGATCTTAAATAAGTGACTGGGGATCAGGTGTCCACTTATTCTCATGGATAACATCACAACCCACCTTTAATTCAAACATGAGTCATGACATCACAGATGGAGTACAGCTTATGATAGAGGTGGAACGTCACATTGTAGCAGCCCAAGTAGCTCGCCGTGATCGTATAGTGGTTAGTACTCTGCGTTGTGGCCGCAGCAACCGGCATTGCGGTGAGGCAATGTCACGGCAGTTGGGCAGATATTTTAGAATTTCCATTAATACATTGGCAATCTCTGTGGAGGACTGAAACAATTCAATATGTCCTGTTACTGTTATGAACCTTTTGTTTCTTTAATGCTCTTTGCACACTTTTTCATCGGGTGACTGTAATGTATTTCAACCAAATCTAATTAAGAGCGCATTATGTGGTGACATTTGCAGTACATGAAACATTATAACACTGCCATTTACGTCAATAACCACTAGCTTGATTAAGACATATGTATTGCAGCGACAGTATTTCCCAGTTACAAATGGGAATAAAAACAAGATCCGCGAGGGATTGAACCAACGACATTTAACTGATGTTGCCAATGGGGCGCGTTACAGAGAGCGCGAGGTCCCGCCTTTACAGTCACACGCTGATGATAATACAGATGTTTAAATAAACAGGCATATCTGTGGACTTGTGGTCTTTCTACATTGGGACTCATAGTCTAGTCCTAGGCTATTGTAGGCACTGGCTTATCTTTTAGTGGCATGAGAGGCATTCTGTAGTCGCGTGAAAGGACCTTTCAAGTCAATCTGATCTGTATTGTCCTGTGAAAAAAAGCGTTCTTAGACACAGTGAGGAGTTTTTGGGGATAATGGGAAAATCATTTCCAACTAAATGACAGGAATTTCTTAGTCCAATCATGAGGTGTGCTAGGCTTTTTTATACTGTGGCGGAAAGAGAGAGAGTATAACAGTCATTATAAATAAAGGGCCAAGGAAGTGACAGTTTATGGAAGGAACAATTTGCACATAGTTTTAGAATGTGGTCAGGAGGAGGACAATGTGCTTACACATATGAAACATTAGAAGGTAGACATTATGGAAGCACATATATTTCTTTATTTTTATTGTATTTGGGGAGAGGGGGTTAATATAGCACGTCCAATGTGGAAAAGTGCTTTCCATAGCACCTTGCAGGTGGGCAACATCTAGAGCTGTGCAGTAGCCACCCATGCCCCAGAC
Organism: Ambystoma mexicanum; assembly: GCF_040938575.1. Taxonomy (NCBI): domain Eukaryota; kingdom Metazoa; phylum Chordata; class Amphibia; order Caudata; family Ambystomatidae; genus Ambystoma; species Ambystoma mexicanum. Next base: position 3,865,999 of record NW_027182322.1, read on the forward strand.
GTCAAAGAGAACAAGAAGTTACACATGTTGGAAGTGAGGGTGAGACATTGAGGAGATATGATCCCCGTATGAAGCCGAGAGAAGGAGGAGGCGTGAACCTGCATCCATGTATGCAGGCGAGAAGGGAAGGAGCATTGGTCATGCATCCCTGCATGAGGGTGAGACAGGGAGGAGATATGATCCCCGTCTGAAGCCGAGAGAAGGAGGAGGCGTGAACGTGCATCCATGTATGCAGGCGAGAAGGGAAGGAGCATTGGTCATGCATCCCTGCATGAGGGTGAGACAGGGAGGAGATATGATCCCCGTATGAAGCCGAGAGAAGGAGGAGGCGTGAACGTGCATCCATGTATGCGGGCGAGACAGGAAGGAGCATTGGTCATGCATCCCTGCATGAGGGTGAGACAGGGAGGAGATAAAATCCCTGTATGAAGCCAAGAGAACGAGGCGGCATGAACATGCATCCTTGTATGCAGGTGTGACATGGAGTCATCACGAACATGCATCCCTTTATAAGGACATAACATGGAGGACGCATGAACATGAATGCCTGAATTTTATGGTGGTGGCCTTCGGGTGATTTGGCACGTGCAATTGGTGAAGAGCACTTCTCCTGCGCAAAAAAATAAATGTACTATTAGCACCCCGGAGGGAGCCTCTGCACTTCTTATAGGGAGAAAACTCTGCAATGGAAGGGGACAGGGTCAATAACAGCTGTAAACTCTCACAAGACCATCATTGCTCTCACACTTTCCTGCTCTCAGGCTGGCGGGCCATTATCGGCCCTGGCTGACGCACCATTGCCAGGTTTGTGTAACTATATTATTTCTAATTGGCTCCACTTTGATGACTTTCATTTGGATTCTGACTTGATTATTGAGATCTTAAATAAGTGACTGGGGATCAGGTGTCCACTTATTCTCATGGATAACATCACAACCAACCTTTAATTCAAACATGAGTCATGACATCACAGATGGAGTACAGCTTATGATAGAGGTGGAACGTCACATTGTAGCAGCCCAAGTAGCTCGCTGTGATCCTATAGTGGTTAGTACTATGCGGTGTGGCCGCAGCAACCTCGGTTCGAATCCGAGTCACGGCATTGCGGTGAGGCAATGTCACGGCAGTTGGGCAGATATTTTAGAATTTCCATTAATACATTGGCAATCTCTGTGGAGGACTGAAACAATTCGATATGTCCTGTTACTGTTATGAACCTTTTGTTTCTTTAATGCTCTTTGCACACTTTTTCATCGGGTGACTGTAATGTATTTCAACCAAATCTAATTAAGAGCGCATTATGTGGTGACATTTGCAGTACATGAAACGTTATAACACTGCCATTTACGTCAATAACCACTAGCTTGATTAAGACATATGTATTGCAGCGACAGTATTTCCCAGTTACAAATGGGAATAAAAACAACATCCGCGAGGGATTGAACCAACGACATTTAACTGATGTTGCCAATGGAGCGCGTTACAGAGAGCGCGAGGTCCCGCCTTTACAGTCACACGCTGATGATAATACAGATGTTTAAATAAACAGGCATATCTGTGGACTTGTGGTCTTTCTACATTGGGACTCATAGTCTAGTCCTAGGCTATTGTAGGCACTGGCGTATCTTTGAGTGGAATGAGAGGCGTTCTGTAGTCGCGTGAAAGGACCTTTCAAGTCAATCTGATCTGTATTGTCCTGTGAAAAAAAGCGTTCTTAGACACAGTGAGGAGTTTTTGGGGATAATGGGAAAATCATTTCCAACTAAATGACAGGAATTTCTTAGTCCAATCATGAGGTGTGCTAGGCTTTTTTATACTGTGGCGGAAAGAGAGAGAGTATAACAGTCATTATAAATAAAGGGCCAAGGAAGTGACAGTTTATGGAAGGAACAATTTGCACATAGTTTTAGAATGTGGTCAGGAGGAGGACAATGTGCTTACACATATGAAACATTAGAAGGTAGACATTATGGAAGCACATATATTTCTTTATTTTTATTGTATTTGGGGAGAGGGGGTTAATATAGCACGTCCAATGTGGAAAAGTGCTTTCCATAGCACCTTGCAGGTGGGCGACATCTAGAGCTGTGCAGTAGCCACCCATGCCCCAGACGTCAAAGAGAACAAGAAGTTACACATGTTGGAAGTGAGGGTGAGACATTGAGGAGATATGATCCCCGTATGAAGCCGAGAGAAGGAGGAGGCATGAACGTGCATCCATGTATGCAGGCGAGAAGGGAAGGAGCATTGGTCATGCATCCCTGCATGAGGGTGAGACAGGGAGGAGATATGATCCCCGTATGAAGCCGAGAGAAGGAGGAGGCGTGAATGTGCATCCATGTATGCGGCGAGACGGGAAGGAGCATTGGTCATGCATCCCTTCCTGAGGGTGAGACAGGGAGGAGATAAAATCCCCGTATGAAGCCGAGAGAACGAGGAGACATGAACGTGCATCCATGTATGCGGGCGAGAAGGGAAGGAGCATTGGTCATGCATCCCTGCATGAGGGTGAGACAGGGAGGAGATAAAATCCCAGTATGAAGCCAAGAGAACGAGGCGGCATGAACATGCATCCTTGTATGCAGGTGTGACATGGAGTCATCATGAACATGCATCCCTTTATAAGGACATAACATGGAGGACGCATGAACATGAATGCCTGAATTTTCTGGTGGTGGCCTTCGGGTGATTTGGCACGTGCAATTGGTGAAGAGCACTTCTCCTGCGCAAAAAAATAAATGTACTATTAGCACCCCGGAGGGAGCCTCTGCACTTCTTATAGGGAGAAAACTCTGCAATGGAAGGGGACAGGGTCAATAACAGCTGTAAACTCTCACAAGACCATCACTGCTCTCACACTTTCCTGCTCTCAGGCTGGCGGGCCATTATCGGCCCTGGCTGCCGCACCATTGCCAGGTTTGTGTAACTATATTATTTCTAATTGGCTCCACTTTGATGACTTTCATTTGGATTCTGACTTGATTATTGAGATCTTAAATAAGTGACTGGGGATCAGGTGTCCACTTATTCTCATGGATAACATCACAACCAACCTTTAATTCAAACATGAGTCATGACATCACAGATGGAGTACAGCTTATGATAGAGGTGGAACGTCACATTGTAGCAGCCCAAGTAGCTCGCCGTGATCGTATAGTGGTTAGTACTCTGCGTTGTGGCCGCAGCAACCTCGGTTCGCACGGCATTGCGGTGAGGCAATGTCACGGCAGTTGGGCAGATATTTTAGAATTTCCATTAATACATTGGCAATCTCTGTGGAGGACTGAAACAATTCGATATGTCCTGTTACTGTTATGAACCTTTTGTTTCTTTAATGCTCTTTGCACACTTTTTCATCGGGTGACTGTAATGTATTTCAACCAAATCTAATTAAGAGCGCATTATGTGGTGACATTTGCAGTACATGAAACATTGTAACACTGCCATTTACGTCAATAAGCACTAGCTTGATTAAGACATATGTATTGCAGCGACAGTATTTCCCAGTTACAAATGGGAATAAAAACAACATCCGCGAGGGATTGAACCAACGACATTTAACTGATGTTGCCAATGGAGCGCGTTACAGAGAGCGCGAGGTCCCGCCTTTACAGTCACACGCTGATGATAATACAGATGTTTAAATAAACAGGCATATCTGTGGACTTGTGGTCTTTCTACATTGGGACTCATAGTCTAGTCCTAGGCTATTGTAGGCACTGGCGTATCTTTTAGTGGAATGAGAGGCATTCTGTAGTCGCGTGAAAGGACCTTTCAACTCAATCTGATCTGTATTGTCCTGTGAAAAAAAGTGTTCTTAGACACAGTGAGGAGTTTTTGGGGATAATGGGAAAATCATTTCCAACTAAATGACAGGAATTTCTTAGTCCAATCATGAGGTGTGCTAGGCTTTTTTATACTGTGGCGGAAAGAGAGAGAGTATAACAGTCATTATAAATAAAGGGCCAAGGAAGTGACAGTTTATGGAAGGAACAATTTGCACATAGTTTTAGAATGTGGTCAGGAGGAGGACAATGTGCTTACACATATGAAACATTAGAAGGTAGACATTATGGAAGCACATATATTTCTTTATTTTTATTGTATTTGGGGAGAGGGGGTTAATATAGCACGTCCAATGTGGAAAAGTGCTTTCCATAGCACCTTGCAGGTTGGCGACATCTAGAGCTGTGCAGTAGTCACCCATGCCCCAGACGTCAAAGAGAACAAGAAGTTACACATGTTGGAAGTGAGGGTGAGACATTGAGGAGATATGATCCCCGTATGAAGCCGAGAGAAGGAGGAGGCGTGAACGTGCATCCATGTATGCAGGCGAGAAGGGAAGGAGCATTGGTCATGCATCCCTGCATGAGGGTGAGACAGGGAGGAGATATGATCCCCGTATGAAGCCGAGAGAAGGAGGAGGCGTGAACGTGCATCCATGTATGCGGGCGAGACAGGAAGGAGCGTTGGTCATGCATCCTTGCATGTGGGTGAGACAGGGAGGAGATATGATCCCCGTATGAAGCCGAGAGAAGGAGGAGGCGTGAACGTGCATCCATGTATGCGGGCGAGACAGGAAGGAGCATTGGTCATGCATCCCTGCATGAGGGTGAGACAGGGAGGAGATATGATCCCCGTATGAAGCCGAGAGAAGGAGGAGGCGTGAACGTGCATCCATGTATGCGGGCAAGACGGGAAGGAGCATTGGTCATGCATCCCTTCCTGAGGGTGAGACAGGGAGGAGATAAAATCCCCGTATGAAGCCGAGAGAACGAGAAGACATGAACGTGCATCCATGTATGCGGGCGAGAAGGGAAGGAGCATTGGTCATGCATCCCTGCATGAGGGTGAGACAGGGAGGAGATAAAATCCCTGTATGAAGCCAAGAGAACGAGGCGGCATGAACATGCATCCTTGTATGCAGGTGTGACATGGAGTCATCATGAACATGCATCCCTTTATAAGGACATAACATGGAGGACGCATGAACATGAATGCCTGAATTTTATGGTGGTGGCCTTCGGGTGATTTGGCACGTGCAATTGGCGAAGAGCACTTCTCCTGTGCAAAAAAATAAATTTACTATTAGCACCCCGGAGGGAGCCTCTGCACTTCTTATAGGGAGAAAACTCTGCAATGGAAGGGGACAGGGTCAATAACAGCTGTAAACTCTCACAAGACCATCACTGCTCTCACACTTTCCTGCTCTCAGGCTGGCGGGCCATTATCGGCCCTGGCTGCCGCACCATTGCCAGGTTTGTGTAACTATATTATTTCTAATTGGCTCCACTTTGATGACTTTCATTTGGATTCTGACTTGATTATTGAGATCTTAAATAAGTGACTGGGGATCAGGTGTCCACTTATTCTCATGGATAACATCACAACCAACCTTTAATTCAAACATGAGTCATGACATCACAGATGGAGTACAGCTTATGATAGAGGTGGAACGTCACATTGTAGCAGCCCAAGTAGCTCGCCGTGATCGTATAGTGGTTAGTACTCTGCGTTGTGGCCGCAGCAACCTCGGTTGGAATCCGAGTCACGGCATTGCGGTGAGGCAATGTCACGGCAGTTGGGCAGATATTTTACAATTTCCATTAATACATTGGAAATCTCTGTGGAGGACTGAAACAATTCGATTTGTCCTGTTACTGTTATGAACCTTTTGTTTCTTTAATGCTCTTTGCACACTTTTTCATCGGGTGACTGTAATGTATTTCAACCAAATCTAATTAAGAGCGCATTATGTGGTGACATTTGCAGTACATGAAACATTATAACACTGCCATTTACGTCAATAACCACTAGCTTGATTAAGACATATGTATTGCAGTGACAGTATTTCCCAGTTACAAATGGGAATAAAAACAACATCCGCGAGGGATTGAACCAACTACGTTTAACTGATGTTGCCAATGGAGCGCGTTACAGAGAGCGCGAGGTCCCGCCTTTACAGTCACACGCTGATGATAATACAGATGTTTAAATAAACAGGCATATCTGTGGACTTGTGGTCTTTCTACATTGGGACTCATAGTCTAGTCCTAGGCTATTGTAGGCACTGGCGTATCTTTTAGTGGAATGAGAGGCATTCTGTAGTCGCGTGAAAGGACCTTTCAAGTCAATCTGATCTGTATTGTCCTGTGAAAAAAAGCGTTCTTAGACACAGTGAGGAGTTTTTGGGGTTAATGGGAAAATCATTTCCAACTAAATGACAGGAATTTCTTAGTCCAATCATGAGGTGTGCTAGGCTTTTTTATACTGTGGCGGAAAGAGAGAGAGTATAACAGTCATTATAAATAAAGGGCCAAGGAAGTGACAGTTTATGGAAGGAACAATTTGCACATAGTTTTAGAATGTGGTCAGGAGGAGGACAATGTGCTTACACATATGAAACATTAGAAGGTAGACATTATGGAAGCACATATATTTCTTTATTTTTATTGTATTTGGGGAGAGGGGGTTAATATAGCACGTCCAATGTGGAAAAGTGCTTTCCATAGCACCTTGAATGTGGGAGACATCTAGAGCTGTGCAGTAGCCGACCATGCCCCAGATGTCAAAGAGAACAAGAAGTTACACATGTTGGAAGTGAGGGTGAGACATTGAGGAGATATGATCCCCGTATGAAGCCGAGAGAAGGAGGAGGCGTGAACGTGCATCCATGTATGCAGGCGAGAAGGGAAGGAGCGTTGGTCATGCATCCCTGCATGAGGGTGAGACAGGGAGGAGATATGATCCCCGTATGAAGCCGAGAGAAGGAGGAGGCGTGAACGTGCATCCATGTATGCGGGCGAGACAGGAAGGAGCATTGGTCATGCATCCCTGCATGAGGGTGAGACAGGGAGGAGATATGATCCCCGTATGAAGCCGAGAGAAGGAGGAGGCGTGAACGTGCATCCATGTATGCGGGCGAGACGGGAAGGAGCATTGGTCATGCATCCCTTCCTGAGGGTGAGACAGGGAGGAGATAAAATCCCTGTATGAAGCCGAGAGAACGAGGAGACATGAACGTGCATCCATGTATGCGGGCGAGAAGGGAAGGAGCATTAGTCATGCATCCCTGCATGAGGGTGAGACAGGGAGGAGATAAAATCCCTGTATGAAGCCAAGAGAACGAGGCGGCATGAACATGCATCCTTGTATGCAGGTGTGACATGGAGTCATCATGAACATGCATCCCTTTATAAGGACATAACATGGAGGACGCATGAACATGAATGCCTGAATCTAATGGTGGTGGCCTTCGGGTGTTTTGGCACGTGCAATTGGTGAACAGCACTTCTCCTGCGCAAAATAATAAATGTACTATTAGCACCCCGGAGGGAGCCTCTGCACTTCTTATAGGGAGAAAACTCTGCAATGGAAGGGGACAGGGTCAATAACAGCTGTAAACTCTCACAAGACCATCACTGCTCTCACACTTTCCTGCTCTCAGGCTGGCGGGCCATTATCGGCCCTGGCTGCCGCACCATTGCCAGGTTTGTGTAACTATATTATTTCTAATTGGCTCCACTTTGATGACTTTCATTTGGATTCTGACTTGATTATTGAGATCTTAAATAAGTGACTGGGGATCAGGTGTCCACTTATTCTCATGGATAACATCACAACCAACCTTTAATTCAAACATGAGTCATGACATCACAGATGGAGTACAGCTTATGATAGAGGTGGAACGTCACATTGTAGCAGCCCAAGTAGCTCGCCGTGATCGTATAGTGGTTAGTACTCTGCATTGTGGCCACAGCAACCTCGGTTGGAATCCGAGTCACGGCATTGCGGTGAGGCAATGTCACGGCAGTTGGGCAGATATTTTAGAATTTCCATTAATACATTGGCAATCTCTGTGGAGGACTGAAACAATTCGATATGTCCTGTTACTGTTATGAACCTTTTCTTTCTATAATGCTCTTTGCACACTTTTTCATCGGGTGACTGTAATGTATTTCAACCAAATCTAATTAAGAGCGCATTATGTGGTGACATTTGCAGTACATGAAACATTATAACACTGCCATTTACGTCAATAACCACTAGCTTGATTAGGACATATGTATTGCAGCGACAGTATTTCCCAGTTACAAATGGGAATAAAAACAACATCCGCGAGGGATTGAACCAACGACATTTAACTGATGTTGCCAATGGAGCGCGTTACAGAGAGCGCGAGGTCCCGCCTTTACAGTCACACGCTGATGATAATACAGATGTTTAAATAAACAGGCATATCTGTGGACTTGTGGTCTTTCTACATTGGGACTCATAGTCTAGTCCTAGGCTATTGTAGGCAAAGGCGTATCTTTTAGTGGAATGAGAGGCATTCTGTAGTCGCGTGAAAGGACCTTTCAAGTCAATCTGATCTGTATTGTCCTGTGAAAAAAAGCGTTCTTAGACACAGTGAGGAGTTTTTGGGGATACTGGGAAAATCGTTTCCAACTAAATGACAGGATTTTCTTAGTCCAATCATGAGGTGTGCTAGGCTTTTATATACTGTGGCAGAAAGAGAGAGAGTATAACAGTCATTATAAATAAAGGGCCAAGGAAGTGACAGTTTATGGAAGGAACAATTTGCACATAGTTTTAGAATGTGGTCAGGAGGAGGACAATGTGCTTACACATATGAAACATTAGAAGGTAGACATTATGGAAGCACATATATTTCTTTATTTTTATTGTATTTGGGGAGAGGGGGTTAATATAGCACGTCCAATGTGGAAAAGTGCTTTCCATAGCACCTTGCAGGTGGGCGACATCTAGAGCTGTGCAGTAGCCACCCATGCCCCAGACGTCAAAGAGAACAAGAAGTTACACATGTTGGAAGTGAGGGTGAGACATTGAGGAGATATGATCCCCGTATGAAGCCGAGAAAAGGAGGAGGCGTGAACGTGCATCCATGTATGCAGGCGAGAAGGGAAGGAGCATTGTTCATGCATCCCTGCATGAGGGTGAGACAGGGAGGAGATATGATCCCCGTATGAAGCCGAGAGAAGGAGGAGGCGTGAACGTGCATCCATGTATGCAGGCGAGAAGGGAAGGAGCATTGGTCATGCATCCCTGCATGAGGGTGAGACAGGGAGGAGATATGATCCCCGTATGAAGCCGAGAGAAGGAGGAGGCGTAAACGTGCATCCATGTATGCGGGCGAGACAGGAAGGAGCATTGGTCATGCATCCCTGCATGAGGGTGAGACAGGGAGGAGATATGATCCCCGTATGAAGCCGAGAGAAGGAGGAGGCGTGAATGTGCATCCATGTATGCGGGCGAGACGGGAAGGAGCATTGGTCATGCATCCCTTCCTGAGGGTGAGACAGGGAGGAGATAAAATCCCTGTATGAAGCCGAGAGAACGAGGAGACATGAACGTGCATCCATGTATGCGGGCGAGAAGGGAAGGAGCATTGGTCATGCATCCCTGCATGAGGGTGAGACAGGGAGGAGATAAAATCCCTGTATGAAGCCAAGAGAACGAGGCGGCATGAACATGCATCCTTGTATGCAGGTGTGACATGGAGTCATCATGAACATGCATCCCTTTATAAGGACATAACATGGAGGACGCATGAACATGAATGCCTGAATTTTATGGTGGTGGCCTTCGGGTGATTTGGCACGTGCAATTGGTGAAGAGCACTTCTCCTGCGCAAAAAAATAAATGTACTATTAGCACCTCGGAGGGAGCCTCTGCACTTCTTATAGGGAGAAAACTCTGCAATGGAAGGGGACAGGGTCAATAACAGCTGTAAACTCTCACAAGACCATCACTGCTCTCACACTTTCCTGCTCTCAGGCTGGCGGGCCATTATCGGCCCTGGCTGCCGCACCATTGCCAGGTTTGTGTAACTATATTATTTCTAATTGGCTCCACTTTGATGACTTTCATTTGGATTCTGACTTGATTATTGAGATCTTAAATAAGTGACTGGGGATCAGGTGTCCACTTATTCTCATGGATAACATCACAACCAACCTTTAATTCAAACATGAGTCATGACATCACAGATGGAGTACAGCTTATGATAGAGGTGGAACGTCACATTGTAGCAGCCCAAGTAGCTCGCCGTGATCGTATAGTGGTTAGTACTCAGTCACGGCATTGCGGTGAGGCAATGTCACGGCAGTTGGGCAGATATTTTAGAATTTCCATTAATACATTGGCAATCTCTGTGGAGGACTGAAACAATTTGATATGTCCTGTTACTGTTATGAACCTTTTGTTTCTTTAATGCTCTTTGCACAATTTTTCATCGGGTGACTGTAATGTATTTCAACCAAATCTAATTAAGAGCGCATTATGTGGTGACATTTGCAGTACATGAAACATTATAACACTGCCATTTACGTCAATAACCACTAGCTTGATTAAGACATATGTATTGCAGCGACAGTATTTCCCAGTTACAAATGGGAATAAAAACAACATCCGCGAGGGATTGAACAAACGACTTTTAACTGATATTGCCAATGGAGCGCGTTACAGAGAGCGCGAGGTCCCGCCTTTACAGTCACACGCTGATGATAATACAGATGTTTAAATAAACAGGCATATCTGTGGACTTGTGGTCTTTCTACATTGGGACTCATAGTCTAGTCCTAGGCTATTGTAGGCACTGGCGTATCTTTTAGTGGAATGAGAGGCATTCTGTAGTCGCGTGAAAGGACCTTTCAAGTCAATCTGATCTGTATTGTCCTGTGAAAAAAAAGCGTTCTTAGACACAGTGAGGAGTTTTTGGGGATAATGGGAAAATCATTTCCAACTAAATGACAGGAATTTCTTAGTCCAATCATGAGGTGTGCTAGGCTTTTTTATACTGTGCCGGAAAGAGAGAGAGTATAACAGTCATTATAAATAAAGGGCCAAGGAAGTGACAGTTTATGGAAGGAACAATTTGCACATAGTTTTAGAATGTGGTCAGGAGGAGGACAATGTGCTTACACATATGAAACATTAGAAGGTAGACATTATGGAAGCACATATATTTCTTTATTTTTATTGTATTTGGGGAGAGGGGGTTAATATAGCACGTCCAATGTGGAAAAGTGCTTTCCATAGCACCTTGCAGGTGGGAGACATCTAGAGCTGTGCAGTAGCCGCCCATGCCCCAGACGTCAAAGAGAACAAGAAGTTACACATGTTGGAAGTGAGGGTGAGACATTGAGGAGATATGATCCACGTATGAAGCCGAGATAAGGAGGAGGCGTGAACGTGCATCCATGTATGCAGGCGAGAAGGGAAGGAGCATTGGTCATGCATCCCTGCATGAGGGTGAGACAGGGAGGAGATATGATCCCCGTATGAAGCCGAGAGAAGGAGGAGGCGTGAACGTGCATCCATGTATGCGGGCGAGACAGGAAGGAGCGTTGGTCATGCATCCCTGCATGAGGGTGAGACAGGGAGGAGATATGATCCCCGTATGAAGCCGAGAGAAGGAGGAGGCGTGAACGTGCATCCATGTATGCGGGCGAGACAGGAAGGAGCGTTGGTCATGCATCCCTGCATGAGGGTGAGACAGGGAGGAGATATGATCCCCGTATGAAGCCGAGAGAAGGAGGAGGCGTGAACGTGCATCCATGTATGCGGGCGAGACGGGAAGGAGCATTCGTCATGCATCCCTTCCTGAGGGTGAGACAGGGAGGAGATAAAATCCCTGTATGAAGCCGAGAGAACGAGGAGACATGAACGTGCATCCATGTATGCGGGCGAGTAGGGAAGGAGCATTGGTCATGCATCCCTGCATGAGGGTGAGACAGGGAGGAGATAAAATCCCTGTATGAAGCCAAGAGAACGAGGTGGCATGAACATGCATCCTTGTATGCAGGTGTGACATGGAGTCATCATGAACATGCATCCCTTTATAAGGACATAACATGGAGGACGCATGAACATGAATGCCTGAATTTTATGGTGGTGGCCTTCGGGTGATTTGGCACGTGCAATTGGTGAAGAGCACTTCTCCTGCGCAAAAAAATAAATTTACTATTAGCACCCCGGAGGGAGCCTCTGCACTTCTTATAGGGAGAAAACTCTGCAATGGAACGGGACAGGGTCAATAACAGCTGTAAACTCTCACAAGACCATCACTGCTCTCACACTTTCCTGCTCTCAGGCTGGCGGGCCATTATCGGCCCTGGCTGCCGCACCATTGCCAGGTTTGTGTAACTATATTATTTCTAATTGGCTCCACTTTGATGACTTTCATTTGGATTCTGACTTGATTATTGAGATCTTAAATAAGTGACTGGGGATCAGGTGTCCACTTATTCTCATGGATAACATCACAACCAACCTTTAATTCAAACATGAGTCATGACATCACAGATGGAGTACAGCTTATGATAGAGGTGGAACGTCATATTGTAGCAGCCCAAGTAGCTCGCCGTGATCGTATAGTGGTTAGTACTTTGTGTTGTGGCCGCAGCAACCTCGATTCGAATCCGAGTCACGGCATTGTCACGGCAGTTGGGCAGATATTTTAGAATTTCCATTAATCCATTGGCAATCTCTGTGGAGGACTGAAACAATTCGATATGTCCTGTTACTGTTATGAACCTTTTGTTTCTTTAATGCTCTTTGCACACTTTTTCATCAGGTGACTGTAATGTATTTCAACCAAATCTAATTAAGAGCGCATTATGTGGTGACATTTGCAGTACATGAAACATTATAACACTGCCATTTACGTCAATAACCACTAGCTTGATTAAGACATATGTATTGCAGCGACAGTATTTCCCAGTTACAAATGGGAATAAAAACAACATCCGCGAGGGATTGAACCAACGACATTTAACTGATGTTGCCAATGGAGCGCGTTACAGAGAGCGCGAGGTCCCGCCTTTACAGTCACACGCTGATGATAATATAGATGTTTAAATAAACAGGCATATCTGTGGACTTGTGGTCTTTCTACATTGGGACTCATAGTCTAGTCCTAGGCTATTGTAGGCAAAGGCGTATCTTTTAGTGGAATGAGAGGCATTCTGTAGTCGCGTGAAATGACCTTTCAAGTCAATCTGATCTGTATTGTCCTGTGAAAAAAAGCGTTCTTAGACACAGTGAGGAGTTTTTGGGGATAATGGGAAAATCATTTCCAACTAAATGACAGGAATTTCTTAGTCCAATCATGAGGTGTGCTAGGCTTTTTTATACTGTGGCGGAAAGAGAGAGAGTATAACAGTCATTATAAATAAAGGGCCAAGGAAGTGACAGTTTATGGAAGGAACAATTTGCACATAGTTTTAGAATGTGGTCAGGAGGAGGACAATGTGCTTACACATATGAAACATTAGAAGGTAGACATTATGGAAGCACATATATTTCTTTATTTTTATTGTATTTGGGGAGAGGGGGTTAATATAGCACGTCCAATGTGGAAAAGTGCTTTCCATAGCACCTTGCAGGTTGGCGACATCTAGAGCTGTGCAGTAGTCACCCATGCCCCAGACGTCAAAGAGAACAAGAAGTTACACATGTTGGAAGTGAGGGTGAGACATTGAGGAGATATGATCCCCGTATGAAGCCGAGAGAAGGAGGAGGCGTGAACGTGCATCCATGTATGCAGGCGAGAAGGGAAGGAGCATTGGTCATGCATCCCTGCATGAGGGTGAGACAGGGAGGAGATATGATCCCCGTATGAAGCCGAGAGAAGGAGGAGGCGTGAACGTGCATCCATGTATGCGGGCGAGACAGGAAGGAGCGTTGGTCATGCATCCTTGCATGAGGGTGAGACAGGGAGGAGATATGATCCCCGTATGAAGCCGAGAGAAGGAGGAGGCGTGAACGTGCATCCATGTATGCAGGCGAGAAGGGAAGGAGCATTGGTCATGCATCCCTGCATGAGGGTGAGACAGGGAGGAGATATGATCCCCGTATGAAGCCGAGAGAAGGAGGAGGCGTGAACATGCATCCATGTATGCGGGCGAGACAGGAAGGAGCATTGGTCATGCATCCCTGCATGAGGGTGAGACAGGGAGGAGATATGATCCCCGTATGAAGCCGAGAGAAGGAGGAGGCGTGAACGTGCATCCATGTATGCGGGCAAGACGGGAAGGAGCATTGGTCATGCATCCCTTCCTGAGGGTGAGACAGGGAGGAGATAAAATCCCCGTATGAAGCCGAGAGAACGAGAAGACATGAACGTGCATCCATGTATGCGGGCGAGAAGGGAAGGAGCATTGGTCATGCATCCCTGCATGAGGGTGAGACAGGGAGGAGATAAAATCCCTGTATGAAGCCAAGAGAACGAGGCGGCATGAACATGCATCCTTGTATGCAGGTGTGACATGGAGTCATCATGAACATGCATCCCTTTATAAGGACATAACATGGAGGACGCATGAACATGAATGCCTGAATTTTATGGTGGTGGCCTTCGGGTGATTTGGCACGTGCAATTGGCGAAGAGCACTTCTCCTGTGCAAAAAAATAAATTTACTATTAGCACCCCGGAGGGAGCCTCTGCACTTCTTATAGGGAGAAAACTCTGCAATGGAAGGGGACAGGGTCAATAACAGCTGTAAACTCTCACAAGACCATCACTGCTCTCACACTTTCCTGCTCCCAGGCTGGCGGGCCATTATCGGCCCTGGCTGCCGCACCATTGCCAGGTTTGTGTAACTATATTATTTCTAATTGGCTCCACTTTGATGACTTTCATTTGGATTCTGACTTGATTATTGAAATCTTAAATAAGTGACTGGGGATCAGGTGTCCACTTATTCTCATGGATAACATCACAACCAACCTTTAATTCAAACATGAGTCATGACATCACAGATGGAGTACAGCTTATGATAGAGGTGGAACGTCACATTGTAGCAGCCCAAGTAGCTCGCCGTGATCGTATAGTGGTTAGTACTCTGCGTTGTGGCCGCAGCAACCTCGGTTGGAATCCGAGTCACGGCATTGCGGTGAGGCAATGTCACGGCAGTTGGGCAGATATTTTACAATTTCCATTAATACATTGGAAATCTCTGTGGAGGACTGAAACAATTCGATTTGTCCTGTTACTGTTATGAACCTTTTGTTTCTTTAATGCTCTTTGCACACTTTTTCATCGGATGACTGTAATGTATTTCAACCAAATCTAATTAAGAGCGCATTATGTGGTGACATTTGCAGTACATGAAACATTATAACACTGCCATTTACGTCAATAACCACTAGCTTGATTAAGACATATGTATTGCAGCGACAGTATTTCCCAGTTACAAATGGGAATAAAAACAACATCCGCGAGGGATTGAACCAACTACGTTTAACTGATGTTGCCAATGGAGCGCGTTACAGAGAGCGCGAGGTCCCGCCTTTACAGTCACACGCTGATGATAATACAGATGTTTAAATAAACAGGCATATCTGTGGACTTGTGGTCTTTCTACATTGGGACTCATAGTCTAGTCCTAGGCTATTGTAGGCACTGGCGTATCTTTTAGTGGAATGAGAGGCATTCTGTAGTCGCGTGAAAGGACCTTTCAAGTCAATCTGATCTGTATTGTCCTGTGAAAAAAAGCGTTCTTAGACACAGTGAGGAGTTTTTGGGGTTAATGGGAAAATCATTTCCAACTAAATGACAGGAATTTCTTAGTCCAATCATGAGGTGTGCTAGGCTTTTTTATACTGTGGCGGAAAGAGAGAGAGTATAACAGTCATTATAAATAAAGGGCCAAGGAAGTGACAGTTTATGGAAGGAACAATTTGCACATAGTTTTAGAATGTGGTCAGGAGGAGGACAATGTGCTTACACATATGAAACATTAGAAGGTAGACATTATGGAAGCACATATATTTCTTTATTTTTATTGTATTTGGGGAGAGGGGGTTAATATAGCACGTCCAATGTGGAAAAGTGCTTTCCATAGCACCTTGCAGGTGGGAGACATCTAGAGCTGTGCAGTAGCCGCCCATGCCCCAGATGTCAAAGAGAACAAGAAGTTACACATGTTGGAAGTGAGGGTGAGACATTGAGGAGATATGATCCCCGTATGAAGCCGAGAGAAGGAGGAGGCGTGAACGTGCATCCATGTATGCAGGCGAGAAGGGAAGGAGCGTTGGTCATGCATCCCTGCATGAGGGTGAGACAGGGAGGAGATATGATCCCCGTATGAAGCCGAGAGAAGGAGGAGGCGTGAACGTGCATCCATGTATGCGGGCGAGACAGGAAGGAGCATTGGTCATGCATCCCTGCATGAGGGTGAGACAGGGAGGAGATATGATCCCCGTATGAAGCCGAGAGAAGGAGGAGGCGTGAACGTGCATCCATGTATGCGGGCGAGACGGGAAGGAGCATTGGTCATGCATCCCTTCCTGAGGGTGAGACAGGGAGGAGATAAAATCCCTGTATGAAGCCGAGAGAACGAGGAGACATGAACGTGCATCCATGTATGCGGGCGAGAAGGGAAGGAGCATTAGTCATGCATCCCTGCATGAGGGTGAGACAGGGAGGAGATAAAATCCCTGTATGAAGCCAAGAGAACGAGGCGGCATGAACATGCATCCTTGTATGCAGGTGTGACATGGAGTCATCATGAACATGCATCCCTTTATAAGGACATAACATGGAGGACGCATGAACATGAATGCCTGAATTTTATGGTGGTGGCCTTCGGGTGATTTGGCACGTGCAATTGGTGAACAGCACTTCTCCTGCGCAAAAAAAATAAATGTACTATTGCACCCCGGAGGGAGCCTCTGCACTTCTTATAGGGAGAAAACTCTGCAATGGAAGGGGACAGGGTCAATAACAGCTGTAAACTCTCACAAGACCATCACTGCTCTCACACTTTCCTGCTCTCAGGCTGGCGGGCCATTATCGGCCCTGGCTGCCGCACCATTGCCAGGTTTGTGTAACTATATTATTTCTAATTGGCTCCACTTTGATGACTTTCATTTGGATTCTGACTTGATTATTGAGATCTTAAATAAGTGACTGGGGATCAGGTGTCCACTTATTCTCATGGATAACATCACAACCAACCTTTAATTCAAACATGAGTCATGACATCACAGATGGAGTACAGCTTATGATAGAGGTGGAACGTCACATTGTAGCAGCCCAAGTAGCTCGCCGTGATCGTATAGTGGTTAGTACTCTGCATTGTGGCCACAGCAACCTCGGTACGAATCCGAGTCACGGCATTGCGGTGAGGCAATGTAAAGGCAGTTGGGCAGATATTTTAGAATTTCCATTAATACATTGGCAATCTCTGTGGAGGACTGAAACAATTCGATATGTCCTGTTACTGTTATGAACCTTTTCTTTCTTTAATGCTCTTTGCACACTTTTTCATCGGGTGACTGTAATGTATTTCAACCAAATCTAATTAAGAGCGCATTATGTGGTGACATTTGCAGTACATGAAACATTATAACACTGCCATTTACGTCAATAACCACTAGCTTGATTAAGACATATGTATTGCAGCGACAGTATTTCCCAGTTACAAATGGGAATAAAAACAACATCCGTGAGGGATTGAACCAACGACATTTAACTGATGTTGCCAATGGAGCGCGTTACAGAGAGCGCGAGGTCCCGCCTTTACAGTCACACGCTGATGATAATACAGATGTTTAAATAAACAGGCATATCTGTGGACTTGTGGTCTTTCTACATTGGGACTCATAGTCTAGTCCTAGGCTATTGTAGGCAAAGGCGTATCTTTTAGTGGAATGAGAGGCATTCTGTAGTCGCGTGAAAGGACCTTTCAAGTCAATCTGATCTGTATTGTCCTGTGAAAAAAAGCGTTCTTAGACACAGTGAGGAGTTTTTGGGGATACTGGGAAAATCGTTTCCAACTAAATGACAGGATTTTCTTAGTCCAATCATGAGGTGTGCTAGGCTTTTATATACTGTGGCAGAAAGAGAGAGAGTATAACAGTCATTATAAATAAAGGGCCAAGGAAGTGACAGTTTATGGAAGGAACAATTTGCACATAGTTTTAGAATGTGGTCAGGAGGAGGACAATGTGCTTACACATATGAAACATTAGAAGGTAGACATTATGGAAGCACATATATTTCTTTATTTTTATTGTATTTGGGGAGAGGGGGTTAATATAGCACGTCCAATGTGGAAAAGTGCTTTCCATAGCACCTTGCAGGTGGGCGACATCTAGAGCTGTGCAGTAGCCACCCATGCCCCAGACGTCAAAGAGAACAAGAAGTTACACATGTTGGAAGTGAGGGTGAGACATTGAGGAGATATGATCCCCGTATGAAGCCGAGAAAAGGAGGAGGCGTGAACGTGCATCCATGTATGCAGGCGAGAAGGGAAGGAGCATTGTTCATGCATCCCTGCATGAGGGTGAGACAGGGAGGAGATATGATCCCCGTATGAAGCCGAGAGAAGGAGGAGGCGTGAACGTGCATCCATGTATGCAGGCGAGAAGGGAAGGAGCATTGGTCATGCATCCCTGCATGAGGGTGAGACAGGGAGGAGATATGATCCCCGTATGAAGCCGAGAGAAGGAGGAGGCGTAAACGTGCATCCATGTATGCGGGCGAGACAGGAAGGAGCATTGGTCATGCATCCCAGCATGAGGGTGAGACAGGGAGGAGATATGATCCCCGTATGAAGCCGAGAGAAGGAGGAGGCGTGAATGTGCATCCATGTATGCGGGCGAGACGGGAAGGAGCATTGGTCATGCATCCCTTCCTGAGGGTGAGACAGGGAGGAGATAAAATCCCTGTATGAAGCCGAGAGAACGAGGAGACATGAACGTGCATCCATGTATGCGGGCGAGAAGGGAAGGAGCATTGGTCATGCATCCCTGCATGAGGGTGAGACAGGGAGGAGATAAAATCCCTGTATGAAGCCAAGAGAACGAGGCGGCATGAACATGCATCCTTGTATGCAGGTGTGACATGGAGTCATCATGAACATGCATCCCTTTATAAGGACATAACATGGAGGACGCATGAACATGAATGCCTGAATTTTATGGTGGTGGCCTTCGGGTGATTTGGCACGTGCAATTGGTGAAGAGCACTTCTCCTGCGCAAAAAAATAAATGTACTATTAGCACCCCGGAGGGAGCCTCTGCACTTCTTATAGGGAGAAAACTCTGCAATGGAAGGGGACAGGGTCAATAACAGCTGTAAACTCTCACAAGACCATCACTGCTCTCACACTTTCCTGCTCTCAGGCTGGCGGGCCATTATCGGCCCTGGCTGCCGCACCATTGCCAGGTTTGTGTAACTATATTATTTCTAATTGGCTCCACTTTGATGACTTTCATTTGGATTCTGACTTGATTATTGAGATCTTAAATAAGTGACTGGGGATCAGGTGTCCACTTATTCTCATGGATAACATCACAACCAACCTTTAATTCAAACATGAGTCATGACATCACAGATGGAGTACAGCTTATGATAGAGGTGGAACGTCACATTGTAGCAGCCCAAGTAGCTCGCCGTGATCGTATAGTGGTTAGTACTCAGTCACGGCATTGCGGTGAGGCAATGTCACGGCAGTTGGGCAGATATTTTAGAATTTCCATTAATACATTGGCAATCTCTGTGGAGGACTGAAACAATTCGATATGTCCTGTTACTGTTATGAACCTTTTGTTTCTTTAATGCTCTTTGCACAATTTTTCATCGGGTGACTGTAATGTATTTCAACCAAATCTAATTAAGAGCGCATTATGTGGTGACATTTGCAGTACATGAAACATTATAACACTGCCATTTACGTCAATAACCACTAGCTTGATTAAGACATATGTATTGCAGCGACAGTATTTCCCAGTTACAAATGGGAATAAAAACAACATCCGCGAGGGATTGAACAAACGACTTTTAACTGATGTTGCCAATGGAGCGCGTTACAGAGAGCGCGAGGTCCCGCCTTTACAGTCACACGCTGATGATAATACAGATGTTTAAATAAACAGGCATATCTGTGGACTTGTGGTCTTTCTACATTGGGACTCATAGTCTAGTCCTAGGCTATTGTAGGCACTGGCGTATCTTTTAGTGGAATGAGAGGCATTCTGTAGTCGCGTGAAAGGACCTTTCAAGTCAATCTGATCTGTATTGTCCTGTGAAAAAAAGCGTTCTTAGACACAGTGAGGAGTTTTTGGGGATAATGGGAAAATCATTTCCAACTAAATGACAGGAATTTCTTAGTCCAATCATGAGGTGTGCTAGGCTTTTTTATACTGTGCCGGAAAGAGAGAGAGTATAACAGTCATTATAAATAAAGGGCCAAGGAAGTGACAGTTTATGGAAGGAACAATTTGCACATAGTTTTAGAATGTGGTCAGGAGGAGGACAATGTGCTTACACATATGAAACATTAGAAGGTAGACATTATGGAAGCACATATATTTCTTTATTTTTATTGTATTTGGGGAGAGGGGGTTAATATAGCACGTCCAATGTGGAAAAGTGCTTTCCATAGCACCTTGCAGGTGGGAGACATCTAGAGCTGTGCAGTAGCCGCCCATGCCCCAGACGTCAAAGAGAACAAGAAGTTACACATGTTGGAAGTGAGGGTGAGACATTGAGGAGATATGATCCACGTATGAAGCCGAGATAAGGAGGAGGCGTGAACGTGGATCCATGTTTGCAGGCGAGAAGGGAAGGAGCATTGGTCATGCATCCCTGCATGAGGGTGAGACAGGGAGGAGATATGATCCCAGTATGAAGCCGAGAGAAGGAGGAGGCGTGAACGTGCATCCATGTATGCGGGCGAGACAGGAAGGAGCGTTGGTCATGCATCCCTGCATGAGGGTGAGACAGGGAGGAGATATGATCCCCGTATGAAGCCGAGAGAAGGAGGAGGCGTGAACGTGCATCCATGTATGCGGGCGAGACAGGAAGGAGCGTTGGTCATGCATCCCTGCATGAGGGTGAGACAGGGAGGAGATATGATCCCCGTATGAAGCCGAGAGAAGGAGGAGGCGTGAACGTGCATCCATGTATGCGGGCGAGACGGGAAGGAGCATTCGTCATGCATCCCTTCCTGAGGGTGAGACAGGGAGGAGATAAAATCCCTGTATGAAGCCGAGAGAACGAGGAGACATGAACGTGCATCCATGTATGCGGGCGAGAAGGGAAGGAGCATTGGTCATGCATCCCTGCATGAGGGTGAGACAGGGAGGAGATAAAATCCCTGTATGAAGCCAAGAGAACGAGGTGGCATGAACATGCATCCTTGTATGCAGGTGTGACATGGAGTCATCATGAACATGCATCCCTTTATAAGGACATAACATGGAGGACGCATGAACATGAATGCCTGAATTTTATGGTGGTGGCCTTCGGGTGATTTGGCACGTGCAATTGGGGAAGAGCACTTCTCCTGCGCAAAAAAACAAATTTACTATTAGCACCCCGGAGGGAGCCTCTGCACTTCTTATAGGGAGAAAACTCTGCAATGGAAGGGGACAGGGTCAATAACAGCTGTAAACTCTCACAAGACCATCACTGCTCTCACACTTTCCTGCTCTCAGGCTGGCGGGCCATTATCGGCCCTGGCTGCCGCACCATTGCCAGGTTTGTGTAACTATATTATTTCTAATTGGCTCCACTTTGATGACTTTCATTTGGATTCTGACTTGATTATTGAGATCTTAAATAAGTGACTGGGGATCAGGTGTCCACTTATTCTCATGGATAACATCACAACCAACCTTTAATTCAAACATGAGTCATGACATCACAGATGGAGTACAGCTTATGATAGAGGTGGAACGTCATATTGTAGCAGCCCAAGTAGCTCGCCGTGATCGTATAGTGGTTAGTACTCTGCGTTGTGGCCGCAGCAACCTCGGTTCGCACGGCATTGCGGTGAGGCAATGTCACGGCAGTTGGGCAGATATTTTAGAATTTCCATTAATCCATTGGCAATCTCTGTGGAGGACTGAAACAATTCGATATGTCCTGTTACTGTTATGAACCTTTTGTTTCTTTAATGCTCTTTGCACACTTTTTCATCGGGTGACTGTAATGTATTTCAACCAAATCTAATTAAGAGCGCATTATGTGGTGACATTTGCAGTACATGAAACATTATAACACTGCCATTTACGTCAATAACCACTAGCTTGATTAAGACATATGTATTGCAGCGACAGTATTTCCCAGTTACAAATGGGAATAAAAACAACATCCGCGAGGGATTGAACCAACGACATTTAACTGATGTTGCCAATGGAGCGCGTTACAGAGAGCGCGAGGTCCCGCCTTTACAGTCACACGCTGATGATAATACAGATGTTTAAATAAACAGGCATATCTGTGGACTTGTGGTCTTTCTACATTGGGACTCATAGTCTAGTCCTAGGCTATTGTAGGCAAAGGCGTATCTTTTAGTGGAATGAGAGGCATTCTGTAGTCGTGTGAAATGACCTTTCAAGTCAATCTGATCTGTATTGTCCTGTGAAAAAAAGCGTTCTTAGACACAGTGAGGAGTTTTTGGGGATAATGGGAAAATCATTTCCAACTAAATGACAGGAATTTCTTAGTCCAATCATGAGGTGTGCTAGGCTTTTTTATACTGTGGCGGAAAGAGAGAGAGTATAACAGTCATTATAAATAAAGGGCCAAGGAAGTGACAGTTTATGGAAGGAACAATTTGCACATAGTTTTAGAATGTGGTCAGGAGGAGGACAATGTGCTTACACATATGAAACATTAGAAGGTAGACATTATGGAAGCACATATATTTCTTTATTTTTATTGTATTTGGGGAGAGGGGGTTAATATAGAACGTCCAATGTGGAAAAGTGCTTTCCATAGCACCTTGCAGGTGGGCGACATCTAGAGCTGTGCAGTAGCCACCCATGCCCCAGACGTCAAAGAGAACAAGAAGTTACACATGTTGGAAGTGAGGGTGAGACATTGAGGAGATATGATCCCCGTATGAAGCCGAGAGAAGGAGGAGGCGTGAACGTGCATCCATGTATGCAGGCGAGAAGGGAAGGAGCATTGGTCATGCATCCCTGCATGAGGGTGAGACAGGGAGGAGATATGATCCCCGTATGAAGCCGAGAGAAGGAGGAGGCGTGAACGTGCATCCATGTATGCGGGCGAGACAGGAAGGAGTATTGGTCATGCATCCCTGCATGAGGGTGAGACAGGGAGGAGATATGATCCCCGTATGAAGCCGAGAGAAGGAGGAGGCGTGAACGTGCATCCATGCATGCAGGCGAGAAGGGAAGGAGCATTGGTCATGCATCCCTGCATGAGGGTGAGACAGGGAGGAGATATGACCCCCGTATGAAGCCGAGAGAAGGAGGAGGCGTGAATGTGCATCCATGTATGCGGGCGAGACAGGAAGGAGCATTGGTCATGCATCCCTGCATGAGGGTGAGACATAGAGGAGATATGATCCCCGTATGAAGCCGAGAGAAGGAGGATGCGTGAACGTGCATCCATGTATGCGGGCGAGACGGGAAGGAGCATTGGTCATGCATCCCTGCATGAGGGTGAGACAGGGAGGAGATATGATCCCCGTATGAAGCCGAGAGAAGGAGGAGGCGTGAACGTGCATCCATGTATGCAGGCGAGAAGGGAAGGAGCATTGGTCATGCATCCCTGCATGAGGGTGAGACAGGGAGGAGATATGATCCCCGTATGAAGCCGAGAGAAGGAGGAGGCGTGAACGTGCATCCATGTATGCGGGCGAGACAGGAAGGAGCGTTGTTCATGCATCCCTGCATGAGGGTGAGACAGGGAGGAGATATGATCCCTGTATGAAGCCGAGAGAAGGAGGAGGCGTGAACGTGCATCCATGTATGCAGGCGAGAAGGGAAGGAGCATTGGTCATGCATCCCTGCATGAGGGTGAGACAGGGAGGAGATATGATCCCCGTATGAAGCCGAGAGAAGGAGGAGGCGTGAACGTGCATCCATGTATGCGGGCGAGACGGGAAGGAGCATTGGTCATGCATCCCTTCCTGAGGGTGAGACAGGGAGGAGATAAAATCCCCGTATGAAGCCGAGAGAACGAGGAGACATGAACGTGCATCCATGTATGCGGGCGAGAAGGGAAGGAGCATTGGTCATGCATCCCTGCATGAGGGTGAGACAGGGAGGAGATACAATCCCTGTATGAAGCCCAGAGAACGAGGTGGCATGAACATGCATCCTTGTATGCAGGTGTGACATGGAGTCATCATGAACATGCATCCCTTTATAAGGACATAACATGGAGGACGCATGAACATGAATGCCTGAATTTTATGGTGGTGGCCTTCGTGTGATTTGGCACGTGCAATTGGTGAAGAGCACTTCTCCTGCGCAAAAAAATAAATGTACTATTAGCACCCCGGAGGGAGCCTCTGCACTTCTTATAGGGAGAAAACTCTGCAATGGAAGGGGACAGGGTCAATAACAGCTGTAAACTCTCACAAGACCATCACTGCTCTCACACTTTCCTGCTCTCAGGCTGCCGGGCCATTATCGGCCCTGGCTGCCGCACCATTGCCAGGTTTGTGTAACTATATTATTTCTAATTGGCTCCACTTTGATGACTTTCATTTGGATTCTGACTTGATTATTGAGATCTTAAATAAGTGACTGGGGATCATGTGTCCACTTATTCTCATGGATAACATCACAACCAACCTTTAATTCAAACATGAGTCATGACATCACAGATGGAGTACAGCTTATGATAGAGGTGGAACGTCACATTGTAGCAGCCCAAGTAGCTCACCGTGATCGTATAGTGGTTAGTACTCTGCGTTGTGGCCGCAGCAACCTCGGTTCGAATCCGAGTCACGGCATTGCGGTGAGGCAATGTCACGGCAGTTGGGCAGATATTTTAGAATTTCCATTAATACATTGGCAATCTCTGTGGAGGACTGAAACAATTCGATATGTCCTGTTACTGTTATGAACCTTTTGTTTCTTTAATGCTCTTTGCACACTTTTTCATCGGGTGACTGTAATGTATTTCAACCAAATCTAATTAAGAGCGCATTATGTGGTGACATTTGCAGTACATGAAACATTATAATACTGCCATTTATGTCAATAACCACTAGCTTGATTAAGACATATGTATTGCAGCGACAGTATTTCTCAGTTACAAATGGGAATAAAAACAACATCCGCGACGGATTGAACCAACGACA
Organism: Ambystoma mexicanum; assembly: GCF_040938575.1. NCBI lineage: Eukaryota > Metazoa > Chordata > Amphibia > Caudata > Ambystomatidae > Ambystoma > Ambystoma mexicanum. The sequence continues at coordinate 3,891,099 of NW_027182322.1, forward strand.
TTTAACTGATGTTGCCAATGGAGCGCGTTACAGAGAGCGCGAGGTCCCGCCTTTACAGTCACACGCTGATGATAATACAGATGTTTAAATAAACAGGCATATCTGTGGACTTGTGGTCTTTCTACATTGGGACTCATAGTCTAGTCCTAGGCTATTGTAGGCAAAGGCGTATCATTTAGTGGAATGAGAGGCATTCTGTAGTCGCGTGAAAGGACCTTTCAAGTCAATCTGATCTGTATTGTTCTGTGAAAAAAAGCGTTCTTAGACACAGTGAGGAGTTTTTGGGGATAATGGGAAAATCATTTCCAACTAAATGACAGGAATTTCTTAGTCCAATCATGAGGTGTGCTAGGCTTTTTTATACTGTGGCGGAAAGAGAGAGAGTATAACAGTCATTATAAATAAAGGGCCAAGGAAGTGACAGTTTATGGAAGGAACAATTTGCACATAGTTTTAGAATGTGGTCAGGAGGAGGACAATGTGCTTACACATATGAAACATTAGAAGGTAGACATTATGGAAGCACATATATTTCTTTATTTTTATTGTATTTGGGGAGAGGGGGTTAATATAGCACGTCCAATGTGGAAAAGTGCTTTCCATAGCAACTTGCAGGTGGGCGACATCTAGAGCTGTGCAGTAGCCACCCATGCCCCAGATGTCAAAGAGAACAAGAAGTTACACATGTTGGAAGTGAGGGTGAGACATTGAGGAGATATGATGCCCGTATGAAGCCGAGAGAAGGAGTAGGCGTGAACGTGCATCCATGTATGCAGGCGAGAAGGGAAGGAGCATTGGTCATGCATCCCTGCATGAGGGTGAGACAGGGAGGAGATATGATCCCCGTATGAAGCCGAGAGAAGGTGGAGGCGTGAACGTGCATCCATGTATGCGGGCGAGACAGGAAGGAGCATTGGTCATGCATCCCTGCATGAGGGTGAGACAGGGAGGAGATATGATCCCCGTATGAAGCCGAGAGAACGAGGAGACATGAACGTGCATCCATGTATGCGGGCGAGAAGGGAAGGAGCATTGGTCATGCATCCCTGCATGAGGGTGAGACAGGGAGGAGATATGATCCCCGTATGAAGCCAAGAGAAGGAGGAGGCGTGAACGTGCATCCATGTATTCGGGCGAGACAGGAAGGAGCATTGGTCATGCATCCCTGCATGAGGGTGAGACATAGAGGAGATATGATCCCCTTATGAAGCCGAGAGAAGGAGGAGGCGTGAACGTGCATCCATGTATGCGGGCGAGATGGGAATGAGCATTGGTCATGCATCCCTTCCTGAGGATGAGACAGGGAGGAGATAAAATCCCTGTATGAAGCCGAGAGAACGAGGAGACATGAACGTGCATCCATGTATGCGGGCGAGAAGGGAAGGAGCATTGGTCATGCATCCCTGCATGAGGGTGAGACAGGGAGGAGATAAAATCCCTGTATGAAGCCAAGAGAACGAGGCATCCATGTATGGACATGAACATGCATCCTTGTATGCAGGTGTGACATGGAGTCATCATGAACATGCATCCCTTTATAAGGACATAACATGGAGGACGCATGAACATGAATGCCTGAATTTTATGGTGGTGGCCTTCGGGTGATTTGGCACGTGCAATTGGTGAAGAGCACTTCTCCTGCGCAAAAAAATAAATGTACTATTAGCACCCCGGAGGGAGCCTCTGCACTTCTTATAGGGAGAAAACTCTGTAATGGAAGGGGACAGGGTCAATAACAGCTGTAAACTCTCACAAGACCATCACTGCTCTCACACTTTCCTGCTCTCAGGCTGGCGGGCCATTATCGGCCCTGGGTGCCGCACCATTTCCAGGTTTGTGTAACTATATTATTTCTAATTGGCTCCACTTTGATGACTTTCATTTGGATTCTGACTTGATTATTGAGATCTTAAATAAGTGACTGAGGATCAGGTGTCCACTTATTCTCATGGATAACATCACAACCAACCTTTAATTCAAACATGAGTCATGACATCACAGTTGGAGTACAGCTTATGATAGAGGTGGAACGTCACATTGTAGCAGCCCAAGTAGCTCGCCGTGATCGTATAGTGGTTAGTATTCTGCGTTGTGGCCGCAGCAACCTCGGTGCGAATCCGAGTCACGGCATTGCGGTGAGGCAATGTCACGGCAGTTGGGCAGATATTTTAGAATTTCCATTAATACATTGGCAATCTCTGTGGAGGACTGAAACAATTCGATATGTCCTGTTACTGTTATGAACCTTTTGTTTCTTTAATGCTCTTTGCACACTTTTTCATCGGGTGACTGTAATGTATTTCAACCAAATCTAATTAAGAGCGCATTATGTGGTGACATTTGCAGTACATGAAACATTATAATACTGCCATTTATGTCAATAACCACTAGCTTGATTAAGACATATGTATTGCAGCGACAGTATTTCTCAGTTACAAATGGGAATAAAAACAACATCCGCGACGGATTGAACCAACGACATTTAACTGATGTTGCCAATGGAGCGCGTTACAGAGAGCGCGAGGTCCCGCCTTTACAGTCACACGCTGATGATAATACAGATGTTTAAATAAACAGGCATATCTGTGGACTTGTGGTCTTTCTACATTGGGACTCATAGTCTAGTCCTAGGCTATTGTAGGCAAAGGCGTATCATTTAGTGGAATGAGAGGCATTCTGTAGTCGCGTGAAAGGACCTTTCAAGTCAATCTGATCTGTATTGTTCTGCGAAAAAAAGCGTTCTTAGACACAGTGAGGAGTTTTTGGGGATAATGGGAAAATCATTTCCAACTAAATGACAGGAATTTCTTAGTCCAATCATGAGGTGTGCTAGGCTTTTTTATACTGTGGCGGAAAGAGAGAGAGTATAACAGTCATTATAAATAAAGGGCCAAGGAAGTGACAGTTTATGGAAGGAACAATTTGCACATAGTTTTAGAATGTGGTCAGGAGGAGGACAATGTGCTTACACATATGAAACATTAGAAGGTAGACATTATGGAAGCACATATATTTCTTTATTTTTATTGTATTTGGGGAGAGGGGGTTAATATAGCACGTCCAATGTGGAAAAGTGCTTTCCATAGCAACTTGCAGGTGGGCGACATCTAGAGCTGTGCAGTAGCCACCCATGCCCCAGATGTCAAAGAGAACAAGAAGTTACACATGTTGGAAGTGAGGGTGAGACATTGAGGAGATATGATCCCCGTATGAAGCCGAGAGAAGGAGTAGGCGTGAACGTGCATCCATGTATGCAGGCGAGAAGGGAAGGAGCATTGGTCATGCATCCCTGCATGAGGGTGAGACAGGGAGGAGATATGATCCCCGTATGAAGCCGAGAGAAGGTGGAGGCGTGAACGTGCATCCATGTATGCGGGCGAGACAGGAAGGAGCATTGGTCATGCATCCCTGCATGAGGGTGAGACAGGGAGGAGATATGATCCCCGTATGAAGCCGAGAGAACGAGGAGACATGAACGTGCATCCATGTATGCGGGCGAGAAGGGAAGGAGCATTGGTCATGCATCCCTGCATGAGGGTGAGACAGGGAGGAGATATGATCCCCGTATGAAGCCAAGAGAAGGAGGAGGCGTGAACGTGCATCCATGTATTCGGGCGAGACAGGAAGGAGCATTGGTCATGCATCCCTGCATGAGGGTGAGACATAGAGGAGATATGATCCCCTTATGAAGCCGAGAGAAGGAGGAGGCGTGAACGTGCATCCATGTATGCGGGCGAGATGGGAATGAGCATTGGTCATGCATCCCTTCCTGAGGATGAGACAGGGAGGAGATAAAATCCCTGTATGAAGCCGAGAGAACGAGGAGACATGAACGTGCATCCATGTATGCGGGCGAGAAGGGAAGGAGCATTGGTCATGCATCCCTGCATGAGGGTGAGACAGGGAGGAGATAAAATCCCTGTATGAAGCCAAGAGAACGAGGCATCCATGTATGGACATGAACATGCATCCTTGTATGCAGGTGTGACATGGAGTCATCATGAACATGCATCCCTTTATAAGGACATAACATGGAGGACGCATGAACATGAATGCCTGAATTTTATGGTGGTGGCCTTCGGGTGATTTGGCACGTGCAATTGGTGAAGAGCACTTCTCCTGCGCAAAAAAATAAATGTACTATTAGCACCCCGGAGGGAGCCTCTGCACTTCTTATAGGGAGAAAACTCTGTAATGGAAGGGGACAGGGTCAATAACAGCTGTAAACTCTCACAAGACCATCACTGCTCTCACACTTTCCTGCTCTCAGGCTGGCGGGCCATTATCGGCCCTGGCTGCCGCACCATTTCCAGGTTTGTGTAACTATATTATTTCTAATTGGCTCCACTTTGATGACTTTCATTTGGATTCTGACTTGATTATTGAGATCTTAAATAAGTGACTGAGGATCAGGTGTCCACTTATTCTCATGGATAACATCACAACCAACCTTTAATTCAAACATGAGTCATGACATCACAGTTGGAGTACAGCTTATGATAGAGGTGGAACGTCACATTGTAGCAGCCCAAGTAGCTCGCCGTGATCGTATAGTGGTTAGTATTCTGCGTTGTGGCCGCAGCAACCTCGGTGCGAATCCGAGTCACGGCATTGCGGTGAGGCAATGTCACGGCAGTTGGGCAGATATTTTAGAATTTCCATTAATACATTGGCAATCTCTGTGGAGGACTGAAACAATTCGATATGTCCTGTTACTGTTATGAACCTTTTGTTTCTTTAATGCTCTTTGCACACTTTTTCATCGGGTGACTGTAATGTATTTCAACCAAATCTAATTAAGAGCGCATTATGTGGTGACATTTGCAGTACATGAAACATTATAACACTGCCATTTACGTCAATAACCACTAGCTTGATTAAGACATATGTATTGCAGCGACAGTATTTCCCAGTTACAAATGGGAATAAAAACAACATCCGCGAGGGATTGAACCAACGACATTTAACTGATGTTGCCAATGGAGCGCGTTACAGAGAGCGCGAGGTCCCGCCTTTACAGACACACGCTGATGATAATACAGATGTTTAAATAAACAGGCATATCTGTGGACTTGTGGTCTTTCTACATTGGGACTCATAGTCTAGTCCTAGGCTATTGTAGGCACTGGCGTATCTTTTAGTGGAATGAGAGGCATTCTGTAGTCGCGTGAAAGTACCTTTCAAGTCAATCTGATCTGTATTGTCCTGTGAAAAAAAAGCGTTCTTAGACACAGTGAGGAGTTTTTGGGGATAATGGGAAAACCATTTCCAACTAAATGACAGGAATTTCTTAGTCCAATCATGAGGTGTGCTAGGCTTTTTTATACTGTGGCGGAAAGAGAGAGAGTATAACAGTCATTATAAATAAAGGGCCAAGGAAGTGACAGTTTATGGAAGGAACAATTTGCACATAGTTTTAGAATGTGGTCAGGAGGAGGACAATGTGCTTACACAAATGAAACATTAGAAGGTAGACATTATGGAAGCACATATATTTCTTTATTTTTATTGTATTTGGGGAGAGGGGGTTAATATAGCACGTCCAATGTGGAAAAGTGCTTTCCATAGCACCTTGCAGGTGGGCGACATCTAGAGCTGTGCAGTAGCCACCCATGCCCCAGACGTCACAGAGAACAAGAAGTTACACATGTTGGAAGTGAGGGTGAGACATTGAGGAGATATGATCCCCGTATGAAGCCGAGAGAAGGAGGAGGCGTGAACGTGCATCCATGTATGCAGGCGAGAAGGGAAGGAGCATTGGTCATGCATCCCTGCATGAGGGTGAGACAGGGAGGAGATATGATCCCCGTATGAAGCCGAGAGAAGGAGGAGGCGTGAACGTGCATCCATGTATGCGGGCGAGACAGGAAGGAGCATTGGTCATGCATCCCTGCATGAGGGTGAGACAGGGAGGAGATATGATCCCCGTATGAAGCCGAGAGAAGGAGGAGGCGTGAACGTGCATCCATATATGCAGGCGAGAAGGGAAGGAGCATTGGTCATGCATCCCTGCATGAGGGTGAGACAGGGAGGAGATATGATCCCCGTATGAAGCCGAGAGAAGGAGGAGGCGTGAACGTGCATCCATGTATGCGGGCGAGACAGGAAGGAGCATTGGTCATGCATCCCTGCATGAGGGTGAGACAGGGAGGAGATATGATCCCCGTATGAAGCCGAGAGAAGGAGGAGGCGTGAACGTGCATCCATGTATGCGGGCGAGACAGGAAGGAGCATTGGTCATGCATCCCTGCATGAGGGTGAGACAGGGAGGAGATATGATCCCCGTATGAAGCCGAGAGAAGGAGGAGGCGTGAACGTGCATCCATGTATGCGGGCGAGACGGGAAGGATCATTGGTCATGCATCCCTGCATGAGGGTGAGACAGGGAGGAGATAAAATCCCTGTATGAAGCCAAGAGAACGAGGCGGCATGAACATGCATCCTTGTATGCAGGTGTGACATGGAGTCATCATGAACATGCATCCCTTTATAAGGACATAACATGGAGGACGCGTGAACATGAATGCCTGAATTTTATGGTGGTGGCCTTCGGGTGATTTGGCACGTGCAATTGGTGAAGAGCACTTCTCCTGCGCAAAAAAATAAATGTACTATTAGCACCCCGGAGGGAGCCTCTGCACTTCTTATAGGGAGAAAACTCTGCAATGGAAGGGGACAGGGTCAATAACAGCTGTAAACTCTCACAAGACCATCACTGCTCTCACACTTTCCTGCTCTCAGGCTGGCGGGCCATTATCGGCCCTGGCTGCCGCACCATTGCCAGGTTTGTGTAACTATATTATTTCTAATTGGCTCCACTTTGATGACTTTCATTTGGATTCTGACTTGATTATTGAGATCTTAAATAAGTGACTGGGGATCAGGTGTCCACTTATTCTCATGGATAACATCACAACCAACCTTTAATTCAAACATGAGTCATGACATCACAGATGGAGTACAGCTTATGATAGAGGTGGAACGTCACATTGTAGCAGCCCAAGTAGCTCGCCATGATCGTATAGTGGTTAGTACTCTGCATTGTGGCCGCAGCAACCTCGGTTCGAGTTCGAGTCGCGGCATTGCGGTGAGGCAATGTCACGGCAGTTGGGCAGATATTTTAGAATTTCCATTAATACATTGGCAATCTCTGTGGAGGACTGAAACAATTCGATATGTCCTGTTACTGTTATGAACCTTTTGTTTCTTTAATGCTCTTTGCACACTTTTTCATCGGGTGACTGTAATGTATTTCAACCAAATCTAATTAAGAGCGCATTATGTGGTGACATTTGCAGTACATGAAACATTATAACACTGCCATTTACGTCAATAACCACTAGCTTGATTAAGACATATGTATTGCAGCGACAGTATTTCCCAGTTACAAATGGGAATAAAAACAAGATCCGCGAGGGATTGAACCAACGACATTTAACTGATGTTGCCAATGGGGCGCGTTACAGAGAGCGCGAGGTCCCGCCTTTACAGTCACACGCTGATGATAATACAGATGTTTAAATAAACAGGCATATCTGTGGACTTGTGGTCTTTCTACATTGGGACTCATAGTCTAGTCCTAGGCTATTGTAGGCACTGGCTTATCTTTTAGTGGCATGAGAGGCATTCTGTAGTCGCGTGAAAGGACCTTTCAAGTCAATCTGATCTGTATTGTCCTGTGAAAAAAAGCGTTCTTAGACACAGTGAGGAGTTTTTGGGGATAATGGGAAAATCATTTCCAACTAAATGACAGGAATTTCTTAGTCCAATCATGAGGTGTGCTAGGCTTTTTTATACTGTGGCGGAAAGAGAGAGAGTATAACAGTCATTATAAATAAAGGGCCAAGGAAGTGACAGTTTATGGAAGGAACAATTTGCACATAGTTTTAGAATGTGGTCAGGAGGAGGACAATGTGCTTACACATATGAAACATTAGAAGGTAGACATTATGGAAGCACATATATTTCTTTATTTTTATTGTATTTGGGGAGAGGGGGTTAATATAGCACGTCCAATGTGGAAAAGTGCTTTCCATAGCACCTTGCAGGTGGGCAACATCTAGAGCTGTGCAGTAGCCACCCATGCCCCAGACGTCAAAGAGAACAAGAAGTTACACATGTTGGAAGTGAGGGTGAGACATTGAGGAGATATGATCCCCGTATGAAGCCGAGAGAAGGAGGAGGCGTGAACCTGCATCCATGTATGCAGGCGAGAAGGGAAGGAGCATTGGTCATGCATCCCTGCATGAGGGTGAGACAGGGAGGAGATATGATCCCCGTCTGAAGCCGAGAGAAGGAGGAGGCGTGAACGTGCATCCATGTATGCAGGCGAGAAGGGAAGGAGCATTGGTCATGCATCCCTGCATGAGGGTGAGACAGGGAGGAGATATGATCCCCGTATGAAGCCGAGAGAAGGAGGAGGCGTGAACGTGCATCCATGTATGCGGGCGAGACAGGAAGGAGCATTGGTCATGCATCCCTGCATGAGGGTGAGACAGGGAGGAGATAAAATCCCTGTATGAAGCCAAGAGAACGAGGCGGCATGAACATGCATCCTTGTATGCAGGTGTGACATGGAGTCATCACGAACATGCATCCCTTTATAAGGACATAACATGGAGGACGCATGAACATGAATGCCTGAATTTTATGGTGGTGGCCTTCGGGTGATTTGGCACGTGCAATTGGTGAAGAGCACTTCTCCTGCGCAAAAAAATAAATGTACTATTAGCACCCCGGAGGGAGCCTCTGCACTTCTTATAGGGAGAAAACTCTGCAATGGAAGGGGACAGGGTCAATAACAGCTGTAAACTCTCACAAGACCATCATTGCTCTCACACTTTCCTGCTCTCAGGCTGGCGGGCCATTATCGGCCCTGGCTGACGCACCATTGCCAGGTTTGTGTAACTATATTATTTCTAATTGGCTCCACTTTGATGACTTTCATTTGGATTCTGACTTGATTATTGAGATCTTAAATAAGTGACTGGGGATCAGGTGTCCACTTATTCTCATGGATAACATCACAACCAACCTTTAATTCAAACATGAGTCATGACATCACAGATGGAGTACAGCTTATGATAGAGGTGGAACGTCACATTGTAGCAGCCCAAGTAGCTCGCCGTGATCGTATAGTGGTTAGTACTCTGCGTTGTGGCCGCAGCAACCGGCATTGCGGTGAGGCAATGTCACGGCAGTTGGGCAGATATTTTAGAATTTCCATTAATACATTGGCAATCTCTGTGGAGGACTGAAACAATTCGATATGTCCTGTTACTGTTATGAACCTTTTGTTTCTTTAATGCTCTTTGCACACTTTTTCATCGGGTGACTGTAATGTATTTCAACCAAATCTAATTAAGAGCGCATTATGTGGTGACATTTGCAGTACATGAAACATTATAACACTGCCATTTACGTCAATAACCACTAGCTTGATTAAGACATATGTATTGCAGCGACAGTATTTCCCAGTTACAAATGGGAATAAAAACAAGATCCGCGAGGGATTGAACCAACGACATTTAACTGATGTTGCCAATGGGGCGCGTTACAGAGAGCGCGAGGTCCCGCCTTTACAGTCACACGCTGATGATAATACAGATGTTTAAATAAACAGGCATATCTGTGGACTTGTGGTCTTTCTACATTGGGACTCATAGTCTAGTCCTAGGCTATTGTAGGCACTGGCTTATCTTTTAGTGGCATGAGAGGCATTCTGTAGTCGCGTGAAAGGACCTTTCAAGTCAATCTGATCTGTATTGTCCTGTGAAAAAAAGCGTTCTTAGACACAGTGAGGAGTTTTTGGGGATAATGGGAAAATCATTTCCAACTAAATGACAGGAATTTCTTAGTCCAATCATGAGGTGTGCTAGGCTTTTTTATACTGTGGCGGAAAGAGAGAGAGTATAACAGTCATTATAAATAAAGGGCCAAGGAAGTGACAGTTTATGGAAGGAACAATTTGCACATAGTTTTAGAATGTGGTCAGGAGGAGGACAATGTGCTTACACATATGAAACATTAGAAGGTAGACATTATGGAAGCACATATATTTCTTTATTTTTATTGTATTTGGGGAGAGGGGGTTAATATAGCACGTCCAATGTGGAAAAGTGCTTTCCATAGCACCTTGCAGGTGGGCAACATCTAGAGCTGTGCAGTAGCCACCCATGCCCCAGACGTCAAAGAGAACAAGAAGTTACACATGTTGGAAGTGAGGGTGAGACATTGAGGAGATATGATCCCCGTATGAAGCCGAGAGAAGGAGGAGGCGTGAACCTGCATCCATGTATGCAGGCGAGAAGGGAAGGAGCATTGGTCATGCATCCCTGCATGAGGGTGAGACAGGGAGGAGATATGATCCCCGTCTGAAGCCGAGAGAAGGAGGAGGCGTGAACGTGCATCCATGTATGCAGGCGAGAAGGGAAGGAGCATTGGTCATGCATCCCTGCATGAGGGTGAGACAGGGAGGAGATATGATCCCCGTATGAAGCCGAGAGAAGGAGGAGGCGTGAACGTGCATCCATGTATGCGGGCGAGACAGGAAGGAGCATTGGTCATGCATCCCTGCATGAGGGTGAGACAGGGAGGAGATAAAATCCCTGTATGAAGCCAAGAGAACGAGGCGGCATGAACATGCATCCTTGTATGCAGGTGTGACATGGAGTCATCACGAACATGCATCCCTTTATAAGGACATAACATGGAGGACGCATGAACATGAATGCCTGAATTTTATGGTGGTGGCCTTCGGGTGATTTGGCACGTGCAATTGGTGAAGAGCACTTCTCCTGCGCAAAAAAATAAATGTACTATTAGCACCCCGGAGGGAGCCTCTGCACTTCTTATAGGGAGAAAACTCTGCAATGGAAGGGGACAGGGTCAATAACAGCTGTAAACTCTCACAAGACCATCATTGCTCTCACACTTTCCTGCTCTCAGGCTGGCGGGCCATTATCGGCCCTGGCTGACGCACCATTGCCAGGTTTGTGTAACTATATTATTTCTAATTGGCTCCACTTTGATGACTTTCATTTGGATTCTGACTTGATTATTGAGATCTTAAAAAAGTGACTGGGGATCAGGTGTCCACTTATTCTCATGGATAACATCACAACCAACCTTTAATTCAAACATGAGTCATGACATCACAGATGGAGTACAGCTTATGATAGAGGTGGAACGTCACATTGTAGCAGCCCAAGTAGCTCGCTGTGATCCTATAGTGGTTAGTACTATGCGGTGTGGCCGCAGCAACCTCGGTTCGAATCCGAGTCACGGCATTGCGGTGAGGCAATGTCACGGCAGTTGGGCAGATATTTTAGAATTTCCATTAATACATTGGCAATCTCTGTGGAGGACTGAAACAATTCGATATGTCCTGTTACTGTTATGAACCTTTTGTTTCTTTAATGCTCTTTGCACACTTTTTCATCGGGTGACTGTAATGTATTTCAACCAAATCTAATTAAGAGCGCATTATGTGGTGACATTTGCAGTACATGAAACGTTATAACACTGCCATTTACGTCAATAACCACTAGCTTGATTAAGACATATGTATTGCAGCAACAGTATTTCCCAGTTACAAATGGGAATAAAAACAACATCCGCGAGGGATTGAACCAACGACATTTAACTGATGTTGCCAATGGAGCGCGTTACAGAGAGCGCGAGGTCCCGCCTTTACAGTCACACGCTGATGATAATACAGATGTTTAAATAAACAGGCATATCTGTGGACTTGTGGTCTTTCTACATTGGGACTCATAGTCTAGTCCTAGGCTATTGTAGGCACTGGCGTATCTTTGAGTGGAATGAGAGGCGTTCTGTAGTCGCGTGAAAGGACCTTTCAAGTCAATCTGATCTGTATTGTCCTGTGAAAAAAAGCGTTCTTAGACACAGTGAGGAGTTTTTGGGGATAATGGGAAAATCATTTCCAACTAAATGACAGGAATTTCTTAGTCCAATCATGAGGTGTGCTAGGCTTTTTTATACTGTGGCGGAAAGAGAGAGAGTATAACAGTCATTATAAATAAAGGGCCAAGGAAGTGACAGTTTATGGAAGGAACAATTTGCACATAGTTTTAGAATGTGGTCAGGAGGAGGACAATGTGCTTACACATATGAAACATTAGAAGGTAGACATTATGGAAGCACATATATTTCTTTATTTTTATTGTATTTGGGGAGAGGGGGTTAATATAGCACGTCCAATGTGGAAAAGTGCTTTCCATAGCACCTTGCAGGTGGGCGACATCTAGAGCTGTGCAGTAGCCACCCATGCCCCAGACGTCAAAGAGAACAAGAAGTTACACATGTTGGAAGTGAGGGTGAGACATTGAGGAGATATGATCCCCGTATGAAGCCGAGAGAAGGAGGAGGCATGAACGTGCATCCATGTATGCAGGCGAGAAGGGAAGGAGCATTGGTCATGCATCCCTGCATGAGGGTGAGACAGGGAGGAGATATGATCCCCGTATGAAGCCGAGAGAAGGAGGAGGCGTGAATGTGCATCCATGTATGCGGCGAGACGGGAAGGAGCATTGGTCATGCATCCCTTCCTGAGGGTGAGACAGGGAGGAGATAAAATCCCTGTATGAAGCCGAGAGAACGAGGAGACATGAACGTGCATCCATGTATGCGGGCGAGAAGGGAAGGAGCATTGGTCATGCATCCCTGCATGAGGGTGAGACAGGGAGGAGATAAAATCCCTGTATGAAGCCAAGAGAACGAGGTGGCATGAACATGCATCCTTGTATGCAGGTGTGACATGGAGTCATCATGAACATGCATCCCTTTATAAGGACATAACATGGAGGACGCATGAACATGAATGCCTGAATTTTATGGTGGTGGCCTTCGGGTGATTTGGCACGTGCAATTGGTGAAGAGCACTTCTCCTGCGCAAAAAAACAAATTTACTATTAGCACCCCGGAGGGAGCCTCTGCACTTCTTATAGGGAGAAAACTCTGCAATGGAAGGGGACAGGGTCAATAACAGCTGTAAACTCTCACAAGACCATCACTGCTCTCACACTTTCCTGCTCTCAGGCTGGCGGGCCATTATCGGCCCTGGCTGCCGCACCATTGCCAGGTTTGTGTAACTATATTATTTCTAATTGGCTCCACTTTGATGACTTTCATTTGGATTCTGACTTGATTATTGAGATCTTAAATAAGTGACTGGGGATCAGGTGTCCACTTATTCTCATGGATAACATCACAACCAACCTTTAATTCAAACATGAGTCATGACATCACAGATGGAGTACAGCTTATGATAGAGGTGGAACGTCATATTGTAGCAGCCCAAGTAGCTCGCCGTGATCGTATAGTGGTTAGTACTCTGCGTTGTGGCCGCAGCAACCTCGGTTCGCACGGCATTGCGGTGAGGCAATGTCACGGCAGTTGGGCAGATATTTTAGAATTTCCATTAATCCATTGGCAATCTCTGTGGAGGACTGAAACAATTCGATATGTCCTGTTACTGTTATGAACCTTTTGTTTCTTTAATGCTCTTTGCACACTTTTTCATCGGGTGACTGTAATGTATTTCAACCAAATCTAATTAAGAGCGCATTATGTGGTGACATTTGCAGTACATGAAACATTATAACACTGCCATTTACGTCAATAACCACTAGCTTGATTAAGACATATGTATTGCAGCGACAGTATTTCCCAGTTACAAATGGGAATAAAAACAACATCCGCGAGGGATTGAACCAACGACATTTAACTGATGTTGCCAATGGAGCGCGTTACAGAGAGCGCGAGGTCCCGCCTTTACAGTCACACGCTGATGATAATACAGATGTTTAAATAAACAGGCATATCTGTGGACTTGTGGTCTTTCTACATTGGGACTCATAGTCTAGTCCTAGGCTATTGTAGGCAAAGGCGTATCTTTTAGTGGAATGAGAGGCATTCTGTAGTCGTGTGAAATGACCTTTCAAGTCAATCTGATCTGTATTGTCCTGTGAAAAAAAGCGTTCTTAGACACAGTGAGGAGTTTTTGGGGATAATGGGAAAATCATTTCCAACTAAATGACAGGAATTTCTTAGTCCAATCATGAGGTGTGCTAGGCTTTTTTATACTGTGGCGGAAAGAGAGAGAGTATAACAGTCATTATAAATAAAGGGCCAAGGAAGTGACAGTTTATGGAAGGAACAATTTGCACATAGTTTTAGAATGTGGTCAGGAGGAGGACAATGTGCTTACACATATGAAACATTAGAAGGTAGACATTATGGAAGCACATATATTTCTTTATTTTTATTGTATTTGGGGAGAGGGGGTTAATATAGAACGTCCAATGTGGAAAAGTGCTTTCCATAGCACCTTGCAGGTGGGCGACATCTAGAGCTGTGCAGTAGCCACCCATGCCCCAGACGTCAAAGAGAACAAGAAGTTACACATGTTGGAAGTGAGGGTGAGACATTGAGGAGATATGATCCCCGTATGAAGCCGAGAGAAGGAGGAGGCGTGAACTTGCATCCATGTATGCAGGCGAGAAGGGAAGGAGCATTGGTCATGCATCCCTGCATGAGGGTGAGACAGGGAGGAGATATGATCCCCGTATGAAGCCGAGAGAAGGAGGAGGCGTGAACGTGCATCCATGTATGCGGGCGAGACAGGAAGGAGTATTGGTCATGCATCCCTGCATGAGGGTGAGACAGGGAGGAGATATGATCCCCGTATGAAGCCGAGAGAAGGAGGAGGCGTGAACGTGCATCCATGCATGCAGGCGAGAAGGGAAGGAGCATTGGTCATGCATCCCTGCATGAGGGTGAGACAGGGAGGAGATATGACCCCCGTATGAAGCCGAGAGAAGGAGGAGGCGTGAACGTGCATCCATGTATGCGGGCGAGACAGGAAGGAGCATTGGTCATGCATCCCTGCATGAGGGTGAGACATAGAGGAGATATGATCCCCGTATGAAGCCGAGAGAAGGAGGATGCGTGAACGTGCATCCATGTATGCGGGCGAGACGGGAAGGAGCATTGGTCATGCATCCCTGCATGAGGGTGAGACAGGGAGGAGATATGATCCCCGTATGAAGCCGAGAGAAGGAGGAGGCGTGAACGTGCATCCATGTATGCAGGCGAGAAGGGAAGGAGCATTGGTCATGCATCCCTGCATGAGGGTGAGACAGGGAGGAGATATGATCCCCGTATGAAGCCGAGAGAAGGAGGAGGCGTGAACGTGCATCCATGTATGCGGGCGAGACAGGAAGGAGCGTTGTTCATGCATCACTGCATGAGGGTGAGACAGGGAGGAGATATGATCCCTGTATGAAGCCGAGAGAAGGAGGAGGCGTGAACGTGCATCCATGTATGCAGGCGAGAAGGGAAGGAGCATTGGTCATGCATCCCTGCATGAGGGTGAGACAGGGAGGAGATATGATCCCCGTATGAAGCCGAGAGAAGGAGGAGGCGTGAACGTGCATCCATGTATGCGGGCGAGACGGGAAGGAGCATTGGTCATGCATCCCTTCCTGAGGGTGAGACAGGGAGGAGATAAAATCCCCGTATGAAGCCGAGAGAACGAGGAGACATGAACGTGCATCCATGTATGCGGGCGAGAAGGGAAGGAGCATTGGTCATGCATCCCTGCATGAGGGTGAGACAGGGAGGAGATACAATCCCTGTATGAAGCCCAGAGAACGAGGTGGCATGAACATGCATCCTTGTATGCAGGTGTGACATGGAGTCATCATGAACATGCATCCCTTTATAAGGACATAACATGGAGGACGCATGAACATGAATGCCTGAATTTTATGGTGGTGGCCTTCGTGTGATTTGGCACGTGCAATTGGTGAAGAGCACTTCTCCTGCGCAAAAAAATAAATGTACTATTAGCACCCCGGAGGGAGCCTCTGCACTTCTTATAGGGAGAAAACTCTGCAATGGAAGGGGACAGGGTCAATAACAGCTGTAAACTCTCACAAGACCATCACTGCTCTCACACTTTCCTGCTCTCAGGCTGCCGGGCCATTATCGGCCCTGGCTGCCGCACCATTGCCAGGTTTGTGTAACTATATTATTTCTAATTGGCTCCACTTTGATGACTTTCATTTGGATTCTGACTTGATTATTGAGATCTTAAATAAGTGACTGGGGATCATGTGTCCACTTATTCTCATGGATAACATCACAACCAACCTTTAATTCAAACATGAGTCATGACATCACAGATGGAGTACAGCTTATGATAGAGGTGGAACGTCACATTGTAGCAGCCCAAGTAGCTCACCGTGATCGTATAGTGGTTAGTACTCTGCGTTGTGGCCGCAGCAACCTCGGTTCGAATCCGAGTCACGGCATTGCGGTGAGGCAATGTCACGGCAGTTGGGCAGATATTTTAGAATTTCCATTAATACATTGGCAATCTCTGTGGAGGACTGAAACAATTCGATATGTCCTGTTACTGTTATGAACCTTTTGTTTCTTTAATGCTCTTTGCACACTTTTTCATCGGGTGACTGTAATGTATTTCAACCAAATCTAATTAAGAGCGCATTATGTGGTGACATTTGCAGTACATGAAACATTATAATACTGCCATTTATGTCAATAACCACTAGCTTGATTAAGACATATGTATTGCAGCGACAGTATTTCTCAGTTACAAATGGGAATAAAAACAACATCCGCGACGGATTGAACCAACGACATTTAACTGATGTTGCCAATGGAGCGCGTTACAGAGAGCGCGAGGTCCCGCCTTTACAGTCACACGCTGATGATAATACAGATGTTTAAATAAACAGGCATATCTGTGGACTTGTGGTCTTTCTACATTGGGACTCATAGTCTAGTCCTAGGCTATTGTAGGCAAAGGCGTATCATTTAGTGGAATGAGAGGCATTCTGTAGTCGCGTGAAAGGACCTTTCAAGTCAATCTGATCTGTATTGTTCTGTGAAAAAAAGCGTTCTTAGACACAGTGAGGAGTTTTTGGGGATAATGGGAAAATCATTTCCAACTAAATGACAGGAATTTCTTAGTCCAATCATGAGGTGTGCTAGGCTTTTTTATACTGTGGCGGAAAGAGAGAGAGTATAACAGTCATTATAAATAAAGGGCCAAGGAAGTGACAGTTTATGGAAGGAACAATTTGCACATAGTTTTAGAATGTGGTCAGGAGGAGGACAATGTGCTTACACATATGAAACATTAGAAGGTAGACATTATGGAAGCACATATATTTCTTTATTTTTATTGTATTTGGGGAGAGGGGGTTAATATAGCACGTCCAATGTGGAAAAGTGCTTTCCATAGCAACTTGCAGGTGGGCGACATCTAGAGCTGTGCAGTAGCCACCCATGCCCCAGATGTCAAAGAGAACAAGAAGTTACACATGTTGGAAGTGAGGGTGAGACATTGAGGAGATATGATCCCCGTATGAAGCCGAGAGAAGGAGTAGGCGTGAACGTGCATCCATGTATGCAGGCGAGAAGGGAAGGAGCATTGGTCATGCATCCCTGCATGAGGGTGAGACAGGGAGGAGATATGATCCCCGTATGAAGCCGAGAGAAGGTGGAGGCGTGAACGTGCATCCATGTATGCGGGCGAGACAGGAAGGAGCATTGGTCATGCATCCCTGCATGAGGGTGAGACAGGGAGGAGATATGATCCCCGTATGAAGCCGAGAGAACGAGGAGACATGAACGTGCATCCATGTATGCGGGCGAGAAGGGAAGGAGCATTGGTCATGCATCCCTGCATGAGGGTGAGACAGGGAGGAGATATGATCCCCGTATGAAGCCAAGAGAAGGAGGAGGCGTGAACGTGCATCCATGTATTCGGGCGAGACAGGAAGGAGCATTGGTCATGCATCCCTGCATGAGGGTGAGACATAGAGGAGATATGATCCCCTTATGAAGCCGAGAGAAGGAGGAGGCGTGAACGTGCATCCATGTATGCGGGCGAGATGGGAATGAGCATTGGTCATGCATCCCTTCCTGAGGATGAGACAGGGAGGAGATAAAATCCCTGTATGAAGCCGAGAGAACGAGGAGACATGAACGTGCATCCATGTATGCGGGCGAGAAGGGAAGGAGCATTGGTCATGCATCCCTGCATGAGGGTGAGACAGGGAGGAGATAAAATCCCTGTATGAAGCCAAGAGAACGAGGCATCCATGTATGGACATGAACATGCATCCTTGTATGCAGGTGTGACATGGAGTCATCATGAACATGCATCCCTTTATAAGGACATAACATGGAGGACGCATGAACATGAATGCCTGAATTTTATGGTGGTGGCCTTCGGGTGATTTGGCACGTGCAATTGGTGAAGAGCACTTCTCCTGCGCAAAAAAATAAATGTACTATTAGCACCCCGGAGGGAGCCTCTGCACTTCTTATAGGGAGAAAACTCTGTAATGGAAGGGGACAGGGTCAATAACAGCTGTAAACTCTCACAAGACCATCACTGCTCTCACACTTTCCTGCTCTCAGGCTGGCGGGCCATTATCGGCCCTGGCTGCCGCACCATTTCCAGGTTTGTGTAACTATATTATTTCTAATTGGCTCCACTTTGATGACTTTCATTTGGATTCTGACTTGATTATTGAGATCTTAAATAAGTGACTGAGGATCAGGTGTCCACTTATTCTCATGGATAACATCACAACCAACCTTTAATTCAAACATGAGTCATGACATCACAGTTGGAGTACAGCTTATGATAGAGGTGGAACGTCACATTGTAGCAGCCCAAGTAGCTCGCCGTGATCGTATAGTGGTTAGTATTCTGCGTTGTGGCCGCAGCAACCTCGGTGCGAATCCGAGTCACGGCATTGCGGTGAGGCAATGTCACGGCAGTTGGGCAGATATTTTAGAATTTCCATTAATACATTGGCAATCTCTGTGGAGGACTGAAACAATTCGATATGTCCTGTTACTGTTATGAACCTTTTGTTTCTTTAATGCTCTTTGCACACTTTTTCATCGGGTGACTGTAATGTATTTCAACCAAATCTAATTAAGAGCGCATTATGTGGTGACATTTGCAGTACATGAAACATTATAACACTGCCATTTACGTCAATAACCACTAGCTTGATTAAGACATATGTATTGCAGCGACAGTATTTCCCAGTTACAAATGGGAATAAAAACAACATCCGCGAGGGATTGAACCAACGACATTTAACTGATGTTGCCAATGGAGCGCGTCACAGAGAGCGCGAGGTCCCGCCTTTACAGTCACACGCTGATGATAATACAGATGTTTAAATAAACAGGCATATCTGTGGACTTGTGGTCTTTCTACATTGGGACTCATAGTCTAGTCCTAGGCTATTGTAGGCACTGGCGTATCTTTTAGTGGAATGAGAGGCATTCTGTAGTCGCGTGAAAGGACCTTTCAAGTCAATCTGATCTGTATTGTCCTGTGAAAAAAAGCGTTCTTAGACACAGTGAGGAGTTTTTGGGGATAATGGGAAAATCATTTCCAACTAAATGACAGGAATTTCTTAGTCCAATCATGAGGTGTGCTAGGCTTTTTTATACTGTGGCGGAAAGAGAGAGAGTATAACAGTCATTATAAATAAAGGGCCAAGGAAGTGACAATTTATGGAAGGAACAATTTGCACATAGTTTTAGAATGTGGTCAGGAGGAGGACAATGTGCTTACACATATGAAACATTAGAAGGTAGACATTATGGAAGCACATATATTTCTTTATTTTTATTGTATTTGGGGAGAGGGGGTTAATATAGCACGTCCAATGTGGAAAAGTGCTTTCCATAGCACCTTGCAGGTGGGCGACATCTAGAGCTGTGCAGTAGCCACCCATGCCCCAGACGTCAAAGAGAACAAAAAGTTACACATGTTGGAAGTGAGGGTGAGACATTGAGGAGATATGATCCCCGTATGAAGCCGAGAGAAGGAGGAGGCGTGAACGTGCATCCATGTATGCAGGCGAGAAGGGAAGGAGCATTGGTCATGCATCCCTGCATGAGGGTGAGACAGGGAGGAGATATGATCCCCGTATGAAGCCGAGAGAAGGAGGAGGCGTGAACGTGCATCCATTTATGCGGGCGAGACAGGAAGGAGCGTTGGTCATGCACCCCTGCATGAGGGTGAGACAGGGAGGAGATATGATCCCCGTATGAAGCCGAGAGAAGGAGGAGGCGTGAACGTGCATCCATGTATGCAGGCGAGAAGGGAAGGAGCATTGGTCATGCATCCCTGCATGAGGGTGAGACAGGGAGGAGATATGATCCCCGTATGAAGCCGAGAGAAGGAGGAGGCGTGAACGTGCATCCATGTATGCGGGCGAGACAGGAAGGAGCATTGGTCATGCATCCCTGCATGAGGGTGAGACAGGGAGGAGATATGATCCCCGTATGAAGCCGAGAGAAGGAGGAGGCGTGAACGTGCATCCATGTATGCGGGCGAGACGGGAAGGAGCATTGGTCATGCATCCCTTCCTGAGGGTGAGACAGGGAGGAGATAAAATCCCCGTATGAAGCCGAGAGAACGAGAAGACATGAACGTGCATCCATGTATGCGGGCGAGAAGGGAAGGAGCATTGTTCATGCATCCCTGCATGAGGGTGAGACAGGGAGGAGATAAAATCCCTGTATGAAGCCAAGAGAACGAGGCGGCATGAACATGCATCCTTGTATGCAGGTGTGACATGGAGTCATCATGAACATGCATCCCTTTATAAGGACATAACATGGAAGACGCATGAACATGAATGCCTGAATTTTATGGTGGTGGCCTTCGGGTGATTTGGCACGTGCAATTGGCGAAGAGCACTTCTCCTGTGCAAAAAAATAAATTTACTATTAGCACCCCGGAGGGAGCCTCTGCACTTCTTATAGGGAGAAAACTCTGCAATGGAAGGGGACAGGGTCAATAACAGCTGTAAACTCTCACAAGACCATCACTGCTCTCACACTTTCCTGCTCTCAGGCTGGCGGGCCATTATCGGCCCTGGCTGCCGACCCATTGCCAGGTTTGTGTAACTATATTATTTCTAATTGGCTCCACTTTGATGACTTTCATTTGGATTCTGACTTGATTATTGAGATCTTAAATAAGTGACTGGGGATCAGGTGTCCACTTATTCTCATGGATAACATCACAACCAACCTTTAATTCAAACATGAGTCATGACATCACAGATGGAGTACAGCTTATGATAGAGGTGGAACATCACATTGTAGCAGCCCAAGTAGCTCGCCGTGATCGTATAGTGGTTAGTACTCTGCGTTGTGGCCGCAGCAACCTCGGTTGGAATCCGAGTCACGGCATTGCGGTGAGGCAATGTCACGGCAGTTGGGCAGATATTTTAGAATTTCCATTAATGCATTGGCAATCTCTGTGGAGTACTGAAACAATTCGATATGTCCTGTTACTGTTATGAACCTTTTGTTTCTTTAATGCTCTTTGCACACTTTTTCATCGGGTGACTGTAATGTATTTCAACCAAATCTAATTAAGAGCGCATTATGTGGTGACATTTGCAGTGCATGAAACATTATAACACTGCCATTTACGTCAATAACCACTAGCTTGATTAAGACATATGTATTGCAGCGACAGTATTTCCCAGTTACAAATGGGAATAAAAACAACATCCGCGAGGGATTGAACCAACGACATTTAACTGATGTTGCCAATGGAGCGCGTTACAGAGAGCGCGAGGTCCCGCCTTTACAGTCACACGCTGATGATAATACAGATGTTTAAATAAACAGGCATATCTGTGGACTTGTGGTCTTTCTACATTGGGACTCATAGTCTAGTCCTAGGCTATTGTAGGCACTGGCGTATCTTTTAGTGGAATGAGAGGCATTCTGTAGTCGCGTGAAAGGACCTTTCAAGTCAATCTGATCTGTATTGTCCTGTGAAAAAAAGCGTTCTTAGACACAGTGAGGAGTTTTTGGGGATAATGGGAAAATCATTTCCAACTAAATGACATGAATTTCTTAGTCCAATCATGAGGTGTGCTAGGCTTTTTTATACTGTGGCGGAAAGAGAGAGAGTATAACAGTCATTATAAATAAAGGGCCAAGGAAGTGACAGTTTATGGAAGGAACAATTTGCACATAGTTTTAGAATGTGGTCAGGAGGAGGACAATCTGCTTACACATATGAAACATTAGAAGGTAGACATTATGGAAGCACATATATTTCTATATTTTTATTGTATTTGGGGAGAGGGGGTTAATATAGCACGTCCAATGTGGAAAAGTGCTTTCCATAGCACCTTGCAGGTGGGATACATCTAGAGCTGTGCAGTAGCCACCCATGCCCCAGACGTCAAAGAGAACAAGAAGTTACACATGTTGGAAGTGAGGGTGAGACATTGAGGAGATATGATCCCCGTATGAAGCCGAGAGAAGGAGGAGGCGTGAACGTGCATCCATGTATGCAGGCGAGAAGGGAAGGAGCATTGGTCATGCATCCCTGCATGAGGGTGAGACAGGGAGGAGATATGATCCCTGTATGAAGCCGAGAGAAGGAGGAGGCGAGAACGTGCATCCATGTATGCGGGCGAGACAGGAAGGAGCGTTGGTCATGCATCCCTGCATGAGGGTGAGACAGGGAGGAGATATGATCCCCGTATGAAGCCGAGAGAAGGAGGAGGCGTGAACGTGCATCCATGTATGCAGGCGAGAAGGGAAGGAGCATTGGTCATGCATCCCTGCATGAGGGTGAGACAGGGAGGAGATATGATCCCCGTATGAAGCCGAGAGAAGGAGGAGGCGTGAACGTGCATCCATGTATGCGGGCGAGACAGGAAGGAGCATTGGTCATGCATCCCTGCATGAGGGTGAGACAGGGAGGAGATATGATCCACGTATGAAGCCGAGAGAAGGAGGAGGCATGAACGTGCATCCATGTATGCGGGCGAGACGGGAAGGAGCATTGATCATGCATCCCTGCATGAGGGTGAGACAGGGAGGAGATAAAATCCCTGTATGAAGCCAAGAGAACGAGGCGGCTTGAACATGCATCCTTGTATGCAGGTGTGACATGGAGTCATCATGAACATGCATCCCTTTATAAGGACATAACATGGAGGACGCATGAACATGAATGCCTGAATTTTATGGTGGTGGCCTTCGGGTGATTTGGCACGTGCAATTGGTGAAGAGCACTTCTCCTGCGCAAAAAAATAAATGTACTATTAGCACCCCGGAGGGAGCCTCTGCACTTCTTATAGGGAGAAAACTCTGCAATAGAAGGGGACAGGGTCAATAACAGCTGTAAACTCTCACAAGACCATCACTGCTCTCACACTTTCCTGCTCTCAGGCTGGCGGGCCATTATCGGCCCTGGCTGCCGCACCATTGCCAGGTTTGTGTAACTATATTATTTCTAATTGGCTCCACTTTGATGACTTTCATTTGGATTCTGACTTGATTATTGAGATCTTAAATAAGTGACTGGGGATCAGGTGTCCACTTATTCTCATGGATAACATCACAACCAACCTTTAATTCAAACATGAGTCATGACATCACAGATGGAGTACAGCTTATGATAGAGGTGGAACGTCACATTGTAGCAGCCCAAGTAGCTCGCCGTGATCGTATAGTGGTTAGTACTCTGCGTTGTGGCCGCAGCAACCTCGGTTCGAATCCGAGTCAGTTGGGCAGATATTTTAGAATTTCCATTAATGCATTGGCAATCTCTGTGGAGGACTGAAACAATTCGATATGTCCTGTTACTGTTATGAACCTTTTGTTTCTTTAATGCTCTTTGCACACTTTTTCATCGGGTGACTGTAATGTATTTCAACCAAATCTAATTAAGAGCGCATTATGTGGTGACATTTGCAGTGCATGAAACATTATAACACTGCCATTTACGTCAATAACCACTAGCTTGATTAAGACATATGTATTGCAGCGACAGTATTTCCCAGTTACAAATGGGAATAAAAACAACATCCGCGAGGGATTGAACCAACGACATTTAACTGATGTTGCCAATGGAGCGCGTTACAGAGAGCGCGAGGTCCCGCCTTTACAGTCACACGCTGATGATAATACAGATGTTTAAATAAACAGGCATATCTGTGGACTTGTGGTCTTTCTACATTGGGACTCATAGTCTAGTCCTAGGCTATTGTAGGCACTGGCGTATCTTTTAGTGGAATGAGAGGCATTCTGTAGTCGCGTGAAAGGACCTTTCAAGTCAATCTGATCTGTATTGTCCTGTGAAAAAAAGCGTTCTTAGACACAGTGAGGAGTTTTTGGGGATAATGGGAAAATCATTTCCAACTAAATGACAGGAATTTCTTAGTCCAATCATGAGGTGTGCTAGGCTTTTTTATACTGTGGCGGAAAGAGAGAGAGTATAACAGTCATTATAAATAAAGGGCCAAGGAAGTGACAGTTTATGGAAGGAACAATTTGCACATAATTTTAGAATGTGGTCAGGAGGAGGACAATGTGCTTACACATATGAAACATTAGAAGGTAGACATTATGGAAGCACATATATTTCTTTATTTTTATTGTATTTGTGGAGAGGGGGTTAATATAGCACGTCCAATGTGGAAAAGTGCTTTCCATAGCACCTTGCAGGTGGGCGACATCTAGAGCTGTGCAGTAGCCACCCATGCCCCAGATGTCAAAGAGAAAAAGAAGTTACACATGTTGGAAGTGAGGGTGAGACATTGAGGAGATATGATCCCCGTATGAAGCCGAGAGAAGGAGGAGGCGTGAACGTGCATCCATGTATGCAGGCGAGAAGGGAAGGATCATTGGTCATGCATCCCTGCATGAGGGTGAGACAGGGAGGAGATATGATCCCCGTATGAAGCCGAGAGAAGGAGGAGGCGTGAACGTGCATCCATGTATGCGGGCGAGACAGGAAGGAGCGTTGGTCATGCATCCCTGCATGAGGGTGAGACAGGGAGGAGATATGATCCCCGTATGAAGCCGAGAGAAGGAGGAGGCGTGAACGTGCATCCATGTATGCAGGCGAGAAGGGAAGGAGCATTGGTCATGCATCCCTGCATGAGGGTGAGACAGGGAGGAGATATGATCCCCGTATGAAGCCGAGAGAAGGAGGAGGCGTGAATGTGCATCCATGTATGCGGGCGAGACGGGAAGGAGCATTGGTCATGCATCCCTTCCTGAGGGTGAGACAGGGAGGAGATAAAATCCCCGTATGAAGCTGAGAGAACGAGGAGACATGAACGTGCATCCATGTATGCGGGCGAGAAGGGAAGGAGCATTGGTCATGCATCCCTGCATGAGGGTGAGACAGGGTGGAGATAAAATCCCTGTATGAAGCCAAGAGAACGAGGTGGCATGAACATGCATCCTTGTATGCAGGTGTGACATGGAGTCATCATGAACATGCATCCCTTTATAAGGACATAACATGGAGGACGCATGAACATGAATGCCTGAATTTTATGGTGGTGGCCTTCGGGTGATTTGGCACGTGCAATTGGTGAAGAGCACTTCTCCAGCGCAAAAAAATAAATGTACTATTAGCACCCCGGAGGGAGCCTCTGCACTTCTTATAGGGAGAAAACTCTGCAATGGAAGGGGACAGGGTCAATAACAGCTGTAAACTCTCACAAGACCATCACTGCTCTCACACTTTCCTGCTCTCAGGCTGACGGGCCATTATCGGCCCTGGCTGCCGCACCATTGCCAGGTTTGTGTAACTATATTATTTCTAATTGGCTCCACTTTGATGACTTTCATTTGGATTCTGACTTGATTATTGAGATCTTAAATAAGTGACTGGGGATCAGGTGTCCACTTATTCTCATGGATAACATCACAACCAACCTTTAATTCAAACATGAGTCATGACATCACAGATGGAGTACAGCTTATGATAGAGGTGGAACGTCACATTGTAGCAGCCTAAGTAGCTCGCCGTGATCGTATAGTGGTTAGTACTCTGCGTTGTGGCCCGCAGCAACCTCGGTTGGAATCCGAGTCACGGCATTGCGGTGAGGCAATGTCACGGCAGTTGGGCAGATATTTTAGAATTTCCATTAATACATTGGCAATCTCTGTGGAGGACTGAAACAATTCGATATGTCCTGTTACTGTTATGAACCTTTTGTTTCTTTAATGCTCTTTGCACACTTTTTCATCGGGTGACTGTAATGTATTTCAACCAAATCTAATTAAGAGCGCATTATGTGGTGACATTTGCAGTACATGAAACATTATAACACTGCCATTTACGTCAATAACCACTAGCTTGATTAAGACATATGTATTGCAGCGACAGTATTTCCCAGTTACAAATGGGAATAAAAACAACATCCGCGAGGGATTGAACCAACGACATTTAACTGATGTTGCCAATGGAGCGCGTTACAGAGAGCGCGAGGTCCCGCCTTTACAGTCACACGCTGATGATAATACAGATGTTTAAATAAACAGGCATATCTGTGGACTTGTTGTCTTTCTACATTGGGACTCATAGTCTAGTCCTAGGCTATTGTAGGCAAAGGCGTATCTTTTAGTGGAATGAGAGGCATTCTGTAGTCGCGTGAAAGGACCTTTCAAGTCAATCTGATCTGTATTGTCCTGTGAAAAAAAGCGTTCTTAGACACAGTGAGGAGTTTTTGGGGATAATGGGAAAATCATTTCCAACTAAATGACAGGAATTTCTTAGTCCAATCATGAGGTGTGCTAGGCTTTTTTATACTGTGGCGGAAAGAGAGAGAGTATAACAGTCATTATAAATAAAGGGCCAAGGAAGTGACAGTTTATGGAAGGAACAATTTGCACATAGTTTTAGAATGTGGTCAGGAGGAGGACAATGTGCTTACACATATGAAACATTAGAAGGTAGACATTATGGAAGCACATATATTTCTTTATTTTTATTGTATTTGGGGAGAGGGGGTTAATATAGCACGTCCAATGTGGAAAAGTGCTTTCCATAGCACCTTGCAGGTGGGATACATCTAGAGCTGTGCAGTAGCCACCCATGCCCCAGACGTCAAAGAGAACACGAAGTTACACATGTTGGAAGTGAGGGTGAGACATTGAGGAGATATGATCCCTGTATGAAGCCGAGAGAAGGAGGAGGCGTGAACGTGCATCCATGTATGCAGGCGAGAAGGGAAGGAGCATTGGTCATGCATCCCTGCATGAGGGTGAGACAGGGAGGAGATATGATCCCCGTATGAAGCCGAGAGAAGGAGGAGGCGTGAACGTGCATCCATGTATGCGGGCGAGACAGGAAGGAGCGTTGGTCATGCATCCCTGCATGAAGGTGAGACAGGGAGGAGATATGATCCCCGTATGAAGCCGAGAGAAGGAGGAGACGTGAACGTGCATCCATGTATGCAGGCGAGAAGGGAAGGAGCATTGGTCATGCATCCCTGCATGAGGGTCAGTGCAGCATTCGATCTAGTGGATCACAGTCTTCTTATCAAGGCGCTTAGGGAGAGCGTTGGCTGCTCGGAGGGAGCTATTGACTGGCTCTTATCCTTTCTTTCTAACCGCCAAGCGAGAGTTCACTGGGGTAATAGTTTCTCCGACTCTTGCGACATCCTATTCGGAGTGCCCCAGGGTGCTAGCCTATCCCCAATGCTCTTTAACATTTACATGCGCACTCTGTGCACCCTTCTGGTGAATGCCGGAGTGTCATTTACTAACTACGCAGATGACACCCAACTCATATTGGAGTTGGGGGGTAGGAACCACGCCACAGATAGTGAAACGCTCACCAAGGTTTATAAGCTAATTGACGACTGGATGCAGGCAAACTGGATGTGCCTGAACGACTCCAAAACAGAATTGATGTTGTTTGGCTCCAGTCGTCGGTTGGAAAAACTGGGAGCAGAGTACAGCTCTTTTCAAATTAAAAATGCCACTATCCAAGTGGTTCCCAAGGTAAAGACCCTAGGCATGATGGTCGATTCAGCTGTCGACTCTCACGCCCAAACCAATTTCCTCCAAAAAAATTCAGCTTATTATCTTAGGCTCATGAAAGCAATCAAACCATTGCTTAATGAAGCAAACAGGGCAACGATAGCCAGAGCCATCATTCTCTCACGGCTCGACTATGGGAATTCCCTCTTGTTGGGGGCCGCTTCCAAGGATCTATCCAGCTGTCAGGTGATCCAGAACAACGCGGTCAGAATAGTAAAAAACCTGAAAAGGAAAGACCATGTTACTGAAGAGAGGCTAGCGCTGCATTGGCTCAGGGTAGAGGAGCGCATTAAGTTCAAAGCCCTCTGCTTGGTTCACAAATGCCTGTATGGCTCAGCGCCCCCCTATTTGAAAACACACTTAAGGCCCTACAACCCCACCAAAAACCTTCGCTCGGGTGGAAAATGTCTTCTGCTCGTGCCCAAGTTTAAGCTAAAAACAGGGCTGGGCAGATCTTTTCTTGTGCTGGCTCCCAAACTGTGGAACAGCGTCCCGGAATCACTTAGGTCCGAAGTCAGTCACCCAGTTTTTAGGAAGAGGCTGAAAACATACCTCTTTAGATAAGAACCCGTGTGCACAGGTCCTTAGTTAGAGATTGCGCCGCTCATTAGCTAGCTGTACCGTTTGTCCGTCCCATACGTGTTGTCTGTCTTCGGTCTCGCAGTATCAGTGTTCTATGTACAAGCGCCCTGATGCCTGCGGGCTATCGGCGCTATATAAAAACTAAATACATACATACATACATACAGGGTGAGACAGGGAGGAGATATGATCCCCGTATGAAGCCGAGAGAAGGAGGAGGCGTGAACGTGCATCCATGTATGCGGGTGAGACAGGAAGGAGCATTGGTCATGCATCCCTGCATGAGGGTGAGACAGGGAGGAGATATGATCCCCGTATGAAGCCGAGAGAAGGAGGAGGCGTGAACGTGCATCCATGTATGCGGGCGAGACGGGAAGGAGCATTGGTCATGCATCCCTGCATGAGGGTGAGACAGGGAGGAGATAAAATCCCTGTATGAAGCCAAGAGAACGAGGCGGCATGAACATGCATCCTTGTATGCAGGTGTGACATGGAGTCATCATGAACATGCATCCCTTTATAAGGACATAACATGGAGGACGCATGAACATGAATGCCTGAATTTTATGGTGGTGGCCTTCGGGTGATTTGGCACGTGCAATTGGTGAAGAGCACTTCTCCTGCGCAAAAAAATAAATGTACTATTAGCACCCCGGAGGGAGCCTCTGCACTTCTTATAGGGAGAAAACTCTGCAATGGAAGGGGACAGGGTCAATAACAGCTGTAAACTCTCACAAGACCATCACTGCTCTCACACTTTCCTGCTCTCAGGCTGGCGTGCCATTATCGGCCCTGGCTGCCGCACCATTGCCAGGTTTGTGTAACTATATTATTTCTAATTGGCTCCACTTTGATGACTTTCATTTGGATTCTGACTTGATTATTGAGATCTTAAATAAGTGACTGGGGATCAGGTGTCCACTTATTCTCATGGATAACATCACAACCAACCTTTAATTCAAACATGAGTCATGACATCACAGATGGAGTACAGCTTATGATAGAGGTGGAACGTCACATTGTAGCAGCCCAAGTAGCTCGCTGTGATCGTATAGTGGTTAGTACTCTGCGTTGTCACGGCAGTTGGGCAGATATTTTAGAATTTCCATTAATGCATTGGCAATCTCTGTGGAGGACTGAAACAATTCGATATGTCCTGTTACTGTTATGAACCTTTTGTTTCTTTAATGCTCTTTGCACACTTTTTCATCGGGTGACTGTAATGTATTTCAACCAAATCTAATTAAGAGCGCATTATGTGGTGACATTTGCAGTGCATGAAACATTATAACACTGCCATTTACGTCAATAACCACTAGCTTGATTAAGACATATGTATTGCAGCGACAGTATTTCCCAGTTACAAATGGGAATAAAAACAACATCCGCGAGGGATTGAACCAACGACATTTAACTGATGTTGCCAATGGAGCGCGTTACAGAGAGCGCGAGGTCCCGCCTTTACAGTCACACGCTGATGATAATACAGATGTTTAAATAAACAGGCATTTCTGTGGACTTGTGGTCTTTCTACATTGGGACTCATAGTCTAGTCCTAGGCTATTGTAGGCACTGGCGTATCTTTTAGTGGAATGAGAGGCATTCTGTAGTCGCGTGAAAGGACCTTTCAAGTCAATCTGATCTGTATTGTCCTGTGAAAAAAAGCGTTCTTAGACACAGTGAGGAGTTTTTGGGGATAATGGGAAAATCATTTCCAACTAAATGACAGGAATTTCTTAGTCCAATCATGAGGTGTGCTAGGCTTTTTTATACTGTGGCGGAAAGAGAGAGAGTATAACAGTCATTATAAATAAAGGGCCAAGGAAGTGACAGTTTATGGAAGGAACAATTTGCACATAATTTTAGAATGTGGTCAGGAGGAGGACAATGTGCTTACACATATGAAACATTAGAAGGTAGACATTATGGAAGCACATATATTTCTTTATTTTTATTGTATTTGTGGAGAGGGGGTTAATATAGCACGTCCAATGTGGAAAAGTGCTTTCCATAGCACCTTGCAGGTGGGCGACATCTAGAGCTGTGCAGTAGCCACCCATGCCCCAGACGTCAAAGAGAACAAGAAGTTACACATGTTGGAAGTGAGGGTGAGACATTGAGGAGATATGATCCCCGTATGAAGCCGAGAGAAGGAGGAGGCGTGAACGTGCATCCATGTATGCAGGCGAGAAGGGAAGGAGCATTGGTCATGCATCCCTGCATGAGGGTGAGACAGGGAGGAGATATGATCCCCGTATGAAGCCGAGAGAAGGAGGAGGCGTGAACGTGCATCCATGTATGCGGGCGAGACAGGAAGGAGCGTTGGTCATGCATCCCTGCATGAGGGTGAGACAGGGAGGAGATATGATCCCCGTATGAAGCCGAGAGAAGGAGGAGGCGTGAACGTGCATCCATGTATGCAGGCGAGAAGGGAAGGAGCATTGGTCATGCATCCCTGCATGAGGGTGAGACAGGGAGGAGATATGATCCCCGTATGAAGCCGAGAGAAGGAGGAGGCGTGAACGTGCATCCATGTATGCGGGCGAGACAGGAAGGAGCATTGGTCATGCATCCCTGCATGAGGGTGAGACAGGGAGGAGATATGATCCCCGTATGAAGCCGAGAGAAGGAGGAGGCGTGAATGTGCATCCATGTATGCGGGCGAGACGGGAAGGAGCATTGGTCATGCATCCCTTCCTGAGGGTGAGACAGGGAGGAGATAAAATCCCTGTATGAAGCCGAGAGAACGAGGAGACATGAACGTGCATCCATGTATGCGGGCGAGAAGGGAAGGAGCATTGGTCATGCATCCCTGCATGAGGGTGAGACAGGGAGGAGATAAAATCCCTGTATGAAGCCAAGAGAACGAGGCGGCATGAACATGCATCCTTGTATGCAGGTGTGACATGGAGTCATCATGAACATGCATCCCTTTATAAGGACATAACATGGAGGACGCATGAACATGAATGCCTGAATTTTATGGTGGTGGCCTTCGGGTGATTTGGCACGTGCAATTGGTGAAGAGCACTTCTCCAGCGCAAAAAAAAATGTACTATTAGCACCCCGGAGGGAGCCTCTGCACTTCTTATAGGGAGAAAACTCTGCAATGGAAGGGGACAGGGTCAATAACAGCTGTAAACTCTCACAAGACCATCACTGCTCTCACACTTTCCTGCTCTCAGGCTGACGGGCCATTATCGGCCCTGGCTGCCGCACCATTGCCAGGTTTGTGTAACTATATTATTTCTAATTGGCTCCACTTTGATGACTTTCATTTGGATTCTGACTTGATTATTGAGATCTTAAATAAGTGACTGGGGATCAGGTGTCCACTTATTCTCATGGATAACATCACAACCAACCTTTAATTCAAACATGAGTCATGACATCACAGATGGAGTACAGCTTATGATAGAGGTGGAACGTCACATTGTAGCAGCCCAAGTAGCTCGCTGTGATCGTATAGTGGTTAGTACTCTGCGTTGTGGCCGCAGCAACCTCGGTTGGAATCCGAGTCACGGCATTGCGGTGAGGCAATGTCACGGCAGTTGGGCAGATATTTTAGAATTTCCATTAATACATTGGCAATCTCTGTGGAGGACAGAAACAATTCGATATGTCTTGTTACTGTTATGAACCTTTTGTTTCTTTAATGCTCTTTGCACACTTTTTCATCGGGTGACTGTAATGTATTTCAACCAAATCTAACTAAGAGCGCATTATGTGGTGACATTTGCAGTACATGAAACATTATAACACTGCCATTTACGTCAATAACCACTAGCTTGATTAAGACATATGTATTGCAGCGACAGTATTTCCCAGTTACAAATGGGAATAAAAACAACATCCGCGAGGGATTGAACCAACGACATTTAACTGATGTTGCCAATGGAGCGCGTTACAGAGAGCGCGAGGTCCCGCCTTTACAGTCACACGCTGATGATAATACAGATGTTTAAATAAACAGGCATATCTGTGGACTTGTGGTCTTTCTACATTGGGACTCATAGTCTAGTCCTAGGCTATTGTAGGCACTGGCGTATCTTTTAGTGGAATGAGAGGCATTCTGTAGTCGCGTGAAAGGACCTTTCAAGTCAATCTGATCTGTATTGTCCTGTGAAAAAAAGCGTTCTTAGACACAGTGAGGAGTTTTTGGGGATAATGGGAAAATCATTTCCAACTAAATGACAGGAATTTCTTAGTCCAATCATGAGGTGTGCTAGGCTTTTTTATACTGTGGCGGAAAGAGAGAGAGAGTATAACAGTCATTATAAATAAAGGGCCAAGGAAGTGACAGTTTATGGAAGGAACAATTTGCACATAGTTTTAGAATGTGGTCAGGAGGAGGACAATGTGCTTGCACATATGAAACGTTAGAAGGTAGACATTATGGAAGCACATATATTTCTTTATTTTTATTGTATTTGTGGAGAGGGGGTTAATATAGCACGTCCAATGTGGAAAGTGCTTTCCATAGCACCTTGCAGGTGGGCGACATCTAGAGCTGTGCAGTAGCCACCCATACCCCAGACGTCAAAGAGAACAAGAAGTTACACATGTTGGAAGTGAGGATGAGACATTGAGGAGATATGATCCCCGTATGAAGCCGAGAGAAGGAGGAGGCGTGAACGTGCATCCATGTATGCAGGCGAGAAGGGAAGGAGCATTGGTCATGCATCCCTGCATGAGGGTGAGACAGGGAGGAGATATGATCCCCGTATGAAGCCGAGAGAAGGAGGAGGCGTGAACGTGCATCCATGTATGCGGGCGAGACAGGAAGGAGCATTGGTCATGCATCCCTGCATGAGGGTGAGACAGGGAGGAGATATGATCCCCGTATGAAGCCGAAAGAAGGAGGAGGCGTGAACGTGCATCCATGTATGCAGGCGAGAAGGGAAGGAGCATTGGTCATGCATCCCTGCATGAGGGTGAGACAGGGAGGAGATATGATCCCCGTATGAAGCCGAGAGAAGGAGGAGGCGTGAACGTGCATCCATGTATGCGGGCGAGACAGGAAGGAGCATTGGTCATGCATCCCTGCATGAGGGTGAGACAGGGAGGAGATATGATCCCCGTATGAAGCCGAGAGAAGGAGGAGGCGTGAACGTGCATCCATGTATGCGGGCGAGACGGGAAGGAGCATTGGTCATGCATCCCTTCCTGAGGGTGAGACAGGGAGGAGATAAAATCCCCGTATGAAGCCGAGAGAACGAGGAGACATGAACGTGCATCCATGTATGCGGGCGAGAAGGGAAGGAGCATTGGTCATGCATCCCTGCATGAGGGTGAGACAGGGAGGAGATAAAATCCCTGTATGAAGCCAAGAGAACGAGGCGGCATGAACATGCATCCTTGTATGCAGGTGTGACATGGAGTCATCATGAACATGCATCCCTTTATAAGGACATAACATGGAGGACGCATGAACATGAATGCCTGAATTTTATGGTGGTGGCCTTCGGGTGATTTGGCACGTGCAATTGGTGAAGAGCACTTCTCCTGCGCAAAAAAATAAATGTACTATTAGCACCCCGGAGGGAGCCTCTGCACTTCTTATAGGGAGAAAACTCTGCAATGGAAGGGGACAGGGTCAATAACAGCTGTAAACTCTCACAAGACCATCACTGCTCTCACACTTTCCTGCTCTCAGGCTGGCGGGCCATTATCGGCCCTGGCTGCCGCACCATTGCCAGGTTTGTGTAACTATATTATTTCTAATTGGCTCCACTTTGATGACTTTCATTTGGATTCTGACTTGATTATTGAGATCTTAAATAAGTGACTGGGGATCAGGTGTCCACTTATTCTCATGGATAACATCACAACCAACCTTTAATTTAAACATGAGTCATGACATCACAGATGGAGTACAGCTTATGATAGAGGTGGAACGTCACATTGTAGCAGCCCAAGTAGCTCGCCGTGATCGTATAGTGGTTAGTACTCTGCGTTGTGGCCGCAGCAACCTCGGTTCGCACGGCATTGCGGTGAGGCAATGTCACGGCAGTTGGGCAGATATTTTAGAATTTCCATTAATACATTGGCAATCTCTGTGGAGGACTGAAACAATTCGATTTGTCCTGTTACTGTTATGAACCTTTTGTTTCTTTAATGCTCTTTGCACACTTTTTCATCGGGTGACTGTAATGTATTTCAACCAAATCTAATTAAGAGCGCATTATGTGGTGACATTTGCAGTACATGAAACATTATAACACTGCCATTTACGTCAATAACCACTAGCTTGATTAAGACATATGTATTGCAGCGACAGTATTTCCCAGTTACAAATGGGAATAAAAACAACATCCGCGAGGGATTGAACCAACGACATTTAACTGATGTTGCCAATGGAGCGCGTTACAGAGAGCGCGAGGTCCCGCCTTTACAGTCACACGCTGATGATAATACAGATGTTTAAATAAACAGGCATATCTGTGGACTTGTGGTCTTTCTACATTGGGACTCATAGTCTAGTCCTAGGCTATTGTAGGCAAAGGCGTATCTTTTAGTGGAATGAGAGGCATTCTGTAGTCGCGTGAAAGGACCTTTCAAGTCAATCTGATCTGTATTGTCCTGTGAAAAAAAGCGTTCTTAGACACAGTGAGGAGTTTTTGGGGATAATGGGAAAATCATTTCCAACTAAATGACAGGAATTTCTTAGTCCAATCATGAGGTGTGCTAGGCTTTTTTATACTGTGGCGGAAAGAGAGAGAGTATAACAGTCATTATAAATAAAGGGCCAAGGTAGTGACAGTTTATGGAAGGAACAATTTGCACATAGTTTTAGAATGTGGTCAGGAGGAGGACAATGTGCT
Source organism: Ambystoma mexicanum (assembly GCF_040938575.1). Lineage (NCBI taxonomy): Eukaryota > Metazoa > Chordata > Amphibia > Caudata > Ambystomatidae > Ambystoma > Ambystoma mexicanum. Next base: position 3,926,417 of record NW_027182322.1, read on the forward strand.
TACACATATGAAACATTAGAAGGTAGACATTATGGAAGCACATATATTTCTTTATTTTTATTGTATTTGGGAAGAGGGGGTTAATATAGCACGTCCAATGTGGAAAAGTGCTTTCCATAGCACCTTGCAGGTGGGCGACATCTAGAGCTGTGCAGTAGCCACCCATGCCCCAGACGTCAAAGAGAACAAGAAGTTACACATGTTGGAAGTGAGGGTGAGACATTGAGGAGATATGATCCCCGTATGAAGCCGAGAGAAGGAGGAGGCGTGAACGTGCATCCATGTATGCAGGCGAGAAGGGAAGGAGCATTGGTCATGCATCCCTGCATGAGGGTGAGACAGGGAGGAGATATAATCCCCGTATGAAGCCGAGAGAAGGAGGAGGTGTGAACGTGCATCCATGTATGCGGGCGAGACAGGAAGGAGCGTTGGTCATGCATCCCTGCATGAGGGTGAGACAGGGAGGAGATATGATCCCCGTATGAAGCCGAGAGAAGGAGGAGGCGTGAACGTGCATCCATGTATGCAGGCGAGAAGGGAAGGAGCATTGGTCATGCATCCCTGCATGAGGGTGAGACAGGGAGGAGATATGATCCCCGTATGAAGCCGAGAGAAGGAGGAGGCGTGAACGTGCATCCATGTATGCGGGCGAGACAGGAAGGAGCATTGGTCATGCATCCCTGCATGAGGGTGAGACAGGGAGGAGATATGATCCCCGTATGAAGCCGAGAGAAGGAGGAGGCGTGAACGTGCATCCATGCATGCAGGCGAGAAGGGAAGCAGCATTGGTCATGCATCCCTGCATGAGGGTGAGACAGGGAGGAGATATGATCCCCGTATGAAGCCGAGAGAAGGAGGAGGCGTGAACGTGCATCCATGTATGCGGGCGAGACAGGAAGGAGCATTGGTTATGCATCCCTGCATGAGGGTGAGACAGGGAGGAGATATGATCCCCGTATGAAGCCGAGAGAAGGAGGAGGCGTGAACATGCATCCATGTATGCGGGCGAGACGGGAAGGAGCATTGGTCATGCATCCCTTCCTGAGGGTGAGACAGGGAGGAGATAAAATCCCTGTATGAAGCCGAGAGAACGAGGAGACATGAGCGTGCATCCATGTATGCGGGCGAGAAGGGAAGGAGCATTGGTCATGCATCCCTGCATGAGGGTGAGACAGGGAGGAGATAAAATCCCTGTATGAAGCCCAGAGAACGAGGTGGCATGAACATGCATCCTTGTATGCAGGTGTGACATGGAGTCATCATGAACATGCATCCCTTTATAAGGACATAACATGGAGGACGCATGAACATGAATGCCTGAATTTTATGGTGGTGGCCTTCGGGTGATTTGGCACGTGCAATTGGTGAAGAGCACTTCTCCTGCGCAAAAAAATAAATGTACTATTAGCACCCCGGAGGGAGCCTCTGCACTTCTTATAGGGAGAAAACTCTGCAATGGAAGGGGACAGGGTCAATAACAGCTGTAAACTCTCACAAGACCATCACTGCTCTCACACTTTCCTGCTCTCAGGCTGGTGGTCCATTATCAGCCCTGGCTGCCGCACCATTGCCAGGTTTGTGTAACTATATTATTTCTAATTGGCTCCACTTTGATGACTTTCATTTGGATTCTGACTTGATTATTGAGATCTTAAATAAGTGACTGGGGATCAGGTGTCCACTTATTCTCATGGATAACATCACAACCAACCTTTAATTCAAACATGAGTCATGACATCACAGATGGAGTACAGCTTATGATAGAGGTGGAACGTCACATTGTAGCAGCCCAAGTAGCTCGCCGTGATCGTATAGTGGTTAGTACTCTGCGTTGTGGCTGCAGCAACCTCGGTTCGAATCCGAGTCACGACATTGCGGTGAGGCAATGTCACGGCAGTTGGGCAGAAATTTTAGAATTTCCATTAATACATTGGCAATCTCTGTGGAGGACTGAAACAATTCGATATGTCCTGTTACTGTTATGAACCTTTTGTTTCTTTAATGCTCTTTGCACACTTTTTCATCGGGTGACTGTAATGTATTTCAACCAAATCTAATTAAGAGCGCATTATGTGGTGACATTTGCAGTACATGAAACATTATAACACTGCCATTTACGTCAATAACCACTAGCTTGATTAAGACATATGTATTGCAGCGACAGTATTTCCCAGTTACAAATGGGAATAAAAACAACATCCGCGAGGGATTGAACCAACGACATTTAACTGATGTTGCCAATGGAGCGCGTTACAGAGAGCGCGAGGTCCCGCTTTTACAGTCACACGCTGATGATAATACAGATGTTTAAATAAACAGGCATATCTGTGGACTTGTGGTCTTTCTACATTGGGACTCATAGTCTAGTCCTAGGCTATTGTAGGCACTGGCGTATCTTTTAGTGGAATGAGAGGCATTCTGTAGTCGCGTGAAAGGACCTTTCAAGTCAATCTGATCTGTATTGTCCTGTGAAAAAAAGCGTTCTTAGACACAGTGAGGAGTTTTTGGGGATAATGGGAAAATCATTTCCAACTAAATGACAGGAATTTCTTAGTCCAATCATGAGGTGTGCTAGGCTTTTTTATACTGTGGCGGAAAGAGAGAGAGTATAACAGTCATTATAAATAAAGGGGCAAGGAAGTGACAGTTTATGGAAGGAACAATTTGCACATAGTTTTAGAATGTGGTCAGGAGGAGGACAATGTGCTTACACATATGAAACATTAGAAGGTAGACATTATGGAAGCACATATATTTCTTTATTTTTATTGTATTTGGGGAGAGGGGGTTAATATAGCACGTCCAATGTGGAAAAGTGCTTTCCATAGCACCTTGCAGGTGGGCGACATCTAGAGCTGTGCAGTAGCCACCCATGCCCCAGACGTCAAAGAGAACAAGAAGTTACACATGTTGGAAGTGAGGGTGAGACATTGAGGAGATATGATCCCCGTATGAAGCCAAGAGAAGGAGGAGGCGTGAACGTGCATCCATGTATGCAGGCGAGAAGGGAAGGAGCGTTGGTCATGCATCCCTGCATGAGGGTGAGACAGGGAGGAGATATGATTCCCGTATGAAGCCGAGAGAAGGAGGAGGCGTGAACGTGCATCCATGTATGCGGGCGAGACAGGAAGGAGCGTTGGTCATGCATCCCTGCATGAGGGTGAGACAGGGAGGAGATATGATCCCCGTATGAAGCCGAGAGAAGGAGGAGGCGTGAACGTGCATCCATGTATGCAGGCGAGAAGGGAAGGAGCATTGGTCATGCATCCCTGCATGAGGGTGAGACAGGGAGGAGATATGATCCCCGTATGAAGCCGAGAGAAGGAGGAGGCGTGAACGTGCATCCATGTATGCGGGCGAGACGGGAAGGAGCATTGGTCATGCATCCCTTCCTGAGGGTGAGACAGGGAGGAGATAAAATCCCTGTATGAAGCCAAGAGAACGAGCTGGCATGAACATGCATCCTTGTATGCAGGTGTGACATGGAGTCATCATGAACATGCATCCCTTTATAAGGACATAACATGGAGGACGCATGAACATGAATGCCTGAATTTTATGGTGGTGGCCTTCGGGTGATTTGGCACGTGCAATTGGTGAAGAGCACTTCTCCTGCACAAAAAAATAAATGTACTATTAGCACCCCGGAGGGAGCCTCTGCACTTCTTATAGGGAGAAAACTCTGCAATGGAAGGGGACAGGGTCAATAACAGCTGTAAACTCTCACAAGACCATCACTGCTCTCACACTTTCCTGCTCTCAGGCTGGCGGGCCATTATCGGCCCTGGCTGCCGCACCATTGCCAGGTTTGTGTAACTATATTATTTCTAATTGGCTCCACTTTGATGACTTTCATTTGGATTCTGACTTGATTATTGAGGTCTTAAATAAGTGACTGGGGATCAGGTGTCCACTTATTCTCATGGATAACCTCACAACCAACCTTTAATTCAAACATGAGTCATGACATCACAGATGGAGTACAGCTTATGATAGAGGTGGAACGTCACATTGTAGCAGCCCAAGTAGCTCGCTGTGATCGTATAGTGGTTAGTACTCTGCTTTGTGGCCACAGAAACCTCGGTTCGAATCCGAGTCACGGCATTGCGGTGAGGCAATGTCACGGCAGTTGGGCAGATATTTTAGAATTTCCATTAATACATTGGCAATCTCTGTGGAGGACTGAAACAATTCGATATGTCCTGTTACTGTTATGAACCTTTTGTTTCTTTAATGCTCTTTGCACACTTTTTCATCGGGTGACTGTAATGTATTTCAACCAAATCTAATTAAGAGCGCATTATGTGGTGACATTTGCAGTACATGAAACATTATAACACTGCCATTTACGTCAATAACCACTAGCTTGATTAAGACATATGTATTGCAGCGACAGTATTTCCCAGTTACAAATGGGAATAAAAACAACATCCGCGAGGGATTGAACCAACGACATTTAACTGATGTTGCCAATGGAGCGCGTTACAGAGAGCGCGAGGTCCCGCCTTTACAGTCACACACTGATGATAATACAGATGTTTAAATAAACAGGCATATCTGTGGACTTGTGGTCTTTCTACATTGGGACTCATAGTCTAGTCCTAGGCTATTGTAGGCACTGGCGTATCTTTTAGTGGAATGAGAGGCATTCTGTAGTCGCGTGAAAGGACCTTTCAAGTCAATCTGATCTGTATTGTCCTGTGAAAAAAAGCGTTCTTAGACACAGTGAGGAGTTTTTGGGGATAATGGGAAAATCATTTCCAACTAAATGACAGGAATTTCTTAGTCCAATCATGAGGTGTGCTAGGCTTTTTTATACTGTGGCGGAAAGAGCGAGAGTATAACAGTCATTATAAATAAAGGGCCAAGGAAGTGACAGTTTATGGAAGGAACAATTTGCACATAGTTTTAGAATGTGGTCAGGAGGAGGACAATGTGCTTACACATATGAAACATTAGAAGGTAGACATTATGGAAGCACATATATTTCTTTATTTTTATTGTATTTGGGGAGAGGGGGTTAATATAGCACGTCCAATGTGGAAAAGTGCTTTCCATAGCACCTTGCAGGTGGGCGACATCTAGAGCTGTGCAGTAACCACCCATGCCCCAGACGTCAAAGAGAACAAGAAGTTACACATGTTGGAAGTGAGGGTGAGACATTGAGGAGATATGATCCCCGTATGAAGCCGAGAGAAGGAGGAGGCGTGAACGTGCATCCATGTATGCGGGCGAGACAGGAAGGAGCGTTGGTCATGCATCCCTGCATGAGGGTGAGACAGGGAGGAGATATGATCCCCGTATGAAGCCGAGAGAAGGAGGAGGCGTGAACGTGCATCCATGTATGCGGGCGAGACAGGAAGGAGCGTTGGTCATGCATCCCTGCATGAGGGTGAGACAGGGAGGAGATATGATCCCCGTATGAAGCCGAGAGAAGGAGGAGGCGTGAACGTGCATCCATGTATGCGGGCGAGACAGGAAGGAGCATTGGTCATGCATCCCTGCATGAGGGTGAGACAGGGAGGAGATATGATCCCCGTATGAAGCCGAGAGAAGGAGGAGGCGTGAACGTGTATCCATGTATGCGGGCGAGACGGGAAGGAGCATTGGTCATGCATCCCTTCCTGAGGGTGAGACAGGGAGGAGATAAAATCCCAGTATGAAGCCGAGAGAACGAGGAGACATGAACGTGCATCCATGTATGCGGGCGAGAAGGGAAGGAGCATTGGTCATGCATCCCTGCATGAGGGTGAGACAGGGAGGAGATAAAATCCCTGTATGAAGCCAAGAGAACGAGGTGGCATGAACATGCATCCTTGTATGCAGGTGTGACATGGAGTCATCATGAACATGCATCCCTTTATAAGGACATAACATGGAGGACGCATGAACATGAATGCCTGAATTTTATGGTGGTGGCCTTCGGGTGATTTGGCACGTGCAATTGGTGAAGAGCACTTCTCCTGCGCAAAAAAATAAATGTACTATTAGCACCCCGGAGGGAGCCTCTGCACTTCTTATAGGGAGAAAACTCTGCAATGGAAGGGGACAGGGTCAATAACAGCTGTAAACTCTCACAAGACCATCACTGCTCTCACACTTTCCTGCTCTCAGGCTGGCGGGCCATTATCAGCCCTGGCTGCCGCACCATTGCCAGGTTTGTGTAACTATATTATTTCTAATTGGCTCCACTTTGATGACTTTCATTTGGATTCTGACTTGATTATTGAGATCTTAAATAAGTGACTGGGGATCAGGTGTCCACTTATTCTCATGGATAACATCACAACCAACCTTTAATTCAAACATGAGTCATGACATCACAGATGGAGTACAGCTTATGATAGAGGTGGAACGTCACATTGTAGCAGCCCAAGTAGCTCGCTGTGATCATATAGTGGTTAGTACTCTGCGTTGTGGCCGCAGCAACCTCAGTTCAAATCCGAGTCACGGCATTGCGGTGAGGCAATGTCACGGCAGTTGGGCAGATATTTTAGAATTTCCATTAATACATTGGCAATCTCTGTGGAGGACTGAAACAATTTGATATGTCCTGTTACTGTTATGAACCTTTTGTTTCTTTAATGCTCTTTGCACACTTTTTCATCGGGTGACTGTAATGTATTTCAACCAAATCTAATTAAGAGCGCATTATGTGGTGACATTTGCAGTACATGAAACATTATAACACTGCCATTTACGTCAATAACCACTAGCTTGATTAAGACATATGTATTGCAGTGTAACGCTCACCTGATTCTCGCAGAGGCGCCGGTCTTGACTGGGCGACTACCGTATCTTCAAAGGTGATGTGTAGCACCCGGTTGGCTCTTTGGGCTGGACCTCTGTGCACTGTATGCCTGACGTGTAGAGTAAGATGTCTGCAGATAGAAAATATGGGGTTAATGAACTGGGGTTATTGGGGTGTCCCTATCTCTTTCCTCTTCTCCTCTCCTGTAGACCCCCAAAGGTTAACGCTCTCACCTTAGGTAAGTGAATGCCGAGCTCTCCATCTGCCTCGGGGCAGGGTGCTGTAACCAGTTTCTTCACTGGATAGGTAGCGCAGGCCTCTTGACTTCAGAGGACTGCTGTCCGTCGTTTACTGCACGAACGGTAAGTTTCGAGTCATTCAAATGTCTTTAAAGTCTTTAGTAATGATGTCTCTTGTTTTGCAGGGTTCCGGCGATGGCGGATGACGGGCTGAAGTGAGTTGAAGATGGAGCCTGTGTGATGAATAGAAGCGCCTGGAAGCACGTAAGTAAGCGCTTGTTGCCTGCTTCACTATGCGCTCTAACTGTCTTTTTATTTTGCAGGTACGAGTTCGGAGCGGCTGCAGGGTGCCGGAATACCCACTGGATTAGATGTGGAAAGGAGTAATGGCACGTGAGTATTAAAGTTCCCCAATGTCTTTAAACGCACCTTGTTTTGTCTTTCAGATGCGGGATGCAGCGCCGAAGGCCTCCGGAGCGTGCAAAGAGTTGGTAAACCTTTGTCTTTCAGATGCCGGAATGCTAACCTGTTCTTTCTTGTCTTTATAGGTGTTGCTGAAGACTGGATTCAGGATGGTAAGCCTTTGCCTTTCAGATGCCGGAATGCTAATCTGTTCTTTCTTGTCTTTATAGGTGTTGCTGAAGACTGGATTCAGGATGGTAAGCCTTTTTCCTTAGGCCCAGGACCGGATGCAGAAGAATCGATGAGCGTTCTGCTGCAGAGGTCGCAGAATAACGCAAAGCAAGATTCATCCACCGGGTGTGGTTTAAATAGCCTCCTGTAGTGCTTAGGTGTCTCCTTCCACAGCCACGCCTAAGTAAGAAAAGAGTTCCTGGTAAGAAAAGAGTTCCTGCCTTCCAGAAGAGTTCCAGTGTTCTGAATCTAGGGAGTGGCTCCAGCCCCACCCAACAGGAAAAGTAGTTCCAAACAGAAGAGGATCAGAGGCTCAACTGGCAGGCAAGTAAGCAGCATGGTCTGCTGAAGGTAAGTCCACCCAAGCATTATGAGCCCGGCGCTTCCAGCGCTGGGACTGGGCATATTTATGAGCCTGGTGCCACTGGCGCCAGGACTGGGTCCAAAAGGTCCCAATTGGGACTGGTTGGCACTCGGAACCTGGGTTATGGATCTGCTTCCAAGGGAGTTGGGAAAACCCTGACCTTTTGGAAGCAGAGATCATGACAGTACCCCCCCTCAAGGCCCCTCCCAAACCGGGCTTCTCCGGGGGTTTTGGCTTGTCAGGAAATGTTCGGTGAAATCTTTTGATTAGGCGAGGAGCGTGGACATATTCAGCAGGTTCCCAGGATCTCTCTTGGGGGCCGTAGCCTTTCCAGTCAATTAGGTAGAATAGTTTAGATTTGGAGATATTGGAGTCCAGAATGCTTTTGACTTCAAACTCGAGTTCTCCATCCACTAGGATAGGTTTTGGAGATTTGGTTAGTCGGGTTTGAGGTTGCACGGGTTTTAATAGAGAGACGTGGACGACCGGATGTATCTTCATGTGCGGGGGCAAGTCCAACTTGACCGCTACTGGGTTTACTATGGTAGTGATGGAATAGGGACCAAGGTATCTTGGGTTGAATGTGCATGGCCCTTTTAGAGATAGATATTTGGTGGATAACCAGACTTGATCCCCTACTTGATAGTGAGGGGCTTCCTTCCGATGTTGATCTGCTCCTTTCTTGTATTGTTCTTTAGCCCTTTGAAGGTGAGAAACAGCTTCCTTAAAGGCTTGGGTGATTGTAGAATGCAGGTAGTCTACTGCTGGTGTTTCAAGATCTTGGAGGGGATCCAACTCCGAGGTTCGAGGGTGACTGCCGTACAAAAGAAAAAACGGGGTTTTCCCAGTTCCCGAATGGACAGAGTTATTGTAGGCATACTCGGCTATCCAAAGGATATCATTCCAAGTTTTTTCAGTTTGTTGCAGCATGCAGCGTAAATACTGTTCCAGAGTTTGATTGGTCCTCTCGGTTTGTCCGTCGGTCTGAGGGTGGTGACTGGTCGATAGTCTCACATCAATTTGAGCCGACCGACAGCAACTTCGCCAAAAATGAGAAATAAATTGACTACCTCGATCCGAAATTAGAACCGAAGGAAAACCGTGCAGTCGGACGATGTTTTCGAGAAATTCTCGGGCCAGAGTTGCTGCTGTTGGCAAGCCTTTGAGCGGAATGAAATGCGCCATCTTGGAGAATAAGTCCACGATTACTAGAATCGTATTGTATCCGGAGCATGGAGGTAGATCGGTGATGAAGTCCATAGAAAGCGTATGCCAAGGGCGAGGTGGGATGTCAATAGGGCGTAAGAGGCCTGCTGGTCTTTCCTTTTGACTCTTGTTTTGGGCGCATACTCCACAGGACATTATAAAGTCTCTGATATCTTTTTTCCAAGATGGCCACCAGAAGTAGCGCTTGATCTTTTCTGAGGTCTTGGCTATACCGGGATGACCTTCCATTAAAGAGTCGTGATAACAAGAGATTACTTTTTTCTGTAAATCTGTGCTGGGTAGGTATAATCGTTCTTGGAAATACAATAAGTTGTCCTTTACTGCAAAGTCCTTTCCCTGCAGATGCCAATTCTGTATGTCTGCTGGAGTTACAAGTTGCCTGGCTTTATCCTTAACTTCCTCTATGGATCCTGTGGCGATTACACCCAGAATTCTTTGTTCGGGAATGATTGGTACAAGTTTAGGGTTGACCAGGTGTTCTTCCACTCCCATCCGAGAAAGGGCATCGGCTTTACCGTTCTTTGTACCAGGTCGATAGGTAATTATGAAGTCAAACTCGGCAAAGAATAATGCCCAACGGAGTTGTCTAGAGGATTGGGCTTTTGCGGTCTTCAAATATTGCAGGTTTCGGTGATCCGTAATCACAGTAACGGTGTGTCGGGCCCCCAGCAGATAATGCCGCCAAGCCTTAAAGGCAGACTTGATAGCCAGAAGTTCCTTGTCAGTAATCGTGTAATTGATTTCAGGAGGCGAGAATTTGCGGGACCAAAATGCCACGGGATGCAACTGATTGGTTACCGGGTCCTTTTGTGATAGAACTGCCCCCATGGCAAGGCTTGAAGCATCAGTTTCCACGATGTAGGGGAGTTCGGGGCGAGGGTGTTTTAAGATTGGTGCAGAGATAAATTTAGTCTTCAAATCCTGAAAAGCTTGTTCCGCCTCGGTAGACCATTCAAAACGTTTGTTTTTCTTTAACAAGGCAGTGATGGGCTGGACTATTCGAGAGAATTCGGGGATAAACCTGCGGTAAAAGTTAGCGAAGCCTAACATGCTTTGCATACCTTTTACGGAGGATGGTGATGGCCATTTGAGAACTGCATCGACCTTCTTTGAATCCATACGCACTCCGCCAGGTGATAATATGAATCCCAAGAATTCAACTTCAGTCACGTTGAAAACACATTTTTCCAACTTAGCGAAAAGTTTGTGTTGACGCAATCTTTCGAGGACCATTTTCACATGTTTCCGATGTTCAGATTCCGATGAAGAATAAACGAGGATGTCGTCAATGTAAACAACAACACATACATCTATGAGCTCTCTGAGGACATCGTTCATAAAATATTGAAAGGCGGCCGGGGCATTGCAAAGTCCGAAGGGCATGACCTGATATTCAAATAGCCCATACTTGGTGCGGAAGGCCGTCTTCCATTCATCGCCCTCTTTTACTCGTACCAAGTGGTAAGCTCCTCTAAGATCCAGCTTTGTATATATGCATGCTTTTCTGACTTGGTCCAGGAGTTCAGGGATCAAAGGTAACGGATATCTATTCTTAACGGTGATCTGGTTCAGGGAGCGATAATCGATACAAGTTCTAAGGTCTCCTTCCTTTTTTGGAACGAAGAACAAAGCTGAAGAAGCAGGGGACTTGGAAGGACGAATAAACCCATTTGCCAGGTATTGATCCAGGTATTGTCGAAGGTGAAGGTTCTCAGGCTCGGTGAGGGCATAAATTCTACTACAAGGAGGAGTAGATCCAGGTATCAGGTCTATCTGGCAGTCATAAGACCTATGAGGAGGTAGAGAGTTAGCCTGATCCTTCCGGAAAACATCTTGGTATTCTAGGTATTCGGGAGGTAACTGGGGAGTCTCTGAAGAAATTGCGGCCAGTGCAACACCAGGTGGAGGGTGACAAGTAGAGACACATTCTGGAAACTGGACCGTTCTTGCTCGCCAATCGATCAGAGGATTGTGTTTCTCTAACCAAGGTATTCCTAGAATAATCTGAAACTGAGGGGCCTTGATCACATCGAACACGATCTTCTCATGGTGTCCATCTTGACTTACTAGCGTCACCTCTTGAGTGGTAAGCGTTACTGGCCCGGAGGCTATCTCCGTACCATCCACCGTAGTAATGACGTCCTTTACAGCCTTGGGACAAAGAGTTAGATTCATCCTTAAAACCATTTCATGATCCACATAATTGCCGATGGCACCGCTGTCGACGTAAGCTTCAATTGCATGTAATCGATCCGGATTATCAGGGCTAATGAGGACCATAGGTATCACGAAATGCGAGGTCACGGAACTGGTTTTCACGCTCGGCAAGAGGATCTCTATTCTTGTCGGGCGAGGTCGTTTCCCTGCTCAGAGTTTGTAACTTTGGTAACTGCAGCTCCTACTGCCTTCCTGGCAGGTTTCACCGGACAGTCTCGAAGAAAGTGCCCTGAGTTTCCGCAATATAGGCATAATTGCAACTGTTTCCTCCTTTCCCGCTCCCTTTGTGTTAGAGGACCTTTCAGACCCCCTATTTGCATGGGTTCCCCGGAGTCTACTCCTTTGGAAGGAGTTGGCGGTTTGGAAAATACTCGAGCATCAAACTTGGAACGATCGGCCTTCCTGTTCTGCAGCCTGTGATCTATTTGAACGACCAAGTCTATATAATCCGAACAGTCTTGTGGGGGATTCACTACTTGGGCTAAAATGTCTTTGAGCTCTCCACGTAGACCTCTATAAAACAGCGTAATCCTTTTGTCCTCAGGCCATTGAGTTTCCACTATTAGTCTATTGAAAGATGCAATATAAGCCAAAAGGTCTTGATTACCCTGTCGCAACGAAAGAAGCTCATTGTCCAAGGCCTGCCCCTGTGAATGTCTTGCGAACAGTTTTTCCATACTAAGCTGAAAGGCTTGAAAATCATGGAGAACCGGATCATCTTGATTAACTAGAGGGATCGACCAGTCTGCCGCATTGCCACTAAGGTATGAAAGTACAAAAGCTACTTTTGCTTGATCAGTTGGAAAGGCTGCTGGCCGGCATAAGAAGTGCAACCGGCACTGATTGATAAATACTGCAAACCTCTTTGGGTCACCAGAAAATCGTTCGGGCGGAGCCAGAGGTACATTCCCAGGTAGGTTGATCTGCACTGGATTCATAGAGGATGTTGAAGGAAGATTTGCCCCTGATGCGGGTAACGGGGTCTGTCCGGCTTGTGACTGTAGCACTTGTCTAGCAAGATTGTCTGTTCTCTCCTTGGAAATAATTAGTTCCCTTCTTAGAGCATTCGTTTCCTGACGAGCTGCATGCACTTCTGCCCTTAGTTCCCCAAGTAACCGGGCTAGGGTGTCAGTATCCGAGGTTTCCATAGCGCCGGGGCGAGAGTTTTGCGGTAGGCTTTGCGTTCTGTAACGCTCACCTGATTCTCGCAGAGGCGCCGGTCTTGACTGGGCGACTACCGTATCTTCAAAGGTGATGTGTAGCACCCGGTTGGCTCTTTGGGCTGGACCTCTGTGCACTGTATGCCTGACGTGTAGAGTAAGATGTCTGCAGATAGAAAATATGGGGTTAATGAACTGGGGTTATTGGGGTGTCCCTATCTCTTTCCTCTTCTCCTCTCCTGTAGACCCCCAAAGGTTAACGCTCTCACCTTAGGTAAGTGAATGCCGAGCTCTCCATCTGCCTCGGGGCAGGGTGCTGTAACCAGTTTCTTCACTGGATAGGTAGCGCAGGCCTCTTGACTTCAGAGGACTGCTGTCCGTCGTTTACTGCACGAACGGTAAGTTTCAAGTCATTCAAATGTCTTTAAAGTCTTTAGTAATGATGTCTCTTGTTTTGCAGGGTTCCGGCGATGGCGGATGACGGGCTGAAGTGAGTTGAAGATGGAGCCTGTGTGATGAATAGAAGCGCCTGGAAGCACGTAAGTAAGCGCTTGTTGCCTGCTTCACTATGCGCTCTAACTGTCTTTTTATTTTGCAGGTACGAGTTCGGAGCGGCTGCAGGGTGCCGGAATACCCACTGGATTAGATGTGGAAAGGAGTAATGGCACGTGAGTATTAAAGTTCCCCAATGTCTTTAAACGCACCTTGTTTTGTCTTTCAGATGCGGGATGCAGCGCCGAAGGCCTCCGGAGCGTGCAAAGAGTTGGTAAACTTTTGTCTTTCAGATGCCGGAATGCTAACCTGTTCTTTCTTGTCTTTATAGGTGTTGCTGAAGACTGGATTCAGGATGGTAAGCCTTTGCCTTTCAGATGCCGGAATGCTAACCTGTTCTTTCTTGTCTTTATAGGTGTTGCTGAAGACTGGATTCAGGATGGTAAGCCTTTTTCCTTAGGCCCAGGACCGGATGCAGAAGAAACGATGAGCGTTCTGCTGCAGAGGTTGCAGAATAACGCAAAGCAAGATTCATCCACCGGGTGTGGTTTAAATAGCCTCCTGTAGTGCTTAGGTGTCTCCTTCCACAGCCACGCCTAAGTAAGAAAAGAGTTCCTGGTAAGAAAAGAGTTCCTGCCTTCCAGAAGAGTTCCAGTGTTCTGAATCTAGGGAGTGGCTCCAGCCCCACCCAACAGGAAAAGTAGTTCCAAACAGAAGAGGATCAGAGGCTCAACTGGCAGGCAAGTAAGCAGCATGGTCTGCTGAAGGTAAGTCCACCCAAGCATTATGAGCCCGGCGCTTCCAGCGCTGGGACTGGGCATATTTATGAGCCTGGTGCCACTGGCGCCAGGACTGGGTCCAAAAGGTCCCAATTGGGACTGGTTGGCACTCGGAACCTGGGTTATGGATCTGCTTCCAAGGGAGTTGGGAAAACCCTGACCTTTTGGAAGCAGAGATCATGACATGCAGCGACAGTATTTCCCAGTTACAAATGGGAATAAAAACAACATCCGCGAGGGATTGAACCAACGACATTTAACTGATGTTGCCAATGGAGCGCGTTACAGAGAGCGCGAGGTCCCGCCTTTACAGTCACACGCTGATGATAATACAGATGTTTAAATAAACAGGCATATCTGTGGACTTGTGGTCTTTCTACATTGGGACTCATAGTCTAGTCCTAGGCTATTGTAGGCACTGGCGTATCTTTTAGTGGAATGAGAGGCATTCTGTAGTCACGTGAAAGGACCTTTCAAGTCAATCTGATCTGTATTGTCCTGTGAAAAAAAGCGTTCTTAGACACAGTGAGGAGTTTTTGGGGATAATGGGAAAATCATTTCCAACTAAATGACAGGAATTTCTTAGTCCAATCATGAGGTGTACTAGGCTTTTTTATACTGTGGCGGAAAGAGAGAGAGTATAACAGTCATTATAAATCAAGGGCCAAGGAAGGGACAGTTTATGGAAGGAACAATTTGCACATAGTTTTAGAATGTGGTCAGGAGGAGGACAATGTGCTTACACATATGAAACATTAGAAGGTAGACATTATGGAAGCACATATATTTCTTTTTTTTTATTGTATTTGGGGAGAGGGGGTTAATATAGCACGTCCAATGTGGAAAAGTGCTTTCCATAGCACCTTGCAGTTGGGCGACATCTAGAGCTGTGCAGTAGCCACCCATGCCCCAGACGTCAAAGAGAACAAGAAGTTACACATGTTGGAAGTGAGGGTGAGACATTGAGGAGATATGATCCCCGTATGAAGCCGTGAGAAGGAGGAGGCGTGAACGTGCATCCATGTATGCAGGCGAGAAGGGAAGGAGCATTGGTCATGCATCCCTGCATGAGGGTGAGACAGGGAGGAGATATGATCTCCGTATGAAGCCGAGAGAAGGAGGAGGCGTGAACGTGCATCCATGTATGCGGGCGAGACAGGAAGGAGCGTTGGTCATGCATCCCTGCATGAGGGTGAGACAGGGAGGAGATATGATCCCCGTATGAAGCCGAGAGAAGGAGGAGGCGTGAACGTGCATCCATGTATGCAGGCGAGAAGGGAAGGAGCATTGGTCATGCATCCCTGCATGAGGGTGAGACAGGGAGGAGATATGATCCCCGTATGAAGCCAAGAGAAGGAGGAGGCGTGAACGTGCATCCATGAATGCGGGCGAGACAGGAAGGAGCATTGGTCATGCATCCCTGCATGAGGGTGAGACAGGGAGGAGATATGATCCCCGTATGAAGCCGGGAGAAGGAGGAGGCGTGAACGTGCATCCATGTATGCGGGCGAGACGGGAAGGAGCATTGGTCATGCATCCCTTCCTGAGGGTGAGACAGGGAGGAGATAAAATCCCTGTATGAAGCCGAGAGAACGAGGAGACATGAACGTGCATCCATGTATGCGGGCGAGAAGGGAAGGAGCATTGGTCATGCATCCCTGCATGAGGGTGACACAGGGAGGAGATAAAATCCCTGTATGAAGCCAAGAGAACGAGGCGGCATGAACATGCATCCTTGTATGCAGGTGTGACATGGAGTCATCATGAACATGCATCCCTTTATAAGGACATAACATGGAGGACGCATGAACATGAATGCCTGAATTTTATGGTGGTGGCCTTCGGGTGATTTGGCACGTGCAATTGGTGAAGAGCACTTCTCCTGCGCAAAAAAATAAATGTACTATTAGCACCCCGGAGGGAGCCTCTGCACTTCTTATAGGGAGAAAACTCTGCAATGGAAGGGGACAGGGTCAATAACAGCTGTAAACTCTCACAAGACCATCACTGCTCTCACACTTTCCTGCTCTCAGGCTGGTGGGCCATTATCGGCCCTGGCTGCCGAACCATTGCCAGGTTTGTGTAACTATATTATTTCTAATTGGCTCCACTTTGATGACTTTCATTTGGATTCTGACTTGATTATTGAGATCTTAAATAAGTGACTGGGGATCAGGTGTCCACTTATTCTCATGGATAACATCACAACCAACCTTTAATTCAAACATGAGTCATGACATCACAGATGGAGTACAGCTTATGATAGAGGTGGAACGTCACATTGTAGCAGCCCAAATAGCTCGCCGTGATCGTATAGTGGTTAGTACTCTGCGTTGTGGCCGCAGCAACCTCAGTTCGAATCCGAGTCACGGCATTGCGGCAGTTGGGCAGATATTTTAGAATTTCCATTAATACATTGGCAATCTCTGTGGAGGACTGAAACAATTCGATATGTCCTGTTACTGTTATGAACCTTTTGTTTCTTTAATGCTCTTTGCACACTTTTTCATCGGGTGACTGTAATGTATTTCAACCAAATCTAATTAAGAGCGCATTATGTGGTGACATTTGCAGTACATGAAACATTATAACACTGCCATTTACGTCAATAACCACTAGCTTGATTAAGACATATGTATTGCAGCGACAGTATTTCCCAGTTACAAATGGGAATAAAAACAACATCCGCGAGGGATTGAACCGACGACATTTAACTGATGTTGCCAATGGAGCGCGTTACAGAGAGCGCGAGGTCCCGCCTTTACAGTCACACGCTGATGATAATACAGATGTTTAAATAAACAGGCATATCTGTGGACTTGTGGTCTTTCTACATTGGGACTCATAGTCTAGTCCTAGGCTATTGTAGGCACTGGCGTATCTTTTAGTGGAATGAGAGGCATTCTGTAGTCGCTTGAAAGGACCTTTCAAGTCAATCTGATCTGTATTGTCCTGTGAAAAAAAGCGTTCTTAGACACAGTGAGGAGTTTTTGGGGATAATGGGAAAATCATTTCCAACTAAATGACAGGAATTTCTTAGTCCAATCATGAGGTGTGCTAGGCTTTTTTATACTGTGGCGGAAAGAGAGAGAGTATAACAGTCATTATAAATAAAGGGCCAAGGAAGTGACAGTTTATGGAAGGAACAATTTGCACATAGTTTTAGAATGTGGTCAGGAGGAGGACAATGTGCTTACACATATGAAACATTAGAAGGTAGACATTATGGAAGCACATATATTTCTTTATTTTTATTGTATTTGGGGAGAGGGGGTTAATATAGCACGTACAATGTGGAAAAGTGCTTTCCATAGCACCTTGCAGGTGGGCGACATCTAGAGCTGTGCAGTAGCCACCCATGCCCCAGACGTCTAAGAGAACAAGAAGTTACACATGTTGGAAGTGAGGGTGAGACATTGAGAAGATATGATCCCCGTATGAAGCCGAGAGAAGGAGGAGGCGTGAACGTGCATCCATGTATGCAGGCGAGAAGGGAAGGAGCATTGGTCATGCATCCCTGCATGAGGGTGAGACAGGGAGGAGATATGATCCCCGTATGAAGCCGAGAGAAGGAGGAGGCGTGAACGTGCATCCATGTATGTGGGCGAGAAAGGAAGGAGCGTTGGTCATGCATCCCTGCATGAGGGTGAGACAGGGAGGAGATATGATCCCCGTATGAAGCCGAGAGAAGGAGGAGGCGTGAACGTGCATCCATGTATGCAGGCGAGAAGGGAAGGAGCATTGGTCATCTATCCCTGCATGAGGGTGAGACAGGGAGGAGAAATGATCCCCGTATGAAGCCGAGAGAAGGAGGAGGCGTGAACGTGCATCCATGTATGCGGGCGACACAGGAAGGAGCATTGGTCATGCATCCCTGCATGAGGGTGAGACAGGGAGGAGATATGATCCCCGTATGAAGCCGAGAGAAGGAGGAGGCGTGAATGTGCATCCATGTATGCGGGCGAGACGGGAAGGAGCATTGGTCATGCATCCCTTCCTGAGGGTGAGACAGGGAGGAGATAAAATCCCCGTATGAAGCCGAGAGAACGAGGAGACATGAACGGGCATCCATGTATGCGGGCGAGAAGGGAAGGAGCATTGGTCATGCATCCCTGCATGAGGGTGAGACAGGGAGGAGATAAAATGCCTGTATGAAGCCAAAAGAACGAGGCGGCATGAACATGCATCCTTGTATGCAGGTGTGACATGGAGTCATCATGAACATGCATCCCTTTATAAGGACATAACATGGAGGACGCATGAACATGAATGCCTGAATTTTATGGTGGTGGCCTTCGGGTGATTTGGCACGTGCAATTGGTGAAGAGCACTTCTCCTGCGCAAAAAAATTAATTTACTATTAGCACCCCGGAGGGAGCCTCTGCACTTCTTATAGGGAGAAAACTCTGCAATGGAAGGGGACAGGGTCAATAACAGCTGTAAACTCTCACAAGACCATCACTGCTCTCACACTTTCCTGCTCTCAGGCTGGCGGGCCATTATCGGCCCTGGCTGCCGCACCATTGCCAGGTTTGTGTAACTATATTATTTCTAATTGGCTCCACTTTGATGTCTTTCATTTGGATTATGACTTGATTAGTGAGATCTTAAATAAGTGACTGGGGATCAGGTGTCCACTTATTCTCATGGATAACATCACAACCAACCTTTAATTCAAACATGAGTCATGACATCACAGATGGAGTACAGCTTATGATAGAGGTGGAACGTCACATTGTAGCAGCTCAAGTAGCTCGCCTTGATCATATAGTGGTTAGTACTCTGCGTTGTGGCCGCAGCAACCTCGGTTTGAATCCGAGTCACGGCATTGCGGTGAGGCAATGTCACGGCAGTTTGGCAGATATTTTAGAATTTCCATTAATACATTGGCAATCTCTGTGGAGGACTGAAACAATTCGATATGTCCTGTTACTGTTATGAACCTTTTGTTTCTTTAATGCTCTTTGCACACTTTTTCATCGGGTGACTGTAATGTATTTCAACCAAATCTAATTAAGAGCGCATTATGTGGTGACATTTGCAGTACATGAAACATTATAACACTGCCATTTACGTCAATAACCACTAGCTTGATTAAGACATATGTATTGCAGCGACAGTATTTCCCAGTTACAAATGGGAATAAAAACAACATCCGCGAGGGATTGAACCAACGACATTTAACTGATGTTGCCAATGGAGCGCGTTACAGAGAGCGCGAGGTCCCGCCTTTACAGTCACACGCTGATGATAATACAGATGTTTAAATAAACAGGCATATCTGTGGACTTGTGGTCTTTCTACATTGGGACTCATAGTCTAGTCCTAGGCTATTGTAGGCACTGGCGTATCTTTTAGTGGAATGAGAGGCATTCTGTAGTCGCGTGAAAGGACCTTTCAAGTCAATCTGATCTGTATTGTCCTGTGAAAAAAAGCGTTCTTAGACACAGTGAGGAGTTTTTGGGGATAATGGGAAAATCATTTCCAACTAAATGACAGGAATTTCTTAGTCCAATCATGAGGTGTGCTAGGCTTTTTTATACTGTGGCGGAAAGAGAGAGAGTATAACAGTCATTATAAATAAAGGGCCAAGGAAGTGACAGTTTATGGAAGGAACAATTTGCACATAGTTTTAGAATGTGGTCAGGAGGAGGACAATGTGCTTACACATATGAAACATTAGAAGGTAGACATTATGGAAGCACATATATTTCTTTATTTTTATTGTATTTGGGGAGAGGGGGTTAATATAGCACGTCCAATGTGGAAAAGTGCTTTCCATAGCACCTTGCAGGTGGGCGACATCTAGAGCTGTGCAGTAGCCACCCATGCCCCAGACGTCAAAGAGAACAAGAAGTTACACATGTTGGAAGTGAGGGTGAGACATTGAGGAGATATGATCCCCGTATGAAGCCGAGAGAAGGAGGAGGCGTGAACGTGCATCCATGTATGCAGGCGAGAAGGAAAGGAGCATTGCATCCCTGCATGAGGGTGAGACAGGGAGGAGATATGATCCCTGTATGAAGCCGAGAGAAGGAGGAGGCGTGAACGTGCATCCATGTATGCGGGCGAGACAGGAAGGAGCGTTGGTCATGCATCCCTGCATGAGGGTGAGACAGGGAGGAGATATGATCCCCGTATGAAGCCGAGAGAAGGAGGAGGCGTGAACGTGAATCCATGTATGCGGGCGAGACAGGAAGGAGCGTTGGTCATGCATCCCTGCATGAGGGTGAGACAGGGAGGAGATATGATCCCCGTATGAAGCCGAGAGAAGGAGGAGGCGTGAACGTGCATCCATGTATGCAGGCGAGAAGGGAAGGAGCATTGGTCATGCATCCCTGCATGAGGGTGAGACAGGGAGGAGATATGATCCCCGTATGAAGCCGAGAGAAGGAGGAGGCGTGAACGTGCATCCATGTATGCTGGCGAGACAGGAAGGAGCATTGGTCATGCATCCCTGCATGAGGGTGAGACAGGGAGTAGATATGATCCCCGTATGAAGCCGAGAGAAGGAGGAGGCGTGAACGTGCATCCATGTATGCGGGCGAGACGGGAAGGAGCATTGGTCATGCATCCCTTCCTGAGGGTGAGACAGGGAGGAGATAAAATCCCAGTATGAAGCCGAGAGAACGAGGAGACATGAACGTGCATCCATGTATGCGGGCGAGAAGGGAAGGAGCATTGGTCATGCATCCCTGCATGAGGGTGAGACAGGGAGGAGATAAAATCCCTGTATGAAGCCAAGAGAACGAGGTGGCATGAACATGCATCCTTGTATGCAGGTGTGACATGGAGTCATCATGAACATGCATCCCTTTATAAGGACATAACATGGAGGACGCATGAACATGAATGCCTGAATTTTATGGTGGTGGCCTTCGGGTGATTTGGCACGTGCAATTGGTGAAGAGCACTTCTCCTGCGCAAAAAAATAAATGTACTATTAGCACCCCGGAGGGAGCCTCTGCACTTCTTATAGGGATAAAACTCTGCAATGGAAGGGGATAGGGTCAATAACAGCTGTAAACTCTCACAAGACCATCACTGCTCTCACACTTTCCTGCTCTCAGGCTGGCGGGCCATTATCGGCCCTGGCTGCCGCACCATTGCCAGGTTTGTGTAACTATATTATTTCTAATTGGCTCCACTTTGATGACTTTCATTTGGATTCTGACTTGATTATTGAGATCTTAAATAAGTGACTGGGGATCAGGTGTCCACTTATTCTCATGGATAACATCACAACCAACCTTTAATTCAAACATGAGTCATGACATCACAGATGGAGTACAGCTTATGATAGAGTTGGAACGTCACATTGTAGCAGCCCAAGTAGCTCGCCGTGATCGTATAGTGGTTAGTACTCTGCGTTGTGGCCGCAGCAACCTCGGTTCGAATCCGAGTCACTGCATTGCGGCAGTTGGGCAGATATTTTAGAATTTCCATTAATACATTGGCAATCTCTGTGGAGGACTGAAACAATTCGATATGTCCTGTTACTGTTATGAACCTTTTGTTTCTTTAATGCTCTTTGCACACTTTTTCATCGGGTGACTGTAATGTATTTCAACCAAATCTAATTAAGAGCGCATTATGTGGTGACATTTGCAGTACATGAAACATTATAACACTGCCATTTACGTCAATAACCACTAGCTTGATTAAGACATATGTATTGCAGTGACAGTATTTCCCAGTTACAAATGGGAATAAAAACAACATCCGCGAGGGATTGAACCAACGACATTTAACTGATGTTGCCAATGGAGCGCGTTACAGAGAGCGCGAGGTCCCGCCTTTACAGTCACACTCTGATGATAATACAGATGTTTAAATAAACAGGCATATCTGTGGACTTGTGGTCTTTCTACATTGGGACTCATAGTCTAGTTCTAGGCTATTGTAGGCACTGGCGTATCTTTTAGTGGAATGAGAGGCATTCTGTAGTCGCGTGAAAGGACCTTTCAAGTCAATCTGATCTGTATTGTCCTGTGAAAAAAAGCGTTCTTAGACACAGTGAGGAGTTTTTGGGGATAATGGGAAAATCATTTCCAACTAAATGACAGGAATTTCTTAGTCCAATCATGAGGTGTGCTAGGCTTTTTTATACTGTGGCGGAAAGAGAGAGAGTATAACAGTCATTATAAATAAAGGGCCAAGGAAGTGACAGTTTATGGAAGGAACAATTTGCACATAGTTTTAGAATGTGGTCAGGAGGAGGACAATGTGCTTACACATATGAAACATTAGAAGGTAGACATTATGGAAGCACATATATTTCTTTATTTTTATTGTATTTGGGGAGAGGGGGTTAATATAGCACGTCCAATGTGGAAAAGTGCTTTCCATAGCACCTTGCAGGTGGGCGACATCTAGAGCTGTGCAGTAGCCACCCATGCCCCAGACGTCAAAGAGAACAAGAAGTTACACATGTTGGAAGTGAGGGTGAGACATTGAGAAGATATGATCCCCGTATGAAGCCGAGAGAAGGAGGAGGCGTGAATGTGCATCCATGTATGCAGGCGAGAAGGGAAGGAGCATTGGTCATGCATCCCTGCATGAGGGTGAGACAGGGAGGAGATATGATCCCCGTATGAAGCCGAGAGAAGGAGGAGGCGTGAACATGCATCCATGTATGCGGGCGAGAAAGGAAGGAGCGTTGGTCATGCATCCCTGCATGAGGGTGAGACAGGGAGGAGATATGATCCCCGTATGAAGCCGAGAGAAGGAGGAGGCGTGAACGTGCATCCATGTATGCAGGCGAGAAGGGAAGGAGCATTGGTCATGCATCCCTGCATGAGGGTGAGACAGGGAGGAGATATGATCCCCGTATGAAGCCGAGAGAAGGAGGAGGCGTGAATGTGCATCCATTTATGCGGGCGAGACGGGAAGGAGCATTGGTCATGCATCCCTTCCTGAGGGTGAGACAGGGAGGAGATAAAATCCCCGTATGAAGCCGAGAGAACGAGGAGACATGAACGGGCATCCATGTATGCGGGCGAGAAGGGAAGGAGCATTGGTCATGCATCCCTGCATGAGGGTGAGACAGGGAGGAGATAAAATCCCTGTATGAAGCCAAAAGAACGAGGCGGCATGAACATGCATCCTTGTATGCAGGTGTGACATGGAGTCATCATGAACATGCATCCCTTTATAAGGACATAACATGGAGGACGCATGAACATGAATGCCTGAATTTTATGGTGGTGGCCTTCGGGTGATTTGGCACGTGCAATTGGTGAAGAGCACTTCTCCTGCGCAAAAAAATAAATGTACTATTAGCACCCCGGAGGGAGCCTCTGCACTTCTTATAGGGAGAAAACTCTGCAATGGAAGGGGACAGGGTCAATAACAGCTGTAAACTCTCACAAGACCATCACTGCTCTCACACTTTCCTGCTCTCAGGCTGGCGGGCCATTATCGGCCCTGGCTGCCGCACCATTGCCAGGTTTGTGTAACTGTAATATTTCTAATTGGCTCCACTTTGATGACTTTCATTTGGATTCCGACTTGATTATTGAGATCTTAAATAAGTGACTGGGGATCAGGTGTCCACTTATTCTCATGGATAACATCACAACCAACCTTTAATTCAAACATGAGTCATGACATCACAGATGGAGTACAGCTTATGATAGAGGTGGAACGTCACATTGTAGCAGCCCAAGTAGCTCGCCGTGATCGTATAGTGGTTAGTACTCTGCGTGGTGGCCGCAGCAACCTCGGTTGGTATCCGAGTCACAGCATTGCGGTGAGGCAATGTCACGGCAGTTGGGCAGATATTTTAGAATTTCCATTAATACATTGGCAATCTCTGTGGAGGACTGAAACAATTCGATATGTCCTGTTACTGTTATGAACCTTTTGTTTCTTTAATGCTCTTTGCACACTTTTTCATCGGGTGACTGTAATGTATTTCAACCAAATCTAATTAAGAGCGCATTATGTGGTGACATTTGCAGTACATGAAACATTATAACACTGCCATTTACGTCAATAACCACTAGCTTGATTAAGACATATGTATTGCAGCGACAGTATTTCCCAGTTACAAATGGGAATAAAAACAACATCCGCGAGGGATTGAACCAACGACATTTAACTGATGTTGCCAATGGAGCGCGTTACAGAGAGCGCAAGGTCCCGCCTTTACAGTCACACGCTGATGATAATACTGATGTTTAAATAAACAGGCATATCTGTGGACTTGTGGTCTTTCTACATTGGGACTCATAGTCTAGTCCTAGGCTATTGTAGGCACTGGCGTATCTTTTAGTGGAATGAGAGGGATTCTGTAGTCGCGTGAAAGGACCTTTCAAGTCAATCTGATCTGTATTGTCCTGTGAAAAAAAGCGTTCTTAGACACAGTGAGGAGTTTTTGGGGATAATGGGAAAATCATTTCCAACTAAATGACAGGAATTTCTTAGTCCAATCATGAGGTGTGCTAGGCTTTTTTATACTTTGGCGGAAAGAGAGAGAGTATAACAGTCATTATAAATAAAGGGCCAAGGAAGTGACAGTTTATGGAAGGAACAATTTGCACATAGTTTTAGAATGTGGTCAGGAGGAGGACAATGTGCTTACACATATGAAACATTAGAAGGTAGACATTATGGAAGCACATATATTTCTTTATTTTTATTGTATTTGGGGAGAGGGGGTTAATATAGCACGTCCAATGTGGAAAAGTGCTTTCCATAGCACCTTGCAGGTGGGCGACATCTAGAGCTGTGCAGTAGCCACCCATGCCCCAGACGTCAAAGAGAACAAGAAGTTACACATGTTGGAAGTGAGGGTGAGACATTGAGGAGATATGATCCCCGTATGAAGCCGAGAGAAGGAGGAGGCGTGAACGTGCATCCATGTATGCAGGCGAGAAGGGAAGGAGCATTGGTCATGCATCCCTGCATGAGGGTGAGACAGGGAGGAGATATGATCCCCGTATGAAGCCGAGAGAAGGAGGAGGCGTGAACGTGCATCCATGTATGCGGGCGAGACAGGAAGGAGCATTGGTCATGCATCCCTGCATGAGGGTGAGACAGGGAGGAGATATGATCCCCGTATGAAGCCGAGAGAAGGAGGAGGCGTGAACGTGCATCCATGTATGCAGGCGAGAAGGGAAGGAGCATTGGTCATGCATCCCTGCATGAGGGTGAGACAGGGAGGAGATATGATCCCCGTATGAAGCCGAGAGAAGGAGGAGGCGTGAACGTGCATCCATGTATGCGGGCGAGACAGGAAGGAGCCTTGGTCATGCATCCCTGCATGAGGGTGAGACAGGGAGGAGATATGATCCCCGTATGAAGCCGAGAGAAGGAGGAGGCGTGAACGTGCATCCATGTATGCGGGCGAGACGGGAAGGAGCATTGGTCATGCATCCCTTCCTGAGGGTGAGACAGGGAGGAGATAAAATCCCCGTATGAAGCCGAGAGAACGAGGAGACATGAACGTGCATCCATGTATGCGGGCGAGAAGGGAAGGAGCATTGGTCATGCATCCCTGCATGAGGGTGAGACAGGGGAGGAGATAAAATCCCTGTATGAAGCCAAGAGAACGAGGCGGCATGAACATGCATCCTTGTATGCAGGTGCGACATGGAGTCATCATGAACATGCATCCCTTTATAAGGACATAACATGGAGAACGCATGAACATGAATGCCTGAATTTTATGGTGGTGGCCTTCGGGTGATTTGGCACGTGCAATTGGTGAAGAGCACTTCTCCTGCGCAAAAAAATAAATGTACTATTAGCACCCCGGAGGGAGCCTCTGCACTTCTTATAGGGAGAAAACTCTGCAATGGAAGGGGACAGGGTCAATAACAGCTGTAAACTCTCACAAGACCATCACTGCTCTCACACTTTCCTGCTCTCAGGCTGGCGGGCCATTATCGGCCCTGGCTGCCGCACGATTGCCAGGTTTGTGTAACTATATTATTTCTAATTGGCTCCACTTTGATGACTTTCATTTGGATTCTGACTTGATTATTGAGATCTTAAATAAGTGACTGGGGATCAGGTGTCCACTTATTCTCATGGATAACATCACAACCAACCTTTAATTCAAACATGAGTCATGACATCACAGATGGAGTACAGCTTATGATAGAGGTGGAACGTCACATTGTAGCAGCCCAAGTAGTTTGCCGTGATCGTATAGTGGTTAGTACTCTGCGTTGTGGCCGCAGCAACCTCGGTTCGAATCCGAGTCACGGCATTGCGGTGAGGCAATGTCACCGCAGTTGGGCAGATATTTTACAATTTCCATTAATACATTGGCAATCTCTGTGGAGGACTGAAACAATTCGATATGTCCTGTTACTGTTATGAACCTTTTGTTTCTTTAATGCTCTTTGCACACTTTTTCATCGGGTGACTGTAATGTATTTCAACCAAATCTAATTAAGAGCGCATTATTTGGTGACATTTGCAGTACATGAAACATTATAACACTGCCATTTACGTCAATAACCACTAGCTTGATTAAGACATATGTATTGCTGCGACAGTATTTCCCAGTTACAAATGGGAATAAAAACAACATCCGCGAGGGATTGAACCAACGACATTTAACTGATGTTGCCAATGGAGCGCGTTACAGAGAGCGCAAGGTCCCGCCTTTACAGTCACATGCTGATGATAATACAGATGTTTAAATAAACAGGCATATCTGTGGACTTGTGGTCTTTCTACATTGGGACTCATAGTCTAGTCCTAGGCTATTGTAGGCACTGGCGTATCTTTTAGTGGAATGAGAGGCATTCTGTAGTCGCGTGAAAGGACCTTTCAAGTCAATCTGATCTGTATTGTCCTGTGAAAAAAAGCGTTCTTAGACACAGTGAGGAGTTTTTGGGGATAATGGGAAAATAATTTCCAACTAAATGACAGGAATTTCTTAGTCCAATCATGAGGTGTGCTAGGCTTTTTTGTACTGTGGCGGAAAGAGAGAGAGTATAACAGTCATTATAAATAAAGGGCCAAGGAAGTGACAGTTTATGGAAGGAACAATTTGCACATAGTTTTAGAATGTGGTCAGGAGGAGGACAATGTGCTTACACATATGAAACATTAGAAGGTAGACATTATGGAAGCACATATATTTCTTTATTTTTATTGTATTTGGGGAGAGGGGGTTAATATAGCACGTCCAATGTGGAAAAGTGCTTTTCATAGCACCTTGCAGGTGGGCGACATCTAGAGCTGTGCAGTAGCCACCCATGCTCCAGACGTCAAAGAGAACAAGAAGTTACACATGTTGGAAGTGAGGGTGAGACATTGAGGAGATATGATCCCCGTATGAAGCCGAGAGAAGGAGGAGGCGTGAACGTGCATCCATGTATGCAGGCGAGAAGGGAAGGAGCATTGGTCATGCATCCCTGCATGACGGTGAGACAGGGAGGAGATATGATCCCCGTATGAAGCCGAGAGAAGGAGGAGGCATGAACGTGCATCCATGTATGCAGGCGAGAAGGGAAGGAGCATTGGTCATGCATCCCTGCATGAGGGTGAGACAGGGAGGAGATATGATCCCCGTATGAAGCCGAGAGAAGGAGGAGGCGTGAACGTGCATCCATGTATGCGGGCGAGACAGGAAGGAGCCTTGGTCATGCATCCCTGCATGAGGGTGAGACAGGGAGGAGATATGATCCCCGTATGAAGCCGAGAGAAGGAGGAGGCGTGAACGTGCATCCATGTATGCGGGCGAGACGGGAAGGAGCATTGGTCATGCATCCCTTCCTGAGGGTGAGACAGGGAGGAGATAAAATCCCCGTATGAAGCCGAGAGAACGAGGAGACATGAACGTGCATCCATGTATGCGGGCGAGAAGGGAAGGAGCATTGGTCATGCATCCCTGCATGAGGGTGAGACAGGGGAGGAGATAAAATCCCTGTATGAAGCCAAGAGAACGAGGCGGCATGAACATGCATCCTTGTATGCAGGTGCGACATGGAGTCATCATGAACATGCATCCCTTTATAAGGACATAACATGGAGGACGCATGAACATGAATGCCTGAATTTTATGGTGGTGGCCTTCGGGTGATTTGGCACGTGCAATTGGTGAAGAGCACTTCTCCTGCGCAAAAAAATAAATGTACTATTAGCACCCCGGAGGGAGCCTCTGCACTTCTTATAGGGAGAAAACTCTGCAATGGAAGGGGACAGGGTCAATAACAGCTGTAAACTCTCACAAGACCATCACTGCTCTCACACTTTCCTGCTCTCAGGCTGGCGGGCCATTATCGGCCCTGGCTGCCGCACGATTGCCAGGTTTGTGTAACTATATTATTTCTAATTGGCTCCACTTTGATGACTTTCATTTGGATTCTGACTTGATTATTGAGATCTTAAATAAGTGACTGGGGATCAGGTGTCCACTTATTCTCATGGATAACATCACAACCAACCTTTAATTCAAACATGAGTCATGACATCACAGATGGAGTACAGCTTATGATAGAGGTGGAACGTCACATTGTAGCAGCCCAAGTAGTTCGCCGTGATCGTATAGTGGTTAGTACTCTGCGTTGTGGCCGCAGCAACCTCGGTTCGAATCCGAGTCACGGCATTGCGGTGAGGCAATGTCACCGCAGTTGGGCAGATATTTTACAATTTCCATTAATACATTGGCAATCTCTGTGGAGGACTGAAACAATTCGATATGTCCTGTTACTGTTATGAACCTTTTGTTTCTTTAATGCTCTTTGCACACTTTTTCATCGGGTGACTGTAATGTATTTCAACCAAATCTAATTAAGAGCGCATTATGTGGTGACATTTGCAGTACATGAAACATTATAACACTGCCATTTACGTCAATAACCACTAGCTTGATTAAGACATATGTATTGCTGCGACAGTATTTCCCAGTTACAAATGGGAATAAAAACAACATCCGCGAGGGATTGAACCAACGACATTTAACTGATGTTGCCAATGGAGCGCGTTACAGAGAGCGCAAGGTCCCGCCTTTACAGTCACATGCTGATGATAATACAGATGTTTAAATAAACAGGCATATCTGTGGACTTGTGGTCTTTCTACATTGGGACTCATAGTCTAGTCCTAGGCTATTGTAGGCACTGGCGTATCTTTTAGTGGAATGAGAGGCATTCTGTAGTCGCGTGAAAGGACCTTTCAAGTCAATCTGATCTGTATTGTCTTGTGAAAAAAAGCGTTCTTAGACACAGTGAGGAGTTTTTGGGGATAATGGGAAAATAATTTCCAACTAAATGACAGGAATTTCTTAGTCCAATCATGAGGTGTGCTAGGCTTTTTTGTACTGTGGCGGAAAGAGAGAGAGTATAACAGTCATTATAAATAAAGGGCCAAGGAAGTGACAGTTTATGGAAGGAACAATTTGCACATAGTTTTAGAATGTGGTCAGGAGGAGGACAATGTGCTTACACATATGAAACATTAGAAGGTAGACATTATGGAAGCACATATATTTCTTTATTTTTATTGTATTTGGGGAGAGGGGGTTAATATAGCACGTCCAATGTGGAAAAGTGCTTTTCATAGCACCTTGCAGGTGGGCGACATCTAGAGCTGTGCAGTAGCCACCCATGCTCCAGACGTCAAAGAGAACAAGAAGTTACACATGTTGGAAGTGAGGGTGAGACATTGAGGAGATATGATCCCCGTATGAAGCCGAGAGAAGGAGGAGGCGTGAACGTGCATCCATGTATGCAGGCGAGAAGGGAAGGAGCATTGGTCATGCATCCCTGCATGACGGTGAGACAGGGAGGAGATATGATCCCCGTATGAAGCCGAGAGAAGGAGGAGGCGTGAACGTGCATCCATGTATGCAGGCGAGAAGGGAAGGAGCATTGGTCATGCATCCCTGCATGAGGGTGAGACAGGGAGGAGATATGATCCCCGTATGAAGCCGAGAGAAGGAGGAGGCGTGAACGTGCATCCATGTATGCGGGCGAGACAGGAAGGAGCCTTGGTCATGCATCCCTGCATGAGGGTGAGACAGGGAGGAGATATGATCCCCGTATGAAGCCGAGAGAAGGAGGAGGCGTGAACGTGCATCCATGTATGCGGGCGAGACGGGAAGGAGCATTGGTCATGCATCCCTTCCTGAGGGTGAGACAGGGAGGAGATAAAATCCCCGTATGAAGCCGAGAGAACGAGGAGACATGAACGTGCATCCATGTATGCGGGCGAGAAGGGAAGGAGCATTGGTCATGCATCCCTGCATGAGGGTGAGACAGGGGAGGAGATAAAATCCCTGTATAAAGCCAAGAGAACGAGGCGGCATGAACATGCATCCTTGTATGCAGGTGCGACATGGAGTCATCATGAACATGCATCCCTTTATAAGGACATAACATGGAGGACGCATGAACATGAATGCCTGAATTTTATGGTGGTGGCCTTCGGGTGATTTGGCACGTGCAATTGGTGAAGAGCACTTCTCCTGCGCAAAAAAATAAATGTACTATTAGCACCCCGGAGGGAGCCTCTGCACTTCTTATAGGGAGAAAACTCTGCAATGGAAGGGGACAGGGTCAATAACAGCTGTAAACTCTCACAAGACCATCACTGCTCTCACACTTTCCTGCTCTCAGGCTGGCGGGCCATTATCGGCCCTGGCTGCCGCACGATTGCCAGGTTTGTGTAACTATATTATTTCTAATTGGCTCCACTTTGATGACTTTCATTTGGATTCTGACTTGATTATTGAGATCTTAAATAAGTGACTGGGGATCAGGTGTCCACTTATTCTCATGGATAACATCACAACCAACCTTTAATTCAAACATGAGTCATGACATCACAGATGGAGTACAGCTTATGATAGAGGTGGAACGTCACATTGTAGCAGCCCAAGTAGTTTGCCGTGATCGTATAGTGGTTAGTACTCTGCGTTGTGGCCGCAGCAACCTCGGTTCGAATCCGAGTCACGGCATTGCGGTGAGGCAATGTCACCGCAGTTGGGCAGATATTTTACAATTTCCATTAATACATTGGCAATCTCTGTGGAGGACTGAAACAATTCGATATGTCCTGTTACTGTTATGAACCTTTTGTTTCTTTAATGCTCTTTGCACACTTTTTCATCGGGTGACTGTAATGTATTTCAACCAAATCTAATTAAGAGCGCATTATTTGGTGACATTTGCAGTACATGAAACATTATAACACTGCCATTTACGTCAATAACCACTAGCTTGATTAAGACATATGTATTGCTGCGACAGTATTTCCCAGTTACAAATGGGAATAAAAACAACATCCGCGAGGGATTGAACCAACGACATTTAACTGATGTTGCCAATGGAGCGCGTTACAGAGAGCGCAAGGTCCCGCCTTTACAGTCACATGCTGATGATAATACAGATGTTTAAATAAACAGGCATATCTGTGGACTTGTGGTCTTTCTACATTGGGACTCATAGTCTAGTCCTAGGCTATTGTAGGCACTGGCGTATCTTTTAGTGGAATGAGAGGCATTCTGTAGTCGCGTGAAAGGACCTTTCAAGTCAATCTGATCTGTATTGTCCTGTGAAAAAAAGCGTTCTTAGACACAGTGAGGAGTTTTTGGGGATAATGGGAAAATAATTTCCAACTAAATGACAGGAATTTCTTAGTCCAATCATGAGGTGTGCTAGGCTTTTTTGTACTGTGGCGGAAAGAGAGAGAGTATAACAGTCATTATAAATAAAGGGCCAAGGAAGTGACAGTTTATGGAAGGAACAATTTGCACATAGTTTTAGAATGTGGTCAGGAGGAGGACAATGTGCTTACACATATGAAACATTAGAAGGTAGACATTATGGAAGCACATATATTTCTTTATTTTTATTGTATTTGGGGAGAGGGGGTTAATATAGCACGTCCAATGTGGAAAAGTGCTTTTCATAGCACCTTGCAGGTGGGCGACATCTAGAGCTGTGCAGTAGCCACCCATGCTCCAGACGTCAAAGAGAACAAGAAGTTACACATGTTGGAAGTGAGGGTGAGACATTGAGGAGATATGATCCCCGTATGAAGCCGAGAGAAGGAGGAGGCGTGAACGTGCATCCATGTATGCAGGCGAGAAGGGAAGGAGCATTGGTCATGCATCCCTGCATGACGGTGAGACAGGGAGGAGATATGATCCCCGTATGAAGCCGAGAGAAGGAGGAGGCGTGAACGTGCATCCATGTATGCGGGCGAGACAGGAAGGAGCATTGGTCATGCATCCCTGCATGAGGGTGAGACAGGGAGGAGATATGATCCCCGTATGAAGCCGAGAGAAGGAGGAGGCGTGAACGTGCATCCATGTATGCAGGCGAGAAGGGAAGGAGCATTGGTCATGCATCCCTGCATGAGGGTGAGACAGGGAGGAGATATGATCCCCGTATGAAGCCGAGAGAAGGAGGAGGGGAGGAGGCGTGAACGTGCATCCATGTATGCGGGCGAGACGGGAAGGAGCATTGATCATGCATCCCTTCCTGAGGGTGAGACAGGGAGGAGATAAAATCCCTGTATGAAGCCGAGAGAACGAGGAGACATGAACGTGCATCCATGTATGCGGGCGAGAAGGGAAGGAGCATTGGTCATACATCCCTGCATGAGGGTGAGACAGGGAGGAGATAAAATCCCTGTATGAAGCCAAGAGAACGAGGCGGCATGAACATGCATCCTTGTATGCAGGTGTGACATGGAGTCATCATGAACATGCATCCCTTTATAAGGACATAACATGGAGGACGCATGAACATAAATGCCTGAATTTTATGGTGGTGGCCTTCGGGTGATTTGGCACGTGCAATTGGTGAAGAGCACTTCTCCTGCGCAAA
The DNA here is from genome assembly GCF_040938575.1 of Ambystoma mexicanum. Classification (NCBI taxonomy): domain Eukaryota; kingdom Metazoa; phylum Chordata; class Amphibia; order Caudata; family Ambystomatidae; genus Ambystoma; species Ambystoma mexicanum. The sequence continues at coordinate 3,959,076 of NW_027182322.1, forward strand.
AAAATAAATGTACTATTAGCACCCCAGAGGGAGCCTCTGCACTTCTTATAGGGAGAAAACTCTGCAATGGAAGGGGACAGGGTCAATAACAGCTGTAAACTCTCACAAGACCATCACTGCTCTCACACTTTCCTGCTCTCAGGCTGGCGGGCCATTATCGGCCCTGGCTGCCGCACCATTGCCAGGTTTGTGTAACTATATTATTTCTAATTGGCTCCACTTTGATGACTTTCATTTGGATTCTGACTTGATTATTGAGATCTTAAATAAGTGACTGGGGATCAGGTGTCCACTTATTCTCATGGATAACATCACAACCAACCTTTAATTCAAACATGAGTCATGACATCACAGATGGAGTACAGCTTATGATAGAGGTGGAACGACACATTGTAGCAGCCCAAGTAGCTCGCCGTGATCGTATAGTGGTTAGTACTCTGCGTTGTGGCCGCAGCAACCTCGGTTCGAATCCGAGTCACGGCATTGCGGTGAGGCAATGTCACGGCAGTTGGGCAGACATTTTAGAATTTCCATTAATACATTGGCAATCTCTGTGGAGGACTGAAACAATTCGATATGTCCTGTTACTGTTATGAACCTTTTGTTTCTTTAATGCTCTTTGCACACTTTTTCATCGGGTGACTGTAATGTATTTCAACCAAATCTAATTAAGAGCGCATTATGTGGTGACATTTGCAGTACATGAAACATTATAACACTGCCATTTACGTCAATAACCACTAGCTTGATTAAGACATATGTATTGCAGCGACAGTATTTCCCAGTTACAAATGGGAATAAAAACAACATCCGCGAGGGATTGAACCAACGACATTTAACTGATGTTGCCAATGGAGCGCGTTACAGAGAGCGCGAGGTCCCGCCTTTACAGTCACACGCTGATGATAATACAGATGTTTAAATAAACAGGCATATCTGTGGACTTGTGGTCTTTCTACATTGGGACTCGTAGTCTAGTCCTAGGCTATTGTAGGCACTGGCGTATCTTTTAGTGGAATGAGAGGCATTCTGTAGTCGCGTGAAAGGACCTTTCAAGTCAATCTGATCTGTATTGTCCTGTGAAAAAAAGCGTTCTTAGACACAGTGAGGAGTTTTTGGGGATAATGGGAAAATCATTTCCAACTAAATGACAGGAATTTCTTAGTCCAATCATGAGGTGTGCTAGGCTTTTTTATACTGTGGCGGAAAGAGAGAGAGTATAACAGTCATTATAAATAAAGGGCCAAGGAAGTGACAGTTTATGGAAGGAACAATTTGCACATAGTTTTAGAATGTGGTCAGGAGGAGGACAATGTGCTTACACATATGAAACATTAGAAGGTAGACATTATGGAAGCACATATATTTCTTTATTTTTATTGTATTTGGGGAGAGGGGGTTAATATAGCACGTCCAATGTGGAAAAGTGCTTTCCATAGCACCTTGCAGGTGGGCGACATCTAGAGCTGTGCAGTAGCCACCCATGCCCCAGACGTCAAAGAGAACAAGAAGTTACACATGTTGGAAGTGAGGGTGAGACATTGAGGAGATATGATGCCCGTATGAAGCCGAGAAAAGGAGGAGGCGTGAACGTGCATCCATGTATGCAGGCGAGAAGGGAAGGAGCATTGGTCATGCATCCCTGCATGAGGGTGAGACAGGGAGGAGATATGATCCCCGCATGAAGCCGAGAGAAGGAGGAGGCGTGAACGTGCATCCATGTATGCAGGCGAGAAGGGAAGGAGCATTGGTCATGCATCCCTGCATGAGGGTGAGACAGGGAGGAGATAAAATCCCTGTATGAAGCCGAGAGAACGAGGAGACATGAACGTGCATCCATGTATGCGGGCGAGAAGGGAAGGAGCATTGGTCATGCATCCCTGCATGAGGGTGAGACAGGGAGGAGATAAAATCCCTGTATGAAGCCAAGAGAATGAGGCGGCATGAACATGCATCCTTGTATGCAGGTGTGACATGGAGTCATCATGAACATGCATCCCTTTATAAGGACATAACATGGAGGACGCATGAACATGAATGCCTGAATTTTATGGTGGTGGCCTTCGGGTGATTTGGCACGTGCAATTGGTGAAGAGCACTTCTCCTGCGCAAAAAAATAAATTTACTATTAGCACCCCGGAGGGAGCCTCTGCACTTCTTATAGGGAGAAAACTCTGCAATGGAAGGGGACAGGGTCAATAACAGCTGTAAACTCTCACAAGACCATCACTGCTCTCACACTTTCCTGCTCTCAGGCTGGCGGGCCATTATCGGCCCTGGCTGCCGCACGATTGCCAGGTTTGTGTAACTATATTATTTCTAATTGGCTCCACTTTGATGACTTTCATTTGGATTCTGACTTGATTATTGAGATCTTAAATAAGTGACTGGGGATCAGGTGTCCACTTATTCTCCTGGATAACATCACAACCAACCTTTAATTCAAACATGAGTCATGACATCACAGATGGAGTACAGCTTATGATAGAGGTGGAACGTCACATTGTAGCAGCCCAAGTAGCTCGCTGTGATAGTATTGTGGTTAGTACTCTGCGTTGTGGCCGCAGCAACCTCGGTTCGAATCCGAGTCACGACATTGCGGTGAGGCAATGTCACGGCAGTTGGGCAGAAATTTTAGAATTTCCATTAATACATTGGCAATCTCTGTGGAGGACTGAAACAATTCGATATGTCCTGTTACTGTTATGAACCTTTTGTTTCTTTAATGCTCTTTGCACACTTTTTCATCGGGTGACTGTAATGTATTTCAACCAAATCTAATTAAGAGCGCATTATGTGGTGACATTTGCAGTACATGAAACATTATAACACTGCCATTTACGTCAATAACCACTAGCTTGATTAAGACATATGTATTGCAGCGACAGTATTTCCCAGTTACAAATGGGAATAAAAACAACATCCGCGAGGGATTGAACCAACGACATTTAACTGATGTTGCCAATGGAGCGCGTTACAGAGAGCGCGAGGTCCCGCCTTTACAGTCACACGCTGATGATAATACAGATGTTTAAATAAACAGGCATATCTGTGGACTTGTGGTCTTTCTACATTGGGACTCATAGTCTAGTCCTAGGCTATTGTAGGCACTGGCGTATCTTTTAGTGGAATGAGAGGCATTCTGTAGTCGCGTGAAAGGACCTTTCAAGTCAATCTGATCTGTATTGTCCTGTGAAAAAAAGCGTTCTTAGACACAGTGAGGAGTTTTTGGGGATAATGGGAAAATCATTTCCAACTAAATGACAGGAATTTCTTAGTCCAATCATGAGGTGTGCTAGGCTTTTTTATACTGTGGCGGAAAGAGAGAGAGTATAACAGTCATTATAAATAAAGGGCCAAGGAAGTGACAGTTTATGGAAGGAACAATTTGCACATAGTTTTAGAATGTGGTCAGGAGGAGGACAATGTGCTTACACATATGAAACATTAGAAGGTAGACATTATGGAAGCACATATATTTCTTTATTTTTATTGTATTTGGGGAGAGGGGGTTAATATAGCACGTCCAATGTGGAAAAGTGCTTTCCATAGCACCTTGCAGGTGGGCGACATCTAGAGCTGTGCAGTAGCCACCCATGCCCCAGACGTCAAAGAGAACAAGAAGTTACACATGTTGGAAGTGAGGGTGAGACATTGAGGAGATATGATCCCCGTATGAAGCCGAGAAAAGGAGGAGGCGTGAACGTGCATCCATGTATGCAGGCGAGAAGGGAAGGAGCATTGGTCATGCATCCCTGCATGAGGGTGAGACAGGGAGGAGATATGATCCCCGTATGAAGCCGAGAGAAGGAGGAGGCGTGAACGTGCATCCATGTATGCAGGCGAGAAGGGAAGGAGCATTGGTCATGCATCCCTGCATGAGGGTGAGACAGGGAGGAGATATGATCCCCGTATGAAGCCGAGAGAAGGAGGAGGCGTGAACGTGCATCCATGTATGCGGGCGAGACGGGAAGGAGCATTGATCATGCATCCCTTCCTGAGGGTGAGACAGGGAGGAGATAAAATCCCTGTATGAAGCCGAGAGAACGAGGAGACATGAACGTGCATCCATGTATGCGGGCGAGAAGGGAAGGAGCATTGGTCATGCATCCCTGCATGAGGGTGAGACAGGGAGGAGATAAAATCCCTGTATGAAGCCAAGAGAATGAGGCGGCATGAACATGCATCCTTGTATGCAGGTGTGACATGGAGTCATCATGAACATGCATCCCTTTATAAGGACATAACATGGAGGACGCCTGAACATGAATGCCTGAATTTTATGGTGGTGGCCTTCGGGTGATTTGGCACGTGCAATTGGTGAAGAGCACTTCTCCTGCGCAAAAAAATAAATTTACTATTAGCACCCCGGAGGGAGCCTCTGCACTTCTTATAGGGAGAAAACTCTGCAATGGAAGGGGACAGGGTCAATAACAGCTGTAAACTCTCACAAGACCATCACTGCTCTCACACTTTCCTGCTCTCAGGCTGGCGGGCCATTATCGGCCCGGGCTGCCGCACGATTGCCAGGTTTGTGTAACTATATTATTTCTAATTGGCTCCACTTTGATGACTTTCATTTGGATTCTGACTTGATTATTGAGATCTTAAATAAGTGACTGGGGATCAGGTGTCCACTTATTCTCCTGGATAACATCACAACCAACCTTTAATTCAAACATGAGTCATGACATCACAGATGGAGTACAGCTTATGATAGAGGTGGAACGACACATTGTAGCAGCCCAAGTAGCTCGCCGTGATCGTATAGTGGTTAGTACTCTGCGTTGTGGCCGCAGCAACCTCGGTTCGAATCCTAGTCACGGCATTGCGGTGAGGCAATGTCACGGCAGTTGGGCAGATATTTTAGAATTTCCATTAATACATTGGCAATCTCTGTGGAGGACTGAAACAATTCGATATGTCCTGTTACTGTTATGAACCTTTTGTTTCTTTAATGCTCTTTGCACACTTTTTCATCGGGTGACTGTAATGTATTTCAACCAAATCTAATTAAGAGCGCATTATGTGGTGACATTTGCAGTACATGAAACATTATAACACTGCCATTTACGTCAATAACCACTAGCTTGATTAAGACATATGTATTGCAGCGACAGTATTTCCCAGTTACAAATGGGAATAAAAACAACATCCGCGAGGGATTGAACCAACGACATTTAACTGATGTTGCCAATGGAGCGCGTTACAGAGAGCGCGAGGTCCCGCCTTTACAGTCACACGCTGATGATAATACAGATGTTTAAATAAACAGGCATATCTGTGGACTTGTGGTCTTTCTACATTGGGACTCATAGTCTAGTCCTAGGCTATTGTAGGCACTGGCGTATCTTTTAGTGGAATGAGAGGCATTCTGTAGTCGCGTGAAAGGACCTTTCAAGTCAATCTGATCTGTATTGTCCTGTGAAAAAAAGCGTTCTTAGACACAGTGAGGAGTTTTTGGGGATAATGGGAAAATCATTTCCAACTAAATGACAGGAATTTCTTAGTCCAATCATGAGGTGTGCTAGGCTTTTTTATACTGTGGCGGAAAGAGAGAGAGTACAACAGTCATTATAAATAAAGGGCCAAGGAAGTGACAGTTTATGGAAGGAACAATTTGCACATAGTTTTAGAATGTGGTCAGGAGGAGGACAATGTGCTTACACATATGAAACATTAGAAGGTAGACATTATGGAAGCACATATATTTCTTTATTTTTATTGTATTTGGGGAGAGGGGGTTAATATAGCACGTCCAATGTGGAAAAGTGCTTTCCATAGCACCTTGCAGGTGGGCGACATCTAGAGCTGTGCAGTAGCCACCCATGCCCCAGACGTCAAAGAGAACAAGAAGTTACACATGTTGGAAGTGAGGGTGAGACATTGAGGAGATATGATCCCCGTATGAAGCCGAGAAAAGGAGGAGGCGTGAACGTGCATCCATGTATGCAGGCGAGAAGGGAAGGAGCATTGGTCATGCATCCCTGCATGAGGGTGAGACAGGGAGGAGATATGATCCCCGTATGAAGCCGAGAGAAGGAGGAGGCGTGAACGTGCATCCATGTATGCAGGCGAGAAGGGAAGGAGCCTTGGTCATGCATCCCTGCATGAGGGTGAGACAGGGAGGAGATATGATCCCCGTATGAAGCCGAGAGAAGGAGGAGGCGTGAACGTGCATCCATGTATGCGGGCGAGACGGGAAGGAGCATTGATCATGCATCCCTTCCTGAGGGTGAGACAGAGAGGAGATAAAATCCCTGTATGAAGCCGAGAGAACGAGGAGACATGAACGTGCATCCATGTATGCGGGAGAGAAGGGAAGGAGCATTGGTCATGCATCCCTGCATGAGGGTGAGACAGGGAGGAGATAAAATCCCTGTATGAAGCCAAGAGAATGAGGCGGCATGAACATGCATCCTTGTATGCAGGTGTGACATGGAGTCATCATGAACATGCATCCCTTTATAAGGACATAACATGGAGGACGCATGAACATGAATGCCTGAATTTTATGGTGGTGGCCTTCGGGTGATTTGGCACGTGCAATTGGTGAAGAGCACTTCTCCTGCGCAAAAAAATAAATTTACTATTAGCACCCCGGAGGGAGCCTCTGCACTTCTTATAGGGAGAAAACTCTGCAATGGAAGGGGACAGGGTCAATAACAGCTGTAAACTCTCACAAGACCATCACTGCTCTCACACTTTCCTGCTCTCAGGCTGGCGGGCCATTATCGGCCCTGGCTGCCGCACCATTGCCAGGTTTGTGTAACTATATTATTTCTAATTGGCTCCACTTTGATGACTTTCATTTGGATTCTGACTTGATTATTGAGATCTTAAATAAGTGACTGGGGATCAGGTGTCCACTTATTCTCATGGATAACATCACAACCAACCTTTAATTCAAACATGAGTCATGACATCACAGATGGAGTACAGCTTATGATAGAGGTGGAACGACACATTGTAGCAGCCCAAGTAGCTCGCCGTGATCGTATAGTGGTTAGTACTCTGCGTTGTGGCCGCAGCAACCTCGGTTCGAATCCGAGTCACGGCATTGCGGTGAGGCAATGTCACGGCAGTTGGGCAGACATTTTAGAATTTCCATTAATACATTGGCAATCTCTGTGGAGGACTGAAACAATTCGATATGTCCTGTTACTGTTATGAACCTTTTGTTTCTTTAATGCTCTTTGCACACTTTTTCATCGGGTGACTGTAATGTATTTCAACCAAATCTAATTAAGAGCGCATTATGTGGTGACATTTGCAGTACATGAAACATTATAACACTGCCATTTACGTCAATAACCACTAGCTTGATTAAGACATATGTATTGCAGCGACAGTATTTCCCAGTTACAAATGGGAATAAAAACAACATCCGCGAGGGATTGAACCAACGACATTTAACTGATGTTGCCAATGGAGCGCGTTACAGAGAGCGCGAGGTCCCGCCTTTACAGTCACACGCTGATGATAATACAGATGTTTAAATAAACAGGCATATCTGTGGACTTGTGGTCTTTCTACATTGGGACTCGTAGTCTAGTCCTAGGCTATTGTAGGCACTGGCGTATCTTTTAGTGGAATGAGAGGCATTCTGTAGTCGCGTGAAAGGACCTTTCAAGTCAATCTGATCTGTATTGTCCTGTGAAAAAAAGCGTTCTTAGACACAGTGAGGAGTTTTTGGGGATAATGGGAAAATCATTTCCAACTAAATGACAGGAATTTCTTAGTCCAATCATGAGGTGTGCTAGGCTTTTTTATACTGTGGCGGAAAGAGAGAGAGTATAACAGTCATTATAAATAAAGGGCCAAGGAAGTGACAGTTTATGGAAGGAACAATTTGCACATAGTTTTAGAATGTGGTCAGGAGGAGGACAATGTGCTTACACATATGAAACATTAGAAGGTAGACATTATGGAAGCACATATATTTCTTTATTTTTATTGTATTTGGGGAGAGGGGGTTAATATAGCACGTCCAATGTGGAAAAGTGCTTTCCATAGCACCTTGCAGGTGGGCGACATCTAGAGCTGTGCAGTAGCCACCCATGCCCCAGACGTCAAAGAGAACAAGAAGTTACACATGTTGGAAGTGAGGGTGAGACATTGAGGAGATATGATCCCCGTATGAAGCCGAGAAAAGGAGGAGGCGTGAACGTGCATCCATGTATGCAGGCGAGAAGGGAAGGAGCATTGGTCATGCATCCCTGCATGAGGGTGAGACAGGGAGGAGATATGATCCCCGTATGAAGCCGAGAGAAGGAGGAGGCGTGAACGTGCATCCATGTATGCAGGCGAGAAGGGAAGGAGCATTGGTCATGCATCCCTGCATGAGGGTGAGACAGGGAGGAGATATGATCCCCGTATGAAGCCGAGAGAAGGAGGAGGCGTGAACGTGCATCCATGTATGCGGGCGAGACGGGAAGGAGCATTGATCATGCATCCCTTCCTGAGGGTGAGACAGGGAGGAGATAAAATCCCTGTATGAAGCCGAGAGAACGAGGAGACATGAACGTGCATCCATGTATGCGGGCGAGAAGGGAAGGAGCATTGGTCATGCATCCCTGCATGAGGGTGAGACAGGGAGGAGATAAAATCCCTGTATGAAGCCAAGAGAATGAGGCGGCATGAACATGCATCCTTGTATGCAGGTGTGACATGGAGTCATCATGAACATGCATCCCTTTATAAGGACATAACATGGAGGACGCCTGAACATGAATGCCTGAATTTTATGGTGGTGGCCTTCGGGTGATTTGGCACGTGCAATTGGTGAAGAGCACTTCTCCTGCGCAAAAAAATAAATTTACTATTAGCACCCCGGAGGGAGCCTCTGCACTTCTTATAGGGAGAAAACTCTGCAATGGAAGGGGACAGGGTCAATAACAGCTGTAAACTCTCACAAGACCATCACTGCTCTCACACTTTCCTGCTCTCAGGCTGGCGGGCCATTATCGGCCCGGGCTGCCGCACGATTGCCAGGTTTGTGTAACTATATTATTTCTAATTGGCTCCACTTTGATGACTTTCATTTGGATTCTGACTTGATTATTGAGATCTTAAATAAGTGACTGGGGATCAGGTGTCCACTTATTCTCCTGGATAACATCACAACCAACCTTTAATTCAAACATGAGTCATGACATCACAGATGGAGTACAGCTTATGATAGAGGTGGAACGACACATTGTAGCAGCCCAAGTAGCTCGCCGTGATCGTATAGTGGTTAGTACTCTGCGTTGTGGCCGCAGCAACCTCGGTTCGAATCCGAGTCACGGCATTGCGGTGAGGCAATGTCACGGCAGTTGGGCAGATATTTTAGAATTTCCATTAATACATTGGCAATCTCTGTGGAGGACTGAAACAATTCGATATGTCCTGTTACTGTTATGAACCTTTTGTTTCTTTAATGCTCTTTGCACACTTTTTCATCGGGTGACTGTAATGTATTTCAACCAAATCTAATTAAGAGCGCATTATGTGGTGACATTTGCAGTACATGAAACATTTTAACACTGCCATTTACGTCAATAACCACTAGCTTGATTAAGACATATGTATTGCAGCGACAGTATTTCCCAGTTACAAATGGGAATAAAAACAACATCCGCGAGGGATTGAACCAACGACATTTAACTGATGTTGCCAATGGAGCGCGTTACAGAGAGCGCGAGGTCCCGCCTTTACAGTCACACGCTGATGATAATACAGATGTTTAAATAAACAGGCATATCTGTGGACTTGTGGTCTTTCTACATTGGGACTCATAGTCTAGTCCTAGGCTATTGTAGGCACTGGCGTATCTTTTAGTGGAATGAGAGGCATTCTGTAGTCGCGTGAAAGGACCTTTCAAGTCAATCTGATCTGTATTGTCCTGTGAAAAAAAGCGTTCTTAGACACAGTGAGGAGTTTTTGGGGATAATGGGAAAATCATTTCCAACTAAATGACAGGAATTTCTTAGTCCAATCATGAGGTGTGCTAGGCTTTTTTATACTGTGGCGGAAAGAGAGAGAGTACAACAGTCATTATAAATAAAGGGCCAAGGAAGTGACAGTTTATGGAAGGAACAATTTGCACATAGTTTTAGAATGTGGTCAGGAGGAGGACAATGTGCTTACACATATGAAACATTAGAAGGTAGACATTATGGAAGCACATATATTTCTTTATTTTTATTGTATTTGGGGAGAGGGGGTTAATATAGCACGTCCAATGTGGAAAAGTGCTTTCCATAGCACCTTGCAGGTGGGCGACATCTAGAGCTGTGCAGTAGCCACCCATGCCCCAGACGTCAAAGAGAACAAGAAGTTACACATGTTGGAAGTGAGGGTGAGACATTGAGGAGATATGATCCCCGTATGAAGCCGAGAAAAGGAGGAGGCGTGAACGTGCATCCATGTATGCAGGCGAGAAGGGAAGGAGCATTGGTCATGCATCCCTGCATGAGGGTGAGACAGGGAGGAGATATGATCCCCGTATGAAGCCGAGAGAAGGAGGAGGCGTGAACGTGCATCCATGTATGCAGGCGAGAAGGGAAGGAGCCTTGGTCATGCATCCCTGCATGAGGGTGAGACAGGGAGGAGATATGATCCCCGTATGAAGCCGAGAGAAGGAGGAGGCGTGAACGTGCATCCATGTATGCGGGCGAGACGGGAAGGAGCATTGATCATGCATCCCTTCCTGAGGGTGAGACAGAGAGGAGATAAAATCCCTGTATGAAGCCGAGAGAACGAGGAGACATGAACGTGCATCCATGTATGCGGGAGAGAAGGGAAGGAGCATTGGTCATGCATCCCTGCATGAGGGTGAGACAGGGAGGAGATAAAATCCCTGTATGAAGCCAAGAGAATGAGGCGGCATGAACATGCATCCTTGTATGCAGGTGTGACATGGAGTCATCATGAACATGCATCCCTTTATAAGGACATAACATGGAGGACGCATGAACATGAATGCCTGAATTTTATGGTGGTGGCCTTCGGGTGATTTGGCACGTGCAATTGGTGAAGAGCACTTCTCCTGCGCAAAAAAATAAATTTACTATTAGCACCCCGGAGGGAGCCTCTGCACTTCTTATAGGGAGAAAACTCTGCAATGGAAGGGGACAGGGTCAATAACAGCTGTAAACTCTCACAAGACCATCACTGCTCTCACACTTTCCTGCTCTCAGGCTGGCGGGCCATTATCGGCCCTGGCTGCCGCACCTTTGCCAGGTTTGTGTAACTATATTATTTCTAATTGGCTCCACTTTGATGACTTTCATTTGGATTCTGACTTGATTATTGAGATCTTAAATAAGTGACTGGGGATCAGGTGTCCACTTATTCTCATGGATAACATCACAACCAACCTTTAATTCAAACATGAGTCATGACATCACAGATGGAGTACAGCTTATGATAGAGGTGGAACGACACATTGTAGCAGCCCAAGTAGCTCGCCGTGATCGTATAGTGGTTAGTACTCTGCGTTGTGGCCGCAGCAACCTCGGTTCGAATCCGAGTCACGGCATTGCGGTGAGGCAATGTCACGGCAGTTGGGCAGACATTTTAGAATTTCCATTAATACATTGGCAATCTCTGTGGAGGACTGAAACAATTCGATATGTCCTGTTACTGTTATGAACCTTTTGTTTCTTTAATGCTCTTTGCACACTTTTTCATCGGGTGACTGTAATGTATTTCAACCAAATCTAATTAAGAGCGCATTATGTGGTGACATTTGCAGTACATGAAACATTATAACACTGCCATTTACGTCAATAACCACTAGCTTGATTAAGACATATGTATTGCAGCGACAGTATTTCCCAGTTACAAATGGGAATAAAAACAACATCCGCGAGGGATTGAACCAACGACATTTAACTGATGTTGCCAATGGAGCGCGTTACAGAGAGCGCGAGGTCCCGCCTTTACAGTCACACGCTGATGATAATACAGATGTTTAAATAAACAGGCATATCTGTGGACTTGTGGTCTTTCTACATTGGGACTCGTAGTCTAGTCCTAGGCTATTGTAGGCACTGGCGTATCTTTTAGTGGAATGAGAGGCATTCTGTAGTCGCGTGAAAGGACCTTTCAAGTCAATCTGATCTGTATTGTCCTGTGAAAAAAAGCGTTCTTAGACACAGTGAGGAGTTTTTGGGGATAATGGGAAAATCATTTCCAACTAAATGACAGGAATTTCTTAGTCCAATCATGAGGTGTGCTAGGCTTTTTTATACTGTGGCGGAAAGAGAGAGAGTATAACAGTCATTATAAATAAAGGGCCAAGGAAGTGACAGTTTATGGAAGGAACAATTTGCACATAGTTTTAGAATGTGGTCAGGAGGAGGACAATGTGCTTACACATATGAAACATTAGAAGGTAGACATTATGGAAGCACATATATTTCTTTATTTTTATTGTATTTGGGGAGAGGGGGTTAATATAGCACGTCCAATGTGGAAAAGTGCTTTCCATAGCACCTTGCAGGTGGGCGACATCTAGAGCTGTGCAGTAGCCACCCATGCCCCAGACGTCAAAGAGAACAAGAAGTTACACATGTTGGAAGTGAGGGTGAGACATTGAGGAGATATGATCCCCGTATGAAGCCGAGAAAAGGAGGAGGCGTGAACGTGCATCCATGTATGCAGGCGAGAAGGGAAGGAGCATTGGTCATGCATCCCTGCATGAGGGTGAGACAGGGAGGAGATATGATCCCCGCATGAAGCCGAGAGAAGGAGGAGGCGTGAACGTGCATCCATGTATGCAGGCGAGAAGGGAAGGAGCATTGGTCATGCATCCCTGCATGAGGGTGAGACAGGGAGGAGATAAAATCCCTGTATGAAGCCGAGAGAACGAGGAGACATGAACGTGCATCCATGTATGCGGGCGAGAAGGGAAGGAGCATTGGTCATGCATCCCTGCATGAGGGTGAGACAGGGAGGAGATAAAATCCCTGTATGAAGCCAAGAGAATGAGGCGGCATGAACATGCATCCTTGTATGCAGGTGTGACATGGAGTCATCATGAACATGCATCCCTTTATAAGGACATAACATGGAGGACGCATGAACATGAATGCCTGAATTTTATGGTGGTGGCCTTCGGGTGATTTGGCACGTGCAATTGGTGAAGAGCACTTCTCCTGCGCAAAAAAATAAATTTACTATTAGCACCCCGGAGGGAGCCTCTGCACTTCTTATAGGGAGAAAACTCTGCAATGGAAGGGGACAGGGTCAATAACAGCTGTAAACTCTCACAAGACCATCACTGCTCTCACACTTTCCTGCTCTCAGGCTGGCGGGCCATTATCGGCCCTGGCTGCCGCACGATTGCCAGGTTTGTGTAACTATATTATTTCTAATTGGCTCCACTTTGATGACTTTCATTTGGATTCTGACTTGATTATTGAGATCTTAAATAAGTGACTGGGGATCAGGTGTCCACTTATTCTCCTGGATAACATCACAACCAACCTTTAATTCAAACATGAGTCATGACATCACAGATGGAGTACAGCTTATGATAGAGGTGGAACGACACATTGTAGCAGCCCAAGTAGCTCGCCGTGATCTTATAGTGGTTAGTACTCTGCGTTGTGGCCGCAGCAACCTCGAATCCGAGTCACGGCATTGCGGTGAGGCAATGTCACGGCAGTTGGGCAGATATTTTAGAATTTCCATTAATACATTGGCAATCTCTGTGGAGGACTGAAACAATTCGATATGTCCTGTTACTGTTATGAACCTTTTGTTTCTTTAATGCTCTTTGCACACTTTTTCATCGGGTGACTGTAATGTATTTCAACCAAATCTAATTAAGAGCGCATTATGTGGTGACATTTGCAGTACATGAAACATTATAACACTGCCATTTACGTCAATAACCACTAGCTTGATTAAGACATATGTATTGCAGCGACAGTATTTCCCAGTTACAAATGGGAATAAAAACAACATCCGCGAGGGATTGAACCAACGACATTTAACTGATGTTGCCAATGGAGCGCGTTACAGAGAGCGCGAGGTCCCGCCTTTACAGTCACACGCTGATGATAATACAGATGTTTAAATAAACAGGCATATCTGTGGACTTGTGGTCTTTCTACATTGGGACTCATAGTCTAGTCCTAGGCTATTGTAGGCACTGGCGTATCTTTTAGTGGAATGAGAGGCATTCTGTAGTCGCGTGAAAGGACCTTTCAAGTCAATCTGATCTGTATTGTCCTGTGAAAAAAAGCGTTCTTAGACACAGTGAGGAGTTTTTGGGGATAATGGGAAAATCATTTCCAACTAAATGACAGGAATTTCTTAGTCCAATCATGAGGTGTGCTAGGCTTTTTTATACTGTGGCGGAAAGAGAGAGAGTACAACAGTCATTATAAATAAAGGGCCAAGGAAGTGACAGTTTATGGAAGGAACAATTTGCACATAGTTTTAGAATGTGGTCAGGAGGAGGACAATGTGCTTACACATATGAAACATTAGAAGGTAGACATTATGGAAGCACATATATTTCTTTATTTTTATTGTATTTGGGGAGAGGGGGTTAATATAGCACGTCCAATGTGGAAAAGTGCTTTCCATAGCACCTTGCAGGTGGGCGACATCTAGAGCTGTGCAGTAGCCACCCATGCCCCAGACGTCAAAGAGAACAAGAAGTTACACATGTTGGAAGTGAGGGTGAGACATTGAGGAGATATGATCCCCGTATGAAGCCGAGAAAAGGAGGAGGCGTGAACGTGCATCCATGTATGCAGGCGAGAAGGGAAGGAGCATTGGTCATGCATCCCTGCATGAGGGTGAGACAGGGAGGAGATATGATCCCCGTATGAAGCCGAGAGAAGGAGGAGGCGTGAACGTGCATCCATGTATGCAGGCGAGAAGGGAAGGAGCATTGGTCATGCATCCCTGCATGAGGGTGAGACAGGGAGGAGATATGATCCCCGTATGAAGCCGAGAGAAGGAGGAGGCGTGAACGTGCATCCATGTATGCGGGCGAGACGGGAAGGAGCATTGATCATGCATCCCTTCCTGAGGGTGAGACAGGGAGGAGATAAAATCCCTGTATGAAGCCGAGAGAACGAGGAGACATGAACGTGCATCCATGTATGCGGGAGAGAAGGGAAGGAGCATTGGTCATGCATCCCTGCATGAGGGTGAGACAGGGAGGAGATAAAATCCCTGTATGAAGCCAAGAGAATGAGGCGGCATGAACATGCATCCTTGTATGCAGGTGTGACATGGAGTCATCATGAACATGCATCCCTTTATAAGGACATAACATGGAGGACGAATGAACATGAATGCCTGAATTTTATGGTGGTGGCCTTCGGGTGATTTGGCACGTGCAATTGGTGAAGAGCACTTCTCCTGCGCAAAAAAATAAATTTACTATTAGCACCCCGGAGGGAGCCTCTGCACTTCTTATAGGGAGAAAACTCTGCAATGGAAGGGGACAGGGTCAATAACAGCTGTAAACTCTCACAAGACCATCACTGCTCTCACACTTTCCTGCTCTCAGGCTGGCGGGCCATTATCGGCCCTGGCTGCCGCATCATTGCCAGGTTTGTGTAACTATATTATTTCTAATTGGCTCCACTTTGATGACTTTCATTTGGATTCTGACTTGATTATTGAGATCTTAAATAAGTGACTGGGGATCAGGTGTCCACTTATTCTCATGGATAACATCACAACCAACCTTTAATTCAAACATGAGTCATGACATCACAGATGGAGTACAGCTTATGATAGAGGTGGAACGACACATTGTAGCAGCCCAAGTATCTCGCCGTGATCGTATAGTGGTTAGTACTCTGCGTTGTGGCCGCAGCAACCTCGGTTCGAATCCGAGTCACGGCATTGCGGTGAGGCAATGTCACGGCAGTTGGGCAGATATTTTAGAATTTCCATTAATACATTGGCAATCTCTGTGGAGGACTGAAACAATTCGATATGTCCTGTTACTTTTATGAACCTTTTGTTTCTTTAATGCTCTTTGCACACTTTTTCATCGGGTGACTGTAATGTATTTCAACCAAATCTAATTAAGAGCGCATTATGTGGTGACATTTGCAGTACATGAAACATTATAACACTGCCATTTACGTCAATAACCACTAGCTTGATTAAGACATATGTATTGCAGCGACAGTATTTCCCAGTTACAAATGGGAATAAAAACAACATCCGCGAGGGATTGAACCAACGACATTTAACTGATGTTGCCAATGGAGCGCGTTACAGAGAGCGCGAGGTCCCGCCTTTACAGTCACACGCTGATGATAATACAGATGTTTAAATAAACAGGCATATCTGTGGACTTGTGGTCTTTCTACATTGGGACTCATAGTCTAGTCCTAGGCTATTGTAGGCACTGGCGTATCTTTAAGTGGAATGAGAGGCATTCTGTAGTCGCGTGAAAGGACCTTTCAAGTCAATCTGATCTGTATTGTCCTGTGAAAAAAAGCGTTCTTAGACACAGTGAGGAGTTTTTGGGGATAATGGGAAAATCATTTCCAACTAAATGACAGGAATTTCTTAGTCCAATCATGAGGTGTGCTAGGCTTTTTTATACTGTGGCGGAAAGAGAGAGAGTATAACAGTCATTATAAATAAAGGGCCAAGGAAGTGACAGTTTATGGAAGGAACAATTTGCACATAGTTTTAGAATGTGGTCAGGAGGAGGACAATGTGCTTACACATATGAAACATTAGAAGGTAGACATTATGGAAGCACATATATTTCTTTATTTTTATTGTATTTGGGGAGAGGGGGTTAATATAGCACGTCCAATGTGGAAAAGTGCTTTCCATAGCACCTTGCAGGTGGGCGACATCTAGAGCTGTGCAGTAGCCACCCATGCCCCAGACGTCAAAGAGAACAAGAAGTTACACATGTTGGAAGTGAGGGTGAGACATTGAGGAGATATGATCCCCGTATGAAGCCGAGAGAAGGAGGAGGCATGAACGTGCATCCATGTATGCAGGCAAGAAGGGAAGGAGCATTGGTCATGCATCCCTGCATGAGGGTGAGACAGGGAGGAGATATGATCCCCGTATGAAGCCGAGAGAAGGAGGAGGCGTGAACGTGCATCCATGTATGCGGGCGAGACAGGAAGGAGCATTGGTCATGCATCCCTGCATGAGGGTGAGACAGGGAGGAGATATGATCCCCGTATGAAGCCGAGAGAAGGAGGAGGCGTGAACGTGCATCCATGTATGCAGGCGAGAAGGGAAGGAGCATTGGTCATGCATCCCTGCATGAGGGTGAGACAGGGAGGAGATATGATCCCCGTATGAAGCCGAGAGAAGAAGGAGGCGTGAACGTGCATCCATGTATGCGGGCGAGAAGGGAAGGAGCATTGGTCATGCATCCCTGCATGAGGGTGAGACAGGGAGGAGATAAAATCCCTGTATGAAGCCAAGAGAACGAGGCGGCATGAACATGCATCCTTGTATGCAGGTGTGACATGGAGTCATCATGAACATGCATCCCTTTATAAGGACATAACATGGAGGACGCATGAACATGAATGCCTGAATTTTATGGTGGTGGCCTTCGGGTGATTTGGCACGTGCAATTGGTGAAGAGCACTTCTCCTGCGCAAAAAAATAAATGTACTATTTGCACCCCGGAGGGAGCCTCTGCACTTCTTATAGGGAGAAAACTCTGCAATGGAAGGGGACAGGGTCAATAACAGCTGTAAACTCTCACAAGACCATCACTGCTCTCACACTTTCCTGCTCTCAGGCTGGCGGGCCATTATCGGCCCTGGCTGCCGCACGATTGCCAGGTTTGTGTAACTGTATTATTTCTAATTGGCTCCACTTTGATGACTTTCATTTGGATTCTGACTTGATTATTGAGATCTTAAATAAGTGACTGGGGATCAGGTGTCCACTTATTCTCATTTATAACATCACAACCAACCTTTAATTCAAACATGAGTCATGACATCACAGATGGAGTACAGCTTATGATAGAGGTGGAACGTCACATTGTAGCAGCCCAGTTAGCTCACCGTGATAGTACTCTGCGTTGTGGCGGCAGCAACCTCGGTTCGAATCCGAGTCACGGCATTGCGGTGAGGCAATGTCACCGCAGTTGGGCAGATATTTTAGAATTTCCATTAATACATTGGCAATCTCTGTGGAGGACTGAAACAATTTGATATGTCCTGTTACTGTTATGAACCTTTTGTTTCTTTAATGCTCTTTGCACACTTTTTCATCGGGTGACTGTAATGTATTTCAACCAAATCTAATTAAGAGCGCATTATGTGGTGACATTTGCAGTACATGAAACATTATAACACTGCCAATTACGTCAATAACCACTAGCTTGATTAAGACATATGTATTGCAGCGACAGTATTTCCCAGTTACAAATGGGAATAAAAACAACATCCGCGAGGGATTGAACCAACGACATTTAACTGATGTTGCCAATGGAGCGCGTTACAGAGAGCGCGAGGTCCCGCCTTTACAGTCACACGCTGATGATAATACAGATGTTTAAATAAACAGGCATGTCTGTGGACTTGTGGTCTTTCTACATTGGGACTCATAGTCTAGTCCTAGGCTATTGTAGGCACTGGCGTATCTTTTAGTGGAATGAGAGGCATTCTGTAGTCGCCTGAAAGGACCTTTCAAGTCAATCTGATCTGTATTGTCCTGTGAAAAAAAGCGTTCTTAGACACAGTGAGGCGTTTTTGGGGATAATGGGAAAATCATTTCCAACTAAATGACAGGAATTTCTTAGTCCAATCATGAGGTGTGCTAGGCTTTTTTATACTGTGGCGGAAAGAGAGAGAGTATAACAGTCATTATAAATAAAGGGCCAAGGAAGTGACAGTTTATGGAAGGAACAATTTGCACATAGTTTTAGAATGTGGTCAGGAGGAGGACAATGTGCTTACACATATGAAACATTAGAAGGTAGACATTATGGAAGCACATATATTTCTTTATTTTTATTGTATTTGGGGAGAGGGGGTTAATATAGCACGTCCAATGTGGAAAAGTGCTTTCCATAGCACCTTGCAAGTGGGCGACATCTAGAGTTGTACAGTAGCCACCCATGCCCCAGACGTCAAAGAGAACAAGAAGTTACACATGTTGGAAGTGAGGGTGAGACATTGAGGAGATATGATCCCCGTATGAAGCCGAGAGAAGGAGGAGGCGTGAACGTGCATCCATGTATGCAGGCGAGAAGGGAAGGAGCATTGGTCATGCATCCCTGCATGAGGGTGAGACAGGGAGGAGATATGATCCCCGTATGAAGCCGAGAGAAGGAGGACGCGTGAACATGCATCCATGTATGCGGGCGAGACAGGAAGGAGCATTGGTCATGCATCCCTGCATGAGGGTGAGACAGGGAGGAGATATGATCCCCGTATGAAGCCGAGAGAAGGAGGAGGCGTGAACGTGCATCCATGTATGCAGGCGAGAAGGGAAGGAGCATTGGTCATGCATCCCTGCATGAGGGTGAGACAGGGAGGAGATATGATCCCCGTATGAAGCCGAGAGAAGGAGGAGGCGTGAACGTGCATCCATGTATGCGGGCGAGACAGGAAGGAGCATTGGTCATGCATCCCTGCATGAGGGTGAGACAGGGAGGAGATATGATCCCCGTATGAAGCCGAGAGAAGGAGGAGGCATGAACGTGCATCCATGTATGCGGGCGAGACGGGAAGGAGCATTGGTCATGCATCCCTTCCTGAGGGTGAGACAGGGAGGAGATAAAATCCCCGTATGAAGCCGAGAGAACGAGGAGACATGAACGTGCATCCATGTATGCGGGCGAGAAGGGAAGGAGCATTGGTCATGCATCCCTGCATGAGGGTGAGACAGGGAGGAGATAAAATCCCTGTATGAAGCCAAGAGAACGAGGCGGCATGAACATGCATCCTTGTATGCAGGTGTGACATGGAGTCATCATGAACATGCATCCCTTTATAAGGACAAAACATGGAGGACGCATGAACATGAATGCCTGAATTTTATGGTGGTGGCCTTCGGGTGATTTGGCACGTGCAATTGGTGAAGAGCACTTCTCCTGCGCAAAAAAATAAAAGTACTATTAGCACCCCGGAGGGAGCCTCTGCACTTCTTATAGGGAGAAAACTCTGCAATGAAAGGGGACAGGGTCAATAACAGCTGTAAACTCTCACAAGACCATCACTGCTCTCACACTTTCCTGCTCTCAGGCTGGCGGGCCATTATCGGCCCTGGCTGCCGCACCATTGCCAGGTTTGTGTAACTATATTATTTCTAATTGGCTCCACTTTGATGACTTTCATTTGGATTCTGACTTGATTATTGAGATCTTAAATAAGTGACTGGGGATCAGGTGTCCACTTATTCTCATGGATAACATCACAACCAACCTTTAATTCAAACATGAGCCATGACATCACAGATGGAGTACAGCTTATGATAGAGGTGGAACGACACATTGTAGCAGCCCAAGTAGCTTGCCGTGATTGTATAGTGGTTAGTACTCTGCGTTGTGGCCGCAGCAACCTCGGTTCGGATCCGAGTCACGGCATTGCGGTGAGGCAATGTCACGGCAGTTGGGCAGATATTTTAGAATTTCCATTAATACATTGGCAATCTCTGTGGAGGACTGAAACAATTCGATATGTCCTGTTACTGTTATGAACCTTTTGTTTCTTTAATGCTCTTTGCACACTTTTTCATCGGGTGACTGTAATGTATTTCAACCAAATCTAATTAAGAGCGCATTATGTGGTGACATTTGCAGTACATGAAACATTATAACACTGCCATTTACGTCAATAACCACTAGCTTGATTAAGACATATGTATTGCAGCGACAGTATTTCCCAGTTACAAATGGGAATAAAAACAACATCCGCGAGGGATTGAACCTACGACATTTAACTGATGTTGCCAATGGAGCGCGTTACAGAGAGCGCGAGGTCCCGCCTTTACAGTCACACGCTGATGATAATACAGATGTTTAAATAAACAGGCATATCTGTGGACTTGTGGTCTTTCTACATTGGGAGTCATACTCTAGTCCTAGGCTATTGTAGGCACTGGCGTATCTTTTAGTGGAATGAGAGGCATTCTGTAGTCGCGTGAAAGGACCTTTCAAGTCAATCTGATCTGTATTGTCCTGTGAAAAAAAGCGTTCTTAGACACAGTGAGGAGTTTTTGGGGATAATGGGAAAATCATTTCCAACTAAATGACAGGAATTTCTTAGTCCAATCATGAGGTGTGCTAGGCTTTTTTATACTGTGGCGGAAAGAGAGAGAGTATAACAGTCATTATAAGTAAAGGGCCAAGGAAGTGACAGTTTATGGAAGGAACAATTTGCACATAGTTTTAGAATGTGGTCAGGAGGAGGACAATGTGCTTACACATATGAAACATTAGAAGGTAGACATTATGGAAGCACATATATTTCTTTATTTTTATTGTATTTGGGGAGAGGGGGTTAATATAGCACATCCAATGTGGAAAAGTGATTTCCATAGCACCTTGCAGGTGGGCGACATCTAGAGCTGTGCAGTAGCCACCCATTCCCCAGACGTCAAAGAGAACAAGAAGTTACACATGTTGGAAGTGAGGGTGAGACATTGAGGAGATATGATCCCCGTATGAAGCCGAGAGAAGGAGGAGGCGTGAACGTGCATCCATGTATGCAGGCGAGAAGGGAAGGAGCATTGGTCATGCATCCCTGCATGAGGGTGAGACAGGGAGGAGATATGATCCCCGTATGAAGCCGAGAGAAGGAGGACGCGTGAACGTGCATCCATGTATGCGGGCGAGACAGGAAGGAGCATTGGTCATGCATCCCTGCATGAGGGTGAGACAGGGAGGAGATATGATCCCCGTATGAAGCCGAGAGAAGGAGGAGGCGTGAACGTGCATCCATGTATGCAGGCGAGAAGGGAAGGAGCATTGGTCATACATCCCTGCATGAGGGTGAGACAGGGAGGAGATATGATCCCCGTATGAAGCCGAGAGAAGGAGGAGGCGTGAACGTGCATCCATGTATGCGGGCGAGACAGGAAGGAGCATTGGTCATGCATCCCTGCATGAGGGTGAGACAGGGAGGAGATATGATCCCCGTATGAAGCTGAGAGAAGGAGGAGGCGTGAACGTGCATCCATGTATGCGGGCGAGACGGGAAGGAGCATTGGTCATGCATCCCTTCCTGAGGGTGAGACAGGGAGGAGATAAAATCCCTGTATGAAGCCGAGAGAACGAGGAGACATGAACGTGCATCCATGTATGCGGGCGAGAAGGGAAGGAGCATTGGTCATGCATCCCTGCATGAGGGTGAGACAGGGAGGAGATAAAATCCCTGTATGAAGCCAAGAGAACGAGGCGGCTTGAACATGCATCCTTGTATGCAGGTGTGACATGGAGTCATCATGAACATGCATCCCTTTATAAGGACATAACATGGAGGACGCATGAACATGAATGCCTGAATTTTATGGTGGTGGCCTTCGGGTGATTTGGCACGTGCAATTGGTGAAGAGCACTTCTCCTGCGCAAAAAAATAAATGTACTATTAGCACCCCGGAGGGAGCCTCTGCACTTCTTATAGGGAGAAAACTCTGAAATGGAAGGGGACAGGGTCAATAACAGCTGTAAACTCTCACAAGACCATCACTGCTCTCACACTTTCCTGCTCTCAGGCTGGCGGGCCATTATCGGCCCTGGCTGCCGCACCATTGCCAGGTTTGTGTAACTATATTATTTCTAATTGGCTCCACTTTGATGACTTTCATTTGGATTCTGACTTGATTATTGAGATCTTAAATAAGTGACTGGGGATCAGGTGTCCACTTATTCTCATGGATAACATCACAACCAACCTTTAATTCAAACATGAGTCATGACATCACAGATGGAGTACAGCTTATGATAGAGGTGGAACGTCACATTGTAGCAGCCCAAGTAGCTCGCCGTGATCGTATAGTGGTTAGTACTCTGCGTTGTGGCCGCAGCAACCTTGGTTCGAATCCGAGTCACGGCATTGCGGTGAGGCAATGTCACGGCAGTTGGGCAGATATTTTAGAATTTCCATTAATACATTGGCAATCTCTGTGGAGGACTGAAACAATTCGATATGTCCTGTTACTGTTATGAACCTTTTGTTTCTTTAATGCTCTTTGCACACTTTTTCATCGGGTGACTGTAATGTATTTCAACCAAATCTAATTAAGAGCGCATTATGTGGTGCCATTTGCAGTACATGAAACATTATAACACTGCCATTTACGTCAATAACCACTAGCTTGATTAAGACATATGTATTGCAGCGACAGTATTTCCCAGTTACAAATGGGAATAAAAACAACATCCACGAGGGATTGAACCAATGACATTTAACTGATGTTGCCAATGGAGCGCGTTACAGAGAGCGCAAAGTCCCGCCTTTACAGTCACACGCTGATGATAATACAGATGTTTAAATAAACAGACATATCTGTGGACTTGTGGTCTTTCTACATTGGGACTCATAGTCTAGTCCTAGGCTATTGTAGGCACTGGTGTATCTTTTAGTGGAATGAGAGGCATTCTGTAGTCGCGTGAAAGGACCTTTCAAGTCAATCTGATCTGTATTGTCCTGTGAAAAAAAGCGTTCTTAGACACAGTGAGGAGTTTTTGGGGATAATGGGAAAATCATTTCCAACTAAATGACAGGAATTTCTTAGTCCAATCATGAGGTGTGCTAGGCTTTTTTATACTGTGGCGGAAAGAGAGAGAGTATAACACTCATTATAAATAAAGGGCCAAGGAAGTGACAGTTTATGGAAGGAACAATTTGCACATAGTTTTAGAATGTGGTCAGGAGGAGGACAATGTGCTTACACATATGAAACATTAGAAGGTAGACATTATGGAAGCACATATATTTCTTTATTTTTATTGTATTTGGGAAGAGGGGGTTAATATAGCACGTCCAATGTGGAAAAGTGCTTTCCATAGCACCTTGCAGGGGGGCGACATCTAGAGCTGTGCAGTAGCCACCCATGCCCCAGACGTCAAAGAGAACAAGAAGTTACACATGTTAGAAGTGAGGGTGAGACATTGAGGAGATATGATCCCCGAATGAAGCCGAGAGAAGGAGGAGGCGTGAACGTGCATCCATGTATGCAGGCGAGAAGGGAAGGAGCATTGGTCATGCATCCCTGCATGAGGGTGAGACAGGGAGGAGATATGATCCCCGTATGAAGCCGAGAGAAGGAGGAGGCGTGAACGTGCATCCATGTATGCGGGCGAGACAGGAAGGAGCATTGGTCATGCATCCCTGCATGAGGGTGAGACAGGGAGGAGATATGATCCCCGTATGAAGCCGAGAGAAGGAGGAGGCGTGAACGTGCATCCATGTATGCAGGCGAGAAGGGAAGGAGCATTGGTCATGCATCCCTGCATGAGGGTGAGACAGGGAGGAGATATGATCCCCGTATGAAGCCGAGAGAAGGAGGAGGCGTGAACGTGCATCCATGTATGCGGGCGAGACAGGAAGGAGCATTGGTCATGCATCCCTGCATGGGGGTGAGACAGGGAGGAGATATGATCCCCGTATGAAGCCGAGAAAAGGAGGAGGCGTGAACGTGCATCCATGTATGCGGGCGAGACGGGAAGGAGCATTGGTCATGCATCCCTTCCTGAGGGTGAAACAGGGAGGAGATAAAATCCCCGTATGAAGCCGAGAGAACGAGGAGACATGAACGTGCATCCATGTATGCGGGCGAGAAGGGAAGGAGCATTGGTCATGCATCCCTGCATGAGGGTGAGACAGGGAGGAGATAAAATCCCTGTATGAAGCCAAGAGAATGAGGCGGCATGAACATGCATCCTTGTATGCAGGTGTGACATGGAGTCATCATGAACATGCATCCCTTTATAAGGACATAACATGGAGGACGCATGAACATGAATGCCTGAATTTTATGGTGGTGGCCTACGGGTGATTTGGCACGTGCAATTGGTGAAGAGCACTTCTCCTGCGCAAAAAAATAAATGTACTATTAGCACCCCGGAGGGAGCCTCTGCACTTCTTATAGGGAGAAAACTCTGCAATGAAAGGGGACAGGGTCAATAACAGCTGTAAACTCTCACAAGACCATCACTGCTCTCACACTTTCCTGCTCTCAGGCTGGCGGGCCATTATCGGCCCTGGCTGCCGCACCATTGCCAGGTTTGTGTAACTATATTATTTCTAATTGGCTCCACTTTGATGACTTTCATTTGGATTCTGACTTGATTATTGAGATCTTAAATAAGTGACTGGGGATCAGGTGTCCACTTATTCTCATGGATAACATCACAACCAACCTTTAATTCAAACATGAGTCATGACATCACAGATGGAGTACAGCTTATGACAGAGGTGGGACATCACATTGTGGCAGCCCAAGTAGCTCGCCGTGATCGTATAGTGGTTAGTACTCTGTGTTGTGGCCGCAGCAACCTCCGTTCGAATCCGAGTCACGGCATTGCGGTGAGGCAATGTCACGGCAGTTGGGCAGATATTTTAGAATTTCCATTAATACATTGGGAATCTCTGTGGAGGACTGAAACAATTCGATATGTCCTGTTACTGTTATGAACCTTTTGTTTCTTTAATGCTCTTTGCACACTTTTTCATCGGGTGACTGTAATGTATTTCAACCAAATCTAATTAAGAGCGCATTATGTGGTGACATTTGCAGTACATGAAACATTATAACACTGCCATTTACGTCAATAACCACTAGCTTGATTAAGACATATGTATTGCAGCAACAGTATTTCCCAGTTACAAATGGGAATAAAAACAACATCCGCGAGGGATTGAACCAACGACATTTAACTGATGTTGCCAATGGAGCGCGTTACAGAGAGCGCGAGGTCCCGCCTTTACAGTCACACGCTGATGATAATACAGATGTTTAAATAAACAGGCATATCTGTGGACTTGTGGTCTTTCTACATTGGGACTCATAGTCTAGTCCTAGGCTATTGTAGGCACTGGCGTATCTTTTAGTGGAATGAGAGGCATTCTGTAGTCGCGTGAAAGGACCTTTCAAGTCAATCTGATCTGTATTGTCCTGTGAAAAAAAGCGTTCTTAGACACAGTGAGGAGTTTTTGGGGATAATGGGAAAATCATTTCCAACTAAATGACAGGAATTTCTTAGTCCAATCATGAGGTGTGCTAGGCTTTTTTATACTGTGGCGGAAAGAGAGAGAGTATAACAGTCATTATAAATAAAGGGCCAAGGAAGTGACAGTTTATGGAAGGAACAATTTGCACATAGTTTTAGAATGTGGTCAGGAGGAGGACAATGTGCTTACACATATGAAACATTAGAAGGTAGACATTATGGAAGCACATATATTTCTTTATTTTTATTGTATTTGGGGAGAGGGGGTTAATATAGCACGTCCAATGTGGAAAAGTGCTTTCCATAGCACCTTGCAGGTGGGCGACATCTAGAGCTGTGCAGTAGCCACCCATGCCCCAGACGTCAAAGAGAACAAGAAGTTACACATGTTGGAAGTGAGGGTGAGACATTGAGGAGATATGATCCCCGTATGAAGCCGAGAGAAGGAGGAGGCGTGAACGTGCATCCATGTATGCAGGCGAGAAGGGAAGGAGCATTGGTCATGCATCCCTGCATGAGGGTGAGACAGGGAGGAGATATGATCCCCGTATGAAGCCGAGAGAAGGAGGAGGCGTGAACGTGCATCCATGTATGCAGGCGAGACAGGAAGGAGCATTGGTCATGCATCCCTGCATGAGGGTGAGACAGGGAGGAGATATGATCCCCGTATGAAGCCGAGAGAAGGAGGAGGCGTGAACGTGCATCCATGTATGCAGGCGAGAAGGGAAGGAGCATTGGTCATGCATCCCTACATGAGGGTGAGACAGGGAGGAGATATGATCCCCGTATGAAGCCGAGAGAAGGAGGAGGCGTGAACGTGCATCCATGTATGCGGGCGAGACAGGAAGGAGCATTGGTCATGCATCCCTGCATGAGGGTGAGACAGGGAGGAGATATGATCCCCGTATGAAGCCGAGAGAAGGAGGAGGCATGAACGTGCATCCATGTATGCGGGCGAGACGGGAAGGAGCATTGGTCATGCATCCCTTCCTGAGGGTGAGACAGGGAGGAGATAAAATCCCCGTATGAAGCCAAGAGAATGAGGAGACATGAACGTGCATCCATGTATGCGGGCGAGAAGGGAAGGAGCATTGGTCATGCATCCCTGCATGAGGGTGAGACAGGGAGGAGATAAAATCCCTGTATGAAGCCAAGAAAACGAGGCGGCATGAACATGCATCCTTGTATGCAGGTGTGACATGGAGTCATCATGAACATGCATCCCTTTATAAGGACATAACATGGAGGACGCATGAACATGAATGCCTGAATTTTATGGTGGTGGCCTTCGGGTGATTTGGCACGTGCAATTGGTGAAGAGCACTTCTCCTGCGCAAAAAAATAAATGTACTATTAGCACCCCGGAGGGAGCCTCTGCACTTCTTATAGGGAGAAAACTCTGCAATGGAAGGGGACAGGGTCAATAACAGCTGTAAACTCTCACAAGACCATCACTGCTCTCACACTTTCCTGCTCTCAGGCTGGCGGGCCATTATCGGCCCTGGCTGCCGCACGATTGCCAGGTTTGTGTAACTATATTATTTCTAATTGGCTCCACTTTGATGACTTTCATTTGGATTCTGACTTGATTATTGAGATCTTAAATAAGTGACTGGGGATCAGGTGTCCACTTATTCTCATGGATAACATCACAACCAACCTTTAATTCAAACATGAGTCATGACATCACAGATGGAGTACAGCTTATGATAGAGGTGGAACGTCACATTGTAGCAGCCCAAGTAGTTCGCCGTGATCGTATAGTGGTTAGTACTCTGCGTTGTGGCCGCAGCAACCTCGGTTCGAATCCGAGTCACGGCATTGCGGTGAGGCAATGTCACCGCAGTTGGGCAGATATTTTACAATTTCCATTAATACATTGGCAATCTCTGTGGAGGACTGAAACAATTCGATATGTCCTGTTACTGTTATGAACCTTTTGTTTCTTTAATGCTCTTTGCACACTTTTTCATCGGGTGACTGTAATGTATTTCAACCAAATCTAATTAAGAGCGCATTATGTGGTGACATTTGCAGTACATGAAACATTATAACACTGCCATTTACGTCAATAACCACTAGCTTGATTAAGACATATGTATTGCTGCAACAGTATTTCCCAGTTACAAATGGGAATAAAAACAACATCCGCGAGGGATTGAACCAACGACATTTAACTGATGTTGCCAATGGAGCGCGTTACAGAGAGCGCAAGGTCCCGCCTTTACAGTCACATGCTGATGATAATACAGATGTTTAAATAAACAGGCATATCTGTGGACTTGTGGTCTTTCTACATTGGGACTCATAGTCTAGTCCTAGGCTATTGTAGGCACTGGCGTATCTTTTAGTGGAATGAGAGGCATTCTGTAGTCGCGTGAAAGGACCTTTCAAGTCAATCTGATCTGTATTGTCCTGTGAAAAAAAGCGTTCTTAGACACAGTGAGGAGTTTTTGGGGATAATGGGAAAATAATTTCCAACTAAATGACAGGAATTTCTTAGTCCAATCATGAGGTGTGCTAGGCTTTTTTGTACTGTGGCGGAAAGAGAGAGAGTATAACAGTCATTATAAATAAAGGGCCAAGGAAGTGACAGTTTATGGAAGGAACAATTTGCACATAGTTTTAGAATGTGGTCAGGAGGAGGACAATGTGCTTACACATATGAAACATTAGAAGGTAGACATTATGGAAGCACATATATTTCTTTATTTTTATTGTATTTGGGGAGAGGGGGTTAATATAGCACGTCCAATGTGGAAAAGTGCTTTTCATAGCACCTTGCAGGTGGGCGACATCTAGAGCTGTGCAGTAGCCACCCATGCTCCAGACGTCAAAGAGAACAAGAAGTTACACATGTTGGAAGTGAGGGTGAGACATTGAGGAGATATGATCCCCGTATGAAGCCGAGAGAAGGAGGAGGCGTGAACGTGCATCCATGTATGCAGGCGAGAAGGGAAGGAGCATTGGTCATGCATCCCTGCATGACGGTGAGACAGGGAGGAGATATGATCCCCGTATGAAGCCGAGAGAAGGAGGAGGCGTGAACGTGCATCCATGTATGCAGGCGAGAAGGGAAGGAGCATTGGTCATGCATCCCTGCATGAGGGTGAGACAGGGAGGAGATATGATCCCCGTATGAAGCCGAGAGAAGGAGGAGGCGTGAACGTGCATCCATGTATGCGGGCGAGACAGGAAGGAGCCTTGGTCATGCATCCCTGCATGAGGGTGAGACAGGGAGGAGATATGATCCCCGTATGAAGCCGAGAGAAGGAGGAGGCGTGAACGGGCATCCATGTATGCGGGCGAGACGGGAAGGAGCATTGGTCATGCATCCCTTCCTGAGGGTGAGACAGGGAGGAGATAAAATCCCCGTATGAAGCCGAGAGAACGAGGAGACATGAACGTGCATCCATGTATGCGGGCGAGAAGGGAAGGAGCATTGGTCATGCATCCCTGCATGAGGGTGAGACAGGGGAGGAGATAAAATCCCTGTATGAAGCCAAGAGAACGAGGCGGCATGAACATGCATCCTTGTATGCAGGTGCGACATGGAGTCATCATGAACATGCATCCCTTTATAAGGACATAACATGGAGGACGCATGAACATGAATGCCTGAATTTTATGGTGGTGGCCTTCGGGTGATTTGGCACGTGCAATTGGTGAAGAGCACTTCTCCTGCGCAAAAAAATAAATGTACTATTAGCACCCCGGAGGGAGCCTCTGCACTTCTTATAGGGAGAAAACTCTGCAATGGAAGGGGACAGGGTCAATAACAGCTGTAAACTCTCACAAGACCATCACTGCTCTCACACTTTCCTGCTCTCAGGCTGGCGGGCCATTATCGGCCCTGGCTGCCGCACGATTGCCAGGTTTGTGTAACTATATTATTTCTAATTGGCTCCACTTTGATGACTTTCATTTGGATTCTGACTTGATTATTGAGATCTTAAATAAGTGACTGGGGATCAGGTGTCCACTTATTCTCATGGATAACATCACAACCAACCTTTAATTCAAACATGAGTCATGACATCACAGATGGAGTACAGCTTATGATAGAGGTGGAACGTCACATTGTAGCAGCCCAAGTAGTTCGCCGTGATCGTATAGTGGTTAGTACTCTGCGTTGTGGCCGCAGCAACCTCGGTTCGAATCCGAGTCACGGCATTGCGGTGTGGCAATGTCACTGCAGTTGGCCGGATATTTTAGAATTTCCATTAATACATTGGCAATCTCTGTGGAGGACTGAAACAATTCGATATGTCCTGTTACTGTTATGAACCTTTTGTTTCTTTAATGCTCTTTGCACACTTTTTCATCGGGTGACTGTAATGTATTTCAACCAAATCTAATTAAGAGCGCATTATGTGGTGACATTTGCAGTACATGAAACATTATAACACTGCCATTTACGTCAATAACCACTAGCTTGATTAAGACATATGTATTGCTGCGACAGTATTTCCCAGTTACAAATGGGAATAAAAACAACATCCGCGAGGGATTGAACCAACGACATTTAACTGATGTTGCCAATGGAGCGCGTTACAGAGAGCGCAAGGTCCCGCCTTTACAGTCACATGCTGATGATAATACAGATGTTTAAATAAACAGGCATATCTGTGGACTTGTGGTCTTTCTACATTGGGACTCATAGTCTAGTCCTAGGCTATTGTAGGCACTGGCGTATCTTTTAGTGGAATGAGAGGCATTCTGTAGTCGCGTGAAAGGACCTTTCAAGTCAATCTGATCTGTATTGTCCTGTGAAAAAAAGCGTTCTTAGACACAGTGAGGAGTTTTTGGGGATAATGGGAAAATAATTTCCAACTAAATGACAGGAATTTCTTAGTCCAATCATGAGGTGTGCTAGGCTTTTTTGTACTGTGGCGGAAAGAGAGAGAGTATAACAGTCATTATAAATAAAGGGCCAAGGAAGTGACAGTTTATGGAAGGAACAATTTGCACATAGTTTTAGAATGTGGTCAGGAGGAGGACAATGTGCTTACACATATGAAACATTAGAAGGTAGACATTATGGAAGCACATATATTTCTTTATTTTTATTGTATTTGGGGAGAGGGGGTTAATATAGCACGTCCAATGTGGAAAAGTGCTTTTCATAGCACCTTGCAGGTGGGCGACATCTAGAGCTGTGCAGTAGCCACCCATGCTCCAGACGTCAAAGAGAACAAGAAGTTACACATGTTGGAAGTGAGGGTGAGACATTGAGGAGATATGATCCCCGTATGAAGCCGAGAGAAGGAGGAGGCGTGAACGTGCATCCATGTATGCAGGCGAGAAGGGAAGGAGCATTGGTCATGCATCCCTGCATGACGGTGAGACAGGGAGGAGATATGATCCCCGTATGAAGCCGAGAGAAGGAGGAGGCGTGAACGTGCATCCATGTATGCAGGCGAGAAGGGAAGGAGCATTGGTCATGCATCCCTGCATGAGGGTGAGACAGGGAGGAGATATGATCCCCGTATGAAGCCGAGAGAAGGAGGAGGCGTGAACGTGCATCCATGTATGCGGGCGAGACAGGAAGGAGCCTTGGTCATGCATCCCTGCATGAGGGTGAGACAGGGAGGAGATATGATCCCCGTATGAAGCCGAGAGAAGGAGGAGGCGTGAACGTGCATCCATGTATGCGGGCGAGACGGGAAGGAGCATTGGTCATGCATCCCTTCCTGAGGGTGAGACAGGGAGGAGATAAAATCCCCGTATGAAGCCGAGAGAACGAGGAGACATGAACGTGCATCCATGTATGCGGGCGAGAAGGGAAGGAGCATTGGTCATGCATCCCTGCATGAGGGTGAGACAGGGGAGGAGATAAAATCCCTGTATGAAGCCAAGAGAACGAGGCGGCATGAACATGCATCCTTGTATGCAGGTGCGACATGGAGTCATCATGAACATGCATCCCTTTATAAGGACATAACATGGAGGACGCATGAACATGAATGCCTGAATTTTATGGTGGTGGCCTTCGGGTGATTTGGCACGTGCAATTGGTGAAGAGCACTTCTCCTGCGCAAAAAAATAAATGTACTATTAGCACCCCGGAGGGAGCCTCTGCACTTCTTATAGGGAGAAAACTCTGCAATGGAAGGGGACAGGGTCAATAACAGCTGTAAACTCTCACAAGACCATCACTGCTCTCACACTTTCCTGCTCTCAGGCTGGCGGGCCATTATCGGCCCTGGCTGCCGCACGATTGCCAGGTTTGTGTAACTATATTATTTCTAATTGGCTCCACTTTGATGACTTTCATTTGGATTCTGACTTGATTATTGAGATCTTAAATAAGTGACTGGGGATCAGGTGTCCACTTATTCTCATGGATAACATCACAACCAACCTTTAATTCAAACATGAGTCATGACATCACAGATGGAGTACAGCTTATGATAGAGGTGGAACGTCACATTGTAGCAGCCCAAGTAGTTCGCCGTGATCGTATAGTGGTTAGTACTCTGCGTTGTGGCCGCAGCAACCTCGGTTCGAATCTGAGTCACGGCATTGCGGTGAGGCAATGTCACGGCAGTTGGGCAGATATTTTACAATTTCCATTAATACATTGGCAATCTCTGTGGAGGACTGAAACAATTCGATATGTCCTGTTACTGTTATGAACCTTTTGTTTCTTTAATGCTCTTTGCACACTTTTTCATCGGGTGACTGTAATGTATTTCAACCAAATCTAATTAAGAGCGCATTATGTGGTGACATTTGCAGTACATGAAACATTATAACACTGCCATTTACGTCAATAACCACTAGCTTGATTAAGACATATGTATTGCTGCGACAGTATTTCCCAGTTACAAATGGGAATAAAAACAACATCCGCGAGGGATTGAACCAACGACATTTAACTGATGTTGCCAATGGAGCGCGTTACAGAGAGCGCAAGGTCCCGCCTTTACAGTCACATGCTGATGATAATACAGATGTTTAAATAAACAGGCATATCTGTGGACTTGTGGTCTTTCTACATTGGGACTCATAGTCTAGTCCAAGGCTATTGTAGGCACTGGCGTATCTTTTAGTGGAATGAGAGGCATTCTGTAGTCGCGTGAAAGGACCTTTCAAGTCAATCTGATCTGTATTGTCCTGTGAAAAAAAGCGTTCTTAGACACAGTGAGGAGTTTTTGGGGATAATGGGAAAATAATTTCCAACTAAATGACAGGAATTTCTTAGTCCAATCATGAGGTGTGCTAGGCTTTTTTGTACTGTGGCAGAAAGAGAGAGAGTATAACAGTCATTATAAATAAAGGGCCAAGGAAGTGACAGTTTATGGAAGGAACAATTTGCACATAGTTTTAGAATGTGGTCAGGAGGAGGACAATGTGCTTACACATATGAAACATTAGAAGGTAGACATTATGGAAGCACATATATTTCTTTATTTTTATTGTATTTGGGGAGAGGGGGTTAATATAGCACGTCCAATGTGGAAAAGTGCTTTTCATAGCACCTTGCAGGTGGGCGACATCTAGAGCTGTGCAGTAGCCACCCATGCTCCAGACGTCAAAGAGAACAAGAAGTTACACATGTTGGAAGTGAGGGTGAGACATTGAGGAGATATGATCCCCGTATGAAGCCGAGAGAAGGAGGAGGCGTGAACGTGCATCCATGTATGCAGGCGAGAAGGGAAGGAGCATTGGTCATGCATCCCTGCATGACGGTGAGACAGGGAGGAGATATGATCCCCGTATGAAGCCGAGAGAAGGAGGAGGCGTGAACGTGCATCCATGTATGCGGGCGAGACAGGAAGGAGCATTGGTCATGCATCCCTGCATGAGGGTGAGACAGGGAGGAGATATGATCCCCGTATGAAGCCGAGAGAAGGAGGAGGCGTGAACGTGCATCCATGTATGCAGGCGAGAAGGGAAGGAGCATTGGTCATGCATCCCTGCATGAGGGTGAGACAGGGAGGAGATATGATCCCCGTATGAAGCCGAGAGAAGGAGGAGGCGTGAACGTGCATCCATGTATGCGGGCGAGACGGGAAGGAGCATTGATCATGCATCCCTTCCTGAGGGTGAGACAGGGAGGAGATAAAATCCCTGTATGAAGCCGAGAGAACGAGGAGACATGAACGTGCATCCATTTATGCGGGCGAGAAGGGAAGGAGCATTGGTCATACATCCCTGCATGAGGGTGAGACAGGGAGGAGATAAAATCCCTGTATGAAGCCAAGAGAACGAGGCAGCATGAACATGCATCCTTGTATGCAGGTGTGACATGGAGTCATCATGAACATGCATCCCTTTATAAGGACATAACATGGAGGACGCATGAACATAAATGCCTGAATTTTATGGTGGTGGCCTTCGGGCGATTTGGCACGTGCAATTGGTGAAGAGCACTTCTCCTGCGCAAAAAAATAAATGTACTATTAGCACCCCAGAGGGAGCCTCTGCACTTCTTATAGGGAGAAAACTCTGCAATGGAAGGGGACAGGGTCAATAACAGCTGTAAACTCTCACAAGACCATCACTGCTCTCACACTTTCCTGCTCTCAGGCTGGCGGGCCATTATCGGCCCTGGCTGCCGCACCATTGCCAGGTTTGTGTAACTATATTATTTCTAATTGGCTCCACTTTGATGACTTTCATTTGGATTCTGACTTGATTATTGAGATCTTAAATAAGTGACTGGGGATCAGGTGTCCACTTATTCTCATGGATAACATCACAACCAACCTTTAATTCAAACATGAGTCATGACATCACAGATGGAGTACAGCTTATGATAGAGGTGGAACGACACATTGTAGCAGCCCAAGTAGCTCGCCGTGATCGTATAGTGGTTAGTACTCTGCGTTGTGGCCACAGCAACCTTGGTTCGAATCCGAGTCACGGGACTGCGGTGAGGCAATGTCACGGCAGTTGGGCAGATATTTTAGAATTTCCATTAATACATTGGCAATCTCTGTGGAGGACTGAAACAATTCGATATGTCCTGTTACTGTTATGAACCTTTTGTTTCTTTAATGCTCTTTGCACACTTTTTCATCGGGTGACTGTAATGTATTTCAACCAAATCTAATTAAGAGCGCATTATGTGGTGACATTTGCAGTACATGAAACATTATAACACTGCCATTTACGTCAATAACCACTAGCTTGATTAAGACATATGTATTGCAGCGACAGTATTTCCAAGTTACAAATGGGAATAAAAACAACATCCGCGAGGGATTGAACCAACGACATTTAACTGATGTTACCAATGGAGCGCGTTACAGAGAGCGCGAGGTCCCGCCTTTACAGTCACACGCTGATGATAATACAGATGTTTAAATAAACAGGCATATCTGTGGACTTGTGGTCTTTCTACATTGGGACTCGTAGTCTAGTCCTAGGCTATTGTAGGCACTGGCGTATCTTTTAGTGGAATGAGAGGCATTCTGTAGTCGCGTGAAAGGACCTTTCAAGTCAATCTGATCTGTATTGTCCTGTGAAAAAAAGCGTTCTTAGACACAGTGAGGAGTTTTTGGGGATAATGGGAAAATCATTTCCAACTAAATGACAGGAATTTCTTAGTCCAATCATGAGGTGTGCTAGGCTTTTTTATACTGTGGCGGAAAGAGAGAGAGTATAACAGTCATTATAAATAAAGGGCCAAGGAAGTGACAGTTTATGGAAGGAACAATTTGCACATAGTTTTAGAATGTGGTCAGGAGGAGGACAATGTGCTTACACATATGAAACATTAGAAGGTAGACATTATGGAAGCACATATATTTCTTTATTTTTATTGTATTTGGGGAGAGGGGGTTAATATAGCACGTCCAATGTGGAAAAGTGCTTTCCATAGCACCTTGCAGGTGGGCGACATCTAGAGCTGTGCAGTAGCCACCCATGCCCCAGACGTCAAAGAGAACAAGAAGTTACACATGTTGGAAGTGAGGGTGAGACATTGAGGAGATATGATCCCCGTATGAAGCCGAGAAAAGGAGGAGGCGTGAACGTGCATCCATGTATGCAGGCGAGAAGGGAAGGAGCATTGGTCATGCATCCCTGCATGAGGGTGAGACAGGGAGGAGATATGATCCCCGCATGAAGCCGAGAGAAGGAGGAGGCGTGAACGTGCATCCATGTATGCAGGCGAGAAGGGAAGGAGCATTGGTCATGCATCCCTGCATGAGGGTGAGACAGGGAGGAGATAAAATCCCTGTATGAAGCCGAGAGAACGAGGAGACATGAACGTGCATCCATGTATGCGGGCGAGAAGGGAAGGAGCATTGGTCATGCATCCCTGCATGAGGGTGAGACAGGGAGGAGATAAAATCCCTGTATGAAGCCAAGAGAATGAGGCGGCATGAACATGCATCCTTGTATGCAGGTGTGACATGGAGTCATCATGAACATGCATCCCTTTATAAGGACATAACATGGAGGACGCATGAACATGAATGCCTGAATTTTATGGTGGTGGCCTTCGGGTGATTTGGCACGTGCAATTGGTGAAGAGCACTTCTCCTGCGCAAAAAAATAAATTTACTATTAGCACCCCGGAGGGAGCCTCTGCACTTCTTATAGGGAGAAAACTCTGAAATGGAAGGGGACAGGGTCAATAACAGCTGTAAACTCTCACAAGACCATCACTGCTCTCACACTTTCCTGCTCTCAGGCTGGCGGGCCATTATCGGCCCTGGCTGCCGCACGATTGCCAGGTTTGTGTAACTATATTATTTCTAATTGGCTCCACTTTGATGACTTTCATTTGGATTCTGACTTGATTATTGAGATCTTAAATAAGTGACTGGGGATCAGGTGTCCACTTATTCTCCTGGATAACATCACAACCAACCTTTAATTCAAACATGAGTCATGACATCACAGATGGAGTACAGCTTATGATAGAGGTGGAACGACACATTGTAGCAGCCCAAGTAGCTTGCCGTGATCGTATAGTGGTTAGTACTCTGCATTGTGGCCGCAGCAACCTCGGTTCGAATCCGAGTCACGGCATTGCGGTGAGGCAATGTCACGGCAGTTGGGCAGATATTTTAGAATTTCCATTAATACATTGGCAATCTCTGTGGAGGACTGAAACAATTCGATATGTCCTGTTACTGTTATGAACCTTTTGTTTCTACAATGCTCTTTGCACACTTTTTCATCGGGTGACTGTAATGTATTTCAACCAAATCTAATTAAGAGCGCATTATGTGGTGACATTTGCAGTACATGAAACATTATAACACTGCCATTTACGTCAATAACCACTAGCTTGATTAAGACATATGTATTGCAGCGACAGTATTTCCCAGTTACAAATGGGAATAAAAACAACATCCGCGAGGGATTGAACCAACGACATTTAACTGATGTTGCCAATGGAGCGCGTTACAGAGAGCGCGAGGTCCCGCCTTTACAGTCACACGCTGATGATAATACAGATGTTTAAATAAACAGGCATATCTGTGGACTTGTGGTCTTTCTACATTGGGACTCATAGTCTAGTCCTAGGCTATTGTAGGCACTGGCGTATCTTTTAGTGGAATGAGAGGCATTCTGTAGTCGCGTGAAAGGACCTTTCAAGTCAATCTGATCTGTATTGTCCTGTGAAAAAAAGCGTTCTTAGACACAGTGAGGAGTTTTTGGGGATAATGGGAAAATCATTTCCAACTAAATGACAGGAATTTCTTAGTCCAATCATGAGGTGTGCTAGGCTTTTTTATACTGTGGCGGAAAGAGAGAGAGTATAACAGTCATTATAAATAAAGGGCCAAGGAAGTGACAGTTTATGGAAGGAACAATTTGCACATAGTTTTAGAATGTGGTCAGGAGGAGGACAATGTGCTTACACATATGAAACATTAGAAGGTAGACATTATGGAAGCACATATATTTCTTTATTTTTATTGTATTTGGGGAGAGGGGGTTAATATAGCACGTCCAATGTGGAAAAGTGCTTTCCATAGCACCTTGCAGGTGGGCGACATCTAGAGCTGTGCAGTAGCCACCCATGCCCCAGACGTCAAAGAGAACAAGAAGTTACACATGTTGGAAGTGAGGGTGAGACATTGAGGAGATATGATCCCCGTATGAAGCCGAGAAAAGGAGGAGGCGTGAACGTGCATCCATGTATGCAGGCGAGAAGGGAAGGAGCATTGGTCATGCATCCCTGCATGAGGGTGAGACAGGGAGGAGATATGATCCCCGTATGAAGCCGAGAGAAGGAGGAGGCGTGAACGTGCATCCATGTATGCAGGCGAGAAGGGAAGGAGCATTGGTCATGCATCCCTGCATGAGGGTGAGACAGGGAGGAGATATGATCCCCGTATGAAGCCGAGAGAAGGAGGAGGCGTGAACGTGCATCCATGTATGCGGGCGAGACGGGAAGGAGCATTGATCATGCATCCCTTCCTGAGGGTGAGACAGGGAGGAGATAAAATCCCTGTATGAAGCCGAGAGAACGAGGAGACATGAACGTGCATCCATGTATGCGGGCGAGAAGGGAAGGAGCATTGGTCATGCATCCCTGCATGAGGGTGAGACAGGGAGGAGATAAAATCCCTGTATGAAGCCAAGAGAATGAGGCGGCATGAACATGCATCCTTGTATGCAGGTGTGACATGGAGTCATCATGAACATGCATCCCTTTATAAGGACATAACATGGAGGACGCATGAACATGAATGCCTGAATTTTATGGTGGTGGCCTTCGGGTGATTTGGCACGTGCAATTGGTGAAGAGCACTTCTCCTGCGCAAAAAAATAAATTTACTATTAGCACCCCGGAGGGAGCCTCTGCACTTCTTATAGGGAGAAAACTCTGCAATGGAAGGGGACAGGGTCAATAACAGCTGTAAACTCTCACAAGACCATCACTGCTCTCACACTTTCCTGCTCTCAGGCTGGCGGGCCATTATCGGCCCTGGCTGCCGCACGATTGCCAGGTTTGTGCAACTATATTATTTCTAATTGGCTCCACTTTGATGACTTTCATTTGGATTCTGACTTGATTATTGAGATCTTAAATAAGTGACTGGGGATCAGGTGTCCACTTATTCTCCTGGATAACATCACAACCAACCTTTAATTCAAACATGAGTCATGACATCACAGATGGAGTACAGCTTATGATAGAGGTGGAACGACACATTGTAGCAGCCCAAGTAGCTCGCCGTGATCGTATAGTGGTTAGTACTCTGCGTTGTGGCCGCAGCAACCTCGGTTCGAATCCGAGTCACGGCATTGCGGTGAGGCAATGTCACGGCAGTTGGGCAGATATTTTAGAATTTCCATTAATACATTGGCAATCTCTGTGGAGGACTGAAACAATTCGATATGTCCTGTTACTGTTATGAACCTTTTGTTTCTTTAATGCTCTTTGCACACTTTTTCATCGGGTGACTGTAATGTATTTCAACCAAATCTAATTAAGAGCGCATTATGTGGTGACATTTGCAGTACATGAAACATTATAACACTGCCATTTACGTCAATAACCACTAGCTTGATTAAAACATATGTATTGCAGCGACAGTATTTCCCAGTTACAAATGGGAATAAAAACAACATCCGCGAGGGATTGAACCAACGACATTTAACTGATGTTGCCAATGGAGCGCGTTACAGAGAGCGCGAGGTCCCGCCTTTACAGTCACACGCTGATGATAATACAGATGTTTAAATAAACAGGCATATCTGTGGACTTGTGGTCTTTCTACATTGGGACTCATAGTCTAGTCCTAGGCTATTGTAGGCACTGGCGTATCTTTTAGTGGAATGAGAGGCATTCTGTAGTCGCGTGAAAGGACCTTTCAAGTCAATCTGATCTGTATTGTCCTGTGAAAAAAAGCGTTCTTAGACACAGTGAGGAGTTTTTGGGGATAATGGGAAAATCATTTCCAACTAAATGACAGGAATTTCTTAGTCCAATCATGAGGTGTGCTAGGCTTTTTTATACTGTG
Organism: Ambystoma mexicanum; assembly: GCF_040938575.1. Taxonomy (NCBI): domain Eukaryota; kingdom Metazoa; phylum Chordata; class Amphibia; order Caudata; family Ambystomatidae; genus Ambystoma; species Ambystoma mexicanum. The sequence continues at coordinate 3,999,159 of NW_027182322.1, forward strand.
GCGGAAAGAGAGAGAGTACAACAGTCATTATAAATAAAGGGCCAAGGAAGTGACAGTTTATGGAAGGAACAATTTGCACATAGTTTTAGAATGTGGTCAGGAGGAGGACAATGTGCTTACACATATGAAACATTAGAAGGTAGACATTATGGAAGCACATATATTTCTTTATTTTTATTGTATTTGGGGAGAGGGGGTTAATATAGCACGTCCAATGTGGAAAAGTGCTTTCCATAGCACCTTGCAGGTGGGCGACATCTAGAGCTGTGCAGTAGCCACCCATGCCCCAGACGTCAAAGAGAACAAGAAGTTACACATGTTGGAAGTGAGGGTGAGACATTGAGGAGATATGATCCCCGTATGAAGCCGAGAAAAGGAGGAGGCGTGAACGTGCATCCATGTATGCAGGCGAGAAGGGAAGGAGCATTGGTCATGCATCCCTGCATGAGGGTGAGACAGGGAGGAGATATGATCCCCGTATGAAGCCGAGAGAAGGAGGAGGCGTGAACGTGCATCCATGTATGCAGGCGAGAAGGGAAGGAGCATTGGTCATGCATCCCTGCATGAGGGTGAGACAGGGAGGAGATATGATCCCCGTATGAAGCCGAGAGAAGGAGGAGGCGTGAACGTGCATCCATGTATGCGGGCGAGACGGGAAGGAGCATTGATCATGCATCCCTTCCTGAGGGTGAGACAGGGAGGAGATAAAATCCCTGTATGAAGCCGAGAGAACGAGGAGACATGAACGTGCATCCATGTATGCGGGAGAGAAGGGAAGGAGCATTGGTCATGCATCCCTGCATGAGGGTGAGACAGGGAGGAGATAAAATCCCTGTATGAAGCCAAGAGAATGAGGCGGCATGAACATGCATCCTTGTATGCAGGTGTGACATGGAGTCATCATGAACATGCATCCCTTTATAAGGACATAACATGGAGGACGCATGAACATGAATGCCTGAATTTTATGGTGGTGGCCTTCGGGTGATTTGGCACGTGCAATTGGTGAAGAGCACTTCTCCTGCGCAAAAAAATAAATTTACTATTAGCACCCCGGAGGGAGCCTCTGCACTTCTTATAGGGAGAAAACTCTGCAATGGAAGGGGACAGGGTCAATAACAGCTGTAAACTCTCACAAGACCATCACTGCTCTCACACTTTCCTGCTCTCAGGCTGGCGGGCCATTATCGGCCCTGGCTGCCGCACCATTGCCAGGTTTGTGTAACTATATTATTTCTAATTGGCTCCACTTTGATGACTTTCATTTGGATTCTGACTTGATTATTGAGATCTTAAATAAGTGACTGGGGATCAGGTGTCCACTTATTCTCATGGATAACATCACAACCAACCTTTAATTCAAACATGAGTCATGACATCACAGATGGAGTACAGCTTATGATAGAGGTGGAACGACACATTGTAGCAGCCCAAGTATCTCGCCGTGATCGTATAGTGGTTAGTACTCTGCGTTGTGGCCGCAGCAACCTCGGTTCGAATCCGAGTCACGGCATTGCGGTGAGGCAATGTCACGGCAGTTGGGCAGATATTTTAGAATTTCCATTAATACATTGGCAATCTCTGTGGAGGACTGAAACAATTCGATATGTCCTGTTACTTTTATGAACCTTTTGTTTCTTTAATGCTCTTTGCACACTTTTTCATCGGGTGACTGTAATGTATTTCAACCAAATCTAATTAAGAGCGCATTATGTGGTGACATTTGCAGTACATGAAACATTATAACACTGCCATTTACGTCAATAACCACTAGCTTGATTAAGACATATGTATTGCAGCGACAGTATTTCCCAGTTACAAATGGGAATAAAAACAACATCCGCGAGGGATTGAACCAACGACATTTAACTGATGTTGCCAATGGAGCGCGTTACAGAGAGCGCGAGGTCCCGCCTTTACAGTCACACGCTGATGATAATACAGATGTTTAAATAAACAGGCATATCTGTGGACTTGTGGTCTTTCTACATTGGGACTCATAGTCTAGTCCTAGGCTATTGTAGGCACTGGCGTATCTTTTAGTGGAATGAGAGGCATTCTGTAGTCGCGTGAAAGGACCTTTCAAGTCAATCTGATCTGTATTGTCCTGTGAAAAAAAGCGTTCTTAGACACAGTGAGGAGTTTTTGGGGATAATGGGAAAATCATTTCCAACTAAATGACAGGAATTTCTTAGTCCAATCATGAGGTGTGCTAGGCTTTTTTATACTGTGGCGGAAAGAGAGAGAGTATAACAGTCATTATAAATAAAGGGCCAAGGAAGTGACAGTTTATGGAAGGAACAATTTGCACATAGTTTTAGAATGTGGTCAGGAGGAGGACAATGTGCTTACACATATGAAACATTAGAAGGTAGACATTATGGAAGCACATATATTTCTTTATTTTTATTGTATTTGGGGAGAGGGGGTTAATATAGCACGTCCAATGTGGAAAAGTGCTTTCCATAGCACCTTGCAGGTGGGCGACATCTAGAGCTGTGCAGTAGCCACCCATGCCCCAGACGTCAAAGAGAACAAGAAGTTACACATGTTGGAAGTGAGGGTGAGACATTGAGGAGATATGATCCCCGTATGAAGCCGAGAGAAGGAGGAGGCATGAACGTGCATCCATGTATGCAGGCAAGAAGGGAAGGAGCATTGGTCATGCATCCCTGCATGAGGGTGAGACAGGGAGGAGATATGATCCCCGTATGAAGCCGAGAGAAGGAGGAGGCGTGAACGTGCATCCATGTATGCGGGCGAGACAGGAAGGAGCATTGGTCATGCATCCCTGCATGAGGGTGAGACAGGGAGGAGATATGATCCCCGTATGAAGCCGAGAGAAGGAGGAGGCGTGAACGTGCATCCATGTATGCAGGCGAGAAGGGAAGGAGCATTGGTCATGCATCCCTGCATGAGGGTGAGACAGGGAGGAGATATGATCCCCGTATGAAGCCGAGAGAAGAAGGAGGCGTGAACGTGCATCCATGTATGCGGGCGAGAAGGGAAGGAGCATTGGTCATGCATCCCTGCATGAGGGTGAGACAGGGAGGAGATAAAATCCCTGTATGAAGCCAAGAGAACGAGGCGGCATGAACATGCATCCTTGTATGCAGGTGTGACATGGAGTCATCATGAACATGCATCCCTTTATAAGGACATAACATGGAGGACGCATGAACATGAATGCCTGAATTTTATGGTGGTGGCCTTCGGGTGATTTGGCACGTGCAATTGGTGAAGAGCACTTCTCCTGCGCAAAAAAATAAATGTACTATTAGCACCCCGGAGGGAGCCTCTGCACTTCTTATAGGGAGAAAACTCTGCAATGGAAGGGGACAGGGTCAATAACAGCTGTAAACTCTCACAAGACCATCACTGCTCTCACACTTTCCTGCTCTCAGGCTGGCGGGCCATTATCGGCCCTGGCTGCCGCACGATTGCCAGGTTTGTGTAACTGTATTATTTCTAATTGGCTCCACTTTGATGACTTTCATTTGGATTCTGACTTGATTATTGAGATCTTAAATAAGTGACTGGGGATCAGGTGTCCACTTATTCTCATGGATAACATCACAACCAACCTTTAATTCAAACATGAGTCATGACATCACAGATGGAGTACAGCTTATGATAGAGGTGGAACGTCACATTGTAGCAGCCCAAGTAGCTCGCCGTGATCGTATAGTGGTTAGTACTCTGCGTTGTGGCCGCAGCAACCTTGGTTCGAATCCGAGTCACGGCATTGCGGTGAGGCAATGTCACGGCAGTTGGGCAGATATTTTAGAATTTCCATTAATACATTGGCAATCTCTGTGGAGGACTGAAACAATTCGATATGTCCTGTTACTGTTATGAACCTTTTGTTTCTTTAATGCTCTTTGCACACTTTTTCATTGGGTGACTGTAATGTATTTCAACCAAATCTAATTAAGAGCGCATTATGTGGTGACATTTGCAGCACATGAAACATTATAACACTGCCATTTACGTCAATAACCACTAGCTTGATTAAGACATATGTATTGCAGCGACAGTATTTCCCAGTTACAAATGGGAATAAAAACAACATCCGCGAGGGATTGAACCAACGACATTTAACTGATGTTGCCAATGGAGCGCGTTACAGAGAGCGCGAGGTCCCGCCTTTACAGTCACACGCTGATGATAATACAGATGTTTAAATAAACAGGCATATCTGTGGACTTGTGGTCTTTCTACATTGGGAGTCATAGTCTAGTCCTAGGCTATTGTAGGCACTGGCGTATCTTTTAGTGGAATGAGAGGCATTCTGTAGTCGCGTGAAAGGACCTTTCAAGTCAATCTGATCTGTATTGTCCTGTGAAAAAAAGCGTTCTTAGACACAGTGAGGAGTTTTTGGGGATAATGGGAAAATCATTTCCAACTAAATGACAGGAATTTCTTAGTCCAATCATGAGGTGTGCTAGGCTTTTTTATACTGTGGCGGAAAGAGAGAGAGTATAACAGTCATTATAAGTAAAGGGCCAAGGAAGTGACAGTTTATGGAAGGAACAATTTGCACATAGTTTTAGAATGTGGTCAGGAGGAGGACAATGTGCTTACACATATGAAACATTAGAAGGTAGACATTATGGAAGCACATATATTTCTTTATTTTTATTGTATTTGGGGAGGGGGGGTTAATATAGCACGTCCAATGTGGAAAAGTGATTTCCATAGCACCTTGCAGGTGGGCGACATCTAGAGCTGTGCAGTAGCCACCCATGCCCCAGACGTCAAAGAGAACAAGAAGTTACACATGTTGGAAGTGAGGGTGAGACATTGAGGAGATATGATCCCCGTATGAAGCCGAGAGAAGGAGGAGGCGTGAACGTGCATCCATGTATGCAGGCGAGAAGGGAAGGAGCATTGGTCATGCATCCCTGCATGAGGGTGAGACAGGGAGGAGATATGATCCCCGTATGAAGCCGAGAGAAGGAGGACGCGTGAACGTGCATCCATGTATGCGGGCGAGACAGGAAGGAGCATTGGTCATGCATCCCTGCATGAGGGTGAGACAGGGAGGAGATATGATCCCCGTATGAAGCCGAGAGAAGGAGGAGGCGTGAACATGCATCCATGTATGCAGGCGAGAAGGGAAGGAGCATTGGTCATACATCCCTGCATGAGGGTGAGACAGGGAGGAGATATGATCCCCGTATGAAGCCGAGAGAAGGAGGAGGCGTGAACGTGCATCCATGTATGCGGGCGAGACAGGAAGGAGCATTGGTCATGCATCCCTGCATGAGGGTGAGACAGGGAGGAGATATGATCCCCGTATGAAGCTGAGAGAAGGAGGAGGCGTGAACGTGCATCCATGTATGCGGGCGAGACGGGAAGGAGCATTGGTCATGCATCCCTTCCTGAGGGTGAGACAGGGAGGAGATAAAATCCCTGTATGAAGCCGAGAGAACGAGGAGACATGAACGTGCATCCATGTATGCGGGCGAGAAGGGAAGGAGCATTGGTCATGCATCCCTGCATGAGGGTGAGACAGGGAGGAGATAAAATCCCTGTATGAAGCCAAGAGAACGAGGCGGCTTGAACATGCATCCTTGTATGCAGGTGTGACATGGAGTCATCATGAACATGCATCCCTTTATAAGGACATAACATGGAGGACGCATGAACATGAATGCCTGAATTTTATGGTGGTGGCCTTCGGGTGATTTGGCACGTGCAATTGGTGAAGAGCACTTCTCCTGCGCAAAAAAATAAATGTACTATTAGCACCCCGGAGGGAGCCTCTGCACTTCTTATAGGGAGAAAACTCTGAAATGGAAGGGGACAGGGTCAATAACAGCTGTAAACTCTCACAAGACCATCACTGCTCTCACACTTTCCTGCTCTCAGGCTGGCGGGCCATTATCGGCCCTGGCTGCCGCACCATTGCCAGGTTTGTGTAACTATATTATTTCTAATTGGCTCCACTTTGATGACTTTCATTTGGATTCTGACTTGATTATTGAGATCTTAAATAAGTGACTGGGGATCAGGTGTCCACTTATTCTCATGGATAACATCACAACCAACCTTTAATTCAAACATGAGTCATGACATCACAGATGGAGTACAGCTTATGATAGAGGTGGAACGTCACATTGTAGCAGCCCAAGTAGCTCGCCGTGATCGTATAGTGGTTAGTACTCTGCGTTGTGGCCGCAGCAACCTCGGTTGGAATCCGAGTCACGGCATTGCGGTGAGGCAATGTCACCGCAGTTGGGCAGATATTTTAGAATTTCCATTAATACATTGGCAATCTCTGTGGAGGACTGAAACAATTCGATATGTCCTGTTACTGTTATGAACCTTTTGTTTCTTTAATGCTCTTTGCACACTTTTTCATCGGGTGACTGTAATGTATTTCAACCAAATCTAATTAAGAGCGCATTATGTGGTGCCATTTGCAGTACATGAAACATTATAACACTGCCATTTACGTCAATAACCACTAGCTTGATTAAGACATATGTATTGCAGCGACAGTATTTCCCAGTTACAAATGGGAATAAAAACAACATCCGCGAGGGATTGAACCAACGACATTTAACTGATGTTGCCAATGGAGCGCGTTACAGAGAGCGCGAGGTCCCGCCTTTACAGTCACACGCTGATGATAATACAGATGTTTAAATAAACAGGCATATCTGTGGACTTGTGGTCTTTCTACATTGGGACTCATAGTCTAGTCCTAGGCTATTGTAGGCACTGGTGTATCTTTTAGTGGAATGAGAGGCATTCTATAGTCGCGTGAAAGGACCTTTCATGTCAATCTGATCTGTATTGTCCTGTGAAAAAAAGCGTTCTTAGACACAGTGAGGAGTTTTTGGGGATAATGGGAAAATCATTTCCAACTAAATGACAGGAATTTCTTAGTCCAATCATGAGGTGTGCTAGGCTTTTTTATACTGTGGCGGAAAGAGAGAGAGTATAACACTCATTATAAATAAAGGGCCAAGGAAGTGACAGTTTATGGAAGGAACAATTTGCACATAGTTTTAGAATGTGGTCAGGAGGAGGACAATGTGCTTACACATATGAAACATTAGAAGGTAGACATTATGGAAGCACATATATTTCTTTATTTTTATTGTATTTGGGAAGAGGGGGTTAATATAGCACGTCCAATGTGGAAAAGTGCTTTCCATAGCACCTTGCAGGGGGGCGACATCTAGAGCTGTGCAGTAGCCACCCATGCCCCAGACGTCAAAGAGAACAAGAAGTTACACATGTTGGAAGTGAGGGTGAGACATTGAGGAGATATGATCCCCGAATGAAGCCGAGAGAAGGAGGAGGCGTGAACGTGCATCCATGTATGCAGGCGAGAAGGGAAGGAGCATTGGTCATGCATCCCTGCATGAGGGTGAGACAGGGAGGAGATATGATCCCCGTATGAAGGCGAGAGAAGGAGGAGGCGTGAACGTGCATCCATGTATGCGGGCGAGACAGGAAGGAGCATTGGTCATGCATCCCTGCATGAGGGTGAGACAGGGAGGAGATATGATCCCCGTATGAAGCCGAGAGAAGGAGGAGGCGTGAACGTGCATCCATGTATGCAGGCGAGAAGGGAAGGAGCATTGGTCATGCATCCCTGCATGAGGGTGAGACAGGGAGGAGATATGATCCCCGTATGAAGCCGAGAGAAGGAGGAGGCGTGAACGTGCATCCATGTATGCGGGCGAGATAGGAAGGAGCATTGGTCATGCATCCCTGCATGGGGGTGAGACAGGGAGGAGATATGATCCCCGTATGAAGCCGAGAAAAGGAGGAGGCGTGAACGTGCATCCATGTATGCGGGCGAGACGGGAAGGAGCATTGGTCATGCATCCCTTCCTGAGGGTGAAACAGGGAGGAGATAAAATCCCCGTATGAAGCCGAGAGAACGAGGAGACATGAACGTGCATCCATGTATGCGGGCGAGAAGGGAAGGAGCATTGGTCATGCATCCCTGCATGAGGGTGAGACAGGGAGGAGATAAAATCCCTGTATGAAGCCAAGAGAATGAGGCGGCATGAACATGCATCCTTGTATGCAGGTGTGACATGGAGTCATCATGAACATGCATCCCTTTATAAGGACATAACATGGAGGACGCATGAACATGAATGCCTGAATTTTATGGTGGTGGCCTACGGGTGATTTGGCACGTGCAATTGGTGAAGAGCACTTCTCCTGCGCAAAAAAATAAATGTACTATTAGCACCCCGGAGGGAGCCTCTGCACTTCTTATAGGGAGAAAACTCTGCAATGAAAGGGGACAGGGTCAATAACAGCTGTAAACTCTCACAAGACCATCACTGCTCTCACACTTTCCTGCTCTCAGGCTGGCGGGCCATTATCGGCCCTGGCTGCCGCACCATTGCCAGGTTTGTGTAACTATATTATTTCTAATTGGCTCCACTTTGATGACTTTCATTTGGATTCTGACTTGATTATTGAGATCTTAAATAAGTGACTGGGGATCAGGTGTCCACTTATTCTCATGGATAACATCACAACCAACCTTTAATTCAAACATGAGTCATGACATCACAGATGGAGTACAGCTTATGACAGAGGTGGGACATCACATTGTGGCAGCCCAAGTAGCTCGCCGTGATCGTATAGTGGTTAGTACTCTGTGTTGTGGCCGCAGCAACCTCCGTTCGAATCCGAGTCACGGCATTGCGGTGAGGCAATGTGACGGCAGTTGGGCAGATATTTTAGAATTTCCATTAATACATTGGGAATCTCTGTGGAGGACTGAAACAATTCGATATGTCCTGTTACTGTTATGAACCTTTTGTTTCTTTAATGCTCTTTGCACACTTTTTCATCGGGTGACTGTAATGTATTTCAACCAAATCTAATTAAGAGCGCATTATGTGGTGACATTTGCAGTACATGAAACATTATAACACTGCCATTTACGTCAATAACCACTAGCTTGATTAAGACATATGTATTGCAGCAACAGTATTTCCCAGTTACAAATGGGAATAAAAACAACATCCGCGAGGGATTGAACCAACGACATTTAACTGATGTTGCCAATGGAGCGCGTTACAGAGAGCGCGAGGTCCCGCCTTTACAGTCACACGCTGATGATAATACAGATGTTTAAATAAACAGGCATATCTGTGGACTTGTGGTCTTTCTACATTGGGACTCATAGTCTAGTCCTAGGCTATTGTAGGCACTGGCGTATCTTTTAGTGGAATGAGAGGCATTCTGTAGTCGCGTGAAAGGACCTTTCAAGTCAATCTGATCTGTATTGTCCTGTGAAAAAAAGCGTTCTTAGACACAGTGAGGAGTTTTTGGGGATAATGGGAAAATCATTTCCAACTAAATGACAGGAATTTCTTAGTCCAATCATGAGGTGTGCTAGGCTTTTTTATACTGTGGCGGAAAGAGAGAGAGTATAACAGTCATTATAAATAAAGGGCCAAGGAAGTGACAGTTTATGGAAGGAACAATTTGCACATAGTTTTAGAATGTGGTCAGGAGGAGGACAATGTGCTTACACATATGAAACATTAGAAGGTAGACATTATGGAAGCACATATATTTCTTTATTTTTATTGTATTTGGGGAGAGGGGGTTAATATAGCACGTCCAATGTGGAAAAGTGCTTTCCATAGCACCTTGCAGGTGGGCGACATCTAGAGCTGTGCAGTAGCCACCCATGCCCCAGACGTCAAAGAGAACAAGAAGTTACACATGTTGGAAGTGAGGGTGAGACATTGAGGAGATATGATCCCCGTATGAAGCCGAGAGAAGGAGGAGGCGTGAACGTGCATCCATGTATGCAGGCGAGAAGGGAAGGAGCATTGGTCATGCATCCCTGCATGAGGGTGAGACAGGGAGGAGATATGATCCCCGTATGAAGCCGAGAGAAGGAGGAGGCGTGAACGTGCATCCATGTATGCGGGCGAGACAGGAAGGAGCATTGGTCATGCATCCCTGCATGAGGGTGAGACAGGGAGGAGATATGATCCCCGTATGAAGCCGAGAGAAGGAGGAGGCGTGAACGTGCATCCATGTATGCAGGCGAGAAGGGAAGGAGCATTGGTCATGCATCCCTGCATGAGGGTGAGACAGGGAGGAGATATGATCCCCGTATGAAGCCGAGAGAAGGAGGAGGCGTGAACGTGCATCCATGCATGCGGGCGAGACAGGAAGGAGCATTGGTCATGCATCCCTGCATGAGGGTGAGACAGGGAGGAGATATGATCCCCGTATGAAGCCGAGAGAAGGAGGAGGCATGAACGTGCATCCATGTATGCGGGCGAGACGGGAAGGAGCATTGGTCATGCATCCCTTCCTGAGGGTGAGACAGGGAGGAGATAAAATCCCCGTATGAAGCCAAGAGAATGAGGAGACATGAACGTGCATCCATGTATGCGGGCGAGAAGGGAAGGAGCATTGGTCATGCATCCCTGCATGAGGGTGAGACAGGGAGGAGATAAAATCCCTGTATGAAGCCAAGAAAACGAGGCGGCATGAACATGCATCCTTGTATGCAGGTGTGACATGGAGTCATCATGAACATGCATCCCTTTATAAGGACATAACATGGAGGACGCATGAACATGAATGCCTGAATTTTATGGTGGTGGCCTTCGGGTGATTTGGCACGTGCAATTGGTGAAGAGCACTTCTCCTGCGCAAAAAAATAAATGTACTATTAGCACCCCGGAGGGAGCCTCTGCACTTCTTATAGGGAGAAAACTCTGCAATGAAAGGGGACAGGGTCAATAACAGCTGTAAACTCTCACAAGACCATCACTGCTCTCACACTTTCCTGCTCTCAGGCTGGCGGGCCATTATCGGCCCTGGCTGCCGCACCATTGCCAGGTTTGTGTAACTATATTATTTCTAATTGGCTCCACTTTGATGACTTTCATTTGGATTCTGACTTGATTATTGAGATCTTAAATAAGTGACTGGGGATCAGGTGTCCACTTATTCTCATGGATAACATCACAACCAACCTTTAATTCAAACATGAGTCATGACATCACAGATGGAGTACAGTTTATGACAGAGGTGGGACATCACAGTGTGGCAGCCCAAGTAGCTCGCCGTGATCGTATAGTGGTTAGTACTCTGCGTTGTGGCCGCAGCAACCTCGGTTCGAATCCGAGACACAGCATTGCGGTGAGGCAATGTCACGGCAGTTGGGCAGATATTTTAGAATTTCCATTAATACATTGGCAATCTCTGTGGAGGACTGAAACAATTCGATATGTCCTGTTACTGTTATGAACCTTTTGTTTCTTTAATGCTCTTTGCACACTTTTTCATCGGGTGACTGTAATGTATTTCAACCAAATCTAATTAAGAGCGCATTATGTGGTGACATTTGCAGTACATGAAACATTATAACACTGCCATTTACGTCAATAACCACTAGCTTGATTAAGACATATGTATTGCAGCAACAGTATTTCCCAGTTACAAATGGGAATAAAAACAACATCCGCGAGGGATTGAACCAACGACATTTAACTGATGTTGCCAATGGAGCGCGTTACAGAGAGCGCGAGGTCCCGCCTTTACAGTCACACGCTGATGATAATACAGATGTTTAAATAAACAGGCATATCTGTGGACTTGTGGTCTTTCTACATTGGGACTCATAGTCTAGTCCTAGGCTATTGTAGGCACTGGCGTATCTTTTAGTGGAATGAGAGGCATTCTGTAGTCGCGTGAAAGGACCTTTCAAGTCAATCTGATCTGTATTATCCTGTGAAAAAAAGCGTTCTTAGACACAGTGAGGAGTTTTTGGGGATAATGGGAAAATCATTTCCAACTAAATGACAGGAATTTCTTAGTCCAATCATGAGGTGTGCTAGGCTTTTTTATACTGTGGCGGAAAGAGAGAGAGTATAACAGTCATTATAAATAAAGGGCCAAGGAAGTGACAGTTTATGGAAGGAACAATTTGCACATAGTTTTAGAATGTGGTCAGGAGGAGGACAATGTGCTTACACATATGAAACATTAGAAGGTAGACATTATGGAAGCACATATATTTCTTTATTTTTATTGTATTTGGGGAGAGGGGGTTAATATAGCACGTCCAATGTGGAAAAGTGCTTTCCATAGCACCTTGCAGGTGGGCGACATCTAGAGCTGTGCAGTAGCCACCCATGCCCCAGACGTCAAAGAGAACAAGAAGTTACACATGTTGGAAGTGAGGGTGAGACATTGAGGAGATATGATCCCCGTATGAAGCCGAGAGAAGGAGGAGGCGTGAACGTGCATCCATGTATGCAGGCGAGAAGGGAAGGAGCATTGGTCATGCATCCCTGCATGAGGGTGAGACAGGGAGGAGATATGATCCCCGTATGAAGCCGAGAGAAGGAGGAGGCGTGAACGTGCATCCATGTATGCGGGCGAGACAGGAAGGAGCATTGGTCATGCATCCCTGCATGAGGGTGAGACAGGGAGGAGATATGATCCCCGTATGAAGCCGAGAGAAGGAGGAGGCGTGAACGTGCATCCATGTATGCAGGCGAGAAGGGAAGGAGCATTGGTCATGCATCCCTGCATGAGGGTGAGACAGGGAGGAGATATGATCCCCGTATGAAGCCGAGAGAAGGAGGAGGCGTGAACGTGCATCCATGTATGCGGGCGAGACAGGAAGGAGCATTGGTCATGCATCCCTGCATGAGCATGAGACAGGGAGGAGATATGATCCCCGTATGAAGCCGAGAGAAGGAGGAGGCGTGAACGTGCATCCATGTATGCGGGCGAGACGGGAAGGAGCATTGGTCATGCATCCCTTCCTGAGGGTGAGACAGGGAGGAGATAAAATCCCCGTATGAAGCCAAGAGAATGAGGAGACATGAACGTGCATCCATGTATGCGGGCGAGAAGGGAAGGAGCATTGGTCATGCATCCCTGCATGAGGGTGAGACAGGGAGGAGATAAAATCCCTGTATGAAGCCAAGAAAACGAGGCGGCATGAACATGCATCCTTGTATGCAGGTGTGACATGGAGTCATCATGAACATGCATCCCTTTATAAGGACATAACATGGAGGACGCATGAACATGAATGCCTGAATTTTATGGTGGTGGCCTTCGGGTGATTTGGCACGTGCAATTGGTGAAGAGCACTTCTCCTGCGCAAAAAAATAAATCTACTATTAGCACCCTGGAGGGAGCCTCTGCACTTCTTATAGGGAGAAAACTCTGCAATGGAAGGGGACAGGGTCAATAACAGCTGTAAACTCTCACAAGACCATCACTGCTCTCACACTTTCCTGCTCTCAGGCTGGCGGGCCATTATCGGCCCTGGCTGCCACACCATTGCCAGGTTTGTGTAACTATATTATTTCTAATTGGCTCCACTTTGATGACTTTCATTTGGATTCTGACTTGATTATTGAGATCTTAAATAAGTGACTGGGGATCAGGTGTCCACTTATTCTCATGGATAACATCACAACCAACCTTTAATTCAAACATGAGTCATGACATCACAGATGGAGTACAGCTTATGACAGAGGTGGAACGTCACATTGTAGCAGCCCAAGTAGCTCGCCGTGATGTATAGTGGTTAGTACTCTGCGTTGTGGCCGCAGCAACCTCGGTTCGAATCTGAGTCACGGCATTGCGGTGAGGCAATGTCACGGCAGTTGGGCAGATATTTTAGAATTTCCATTAATACATTGGCAATCTCTGAGGAGGACTGAAACAATTCGATATGTCCTGTTACTGTTATGAACCTTTTGTTTCTTTAATGCTGTTTGCACACTTTTTCATCGGGTGACTGTAATGTATTTCAACCAAATCTAATTAAGAGCGCATTATGTGGTGACATTTGCAGTACGTGAAACATTATAACACTGCCATTTACATCAATAACCACAACTTGATTAAGACATATGTATTGCAGCGACAGTATTTCCCAGTTACAAATGGGAATAAAAACAACATCCGCGAGGGATTGAACCAACGACATTTAACTGATGTTGCCAATGGAGCGCGTTACAGAGAGCGCGAGGTCCCGCCTTTACAGTCACACGCTGATGATAATACAGATGTTTAAATTAACAGGCATATCTGTGGACTTGTGGTCTTTCTACATTGGGACTCATAGTCTAGTCCTAGGCTATTGTAGGCACTGGCGTATCTTTTAGTGGAATGAGAGGCATTCTGTAGTCGCGTGAAAGGACCTTTCAAGTCAATCTGATCTGTATTGTCCTGTGAAAAAAAGCGTTCTTAGACACAGTGAGGAGTTTTTGGGGATAATGGGAAAATCATTTCCAACTAAATGACAGGAATTTCTTAGTCCAATCATGAGGTGTGCTAGGCTTTTTTATACTGTGGCGGAAAGAGAGACAGTATAACAGTCATTATAAATAAAGGGCCAAGGAAGTGACAGTTTATGGAAGGAACAATTTGCACATAGTTTTAGAATGTGGTCAGGAGGAGGACAATGTGCTTACACATATGAAACATTAGAAGGTAGACATTATGGAAGCACAAATATTTCTTTATTTTTATTGTATTTGGGGAGAGGGGGTTAATATAGCACGTCCAATGTGGAAAAGTGCTTTCCATAGCACCTTGCAGGTGGGCGACATCTAGAGCTGTGCAGTAGCCACCCATGCCCCAGACGTGAAAGAGAACAAGAAGTTACACATGTTGGAAGTGAGGGTGAGACATTGAGGAGATATGATCCCCGTATGAAGCCGAGAGAAGGAGGAGGCGTGAACGTGCATCCATGTATGCAGGCGAGAAGGGAAGGAGCATTGGTCATGCATCCCTGCATGAGGGTGAGACAGGGAGGAGATATGATCCCCGTATGAAGCCGAGAGAAGGAGGACGCGTGAACATGCATCCATGTATGCGGGCGAGACAGGAAGGAGCATTGGTCATGCATCCCTGCATGAGGGTGAGACAGGGAGGAGATATGATCCCCGTATGAAGCCGAGAGAAGGAGGAGGCGTGAACGTGCATCCATGTATGCAGGCGAGAAGGGAAGGAGCATTGGTCATGCATCCCTGCATGAGGGTGAGACAGGGAGGAGATATGATCCCCGTATGAAGCCGAGAGAAGGAGGAGGCGTGAACGTGCATCCATGTATGCGGGCGAGACAGGAAGGAGCATTGGTCATGCATCCCTGCATGAGGGTGAGACAGGGAGGAGATATGATCCCCGTATGAAGCCGAGAGAAGGAGGAGGCATGAACGTGCATCCAGTTATGCGGGCGAGACGGGAAGGAGCATTGGTCATGCATCCCTTCCTGAGGGTGAGACAGGGAGGAGATAAAATCCCCGTATGAAGCCGAGAGAACGAGGAGACATGAATGTGCATCCATGTATGCGGGCGAGAAGGGAAGGAGCATTGGTCATGCATCCCTGCATGAGGGTGAGACAGGGAGGAGATAAAATCCCTGTATGAAGCCAAGAGAACGAGGCGGCATGAACATGCATCCTTGTATGCAGGTGTGACATGGAGTCATCATGAACATGCATCCCTTTATAAGGACATAACATGGAGGACGCATGAACATGAATGCCTGAATTTTATGGTGGTGGCCTTCGGGTGATTTGGCACGTGCAATTGGTGAAGAGCACTTCTCCTGCGCAAAAAAATAAAAGTACTATTAGCACCCCGGAGGGAGCCTCTGCACTTCTTATAGGGAGATAACTCTGCAATGAAAGGGGACAGGGTCAATAACAGCTGTAAACTCTCACAAGACCATCACTGCTCTCACACTTTCCTGCTCTCAGGCTGGCGGGCCATTATCGGCCCTGGCTGCCGCACCATTGCCAGGTTTGTGTAACTATATTATTTCTAATTGGCTCCACTTTGATGACTTTCATTTGGATTCTGACTTGATTATTGAGATCTTAAATAAGTGACTGGGGATCAGGTGTCCACTTATTCTCATGGATAACATCACAACCAACCTTTAATTCAAACATGAGTCATGACATCACAGATGGAGTACAGCTTATGATAGAGGTGCAAGTCACATTGTAGCAGCCCAAGTAGCTTGTGGCCGCAGCAACCTCGGTTCGAATCCGAGTCACGGCATTGCGGTGAGGCAATGTCACGGCAGTTGGGCAGATATTTTAGAATTTCCATTAATACATTGGCAATCTCTGTGGAGGACTGAAACAATTCGATATGTCCTGTTACTGTTATGAACCTTTTGTTTCTTTAATGCTCTTTGCACACTTTTTCATCGGGTGACTGTAATGTATTTCAACCAAATCTAATTAAGAGCGCATTATGTGGTGACATTTGCAGTACATGAAACATTATAACACTGCCATTTACGTCAATAACCACTAGCTTGATTAAGACATATGTATTGCAGCGACAGTATTTCCCAGTTACAAATGGGAATAAAAACAACATCCGCGAGGGATTGAACCAACGACATTTAACTGATGTTGCCAATGGAGCGCGTTACAGAGAGCGCGAGGTCCCGCCTTTACAGTCACACGCTGATGATAATACAGATGTTTAAATAAACAGGCATATCTGTGGACTTGTGGTCTTTCTACATTGGGAGTCATAGTCTAGTCCTAGGCTATTGTAGGCACTGGCGTATCTTTTAGTGGAATGAGAGGCATTCTGTAGTCGCGTGAAAGGACCTTTCAAGTCAATCTGATCTGTATTGTCCTGTGAAAAAAAGCGTTCTTAGACACAGTGAGGAGTTTTTGGGGATAATGGGAAAATCATTTCCAACTAAATGACAGGAATTTCTTAGTCCAATCATGAGGTGTGCTAGGCTTTTTTATACTGTGGCGGAAAGAGAGAGAGTATAACAGTCATTATAAGTAAAGGGCCAAGGAAGTGACAGTTTATGGAAGGAACAATTTGCACATAGTTTTAGAATGTGGTCAGGAGGAGGACAATGTGCTTACACATATGAAACATTAGAAGGTAGACATTATGGAAGCACATATATTTCTTTATTTTTATTGTATTTGGGGAGAGGGGGTTAATATAGCACGTCCAATGTGGAAAAGTGATTTCCATAGCACCTTGCAGGTGGGCGACATCTAGAGCTGTGCAGTAGCCACCCATGCCCCAGACGTCAAAGAGAACAAGAAGTTACACATGTTGGAAGTGAGGGTGAGACATTGAGGAGATATGATCCCCGTATGAAGCCGAGAGAATGAGGAGGCGTGAACGTGCATCCATGTATGCAGGCGAGAAGGGAAGGAGCATTGGTCATGCATCCCTGCATGAGGGTGAGACAGGGAGGAGATATGATCCCCGTATGAAGCCGAGAGAAGGAGGACGCGTGAACGTGCATCCATGTATGCGGGCGAGACAGGAAGGAGCATTGGTCATGCATCCCTGCATGAGGGTGAGACAGGGAGGAGATATGATCCCCGTATGAAGCCGAGAGAAGGAGGAGGCGTGAACGTGCATCCATGTATGCAGGCGAGAAGGGAAGGAGCATTGGTCATACATCCCTGCATGAGGGTGAGACAGGGAGGAGATATGATCCCCGTATGAAGCCGAGAGAAGGAGGAGGCGTGAACGTGCATCCATGTATGCGGGCGAGACAGGAAGGAGCATTGGTCATGCATCCCTGCATGAGGGTGAGACAGGGAGGAGATATGATCCCCGTATGAAGCTGAGAGAAGGAGGAGGCGTGAACGTGCATCCATGTATGCGGGCGAGACGGGAAGGAGCATTGGTCATGCATCCCTTCCTGAGGGTGAGACAGGGAGGAGATAAAATCCCTGTATGAAGCCGAGAGAACGAGGAGACATGAACGTGCATCCATGTATGCGGGCGAGAAGGGAAGGAGCATTGGTCATGCATCCCTGCATGAGGGTGAGACAGGGAGGAGATAAAATCCCTGTATGAAGCCAAGAGAATGAGGCGGCTTGAACATGCATCCTTGTATGCAGGTGTGACATGGAGTCATCATGAACATGCATCCCTTTATAAGGACATAACATGGAGGACGCATGAACATGAATGCCTGAATTTTATGGTGGTGGCCTTCGGGTGATTTGGCACGTGCAATTGGTGAAGAGCACTTCTCCTGCGCAAAAAAATAAATGTACTATTAGCACCCCGGAGGGAGCCTCTGCACTTCTTATAGGGAGAAAACTCTGAAATGGAAGGGGACAGGGTCAATAACAGCTGTAAACTCTCACAAGACCATCACTGCTCTCACACTTTCCTGCTCTCAGGCTGGCGGGCCATTATCGGCCCTGGCTGCCGCACCATTGCCAGGTTTGTGTAACTATATTATTTCTAATTGGCTCCACTTTGATGACTTTCATTTGGATTCTGACTTGATTATTGAGATCTTAAATAAGTGACTGGGGATCAGGTGTCCACTTATTCTCATGGATAACATCACAACCAACCTTTAATTCAAACATGAGTCATGACATCACAGATGGAGTACAGCTTATGATAGAGGTGGAACGTCACATTGTAGCAGCCCAAGTAGCTCGCCGTGATCGTATAGTGGTTAGTACTCTGCGTTGTGGCCGCAGCAACCTCGGTTCGAATCCGAGTCACGACATTGCGGTGAGGCAATGTGACGGCAGTTGGGCAGATATTTTAGAATTTCCATTAATACATTGGCAATCTCTGTGGAGGACTGAAACAATTCGATATGTCCTGTTACTGTTATGAACCTTTTGTTTCTTTAATGCTCTTTGCACACTTTTTCATCGGGTGACTGTAATGTATTTCAACCAAATCTAATTAAGAGCGCATTATGTGGTGCCATTTGCAGTACATGAAACATTATAACACTGCCATTTACGTCAATAACCACTAGCTTGATTAAGACATATGTATTGCAGCGACAGTATTTCCCAGTTACAAATGGGAATAAAAACAACATCCGCGAGGGATTGAACCAACGACATTTAACTGATGTTGCCAATGGAGCGCGTTACAGAGAGCGCGAGGTCCCGCCTTTACAGTCACACGCTGATGATAATACAGATGTTTAAATAAACAGGCATATCTGTGGACTTGTGGTCTTTCTACATTGGGACTCATAGTCTAGTCCTAGGCTATTGTAGGCACTGGTGTATCTTTTAGTGGAATGAGAGGCATTCTGTAGTCGCGTGAAAGGACCTTTCAAGTCAATCTGATCTGTATTGTCCTGTGAAAAAAAGCGTTCTTAGACACAGTGAGGAGTTTTTGGGGATAATGGGAAAATCATTTCCAACTAAATGACAGGAATTTCTTAGTCCAATCATGAGGTGTGCTAGGCTTTTTTATACTGTGGCGGAAAGAGAGAGAGTATAACACTCATTATAAATAAAGGGCCAAGGAAGTGACAGTTTATGGAAGGAGCAATTTGCACATAGTTTTAGAATGTGGTCAGGAGGAGGACAATGTGCTTACACATATGAAACATTAGAAGGTAGACATTATGGAAGCACAAATATTTCTTTATTTTTATTGTATTTGGGAAGAGGGGGTTAATATAGCACGTCCAATGTGGAAAAGTGCTTTCCATAGCACCTTGCAGGGGGGCGACATCTAGAGCTGTGCAGTAGCCACCCATGCCCCAGACGTCAAAGAGAACAAGAAGTTACACATGTTGGAAGTGAGGGTGAGACATTGAGGAGATATGATCCCCGAATGAAGTCGAGAGAAGGAGGAGGCGTGAACGTGCATCCATGTATGCAGGCGAGAAGGGAAGGAGCATTGGTCATGCATCCCTGCATGAGGGTGAGACAGGGAGGAGATATGATCCCCGTATGAAGCCGAGAGAAGGAGGAGGCGTGAACGTGCATCCATGTATGCGGGCGAGACAGGAAGGAGCATTGGTCATGCATCCCTGCATGAGGGTGAGACAGGGAGGAGATATGATCCCCGTATGAAGCCGAGAGAAGGAGGAGGAGTGAACGTGCATCCATGTATGCAGGCGAGAAGGGAAGGAGCATTGGTCATGCATCCCTGCATGAGGGTGAGACAGGGAGGAGATATGATCCCCGTATGAAGCCGAGAGAAGGAGGAGGCGTGAACGTGCATCCATGTATGCGGGCGAGACAGGAAGGAGCATTGGTCATGCATCCCTGCATGGGGGTGAGACAGGGAGGAGATATGATCCCCGTATGAAGCCGAGAAAAGGAGGAGGCGTGAACGTGCATCCATGTATGCGGGCGAGACGGGAAGGAGCATTGGTCATGCATCCCTTCCTGAGGGTGAAACAGGGAGGAGATAAAATCCCCGTATGAAGCCGAGAGAACGAGGAGACATGAACGTGCATCCATGTATGCGGGCGAGAAGGGAAGGAGCATTGGTCATGCATCCCTGCATGAGGGTGAGACAGGGAGGAGATAAAATCCCTGTATGAAGCCAAGAGAATGAGGCGGCATGAACATGCATCCTTGTATGCAGGTGTGACATGGAGTCATCATGAACATGCATCCCTTTATAAGGACATAACATGGAGGACGCATGAACATGAATGCCTGAATTTTATGGTGGTGGCCTTCGGGTGATTTGGCACGTGCAATTGGTGAAGAGCACTTCTCCTGCGCAAAAAAATAAATGTACTATTAGCACCCCGGAGGGAGCCTCTGCACTTCTTATAGGGAGAAAACTCTGCAATGAAAGGGGACAGGGTCAATAACAGCTGTAAACTCTCACAAGACCATCACTGCTCTCACACTTTCCTGCTCTCAGGCTGGCGGGCCATTATCGGCCCTGGCTGCCGCACCATTGCCAGGTTTGTGTAACTATATTATTTCTAATTGGCTCCACTTTGATGACTTTCATTTGGATTCTGACTTGATTATTGAGATCTTAAATAAGTGACTGGGGATCAGGTGTCCACTTATTCTCATGGATAACATCACAACCAACCTTTAATTCAAACATGAGTCATGACATCACAGATGGAGTACAGCTTATGACAGAGGTGGGACATCACATTGTGGCAGCCCAAGTAGCTCGCCGTGATCGTATAGTGGTTAGTACTCTGTGTTGTGGCCGCAGCAACCTCCGTTCGAATCCGAGTCACGGCATTGCGGTGAGGCAATGTGACGGCAGTTGGGCAGATATTTTAGAATTTCCATTAATACATTGGGAATCTCTGTGGAGGACTGAAACAATTCGATATGTCCTGTTACTGTTATGAACCTTTTGTTTCTTTAATGCTCTTTGCACACTTTTTCATCGGGTGACTGTAATGTATTTCAACCAAATCTAATTAAGAGCGCATTATGTGGTGACATTTGCAGTACATGAAACATTATAACACTGCCATTTACGTCAATAACCACTAGCTTGATTAAGACATATGTATTGCAGCAACAGTATTTCCCAGTTACAAATGGGAATAAAAACAACATCCGCGAGGGATTGAACCAACGACATTTAACTGATGTTGCCAATGGAGCGCGTTACAGAGAGCGCAAGGTCCCGCCTTTACAGTCACACGCTGATGATAATACAGATGTTTAAATAAACAGGCATATCTGTGGACTTGTGGTCTTTCTACATTGGGACTCATAGTCTAGTCCTAGGCAATTGTAGGCACTGGCGTATCTTTTAGTGGAATGAGAGGCATTCTGTAGTCGCGTGAAAGGACCTTTCAAGTCAATCTGATCTGTATTGTCCTGTGAAAAAAAGCGTTCTTAGACACAGTGAGGAGTTTTTGGGGATAATGGGAAAATCATTTCCAACTAAATGACAGGAATTTCTTAGTCCAATCATGAGGTGTGCTAGGCTTTTTTATACTGTGGCGGAAAGAGAGAGAGTATAACAGTCATTATAAATAAAGGGCCAAGGAAGTGACAGTTTATGGAAGGAACAATTTGCACATAGTTTTAGAATGTGGTCAGGAGGAGGACAATGTGCTTACACATATGAAACATTAGAAGGTAGACATTATGGAAGCACATATATTTCTTTATTTTTATTGTATTTGGGGAGAGGGGGTTAATATAGCACGTCCAATGTGGAAAAGTGCTTTCCATAGCACCTTGCAGGTGGGCGACATCTAGAGCTGTGCAGTAGCCACCCATGCCCCAGACGTCAAAGAGAACAAGAAGTTACACATGTTGGAAGTGAGGGTGAGACATTGAGGAGATATGATCCCCGTATGAAGCCGAGAGAAGGAGGAGGCGTGAACGTGCATCCATGTATGCAGGCGAGAAGGGAAGGAGCATTGGTCATGCATCCCTGCATGAGGGTGAGACAGGGAGGAGATATGATCCCCGTATGAAGCCGAGAGAAGGAGGAGGCGTGAACGTGCATCCATGTATGCGGGCGAGACAGGAAGGAGCATTGGTCATGCATCCCTGCATGAGGGTGAGACAGGGAGGAGATATGATCCCCGTATGAAGCCGAGAGAAGGAGGAGGCGTGAACGTGCATCCATGTATGCGGGCGAGACAGGAAGGAGCATTGGTCATGCATCCCTGCATGAGGGTGAGACAGGGAGGAGATATGATCCCCGTATGAAGCCGAGAGAAGGAGGAGGCGTGAACGTGCATCCATGTATGCGGGCGAGACGGGAAGGAGCATTGGTCATGCATCCCTTCCTGAGGGTGAGACAGGGAGGAGATAAAATCCCCGTATGAAGCCAAGAGAATGAGGAGACATGAACGTGCATCCATGTATGCGGGCGAGAAGGGAAGGAGCATTGGTCATGCATCCCTGCATGAGGGTGAGACAGGGAGGAGATAAAATCCCTGTATGAAGCCAAGAAAACGAGGCGGCATGAACATGCATCCTTGTATGCAGGTGTGACATGGAGTCATCATGAACATGCATCCCTTTATAAGGACATAACATGGAGGACGCATGAACATGAATGCCTGAATTTTATGGTGGTGGCCTTCGGGTGATTTGGCATGTGCAATTGGTGAAGAGCACTTCTCCTGCGCAAAAAAATAAATCTACTATTAGCACCCTGGAGGGAGCCTCTGCACTTCTTATAGGGAGAAAACTCTGCAATGGAAGGGGACAGGGTCAATAACAGCTGTAAACTCTCACAAGACCATCACTGCTCTCACACTTTCCTGCTCTCAGGCTGGCGGGCCATTATCGGCCCTGGCTGCCACACCATTGCCAGGTTTGTGTAACTATATTATTTCTAATTGGCTCCACTTTGATGACTTTCATTTAGATTCTGACTTGATTATTGAGATCTTAAATAAGTGACTGGGGATCAGGTGTCCACTTATTCTCATGGATAACATCACAACCAACCTTTAATTCAAACATGAGTCATGACATCACAGATGGAGTACAGCTTATGACAGAGGTGGAACGTCACATTGTAGCAGCCCAAGTAGCTCGCCGTGATCGTATAGTGGTTAGTACTCTGCGTATTGGCCGCAGCAACCTCGGTTCGAATCCGAGTCACGGCATTGCGGTGAGGCAATGTCACGGCAGTTGGGCAGATATTTTAGAATTTCCATTAATACATTGGCAATCTCTGAGGAGGACTGAAACAATTCGATATGTCCTGTTACTGTTATGTAACCTTTTGTTTCTTTAATGCTGTTTGCACACTTTTTCATCGGGTGACTGTAATGTATTTCAACCAAATCTAATTAAGAGCGCATTATGTGGTGACATTTGCAGTACATGAAACATTATAACACTGCCATTTACATCAATAACCACAACTTGATTAAGACATATGTATTGCAGCGACAGTATTTCCCAGTTACAAATGGGAATAAAAACAACATCCGCGAGGGATTGAACCAACGACATTTAACTGATGTTGCCAATGGAGCGCGTTACAGAGAGCGCAAGGTCCCGCCTTTACAGTCACACGCTGATGATAATACAGATGTTTAAATTAACAGGCATATCTGTGGACTTGTGGTCTTTCTACATTGGGACTCATAGTCTAGTCCTAGGCTATTGTAGGCACTGGCGTATCTTTTAGTGGAATGAGAGGCATTCTGTAGTCGCGTGAAAGGACCTTTCAAGTCAATCTGATCTGTATTGTCCTGTGAAAAAAAGCGTTCTTAGACACAGTGAGGAGTTTTTGGGGATAATGGGAAAATCATTTCCAACTAAATGACAGGAATTTCTTAGTCCAATCATGAGGTGTGCTAGGCTTTTTTATACTGTGGCGGAAAGAGAGACAGTATAACAGTCATTATAAATAAAGGGCCAAGGAAGTGACAGTTTATGGAAGGAACAATTTGCACATAGTTTTAGAATGTGGTCAGGAGGAGGACAATGTGCTTACACATATGAAACATTAGAAGGTAGACATTATGGAAGCACAAATATTTCTTTATTTTTATTGTATTTGGGGAGAGGGGGTTAATATAGCACGTCCAATGTGGAAAAGTGCTTTCCATAGCACCTTGCAGGTGGGCGACATCTAGAGCTGTGCAGTAGCCACCCATGCCCCAGACGTGAAAGAGAACAAGAAGTTACACATGTTGGAAGTGAGGGTGAGACATTGAGGAGATATGATCCCCGTATGAAGCCGAGAGAAGGAGGAGGCGTGAACGTGCATCCATGTATGCAGGCGAGAAGGGAAGGAGCATTGGTCATGCATCCCTGCATGAGGGTGAGACAGGGGGGAGATATGATCCCCGTATGAAGCCGAGAGAAGGAGGAGGCGTGAACGTGCATCCATGTATGCGGGCGAGACAGGAAGGAGCATTGGTCATGCATCCCTGCATGAGGGTGAGACAGGGAGGAGATATGATCCCCGTATGAAGCCGAGAGAAGGAGGAGGCGTGAACGTGCATCCATCTATGCAGGCGAGAAGGGAAGGAGCATTGGTCATGCATCCCTGCATGAGGGTGAGACAGGGAGGAGATATGATCCCTGTATGAAGCCGAGAGAAGGAGGAGGCGTGAACATGCATCCATGTATGCGGGCGAGACAGGAAGGAGCATTGGTCATGCATCCCTGCATGAGGGTGAGACAGGGAGGAGATATGATCCCCGTATGAAGCCGAGAGAAGGAGGAGGCGTGAACGTGCATCCATGTATGCAGGCGAGACGGGAAGGGGCATTGGTCATGAATCCCTTCCTGAGGGTGAGACAGGGAGGAGATAAAATCCCCGTATGAAGCCGAGAGAACGAGGAGGCATGAACGTGCATCCATGTATGCGGGCGAGAAGGGAAGGAGCATTGGTCATGCATCCCTGCATGAGGGTGAGACAGGGAGGAGATAAAATCCCTGTATGAAGCCAAGAGAACGAGGCGGCATGAACATGCATCCTTGTATGCAGGTGTGACATGGAGTCATCATGAACATGCATCCCTTTATAAGGACATAACATGGAGGACGCATGAACATGAATGCCTGAATTTTATGGTGGTGGCCTTCGGGTGATTTGGCACGTGCAATTGGTGAAGAGCACTTCTCCTGCGCAAAAAAATAAATGTACTATTAGCACCCCGGAGGGAGCCTCTGCACTTCTTATAGGGAGAAAACTCTGCAATGGAAGGGGACAGGGTCAATAACAGCTGTAAACTCTCACAAGACCATCACTGCTCTCACACTTTCCTGCTCTCAGGCTGGCGGGCCATTATCGGCCCTGGCTGCCGCACCATTGCCAGGTTTGTGTAACTATATTATTTCTAATTGGCTCCACTTTGATGACTTTCATTTGGATTCTGACTTGATTATTGAGATCTTAAATAAGTGACTGGGGATCAGGTGTCCACTTATTCTCATGGATAACATCACATCCAACCTTTAATTCAAGCATGAGTCATGACATCACAGATGGAGTACAGCTTATGATAGAGGTGGAACGTCACATTGTAGCAGCCCAAGTAGCTCGCCGTGATCGTATAGTGGTTAGCACTCTGCGTTGTGGCCGCAGCAACCTCGGTTCGAATCCGAGTCACGGCATTGCGGTGAGGCAATGTCACGGCAGTTGGGCAGATATTTTAGAATTTCCATTAATACATTGGCAATCTCTGTGGAGGACTGAAACAATTCGATATGTCCTGTTACTGTTATGAACCTTTTGTTTCTTTAATGCTCTTTGCACACTTTTTCATCGGGTGACTGTAATGTATTTCAACCAAATCTAATTAAGAGCGCATTATGTGGTGACATTTGCAGTACATGAAACATTATAACACTGCCATTTACGTCAATAACCACTAGCTTGATTAAGACATATGTATTGCAGCGACAGTATTTCCCAGTTACAAATTCGAATAAAAACAACATCCGCGAGGGATTGAACCAACGACATTTAACTGATGTTGCCAATGGAGCGCGTTACAGAGAGCGCGAGGTCCCGCCTTTGCAGTCACACGCTGATGATAATACAGATGTTTAAATAAACAGGCATATCTGTGGACTTGTGGTCTTTCTACATTGGGACTCATAGTCTAGTCCTAGGCTATTGTAGGCACTGGCGTATCTTTTAGTGGAATGAGAGGCATTCTGTATTCGCGTGAAAGGACCTTTCAAGTCAATCTGATCTGTATTGTCCTGTGAAAAAAAGCGTTCTTAGACACAGTGAGGAGTTTTTGGGGATAATGGGAAAATCATTTCCAACTAAATGACAGGAATTTCTTAGTCCAATCATGAGGTGTGCTAGGCTTTTTTATACTGTGGCGGAAAGAGAGAGAGTATAACAGTCATTATAAATAAAGGGCCAAGGAAGTGACAGTTTATGGAAGGAACAATTTGCACATAGTTTTAGAATGTGGTCAGGAGGAGGACAATGTGCTTACACATATGAAACATTAGAAGGTAGACATTATGGAAGCACATATATTTCTTTATTTTTATTGTATTTGGGGAGAGGGGGTTAATATAGCACGTCCAATGTGCAAAAGTGCTTTCCATAGCACCTTGCAGGTGGGCGACATCTAGAGCTGTGCAGTAGCCACCTATGCCCCAGACGTGAAAGAGAACAAGAAGTTACACATGTTGGAAGTGAGGGTGAGACATTGAGGAGATATGATCCCCGTATGAAGCCGAGAGAATGAGGAGGCGTGAACGTGCATCCATGTATGCAGGCGAGAAGGGAAGGAGCATTGGTCATGCATCCCTGCATGAGGGTGAGACAGGGAGGAGATATCATCCCCTTATGAAGCCGAGAGAAGGAGGAGGCGTGAACGTGCATCCATGTATGCGGGCGAGACAGGAAGGAGCATTGGTCATGCATCCCTGCATGAGGGTGAGACAGGGAGGAGATATGATCCCCGTATGAAGCCGTGAGAAGGAGGAGGCGTGAACGTGCATCCATGTATGCAGGCGAGAAGGGAAGGAGCATTGGTCATGCATCCCTGCATGAGGGTGAGACAGGGAGGAGATATGATCCCCGTATGAAGCCGAGAGAAGGAGGAGGCGTGAACGTGCATCCATGTATGCGGGCGAGACAGGAAGGAGCATTGGTCATGCATCCCTGCATGAGGGTGAGACAGGGAGGAGATATGATCCCCGTATGAAGCCGAGAGAAGGAGGAGGCGTGAACGTGCATCCATGTATGCGGGCGAGACGGGAAGGAGCATTGGTCATGCATCCCTTCCTGAGGGTGAGACAGGGAGGAGATAAAATCCCTGTATGAAGCCGAGAGAACGAGGAGACATGAACGTGCATCCATGTATGCGGGCGAGAAGGGAAGGAGCATTGGTCATGCATCCCTGCATGAGGGTGAGACAGGGAGGAGATAAAATCCCTGTATGAAGCCAAGAGAACGAGGCGGCATGAACATGCATCCTTGTATGCAGGTGTGACATGGAGTCATCATGAACATGCATCCCTTTATAAGGACATAACATGGAGGACGCATGAACATGAATGCCTGAATTTTTTGGTGGTGGCCTTCGGGTGATTTGGCACGTGCAATTGGTGAAGAGCACTTCTCCTGTGCAAAAAAATAAATGTACTATTAGCACCCCGGAGGGAGCCTCTGCACTTCTTATAGGGAGAAAACTCTGCAATGGAAGGGGACAGGGTCACTAACAGCTGTAAACTCTCACAAGACCATCACTGCTCTCACACTTTCCTGCTCTCAGGCTGGCGGGCCATTATCGGCCCTGGCTGCCGCACCATTGCCAGGTTTGTGTAACTATATTATTTCTAATTGGCTCCACTTTGATGACTTTCATTTGGATTCTGACTTGATTATTGAGATCTTAAATAAGTGACTGGGGATCAGGTGTCCACTTATTCTCATGGATAACATCACAACCAACCTTTAATTCAAACATGAGCCATGACATCACAGATGGAGTACAGCTTATGATAGAGGTGGAACGTCACATTGTAGCAGCCCAAGTAGCTCGCCGTGATCGTATAGTGGTTAGTACTCTGCGTTGTGGCCGCAGCAACCTCGGTTCGATCATTGCGGTGAGGCAATGTCACAGCAGTTGGGCAGATATTTTAGAATTTCCATTAATACATTGGCAATCTCTGTGGAGGACTGAAACAATTCGATATGTCCTGTTACTGTTATGAACCTTTTGTTTCTTTAATGCTCTTTGCACACTTTTTCATCGGGTGACTGTAATGTATTTCAACCAAATCTAATTAAGAGCGCATTATGTGGTGACATTTGCAGTACATGAAACATTATAACACTGCCATTTACGTCAATAACCACTAGCTTGATTAAGACATATCTATTGCAGCGACAGTATTTCCCAGTTACAAATGGGAATAAAAACAACATCCGCGAGGGATTGAACCAACGACATTTAACTGATGTTGCTAATGGAGGGCGTTACAGAGAGCGCGAGGTCCCGCCTTTACAGTCACACGCTGATGATAATACAGATGTTTAAATAAACAGGCATATCTGTGGACTTGTGGTCTTTCTACATTGGGACTCATAGTCTAGTCCTAGGCTATTGTAGGCACTGGCGTATCTTTTAGTGGAATGAGAGGCATTCTGTAGTCGCGTGAAAGGACCTTTCAAGTCAATCTGATCTGTATTGTCCTGTGAAAAAAAGCGTTCTTAGACACAGTGAGGAGTTTTTGGGGATAATGGGAAAATCATTTCCAACTAAATGACAGGAATTTCTTAGTCCAATCATGAGGTGTGCTAGGCTTTTTTATACTGTGGCGGAAAGAGAGAGAGTATAACAGTCATTATAAATAAAGGGCCAAGGAAGTGACAGTTTATGGAAGAAACAATTTGCACATAGTTTTAGAATGTGGTCAGGAGGAGGACAATGTGCTTACACATATGAAACATTAGAAGGTAGACATTATGGAAGCACATATATTTCTTTATTTTTATTGTATTTGGGGAGAGGGGGTTAATATAGCACGTCCAATGTGGAAAAGTGCTTTCCATAGCACCTTGCAGGTGGGCGACATCTAGAGCTGTGCAGTAGCCACCCATGCCCCAGACGTCAAAGAGAACAAGAAGTTACACATGTTGGAAGTGAGGGTGAGACATTGAGGAGATATGATCCCCGTATGAAGCCGAGAGAAGGAGGAGGCGTGAACGTGCATCCATGTATGCAGGCGAGAAGGGAAGGAGCATTGGTCATGCATCCCTGCATGAGGGTGAGACAGGGAGGAGATATGATCCCCGTATGAAGCCGAGAGAAGGAGGAGGCGTGAACGTGCATCCATGTATGCGGGCGAGACAGGAAGGAGCATTGGTCATGCATCCCTGCATGAGGGTGAGACAGGGAGGAGATATGATCCCTGTATGAAGCCGAGAGAAGGAGGAGGCGTGAACGTGCATCCATGTATGCAGGCGAGAAGGGAAGCAGCATTGGTCATGCATCCCTGCATAAGGGTGAGACAGGGAGGAGATATGATCCCCGTATGAAGCCGAGAGAAGGAGGAGGCGTGAACGTGCATCCATGTATGCGGGCGAGACAGGAAGGAGCATTGGTCATGCATCCCTGCATGAGGGTGGGACAGGGAGGAGATATGATCCCCGTATGAAGCCGAGAGAAGGAGGAGGCATGAACGTGCATCCATGTATGCGAGCGAGAAGGGAAGGAGCATTGGTCATGCATCCCTGCATGAGGGTGAGACAGGGAGGAGATATGATCCCTGTATGAAGCCGAGAGAAGGAGGAGGCGTGAACGTGCATCCATGTATGCGGGCGAGACAGGAAGGAGCATTGGTCATGCATCCCTGCATGAGGGTGAGACAGGGAGGAGATATGATCCCCGTATGAAGCCGAGAGAAGGAGGAGGCGTGAACGTGCATCCATGTATGCAGGCGAGACGGGAAGGAGCATTGGTCATGCATCCCTTCCTGAGGGTGTGACAGGGAGGAGATAAAATCCCCGTATGAAGCCGAGAGAACGAGGAGACATGAACGTGCATCCATGTATGCGGGCGAGAAGGGAAGGAGCATTGGTCATGCATCCCTGCATGAGGGTGAGACAGGGAGGAGATAAATTCCCTGTATGAAGCCAAGAGAACGAGGCGGCATGAACATGCATCCTTGTATGCAGGTGTGACATGGAGTCATCATGAACATGCATCCCTTTATAAGGACATAACATGGAGGACGCATGCACATGAATGCCTGAATTTTATGGTGGTGGCCTTCGGGTGATTTGGCACGTGCAATTGGTGAAGAGCACTTCTCCTGCGCAAAAAAATAAATGTACTATTAGCACCCCGGAGGGAGCCTCTGTACTTCCTATAGGGAGAAAACTCTGCAATGGAAGGGGACAGGGTCAATAACAGCTGTAAACTCTCACAAGACCATCACTGCTCTCACACTTTCCTGCTCTCAGGCTGGCGGGCCATTATCGGCCCTGGCTGCCACACCATTGCCAGGTTTGTGTAACTATATTATTTCTAATTGGCTCCACTTTGATGACTTTCATTTGGATTCTGACTTGATTATTGAGATCTTAAATAAGTGACTGGGGATCAGGTGTCCACTTATTCTCATGGATAACATCACAACCAACCTTTAATTCAAACATGAGTCATGACATCACAGATGGAGTACAGCTTATGACAGAGGTGGAACGTCACATCGTAGTAGCCCACTCGCGTGATCGTATAGTGGTTAGTACTCTGCGTTGTGGCCG
Source organism: Ambystoma mexicanum (assembly GCF_040938575.1). Taxonomy (NCBI): domain Eukaryota; kingdom Metazoa; phylum Chordata; class Amphibia; order Caudata; family Ambystomatidae; genus Ambystoma; species Ambystoma mexicanum. The sequence continues at coordinate 4,030,107 of NW_027182322.1, forward strand.
CAGCAACCTCGGTTCGAATCCGAGTCACGGCATTGCGGTGAGGCAATGTCACGGCAGTTGGGCAGATATTTTAGAATTTCCATTAATACATTGGCAATCTCTTTGGAGGACTGAAACAATTTGATATGTCCTGTTACTGTTATGAACCTTTTGTTTCTTTAATGCTCTTTGCACACTTTTTCATCGGGTGACTGTAATGTATTTCAACCAAATCTAATTAAGAGCGCATTATGTGGTGACATTTGCATTACATGAAACATTATAACACTGCCATTTACGTCAATAACCACTAGCTTGATTAAGACAAATGTATTGCAGCGACAGTATTTCCCAGTTACAAATGGGAATAAAAACAACATCCGCGAGGGATTGAACCAACGACATTTAACTGATGTTGCCAATGGAGCGCGTTACAGAGAGCGCGAGGTCCCGCCTTTACAGTCACACGCTGATGATAATACAGATGTTTAAATAAACAGGCATATCTGTGGACTTGTGGTCTTTCTACATTGGGACTCATAGTCTAGTCCTAGGCTATTGTAGGCACTGGCGTATCTTTTAGTGGAATGAGAGGCATTCTGTAGTCGCGTGAAAGGACCTTTCAAGTCAATCTGATCTGTATTGTCCTGTGAAAAAAAGCGTTCTTAGACACAGTGAGGAGTTTTTGGGGATAATGGGAAAATCATTTCCAACTAAATGACAGGAATTTCTTAGTCCAATCATGAGGTGTGCTAGGATTTTTTATACTGTGGCGGAAAGAGAGAGAGTATAACAGTCATTATAAATAAAGGGCCAAGGAAGTGACAGTTTATGGAAGGAACAATTTGCACATAGTTTTAGAATGTGGTCAGGAGGAGGACAATGTGCATACACATATGAAACATTAGAAGGTAGACATTATGGAAGCACATATATTTCTTTATTTTTATTGTATTTGGGGAGAGGGGGTTAATATAGCACGTCCAATGTGGAAAAGTGCTTTCCATAGCACCTTGCAGGTGGGCGACATCTAGAGCTGTGCAGTAGCCACCCATGCCCCAGACGTCAAAGAGAACAAGAAGTTACACATGTTGGAAGTGAGGGTGAGACATTGAGGAGATATGATCCCCGTATGAAGCCGAGAGAAGGAGGAGGTGTGAACGTGCATCCATGTATGCAGGCGAGAAGGGAAGGAGCATTGGTCATGCATCCCTGCATGAGGGTGAGACAGGGAGGAGATATGATCCCCGTATGAAGCCGAGAGAAGGAGGAGGCGTGAACGTGCATCCATGTATGCGGGCGAGACAGGAAGGAGCATTGGTCATGCATCCCTGCATGAGGGTGAGACAGGGAGGAGATATGATCCCCGTATGAAGCCGAGAGAAGGAGGAGGCGTGAACGTGCATCCATGTATGCGGGCGAGACAGGAAGGAGCATTGGTCATGCATCCCTGCATGAGGGTGAGACAGGGAGGAGATATGATCCCCGTATGAAGCCGAGAGAAGGAGGAGGCGTGAACGTGCATCCATGTATGCAGGCGAGAAGGGAAGGAGCATTGGTCATGCATCCCTGCATGAGGGTGAGACAGGGAGGAGATATGATCCCTGTATGAAGCCGAGAGAAGGAGGAGGCGTGAACATGCATCCATGTATGCGGGCGAGACAGGAAGGAGCATTGGTCATGCATCCCTGCATGAGGGTGAGACAGGGAGGAGATATGATCCCCGTATGAAGCCGAGAGAAGGAGGAGGCGTGAACGTGCATCCATGTATGCAGGCGAGACGGGAAGGAGCATTGGTCATGCATCCCTTCCTGAGGGTGAGACAGGGAGGAGATAAAATCCCCGTATGAAGCCGAGAGAACGAGGAGACATGAACGTGCATCCATGTATGCGGGCGAGAAGGGAAGGAGCATTGGTCATGCATCCCTGCATGAGGGTGAGACAGGGAGGAGATAAAATCCCTGTATGAAGCCAAGAGAACGAGGCGGCATGAACATGCATCCTTGTATGCAGGTGTGACATGGAGTCATCATGAACATGCATCCCTTTATAAGGACATAACATGGAGGACGCATGAACATGAATACCTGAATTTTATGGTGGTGGCCTTCGGGTGATTTGGCACGTGCAATTGGTGAAGAGCACTTCTCCTGCGCAAAAAAATAAATGTACTATTAGCACCCCGGAGGGAGCCTCTGCACTTCTTATAGGGAGAAAACTCTGCAATGGAAGGGGACAGGGTCAATAACAGCTGTAAACTCTCACAAGACCATCACTGCTCTCACACTTTCCTGCTCTCAGGCTGGCGGGCCATTATCGGCCCTGGCTGACGCACCATTGCCAGGTTTGGGTAACTATATTATTTCTAATTGGCTCCACTTTGATGACTTTCATTTTGATTCTGACTTGATTATTGAGATCTTTAATAAGTGACTGGGGATCAGGTGTCCACTTATTCTCATGGATAACATCACAACCAACCTTTAATTCAAACATGAGTCATGACATCACAGATGGAGTACAGCTTATGATAGAGGTGGAACGTCACATTGTAGCAGCCCAAGTAGCTCGCCGTGATCGTATAGTGGTTAGTACTCTGCGTTGTGGCCGCAGCAACCTCGGTTCGAATCCGAGTCACGGCATTGCAGTGAGGCAATGTCACGGCAGTTGGGCAGATATTTTAGAATTTCCATTAATACATTGGCAATCTCTGTGGAGGACTGAAACAATTCGATATGTCCTGTTACTGTTATGAACCTTTTGTTTCTTTAATGCTCTTTGCACACTTTTTCATCGGGTGACTGTAATGTATTTCAACCAAATCTAATTAAGAGCGCATTATGTGGTGACATTTGCAGTACATAAAACATTATAACACTGCCATTTACGTCAATAACCACTAGCTTGATTAAGACATATGTATTGCAGCGACAGTATTTCCCAGTTACAAATGGGAATAAAAACAACATCCGCGAGGGATTGAACCAACGACATTTAACTGATGTTGCCAATGGAGCGCGTTACAGAGAGCGCGAGGTCCCGCCTTTACAGTCACACGCTGATGATAATACAGATGTTTAAATAAACAGGCATATCTGTGGACTTGTGGTCTTTCTACATTGGGACTCATAGTCTAGTCCTAGGCTATTGTAGGCACTGGTGTATCTTTTAGTGGAATGAGAGGCATTCTGTAGTCGCGTGAAAGGACCTTTCAAGTCAATCTGATCTGTATTGTCCTGTGAAAAAAAGCGTTCTTAGACACAGTGAGGAGTTTTTGGGGATAATGGGAAAATCATTTCCAACTAAATGACAGGAATTTCTTAGTCCAATCATGAGGTGTGCTAGGCTTTTTTATACTGTGGCGGAAAGAGAGAGAGTATAACACTCATTATAAATAAAGGGCCAAGGAAGTGACAGTTTATGGAAGGAGCAATTTGCACATAGTTTTAGAATGTGGTCAGGAGGAGGACAATGTGCTTACACATATGAAACATTAGAAGGTAGACATTATGGAAGCACAAATATTTCTTTATTTTTATTGTATTTGGGAAGAGGGGGTTAATATAGCACGTCCAATGTGGAAAAGTGCTTTCCATAGCACCTTGCAGGGGGGCGACATCTAGAGCTGTGCAGTAGCCACCCATGCCCCAGACGTCAAAGAGAACAAGAAGTTACACATGTTGGAAGTGAGGGTGAGACATTGAGGAGATATGATCCCCGAATGAAGTCGAGAGAAGGAGGAGGCGTGAACGTGCATCCATGTATGCAGGCGAGAAGGGAAGGAGCATTGGTCATGCATCCCTGCATGAGGGTGAGACAGGGAGGAGATATGATCCCCGTATGAAGCCGAGAGAAGGAGGAGGCGTGAACGTGCATCCATGTATGCGGGCGAGACAGGAAGGAGCATTGGTCATGCATCCCTGCATGAGGGTGAGACAGGGAGGAGATATGATCCCCGTATGAAGCCGAGAGAAGGAGGAGGCGTGAACGTGCATCCATGTATGCAGGCGAGAAGGGAAGGAGCATTGGTCATGCATCCCTGCATGAGGGTGAGACAGGGAGGAGATATGATCCCCGTATGAAGCCGAGAGAAGGAGGAGGCGTGAACGTGCATCCATGTATGCGGGCGAGACAGGAAGGAGCATTGGTCATGCATCCCTGCATGGGGGTGAGACAGGGAGGAGATATGATCCCCGTATGAAGCCGAGAAAAGGAGGAGGCGTGAACGTGCATCCATGTATGCGGGCGAGACGGGAAGGAGCATTGGTCATGCATCCCTTCCTGAGGGTGAAACAGGGAGGAGATAAAATCCCCGTATGAAGCCGAGAGAACGAGGAGACATGAACGTGCATCCATGTATGCGGGCGAGAAGGGAAGGAGCATTGGTCATGCATCCCTGCATGAGGGTGAGACAGGGAGGAGATAAAATCCCTGTATGAAGCCAAGAGAATGAGGCGGCATGAACATGCATCCTTGTATGCAGGTGTGACATGGAGTCATCATGAACATGCATCCCTTTATAAGGACATAACATGGAGGACGCATGAACATGAATGCCTGAATTTTATGGTGGTGGCCTTCGGGTGATTTGGCACGTGCAATTGGTGAAGAGCACTTCTCCTGCGCAAAAAAATAAATGTACTATTAGCACCCCGGAGGGAGCCTCTGCACTTCTTATAGGGAGAAAACTCTGCAATGAAAGGGGACAGGGTCAATAACAGCTGTAAACTCTCACAAGACCATCACTGCTCTCACACTTTCCTGCTCTCAGGCTGGCGGGCCATTATCGGCCCTGGCTGCCGCACCATTGCCAGGTTTGTGTAACTATATTATTTCTAATTGGCTCCACTTTGATGACTTTCATTTGGATTCTGACTTGATTATTGAGATCTTAAATAAGTGACTGGGGATCAGGTGTCCACTTATTCTCATGGATAACATCACAACCAACCTTTAATTCAAACATGAGTCATGACATCACAGATGGAGTACAGCTTATGACAGAGGTGGGACATCACATTGTGGCAGCCCAAGTAGCTCGCCGTGATCGTATAGTGGTTAGTACTCTGTGTTGTGGCCGCAGCAACCTCCGTTCGAATCCGAGTCACGGCATTGCGGTGAGGCAATGTGACGGCAGTTGGGCAGATATTTTAGAATTTCCATTAATACATTGGGAATCTCTGTGGAGGACTGAAACAATTCGATATGTCCTGTTACTGTTATGAACCTTTTGTTTCTTTAATGCTCTTTGCACACTTTTCCATCGGGTGACTGTAATGTATTTCAACCAAATCTAATTAAGAGCGCATTATGTGGTGACATTTGCAGTACATGAAACATTATAACACTGCCATTTACGTCAATAACCACTAGCTTGATTAAGACATATGTATTGCAGCAACAGTATTTCCCAGTTACAAATGGGAATAAAAACAACATCCGCGAGGGATTGAACCAACGACATTTAACTGATGTTGCCAATGGAGCGCGTTACAGAGAGCGCAAGGTCCCGCCTTTACAGTCACACGCTGATGATAATACAGATGTTTAAATAAACAGGCATATCTGTGGACTTGTGGTCTTTCTACATTGGGACTCATAGTCTAGTCCTAGGCAATTGTAGGCACTGGCGTATCTTTTAGTGGAATGAGAGGCATTCTGTAGTCGCGTGAAAGGACCTTTCAAGTCAATCTGATCTGTATTGTCCTGTGAAAAAAAGCGTTCTTAGACACAGTGAGGAGTTTTTGGGGATAATGGGAAAATCATTTCCAACTAAATGACAGGAATTTCTTAGTCCAATCATGAGGTGTGCTAGGCTTTTTTATACTGTGGCGGAAAGAGAGAGAGTATAACAGTCATTATAAATAAAGGGCCAAGGAAGTGACAGTTTATGGAAGGAACAATTTGCACATAGTTTTAGAATGTGGTCAGGAGGAGGACAATGTGCTTACACATATGAAACATTAGAAGGTAGACATTATGGAAGCACATATATTTCTTTATTTTTATTGTATTTGGGGAGAGGGGGTTAATATAGCACGTCCAATGTGGAAAAGTGCTTTCCATAGCACCTTGCAGGTGGGCGACATCTAGAGCTGTGCAGTAGCCACCCATGCCCCAGACGTCAAAGAGAACAAGAAGTTACACATGTTGGAAGTGAGGGTGAGACATTGAGGAGATATGATCCCCGTATGAAGCCGAGAGAAGGAGGAGGCGTGAACGTGCATCCATGTATGCAGGCGAGAAGGGAAGGAGCATTGGTCATGCATCCCTGCATGAGGGTGAGACAGGGAGGAGATATGATCCCCGTATGAAGCCGAGAGAAGGAGGAGGCGTGAACGTGCATCCATGTATGCGGGCGAGACAGGAAGGAGCATTGGTCATGCATCCCTGCATGAGGGTGAGACAGGGAGGAGATATGATCCCCGTATGAAGCCGAGAGAAGGAGGAGGCGTGAACGTGCATCCATGTATGCGGGCGAGACAGGAAGGAGCATTGGTCATGCATCCCTGCATGAGGGTGAGACAGGGAGGAGATATGATCCCCGTATGAAGCCGAGAGAAGGAGGAGGCGTGAACGTGCATCCATGTATGCGGGCGAGACGGGAAGGAGCATTGGTCATGCATCCCTTCCTGAGGGTGAGACAGGGAGGAGATAAAATCCCCGTATGAAGCCAAGAGAATGAGGAGACATGAACGTGCATCCATGTATGCGGGCGAGAAGGGAAGGAGCATTGGTCATGCATCCCTGCATGAGGGTGAGACAGGGAGGAGATAAAATCCCTGTATGAAGCCAAGAAAACGAGGCGGCATGAACATGCATCCTTGTATGCAGGTGTGACATGGAGTCATCATGAACATGCATCCCTTTATAAGGACATAACATGGAGGACGCATGAACATGAATGCCTGAATTTTATGGTGGTGGCCTTCGGGTGATTTGGCATGTGCAATTGGTGAAGAGCACTTCTCCTGCGCAAAAAAATAAATCTACTATTAGCACCCTGGAGGGAGCCTCTGCACTTCTTATAGGGAGAAAACTCTGCAATGGAAGGGGACAGGGTCAATAACAGCTGTAAACTCTCACAAGACCATCACTGCTCTCACACTTTCCTGCTCTCAGGCTGGCGGGCCATTATCGGCCCTGGCTGCCACACCATTGCCAGGTTTGTGTAACTATATTATTTCTAATTGGCTCCACTTTGATGACTTTCATTTAGATTCTGACTTGATTATTGAGATCTTAAATAAGTGACTGGGGATCAGGTGTCCACTTATTCTCATGGATAACATCACAACCAACCTTTAATTCAAACATGAGTCATGACATCACAGATGGAGTACAGCTTATGACAGAGGTGGAACGTCACATTGTAGCAGCCCAAGTAGCTCGCCGTGATCGTATAGTGGTTAGTACTCTGCGTATTGGCCGCAGCAACCTCGGTTCGAATCCGAGTCACGGCATTGCGGTGAGGCAATGTCACGGCAGTTGGGCAGATATTTTAGAATTTCCATTAATACATTGGCAATCTCTGAGGAGGACTGAAACAATTCGATATGTCCTGTTACTGTTATGTAACCTTTTGTTTCTTTAATGCTGTTTGCACACTTTTTCATCGGGTGACTGTAATGTATTTCAACCAAATCTAATTAAGAGCGCATTATGTGGTGACATTTGCAGTACGTGAAACATTATAACACTGCCATTTACATCAATAACCACAACTTGATTAAGACATATGTATTGCAGCGACAGTATTTCCCAGTTACAAATGGGAATAAAAACAACATCCGCGAGGGATTGAACCAACGACATTTAACTGATGTTGCCAATGGAGCGCGTTACAGAGAGCGCAAGGTCCCGCCTTTACAGTCACACGCTGATGATAATACAGATGTTTAAATTAACAGGCATATCTGTGGACTTGTGGTCTTTCTACATTGGGACTCATAGTCTAGTCCTAGGCTATTGTAGGCACTGGCGTATCTTTTAGTGGAATGAGAGGCATTCTGTAGTCGCGTGAAAGGACCTTTCAAGTCAATCTGATCTGTATTGTCCTGTGAAAAAAAGCGTTCTTAGACACAGTGAGGAGTTTTTGGGGATAATGGGAAAATCATTTCCAACTAAATGACAGGAATTTCTTAGTCCAATCATGAGGTGTGCTAGGCTTTTTTATACTGTGGCGGAAAGAGAGACAGTATAACAGTCATTATAAATAAAGGGCCAAGGAAGTGACAGTTTATGGAAGGAACAATTTGCACATAGTTTTAGAATGTGGTCAGGAGGAGGACAATGTGCTTACACATATGAAACATTAGAAGGTAGACATTATGGAAGCACAAATATTTCTTTATTTTTATTGTATTTGGGGAGAGGGGGTTAATATAGCACGTCCAATGTGGAAAAGTGCTTTCCATAGCACCTTGCAGGTGGGCGACATCTAGAGCTGTGCAGTAGCCACCCATGCCCCAGACGTGAAAGAGAACAAGAAGTTACACATGTTGGAAGTGAGGGTGAGACATTGAGGAGATATGATCCCCGTATGAAGCCGAGAGAAGGAGGAGGCGTGAACGTGCATCCATGTATGCAGGCGAGAAGGGAAGGAGCATTGGTCATGCATCCCTGCATGAGGGTGAGACAGGGGGGAGATATGATCCCCGTATGAAGCCGAGAGAAGGAGGAGGCGTGAACGTGCATCCATGTATGCGGGCGAGACAGGAAGGAGCATTGGTCATGCATCCCTGCATGAGGGTGAGACAGGGAGGAGATATGATCCCCGTATGAAGCCGAGAGAAGGAGGAGGCGTGAACGTGCATCCATCTATGCAGGCGAGAAGGGAAGGAGCATTGGTCATGCATCCCTGCATGAGGGTGAGACAGGGAGGAGATATGATCCCTGTATGAAGCCGAGAGAAGGAGGAGGCGTGAACATGCATCCATGTATGCGGGCGAGACAGGAAGGAGCATTGGTCATGCATCCCTGCATGAGGGTGAGACAGGGAGGAGATATGATCCCCGTATGAAGCCGAGAGAAGGAGGAGGCGTGAACGTGCATCCATGTATGCAGGCGAGACGGGAAGGGGCATTGGTCATGAATCCCTTCCTGAGGGTGAGACAGGGAGGAGATAAAATCCCCGTATGAAGCCGAGAGAACGAGGAGGCATGAACGTGCATCCATGTATGCGGGCGAGAAGGGAAGGAGCATTGGTCATGCATCCCTGCATGAGGGTGAGACAGGGAGGAGATAAAATCCCTGTATGAAGCCAAGAGAACGAGGCGGCATGAACATGCATCCTTGTATGCAGGTGTGACATGGAGTCATCATGAACATGCATCCCTTTATAAGGACATAACATGGAGGACGCATGAACATGAATGCCTGAATTTTATGGTGGTGGCCTTCGGGTGATTTGGCACGTGCAATTGGTGAAGAGCACTTCTCCTGCGCAAAAAAATAAATGTACTATTAGCACCCCGGAGGGAGCCTCTGCACTTCTTATAGGGAGAAAACTCTGCAATGGAAGGGGACAGGGTCAATAACAGCTGTAAACTCTCACAAGACCATCACTGCTCTCACACTTTCCTGCTCTCAGGCTGGCGGGCCATTATCGGCCCTGGCTGCCGCACCATTGCCAGGTTTGTGTAACTATATTATTTCTAATTGGCTCCACTTTGATGACTTTCATTTGGATTCTGACTTGATTATTGAGATCTTAAATAAGTGACTGGGGATCAGGTGTCCACTTATTCTCATGGATAACATCACATCCAACCTTTAATTCAAGCATGAGTCATGACATCACAGATGGAGTACAGCTTATGATAGAGGTGGAACGTCACATTGTAGCAGCCCAAGTAGCTCGCCGTGATCGTATAGTGGTTAGCACTCTGCGTTGTGGCCGCAGCAACCTCGGTTCGAATCCGAGTCACGGCATTGCGGTGAGGCAATGTCACGGCAGTTGGGCAGATATTTTAGAATTTCCATTAATACATTGGCAATCTCTGTGGAGGACTGAAACAATTCGATATGTCCTGTTACTGTTATGAACCTTTTGTTTCTTTAATGCTCTTTGCACACTTTTTCATCGGGTGACTGTAATGTATTTCAACCAAATCTAATTAAGAGCGCATTATGTGGTGACATTTGCAGTACATGAAACATTATAACACTGCCATTTACGTCAATAACCACTAGCTTGATTAAGACATATGTATTGCAGCGACAGTATTTCCCAGTTACAAATTCGAATAAAAACAACATCCGCGAGGGATTGAACCAACGACATTTAACTGATGTTGCCAATGGAGCGCGTTACAGAGAGCGCGAGGTCCCGCCTTTGCAGTCACACGCTGATGATAATACAGATGTTTAAATAAACAGGCATATCTGTGGACTTGTGGTCTTTCTACATTGGGACTCATAGTCTAGTCCTAGGCTATTGTAGGCACTGGCGTATCTTTTAGTGGAATGAGAGGCATTCTGTATTCGCGTGAAAGGACCTTTCAAGTCAATCTGATCTGTATTGTCCTGTGAAAAAAAGCGTTCTTAGACACAGTGAGGAGTTTTTGGGGATAATGGGAAAATCATTTCCAACTAAATGACAGGAATTTCTTAGTCCAATCATGAGGTGTGCTAGGCTTTTTTATACTGTGGCGGAAAGAGAGAGAGTATAACAGTCATTATAAATAAAGGGCCAAGGAAGTGACAGTTTATGGAAGGAACAATTTGCACATAGTTTTAGAATGTGGTCAGGAGGAGGACAATGTGCTTACACATATGAAACATTAGAAGGTAGACATTATGGAAGCACATATATTTCTTTATTTTTATTGTATTTGGGGAGAGGGGGTTAATATAGCACGTCCAATGTGCAAAAGTGCTTTCCATAGCACCTTGCAGGTGGGCGACATCTAGAGCTGTGCAGTAGCCACCTATGCCCCAGACGTGAAAGAGAACAAGAAGTTACACATGTTGGAAGTGAGGGTGAGACATTGAGGAGATATGATCCCCGTATGAAGCCGAGAGAATGAGGAGGCGTGAACGTGCATCCATGTATGCAGGCGAGAAGGGAAGGAGCATTGGTCATGCATCCCTGCATGAGGGTGAGACAGGGAGGAGATATCATCCCCGTATGAAGCCGAGAGAAGGAGGAGGCGTGAACGTGCATCCATGTATGCGGGCGAGACAGGAAGGAGCATTGGTCATGCATCCCTGCATGAGGGTGAGACAGGGAGGAGATATGATCCCCGTATGAAGCCGTGAGAAGGAGGAGGCGTGAACGTGCATCCATGTATGCAGGCGAGAAGGGAAGGAGCATTGGTCATGCATCCCTGCATGAGGGTGAGACAGGGAGGAGATATGATCCCCGTATGAAGCCGAGAGAAGGAGGAGGCGTGAACGTGCATCCATGTATGCGGGCGAGACAGGAAGGAGCATTGGTCATGCATCCCTGCATGAGGGTGAGACAGGGAGGAGATATGATCCCCGTATGAAGCCGAGAGAAGGAGGAGGCGTGAACGTGCATCCATGTATGCGGGCGAGACGGGAAGGAGCATTGGTCATGCATCCCTTCCTGAGGGTGAGACAGGGAGGAGATAAAATCCCTGTATGAAGCCGAGAGAACGAGGAGACATGAACGTGCATCCATGTATGCGGGCGAGAAGGGAAGGAGCATTGGTCATGCATCCCTGCATGAGGGTGAGACAGGGAGGAGATAAAATCCCTGTATGAAGCCAAGAGAACGAGGCGGCATGAACATGCATCCTTGTATGCAGGTGTGACATGGAGTCATCATGAACATGCATCCCTTTATAAGGACATAACATGGAGGACGCATGAACATGAATGCCTGAATTTTTTGGTGGTGGCCTTCGGGTGATTTGGCACGTGCAATTGGTGAAGAGCACTTCTCCTGTGCAAAAAAATAAATGTACTATTAGCACCCCGGAGGGAGCCTCTGCACTTCTTATAGGGAGAAAACTCTGCAATGGAAGGGGACAGGGTCACTAACAGCTGTAAACTCTCACAAGACCATCACTGCTCTCACACTTTCCTGCTCTCAGGCTGGCGGGCCATTATCGGCCCTGGCTGCCGCACCATTGCCAGGTTTGTGTAACTATATTATTTCTAATTGGCTCCACTTTGATGACTTTCATTTGGATTCTGACTTGATTATTGAGATCTTAAATAAGTGACTGGGGATCAGGTGTCCACTTATTCTCATGGATAACATCACAACCAACCTTTAATTCAAACATGAGCCATGACATCACAGATGGAGTACAGCTTATGATAGAGGTGGAACGTCACATTGTAGCAGCCCAAGTAGCTCGCCGTGATCGTATAGTGGTTAGTACTCTGCGTTGTGGCCGCAGCAACCTCGGTTCGATCATTGCGGTGAGGCAATGTCACAGCAGTTGGGCAGATATTTTAGAATTTCCATTAATACATTGGCAATCTCTGTGGAGGACTGAAACAATTCGATATGTCCTGTTACTGTTATGAACCTTTTGCTTCTTTAATGCTCTTTGCACACTTTTTCATCGGGTGACTGTAATGTATTTCAACCAAATCTAATTAAGAGCGCATTATGTGGTGACATTTGCAGTACATGAAACATTATAACACTGCCATTTACGTCAATAACCACTAGCTTGATTAAGACATATCTATTGCAGCGACAGTATTTCCCAGTTACAAATGGGAATAAAAACAACATCCGCGAGGGATTGAACCAACGACATTTAACTGATGTTGCTAATGGAGGGCGTTACAGAGAGCGCGAGGTCCCGCCTTTACAGTCACACGCTGATGATAATACAGATGTTTAAATAAACAGGCATATCTGTGGACTTGTGGTCTTTCTACATTGGGACTCATAGTCTAGTCCTAGGCTATTGTAGGCACTGGCGTATCTTTTAGTGGAATGAGAGGCATTCTGTAGTCGCGTGAAAGGACCTTTCAAGTCAATCTGATCTGTATTGTCCTGTGAAAAAAAGCGTTCTTAGACACAGTGAGGAGTTTTTGGGGATAATGGGAAAATCATTTCCAACTAAATGACAGGAATTTCTTAGTCCAATCATGAGGTGTGCTAGGCTTTTTTATACTGTGGCGGAAAGAGAGAGAGTATAACAGTCATTATAAATAAAGGGCCAAGGAAGTGACAGTTTATGGAAGAAACAATTTGCACATAGTTTTAGAATGTGGTCAGGAGGAGGACAATGTGCTTACACATATGAAACATTAGAAGGTAGACATTATGGAAGCACATATATTTCTTTATTTTTATTGTATTTGGGGAGAGGGGGTTAATATAGCACGTCCAATGTGGAAAAGTGCTTTCCATAGCACCTTGCAGGTGGGCGACATCTAGAGCTGTGCAGTAGCCACCCATGCCCCAGACGTCAAAGAGAACAAGAAGTTACACATGTTGGAAGTGAGGGTGAGACATTGAGGAGATATGATCCCCGTATGAAGCCGAGAGAAGGAGGAGGCGTGAACGTGCATCCATGTATGCAGGCGAGAAGGGAAGGAGCATTGGTCATGCATCCCTGCATGAGGGTGAGACAGGGAGGAGATATGATCCCCGTATGAAGCCGAGAGAAGGAGGAGGCGTGAACGTGCATCCATGTATGCGGGCGAGACAGGAAGGAGCATTGGTCATGCATCCCTGCATGAGGGTGAGACAGGGAGGAGATATGATCCCTGTATGAAGCCGAGAGAAGGAGGAGGCGTGAACGTGCATCCATGTATGCAGGCGAGAAGGGAAGCAGCATTGGTCATGCATCCCTGCATAAGGGTGAGACAGGGAGGAGATATGATCCCCGTATGAAGCCGAGAGAAGGAGGAGGCGTGAACGTGCATCCATGTATGCGGGCGAGACAGGAAGGAGCATTGGTCATGCATCCCTGCATGAGGGTGGGACAGGGAGGAGATATGATCCCCGTATGAAGCCGAGAGAAGGAGGAGGCATGAACGTGCATCCATGTATGCGAGCGAGAAGGGAAGGAGCATTGGTCATGCATCCCTGCATGAGGGTGAGACAGGGAGGAGATATGATCCCTGTATGAAGCCGAGAGAAGGAGGAGGCGTGAACGTGCATCCATGTATGCGGGCGAGACAGGAAGGAGCATTGGTCATGCATCCCTGCATGAGGGTGAGACAGGGAGGAGATATGATCCCCGTATGAAGCCGAGAGAAGGAGGAGGCGTGAACGTGCATCCATGTATGCAGGCGAGACGGGAAGGAGCATTGGTCATGCATCCCTTCCTGAGGGTGTGACAGGGAGGAGATAAAATCCCCGTATGAAGCCGAGAGAACGAGGAGACATGAACGTGCATCCATGTATGCGGGCGAGAAGGGAAGGAGCATTGGTCATGCATCCCTGCATGAGGGTGAGACAGGGAGGAGATAAATTCCCTGTATGAAGCCAAGAGAACGAGGCGGCATGAACATGCATCCTTGTATGCAGGTGTGACATGGAGTCATCATGAACATGCATCCCTTTATAAGGACATAACATGGAGGACGCATGCACATGAATGCCTGAATTTTATGGTGGTGGCCTTCGGGTGATTTGGCACGTGCAATTGGTGAAGAGCACTTCTCCTGCGCAAAAAAATAAATGTACTATTAGCACCCCGGAGGGAGCCTCTGTACTTCCTATAGGGAGAAAACTCTGCAATGGAAGGGGACAGGGTCAATAACAGCTGTAAACTCTCACAAGACCATCACTGCTCTCACACTTTCCTGCTCTCAGGCTGGCGGGCCATTATCGGCCCTGGCTGCCACACCATTGCCAGGTTTGTGTAACTATATTATTTCTAATTGGCTCCACTTTGATGACTTTCATTTGGATTCTGACTTGATTATTGAGATCTTAAATAAGTGACTGGGGATCAGGTGTCCACTTATTCTCATGGATAACATCACAACCAACCTTTAATTCAAACATGAGTCATGACATCACAGATGGAGTACAGCTTATGACAGAGGTGGAACGTCACATCGTAGTAGCCCACTCGCGTGATCGTATAGTGGTTAGTACTCTGCGTTGTGGCCGCAGCAACCTCGGTTCGAATCCGAGTCACGGCATTGCGGTGAGGCAATGTCACGGCAGTTGGGCAGATATTTTAGAATTTCCATTAATACATTGGCAATCTCTTTGGAGGACTGAAACAATTTGATATGTCCTGTTACTGTTATGAACCTTTTGTTTCTTTAATGCTCTTTGCACACTTTTTCATCGGGTGACTGTAATGTATTTCAACCAAATCTAATTAAGAGCGCATTATGTGGTGACATTTGCATTACATGAAACATTATAACACTGCCATTTACGTCAATAACCACTAGCTTGATTAAGACAAATGTATTGCAGCGACAGTATTTCCCAGTTACAAATGGGAATAAAAACAACATCCGCGAGGGATTGAACCAACGACATTTAACTGATGTTGCCAATGGAGCGCGTTACAGAGAGCGCGAGGTCCCGCCTTTACAGTCACACGCTGATGATAATACAGATGTTTAAATAAACAGGCATATCTGTGGACTTGTGGTCTTTCTACATTGGGACTCATAGTCTAGTCCTAGGCTATTGTAGGCACTGGCGTATCTTTTAGTGGAATGAGAGGCATTCTGTAGTCGCGTGAAAGGACCTTTCAAGTCAATCTGATCTGTATTGTCCTGTGAAAAAAAGCGTTCTTAGACACAGTGAGGAGTTTTTGGGGATAATGGGAAAATCATTTCCAACTAAATGACAGGAATTTCTTAGTCCAATCATGAGGTGTGCTAGGATTTTTTATACTGTGGCGGAAAGAGAGAGAGTATAACAGTCATTATAAATAAAGGGCCAAGGAAGTGACAGTTTATGGAAGGAACAATTTGCACATAGTTTTAGAATGTGGTCAGGAGGAGGACAATGTGCATACACATATGAAACATTAGAAGGTAGACATTATGGAAGCACATATATTTCTTTATTTTTATTGTATTTGGGGAGAGGGGGTTAATATAGCACGTCCAATGTGGAAAAGTGCTTTCCATAGCACCTTGCAGGTGGGCGACATCTAGAGCTGTGCAGTAGCCACCCATGCCCCAGACGTCAAAGAGAACAAGAAGTTACACATGTTGGAAGTGAGGGTGAGACATTGAGGAGATATGATCCCCGTATGAAGCCGAGAGAAGGAGGAGGTGTGAACGTGCATCCATGTATGCAGGCGAGAAGGGAAGGAGCATTGGTCATGCATCCCTGCATGAGGGTGAGACAGGGAGGAGATATGATCCCCGTATGAAGCCGAGAGAAGGAGGAGGCGTGAACGTGCATCCATGTATGCGGGCGAGACAGGAAGGAGCATTGGTCATGCATCCCTGCATGAGGGTGAGACAGGGAGGAGATATGATCCCCGTATGAAGCCGAGAGAAGGAGGAGGCGTGAACGTGCATCCATGTATGCGGGCGAGACAGGAAGGAGCATTGGTCATGCATCCCTGCATGAGGGTGAGACAGGGAGGAGATATGATCCCCGTATGAAGCCGAGAGAAGGAGGAGGCGTGAACGTGCATCCATGTATGCAGGCGAGAAGGGAAGGAGCATTGGTCATGCATCCCTGCATGAGGGTGAGACAGGGAGGAGATATGATCCCTGTATGAAGCCGAGAGAAGGAGGAGGCGTGAACATGCATCCATGTATGCGGGCGAGACAGGAAGGAGCATTGGTCATGCATCCCTGCATGAGGGTGAGACAGGGAGGAGATATGATCCCCGTATGAAGCCGAGAGAAGGAGGAGGCGTGAACGTGCATCCATGTATGCAGGCGAGACGGGAAGGAGCATTGGTCATGCA
Source organism: Ambystoma mexicanum (assembly GCF_040938575.1). Taxonomy (NCBI): domain Eukaryota; kingdom Metazoa; phylum Chordata; class Amphibia; order Caudata; family Ambystomatidae; genus Ambystoma; species Ambystoma mexicanum. The sequence continues at coordinate 4,046,930 of NW_027182322.1, forward strand.
TCCCTTCCTGAGGGTGAGACAGGGAGGAGATAAAATCCCCGTATGAAGCCGAGAGAACGAGGAGACATGAACGTGCATCCATGTATGCGGGCGAGAAGGGAAGGAGCATTGTTCATGCATCCCTGCATGAGGGTGAGACAGGGAGGAGATAAAATCCCTGTATGAAGCCAAGAGAACGAGGCGGCATGAACATGCATCCTTGTATGCAGGTGTGACATGGAGTCATCATGAACATGCATCCCTTTATAAGGACATAACATGGAGGACGCATGAACATGAATACCTGAATTTTATGGTGGTGGCCTTCGGGTGATTTGGCACGTGCAATTGGTGAAGAGCACTTCTCCTGCGCAAAAAAATAAATGTACTATTAGCACCCCGGAGGGAGCCTCTGCACTTCTTATAGGGAGAAAACTCTGCAATGGAAGGGGACAGGGTCAATAACAGCTGTAAACTCTCACAAGACCATCACTGCTCTCACACTTTCCTGCTCTCAGGCTGGCGGGCCATTATCGGCCCTGGCTGACGCACCATTGCCAGGTTTGGGTAACTATATTATTTCTAATTGGCTCCACTTTGATGACTTTCATTTTGATTCTGACTTGATTATTGAGATCTTTAATAAGTGACTGGGGATCAGGTGTCCACTTATTCTCATGGATAACATCACAACCAACCTTTAATTCAAACATGAGTCATGACATCACAGATGGAGTACAGCTTATGATAGAGGTGGAACGTCACATTGTAGCAGCCCAAGTAGCTCGCCGTGATCGTATAGTGGTTAGTACTCTGCGTTGTGGCCGCAGCAACCTCGGTTCGAATCCGAGTCACGGCATTGCAGTGAGGCAATGTCACGGCAGTTGGGCAGATATTTTAGAATTTCCATTAATACATTGGCAATCTCTGTGGAGGACTGAAACAATTCGATATGTCCTGTTACTGTTATGAACCTTTTGTTTCTTTAATGCTCTTTGCACACTTTTTCATCGGGTGACTGTAATGTATTTCAACCAAATCTAATTAAGAGCGCATTATGTGGTGACATTTGCAGTACATGAAACATTATAACACTGCCATTTACGTCAATAACCACTAGCTTGATTAAGACATATGTATTGCAGCGACAGTATTTCCCAGTTACAAATGGGAATAAAAACAACATCCGCGAGGGATTGAACCAACGACATTTAACTGATGTTGCCAATGGAGCGCGTTACAGAGAGCGCGAGGTCCCGCCTTTGCAGTCACACGCTGATGATAATACAGATGTTTAAATAAACAGGCATATCTGTGGACTTGTGGTCTTTCTACATTGGGACTCATAGTCTAGTCCTAGGCTATTATAGGCACTGGCGTATCTTTTAGTGGAATGAGAGACATTCTGTAGTCGCGTGAAAGGACCTTTCAAGTCAATCTGATCTGTATTGTCCTGTGAAAAAAAGCATTCTTAGACACAGTGAGGAGTTTTTGGGGATAATGGGAAAATCATTTCCAACTAAATGACAGGAATTTCTTAGTCCAATCATGAGGTGTGCTAGGCTTTTTTATACTGTGGCGGAAAGAGAGACAGTATAACAGTCATTATAAATAAAGGGCCAAGGAAGTGACAGTTTATGGAAGGAACAATTTGCACATAGTTTTAGAATGTGGTCAGGAGGAGGACAATGTGCTTACACATATGAAACATTAGAAGGTAGACATTATGGAAGCACATATATTTCTTTATTTTTATTGTATTTGGGGAGAGGGGGTTAATATAGCACGTCCAATGTGGAAAAGTGCTTTCCATAGCACCTTGCAGGTGGGCGACATCTAGAGCTGTGCAGTAGCCACCCATGCCCCAGACGTCAAAGAGAACAAGAAGTTACACATGTTGGAAGTGAGGGTGAGACATTGAGGAGATATGATCCCCGTATGAAGCCGAGAGAAGGAGGAGGCGTGAACGTGCATCCATGTATGCAGGCGAGAAGGGAAGGAGCATTGGTCATGCATCCCTGCATGAGGGTGAGACAGGGAGGAGATATCATCCCCGTATGAAGCCGAGAGAAGGAGGAGGCGTGAACGTGCATCCATGTATGCGGGCGAGACAGGAAGGAGCATTGGTCATGCATCCCTGCATGAGGGTGAGACAGGGAGGAGATATGATCCCCGTATGAAGCCGTGAGAAGGAGGAGGCGTGAAGGTGCATCCATGTATGCAGGCGAGAAGGGAAGGAGCATTGGTCATGCATCCCTGCATGAGGGTGAGACAGGGAGGAGATATGATCCCCGTATGAAGCCGAGAGAAGGAGGAGGCGTGAACGTGCATCCATGTATGCGGGCGAGACAGGAAGGAGCATTGGTCATGCATCCCTGCATGAGGGTGAGACAGGGAGGAGATATGATCCCCGTATGAAGCCGAGAGAAGGAGGAGGCGTGAACGGGCATCCATGTATGCGGGCGAGACGGGAAGGAGCATTGGTCATGCATCCCTTCCTGAGGGTGAGACAGGGAGGAGATAAAATCCCTGTATGAAGCCGAGAGAACGAGGAGACATGAACGTGCATCCATGTATGCGGGCGAGAAGGGAAGGAGCATTGGTCATGCATCCCTGCATGAGGGTGAGACAGGGAGGAGATAAAATCCCTGTATGAAGCCAAGAGAACGAGGCGGCATGAACATGCATCCTTGTATGCAGGTGTGACATGGAGTCATCATGAACATGCATCCCTTTATAAGGACATAACATGGAGGACGCATGAACATGAATGCCTGAATTTTTTGGTGGTGGCCTTCGGGTGATTTGGCACGTGCAATTGGTGAAGAGCACTTCTCCTGCGCAAAAAAATAAATGTACTATTAGCACCCCGGAGGGAGCCTCTGCACTTCTTATAGGGAGAAAACTCTGCAATGGAAGGGGACAGGGTCAATAACAGCTGTAAACTCTCACAAGACCATCACTGCTCTCACACTTTCCTGCTCTCAGGCTGGCGGGCCATTATCGGCCTTGGCTGCCGCACCATTGCCAGGTTTGTGTAACTATATTATTTCTAATTGGCTCCACTTTGATGACTTTCATTTGGATTCTGACTTGATTATTGAGATCTTAAATAAGTGACTGGGGATCAGGTGTCCACTTATTCTCATGGATAACATCACAACCAACCTTTAATTCAAACATGAGCCATGACATCACAGATGGAGTACAGCTTATGATAGAGGTGGAACGTCACATTGTAGCAGCCCAAGTAGCTCGCCGTGATCGTATAGTGGTTAGTACTCTGCGTTGTGGCCGCAGCAACCTCGGTTCGATTCCGAGTCACGGCATTGTGGTGAGGCAATGTCACCGCAGTTGGGCAGATATTTTAGAATTTCCATTAATACATTGGCAATCTCTGTGGAGGACTGAAACAATTCGATATGTCCTGTTACTGTTATGAACCTTTTGTTTCTTTAATGCTCTTTGCACACTTTTTCATCGGGTGACTGTAATGTATTTCAACCAAATCTAATTAAGAGCGCATTATGTGGTGACATTTGCAGTACATGAAACATTATAACACTGCCATTTACGTCAATAACCACTAGCTTGATTAAGACATATGTATTGCAGCGACAGTATTTCCCAGTTACAAATGGGAATAAAAACAACATCCGCGAGGGATTGAACCAACGACATTTAACTGATGTTGCCAATGGAGCGCGTTACAGAGAGCGCGAGGTCCCGCCTTTACAGTCACACGCTGATGATAATACAGATGTTTAAATAAACAGGCATATCTGTGGACTTGTGGTCTTTCTACATTGGGACTCATAGTCTAGTCCTAGGCTATTGTAGGCACTGGCGTATCTTTTAGTGGAATGAGAGGCATTCTGTAGTCGCGTGAAAGGACCTTTCAAGTCAATCTGATCTGAATTGTCCTGTGAAAAAAAGCGTTCTTAGACACAGTGAGGAGTTTTTGGGGATAATGGGAAAATCATTTCCAACTAAATGACAGGAATTTCTTAGTCCAATCATGAGGTGTGCTAGACTTTTTTATACTGTGGCGGAAAGAGAGACAGTATAACAGTCATTATAAATAAAGGGCCAAGGAAGTGACAGTTTATGGAAGGAACAATTTGCACAAAGTTTTAGAATGTGGTCAGGAGGAGGACAATGTGCTTACACATATGAAACATTAGAAGGTAGACATTATGGAAGCACATATATTTCTTTATTTTTATTGTATTTGGGGAGAGGGGGTTAATATAGCACGTCCAATGTGGAAAAGTGCTTTCCATAGCACCTTGCAGGTGGGCGACATCTAGAGCTGTGCAGTAGCCACCCATGCCCCAGACGTCAAAGAGAACAAGAAGTTACACATGTTGGAAGTGAGGGTGAGACATTGAGGAGATATGATCCCCGTATGAAGCCGAGAGAAGGAGGAGGCGTGAACGTGCATCCATGTATGCAGGCGAGAAGGGAAGGAGCATTGGTCATGCATCCCTGCATGAGGGTGAGACAGGGAGGAGATATGATCCCCGTATGAAGCCGAGAGAAGGAGGAGGCGTGAACGTGCATCCATGTATGCGGGCGAGACAGGAAGGAGCATTGGTCATGCATCCCTGCATGAGGGTGAGACAGGGAGGAGATATGATCCCCGTATGAAGCCGAGAGAAGGAGGAGGCGTGAACGTGCATCCATGTATGCAGGCGAGAAGGGAAGGAGCATTGGTCATGCATCTCTGCATAAGGGTGAGACAGGGAGGAGATATGATCCCCGTATGAAGCCGAGAGAAGGAGGAGGCGTGAACGTGCATCCATGTATGCGGGCGAGACAGGAAGGAGCATTGGTCATGCATCCCTGCATGAGGGTGGGACAGGGAGGAGATATGATCCCCGTATGAAGCCGAGAGAAGGAGGAGGCGTGAACGTGCATCCATGTATGCGGGCGAGAAGGGAAGGAGCATTGGTCATGCATCCCTGCATGAGGGTGAGACAGGGAGGAGATATGATCCCTGTATGAAGCCGAGAGAAGGAGGAGGCGTGAACGTGCATCCATGTATGCGGGCGAGACAGGAAGGAGCATTGGTCATGCATCCCTGCATGAGGGTGAGACAGGGAGGAGATATGATCCCCGTATGAAGCCGAGAGAAGGAGGAGGCGTGAACGTGCATCCATGTATGCAGGCGAGACGGGAAGGAGCATTGGTCATGCATCCCTTCCTGAGGGTGAGACAGGGAGGAGATAAAATCCCCGTATGAAGCCGAGAGAACGAGGAGACATGAACGTGCATCCATGTATGCGGGCGAGAAGGGAAGGAGCATTGGTCATGCATCCCTGCATGAGGGTGAGACAGGGAGGAGATAAATTCCCTGTATGAAGCCAAGAGAACGAGGCGGCATGAACATGCATCCTTGTATGCAGGTGTGACATGGAGTCATCATGAACATGCATCCCTTTATAAGGACATAACATGGAGGACGCATGCACATGAATGCCTGAATTTTATGGTGGTGGCCTTCGGGTGATTTGGCACGTGCAATTGGTGAAGAGCACTTCTCCTGCGCAAAAAAATAAATGTACTATTAGCACCCCTGAGGGAGCCTCTGTACTTCCTATACGGAGAAAACTCTGCAATGGAAGGGGACAGGGTCAATAACAGCTGTAAACTCTCACAAGACCATCACTGCTCTCACACTTTCCTGCTCTCAGGCTGGCGGGCCATTATCGGCCCTGGCTGCCACACCATTGCCAGGTTTGTGTAACTATATTATTTCTAATTGGCTCCACTTTGATGACTTTCATTTGGATTCTGACTTGATTATTGAGATCTTAAATAAGTGACTGGGGATCAGGTGTCCACTTATTCTCATGGATAACATCACAACCAACCTTTAATTCAAACATGAGTCATGACATCACAGATGGAGTACAGCTTATGACAGAGGTGGAACGTCACATCGTAGTAGCCCAAGTAGCTTGCCGTGATTGTATAGTGGTTAGTACTCTGCGTTGTGGCCGCAGCAACCTCGGTTCGAAACCGAGTCACGGCATTCCGGTGAGGCAATGTCACGGCAGTTGGGCAGATATTTTAGAATTTCCATTAATACATTGGCAATCTCTGTGGAGGACTGAAACAATTCGATATGTCCTGTTACTGTTATGAACCTTTTGTTTCTTTAATGCTCTTTGCACACTTTTTCATCGGGTGACTGTAATGTATTTCAACCAAATCTAATTAAGAGCGCATTATGTGGTGACATTTGCATTACATGAAACATTATAACACTGCCATTTACGTCAATAACCACTAGCTTGATTAAGACATATGTATTGCAGCGACAGTATTTCCCAGTTACAAATGGGAATAAAAACAACATCCGCGAGGGATTGAACCAACGACATTTAACTGATGTTGCCAATGGAGCGCGTTACAGAGAGCGCGAGGTCCCGCCTTTACAGTCACACGCTGATGATAATACAGATGTTTAAATAAACAGGCATATCTGTGGACTTGTGGTCTTTCTACATTGGGACTCATAGTCTAGTCCTAGGCTATTGTAGGCACTGGCGTATCTTTTAGTGGAATGAGAGGCATTCTGTAGTCGCGTTAAAGGACCTTTCAAGTCAATCTGATCTGTATTGTCCTGTGAAAAAAAGCGTTCTTAGACACAGTGAGGAGTTTTTGGGGATAATGGGAAAATCATTTCCAACTAAATGACAGGAATTTCTTAGTCCAATCATGAGGTGTGCTAGGCTTTTTTATACTGTGGCGGAAAGAGAGAGAGTATAACAGTCATTATAAATAAAGGGCCAAGGAAGTGACAGTTTATGGAAGGAACAATTTGCACATAGTTTTAGAATGTGGTCAGGAGGAGGACAATGTGCTTACACATATGAAACATTAGAAGGTAGACATTATGGAAGCACATATATTTCTTTATTTTTATTGTATTTGGGGAGAGGGGGTTAATATAGCACGTCCAATGTGCAAAAGTGCTTTCCATAGCACCTTGCAGGTGGGCGACATCTAGAGCTGTGCAGTAGCCACCTATGCCCCAGACGTGAAAGAGAACAAGAAGTTACACATGTTGGAAGTGAGGGTGAGACATTGAGGAGATATGATCCCCGTATGAAGCCGAGAGAAGGAGGAGGCGTGAACGTGCATCCATGTATGCAGGCGAGAAGGGAAGGAGCATTGGTCATGCATCCCTGCATGAGGGTGAGACAGGGAGGAGATATCATCCCCGTATGAAGCCGAGAGAAGGAGGAGGCGTGAACGTGCATCCATGTATGCGGGCGAGACAGGAAGGAGCATTGGTCATGCATCCCTGCATGAGGGTGAGACAGGGAGGAGATATGATCCCCGTATGAAGCCGTGAGAAGGAGGAGGCGTGAAGGTGCATCCATGTATGCAGGCGAGAAGGGAAGGAGCATTGGTCATGCATCCCTGCATGAGGGTGAGACAGGGAGGAGATATGATCCCCGTATGAAGCCGAGAGAAGGAGGAGGCGTGAACGTGCATCCATGTATGCGGGCAAGACAGGAAGGAGCATTGGTCATGCATTCCTGCATGAGGGTGAGACAGGGAGGAGATATGATCCCCGTATGAAGCCGAGAGAAGGAGGAGGCGTGAACGTGCATCCATGTATGCGGGCGAGACGGGAAGGAGCATTGGTCATGCATCCCTTCCTGAGGGTGAGACAAGGAGGAGATAAAATCCCTGTATGAAGCCGAGAGAACGAGGAGACATGAACGTGCATCCATGTATGCGGGCGAGAAGGGAAGGAGCATTGGTCATGCATCCCTGCATGAGGGTGAGACAGGGAGGAGATAAAATCCCTGTATGAAGCCAAGAGAACGAGGCGGCATGAACATGCATCCTTGTATGCAGGTGTGACATGGAGTCATCATGAACATGCATCCCTTTATAAGGACATAACATGGAGGACGCATGAACATGAATGCCTGAATTTTTTGGTGGTGGCCTTCGGGTGATTTGGCACGTGCAATTGGTGAAGAGCACTTCTCCTGCGCAAAAAAATAAATGTACTATTAGCACCCCGGAGGGAGCCTCTGCACTTCTTATAGGGAGAAAACTCTGCAATGGAAGGGGACAGGGTCAATAACAGCTGTAAACTCTCACAAGACCATCACTGCTCTCACACTTTCCTGCTCTCAGGCTGGCGGGCCATTATCGGCCTTGGCTGCCGCACCATTGCCAGGTTTGTGTAACTATATTATTTCTAATTGGCTCCACTTTGATGACTTTCATTTGGATTCTGACTTGATTATTGAGATCTTAAATAAGTGACTGGGGATCAGGTGTCCACTTATTCTCATGGATAACATCACAACCAACCTTTAATTCAAACATGAGCCATGACATCACAGATGGAGTACAGCTTATGATAGAGGTGGAACGTCACATTGTAGCAGCCCAAGTAGCTCGCCGTGATCCTATAGTGGTTAGTACTCTGCGTTGTGGCCACAGCAACCTCGGTTCGAATCAGAGTCACGGCATTGCGGTGAGGCAATGTCACTGCAGTTGGGCAGATATTTTAGAATTTCCATTAATACATTGGCAATCTCTGTGGAGGACTGAAACAATTCGATATGTCCTGTTACTGTTATGAACCTTTTGTTTCTTTAATGCTCTTTGCACACTTTTTCATCGGGTGACTGTAATGTATTTCAACCAAATCTAATTAAGAGCGCATTATGTGGTGACATTTGCAGTACATGAAACATTATAACACTGCCATTTACGTCAATAACCACTAGCTTGATTAAGACAAATGTATTGCAGCGACAGTATTTCCCAGTTACAAATGGGAATAAAAACAACATCCGCGAGGGATTGAACCAACGACATTTAACTGATGTTGCCAATGGAGCGCGTTACAGAGAGCGCGAGGTCCCGCCTTTACAGTCACACGCTGATGATAATACAGATGTTTAAATAAACAGGCATATCTGTGGACTTGTGGTCTTTCTACATTGGGACTCATAGTCTAGTCCTAGGCTATTGTAGGCACTGGCGTATCTTTTAGTGGAATGAGAGGCATTCTGTAGTCGCGTGAAAGGACCTTTCAAGTCAATCTGATCTGTATTGTCCTGTGAAAAAAAGCGTTCTTAGACACAGTGAGGAGTTTTTGGGGATAATGGGAAAATCATTTCCAACTAAATGACAGGAATTTCTTAGTCCAATCATGAGGTGTGCTAGGCTTTTTTATACTGTGGCGGAAAGAGAGACAGTATAACAGTCATTATAAATAAAGGGCCAAGGAAGTGACAGTTTATGGAAGGAACAATTTGCACATAGTTTTAGAATGTGGTCAGGAGGAGGACAATGTGCTTACACATATGAAACATTAGAAGGTAGACATTATGGAAGCACATATATTTCTTTATTTTTATTGTATTTGGGGAGAGGGGGTTAATATAGCACGTCCAATGTGGAAAAGTGCTTTCCATAGCACCTTGCAGGTGGGCGACATCTAGAGCTGTGCAGTAGCCACCCATGCCCCAGACGTCAAAGAGAACAAGAAGTTACACATGTTGGAAGTGAGGGTGAGACATTGAGGAGATATGATCCCCGTATGAAGCCGAGAGAAGGAGGAGGCGTGAACGTGCATCCATGTATGCAGGCGAGAAGGGAAGGAGCATTGGTCATGCATCCCTGCATGAGGGTGAGACAGGGAGGAGATATGATCCCCGTATGAAGCCGAGAGAAGGAGGAGGCGTGAACGGGCATCCATGTATGCGGGCGAGACAGGAAGGAGCATTGGTCATGCATCCCTGCATGAGGGTGAGACAGGGAGGAGATATGATCCCCGTATGAAGCCGAGAGAAGGAGGAGGCGTGAACGTGCATCCATGTATGCAGGCGAGAAGGGAAGGAGCATTGGTCATGCATCCCTGCATAAGGGTGAGACAGGGAGGAGATATGATCCCCGTATGAAGCCGAGAGAAGGAGGAGGCGTGAACGTGCATCCATGTATGCGGGCGAGACAGGAAGGAGCATTGGTCATGCATCCCTGCATGAGGGTGGGACAGGGAGGAGATATGATCCCCGTATGAAGCCGAGAGAAGGAGGAGGCGTGAACGTGCATCCATGTATGCGGGCGAGAAGGGAAGGAGCATTGGTCATGCATCCCTGCATGAGGGTGAGACAGGGAGGAGATATGATCCTTGTATGAAGCCGAGAGAAGGAGGAGGCGTGAACGTGCATCCATGTATGCGGGCGAGACAGGAAGGAGCATTGGTCATGCATCCCTGCATGAGGGTGAGACAGGGAGGAGATATGATCCCCGTATGAAGCCGTGAGAAGGAGGAGGCGTGAACGTGAATCCATGTATGCAGGCGAGACGGGAAGGAGCATTGGTCATGCATCCCTTCCTGAGGGTGAGACAGGGAGGAGATAAAATCCCCGTATGAAGCCGAGAGAACGAGGAGACATGAACGTGCATCCATGTATGCGGGCGAGAAGGGAAGGAGCATTGGTCATGCATCCCTGCATGAGGGTGAGACAGGGAGGAGATAAATTCCCTGTATGAAGCCAAGAGAACGAGGCGGCATGAACATGCATCCTTGTATGCAGGTGTGACATGGAGTCATCATGAACATGCATCCCTTTATAAGGACATAACATGGAGGACGCATGCACATGAATGCCTGAATTTTATGGTGGTGGCCTTCGGGTGATTTGGCACGTGCAATTGGTGAAGAGCACTTCTCCTGCGCAAAAAAATAAATGTACTATTAGCACCCCTGAGGGAGCCTCTGTACTTCCTATAGGGAGAAAACTCTGCAATGGAAGGGGACAGGGTCAATAATAGCTGTAAACTCTCACAAGACCATCACTGCTCTCAGACTTTCCTGCTCTCAGGCTGGCGGGCCATTATCGGCCCTGGCTGCCACACTATTGCCAGGTTTGTGTAACTATATTATTTCTAATTGGCTCCACTTTGATGACTTTCATTTGGATTCTGACTTGATTATTGAGATCTTAAATAAGTGACTGGGGATCAGGTGTCCACTTATTCTCATGGATAACATCACAACCAACCTTTAATTCAAACATGAGTCATGACATCACAGATGGAGTACAGCTTATGACAGAGGTGGAACGACACATCGTAGTAGCCCAAGTAGCTCGCTGTGATCGTATAGTGGTTAGTACTCTGCGTTGTGGCCGCAGCAACCTCGGTTCGAATCCGAGTCACGGCATTGCGGTGAGGCAATGTCACGGCAGTTGGGCAGATATTTTAGAATTTCCATTAATACATTGGCAATCTCTGTGGAGGACTGAAACAATTCGATATGTCCTGTTACTGTTATGAACCTTTTGTTTCTTTAATGCTCTTTGCACACTTTTTCATCGGGTGACTGTAATGTATTTCAACCAAATCTAATTAAGAGCGCATTATGTGGTGACATTTGCATTACATGAAACATTATAACACTGCCATTTACGTCAATAACCACTAGCTTGATTAAGACATATGTATTGCAGCGACAGTATTTCCCAGTTACAAATGGGAATAAAAACAACATCCGCGAGGGATTGAACCAACGACATTTAACTGATGTTGCCAATGGAGCGCGTTACAGAGAGCGCGAGGTCCCGCCTTTACAGTCACACGCTGATGATAATACAGATGTTTAAATAAACAGGCATATCTGTGGACTTGTGGTCTTTCTACATTGGGACTCATAGTATAGTCCTAGGCTATTGTAGGCACAGGCGTATCTTTTAGTGGAATGAGAGGCATTCTGTAGTCGCGTGAAAGGACCTTTCAAGTCAATCTGATCTGTATTGTCCTGTGAAAAAAAGCGTTCTTAGACACAGTGAGGAGTTTTTGGGGATAATGGGAAAATCATTTCCAACTAAATGACAGGAATTTCTTAGTCCAATCATGAGGTGTGCTAGGCTTTTTTATACTGTGGCGGAAAGAGAGAGAGTATAACAGTCATTATAAATAAAGGGCCAAGGAAGTGACAGTTTATGGAAGGAACAATTTGCACATAGTTTTAGAATGTGGTCAGGAGGAGGACAATGTGCTTACACATATGAAACATTAGAAGGTAGACATTATGGAAGCACATATATTTCTTTATTTTTATTGTATTTGGGGAGAGGGGGTTAATATAGCATGTCCAATGTGCAAAAGTGCTTTCCATAGCACCTTGCAGGTGGGCGACATCTAGAGCTGTGCAGTAGCCACCTATGCCCCAGACGTGAAAGAGAACAAGAAGTTACACATGTTGGAAGTGAGGGTGAGACATTGAGGAGATATGATCCCCGTATGAAGCCGAGAGAAGGAGGAGGCGTGAACGTGCATCCATGTATGCAGGCGAGAAGGGAAGGAGCATTGGTCATGCATCCCTGCATGAGGGTGAGACAGGGAGGAGATATCATCCCCGTATGAAGCCGAGAGAAGGAGGAGGCGTGAACGTGCATCCATGTATGCGGGCGAGACAGGAAGGAGCATTGGTCATGCATCCCTGCATGAGGGTGAGACAGGGAGGAGATATGATCCCCGTATGAAGCCGTGAGAAGGAGGAGGTGTGAAGGTGCATCCATGTATGCAGGCGAGAAGGGAAGGAGCATTGGTCATGCATCCCTGCATGAGGGTGAGACAGGGAGGAGATATGATCCCCGTATGAAGCCGAGAGAAGGAGGAGGCGTGAACGTGCATCCATGTATGCGGGCGAGACAGGAAGGAGCATTGGTCATGCATCCCTGCATGAGGGTGAGACAGGGAGGAGATATGATCCCCGTATGAAGCCGAGAGAAGGAGGAGGCGTGAACGTGCATCCATGTATGCGGGCGAGACGGGAAGGAGCATTGGTCATGCATCCCTTCCTGAGGGTGAGACAGGGAGGAGATAAAATCCCTGTATGAAGCCGAGAGAACGAGGAGACATGAACGTGCATCCATGTATGCGGGCGAGAAGGGAAGGAGCATTGGTCATGCATCCCTGCATGAGGGTGAGACAGGGAGGAGATAAAATCCCTGTATGAAGCCAAGAGAACGAGGCGGCATGAACATGCATCCTTGTATGCAGGTGTGACATGGGGTCATCATGAACATGCATCCCTTTATAAGGACATAACATGGAGGACGCATGAACATGAATGCCTGAATTTTTTGGTGGTGGCCTTCGGGTGATTTGGCACGTGCAATTGGTGAAGAGCACTTCTCCTGCGCAAAAAATAAATGTACTATTAGCACCCTTGAGGGAGCCTCTGCACTTCTTATAGGGAGAAAACTCTGCAATGGAAGGGGACAGGGTCAATAACAGCTGTAAACTCTCACAAGACCATCACTGCTCTCACACTTTCCTGCTCTCAGGCTGGCGGGCCATTATCGGCCCTGGCTGCCGCACCATTGCCAGGTTTGTGTAACTATATTATTTCTAATTGGCTCCACTTTGATGACTTTCATTTGGATTCTGACTTGATTATTGAGATCTTAAATAAGTGACTGGGGATCAGGTGTCCACTTATTCTCATGGATAACATCACAACCAACCTTTAATTCAAACATGAGTCATGACATCACAGATGGAGTACAGCTTATGATAAAGGTGGAACGTCACATTGTAGTAGCCCAAGTAGCTCGCCGTGATCGTATAGTGGTTAGTACTCTGCGTTGTGGCCGCAGCAACCTCGGTTCGATTCCGAGTCACGGCATTGTGGTGAGGCAATGTCACTGCAGTTGGGCAGATATTTTAGAATTTCCATTAATACATTGGCAATCTCTGTGGAGGACTGAAACAATTCGATATGTCCTGTTACTGTTATGAACCTTTTGTTTCTTTAATGCTCTTTGCACACTTTTTCATCGGGTGACTGTAATGTATTTCAACCAAATCTAATTAAGAGCGCATTATGTGGTGACATTTGCAGTACATGAAACATTATAACACTGCCATTTACGTCAATAACCACTAGCTTGATTAAGACATATGTATTGCAGCGACAGTATTTCCCAGTTACAAATGGGAATAAAAACAACATCCGCGAGGGATTGAACCAACGACATTTAACTGATGTTGCCAATGGAGCGCGTTACAGAGAGCGCGAGGTCCCGTCTTTACAGTCACACGCTGATGATAATACAGATGTTTAAATAAACAGGCATATCTGTGGACTTGTGGTCTTTCTACATTGGGACTCATAGTCTAGTCCTAGGCTATTGTAGGCACTGGCGTATCTTTTAGTGGAATGAGAGGCATTCTGTAGTCGCGTGAAAGGACCTTTCAAGTCAATCTGATCTGTATTGTCCTGTGAAAAAAAGCGTTCTTAGACACAGTGAGGAGTTTTTGGGGATAATGGGAAAATCATTTCCAACTAAATGACAGGAATTTCTTAGTCCAATCATGAGGTGTGCTAGGCTTTTTTATACTGTGGCGGAAAGAGAGACAGTATAACAGTCATTATAAATAAAGGGCCAAGGAAGTGACAGTTTATGGAAGGAACAATTTGCACATAGTTTTAGAATGTGGTCAGGAGGAGGACAATGTGCTTACACATATGAAACATTAGAAGGTAGACATTATGGAAGCACATATATTTCTTTATTTTTATTGTATTTGGGGAGAGGGGGTTAATATAGCACGTCCAATGTGGAAAAGTGCTTTCCATAGCACCTTGCAGGTGGGCGACATCTAGAGCTGTGCAGTAGCCACCCATGCCCCAGACGTCAAAGAGAACAAGAAGTTACACATGTTGGAAGTGAGGGTGAGACATTGAGGAGATATGATCCCCGTATGAAGCCGAGAGAAGGAGGAGGCGTGAACGTGCATCCATGTATGCAGGCGAGAAGGGAAGGAGCATTGGTCATGCATCCCTGCATGAGGGTGAGACAGGGAGGAGATATGATCCCCGTATGAAGCCGAGAGAAGGAGGAGGCATGAACGTGCATCCATGTATGCGGGCGAGACAGGAAGGAGCATTGGTCATGCATCCCTGCATGAGGGTGAGACAGGGAGGAGATATGATCCCCGTATGAAGCCGAGAGAAGGAGGAGGCGTGAACGTGCATCCATGTATGCAGGCGAGAAGGGAAGGAGCATTGGTCATGCATCCCTGCATAAGGGTGAGACAGGGAGGAGATATGATCCCCGTATGAAGCCGAGAGAAGGAGGAGGCGTGAACGTGCATCCATGTATGCGGGCGAGACAGGAAGGAGCATTGGTCATGCATCCCTGCATGAGGGTGGGACAGGGAGGAGATATGATCCCCGTATGAAGCCGAGAGAAGGAGGAGGCGTGAACGTGCATCCATGTATGCGGGCGAGAAGGGAAGGAGCATTGGTCATGCATCCCTGCATGAGGGTGAGACAGGGAGGAGATATGATCCCTGTATGAAGCCGAGAGAAGGAGGAGGCGTGAACGTGCATCCATGTATGCGGGCGAGACAGGAAGGAGCATTGGTCATGCATCCCTGCATGAGGGTGAGACAGGGAGGAGATATGATCCCCGTATGAAGCCGAGAGAAGGAGGAGGCGTGAACGTGCATCCATGTATGCAGGCGAGACGGGAAGGAGCATTGGTCATGCATCCCTTCCTGAGGGTGAGACAGGGAGGAGATAAAATCCCCGTATGAAGCCGAGAGAACGAGGAGACATGAACGTGCATCCATGTATGCGGGCGAGAAGGGAAGGAGCATTGGTCATGCATCCCTGCATGAGGGTGAGACAGGGAGGAGATAAATTCCCTGTATGAAGCCAAGAGAACGAGGCGGCATGAACATGCATCCTTGTATGCAGGTGTGACATGGAGTCATCATGAACATGCATCCCTTTATAAGGACATAACATGGAGGACGCATGCACATGAATGCCTGAATTTTATGGTGGTGGCCTTCGGGTGATTTGGCATGTGCAATTGGTGAAGAGCACTTCTCCTGCGCAAAAAAATAAATGTACTATTAGCACCCCTGAGGGAGCCTCTGTACATCCTATAGGGAGAAAACTCTGCAATGGAAGGGGACAGGGTCAATAACAGCTGTAAACTCTCACAAGACCATCACTGCTCTCACACTTTCCTGCTCTCAGGCTGGCGGGCCATTATCGGCCCTGGCTGCCACACCATTGCCAGGTTTGTGTAACTATATTATTTCTAATTGGCTCCACTTTGATGACTTTCATTTGGATTCTGACTTGATTATTGAGATCTTAAATAAGTGACTGGGGATCAGGTGTCCACTTATTCTCATGGATAACATCACAACCAACCTTTAATTCAAACATGAGTCATGACATCACAGATGGAGTACAGCTTATGACAGAGGTGGAACGTCTCATCGTAGTAGCCCAAGTAGCTCGCCATGATCGTATAGTGGTTAGTACTCTGCGTTGTGGCCGCAGCAACCTCGGTTCGAATCCAAGTCACGGTATTCCGGTGAGGCAATGTCACGGCAGTTGGGCAGATATTTTAGAATTTCCATTAATACATTGGCAATCTCTGTGGAGGACTGAAACAATTCGATATGTCCTGTTACTGTTATGAACCTTTTGTTTCTTTAATGCTCTTTGCACACTTTTTCATCGGGTGACTGTAATGTATTTCAACCAAATCTAATTAAGAGCGCATTATGTGGTGACATTTGCATTACATGAAACATTATAACACTGCCATTTACGTCAATAACCACTAGCTTGATTAAGACATATGTATTGCAGCGACAGTATTTCCCAGTTACAAATGGGAATAAAAACAACATCCGCGAGGGATTGAACCAACGACATTTAACTGATGTTGCCAATGGAGCGCGTTACAGAGAGCGCGAGGTCCCGCCTTTACAGTCACACGCTGAAGATAATACAGATGTTTAAATAAACAGGCATATCTGTGGACTTTTGGTCTTTCTACATTGGGACTCATAGTCTAGTCCTAGGCTATTGTAGGCACTGGCGTATCTTTTAGTGGAATGAGAGGCATTCTGTAGTCGCGTGAAAGGACCTTTCAAGTCAATCTGATCTGTATTGTCCTGTGAAAAAAAGCGTTCTTAGACACAGTGAGGAGTTTTTGGGGATAATGGGAAAATCATTTCCAACTAAATGACAGGAATTTCTTAGTCCAATCATGAGGTGTGCTAGGCTTTTTTATACTGTGGCGGAAAGAGAGAGAGTATAACAGTCATTATAAATAAAGGGCCAAGGAAGTGACAGTTTATGGAAGGAACAATTTGCACATAGTTTTAGAATGTGGTCAGGAGGAGGACAATGTGCTTACACATATGAAACATTAGAAGGTAGACATTATGGAAGCACATATATTTCTTTATTTTTATTGTATTTGGGGAGAGGGGGTTAATATAGCACGTCCAATGTGGAAAAGTGCTTTCCATAGCACCTTGCAGGTGGGCGACATCTAGAGCTGTGCAGTAGCCACCCATGCCCCAGACGTCAAAGAGAACAAGAAGTTACACATGTTGGAAGTGAGGGTGAGACATTGAGGAGATATGATCCCCGTATGAAGCCGAGAGAAGGAGGAGGCGTGAACGTGCATCCATGTATGCAGGCGAGAAGGGAAGGAGCATTGGTCATGCATCCCTGCATGAGGGTGAGACAGGGAGGAGATATGATCCCCGTATGAAGCCGAGAGAAGGAGGAGGCGTGAACATGCATCCATGTATGCGGGCGAGACAGGAAGGAGCATTGGTCATGCATCCCTGCATGAGGGTGAGACAGGGAGGAGATATGATCCCCGTATGAAGCCGAGAGAAGGAGGAGGCGTGAACGTGCATCCATGTATGCAGGCGAGAACGGAAGGAGCATTGGTCATGCATCCCTGCATGAGGGTGAGACAGGGAGGAGATATGATCCCCGTATGAAGCCGAGAGAAGGAGGAGGCGTGAACGTGCATCCATGTATGCGGGCGAGACAGGAAGGAGCATTGGTCATGCATCCCTGCATGAGGGTGAGACAGGGAGGAGATATGATCCCCGTATGAAGCCGAGAGAAGGAGGAGGCGTGAACGTGCATCCATGTATGCGGGCGAGACGGGAAGGAGCATTGGTCATGCATCCCTTCCTGAGGGTGAGACAGGGAGGAGATAAAATCCCCGTATGAAGCCGAGAGAACGAGGAGACATGAACGTGCATCCATGTATGCGGGCGAGAAGGGAAGGAGCATTGGTCATGCATCCCTGCATGAGGGTGAGACAGGGAGGAGATAAAATCCCTGTATGAAGCCAAGAGAACGAGGCGGCATGAACATGCACCCTTGTATGCAGGTGTGACATGGAGTCATCATGAACATGCATCCCTTTATAAGGACATAACATGGAGGACGCATGAACATGAATGCCTGAATTTTTTGGTGGTGTCCTTCGGGTGATTTGGCACGTGCAATTGGTGAAGAGCACTTCTCCTGCGCAAAAAAATAAATGTACTATTAGCACCCCGGAGGGAGCCTCTGCACTTCTTATAGGGAGAAAACTCTGCAATGGAAGGGGACAGGGTCAATAACAGCTGTAAACTCTCACAAGACCATCACTGCTCTCACACTTTCCTGCTCTCAGGCTGGCGGGCCATTATCGGCCCTGGCTGCCGCACCATTGCCAGGTTTGTGTAACTATATTATTTCTAATTGGCTCCACTTTGATGACTTTCATTTGGATTCTGACTTGATTATTGAGATCTTAAATAAGTGACTGGGGATCAGGTGTCCACTTATTCTCATGGATAACATCACAACCAACCTTTAATTCAAACATGAGCCATGACATCACAGATGGAGTACAGCTTATGATAGAGGTGGAACGTCACATTGTAGCAGCCCAAGTAGCTCGCCGTGATTGTATAGTGGTTAGTACTCTGCGTTGTGGCCGCAGCGACCTCGGTTCGCGGCATTGCGGTGAGGCAATGTCACAGCAGTTGGGCAGATATTTTAGAATTTCCATTAATACATTGGCAATCTCTGTAGAGGACTGAAACAATTCGATATGTCCTGTTACTGTTATGAACCTTTTGTTTCTTTAATGCTCTTTGCACACTTTTTCATCGGGTGACTGTAATGTATTTCAACCAAATCTAATTAAGAGTGCATTATGTGGTGACATTTGCATTACATGAAACATTATAACACTGCCATTTACGTCAATAACCACTAGCTTGATTAAGACATATGTATTGCAGCGACAGTATTTCCCAGTTACAAATGGGAATAAAAACAACATCCGCGAGGGATTGAACCAACGACATTTAACTGATGTTGCCAATGGAGCGCGTTACAGAGAGCGCGAGGTCCCGCCTTTACAGTCACACGCTGATGATAATACAGATGTTTAAATAAACAGGCATATCTGTGGACTTGTGGTCTTTCTACATTGGGACTCATAGTCTAGTCCTAGGCTATTGTAGGCACTGGCGTATCTTTTAGTGGAATGAGAGGCATTCTGTAGTCGCGTGAAAGGACCTTTCAAGTCAATCTGATCTGTATTGTCCTGTGAAAAAGAGCGTTCTTAGACACAGTGAGGAGTTTTTGGGGATAATGGGAAAATCATTTCCAACTAAATGACAGGAATTTCTTAGTCCAATCATGAGGTGTGCTAGGCTTTTTTATACTGTGGCGGAAAGAGAGACAGTATAACAGTCATTATAAATAAAGGGCCAAGGAAGTGACAGTTTATGG
The DNA here is from genome assembly GCF_040938575.1 of Ambystoma mexicanum. Classification (NCBI taxonomy): domain Eukaryota; kingdom Metazoa; phylum Chordata; class Amphibia; order Caudata; family Ambystomatidae; genus Ambystoma; species Ambystoma mexicanum. The sequence continues at coordinate 4,066,542 of NW_027182322.1, forward strand.
AAGGAACAATTTGCACATAGTTTTAGAATGTGGTCAGGAGGAGGACAATGTGCTTACACATATGAAACATTAGAAGGTAGACATTATGGAAGCACATATATTTCTTTATTTTTATTGTATTTGGGGAGAGGGGGTTAATATAGCACGTCCAATGTGGAAAAGTGCTTTCCATAGCACCTTGCAGGTGGGCGACATCTAGAGCTGTGCAGTAGCCACCCATGCCCCAGACGTCAAAGAGAACAAGAAGTTACACATGTTGGAAGTGAGGGTGAGACATTGAGGAGATATGATCCCCGTATGAAGCCGAGAGAAGGAGGAGGCGTGAACGTGCATCCATGTATGCAGGCAAGAAGGGAAGGAGCATTGGTCATGCATCCCTGCATGAGGGTGAGACAGGGAGGAGATATGATCCCCGTATGAAGCCGAGAGAAGGAGGAGGCGTGAACATGCATCCATGTATGCGGGCGAGACAGGAAGGAGCATTGGTCATGCATCCCTGCATGAGGGTGAGACAGGGAGGAGATATGATCCCCGTATGAAGCCGAGAGAAGGAGGAGGCGTGAACGTGCATCCATGTATGCGGGCGAGACAGGAAGGAGCATTGGTCATGCATCCCTGCATGAGGGTGAGACAGGGAGGAGATATGATCCCCGTATGAAGCCGGGAAAAGGAGGAGGCGTGAACGTGCATCCATGTATGCGGGCGAGACGGGAAGGAGCATTGGTCATGCATCCCTTCCTGAGGGTGAGACAGGGAGGAGATAAAATCCCTGTATGAAGCCGAGAGAACGAGGAGACATGAACGTGCATCCATGTATGCGGGCGAGAAGGGAAGTAGCATTGGTCATGCATCCCTGCATGAGGGTGAGACAGGGAGGAGATAAAATCCCTGTATGAAGCCAAGAGAACGAGGCGGCATGAACATGCATCCTTGTATGCAGGTGTGACATGGAGTCATCATGAACATGCATCCCTTTATAAGGACATAACATGGAGGACGCATGAACATGAATGCCTGAATTTTATGGTGGTGGCCTTCGGGTGATTTGGCACGTGCAATTGGTGAAGAGCACTTCTCCTGCGCAAAAAAATAAATGTACTATTAGCACCCCGGAGGGAGCCTCTGCACTTCTTATAGGGAGAAAACTCTGCAATGGAAGGGGACAGGGTCAATAACAGCTGTAAACTCTCACAAGACCATCACTGCTCTCACACTTTCCTGCTCTCAGGCTGGCGGGCCATTATCGGCCCTGGCTGCCGCACCATTGCCAGGTTTGTGTAACTATATTATTTCTAATTGGCTCCACTTTGATGACTTTCATTTGGATTCTGACTTGATTATTGAGATCTTAAATAAGTGACTGGGGATCAGGTGTCCACTTATTCTCATGGATAACATCACAACCAACCTTTAATTCAACATGAGTCATGACATCACAGATGGAGTACAGCTTATGATAGAGGTGGAACGTCATATTGTAGCAGCCCAAGTAGCTCACTGTGATCATATAGTGGTTAGTACTCTGCGTTGTGGCCGCAGCAACCTCGGTTCGAATCCGAGTCACGGCATTGCAGTGAGGTAATGTCACGGCAGTTGGGCAGATATTTTAGAATTTCCATTAATGCATTGGCAATCTCTCTGGAGGACTGAAACAATTCGATATGTCCTGTTACTGTTATGAACCTTTTGTTTCTTTAATGCTCTTTGCACACTTTTTCATCGGGTGACTGTAATGTATTTCAACCAAATCTAATTAAGAGCGCATTATGTGGTGACATTTGCAGTACATGAAACATTATAACACTGCCATTTACGTCAATAACCACTAGCTTGATTAAGACATATGTATTGCAGCGACAGTATTTCCCAGTTACAAATGGGAATAAAAACAACATCCGCGAGGGATTGAACCAACGACATTTAACTGATGTTGCCAATGGATCGCGTTACAGAGAGCGCGATGTCCCGCCTTTACAGTCACACGCTGATGATAATACAGATGTTTAAATAAACAGGCATATCTGTGGACTTGTGGTCTTTCTACATTGGGACTCATAGTCTAGTTCTAGGCTATTGTAGGCACTGGCGTATCTTTTAGTGGAATGAGAGGCATTCTGTAGTCGCGTGAAAGGACCTTTCAAGTCAATCTGATCTGTATTGTCCTGTGAAAAAAAGCGTTCTTAGACACAGTGAGGAGTTTTTGGGGATAATGGGAAAATCATTTCCAACTAAATGACAGGAATTTCTTAGTCCAATCATGAGGTGTGCTAGGCTTTTTTATACTGTGGCGGAAAGAGAGAGAGTATAACAGTCATTATAAATAAAGGGCCAAGGAAGTGACAGTTTATGGAAGGAACAATTTGCACATAGTTTTAGAATGTGGTCAGGAGGAGGACAATGTGCTTACACATATGAAACATTAGAAGGTAGACATTATGGAAGCACATATATTTCTTTATTTTTATTGTATTTGGGGAGAGGGGGTTAATATAGCACGTCCAATGTGGAAAAGTGCTTTCCATAGCACCTTGCAGGGGGGCGACATCTAGAGCTGTGCAGTAGCCACCCATGCCCCAGACGTCAAAGAGAACAAGAAGTTACACATGTTGGAAGTGAGGGTGAGACATTGAGGAGATATGATCCCCGTATGAAGCCGAGAGAAGGAGGAGGCGTGAACGTGCATCCATGTATGCAGGCGAGAAGGGAAGGAGCATTGGTCATGCATCCCTGCATGAGGGTGAGACAGGGAGGAGATATGATCCCCGTATGAAGCCGAGAGAAGGAGGAGACGTGAACATGCATCCATGTATGCGGGCGAGACAGGAAGGAGCATTGGTCATGCATCCCTGCATGAGGGTGAGACAGGGAGGAGATATGATCCCCGTATGAAGCCGAGAGAAGGAGGAGGCGTGAACGTGCATCCATGTATGCAGGCGAGAAGGGAAGGAGCATTGGTCATGCATCCCTGCATGAGGGTGAGACAGGGAGGAGATATGATCCCCGTATGAAGCCGAGAGAAGGAGGAGGCGTGAACGTGCATCCATGTATGCCGGCGAGACAGGAAGGAGCATTGGTCATGCATCCCTGCATGAGGGTGAGACAGGGAGGAGATATGATCCCCGTATGAAGCCGAGAGAAGGAGGAGGCGGGAACGTGCATCCATGTATGCGGGCGAGACGGGAAGGAGCATTGGTCATGCATCCCTTCCTGAGGGTGAGACAGGGAGGAGATAAAATCCCCGTATGAAGCCGAGAGAACGAGGAGACATGAACGTGCATCCATGTATGCGGGCGAGAAGGGAAGGAGCATTGGTCATGCATCCCTGCATGAGGGTGAGACAGGGAGGAGATAAAATCCCTGTATGAAGCCAAGAGAACGAGGCGGCATGAACATGCATCCTTGTATGCAGGTGTGACATGGAGTCATCATGAACATGCATCCCTTTATAAGGACATAACATGGAGGACGCATGAACATGAATGCCTGAATTTTATGGTGCTGGCCTTCGGGTGATTTGGCACGTGCAATTGGTGAAGAGCACTTCTCCTGCGCAAAAAAATAAATGTACTATTAGCACCCCGGAGGGAGCCTCTGCACTTCTTATAGGGAGAAAACTCTGCAATGGAAGGGGACAGGGTCAATAACAGCTGTAAACTCTCACAAGACCATCACTGCTCTCACACTTTCCTGCTCTCAGGCTGGCGGGCCATTATCGGCCCTGGCTGACGCACCATTGCCAGGTTTGGGTAACTATATTATTTCTAATTGGCTCCACTTTGATGACTTTCATTTGGATTCTGACTTGATTATTGAGATCTTTAATAAGTGACTGGGGATCAGGTGTCCACTTATTCTCATGGATAACATCACAACCAACCTTTAATTCAAACATGAGTCATGACATCACAGATGGAGAACAGCTTATTATAGAGGTGGAACGTCACATTGTAGCAGCCCAAGTAGCTCGCCGTGATCGTATATTGGTTAATACTCTGCGTTGTGGCCACGGCATTGCGGTGAGGCAATGTCACAGCAGTTGGGCAGATATTTTAGAATTTCCATTAATACATTGGCAATCTCCGTGGAGGACTGAAACAATTCGATATGTCCTGTTACTGTTATGAACCTTTTGTTTCTTTAATGCTCTTTGCACACTTTTTCATCGGGTGACTGTAATGTATTTCAACCAAATCTAATTAAGAGCGCATTATGTGGTGACATTTGCAGTACATGAAACATTATAACACTGCCATTTACGTCAATAACCACTAACTTGATTAAGACATATGTATTGCAGCGACAGTATTTCCCAGTTACAAATGGGAATAAAAACAACATCCGCGAGGGATTGAACCAACGACATTTAACTGATGTTGCCAATGGAGCGCGTTACAGAGAGCGCGAGGTCCCGCCTTTACAGTCACACGCTGATGATAATACAGATGTTTAAATAAACAGGCATATCTGTGGACTTGTGGTCTTTCTACATTGGGACTCATAGTCTAGTCCTAGGCTATTGTAGGCACTGGCGTATCTTTTAGTGGAATGAGAGGCATTCTGTAGTCGCGTGAAAGGACCTTTCAAGTCAATCTGATCTGTATTGTCCTGTGAAAAAAAGCGTTCTTAGACACAGTGAGGAGTTTTTGGGGCTAATGGGAAAATCATTTCCAACTAAATGACAGGAATTTCTTAGTCCAATCATGAGGTGTGCTAGGCTTTTTTATACTGTGGCGGAAAGAGAGACAGTATAACAGTCATTATAAATAAAGGGCCAAGGAAGTGACAGTTTATGGAAGGAACAATTTGCACAAAGTTTTAGAATGTGGTCAGGAGGAGGACAATGTGCTTACACATATGAAACATTAGAAGGTAGACATTATGGAAGCACATAAATTTCTTTATTTTTATTGTATTTGGGGAGAGGGGGTTAATATAGCACGTCCAATGTGGAAAAGTGCTTTCCAAAGCACCTTGCAGGTGGGCGACATCTAGAGCTGTGCAGTAGCCACCCATGCCCCAGACGTCAAAGAGAACAGGAAGTTACACATGTTGGAAGTGAGGGTGAGACATTGAGGAGATATGATCCCCGTATGAAGCCGAGAGAAGGAGGAGGCGTGAACGTGCATCCATGTATGCAGGCAAGAAGGGAAGGAGCATTGGTCATGCATCCCTGCATGAGGGTGAGACAGGGAGGAGATATGATCCCTGTATGAAGCCGAGAGAAGGAGGAGGCGTGAACGTGCATCCATGTATGCGGGCGAGACAGGAAGGAGCATTGGTCATGCATCCCTGCATGAGGGTGAGACAGGGAGGAGATATGATCCCCGTATGAAGCCGAGAGAAGGAGGAGGCGTGAACGTGCATCCATGTATGCAGGCGAGAAGGGAAGGAGCATTGGTCATGCATCCCTGCATGAGGGTGAGACAGGGAGGAGATATGATCCCCGTATGAAGCCGAGAGAAGGAGGAGGCGTGAACGTGCATCCATGTATGCGGGCGAGACAGGAAGGAGCATTGGTCATGCATCCCTGCATGAGGGTGAGACAGGGAGGAGATATGATCCCCGTATGAAGCCGAGAGAAGGAGGAGGCGTGAACGTGCATCCATGTATGCAGGCGAGACGGGAAGGAGCATTGGTCATGCATCCCTTCCTGAGGGTGAGACAGGGAGGAGATAAAATCCCTGTATGAAGCCGAGAGAACGAGGAGACATGAACGTGCATCCATGTATGCGGGCGAGAAGGGAAGGAGCATTGGTCATGCATCCCTGCATGAGGGTGAGACAGGGAGTAGATAAAATCCCTGTATGAAGCCAAGAGAACGAGGCGGCATGAACATGCATCCTTGTATGCAGGTGTGACATGGAGTCATCATGAACATGCATCCCTTTATAAGGACATAACATGGAGGACGCATGAACATGAATGCCTGAATTTTATGGTGCTGGCCTTCGGGTGATTTGGCACGTGCAATTGGTGAAGAGCACTTCTCCTGCGCAAAAAAATAAATGTACTATTAGCACCCCGGAGGGAGCCTCTGCACTTCTTATAGGGAGAAAACTCTGCAATGGAAGGGGACAGGGTCAATAACAGCTGTAAACTCTCACAAGACCATCACTGCTCTCACACTTTCCTGCTCTCAGGCTGGCGGGCCATTATCGGCCCTGGCTGACGCACCATTGCCAGGTTTGGGTAACTATATTATTTCTAATTGGCTCCACTTTGATGACTTTCATTTGGATTCTGACTTGATTATTGAGATCTTTAATAAGTGACTGGGGATCAGGTGTCCACTTATTCTCATGGATAACATCACAACCAACCTTTAATTCAAACATGAGTCATGACATCACAGATGGAGAACAGCTTATTATAGAGGTGGAACGTCACATTGTAGCAGCCCAAGTAGCTCGCCGTGATCGTATATTGGTTAATACTCTGCGTTGTGGCCACGGCATTGCGGTGAGGCAATGTCACAGCAGTTGGGCAGATATTTTAGAATTTCCATTAATACATTGGCAATCTCCGTGGAGGACTGAAACAATTCGATATGTCCTGTTACTGTTATGAACCTTTTGTTTCTTTAATGCTCTTTGCACACTTTTTCATCGGGTGACTGTAATGTATTTCAACCAAATCTAATTAAGAGCGCATTATGTGGTGACATTTGCAGTACATGAAACATTATAACACTGCCATTTACGTCAATAACCACTAACTTGATTAAGACATATGTATTGCAGCGACAGTATTTCCCAGTTACAAATGGGAATAAAAACAACATCCGCGAGGGATTGAACCAACGACATTTAACTGATGTTGCCAATGGAGCGCGTTACAGAGAGCGCGAGGTCCCGCCTTTACAGTCACACGCTGATGATAATACAGATGTTTAAATAAACAGGCATATCTGTGGACTTGTGGTCTTTCTACATTGGGACTCATAGTCTAGTCCTAGGCTATTGTAGGCACTGGCGTATCTTTTAGTGGAATGAGAGGCATTCTGTAGTCGCGTGAAAGGACCTTTCAAGTCAATCTGATCTGTATTGTCCTGTGAAAAAAAGCGTTCTTAGACACAGTGAGGAGTTTTTGGGGCTAATGGGAAAATCATTTCCAACTAAATGACAGGAATTTCTTAGTCCAATCATGAGGTGTGCTAGGCTTTTTTATACTGTGGCGGAAAGAGAGACAGTATAACAGTCATTATAAATAAAGGGCCAAGGAAGTGACAGTTTATGGAAGGAACAATTTGCACAAAGTTTTAGAATGTGGTCAGGAGGAGGACAATGTGCTTACACATATGAAACATTAGAAGGTAGACATTATGGAAGCACATAAATTTCTTTATTTTTATTGTATTTGGGGAGAGGGGGTTAATATAGCACGTCCAATGTGGAAAAGTGCTTTCCAAAGCACCTTGCAGGTGGGCGACATCTAGAGCTGTGCAGTAGCCACCCATGCCCCAGACGTCAAAGAGAACAGGAAGTTACACATGTTGGAAGTGAGGGTGAGACATTGAGGAGATATGATCCCCGTATGAAGCCGAGAGAAGGAGGAGGCGTGAACGTGCATCCATGTATGCAGGCAAGAAGGGAAGGAGCATTGGTCATGCATCCCTGCATGAGGGTGAGACAGGGAGGAGATATGATCCCTGTATGAAGCCGAGAGAAGGAGGAGGCGTGAACGTGCATCCATGTATGCGGGCGAGACAGGAAGGAGCATTGGTCATGCATCCCTGCATGAGGGTGAGACAGGGAGGAGATATGATCCCCGTATGAAGCCGAGAGAAGGAGGAGGCGTGAACGTGCATCCATGTATGCAGGCGAGAAGGGAAGGAGCATTGGTCATGCATCCCTGCATGAGGGTGAGACAGGGAGGAGATATGATCCCCGTATGAAGCCGAGAGAAGGAGGAGGCGTGAACGTGCATCCATGTATGCGGGCGAGACAGGAAGGAGCATTGGTCATGCATCCCTGCATGAGGGTGAGACAGGGAGGAGATATGATCCCCGTATGAAGCCGAGAGAAGGAGGAGGCGTGAACGTGCATCCATGTATGCAGGCGAGACGGGAAGGAGCATTGGTCATGCATCCCTTCCTGAGGGTGAGACAGGGAGGAGATAAAATCCCTGTATGAAGCCGAGAGAACGAGGAGACATGAACGTGCATCCATGTATGCGGGCGAGAAGGGAAGGAGCATTGGTCATGCATCCCTGCATGAGGGTGAGACAGGGAGTAGATAAAATCCCTGTATGAAGCCAAGAGAACGAGGCGGCATGAACATGCATCCTTGTATGCAGGTGTGACATGGAGTCATCATGAACATGCATCCCTTTATAAGGACATAACATGGAGGACGCATGAACATGAATGCCTGAATTTTTTGGTGGTGGCCTTCGGGTGATTTGGCACGTGCAATTGGTGAAGAGCACTTCTCCTGCGCAAAAAAATAAATGTACTATTAGCACCCCGGAGGGAGCCTCTGCACTTCTTATAGGGAGAAAACTCTGCAATGGAAGGGGACAGGGTCAATAACAGCTGTAAACTCTCACAAGACCATCACTGCTCTCACACTTTCCTGCTCTCAGGCTGGCGGGCCATTATCGGCCCTGGCTGCCGCACCATTGCCAGGTTTGTGTAACTATATTATTTCTAATTGGCTCCACTTTGATGACTTTCATTTGGATTCTGACTTGATTATTGAGATCTTAAATAAGTGACTGGGGATCAGGTGTCCACTTATTCTCATGGATAACATCACAACCAACCTTTAATTCAAACATGAGTCATGACATCACAGATGGAGTACAGCTTATGATAGAGGTGGAACGTCACATTGTAGCAGCCCAAGTAGCTCGCCGTGATCGTATAGTGGTTAGTACTCTGCGTTGTGGCCGCAGCAACCTCGGTTCGAATCCGAGTCACGGCATTGCGGTGAGGCAATGTCACGGCAGTTGGGCAGATATTTTAGAATTTCCATTAATACATTGGCAATCTCTGTGGAGGACTGAAACAATTCGATATGTCCTGTTACTGTTATGAACCTTTTGTTTCTTTAATGCTCTTTGCACACTTTTTCATCGGGTGACTGTAATGTATTTCAACCAAATCTAATTAAGAGCGCATTATGTGGTGACATTTGCAGTACATGAAACATTATAACACTGCCATTTACGTCAATAACCACTAGCTTGATTAAGACATATGTATTGCAGCGACAGTATTTCCCAGTTACAAATGGGAATAAAAACAACATCCGCGAGGGATTGAACCAACGACATTTAACTGATGTTGCCAATGGAGCGCGTTACAGAGAGCGCGAGGTCCCGCCTTTACAGTCACACGCTGATGATAATACAGATGTTTAAATAAACAGGCATATCTGTGGACTTGTGGTCTTTCTACATTGGGACTCATAGTCTAGTCCTAGGTTATTGTAGGCACTGGCGTATCTTTTAGTGGAATGAGAGGCATTCTGTAGTCGCGTGAAAGGACCTTTCAAGTCAATCTGATCTGTATTGTCCTGTGAAAAAAAGCGTTCTTAGACACAGTGAGGAGTTTTTGGGGATAATGGGAAAATCATTTCCAACTAAATGACAGGAATTTCTTAGTCCAATCATGAGGTGTGCTAGGCTTTTTTATACTGTGGCGGAAAGAGAGACAGTATAACAGTCATTATAAATAAAGGGCCAAGGAAGTGACAGTTTATGGAAGGAACAATTTGCACATAGTTTTAGAATGTGGTCAGGAGGAGGACAATGTGCTTACACATATGAAACATTAGAAGGTAGACATTATGGAAGCACATATATTTCTTTATTTTTATTGTATTTGGGGAGAGGGGGTTAATATAGCACGTCCAATGTGGAAAAGTGCTTTCCATAGCACCTTGCAGGTGGGCGACATCTAGAGCTGTGCAGTAGCCACCCATGCCCCAGACGTCAAAGAGAACAAGAAGTTACACATGTTGGAAGTGAGGGTGAGACATTGAGGAGATATGATCCCCGTATGAAGCCGAGAGAAGGAGGAGGCGTGAACGTGCATCCATGTATGCAGGCGAGAAGGGAAGGAGCATTGGTCATGCATCCCTGCATGAGGGTGAGACAGGGAGGAGATATGATCCCCGTATGAAGCCGAGAGAAGGAGGAGGCGTGAACGTGCATCCATGTATGCGGGCGAGACAGGAAGGAGCATTGGTCATGCATCCCTGCATGAGGGTGAGACAGGGAGGAGATATGATCCCTGTATGAAGCCGAGAGAAGGAGGAGGCGTGAACGTGCATCCATGTATGCGGGCGAGACAGGAAGGAGCATTGGTCATGCATCCCTGCATGAGGGTGAGACAGGGAGGAGATATGATCCCCGTATGAAGCCGAGAGAAGGAGGAGGCGTAAACGTGCATCCATGTATGCAGGCGAGAAGGGAAGGAGCATTGGTCATGCATCCCTGCATGAGGGTGAGACAGGGAGGAGATATGATCCCCGTATGAAGCCGAGAGAAGGAGGAGGCGTGAACGTGCATCCATGTATGCAGGCGAGAAGGGAAGGAGCATTGGTCATGCATCCCTGCATGAGGGTGAGACAGGGAGGAGATATGATCCCTGTATGAAGCCGAGAGAAGGAGGAGGCGTGAACGTGCATCCATGTATGCGGGCGAGACAGGAAGGAGCATTGGTCATGCATCCCTGCATGAGGGTGAGACAGGGAGGAGATATGATCCCCGTATGAAGCCGAGAGAAGGAGGAGGCGTGAACGTGCATCCATGTATGCAGGCGAGACGGGAAGGAGCATTGGTCATGCATCCCTTCCTGAGGGTGAGACAGGGAGGAGATAAAATCCCCGTATGAAGCCGAGAGAACGAGGAGACATGAACGTGCATCCATGTATGCGGGCGAGAAGGGAAGGAGCATTGGTCATGCATCCCTGCATGAGGGTGAGACAGGGAGGAGATAAAATCCCTGTATGAAGCCAAGAGAACGAGGCGGCATGAACATGCATCCTTGTATGCAGGTGTGACATGGAGTCATCATGAACATGCATCCCTTTATAAGGACATAACATGGAGGACGCATGAACATGAATGCCTGAATTTTATGGTGGTGGCCTTCGGGTGATTTGGCACGTGCAATTGGTGAAGAGCACTTCTCCTGCGCAAAAAAATAAATGTACTATTAGCACCCCGGAGGGAGCCTCTGCACTTCCTATAGGGAGAAAACTCTGCAATGGAAGGGGACAGGGTCAATAACAGCTGTAAACTCTCACAAGACCATCACTGCTCTCACACTTTCCTGCTCTCAGGCTGGCGGGCCATTATCGGCCCTGGCTGCCGCACCATTGCCAGGTTTGTGTAACTATATTATTTCTAATTGGCTCCACTTTGATGACTTTCATTTGGATTCTGACTTGATTATTGAGATCTTAAATAAGTGACTGGGGATCAGGTGTCCACTTATTCTCATGGATAACATCACAACCAACCTTTAATTCAAACATGAGTCATGACATCACAGATGGAGTACAGCTTATGATAGAGGTGGAAAGTCACATGGTAGCAGCCCAAGTAGCTTGCTGTATAGTGGTTAGTACTCTGCGTTGTGGCCGCAGCAACCTCGGTTCGAATCCGAGTCACGGCATTGCGGTGAGGCAATGTCACGGCAGTTGGGCAGATATTTTAGAATTTCCATTAATACATTGGCAATCTCTGTGGAGGACTGAAACAATTCGATATGTCCTGTTACTGTTATGAACCTTTTGTTTCTTTAATGCTCTTTGCACACTTTTTCATCGGGTGACTGTAATGTATTTCAACCAAATCTAATTAAGAGCGCATTATGTGGTGACATTTGCAGTACATGAAACATTATAACACTGCCATTTACGTCAATAACCACTAGCTTGATTAAGACATATGTATTGCAGCGACAGTATTTCCCAGTTACAAATGGGAATAAAAACAACATCCGCGAGGGATTGAACCAACGACATTTAACTGATGTTGCCAATGGAGCGCGTTACAGAGAGCGCGAGGTCCCGCCTTTACAGTCACACGCTGATGATAATACAGATGTTTAAATAAACAGGCATATCTGTGGACTTGTGGTCTTTCTACATTGGGACTCATAGTCTAGTCCTAGGCTATTGTAGGCACTGGCGTATCTTTTAGTGGAATGAGAGGCATTCTGTAGTCGCGTGAAAGGACCTTTCAAGTCAATCTGATCTGTATTGTCCTGTGAAAAAAAGCGTTCTTAGACACAGTGAGGAGTTTTTGGGGATAATGGGAAAATCATTTCCAACTAAATGACAGGAATTTCTTAGTCCAATCATGAGGTGTGCTAGGCTTTTTTATACTGTGGCGGAAAGAGAGACAGTATAACAGTCATTATAAATAAAGGGCCAAGGAAGTGACAGTTTATGGAAGGAACAATTTGCACATAGTTTTAGAATGTGGTCAGGAGGAGGACAATGTGCTTACACATATGAAACATTAGAAGGTAGACATTATGGAAGCACATATATTTCTTTATTTTTATTGTATTTGGGGAGAGGGGGTTAATATAGCACGTCCAATGTGGAAAAGTGCTTTCCATAGCACCTTGCAGGTGGGCGACATCTAGAGCTGTGCAGTAGCCACCCATGCCCCAGACGTCAAAGAGAACAAGAAGTTACACTTGTTGGAAGTGAGGGTGAGACATTGAGGAGATATGATCCCCGTATGAAGCCGAGAGAAGGAGGAGGCGTGAACGTGCATCCATGTATGCAGGCGAGAAGGGAAGGAGCATTGGTCATGCATCCCTGCATGAGGGTGAGACAGGGAGGAGATATGATCCCCGTATGAAGCCGAGAGAAGGAGGAGGCGTGAACGTGCATCCATGTATGCGGGCGAGACAGGAAGGAGCATTGGTCATGCATCCCTGCATGAGGGTGAGACAGGGAGGAGATATGATCCCTGTATGAAGCCGAGAGAAGGAGGAGGCGTGAACGTGCATCCATGTATGCGGGCGAGACAGGAAGGAGCATTGGTCATGCATCCCTGCATGAGGGTGAGACAGGGAGGAGATATGATCCCCGTATGAAGCCGAGAGAAGGAGGAGGCGTGAACGTGCATCCATGTATGCAGGCGAGAAGGGAAGGAGCATTGGTCATGCATCCCTGCATGAGGGTGAGACAGGGAGGAGATATGATCCCCGTATGAAGCCGAGAGAAGGAGGAGGCGTGAACGTGCATCCATGTATGCAGGCGAGAAGGGAAGGAGCATTGGTCATGCATCCCTGCATGAGGGTGAGACAGGGAGGAGATATGATCCCTGTATGAAGCCGAGAGAAGGAGGAGGCGTGAACGTGCATCCATGTATGCGGGCGAGACAGGAAGGAGCATTGGTCATGCATCCCTGCATGAGGGTGAGACAGGGCGGAGATATGATCCCCGTATGAAGCCGAGAGAAGGAGGAGGCGTGAACGTGCATCCATGTATGCAGGCGAGACGGGAAGGAGCATTGGTCATGCATCCCTTCCTGAGGGTGAGACAGGGAGGAGATAAAATCCCCGTATGAAGCCGAGAGAACGAGGAGACATGAACGTGCATCCATGTATGCGGGCGAGAAGGGAAGGAGCATTGGTCATGCATCCCTGCATGAGGGTGAGACAGGGAGGAGATAAAATCCCTGTATGAAGCCAAGAGAACGAGGCGGCATGAACATGCATCCTTGTATGCAGGTGTGACATGGAGTCATCATGAACATGCATCCCTTTATAAGGACATAACATGGAGGACGCATGAACATGAATGCCTGAATTTTATGGTGGTGGCCTTCGGGTGATTTGGCACGTGCAATTGGTGAAGAGCACTTCTCCTGCGCAAAAAAATAAATGTACTATTAGCACCCCGGAGGGAGCCTCTGCACTTCCTATAGGGAGAAAACTCTGCAATGGAAGGGGACAGGGTCAATAACAGCTGTAAACTCTCACAAGACCATCACTGCTCTCACACTTTCCTGCTCTCAGGCTGGCGGGCCATTATCGGCCCTGGCTGCCGCACCATTGCCAGGTTTGTGTAACTATATTATTTCTAATTGGCTCCACTTTGATGACTTTCATTTGGATTCTGACTTGATTATTGAGATCTTAAATAAGTGACTGGGGATCAGGTGTCCACTTATTCTCATGGATAACATCACAACCAACCTTTAATTCAAACATGAGTCATGACATCACAGATGGAGTACAGCTTATGATAGAGGTGGAAAGTCACATGGTAGCAGCCCAAGTAGCTCGCTGTGATCATATAGTGGTTAGTACTCTGCGTTGTGGCCGCAGCAACCTCGGTTCGAATCCGAGTCACGGCATTGCGGTGAGGCAATGTCACGGCAGTTAGGCAGATATTTTAGAATTTCCATTAATACATTGGCAATCTCTGTGGAGGACTGAAACAATTCGATATGTCCTGTTACTGTTATGAACCTTTTGTTTCTTTAATGCTCTTTGCACACTTTTTCATCGGGTGACTGTAATGTATTTCAACCAAATCTAATTAAGAGCGCATTATGTGGTGACATTTGCAGTACATGAAACATTATAACACTGCCATTTACGTCAATAACCACTAGCTTGATTAAGACATATGTATTGCAGCGACAGTATTTCCCAGTTACAAATGGGAATAAAAACAACATCCGCGAGGGATTGAACCAACGACATTTAACTGATGTTGCCAATGGAGCGCGTTACAGAGAGCGCGAGGTCCCGCCTTTACAGTCACACGCTGATGATAATACAGATGTTTAAATAAACAGGCATATCTGTGGACTTGTGGTCTTTCTACATTGGGACTCATAGTCTAGTCCTAGGCTATTGTAGGCACTGGCGTATCTTTTAGTGGAATGAGAGGCATTCTGTAGTCACGTGAAAGGACCTTTCAAGTCAATCTGATCTGTATTGTCCTGTGAAAAAAAGCGTTCTTAGACACAGTGAGGAGTTTTTGGGGATAATGGGAAAATCATTTCCAACTAAATGACAGGAATTTCTTAGTCCAATCAGGAGGTGTGCTAGGCTTTTTTATACTGTGGCGGAAAGAGAGAGAGTATAACAGTCATTATAAATAAAGGGCCAAGGAAGTGACAGTTTATGGAAGGAACAATTTGCACATAGTTTTAGAATGTGGTCAGGAGGAGGACAATGTGCTTACACATATGAAACATTAGAAGGTAGACATTATGGAAGCACATATATTTCTTTATTTTTATTGTATTTGGGGAGAGGGGGTTAATATAGCACGTCCAATGTGGAAAAGTGCTTTCCATAGCACCTTGCAGGTGGGCGACATCTAGAGCTGTGCAGTAGCCACCCATGCCCCAGACGTCAAAGAGAACAAGAAGTTACACTTGTTGGAAGTGAGGGTGAGACATTGAGGAGATATGATCCCCGTATGAAGCCGAGAGAAGGAGGAGGCGTGAACGTGCATCCATGTATGCAGGCGAGATGGGAAGGAGCATTGGTCATGCATCCCTGCATGAGGGTGAGACAGGGAGGAGATATGATCCCCGTATGAAGCCGAGAGAAGGAGGAGGCGTGAACATGCATCCATGTATGCGGGCGAGACAGGAAGGAGCATTGGTCATGCATCCCTGCATGAGGGTGAGACAGGGAGGAGATATGATCCCCGTATGAAGCCGAGAGAAGGAGGAGGCGTGAACGTGCATCCATATATGCAGGCGAGACAGGAAGGAGCATTGGTCATGCATCCCTGCATGAGGGTGAGACAGGGAGGAGATATGATCCCCGTATGAAGCCGAGAGAAGGAGGAGGCGTGAACGTGCATCCATGTATGCGGGCGAGACGGGAAGGAGCATTGGTCATGCATCCCTTCCTGAGGGTGAGACAGGGAGCAGATAAAATCCCTGTATGAAGCCGAGAGAACGAGGAGACATGAACGTGCATCCATGTATGCGGGCGAGAAGGGAAGGAGCATTGGTCATGCATCCCTGCATGAGGGTGAGACAGGGAGGAGATAAAATCCCTGTATGAAGCCAAGAGAACGAGGCGGCATGAACATGCATCCTTGTATGCAGATGTGACATGGAGTCATCATGAACATGCATCCCTTTATAAGGACATAACATGGAGGACGCATGAACATGAATGCCTGAATTTTATGGTGGTGGCCTTCGGGTGATTTGGCACGTGCAATTGGTGAAGAGCACTTCTCCAGCGCAAAAAAATAAATGTACTATTAGCACCCCGGAGGGAGCCTCTGCACTTCTTATAGGGAGAAAACTCTGCAATGAAAGGGGACAGGGTCAATAACAGCTGTAAACTCTCACAAGACCATCACTGCTCTCACACTTTCCTGCTCTCAGGCTGGCGGGCCATTATCGGCCCTGGCTGCCGCACCATTGCCAGGTTTGTGTAACTATATTATTTCTAATTGGCTCCACTTTGATGACTTT
This sequence comes from Ambystoma mexicanum, assembly GCF_040938575.1. Classification (NCBI taxonomy): domain Eukaryota; kingdom Metazoa; phylum Chordata; class Amphibia; order Caudata; family Ambystomatidae; genus Ambystoma; species Ambystoma mexicanum. The sequence continues at coordinate 4,082,976 of NW_027182322.1, forward strand.
CATTTGGATTCTGACTTGATTATTGAGATCTTAAATAAGTGACTGGGGATCAGGTGTCCACTTATTCTCATGGATAACATCACAACCAACCTTTAATTCAAACATGAGTCATGACATCACAGATGGAGTACAGCTTATGATAGAGGTGGAACGTCACATTGTAGCAGCCCAAGTAGCTCGCCGTGATCGTATAGTGGTTAGTACTCTGCGTTGTGGCCGCAGCAACTTCGGTTTGAATCCGAGTCACGGCATTGCGGTGAGGCAATGTCACGGCAGTTGGGCAGATATTTTAGAATTTCCATTAATACATTGGCAATCTCTTTGGAGGACTGAAACAATTCGATATGTCCTGTTGCTGTTATGAACCTTTTGTTTCTTTAATGCTCTTTGCACACTTTTTCATCGGGTGACTGTAATGTATTTCAACCAAATCTAATTAAGAGCGCATTATGTGGTGACATTTGCAGTACATGAAACATTATAACACTGCCATTTACGTCAATAACCACTAGCTTGATTAAGACATATGTATTGCAGCGACAGTATTTCCCAGTTACAAATGGGAATAAAAACAACATCCGCGAGGGATTGAACCAACGACATTTAACTGATGTTGCCAATGGAGCGCGTTACAGAGAGCGCGAGGTCCCGCCTTTACAGTCACACGCTGATGATAATACAGATGTTTAAATAAACAGGCATATCTGTGGACTTGTGGTCTTTCTACATTGGGACTCATAGTCTAGTCCTAGGCTATTGTAGGCACTGGCGTATCTTTTAGTGGAATGAGAGGCATTCTGTAGTCGCGTGAAAGGACCTTTCAAGTCAATCTGATCTGTATTGTCCTGTGAAAAAAAGCGTTCTTAGACACAGTGAGGAGTTTTTGGGGATAATGGGAAAATCATTTCCAACTAAATGACAGGAATTTCTTAGTCCAATCATGAGGTGTGCTAGGCTTTTTTATACTGTGGCGGAAAGAGAGAGAGTATAACAGTTATTATAAATAAAGGGCCAAGGAAGTGACAGTTTATGGAAGGAACAATTTGCACATAGTTTTAGAATGTGGTCAGGAGGAGGACAATTGCTTACACATATGAAACATTAGAAGGTAGACATTATGGAAGCACATATATTTCTTTATTTTTATTGTATTTGGGGAGAGGGGGTTAATATAGCACGTCCAATGTGGAAAAGTGCTTTCCATAGCACCTTGCAGGTGGGCGACATCTAGAGCTGTGCAGTAGCCACCCATGCCCCAGACGTCAAAGAGAACAAGAAGTTACACATGTTGGAAGTGAGGGTGAGACATTGAGGAGATATGATCCCCGTATGAAGCCGAGAGAAGGAGGAGGCGTGAACGTGCATCCATGTATGCAGGCGAGAAGGGAAGGAGCATTGGTCATGCATCCCTGCATGAGGGTGAGACAGGGAGGAGATATGATCCCCGTATGAAGCCGAGAGAAGGAGGAGGCGTGAACGTGCATCCATGTATGCGGGCGAGACAGGAAGGAGCGTTGGTCATGCATCCCTGCATGAGGGTGAGACAGGGAGGAGATATGATCCCCTTTTGAAGCCGAGAGAAGGTGGAGGCGTGAACGTGCATCCATGTATGCAGGCGAGAAGGGAAGGAGCATTGGTCATGCATCGCTGCATGAGGGTGAGACAGGGAGGAGATATGATCCCCGTATGAAGCCGAGAGAAGGAGGAGGCGTGAACGTGCATCCATGTATGCGGGCGAGACAGGAAGGAGCATTGGTCATGCATCCCTGCATGAGGGTGAGACAGGGAGGAGATATGATCCCCGTATGAAGCCGAGAGAAGGAGGAGGCGTGAACGTGCATCCATGTATGCGGGCGAGAAGGGAAGGAGCATTGGTCATGCATCCCTGCATGAGGGTGAGACAGGGAGGAGATAAAATCCCTGTATGAAGCCAAGAGAACGAGGCGGCATGAACATGCATCCTTGTATGCAGGTGTGACATGGAGTCATCATGAACATGCATCCCTTTATAAGGACATAACATGGAGGACGCATGAACATGAATGCCTGAATTTTATGGTGGTGGCCTTCGGGTGATTTGGCACGTGCAATTGGTGAAGAGCACTTCTCCTGCGCAAAAAAATAAATTTACTATTAGCACCCCGGAGGGAGCCTCTGCACTTCTTATAGGGAGAAAACTCTGCAATGGAAGGGGACAGGGTCAATAACAGCTGTAAACTCTCACAAGACCATCACTGCTCTCACACTTTCCTGCTCTCAGGCTGGCGGGCCATTATCGGCCCTGGCTGCCGCACCATTGCCAGGTTTGTGTAACTATATTATTTCTAATTGGCTCCACTTTGATGACTTTCATTTGGATTCTGACTTGATTATTGAGATCTTTAATAAGTGACTGGGGATCAGGTGTCCACTTATTCTCATGGATAACATCACAACCAACCTTTAATTCAAACATGAGTCATGACATCACAGATGGAGTACAGCTTATGATAGAGGTGGAACGTCACATGGTAGCAGCCCAAGTAGCTCGCTGTGATCGTATAGTGGTTAGTACTCTGTGTTGTGGCCGCAGCAACCTCGGTTCGAATCCGAGTCACGGCATTGCGGTGAGGCAATGTCACGGCAGTTGGGCAGATATTTTAGAATTTCCATTAATACATTGGCAATCTCTGTGGAGGACTGAAACAATTCGATATGTCCTGTTACTGTTATGAACCTTTTGTTTCTTTAATGCTCTCTGCACACTTTTTCATCGGGTGACTGTAATGTATTTCAACCAAATCTAATTAAGAGCGCATTATGTGGTGACATTTGCAGTACATGAAACATTATAACACTGCCATTTACGTCAATAACCACTAGCTTGATTAAGACATATGTATTGCAGCGACAGTATTTCCCAGTTACAAATGGGAATAAAAACAACATCCGCGAGGGATTGAACCAACGACATTTAACTGATGTTGCCAATGGAGCGCGTTACAGAGAGCGCGAGGTCCCGCCTTTACAGTCACACGCTGATGATAATACAGATGTTTAAATAAACAGGCATATCTGTGGACTTGTGGTCTTTCTACATTGGGACTCATAGTCTAGTCCTAGGCTATTGTAGGCACTGGCGTATCTTTTAGTGGAATGAGAGGCATTCTGTAGTCGCGTGAAAGGACCTTTCAAGTCAATCTGATCTGTATTGTCCTGTGAAAAAAAGCGTTCTTAGACACAGTGAGGAGTTTTTGGGGATAATGGGAAAATCATTTCCAACTAAATGACAGGAATTTCTTAGTCCAATCATGAGGTGTGCTAGGCTTTTTTATACTGTGGCGGAAAGAGAGAGAGTATAACAGTCATTATAAATAAAGGGCCAAGGAAGTGACAGTTTATGGAAGGAACAATTTGCACATAGTTTTAGAATGTGGTCAGGAGGAGGACAATGTGCTTACACATATGAAACATTAGAAGGTAGACATTATGGAAGCACATATATTTCTTTATTTTTATTGTATTTGGGGAGAGGGGGTTAATATAGCACGTCCAATGTGGAAAAGTGCTTTCCATAGCACCTTGCAGGTGGGCGACATCTAGAGCTGTGCAGTAGCCACCCATGCCCCAGACGTCAAAGAGAACAAGAAGTTACACTTGTTGGAAGTGAGGGTGAGACATTGAGGAGATATGATCCCCGTATGAAGCCGAGAGAAGGAGGAGGCGTGAACGTGCATCCATATATGCAGGCGAGAAGGGAAGGAGCATTGGTCATGCATCCCTGCATGAGGGTGAGACAGGGAGGAGATATGATCCCCGTATGAAGCCTAGAGAAGGAGGAGGCGTGAACATGCATCCATGTATGCGGGCGAGACAGGAAGGAGCATTGGTCATGCATCCCTGCATGAGGGTGAGACAGGGAGGAGATATGATCCCCGTATGAAGCCGAGAGAAGGAGGAGGCGTGAACGTGCATCCATGTATGCAGGCGAGAAGGGAAGGAGCATTGGTCATGCATCCCTGCATGAGGGTGAGACAGGGAGGAGATATGATCCCCGTATGAAGCCGAGAGAAGGAGGAGGCGTGAACGTGCATCCATGTATGCGGGCGAGACAGGAAGGAGCATTGGTCATGCATCCCTGCATGAGGGTGAGACAGGGAGGAGATATGATCCCCGTATGAAGCCGAGAGAAGGAGGAGGCATGAACGTGCATCCATGTATGCGGGCGAGAAGGGAAGGAGCATTGGTCATGCATCCCTGCATGAGGGTGAGACAGGGAGGAGATAAAATCCCTGTATGAAGCCAAGAGAACGAGGCGGCATGAACATGCATCCTTGTATGCAGGTGTGACATGGAGTCATCATGAACATGCATCCCTTTATAAGGACATAACATGGAGGACGCATGAACATGAATGCCTGAATTTTATGGTGGTGGCCTTCGGGTGATTTGGCACGTGCAATTGGTGAAGAGCACTTCTCCTGCGCAAAAAAATAAATTTACTATTAGCACCCCGGAGGGAGCCTCTGCACTTCCTATAGGGAGAAAACTCTGCAATGGAAGGGGACAGGGTCAATAACAGCTGTAAACTCTCACAAGACCATCACTGCTCTCACACTTTCCTGCTCTCAGGCTGGCGGGCCATTATCGGCCCTGGCTGCCGCACCATTGCCAGGTTTGTGTAACTATATTATTTCTAATTGGCTCCACTTTGATGACTTTCATTTGGATTCTGACTTGATTTTTGAGATCTTTAATAAGTGACTGGGGATCAGGTGTCCACTTATTCTCATGGATAACATCACAACCAACCTTTAATTCAAACATGAGTCATGACATCACAGATGGAGTACAGCTTATGATAGAGGTGGAACGTCACATGGTAGCAGCCCAAGTAGCTCGCTGTGATCATATAGTGGTTAGTACCCTGCGTTGTGGCCGCAGCAACCTCGGTTCGAATCCGAGTCACGGCATTGCGGTGAGGCAATGTCACGGCAGTTGGGCAGATATTTTAGAATTTCCATTAATACATTGGCAATCTCTGTGGAGGACTGAAACAATTCGATATGTCCTGTTACTGTTATGAACCTTTTGTTTCTTTAATGCTCTCTGCACACTTTTTCATCGGGTGACTGTAATGTATTTCAACCAAATCTAATTAAGAGCGCATTATGTGGTGACATTTGCAGTACATGAAACATTATAACACTGCCATTTACGTCAATAACCACTAGCTTGATTAAGACATATGTATTGCAGCGACAGTATTTCCCAGTTACAAATGGGAATAAAAACAACATCCGCGAGGGATTGAACCAACGACATTTAACTGATGTTGCCAATGGAGCGCGTTACAGAGAGCGCGAGGTCCCGCCTTTACAGTCACACGCTGATGATAATACAGATGTTTAAATAAACAGGCATATCTGTGGACTTGTGGTCTTTCTACATTGGGACTCATAGTCTAGTCCTAGGCTATTGTAGGCACTGGCGTATCTTTTAGTGGAATGAGAGGCATTCTGTAGTCGCGTGAAAGGACCTTTCAAGTCAATCTGATCTGTATTGTCCTGTGAAAAAAAGCGTTCTTAGACACAGTGAGGAGTTTTTGGGGATAATGGGAAAATCATTTCCAACTAAATGACAGGAATTTCTTAGTCCAATCATGAGGTGTGCTAGGCTTTTTTATACTGTGGCGGAAAGAGAGAGAGTATAACAGTCATTATAAATAAAGGGCCAAGGAAGTGACAGTTTATGGAAGGAACAATTTGCACATAGTTTTAGAATGTGGTCAGGAGGAGGACAATGTGCTTACACATATGAAACATTAGAAGGTAGACATTATGGAAGCACATATATTTCTTTATTTTTATTGTATTTGGGGAGAGGGGGTTAATATAGCACGTCCAATGTGGAAAAGTGCTTTCCATAGCACCTTGCAGGTGGGCGACATCTAGAGCTGTGCAGTAGCCACCCATGCCCCAGACGTCAAAGAGAACAAGAAGTTACACATGTTGGAAGTGAGGGTGAGACATTGAGGAGATATGATCCCCGTATGAAGCCGAGAGAAGGAGGAGGCGTGAACGTGCATCCATGTATGCAGGCGAGAAGGGAAGGAGCATTGGTCATGCATCCCTGCATGAGGGTGAGACAGGGAGGAGATATGATCCCCGTATGAAGCCGAGAGAAGGAGGAGGCGTGAACGTGCACCCATGTATGCGGGCGAGACAGGAAGGAGCGTTGGTCATGCATCCCTGCATGAGGGTGAGACAGGGAGGAGATATGATCCCCGTATGAAGCCGAGAGAAGGAGGAGGCGTGAACGTGCATCCATGTATGCGGGCGAGACAGGAAGGACCATTGGTCATGCATCCCTGAATGAGGGTGAGACAGGGAGGAGATATGATCCCCGTATGAAGCCGAGAGAAGGAGGAGGCGTGAACGTGCATCCATGTATGCGGGCGAGACGTGAAGGAGCATTGGGCATGCATCCCTTCCTGAGGGTGAGACAGGGAGGAGATCAAATCCCCGTATGAAGCCGAGAGAACGAGAAGACATGAACGTGCATCCATGTATGCGGGCGAGAAGGGAAGGAGCATTGGTCATGCATCCCTGCATGAGGGTGAGACAGGGAGGAGATAAAATCCCTGTATGAAGCCAAGAGAACGAGGCGGCATGAACATGCATCCTTGTATGCAGGTGTGACATGGAGTGATCATTAACATGCATCCCTTTATAAGGACATAACATGGAGGACGCATGAACATGAATGCCTGAATTTTATGGTGGTGGCCTTCGGGTGATTTGGCACGTGCAATTGGCGAAGAGCACTTCTCCTGCGCAAAAAAATAAATGTACTATTAGCACCCCGGAGGGAGCCTCTGCACTTCTTATAGGGAGAAAACTCTGCAATGGAAGGGGACAGGGTCAATAACAGCTGTAAACTCTCACAAGACCATCACTGCTCTCACACTTTCCTGCTCTCAGGCTGGCGGGCCATTATCGGCCCTGGCTTTCGCACCATTGCCAGGTTTGTGTAACTATATTATTTGTAATTGGCTCCACTTTGATGACTTGCATTTGGATTCTGACTTGATTATTGAGATCTTAAATAAGTGACTGGGGATCAGGTGTCCACTTATTCTCATGGATAACATCACAACCAACCTTTAATTCAAACATGAGTCATGACATCACAGATGGAGTACAGCTTATGATAGAGGTGGAACGTCACATTGTAGCAGCCCAAGTAGCTCGCCGTGATCGTATAGTGCTTAGTACTCTGCGTTGTGGCCGCAGCAACCTCGGTTGGAATCCGAGTCACGGCATTGCGGTGAGGCAATGTCACGGCAGTTGGGCAGATATTTTAGAATTTCCATTAATACATTGGCAATCTCTGTGGAGGACTGAAACAATTCGATATGTCCTGTTACTGTTATGAACCTTTTGTTTCTTTAATGCTCTTTGCACACTTTTTCATCGGGTGACTGTAATGTATTTCAACCAAATCTAATTAAGAGCGCATTATGTGGTGACATTTGCAGTACATGAAACATTATAACACTGCCATTTACGTCAATAACCACTAGCTTGATTAAGACATATGTATTGCAGCGACAGTATTTCCCAGTTACAAATGGGAATAAAAACAACATCCACGAGGGATTGAACCAACGACATTTAACTGATGTTCCCAATGGAGCGCGTTACAGAGAGCGCGAGGTCCCGCCTTTACAGTCACACGCTGATGATAATACAGATGTTTAAATAAACAGGCATATCTGTGGACTTGTGGTCTTTCTACATTGGGACTCATAGTCTAGTCCTAGGCTAGTGTAGGCACTGGCGTATCTTTTAGTGGAATGAGAGGCATTCTGTAGTCGCGTGAAAGGACCTTTCAAGTCAATCTGATCTGTATTGTCCTATGAAAAAAAGCGTTCTTAGACACAGTGAGGAGTTTTTGGGGATAATGGGAAAATCATTTCCAACTAAATGACAGGAATTTCTTAGTCCAATCATGAGGTGTGCTAAGCTTTTTTATACTGTGGCGGAAAGAGAGAGAGTATAACAGTCATTATAAATAAAGGGCCAAGGAAGTGACAGTTTATGGAAGGAACAATTTGCACATAGTTTTAGAATGTGGTCAGGAGGAGGACAATGTGCTTACACATATGAAACATTAGAAGGTAGACATTATGGAAGCACATATATTTCTTTATTTTTATTGTATTTGGGGAGAGGGGGTTAATATAGCACGTCCAATGTGGAAAAGTGCTTTCCATAGCACCTTGCAGGTGGGCGACATCTAGAGCTGTGCAGTAGCCACCCATGCCCCAGACGTCAAAGAGAACAAGAAGTTACACATGTTGGAAGTGAGGGTGAGACATTGAGGAGATATGATCCCCGTATGAAGCCGAGAGAAGGAGGAGGCGTGAACGTGCATCCATGTATGCAGGCGAGAAGGGAAGGAGCATTGGTCATGCATCCCTGCATGAGGGTGAGACAGGGAGGAGATATGATCCCCGTATGAAGCCGAGAGAAGGAGGAGGCGTGAACGTGCATCCATGTATGCGGGCGAGACAGGAAGGAGCGTTGGTCATGCATCCCTGCATGAGGGTGAGACAGGGAGGAGATATGATCCCCTTTTGAAGCCGAGAGAAGGAGGAGGCGTGAACGTGCATCCATGTATGCAGGCGAGAAGGGAAGGAACATTGGTCATGCATCCCTGCATGAGGGTGAGACAGGGAGGAGATATGATCCCCGTATGAAGCCGAGAGAAGGAGGAGGCGTGAACGTGCATCCATGTATGCGGGCGAGACAGGAAGGAGCATTGGTCATGCATCCCTGCATGAGGGTGAGACAGAGAGGAGATATGATCCCTGTATGAAGCCGAGAGAAGGAGGAGGCGTGAACGTGCATCCATGTATGCGGGCGAGACGGGAAGGAGCATTGGTCATGCATCCCTTCCTGAGGGTGAGACAGGGAGGAGATAAAATCCCCGTATGAAGCAGAGAGAACGAGGAGACATGAAAGTGCATCCATGTATGCGGGCGGGAAGGGAAGGAGCATTGGTCATGCATCCCTGCATGAGGGTGAGACAGGGAGGAGATAAAATCCCTGTATGAAGCCAAGAGAACGAGGCGGCATGAACATGCATCCTTGTATGCAGGTGTGACATGGAGTCATCATGAACATGCATCCCTTTATAAGGACATAACATGGAGGACGCATGAACATGAATGCCTGAATTTTATGGTGGTGGCCTTCGGGTGATTTGGCACGTGCAATTGGTGAAGAGCACTTCTCCTGCGCAAAAAAATAAATTTACTATTAGCACCCCGGAGGGAGCCTCTGCACTTCTTATAGGGAGAAAACTCTGCAATGGAAGGGGACAGGGTCAATAACAGCTGTAAACTCTCACAAGACCATCACTGCTCTCACACTTTCCTGCTCTCAGGCTGGCGGGCCATTATCGGCCCTGGCTGCCGCACCATTGCCAGGTTTGTGTAACTATATTATTTCTAATTGGCTCCACTTTGATGACTTGCATTTGGATTCTGACTTGATTATTGAGATCTTAAATAAGTGACTGGGGATCAGGTGTCCACTTATTCTCATGGATAACATCACAACCAACCTTTAATTCAAACATGAGTCATGACATCACAGATGGAGTACAGCTTATGATAGAGGTGGAACGTCACATTGTAGCAGCCCAAGTAGCTCGCCGTGATTGTATAGTGGTTAGTACTCTGCGTTGTGGCCGCAGCAACCTCGGTTGGAATCCGAGTCACGGCATTGCGGTGAGGAAATGTCACGGCAGTTGGGCAGATATTTTAGAATTTCCATTAATACATTGGCAATCTCTGTGGAGGACTGAAACAATTCGATATGTCCTGTTACTGTTATGAACCTTTTGTTTCTTTAATGCTCTTTGCACACTTTTTCATCGGGTGACTGTAATGTATTTCAACCAAATCTAATTAAGAGCGCATTATGTGGTGACATTTGCAGTACATGAAACATTATAACACTGCCATTTACGTCAATAACCACTAGCTTGATTAAGACATATGTATTGCAGCGACAGTATTTCCCAGTTACAAATGGGAATAAAAACAACATCCACGAGGGATTGAACCAACGACATTTAACTGATGTTGCCAATGGAGCGCGTTACAGAGAGCGCGAGGTCCCGCCTTTACAGTCACACGCTGATGATAATACAGATGTTTAAATAAACAGGCATATCTGTGGACTTGTGGTCTTTCTACATTGGGACTCATAGTCTAGTCCTAGGCTATTGTAGGCACTGGCGTATCTTTTAGTGGAATGAGAGGCATTCTGTAGTCGCGTGAAAGGACCTTTCAAGTCAATCTGATCTGTATTGTCCTGTGAAAAAAAGCGTTCTTAGACACAGTGAGGAGTTTTTGGGGATAATGGGAAAATCATTTCCAACTAAATGACAGGAATTTCTTAGTCCAATCATGAGGTGTGCTAAGCTTTTTTATACTGTGGCGGAAAGAGAGAGAGTATAACAGTCATTATAAATAAAGGGCCAAGGAAGTGACAGTTTATGGAAGGAACAATTTGCACATAGTTTTAGAATGTGGTCAGGAGGAGGACAATGTGCTTACACATATGAAACATTAGAAGGTAGACATTATGGAAGCACATATATTTCTTTATTTTTATTGTATTTGGGGAGAGGGGGTTAATATAGCACGTCCAATGTGGAAAAGTGCTTTCCATAGCACCTTGCAGGTGGGCGACATCTAGAGCTGTGCAGTAGCCACCCATGCCCCAGACGTCAAAGAGAACAAGAAGTTACACATGTTGGAAGTGAGGGTGAGACATTGAGGAGATATGATCCCCGTATGAAGCCGAGAGAAGGAGGAGGCGTGAACGTGCATCCATGTATGCAGGCGAGAAGGGAAGGAGCATTGGTCATGCATCCCTGCATGAGGGTGAGACAGGGAGGAGATATGATCCCCGTATGAAGCCGAGAGAAGGAGGAGGCGTGAACGTGCATCCATGTATGCGGGCGAGACAGGAAGGAGCATTGGTCATGCATCCCTGCATGAGGGTGAGACAGGGAGGAGATATGATCCCCGTATGAAGCCGAGAGAAGGAGGAGGCGTGAACGTGCATCCATGTATGCAGGCGAGAAGGGAAGGAGCATTGGTCATGCATCCCTGCATGAGGGTGAGACAGGGAGGAGATATGATCCCTGTATGAAGCCGAGAGAAGGAGGAGGCGTGAACGTGCATCCATGTATGCAGGCGAGACAGGAAGGAGCATTGGTCATGCATCCCTGCATGAGGGTGAGACAGGGAGGAGATATGATCCCCGTATGAAGCCGAGAGAAGGAGGAGGCGTGAACGTGCATCCATGTATGCAGGCGAGACGGGAAGGAGCATTGGTCATGCATCCCTTCCTGAGGGTGAGACAGGGAGGAGATAAAATCCCCGTATGAAGCCGAGAGAACGAGGAGACATGAACGTGCATCCATGTATGCGGGCGAGAAGGGAAGGAGCATTGGTCATGCATCCCTGCATGAGGGTGAGACAGGGAGGAGATAAAATCCCTGTATGAAGCCAAGAGAACGAGGCGGCATGAACATGCATCCTTGTATGCAGGTGTGACATGGAGTCATCATGAACATGCATCCCTTTATAAGGACATAACATGGAGGACGCATGAACATGAATGCCTGAATTTTATGGTGGTGGCCTTCGGGTGATTTGGCACGTGCAATTGGTGAAGAGCACTTCTCCTGCGCAAAAAAATAAATGTACTATTAGCACCCCGGAGGGAGCCTCTGCACTTCTTATAGGGAGAAAACTCTGCAATGGAAGGGGACAGGGTCAATAACAGCTGTAAACTCTCACAAGACCATCACTGCTCTCACACTTTCCTGCTCTCAGGCTGGCGGGCCATTATCGGCCCTGGCTGCCGCACCATTGCCAGGTTTGTGTAACTGTATTATTTCTAATTGGCTCCACTTTGATGACTTTCATTTGGATTCTGACTTGATTATTGAGATCTTAAATAAGTGACTGGGGATCAGGTGTCCACTTATTCTCATGGATAACATCACAACCAACCTTTAATTCAAACATGTCATGACATCACAGATGGAGTACAGCTTATGATAGAGGTGGAACGTCACATTGTAGCAGCCCAAGTAGCTCGCCGTGATCGTATAGTGGTTTGTACTCTGCATTGTGGCCGCAGCAACCTCGGTTCGAATCCGAGTCACGGCATTGCGGTGAGGCAATGTCACGGCAGTTGGGCAGATATTTTAGAATTTCCATTAATACATTGGCAATCTCTGTGGAGGACTGAAACAATTCGATATGTCCTGTTACTGTTATGAACCTTTTGTTTCTTTAATGCTCTTTGCACACTTTTTCATCGGGTGACTGTAATGTATTTCAACCAAATCTAATTAAGAGCGCATTATGTGGTGACATTTGCAGTACATGAAACATTATAACACTGCCATTTACGTCAATAACCACTAGCTTGATTAAGACATATGTACTGCAGCGACAGTATTTCCCAGTTACAAATGGGAATAAAAACAACATCCGCGAGGGATTGAACCAACGACATTTAACTGATGTTGCCAATTGAGCGCGTTACAGAGAGCGCGAGGTCCCGCCTTTACAGTCACACGCTGATGATAATACAGATGTTTAAATAAACAGGCATATCTGTGGACTTGTGGTCTTTCTACATTGGGACTCATAGTCTAGTCCTAGGCTATTGTAGGCACTGGCGTATCTTTTAGTGGAATGAGAGGCATTCTGTAGTCGCGTGAAAGGACCTTTCAAGTCAATCTGATCTGTATTGTCCTGTGAAAAAAAGCGTTCTTAGACACAGTGAGGAGTTTTTGGGGATAATGGGAAAATCATTTCCAACTAAATGACAGGAATTTCTTAGTCCAATCATGAGGTGTGCTAGGCTTTTTTATACTGTGGCGGAAAGAGAGAGAGTATAACAGTCATTATAAATAAAGGGCCAAGGAAGTGACAGTTTATGGAAGGAACAATTTGCACATAGTTTTAGAATGTGGTCAGGAGGAGGACAATTGCTTACACATATGAAACATTAGAAGGTAGACATTATGGAAGCACATATATTTCTTTATTTTTATTGTATTTGGGGAGAGGGGGTTAATATAGCACGTCCAATGTGGAAAAGTGCTTTCCATAGCACCTTGCAGGTGGGCGACATCTAGAGCTGTGCAGTAGCCACCCATGCCCCAGACGTCAAAGAGAACAAGAAGTTACACATGTTGGAAGTGAGGGTGAGACATTGAGGAGATATGATCCCCGTATGAAGCCGAGAGAAGGAGGAGGCGTGAACGTGCATCCATGTATGCAGGCGAGAAGGGAAGGAGCATTGGTCATGCATCCCTGCATGAGGGTGAGACAGGGAGGAGATATGATCCCCGTATGAAGCCGAGAGAAGGAGGAGGCGTGAACGTGCATCCATGTATGCGGGCGAGACAGGAAGGAGCGTTGGTCATGCATCCCTGCATGAGGGTGAGACAGGGAGGAGATATGATCCCCTTTTGAAGCCGAGAGAAGGAGGAGGCGTGAACGTGCATCCATGTATGCAGGCGAGAAGGGAAGGAGCATTGGTCATGCATCCCTGCATGAGGGTGAGACAGGGAGGAGATATGATCCCCGTATGAAGCTGAGAGAAGGAGGAGGCGTGAACGTGCATCCATGTATGCGGGCGAGACAGGAAGGAGCATTGGTCATGCATCCCTGCATGAGGGTGAGACAGGGAGGAGATATGATCCCCGTATGAAGCCGAGAGAAGGAGGAGGCGTGAACGTGCATCCATGTATGCGGGCGAGACGGGAAGGAGCATTGGTCATGCATCCCTTCCTGAGGGTGAGACAGGGAGGAGATAAAATCCCCGTATGAAGCAGAGAGAACGAGGAGACATGAACGTGCATCCATGTATGCGGGCGAGAAGGGAAGGAGCATTGGTCATGCATTCCTGCATGAGGGTGAGACAGGGAGGAGATAAAATCCCTGTATGAATCCAAGAGAACGAGGCGGCATGAACATGCATTCTTGTATGCAGGTGTGACATGGAGTCATCATGAACATGCATCCCTTTATAAGGACATAACATGGAGGACGCATGAACATGAATGCCTGAATTTTATGGTGGTGGCCTTCGGGTGATTTGGCACGTGCAATTGGTGAAGAGCACTTCTCCTGCGCAAAAAAATAAATTTACTATTAGCACCCCGGAGGGAGCCTCTGCACTTCTTATAGGGAGAAAACTCTGCAATGGAAGGGGACAGGGTCAATAACAGCTGTAAACTCTCACAAGACCATCACTGCTCTCACGCTTTCCTGCTCTCAGGCTGGCGGGCCATTATCGGCCCTGGCTGCCGCACCATTGCCAGGTTTGTGTAACTATATTATTTCTAATTGGCTCCACTTTGATGACTTTCATTTGGATTCTGACTTGATTATTGAGATCTTTAATAAGTGACTGGGGATCAGGTGTCCACTTATTCTCATGGATAACATCACAACCAACCTTTAATTCAAACATGAGTCATGACATCACAGATGGAGTACAGCTTATGATAGAGGTGGAACGTCACATGGTAACAGCCCAAGTAGCTCGCTGTGATCATATAGTGGTTAGTACCCTGCGTTGTGGCCGCAGCAACCTCGGTTCGAATCCGCGTCACGGCATTGCGGTGAGGCAATGTCACGGCAGTTGGGCAGATATTTTAGAATTTCCATTAATACATTGGCAATCTCTGTGGAGGACTGAAACAATTCGATATGTCCTGTTACTGTTATGAACCTTTTGTTTCTTTAATGCTCTCTGCACACTTTTTCATCGGGTGACTGTAATGTATTTCAACCAAATCTAATTAAGAGCGCATTATGTGGTGACATTTGCAGTACATGAAACATTATAACACTGCCATTTACGTCAATAACCACTAGCTTGATTAAGACATATGTATTGCAGCGACAGTATTTCCCAGTTACAAATGGGAATAAAAACAACATCCGCGAGGGATTGAACCAACGACATTTAACTGATGTTGCCAATGGAGCGCGTTACAGAGAGCGCAAGGTCCCGCCTTTACAGTCACACGCTGATGATAATACAGATGTTTAAATAAACAGGCATATCTGTGGACTTGTGGTCTTTCTACATTGGGACTCATAGTCTAGTCCTAGGCTATTGTAGGCACTGGCGTATCTTTTAGTGGAATGAGAGGCATTCTGTAGTCGCGTGAAAGGACCTTTCAAGTCAATCTGATCTGTATTGTCCTGTGAAAAAAAGCGTTCTTAGACACAGTGAGGAGTTTTTGGGGATAATGGGAAAATCATTTCCAACTAAATGACAGGAATTTCTTAGTCCAATCATGAGGTGTGCTAGGCTTTTTTATACTGTGGCGGAAAGAGAGAGAGTATAACAGTCATTATAAATAAAGGGCCAAGGAAGTGACAGTTTATGGAAGGAACAATTTGCACATAGTTTTAGAATGTGGTCAGGAGGAGGACAATGTGCTTACACATATGAAACATTAGAAGGTAGACATTATGGAAGCACATATATTTCTTTATTTTTATTGTATTTGGGGAGAGGGGGTTAATATAGCACGTCCAATGTGGAAAAGTGCTTTACATAGCACCTTGCAGGTGGGCGACATCTAGAGCTGTGCAGTAGCCACCCATGCCCCAGACGTCAAAGAGAACAAGAAGTTACACATGTTGGAAGTGAGGGTGAGACATTGAGGAGATATGATCCACGTATGAAGCCGAGAGAAGGAGGAGGCGTGAACGTGCATCCATGTATGCAGGCGAGAAGGGAAGGAGCATTGGTCATGCATCCCTGCATGAGGGTGAGACAGGGAGGAGATATGATCCCCGTATGAAGCCGAGAGAAGGAGGAGGCGTGAACGTGCATCCATGTATGCGGGCGAGACAGGAAGGAGCGTTGGTCATGCATCCCTGCATGAGGGTGAGACAGGGAGGAGATATGATCCCCGTATGAAGCCGAGAGTAGGAGGAGGCGTGAACGTGCATCCATGTATGCAGGCGAGAAGGGAAGGAGCATTGGTCATGCATCCCTGCATGAGGGTGAGACAGGGAGGAGATATGATCCCCGTATGAAGCCGAGAGAAGGAGGAGGCGTGAACGTGCATCCATGTATGCGGGCGAGACAGGAAGGACCATTGGTCATGCATCCCTGCATGAGGGTGAGACAGGGAGGAGATATGATCCCCGTATGAAGCCGAGAGAAGGAGGAGGCGTGAACGTGCATCCATGTATGCGGGCGAGACGTGAAGGAGCATTGGGCATGCATCCCTTCCTGAGGGTGAGACAGGGAGGAGATAAAATCCCCGTATGAAGCCGAGAGAACGAGAAGACATGAACGTGCATCCATGTATGCGGGCGAGAAGGGAAGGAGCATTGGTCATGCATCCCTGCATGAGGGTGAGACAGGGAGGAGATAAAATCCCTGTATGAAGCCAAGAGAACGAGGCGGCATGAACATGCATCCTTGTATGCAGGTGTGACATGGAGTCATCATGAACATGCATCCCTTTATAAGGACATAACATGGAGGACGCATGAACATGAATGCCTGAATTTTATGGTGGTGGCCTTCAGGTGATTTGGCACGTGCAATTGGTGAAGAGCACTTCTCCTGCGCAAAAAATAAATGTACTATTAGCACCCCGGAGGGAGCCTCTGCACTTCTTATAGGGAGAAAACTCTGCAATCAAAGGGGACAGGGTCAATAACAGCTGTAAACTCTCACAAGACCATCACTGCTCTCACACTTTCCTGCTCTCAGGCTGGCGGGCCATTATCGGCCCTGGCTGCCGCACCATTGCCAGGTTTGTGTAACTATATTATTTCTAATTGGCTCCACTTTGATGACTTTCATTTGGATTCTGACTTGATTATTGAGATCTTAAATAAGTGACTGGGGATCAGGTGTCCACTTATTCTCATGGATAACATCACAACCAACCTTTAATTCAAACATGAGTCATGACATCACAGATGGAGTACAGCTTATGATAGAGGTGGAACGTCACATTGTAGCAGCCCAAGTAGCTCACCGTGATCGTATAGTGGTTAGTACTCTGCGTTGTGGCCGCAGCAACCTCGGTTCGAATCCGAGTCACGGCATTGCGGTGAGGCAATGTCACGGCAGTTGGGCAGATATTTTAGAATTTCCATTAATACATTGGCAATCTCTGTGGAGGACTGAAACAATTCGATATGTCCTGTTACTGTTATGAACCTTTTGTTTCTTTAATGCTCTTTGCACACTTTTTCATCGGGTGACTGTAATGTATTTCAACCAAATCTAATTAAGAGCGCATTATGTGGTGACATTTGCAGTACATGAAACATTATAACACTGCCATTTACGTCAATAACCACTAGCTTGATTAAGACATATGTATTGCAGCGGCAGTATTTCCCAGTTACAAATGGGAATAAAAACAACATCCGCGAGGGATTGAACCAACGACATTTAACTGATGTTGCCAATGGAGCGCGTTACAGAGAGCGCGAGGTCCCGCCTTTACAGTCACACGCTGATGATAATACAGATGTTTAAATAAACAGGCATATCTGTGGACTTGTGGTCTTTCTACATTGGGACTCATAGTCTAGTCCTAGGCTATTGTAGGCACTGGCGTATCTTTTAGTGGAATGAGAGGCATTCTGTAGTCGCGTGAAAGGACCTTTCAAGTCAATCTGATCTGTATTGTCCTGTGAAAAAAAGCGTTCTTAGACACAGTGAGGAGTTTTTGGGGATAATGGGAAAATCATTTCCAACTAAATGACAGGAATTTCTTAGTCCAATCATGAGGTGTGCTAGGCTTTTTTATACTGTGGCGGAAAGAGAGAGAGTATAACAGTCATTATAAATAAAGGGCCAAGGAAGTGACAGTTTATGGAAGGAGCAATTTGCACATAGTTTTAGAATGTGGTCAGGAGGAGGACAATGTGCTTACACATATGAAACATTAGAAGGTAGACATTATGGAAGCACATATATTTCTTTATTTTTATTGTATTTGGGGAGAGGGGGTTAATATAGCACGTCCAATGTGGAAAAGTGCTTTCCATAGCACCTTGCAGGTGGGCGACATCTAGAGCTGTGCAGTAGCCACCCATGCCCCAGACGTCAAAGAGAACAAGAAGTTACACATGTTGGAAGTGAGGGTGAGACATTGAGGAGATATGATCCCCGTATGAAGCCGAGAGAAGGAGGAGGCGTGAACGTGCATCCATATATGCAGGCGAGAAGGGAAGGAGCATTGGTCATGCATCCCTGCATGAGGGTGAGACAGGGAGGAGATATGATCCCCGTATGAAGCCGAGAGAAGGAGGAGGCGTGAACATGCATCCATGTATGCGGGCGAGACAGGAAGGAGCATTGGTCATGCATCCCTGCATGAGGGTGAGACAAGGAGGAGATATGATCCCCGTATGAAGCCGAGAGAAGGAGGAGGCGTGAACGTGCATCCATGTATGCAGGCGAGAAGGGAAGGAGCATTGGTCATGCATCCCTGCATGAGGGTGAGACAGGGAGGAGATATGATCCCCGTATGAAGCCGAGAGAAGGAGGAGGCGTGAACGTGCATCCATGTTTGCGGGCGAGACAGGAAGGAGCATTGGTCATGCATCCCTGCATGAGGGTGAGACAGGGAGGAGATATGATCCCCCTATGAAGCCGAGAGAAGGAGGAGGCGTGAACGTGCATCCATGTATGCGGGCGAGACGGGAAGGAGCATTGGTCATGCATCCCTTCCTGAGGGTGAGACAGGGAGGAGATAAAATCCCCGAATGAAGCCGAGAGAACGAGGAGACATGAACGTGCATCCATGTATGCGGGCGAGAAGGGAAGGAGCATTGATCATGCATCCCTGCATGAGGGTGAGACAGGGAGGAGATAAAATGCCTGTATGAAGCCAAGAGAACGAGGCGGCATGAACATGCATCCTTGTATGCAGGTGTGACATGGAGTCATCATGAACATGCATCCCTTTATAAGGACATAACATGGAGGACGCATGAACATGAATGCCTGAATTTTATGGTGGTGGCCTTCGGGTGATTTGGCACATGCAATTGGTGAAGAGCACTTCTCCTGCGCAAAAAAATAAATGTACTATTAGCACCCCGGAGGGAGCCTCTGCACTTCTTATAGGGAGAAAACTCTGCAATGGAAGGGGACAGGGTCAATAACAGCTGTAAACTCTCACAAGACCATCACTGCTCTCACACTTTCCTGCTCTCAGGCTGGCGGGCCATTATCGGCCCTGGCTGCCGCACCATTGCCAGGTTTGTGTAACTGTATTATTTCTAATTGGCTCCACTTTGATGACTTTCATTTGGATTCTGACTTGATTATTGAGATCTTAAATAAGTGACTGGGGATCAGGTGTCCACTTATTCTCATGGATAACATCACAACCAACCTTTAATTCAAACATGTCATGACATCACAGATGGAGTACAGCTTATGATAGAGGTGGAACATCACATTGTAGCAGCCCAAGTAGCTCGCTGTGATCGTATAGTGGTTAGTACTCTGCGTTGTGGCCGCAGCAACCTCGGTTCGAATCCGAGTCACGGCATTGCGGTGAGGCAATGTCACGGCAGTTGGGCAGATATTTGAGAATTTCCATTAATACATTGGCAATCTCTGTGGAGGACTGAAACAATTCGATATGTCCTGTTACTGTTATGAACCTTTTGTTTCTTTAATGCTCTTTGCACACTTTTTCATCGGGTGACTGTAATGTATTTCAACCAAATCTAATTAAGAGCGCATTATGTGGTGACATTTGCAGTACATGAAACATTATAACACTGCCATTTACGTCAATAACCACTAGCTTGATTAAGACATATGTATTGCAGCGACAGTATTTCCCAGTTACAAATGGCAATAAAAACAACATCCGCGAGGGATTGAACCAACAACATTTAACTGATGTTGCCAATGGAGCGCGTTACAGAGAGCGCGATGTCCCGCCTTTACAGTCACACGCTGATGATAATACAGATGTTTAAATAAACAGGCATATCTGTGGACTTGTGGTCTTTCTACATTGGGACTCATAGTCTAGTCCTAGGCTAGTGTAGGCACTGACGTATCTTTTAGTGGAATGAGAGGCATTCTGTAGTCGCGTGAAAGGACCTTTCAAGTCAATCTGATCTGTATTGTCCTGTGAAAAAAAGCGTTCTTAGACACAGTGAGGAGTTTTTGGGGATAATGGGAAAATCATTTCCAACTAAATGACAGGAATTTCTTAGTCCAATCATGAGGTGTGCTAGGCTTTTTTATACTGTGGCGGAAAGAGAGAGAGTATAACAGTCATTATAAATAAAGGGCCAAGGAAGTGACAGTTTATGGAAGGAACAATTTGCACATAGTTTTAGAATGTGGTCAGGAGGAGTACAATTGCTTACACATATGAAACATT
The DNA here is from genome assembly GCF_040938575.1 of Ambystoma mexicanum. NCBI lineage: Eukaryota > Metazoa > Chordata > Amphibia > Caudata > Ambystomatidae > Ambystoma > Ambystoma mexicanum. Next base: position 4,103,475 of record NW_027182322.1, read on the forward strand.
AGAAGGTAGACATTATGGAAGCACATATATTTCTTTATTTTTATTGTATTTGGGGAGAGGGGGTTAATATAGCACGTCCAATGTGGAAAAGTGCTTTCCATAGCACCTTGCAGGTGGGCGACATCTAGAGCTGTGCAGTAGCCACCCATGCCCCAGACGTCAAAGAGAACAAGAAGTTACACATGTTGGAAGTGAGGGTGAGACATTGAGGAGATATGTTCCCCGTATGAAGCAGAGAGAAGGAGGAGGCGTGAACGTGCATCCATGTATGCAGGCGAGAAGGGAAGGAGCATTGATCATGCATCCCTGCATGAGGGTGAGACAGGGAGGAGATATGATCCCCGTATGAAGCCGAGAGAAGGAGGAGGCGTGAACGTGCATCCATGTATGCGAGCGAGACAGGAAGGAGCGTTGGTCATGCATCCCTGCATGAGGGTGAGACAGGGAGGAGATATGATCCCCGTATGAAGCCGAGAGAAGGAGGAGGCGTGAACGTGCATCCATGTATGCAGGCGAGAAGGGAAGGAGCATTGGTCATGCATCCCTGCATGAGGGTGAGACAGGGAGGAGATATGATCCCCGTATGAAGCCGAGAGAAGGAGGAGGCGTGAACATGCATCCATGTATGCGGGCGAGACAGGAAGGAGCATTGGTCATGCATCCCTGCATGAGGGTGAGACAGGGAGGAGATATGATCCCCGTATGAAGCCGAGAGAAGGAGGAGGCGTGAACGTGCATCCATATATGCAGGCGAGACAGGAAGGAGCATTGGTCATGCATCCCTGCATGAGGGTGAGACAGGGAGGAGATATGATCCCCGTATGAAGCCGAGAGAAGGAGGAGGCGTGAACGTGCATCCATGTATGCGGGCGAGACGGGAAGGAGCATTGCTCATGCATCCCTTCCTGAGGGTGAGACAGGGAGCAGATAAAATCCCTGTATGAAGCCGAGAGAACGAGGAGACATGAACGTGCATCCATGTATGCGGGCGAGAAGGGAAGGAGCATTGGTCATGCATCCCTGCATGAGGGTGAGACAGGGAGGAGATAAAATCCCTGTATGAAGCCAAGAGAACGAGGCGGCATGAACATGCATCCTTGTATGCAGATGTGACATGGAGTCATCATGAACATGCATCCCTTTATAAGGACATAACATGGAGGACGCATGAACATGAATGCCTGAATTTTATGGTGGTGGCCTTCGGGTGATTTGGCACGTGCAATTGGTGAAGAGCACTTCTCCAGCGCAAAAAAATAAATGTACTATTAGCACCCCGGAGGGAGCCTCTGCACTTCTTATAGGGAGAAAACTCTGCAATGAAAGGGGACAGGGTCAATAACAGCTGTAAACTCTCACAAGACCATCACTGCTCTCACACTTTCCTGCTCTCAGGCTGGCGGGCCATTATCGGCCCTGGCTGCCGCACCATTGCCAGGTTTGTGTAACTATATTATTTCTAATTGGCTCCACTTTGATGACTTTCATTTGGATTCTGACTTGATTATTGAGATCTTAAATAAGTGACTGGGGATCAGGTGTCCACTTATTCTCATGGATAACATCACAACCAACCTTTAATTCAAACATGAGTCATGACATCACAGATGGAGTACAGCTTATGATAGAGGTGGAACGTCACATTGTAGCAGCCCAAGTAGCTCGCCGTGATCGTATAGTGGTTAGTACTCTGCGTTGTGGCCGCAGCAACTTCGGTTTGAATCCGAGTCACGGCATTGCGGTGAGGCAATGTCACGGCAGTTGGGCAGATATTTTAGAATTTCCATTAATACATTGGCAATCTCTTTGGAGGACTGAAACAATTCGATATGTCCTGTTGCTGTTATGAACCTTTTGTTTCTTTAATGCTCTTTGCACACTTTTTCATCGGGTGACTGTAATGTATTTCAACCAAATCTAATTAAGAGCGCATTATGTGGTGACATTTGCAGTACATGAAACATTATAACACTGCCATTTACGTCAATAACCACTAGCTTGATTAAGACATATGTATTGCAGCGACAGTATTTCCCAGTTACAAATGGGAATAAAAACAACATCCGCGAGGGATTGAACCAACGACATTTAACTGATGTTGCCAATGGAGCGCGTTACAGAGAGCGCGAGGTCCCGCCTTTACAGTCACACGCTGATGATAATACAGATGTTTAAATAAACAGGCATATCTGTGGACTTGTGGTCTTTCTACATTGGGACTCATAGTCTAGTCCTAGGCTATTGTAGGCACTGGCGTATCTTTTAGTGGAATGAGAGGCATTCTGTAGTCGCGTGAAAGGACCTTTCAAGTCAATCTGATCTGTATTGTCCTGTGAAAAAAAGCGTTCTTAGACACAGTGAGGAGTTTTTGGGGATAATGGGAAAATCATTTCCAACTAAATGACAGGAATTTCTTAGTCCAATCATGAGGTGTGCTAGGCTTTTTTATACTGTGGCGGAAAGAGAGAGAGTATAACAGTTATTATAAATAAAGGGCCAAGGAAGTGACAGTTTATGGAAGGAACAATTTGCACATAGTTTTAGAATGTGGTCAGGAGGAGGACAATTGCTTACACATATGAAACATTAGAAGGTAGACATTATGGAAGCACATATATTTCTTTATTTTTATTGTATTTGGGGAGAGGGGGTTAATATAGCACGTCCAATGTGGAAAAGTGCTTTCCATAGCACCTTGCAGGTGGGCGACATCTAGAGCTGTGCAGTAGCCACCCATGCCCCAGACGTCAAAGAGAACAAGAAGTTACACATGTTGGAAGTGAGGGTGAGACATTGAGGAGATATGATCCCCGTATGAAGCCGAGAGAAGGAGGAGGCGTGAACGTGCATCCATGTATGCAGGCGAGAAGGGAAGGAGCATTGGTCATGCATCCCTGCATGAGGGTGAGACAGGGAGGAGATATGATCCCCGTATGAAGCCGAGAGAAGGAGGAGGCGTGAACGTGCATCCATGTATGCGGGCGAGACAGGAAGGAGCGTTGGTCATGCATCCCTGCATGAGGGTGAGACAGGGAGGAGATATGATCCCCTTTTGAAGCCGAGAGAAGGTGGAGGCGTGAACGTGCATCCATGTATGCAGGCGAGAAGGGAAGGAGCATTGGTCATGCATCGCTGCATGAGGGTGAGACAGGGAGGAGATATGATCCCCGTATGAAGCCGAGAGAAGGAGGAGGCGTGAACGTGCATCCATGTATGCGGGCGAGACAGGAAGGAGCATTGGTCATGCATCCCTGCATGAGGGTGAGACAGGGAGGAGATATGATCCCCGTATGAAGCCGAGAGAAGGAGGAGGCGTGAACGTGCATCCATGTATGCGGGCGAGAAGGGAAGGAGCATTGGTCATGCATCCCTGCATGAGGGTGAGACAGGGAGGAGATAAAATCCCTGTATGAAGCCAAGAGAACGAGGCGGCATGAACATGCATCCTTGTATGCAGGTGTGACATGGAGTCATCATGAACATGCATCCCTTTATAAGGACATAACATGGAGGACGCATGAACATGAATGCCTGAATTTTATGGTGGTGGCCTTCGGGTGATTTGGCACGTGCAATTGGTGAAGAGCACTTCTCCTGCGCAAAAAAATAAATTTACTATTAGCACCCCGGAGGGAGCCTCTGCACTTCTTATAGGGAGAAAACTCTGCAATGGAAGGGGACAGGGTCAATAACAGCTGTAAACTCTCACAAGACCATCACTGCTCTCACACTTTCCTGCTCTCAGGCTGGCGGGCCATTATCGGCCCTGGCTGCCGCACCATTGCCAGGTTTGTGTAACTATATTATTTCTAATTGGCTCCACTTTGATGACTTTCATTTGGATTCTGACTTGATTATTGAGATCTTTAATAAGTGACTGGGGATCAGGTGTCCACTTATTCTCATGGATAACATCACAACCAACCTTTAATTCAAACATGAGTCATGACATCACAGATGGAGTACAGCTTATGATAGAGGTGGAACGTCACATGGTAGCAGCCCAAGTAGCTCGCTGTGATCGTATAGTGGTTAGTACTCTGTGTTGTGGCCGCAGCAACCTCGGTTCGAATCCGAGTCACGGCATTGCGGTGAGGCAATGTCACGGCAGTTGGGCAGATATTTTAGAATTTCCATTAATACATTGGCAATCTCTGTGGAGGACTGAAACAATTCGATATGTCCTGTTACTGTTATGAACCTTTTGTTTCTTTAATGCTCTCTGCACACTTTTTCATCGGGTGACTGTAATGTATTTCAACCAAATCTAATTAAGAGCGCATTATGTGGTGACATTTGCAGTACATGAAACATTATAACACTGCCATTTACGTCAATAACCACTAGCTTGATTAAGACATATGTATTGCAGCGACAGTATTTCCCAGTTACAAATGGGAATAAAAACAACATCCGCGAGGGATTGAACCAACGACATTTAACTGATGTTGCCAATGGAGCGCGTTACAGAGAGCGCGAGGTCCCGCCTTTACAGTCACACGCTGATGATAATACAGATGTTTAAATAAACAGGCATATCTGTGGACTTGTGGTCTTTCTACATTGGGACTCATAGTCTAGTCCTAGGCTATTGTAGGCACTGGCGTATCTTTTAGTGGAATGAGAGGCATTCTGTAGTCGCGTGAAAGGACCTTTCAAGTCAATCTGATCTGTATTGTCCTGTGAAAAAAAGCGTTCTTAGACACAGTGAGGAGTTTTTGGGGATAATGGGAAAATCATTTCCAACTAAATGACAGGAATTTCTTAGTCCAATCATGAGGTGTGCTAGGCTTTTTTATACTGTGGCGGAAAGAGAGAGAGTATAACAGTCATTATAAATAAAGGGCCAAGGAAGTGACAGTTTATGGAAGGAACAATTTGCACATAGTTTTAGAATGTGGTCAGGAGGAGGACAATGTGCTTACACATATGAAACATTAGAAGGTAGACATTATGGAAGCACATATATTTCTTTATTTTTATTGTATTTGGGGAGAGGGGGTTAATATAGCACGTCCAATGTGGAAAAGTGCTTTCCATAGCACCTTGCAGGTGGGCGACATCTAGAGCTGTGCAGTAGCCACCCATGCCCCAGACGTCAAAGAGAACAAGAAGTTACACTTGTTGGAAGTGAGGGTGAGACATTGAGGAGATATGATCCCCGTATGAAGCCGAGAGAAGGAGGAGGCGTGAACGTGCATCCATATATGCAGGCGAGAAGGGAAGGAGCATTGGTCATGCATCCCTGCATGAGGGTGAGACAGGGAGGAGATATGATCCCCGTATGAAGCCTAGAGAAGGAGGAGGCGTGAACATGCATCCATGTATGCGGGCGAGACAGGAAGGAGCATTGGTCATGCATCCCTGCATGAGGGTGAGACAGGGAGGAGATATGATCCCCGTATGAAGCCGAGAGAAGGAGGAGGCGTGAACGTGCATCCATGTATGCAGGCGAGAAGGGAAGGAGCATTGGTCATGCATCCCTGCATGAGGGTGAGACAGGGAGGAGATATGATCCCCGTATGAAGCCGAGAGAAGGAGGAGGCGTGAACGTGCATCCATGTATGCGGGCGAGACAGGAAGGAGCATTGGTCATGCATCCCTGCATGAGGGTGAGACAGGGAGGAGATATGATCCCCGTATGAAGCCGAGAGAAGGAGGAGGCATGAACGTGCATCCATGTATGCGGGCGAGAAGGGAAGGAGCATTGGTCATGCATCCCTGCATGAGGGTGAGACAGGGAGGAGATAAAATCCCTGTATGAAGCCAAGAGAACGAGGCGGCATGAACATGCATCCTTGTATGCAGGTGTGACATGGAGTCATCATGAACATGCATCCCTTTATAAGGACATAACATGGAGGACGCATGAACATGAATGCCTGAATTTTATGGTGGTGGCCTTCGGGTGATTTGGCACGTGCAATTGGTGAAGAGCACTTCTCCTGCGCAAAAAAATAAATTTACTATTAGCACCCCGGAGGGAGCCTCTGCACTTCCTATAGGGAGAAAACTCTGCAATGGAAGGGGACAGGGTCAATAACAGCTGTAAACTCTCACAAGACCATCACTGCTCTCACACTTTCCTGCTCTCAGGCTGGCGGGCCATTATCGGCCCTGGCTGCCGCACCATTGCCAGGTTTGTGTAACTATATTATTTCTAATTGGCTCCACTTTGATGACTTTCATTTGGTTTCTGACTTGATTTTTGAGATCTTTAATAAGTGACTGGGGATCAGGTGTCCACTTATTCTCATGGATAACATCACAACCAACCTTTAATTCAAACATGAGTCATGACATCACAGATGGAGTACAGCTTATGATAGAGGTGGAACGTCACATGGTAGCAGCCCAAGTAGCTCGCTGTGATCATATAGTGGTTAGTACCCTGCGTTGTGGCCGCAGCAACCTCGGTTCGAATCCGAGTCACGGCATTGCGGTGAGGCAATGTCACGGCAGTTGGGCAGATATTTTAGAATTTCCATTAATACATTGGCAATCTCTGTGGAGGACTGAAACAATTCGATATGTCCTGTTACTGTTATGAACCTTTTGTTTCTTTAATGCTCTCTGCACACTTTTTCATCGGGTGACTGTAATGTATTTCAACCAAATCTAATTAAGAGCGCATTATGTGGTGACATTTGCAGTACATGAAACATTATAACACTGCCATTTACGTCAATAACCACTAGCTTGATTAAGACATATGTATTGCAGCGACAGTATTTCCCAGTTACAAATGGGAATAAAAACAACATCCGCGAGGGATTGAACCAACGACATTTAACTGATGTTGCCAATGGAGCGCGTTACAGAGAGCGCGAGGTCCCGCCTTTACAGTCACACGCTGATGATAATACAGATGTTTAAATAAACAGGCATATCTGTGGACTTGTGGTCTTTCTACATTGGGACTCATAGTCTAGTCCTAGGCTATTGTAGGCACTGGCGTATCTTTTAGTGGAATGAGAGGCATTCTGTAGTCGCGTGAAAGGACCTTTCAAGTCAATCTGATCTGTATTGTCCTGTGAAAAAAAGCGTTCTTAGACACAGTGAGGAGTTTTTGGGGATAATGGGAAAATCATTTCCAACTAAATGACAGGAATTTCTTAGTCCAATCATGAGGTGTGCTAGGCTTTTTTATACTGTGGCGGAAAGAGAGAGAGTATAACAGTCATTATAAATAAAGGGCCAAGGAAGTGACAGTTTATGGAAGGAACAATTTGCACATAGTTTTAGAATGTGGTCAGGAGGAGGACAATGTGCTTACACATATGAAACATTAGAAGGTAGACATTATGGAAGCACATATATTTCTTTATTTTTATTGTATTTGGGGAGAGGGGGTTAATATAGCACGTCCAATGTGGAAAAGTGCTTTCCATAGCACCTTGCAGGTGGGCGACATCTAGAGCTGTGCAGTAGCCACCCATGCCCCAGACGTCAAAGAGAACAAGAAGTTACACATGTTGGAAGTGAGGGTGAGACATTGAGGAGATATGATCCCCGTATGAAGCCGAGAGAAGGAGGAGGCGTGAACGTGCATCCATGTATGCAGGCGAGAAGGGAAGGAGCATTGGTCATGCATCCCTGCATGAGGGTGAGACAGGGAGGAGATATGATCCCCGTATGAAGCCGAGAGAAGGAGGAGGCGTGAACGTGCACCCATGTATGCGGGCGAGACAGGAAGGAGCGTTGGTCATGCATCCCTGCATGAGGGTGAGACAGGGAGGAGATATGATCCCCGTATGAAGCCGAGTGTAGGAGGAGGCGTGAACGTGCATCCATGTATGCAGGCGAGAAGGGAAGGAGCATTGGTCATGCATCCCTGCATGAGGGTGAGACAGGGAGGAGATATGATCCCCGTATGAAGCCGAGAGAAGGAGGAGGCGTGAACGTGCATCCATGTATGCGGGCGAGACAGGAAGGACCATTGGTCATGCATCCCTGAATGAGGGTGAGACAGGGAGGAGATATGATCCCCGTATGAAGCCGAGAGAAGGAGGAGGCGTGAACGTGCATCCATGTATGCGGGCGAGACGTGAAGGAGCATTGGGCATGCATCCCTTCCTGAGGGTGAGACAGGGAGGAGATCAAATCCCCGTATGAAGCCGAGAGAACGAGAAGACATGAACGTGCATCCATGTATGCGGGCGAGAAGGGAAGGAGCATTGGTCATGCATCCCTGCATGAGGGTGAGACAGGGAGGAGATAAAATCCCTTTATGAAGCCAAGAGAACGAGGCGGCATGAACATGCATCCTTGTATGCAGGTGTGACATGGAGTGATCATTAACATGCATCCCTTTATAAGGACATAACATGGAGGACGCATGAACATGAATGCCTGAATTTTATGGTGGTGGCCTTCGGGTGATTTGGCACGTGCAATTGGCGAAGAGCACTTCTCCTGCGCAAAAGAAATAAATGTACTATTAGCACCCCGGAGGGAGCCTCTGCACTTCTTATAGGGAGAAAACTCTGCAATGGAAGGGGACAGGGTCAATAACAGCTGTAAACTCTCACAAGACCATCACTGCTCTCACACTTTCCTGCTCTCAGGCTGGCGGGCCATTATCGGCCCTGGCTTTCGCACCATTGCCAGGTTTGTGTAACTATATTATTTGTAATTGGCTCCACTTTGATGACTTGCATTTGGATTCTGACTTGATTATTGAGATCTTAAATAAGTGACTGGGGATCAGGTGTCCACTTATTCTCATGGATAACATCACAACCAACCTTTAATTCAAACATGAGTCATGACATCACAGATGGAGTACAGCTTATGATAGAGGTGGAACGTCACATTGTAGCAGCCCAAGTAGCTCGCCGTGATCGTATAGTGCTTAGTACTCTGCGTTGTGGCCGCAGCAACCTCGGTTGGAATCCGAGTCACGGCATTGCGGTGAGGCAATGTCACGGCAGTTGGGCAGATATTTTAGAATTTCCATTAATACATTGGCAATCTCTGTGGAGGACTGAAACAATTCGATATGTCCTGTTACTGTTATGAACCTTTTGTTTCTTTAATGCTCTTTGCACACTTTTTCATCGGGTGACTGTAATGTATTTCAACCAAATCTAATTAAGAGCGCATTATGTGGTGACATTTGCAGTACATGAAACATTATAACACTGCCATTTACGTCAATAACCACTAGCTTGATTAAGACATATGTATTGCAGCGACAGTATTTCCCAGTTACAAATGGGAATAAAAACAACATCCACGAGGGATTGAACCAACGACATTTAACTGATGTTCCCAATGGAGCGCGTTACAGAGAGCGCGAGGTCCCGCCTTTACAGTCACACGCTGATGATAATACAGATGTTTAAATAAACAGGCATATCTGTGGACTTGTGGTCTTTCTACATTGGGACTCATAGTCTAGTCCTAGGCTAGTGTAGGCACTGGCGTATCTTTTAGTGGAATGAGAGGCATTCTGTAGTCGCGTGAAAGGACCTTTCAAGTCAATCTGATCTGTATTGTCCTATGAAAAAAAGCGTTCTTAGACACAGTGAGGAGTTTTTGGGGATAATGGGAAAATCATTTCCAACTAAATGACAGGAATTTCTTAGTCCAATCATGAGGTGTGCTAAGCTTTTTTATACTGTGGCGGAAAGAGAGAGAGTATAACAGTCATTATAAATAAAGGGCCAAGGAAGTGACAGTTTATGGAAGGAACAATTTGCACATAGTTTTAGAATGTGGTCAGGAGGAGGACAATGTGCTTACACATATGAAACATTAGAAGGTAGACATTATGGAAGCACATATATTTCTTTATTTTTATTGTATTTGGGGAGAGGGGGTTAATATAGCACGTCCAATGTGGAAAAGTGCTTTCCATAGCACCTTGCAGGTGGGCGACATCTAGAGCTGTGCAGTAGCCACCCATGCCCCAGACGTCAAAGAGAACAAGAAGTTACACATGTTGGAAGTGAGGGTGAGACATTGAGGAGATATGATCCCCGTATGAAGCCGAGAGAAGGAGGAGGCGTGAACGTGCATCCATGTATGCAGGCGAGAAGGGAAGGAGCATTGGTCATGCATCCCTGCATGAGGGTGAGACAGGGAGGAGATATGATCCCCGTATGAAGCCGAGAGAAGGAGGAGGCGTGAACGTGCATCCATGTATGCGGGCGAGACAGGAAGGAGCATTGGTCATGCATCCCTGCATGAGGGTGAGACAGGGAGGAGATATGATCCCCGTATGAAGCCGAGAGAAGGAGGAGGCGTGAACGTGCATCCATGTATGCAGGCGAGAAGGGAAGGAGCATTGGTCATGCATCCCTGCATGAGGGTGAGACAGGGAGGAGATATGATCCCTGTATGAAGCCGAGAGAAGGAGGAGGCGTGAACGTGCATCCATGTATGCAGGCGAGACAGGAAGGAGCATTGGTCATGCATCCCTGCATGAGGGTGAGACAGGGAGGAGATATGATCCCCGTATGAAGCCGAGAGAAGGAGGAGGCGTGAACGTGCATCCATGTATGCAGGCGAGACGGGAAGGAGCATTGGTCATGCATCCCTTCCTGAGGGTGAGACAGGGAGGAGATAAAATCCCCGTATGAAGCCGAGAGAACGAGGAGACATGAACGTGCATCCATGTATGCGGGCGAGAAGGGAAGGAGCATTGGTCATGCATCCCTGCATGAGGGTGAGACAGGGAGGAGATAAAATCCCTGTATGAAGCCAAGAGAACGAGGCGGCATGAACATGCATCCTTGTATGCAGGTGTGACATGGAGTCATCATGAACATGCATCCCTTTATAAGGACATAACATGGAGGACGCATGAACATGAATGCCTGAATTTTATGGTGGTGGCCTTCGGGTAATTTGGCACGTGCAATTGGTGAAGAGCACTTCTCCTGCGCAAAAAAATAAATGTACTATTAGCACCCCGGAGGGAGCCTCTGCACTTCTTATAGGGAGAAAACTCTGCAATGGAAGGGGACAGGGTCAATAACAGCTGTAAACTCTCACAAGACCATCACTGCTCTCACACTTTCCTGCTCTCAGGCTGGCGGGCCATTATCGGCCCTGGCTGCCGCACCATTGCCAGGTTTGTGTAACTGTATTATTTCTAATTGGCTCCACTTTGATGACTTTCATTTGGATTCTGACTTGATTATTGAGATCTTAAATAAGTGACTGGGGATCAGGTGTCCACTTATTCTCATGGATAACATCACAACCAACCTTTAATTCAAACATGTCATGACATCACAGATGGAGTACAGCTTATGATAGAGGTGGAACGTCACATTGTAGCAGCCCAAGTAGCTCGCCGTGATCGTATAGTGGTTAGTACTCTGCATTGTGGCCGCAGCAACCTCGGTTCGAATCCGAGTCACGGCATTGCGGTGAGGCAATGTCACGGCAGTTGGGCAGATATTTTAGAATTTCCATTAATACATTGGCAATCTCTGTGGAGGACTGAAACAATTCGATATGTCCTGTTACTGTTATGAACCTTTTGTTTCTTTAATGCTCTTTGCACACTTTTTCATCGGGTGACTGTAATGTATTTCAACCAAATCTAATTAAGAGCGCATTATGTGGTGACATTTGCAGTACATGAAACATTATAACACTGCCATTTACGTCAATAACCACTAGCTTGATTAAGACATATGTACTGCAGCGACAGTATTTCCCAGTTACAAATGGGAATAAAAACAACATCCGCGAGGGATTGAACCAACGACATTTAACTGATGTTGCCAATTGAGCGCGTTACAGAGAGCGCGAGGTCCCGCCTTTACAGTCACACGCTGATGATAATACAGATGTTTAAATAAACAGGCATATCTGTGGACTTGTGGTCTTTCTACATTGGGACTCATAGTCTAGTCCTAGGCTATTGTAGGCACTGGCGTATCTTTTAGTGGAATGAGAGGCATTCTGTAGTCGCGTGAAAGGACCTTTCAAGTCAATCTGATCTGTATTGTCCTGTGAAAAAAAGCGTTCTTAGACACAGTGAGGAGTTTTTGGGGATAATGGGAAAATCATTTCCAACTAAATGACAGGAATTTCTTAGTCCAATCATGAGGTGTGCTAGGCTTTTTTATACTGTGGCGGAAAGAGAGAGAGTATAACAGTCATTATAAATAAAGGGCCAAGGAAGTGACAGTTTATGGAAGGAACAATTTGCACATAGTTTTAGAATGTGGTCAGGAGGAGGACAATTGCTTACACATATGAAACATTAGAAGGTAGACATTATGGAAGCACATATATTTCTTTATTTTTATTGTATTTGGGGAGAGGGGGTTAATATAGCACGTCCAATGTGGAAAAGTGCTTTCCATAGCACCTTGCAGGTGGGCGACATCTAGAGCTGTGCAGTAGCCACCCATGCCCCAGACGTCAAAGAGAACAAGAAGTTACACATGTTGGAAGTGAGGGTGAGACATTGAGGAGATATGATCCCCGTATGAAGCCGAGAGAAGGAGGAGGCGTGAACGTGCATCCATGTATGCAGGCGAGAAGGGAAGGAGCATTGGTCATGCATCCCTGCATGAGGGTGAGACAGGGAGGAGATATGATCCCCGTATGAAGCCGAGAGAAGGAGGAGGCGTGAACGTGCATCCATGTATGCGGGCGAGACAGGAAGGAGCGTTGGTCATGCATCCCTGCATGAGGGTGAGACAGGGAGGAGATATGATCCCCTTTTGAAGCCGAGAGAAGGAGGAGGCGTGAACGTGCATCCATGTATGCAGGCGAGAAGGGAAGGAGCATTGGTCATGCATCCCTGCATGAGGGTGAGACAGGGAGGAGATATGATCCCCGTATGAAGCTGAGAGAAGGAGGAGGCGTGAACGTGCATCCATGTATGCGGGCGAGACAGGAAGGAGCATTGGTCATGCATCCCTGCATGAGGGTGAGACAGGGAGGAGATATGATCCCCGTATGAAGCCGAGAGAAGGAGGAGGCGTGAACGTGCATCCATGTATGCGGGCGAGACGGGAAGGAGCATTGGTCATGCATCCCTTCCTGAGGGTGAGACAGGGAGGAGATAAAATCCCCGTATGAAGCAGAGAGAACGAGGAGACATGAACGTGCATCCATGTATGCGGGCGAGAAGGGAAGGAGCATTGGTCATGCATCCCTGCATGAGGGTGAGACAGGGAGGAGATAAAATCCCTGTATGAATCCAAGAGAACGAGGCGGCATGAACATGCATTCTTGTATGCAGGTGTGACATGGAGTCATCATGAACATGCATCCCTTTATAAGGACATAACATGGAGGACGCATGAACATGAATGCCTGAATTTTATGGTGGTGGCCTTCGGGTGATTTGGCACGTGCAATTGGTGAAGAGCACTTCTCCTGCGCAAAAAAATAAATTTACTATTAGCACCCCGGAGGGAGCCTCTGCACTTCTTATAGGGAGAAAACTCTGCAATGGAAGGGGACAGGGTCAATAACAGCTGTAAACTCTCACAAGACCATCACTGCTCTCACGCTTTCCTGCTCTCAGGCTGGCGGGCCATTATCGGCCCTGGCTGCCGCACCATTGCCAGGTTTGTGTAACTATATTATTTCTAATTGGCTCCACTTTGATGACTTTCATTTGGATTCTGACTTGATTATTGAGATCTTTAATAAGTGACTGGGGATCAGGTGTCCACTTATTCTCATGGATAACATCACAACCAACCTTTAATTCAAACATGAGTCATGACATCACAGATGGAGTACAGCTTATGATAGAGGTGGAACGTCACATGGTAACAGCCCAAGTAGCTCGCTGTGATCATATAGTGGTTAGTACCCTGCGTTGTGGCCGCAGCAACCTCGGTTCGAATCCGCGTCACGGCATTGCGGTGAGGCAATGTCACGGCAGTTGGGCAGATATTTTAGAATTTCCATTAATACATTGGCAATCTCTGTGGAGGACTGAAACAATTCGATATGTCCTGTTACTGTTATGAACCTTTTGTTTCTTTAATGCTCTCTGCACACTTTTTCATCGGGTGACTGTAATGTATTTCAACCAAATCTAATTAAGAGCGCATTATGTGGTGACATTTGCAGTACATGAAACATTATAACACTGCCATTTACGTCAATAACCACTAGCTTGATTAAGACATATGTATTGCAGCGACAGTATTTCCCAGTTACAAATGGGAATAAAAACAACATCCGCGAGGGATTGAACCAACGACATTTAACTGATGTTGCCAATGGAGCGCGTTACAGAGAGCGCAAGGTCCCGCCTTTACAGTCACACGCTGATGATAATACAGATGTTTAAATAAACAGGCATATCTGTGGACTTGTGGTCTTTCTACATTGGGACTCATAGTCTAGTCCTAGGCTATTGTAGGCACTGGCGTATCTTTTAGTGGAATGAGAGGCATTCTGTAGTCGCGTGAAAGGACCTTTCAAGTCAATCTGATCTGTATTGTCCTGTGAAAAAAAGCGTTCTTAGACACAGTGAGGAGTTTTTGGGGATAATGGGAAAATCATTTCCAACTAAATGACAGGAATTTCTTAGTCCAATCATGAGGTGTGCTAGGCTTTTTTATACTGTGGCGGAAAGAGAGAGAGTATAACAGTCATTATAAATAAAGGGCCAAGGAAGTGACAGTTTATGGAAGGAGCAATTTGCACATAGTTTTAGAATGTGGTCAGGAGGAGGACAATGTGCTTACACATATGAAACATTAGAAGGTAGACATTATGGAAGCACATATATTTCTTTATTTTTATTGTATTTGGGGAGAGGGGGTTAATATAGCACGTCCAATGTGGAAAAGTGCTTTCCATAGCACCTTGCAGGTGGGCGACATCTAGAGCTGTGCAGTAGCCACCCATGCCCCAGACGTCAAAGAGAACAAGAAGTTACACATGTTGGAAGTGAGGGTGAGACATTGAGGAGATATGATCCCCGTATGAAGCCGAGAGAAGGAGGAGGCGTGAACGTGCATCCATATATGCAGGCGAGAAGGGAAGGAGCATTGGTCATGCATCCCTGCATGAGGGTGAGACAGGGAGGAGATATGATCCCCGTATGAAGCCGAGAGAAGGAGGAGGCGTGAACATGCATCCATGTATGCGGGCGAGACAGGAAGGAGCATTGGTCATGCATCCCTGCATGAGGGTGAGACAAGGAGGAGATATGATCCCCGTATGAAGCCGAGAGAAGGAGGAGGCGTGAACGTGCATCCATGTATGCAGGCGAGAAGGGAAGGAGCATTGGTCATGCATCCCTGCATGAGGGTGAGACAGGGAGGAGATATGATCCCCGTATGAAGCCGAGAGAAGGAGGAGGCGTGAACGTGCATCCATGTATGCGGGCGAGACAGGAAGGAGCATTGGTCATGCATCCCTGCATGAGGGTGAGACAGGGAGGAGATATGATCCCCCTATGAAGCCGAGAGAAGGAGGAGGCGTGAACGTGCATCCATGTATGCGGGCGAGACGGGAAGGAGCATTGGTCATGCATCCCTTCCTGAGGGTGAGACAGGGAGGAGATAAAATCCCCGAATGAACCCGAGAGAACGAGGAGACATGAACGTGCATCCATGTATGCGGGCGAGAAGGGAAGGAGCATTGATCATGCATCCCTGCATGAGGGTGAGACAGGGAGGAGATAAAATGCCTGTATGAAGCCAAGAGAACGAGGCGGCATGAACATGCATCCTTGTATGCAGGTGTGACATGGAGTCATCATGAACATGCATCCCTTTATAAGGACATAACATGGAGGACGCATGAACATGAATGCCTGAATTTTATGGTGGTGGCCTTCGGGTGATTTGGCACATGCAATTGGTGAAGAGCACTTCTCCTGCGCAAAAAAATAAATGTACTATTAGCACCCCGGAGGGAGCCTCTGCACTTCTTATAGGGAGAAAACTCTGCAATGGAAGGGGACAGGGTCAATAACAGCTGTAAACTCTCACAAGACCATCACTGCTCTCACACTTTCCTGCTCTCAGGCTGGCGGGCCATTATCGGCCCTGGCTGCCGCACCATTGCCAGGTTTGTGTAACTGTATTATTTCTAATTGGCTCCACTTTGATGACTTTCATTTGGATTCTGACTTGATTATTGAGATCTTAAATAAGTGACTGGGGATCAGGTGTCCACTTATTCTCATGGATAACATCACAACCAACCTTTAATTCAAACATGTCATGACATCACAGATGGAGTACAGCTTATGATAGAGGTGGAACGTCACATTGTAGCAGCCCAAGTAGCTCGCTGTGATCGTATAGTGGTTAGTACTCTGCGTTGTGGCCGCAGCAACCTCGGTTCGAATCCGAGTCACGGCATTGCGGTGAGGCAATGTCACGGCAGTTGGGCAGATATTTGAGAATTTCCATTAATACATTGGCAATCTCTGTGGAGGACTGAAACAATTCGATATGTCCTGTTACTGTTATGAACCTTTTGTTTCTTTAATGCTCTTTGCACACTTTTTCATCGGGTGACTGTAATGTATTTCAACCAAATCTAATTAAGAGCGCATTATGTGGTGACATTTGCAGTACATGAAACATTATAACACTGCCATTTACGTCAATAACCACTAGCTTGATTAAGACATATGTATTGCAGCGACAGTATTTCCCAGTTACAAATGGGAATAAAAACAACATCCGCGAGGGATTGAACCAACAACATTTAACTGATGTTGCCAATGGAGCGCGTTACAGAGAGCGCGATGTCCCGCCTTTACAGTCACACGCTGATGATAATACAGATGTTTAAATAAACAGGCATATCTGTGGACTTGTGGTCTTTCTACATTGGGACTCATAGTCTAGTCCTAGGCTAGTGTAGGCACTGGCGTATCTTTTAGTGGAATGAGAGGCATTCTGTAGTCGCGTGAAAGGACCTTTCAAGTCAATCTGATCTGTATTGTCCTGTGAAAAAAAGCGTTCTTAGACACAGTGAGGAGTTTTTGGGGATAATGGGAAAATCATTTCCAACTAAATGACAGGAATTTCTTAGTCCAATCATGAGGTGTGCTAGGCTTTTTTATACTGTGGCGGAAAGAGAGAGAGTATAACAGTCATTATAAATAAAGGGCCAAGGAAGTGACAGTTTATGGAAGGAACAATTTGCACATAGTTTTAGAATGTGGTCAGGAGGAGTACAATTGCTTACACATATGAAACATTAGAAGGTAGACATTATGGAAGCA
The DNA here is from genome assembly GCF_040938575.1 of Ambystoma mexicanum. Taxonomy (NCBI): domain Eukaryota; kingdom Metazoa; phylum Chordata; class Amphibia; order Caudata; family Ambystomatidae; genus Ambystoma; species Ambystoma mexicanum. Next base: position 4,120,663 of record NW_027182322.1, read on the forward strand.
CATATATTTCTTTATTTTTATTGTATTTGGGGAGAGGGGGTTAATATAGCACGTCCAATGTGGAAAAGTGCTTTCCATAGCACCTTGCAGGTGGGCGACATCTAGAGCTGTGCAGTAGCCACCCATGCCCCAGACGTCAAAGAGAACAAGAAGTTACACATGTTGGAAGTGAGGGTGAGACATTGAGGAGATATGTTCCCCGTATGAAGCAGAGAGAAGGAGGAGGCGTGAACGTGCATCCATGTATGCAGGCGAGAAGGGAAGGAGCATTGATCATGCATCCCTGCATGAGGGTGAGACAGGGAGGAGATATGATCCCCGTATGAAGCCGAGAGAAGGAGGAGGCGTGAACGTGCATCCATGTATGCGAGCGAGACAGGAAGGAGCGTTGGTCATGCATCCCTGCATGAGGGTGAGACAGGGAGGAGATATGATCCCCGTATGAAGCCGAGAGAAGGAGGAGGCGTGAACGTGCATCCATGTATGCAGGCGAGAAGGGAAGGAGCATTGGTCATGCATCCCTGCATGAGGGTGAGACAGGGAGGAGATATGATCCCCGTATGAAGCCGAGAGAAGGAGGAGGCGTGAACGTGCATCCATGTATGCGGGCGAGACAGGAAGGAGCATTGGTCATGCATCCCTGCATGAGGGTGAGACAGGGAGGAGATATGATCCCTGTATGAAGCCGAGAGAAGGAGGAGGCGTGAACGTACATCCATGTATGCGGGCGAGACGGGAAGGAGCATTGGTCATGCATCCCTTCCTGAGGGTGAGACAGGGAGGAGATAAAATCCCCGTATGAAGCAGAGAGAACGAGGAGACATGAACGTGCATCCATGTATGCGGGCGAGAAGGGAAGGAGCATTGGTCATGCATCCCTGCATGAGGGTGAGACAGGGAGGAGATAAAATCCCTGTATGAAGCCAAGAGAACGAGGCGGCATGAACATGCATCCTTGTATGCAGGTGTGACATGGAGTCATCATGAACATGCATCCCTTTATAAGGACATAACATGGAGGACGCATGAACATGAATGCCTGAATATTATGGTGGTGGCCTTCGGGTGATTTGGCACGTGCAATTGGTGAAGAGCACTTCTCCTGCGCAAAAAAATAAATGTACTATTAGCACCCCGGAGGGAGCCTCTGCACTTCTTATAGGGAGAAAACTCTGCAATGGAAGGGGACAGGGTCAATAACAGCTGTAAACTCTCACAAGACCATCACTGCTCTCACACTTTCCTGCTCTCAGGCTGGCGGGCCATTATCGGCCCTGGCTGCCGCACCATTGCCAGGTTTGTGTAACTATATTATTTCTAATTGGCTCCACTTTGATGACTTTCATTTGGATTCTGACTTGATTATTGAGATCTTAAATAAGTGACTGGGGATCAGGTGTCCACTTATTCTCATGGATAACATCACAACCAACCTTTAATTCAAACATGAGTCATGACATCACAGATGGAGTACAGCTTATGATAGAGGTGGAACGTCACATGGTAGCAGCCCAAGTAGCTCGCTGTGATCGTATAGTGGTTAGTACTCTGCGTTGTGGCCGCAGCAACCTCGGTTCGAATCCGAGTCACGGCATTGCGGTGAGGCAATGTCACGGCAGTTGGGCAGATATTTTAGAATTTCCATTAATACATTGGCAATCTCTGTGGAGGACTGAAACAATTCGATATGTCCTGTTACTGTTATGAACCTTTTGTTTCTTTAATGCTCTCTGCACACTTTTTCATCAGGTGACTGTAATGTATTTCAACCAAATCTAATTAAGAGCGCATTATGTGGTGACATTTGCAGTACATGAAACATTATAACACTGCCATTTACGTCAATAACCACTAGCTTGATTAAGACATATGTATTGCAGCGACAGTATTTCCCAGTTACAAATGGGAATAAAAACAACATCCGCGAGGGATTGAACCAACGACATTTAACTGATGTTGCCAATGGAGCGCGTTACAGAGAGCGCGAGGTCCCGCCTTTACAGTCACACGCTGATGATAATACAGATGTTTAAATAAACAGGCATATCTGTGGACTTGTGGTCTTTCTACATTGGGACTCATAGTCTAGTCCTAGGCTATTGTAGGCACTGGCGTATCTTTTAGTGGAATGAGAGGCATTCTGTAGTCGCGTGAAAGGACCTTTCAAGTCAATCTGATCTGTATTGTCCTGTGAAAAAAAGCGTTCTTAGACACAGTGAGGAGTTTTTGGGGATAATGGGAAAATCATTTCCAACTAAATGACAGGAATTTCTTAGTCCAATCATGAGGTGTGCTAGGCTTTTTTATACTGTGGCGGAAAGAGAGAGAGTATAACAGTCATTATAAATAAAGGGCCAAGGAAGTGACAGTTTATGGAAGGAACAATTTGCACATAGTTTTAGAATGTGGTCAGGAGGAGGACAATGTGCTTACACATATGAAACATTAGAAGGTAGACATTATGGAAGCACATATATTTCTTTATTTTTATTGTATTTGGGGAGAGGGGGTTAATATAGCACGTCCAATGTGGAAAAGTGCTTTCCATAGCACCTTGCAGGTGGGCGAAATCTAGAGCTGTGCAGTAGCCAACCATGCCCCAGACGTCAAAGAGAACAAGAAGTTACACATGTTGGAAGTGAGGGTGAGACATTGAGGAGATATGATCCCCGTATGAAGCCGAGAGAAGGAGGAGGCGTGAACATGCATCCATGTATGCAGGCGAGAAGGGAAGGAGCATTGGTCATGCATCCCTGCATGAGGGTGAGACAGGGAGGAGATATGATCCCCGTATGAAGCCGAGAGAAGGAGGAGGCGTGAACGTGCATCCATGTATGCGGGCGAGACAGGAAGGAGCGTTGGTCATGCATCCCTGCATGAGGGTGAGACAGGGAGGAGATATGATCCCCGTATGAAGCCGAGAGAAGGAGGAGGCGTGAACGTGCATCCATGTATGCAGGCGAGAAGGGAAGGAGCATTGGTCATGCATCCCTGCATGAGGGTGAGACAGGGAGGAGATATGATCCCTGTATGAAGCCGAGAGAAGGAGGAGGCGTGAACGTGCATCCATGTATGCGGGCGAGACAGGAAGGACCATTGGTCATGCATCCCTGCATGAGGGTGAGACAGGGAGGAGATATGATCCCCGTATGAAGCCGAGAGAAGGAGGAGGCGTGAACGTGCATCCATGTATGCGGGCGAGACGTGAAGGAGCATTGGGCATGCATCCCTTCCTGAGGGTGAGACAGGGAGGAGATAAAATCCCCGTATGAAGCCGAGAGAACGAGAAGACATGAACGTGCATCCATGTATGCGGGCGAGAAGGGAAGGAGCATTGGTCATGCATCCCTGCATGAGGGTGAGACAGGGAGGAGATAAAATCCCTGTATGAAGCCAAGAGAACGAGGCGGCATGAACATGCATCCTTGTATGCAGGTGTGACATGGAGTCATCATGAACATGCATCCCTTTATAAGGACATAACATGGAGGATGCATGAACATGAATGCCTGAATTTTATGGTGGTGGCCTTCGGGTGATTTGGCACGTGCAATTGGCGAAGAGCACTTCTCCTGTGCAAAAAAATAAATGTACTATTAGCGCCCCGGAGGGAGCCTCTGCACTTCTTATAGGGAGAAAACTCTGCAATGGAAGGGGACAGGGTCAATAACAGCTGTAAACTCTCACAAGACCATCACTGCTCTCACACTTTCCTGCTCTCAGGCTGGCGGGCCATTATCGGCCCTGGCTGCCGCACCATTGCCAGATTTGTGTAACTATATTATTTGTAATTGGCTCCACTTTGATGACTTGCATTTGGATTCTGACTTGATTATTGAGATCTTAAATAAGTGACTGGGGATCAGGTGTCCACTTATTCTCATGGATAACATCACAACCAACCTTTAATTCAAACATGAGTCATGACATCACAGATGGAGTACAGTTTATGATAGAGGTGGAACGTCACATTGTAGCAGCCCAAATATCTCGCCGTGATCGTATAGTGGTTAGTACTCTGCGTTGTGGCCTCAGCAACCTCGGTTCGAATCCGAGACACGGCATTGCGGTGAGGCAATGTCACGGCAGTTGGGCAGATATTTTAGAATTTCCATTAATACATTGGCAATCTCTGTGGAGGACTGAAACAATTCGATATGTCCTGTTACTGTTATGAACCTTTTGTTTCTTTAATGCTCTTTGCACACTTTTTCATCGGGTGACTGTAATGTATTTCAACCAAATCTAATTAAGAGCGCATTATGTGGTGACATTTGCAGTACATGAAACATTATAACACTGCCATTTACGTCAATAACCACTAGCTTGATTAAGACATATGTATTGCAGCGACAGTATTTCCCAGTTACAAATGGGAATAAAAACAACATCCGCGAGGGATTGAACCAACGACATTTAACTGATGTTGCCAATGGAGCGCGTTACAGAGAGCGCGAGGTCCCGCCTTTACAGTCACACGCTGATGATAATACAGATGTTTAAATAAACAGGCATATCTGTGGACTTGTGGTCTTTCTACATTGGGACTCATAGTCTAGTCCTAGGCTATTGTAGGCACTGGCGTATCTTTTAGTGGAATGAGAGGCATTCTGTAGTCGCGTGAAAGGACCTTTCAAGTCAATCTGATCTGTATTGTCCTGTGAAAAAAAGCGTTCTTAGACACAGTGAGGAGTTTTTGGGGATAATGGGAAAATAATTTCCAACTAAATGACAGGAATTTCTTAGTCCAATCATGAGGTGTGCTAGGCTTTTTTATACTGTGGCGGAAAGAGAGAGAGTATAACAGTCATTATAAATAAAGGGCCAAGGAAGTGACAGTTTATGGAAGGAACAATTTGCACATAGTTTTAGAATGTGGTCAGGAGGAGGGCAATGTGCTTACACATATGAAACATTAGAAGGTAGACATTATGGAAGCACATATATTTCTTTATTTTTATTGTATTTGGGGAGAGGGGGTTAATATAGCACGTCCAATGTGGAAAAGTGCTTTCCATAACACCTTGCACGTGGGCGACATCTAGAGCTGTGCAGTAGCCACCCATGCCCCAGACGTCAAAGAGAACAAGAAGTTACACATGTTGGAAGTGAGGGTGAGACATTGAGGAGATATGATCCCCGTATGAAGCCGAGAGAAGGAGGAGGCGTGAACGTGCATCCATGTATGCGGGCAAGACAGGAAGGAGCATTGGTCATGCATCCCTGCATGAGGGTGAGACAGGGAGGAGATATGATCCCTGTATGAAGCCGAGAGAAGGAGGAGGCATGAACGTGCATCCATGTATGCGGGCGAGACAGGAAGGAGCATTGGTCATGCATCCCTGCATGAGGGTGAGACAGGGAGGAGATATGATCCCCGTATGAAGCCGAGAGAAGGAGGAGGCGTGAACGTGCATCCATGTATGCAGGCGAGAAGGGAAGGAGCATTGGTCATGCATCCCTGCATGAGGGTGAGACAGGGAGGAGATATGATCCCTGTATGAAGCCGAGAGAAGGAGGAGGCATGAACATGCATCCATGTATGCGGGCGAGACAGGAAGGAGCATTGGTCATGCATCCCTGCATGAGGGTGAGACAGGGAGGAGATATGATCCCCGTATGAAGCCGAGAGAAGGAGGAGGCGTGAACGTGCATCCATGTATGCAGGCGAGACGGGAAGGAGCATTGGTCATGCATCCCTTCCTGAGGGTGAGACAGGGAGGAGATAAAATCCCCGTATGAAGCCGAGAGAACGAGGAGACATGAACGTGCATCCATGTATGCGGGCGAGAAGGGAAGGAGCATTGGTCATGCATCCCTGCATGAGGGTGAGACAGGGAGGAGATAAAATCCCTGTATGAAGCCAATAGAACGAGGCGGCATGAACATGCATCCATGTATGCAGGTGTGACATGGAGTCATCATGAACATGCATCCCTTTATAAGGACATAACATGGAGGACGCATGAACATGAATGCCTGAATTTTATGGTGGTGGCCTTCGGGTGATTTGGCACGTGCAATTGGTGAAGAGCACTTCTCCTGCACAAAAAAATAAATGTACTATTAGCACCCCGGAGGGAGCCTCTGCACTTCTTATAGGGAGAAAACTCTGCAATGGAAGGGGACAGGGTCAATAACAGCTGTAAACTCTCACAAGACCATCACTGCTCTCACACTTTCCTGCTCTCAGGCTGGCGGGCCATTATCGGCCCTGGCTGCCGCACCATTGCCAGGTTTGTGTAACTATATTATTTCTAATTGGCTCCACTTTGATGACTTTCATTTGGATTCTGACTTGATTATTGAGATCTTAAATAAGTGACTGGGGATCAGGTGTCCACTTATTCTCATGGATAACATCACAACCAACCTTTAATTCAAACATGAGTCATGACATCACAGATGGAGTACAGCTTATGATAGAGGTGGAACGTCACATTGTAGCAGCCCAAGTAGCTCGACGTGATAGTATAGTGGTTAGTACTCTGCGTTGTGGCCGCAGCAACCTCGGTTCGAATCCGAGTCACAGCATTGCAGTGAGGCAATGTCACGGCAGTTGGGCAGATATTTTAGAATTTCCATTAATACATTGGCAATCTCTGTGGAGGACTGAAACAATTCGATATGTCCTGTTACTGTTATGAACCTTTTGTTTCTTTAATGCTCTTTGCACACTTTTTCATCGGGTGACTGTAATGTATTTCAACCAAATCTAATTAAGAGCGCATTATGTGGTGACATTTGCAGTACATGAAACATTATAACACTGCCATTTACGTCAATAACCACTAGCTTGATTAAGACATATGTATTGCAGCGACAGTATTTCCCAGTTACAAATGGGAATAAAAACAACATCCGCGAGGGATTGAACCAACGACATTTAACTGATGTTGCCAATGGAGCGCGTTACAGAGAGCGCGAGGTCCCGCCTTTACAGTCACACGCTGATGATAATACAGATGTTTAAATAAACAGGCATATCTGTGGACTTGTGGTCTTTCTACATTGGGACTCATAGTCTAGTCCTAGGCTATTGTAGGCACTGGCGTATCTTTTAGTGGAATGAGAGGCATTCTGTAGTCGCGTGAAAGGACCTTTCAAGTCAATCTGATCTGTATTGTCCTGTGAAAAAAAGCGTTCTTAGACACAGTGAGGAGTTTTTGGGGATAATGGGAAAATCATTTCCAACTAAATGACAGGAATTTCTTAGTCCAATCATGAGGTGTGCTAAGCTTTTTTATACTGTGGCGGAAAGAGAGAGAGTATAACAGTCATTATAAATAAAGGGCCAAGGAAGTGACAGTTTATGGAAGGAACAATTTGCACATAGTTTTAGAATGTGGTCAGGAGGAGGACAATGTGCTTACACATATGAAACATTAGAAGGTAGACATTATGGAAGCACATATATTTCTTTATTTTTATTGTATTTGGGGAGAGGGGGTTAATATAGCACGTCCAATGTGGAAAAGTGCTTTCCATAGCACCTTGCAGGTGGGCGACATCTAGAGCTGTGCAGTAGCCACCCATGCCCCAGACGTCAAAGAGAACAAGAAGTTACACATGTTGGAAGTGAGGGTGAGACATTGAGGAGATATGATCCCCGTATGAAGCCGAGAGAAGGAGGAGGCGTGAACGTGCATCCATGTATGTAGGCGAGAAGGGAAGGAGCATTGGTCATGCATCCCTGCATGAGGGTGAGACAGGGAGGAGATATGATCCCCGTATGAAGCCGAGAGAAGGAGGAGGCGTGAACGTGCATCCATGTATGCAGGCGAGAAGGGAAGGAGCATTGGTCATGCATCCCTGCATGAGGGTGAGACAGGGAGGAGATATGATCCCTGTATGAAGCCGAGAGAAGGAGGAGGCGTGAACGTGCATCCATGTATCTGGGCGAGACAGGAAGGAGCATTGGTCATGCATCCCTGCATGAGGGTGAGACAGGGAGGAGATATGATCCCCGTATGAAGCCGAGAGAAGGAGGAGGCGTGAACGTGCATCCATGTATGCAGGCGAGACGGGAAGGAGCATTGGTCATGCATCCCTTCCTGAGGGTGAGACAGGGAGGAGATAAAATCCCCGTATGAAGCCGAGAGAACGAGGAGACATGAACGTGCATCCATGTATGCAGGCGAGAAGGGAAGGAGCATTGGTCATGCATCCCTGCATGAGGGTGAGACAGGGAGGAGATAAAATCCCTGTATGAAGCCAAGAGAACGAGGCGGCATGAACATGCATCCTTGTATGCAGGTGTGACATGGAGTCATCATGAACATGCATCCCTTTATAAGGACATAACATGGAGGACGCATGAACATGAATGCCTGAATTTTATGGTGGTGGCCTTCGGGTGATTTGGCACGTGCAATTGGTGAAGAGCACTTCTCCTGCGCAAAAAAATAAATGTACTATTAGCACCCCGGAGGGAGCCTCTGCACTTCTTATAGGGAGAAAACTCTGCAATGGAAGGGGACAGGGTCAATAACAGCTGTAAACTCTCACAAGACCATCACTGCTCTCACACTTTCCTGCTCTCAGGCTGGCGGGCCATTATCGGCCCTGGCTGCCGCACCATTGCCAGGTTTGTGTAACTGTATTATTTCTAATTGGCTCCACTTTGATGACTTTCATTTGGATTCTGACTTGATTATTGAGATCTTAAATAAGTGACTGGGGATTAGGTGTCCACTTATTCTCATGGATAACATCACAACCAACCTTTAATTCAAACATGAGTCATGACATCACAGATGGAGTACAGCTTATGATAGAGGTGGAACGTCACATTGTAGCAGCCCAAGTAGCTCGCTGTGATCGTATAGTGGTTAGTACTCTGCGTTGTGGCCGCAGCAACCTCGGTTCGAATCCGAGTCACAGCATTGCGGTGAGGCAATGTCACGGCAGTTGGGCAGATATTTTAGAATTTCCATTAATACATTGGCAATCTCTGTGGAGGACTGAAACAATTCGATATGTCCTGTTACTGTTATGAACCTTTTGTTTCTTTAATGCTCTTTGCACACTTTTTCATCGGGTGACTGTAATGTATTTCAACCAAATCTAATTAAGAGCGCATTATGTGGTGACATTTGCAGTACATGAAACATTATAACACTGCCATTTACGTCAATAACCACTAGCTTGATTACGACATATGTATTGCAGCGACAGTATTTCCCAGTTACAAATGGGAATAAAAACAACATCCGCGAGGGATTGAACCAACAACATTTAACTGATGTTGCCAATGGAGCGCGTTACAGAGAGCGCGATGTCCCGCCTTTACAGTCACACGCTGATGATAATACAGATGTTTAAATAAACAGGCATATCTGTGGACTTGTGGTCTTTCTACATTGGGACTCATAGTCTAGTCCTAGGCTAGTGTAGGCACTGGCGTATCTTTTAGTGGAATGAGAGGCATTCTGTAGTCGCGTGAAAGGACCTTTCAAGTCAATCTGATCTGTATTGTCCTGTGAAAAAAAGCGTTCTTAGACACAGTGAGGAGTTTTTGGGGATAATGGGAAAATCATTTCCAACTAAATGACAGGAATTTCTTAGTCCAATCATGAGGTGTGCTAGGCTTTTTTATACTGTGGCGGAAAGAGAGACAGTATAACAGTCATTATAAATAAAGGGCCAAGGAAGTGACAGTTTATGGAAGGAACAATTTGCACATAGTTTTAGAATGTGGTCAGGAGGAGGACAATTGCTTACACATATGAAACATTAGAAGGTAGACATTATGGAAGCACATATATTTCTTTATTTTTATTGTATTTGGGGAGAGGGGGTTAATATAGCACGTCCAATGTGGAAAAGTGCTTTCCATAGCACCTTGCAGGTGGGCGACATCTAGAGCTGTGCAGTAGCCACCCATGCCCCAGACGTCAAAGAGAACAAGAAGTTACACATGTTGGAAGTGAGGGTGAGACATTGAGGAGATATGATCCCCGTATGAAGCCGAGAGAAGGAGGAGGCGTGAACTTGCATCCATGTATGCAGGCGAGAAGGGAAGGAGCATTGGTCATGCATCCCTGCATGAGGGTGAGACAGGGAGGAGATATGATCCCCGTATGAAGCCGAGAGAAGGAGGAGGCGTGAACGTGCATCCATGTATGCGGGCGAGACAGGAAGGAGCGTTGGTCATGCATCCCTGCATGAGGGTGAGACAGGGAGGAGATATGATCCCCTTTTGAAGCCGAGAGAAGGAGGAGGCGTGAACGTGCATCCATGTATGCAGGCGAGAAGGGAAGGAGCATTGGTCATGCATCCCTGCATGAGGGTGAGACAGGGAGGAGATATGATCCCCGTATGAAGCCGAGAGAAGGAGGAGGCGTGAACGTGCATCCATGTATGCGGGCGAGACAGGAAGGACCATTGGTCATGCATCCCTGCATGAGGGTGAGACAGGGAGGAGATATGATCCCCGTATGAAGCCGAGAGAAGGAGGAGGCGTGAACGTGCATCCATGTATGCGGGCGAGACGGGAAGGAGCATTGGGCATGCATCCCTTCCTGAGGGTGAGACAGGGAGGAGATAAAATCCCCGTATGAAGCCGAGAGAACGAGAAGACATGAACGTGCATCCATGTATGCGGACGAGAAGGGAAGGAGCATTGGTCATGCATCCCTGCATGAGGGTGAGACAGGGAGGAGATAAAATCCCTGTATGAAGCCAAGAGAACGAGGCGGCATGAACATGCATCCTTGTATGCAGGTGTGACATGGGGTCATCATGAACATGCATCCCTTTATAAGGACATAACATGGAGGACGCATGAACATGAATGCCTGAATTTTTTGGTGGTGGCCTTCGGGTGATTTGGCACGTGCAATTGGTGAAGAGCACTTCTCCTGCGCAAAAAATAAATGTACTATTAGCACCCTGGAGGGAGCCTCTGCACTTCTTATAGGGAGAAAACTCTGCAATCAAAGGGGACAGGGTCAATAACAGCTGTAAACTCTCACAAGACCATCACTGCTCTCACACTTTCCTGCTCTCAGGCTGGCGGGCCATTATCGGCCCTGGCTGCCGCACCATTGCCAGGTTTGTGTAACTATATTATTTCTAATTGGCTCCACTTTGATGACTTTCATTTGGATTCTGACTTGATTATTGAGATCTTAAATAAGTGACTGGGGATCAGGTGTCCACTTATTCTCATGGATAACATCACAACCAACCTTTAATTCAAACATGAGTCATGACATCACAGATGGAGTACAGCTTATGATAGAGGTGGAACGTCACATTGTAGCAGCCCAAGTAGCTCGCCGTGATCGTATAGTGGTTAGTACTCTGCGTTGTGGCCGCAGCAACCTCGGTTCGAATCCGAGTCACGGCATTGCGGTGAGGCAATGTCACGACAGTTGGGCAGATATTTTAGAATTTCCATTAATACATTGGCAATCTCTGTGGAGGACTGAAACAATTCGATATGTCCTGTTACTGTTATGAACCTTTTGTTTCTTTAATGCTCTTTGCACACTTTTTCATCGGTTGACTGTAATGTATTTCAACCAAATCTAATTAAGAGCGCATTATGTGGTGACATTTGCAGTACATGAAACATTATAACACTGCCATTTACGTCAATAACCACTAGCTTGATTAAGACATATGTATTGCAGCGGCAGTATTTCCCAGTTACAAATGGGAATAAAAACAACATCCGCGAGGGATTGAACCAACGACATTTAACTGATGTTGCCAATGGAGCGCGTTACAGAGAGCGCGAGGTCCCGCCTTTACAGTCACACGCTGATGATAATACAGATGTTTAAATAAACAGGCATATCTGTGGACTTGTGGTCTTTCTACATTGGGACTCATAGTCTAGTCCTAGGCTATTGTAGGCACTGGCGTATCTTTTAGTGGAATGAGAGGCATTCTGTAGTCGCGTGAAAGGACCTTTCAAGTCAATCTGATCTGTATTGTCCTGTGAAAAAAAGCATTCTTAGACACAGTGAGGAGTTTTTGGGGATAATGGGAAAATCATTTCCAACTAAATGACAGGAATTTCTTAGTCCAATCATGAGGTGTGCTAGGCTTTTTTATACTGTGGCGGAAAGAGAGAGAGTATAACAGTCATTATAAATAAAGGGCCAAGGAAGTGACAGTTTATGGAAGGAGCAATTTGCACATAGTTTTAGAATGTGGTCAGGAGGAGGACAATGTGCTTACACATATGAAACATTAGAAGGTAGACATTATGGAAGCACATATATTTCTTTATTTTTATTGTATTTGGGGAGAGGGGGTTAATATAGCACGTCCAATGTGGAAAAGTGCTTTCCATAGCACCTTGCAGGTGGGCGACATCTAGAGCTGTGCAGTAGCCACCCATGCCCCAGACGTCAAAGAGAACAAGAAGTTACACATGTTGGAAGTGAGGGTGAGACATTGAGGAGATATGATCCCCGTATGAAGCCGAGAGAAGGAGGAGGCGTGAACGTGCATCCATATATGCAGGCGAGAAGGGAAAGAGCATTGGTCATGCATCCCTGCATGAGGGTGAGACAGGGAGGAGATATGATCCCCGTATGAAGCCGAGAGAAGGAGGAGGCGTGAACATGCATCCATGTATGCGGGTGAGACAGGAAGGAGCATTGGTCATGCATCCCTGCATGAGGGTGAGACAAGGAGGAGATATGATCCCCGTATGAAGCCGAGAGAAGGAGGAGGCGTGAACGTGCATCCATGTATGCAGGCGAGAAGGGAAGGAGCATTGGTCATGCATCCCTGCATGAGGGTGAGACAGGGAGGAGATATGATCCCCGTATGAAGCCGAGAGAAGGAGGAGGCGTGAACGTGCATCCATGTATGCGGGCGAGACAGGAAGGAGCATTGGTCATGCATCCCTGCATGAGGGTGAGACAGGGAGGAGATATGATCCCCCTATGAAGCCGAGAGAAGGAGGAGGCGTGAACGTGCATCCATGTATGCGGGCGAGACGGGAAGGAGCATTGGTCATGCATCCCTTCCTGAGGGTGAGACAGGGAGGAGATAAAATCCCCGTATGAAGCCGAGAGAACGAGGAGACATGAACGTGCATCCATGTATGCGGGCGAGAAGGGAAGGAGCATTGGTCATGCATCCCTGCATGAGGGTGAGACAGGGAGGAGATAAAATCCCTGTATGAAGCCAAGAGAACGAGGCGGCATGAACATGCATCCTTGTATGCAGGTGTGACATGGAGTCATCATGAACATGCATCCCTTTATAAGGACATAACATGGAGGACGCATGAACATGAATGCCTGAATTTTATGGTGGTGGCCTTCGGGTGATTTGGCACGTGCAATTGGTGAAGAGCACTTCTCCTGCGCAAAAAAATAAATGTACTATTAGCACCCCGGAGGGAGCCTCTGCACTTCTTATAGGGAGAAAACTCTGCAATGGAAGGGGACAGGGTCAATAACAGCTGTAAACTCTCACAAGACCATCACTGCTCTCACACTTTCCTGCTCTCAGGCTGGCGGGCCATTATCGGCCCTGGCTGCCGCACCATTGCCAGGTTTGTGTAACTGTATTATTTCTAATTGGCTCCACTTTGATAACTTTCATTTGGATTCTGACTTGATTATTGAGATCTTAAATAAGTGACTGGGGATCAGGTGTCCACTTATTCTCATGGATAACATCACAACCAACCTTTAATTCAAACATGAGTCATGACATCACAGATGGAGTACAGCTTATGATAGAGGTGGAACGTCACATTGTAGCAGCCCAAGTGTCACATTGTAGCAGCCCAAATATCTCGCCGTGATCGTATAGTGGTTAGTACTCTGCGTTGTGGCCTCAGCAACCTGGGTTCGAATCCGAGACACGGCATTGCGGTGAGGCAATGTCACGGCAGTTGGGCAGATATTTTAGAATTTCCATTAATACATTGGCAATCTCTGTGGAGGACTGAAACAATTCGATATGTCCTGTTACTGTTATGAACCTTTTGTTTCTTTAATGCTCTTTGCACACTTTTTCATCGGGTGACTGTAATGTATTTCAACCAAATCTAATTAAGAGCGCATTATGTGGTGACATTTGCAGTACATGAAACATTATAACACTGCCATTTACGTCAATAACCACTAGCTTGATTAAGACATATGTATTGCAGCGACAGTATTTCCCAGTTACAAATGGGAATAAAAACAACATCCGCAAGGGATTGAACCAACGACATTTAACTGATGTTGCCAATGGAGCGCGTTACAGAGAGCGCGAGGTCCCGCCTTTACAGTCACACGCTGATGATAATACAGATGTTTAAATAAACAGGCATATCTGTGGACTTGTGGTCTTTCTACATTGGGACTCATAGTCTAGTCCTAGGCTATTGTAGGCACTGGCGTATCTTTTAGTGGAATGAGAGGCATTCTGTAGTCGCGTGAAAGGACCTTTCAAGTCAATCTGATCTGTATTGTCCTGTGAAAAAAAGCGTTCTTAGACACAGTGAGGAGTTTTTAGGGATAATGGGAAAATAATTTCCAACTAAATGACAGGAATTTCTTAGTCCAATCATGAGGTGTGCTAGGCTTTTTTATACTGTGGCGGAAAGAGAGAGAGTATAACAGTCATTATAAATAAAGGGCCAAGGAAGTGACAGTTTATGGAAGGAACAATTTGCACATAGTTTTAGAATGTGGTCAGGAGGAGGGCAATGTGCTTACACATATGAAACATTAGAAGGTAGACATTATGGAAGCACATATATTTCTTTATTTTTATTGTATTTGGGGAGAGGGGGTTAATATAGCACGTCCAATGTGGAAAAGTGCTTTCCATAACACCTTGCAGGTGGGCGACACCTAGAGCTGTGCAGTAGCCACCCATGCCCCAGACGTCAAAGAGAACAAGAAGTTACACATGTTGGAAGTGAGGGTGAGACATTGAGGAGATATGATCCCCGTATGAAGCCGAGAGAAGGAGGAGGCGTGAACGTGCATCCATGTATGCAGGCGAGAAGGGAAGGAGCATTGGTCATGCATCCCTGCATGAGGGTGAGACAGGGAGGAGATATGATCCCCGTATGAAGCCGAGAGAAGGAGGAGGCGTGAACGTGCATCCATGTATGCGGGCGAGACAGGAAGGAGCGTTGGTCATGCATCCCTGCATGAGGGTGAGAAAGGGAGGAGATATGATCCCCGTATGAAGCCGAGAGAAGGAGGAGGCGTGAACGTGCATCCATGTATGCAGGCGAGAAGGGAAGGAGCATTGGTCATGCATCCCTGCATGAGGGTGAGACAGGGAGGAGATATGATCCCCGTATGAAGCCGAGAGAAGGAGGAGGCGTGAACGTGCATCCATGTATGCGGGCGAGACAGGAAGGAGCATTGGTCATGCATCCCTGCATGAGGGTGAGACAGGGAGGAGATATGATCCCTGTATGAAGCCGAGAGAAGGAGGAGGCATGAACGTGCATCCATGTATGCGGGCGAGACGGGAAGGAGCATTGGTCATGCATCCCTTCCTGAGGGTGAGACAAGGAGGAGATAAAATCCCCATATGAAGCAGAGAGAACGAGGAGACATGAACGTGCATCCATGTATGCGGGCGAGAAGGTAAGGAGCATTGGTCATGCATCCCTGCATGAGGGTGAGACAGGGAGGAGATAAAATCCCTGTATGAAGCCAAGAGAATGAGGCGGCATGAACATGCATCCTTGTATGCAGGTGTGACATGGAGTCATCATGAACATGCATCCCTTTATAAGGACATAACATGGAGGACGCATGAACATGAATGCCTGAATTTTATGGTGGTGGCCTTCGGGTGATTTGGCACGTGCAATTGGTGAAGAGCACTTCTCCTGCGCAAAAAAATAAATTTACTATTAGCACCCCGGAGGGAGCCTCTGCACTTCTTACAGGGAGAAAACTCTGCAATGGAAGGGGACAGGGTCAATAACAGCTGTAAACTCTCATAAGACCATCACTGCTCTCACACTTTCCTGCTCTCAGGCTGGCGGGCCATTATCGGCCCTGGCTGCCGCACCATTGTCAGGTTTGTGTAACTATATTATTTCTAATTGGCTCCACTTTGATGACTTTCATTTGGATTCTGACATGATTATTGAGATCTTAAATAAGTGACTGGGGATCAGGTGTCCACTTATTCTCATGGATAACATCACAACCAACCTTTAATTCAAACATGAGTCATGACATCACAGATGGAGTACAGCTTATGATAGAGGTGGAACGTCACATTGTAGCAGCCCAAGTAGCTCGCCGTGATCGTATAGTGGTTAGTACTCTGCGTTGTGGCCGCAGCAACCTCGGTTTGAATCCGAGACACGGCATTGCGGTGAGGCAATGTCACGGCAGTTGGGCAGATATTTTAGAATTTCCATTAATACATTGGCAATCTCTGTGGAGGACTGAAACAATTCGATATGTCCTGTTACTGTTATGAACCTTTTGTTTCTTTAATGCTCTTTGCACACTTTTTCATCGGGTGACTGTAATGTATTTCAACCAAATCTAATTAAGAGCGCATTATGTGGTGACATTTGCAGTACATGAAACATTATAACACTGCCATTTACGTCAATAACCACTAGCTTGATTAAGACATATGTATTGCAGCGACAGTATTTCCCAGTTACAAATGGGAATAAAAACAACATCCGCGAGGGATTGAACCAACGACATTTAACTGATGTTGCCAATGGAGCGCGTTACAGAGAGCGCGAGGTCCCGCCTTTACAGTCACACGCTGATGATAATACAGATGTTTAAATAAACAGGCATATCTGTGGACTTGTGGTCTTTCTACATTGGGACTCATAGTCTAGTCCTAGGCTATTAGTAGGCACTGGCGTATCTTTTAGTGGAATGAGAGGCATTCTGTAGTCGCGTGAAAGGACCTTTCAAGTCAATCTGATCTGTATTGTCCTGTGAAAAAAAGCGTTCTTAGACACAGTGAGGAGTTTTTGGGGATAATGGGAAAATCATTTCCAACTAAATGACTGGAATTTCTTAGTCCAATCATGAGGTGTGCTAGGCTTTTTTATACTGTGGCGGAAAGAGAGACAGTATAACAGTCATTATAAATAAAGGGCCAAGGAAGTGACAGTTTATGGAAGGAACAATTTGCACATAGTTTTAGAATGTGGTCAGGAGGAGGACAATGTGCTTACACATATGAAACATTAGAAGGTAGACATTATGGAAGCACATATATTTCTTTATTTTTATTGTATTTGGGGAGAGGGGGTTAATATAGCACGTCCAATGTGGAAAAGTGCTTTCCATAGCACCTTGCAGGTGGGCGACATCTAGAGCTGTGCAGTAGCCACCCATGCCCCAGACGTGAAAGAGAACAAGAAGTTACACATGTTGGAAGTGAGGGTGAGACATTGAGGAGATATGATCCCCATATGAAGCCGAGAGAAGGAGGAGGCGTGAACGTGCATCCATGTATGCAGGCGAGACAGGAAGGAGCATTGGTCATGCATCCCTGCATGAGGGTGAGACAGGAAGGAGATATGATCCCCGTATGAAGCCGAGAGAAGGAGGAGGCGTGAACGTGCATCCATGTATGCAGGCGAGAAGGGAAGGAGCATTGGTCATGCATCCCTGCATGAGGGTGAGACAGGGAGGAGATATGATCCCTGTATGAAGCCGAGAGAAGGAGGAGGCGTGAACATGCATCCATGTATGCGGGCGAGACAGGAAGGAGCATTGGTCATGCATCCCTGCATGAGGGTGAGACAGGGAGGAGATATGATCCCCGTATGAAGCCGAGAGAAGGAGGAGGCGTGAACGTGCATCCATGTATGCAGGCGAGACGGGAAGGAGCATTGGTCATGCATCCCTTCCTGAGGGTGAGACAGGGAGGAGATAAAATCCCCGTATGAAGCCGAGAGAACGAGGAGACATGAACGTGCATCCATGTATGCGGGCGAGAAGGGAAGGAGCATTGGTCATGCATCCCTGCATGAGGGTGAGACAGGGAGGAGATAAAATCCCTGTATGAAGCCAATAGAACGAGGCGGCATGAACATGCATCCATGTATGCAGGTGTGACATGGAGTCATCATGAACATGCATCCCTTAATAAGGACATAACATGCGGGCGAGAAGGGAAGGAGCATTGGTCATGCATCCCTGCATGAGGGTGAGACAGGGAGGAGATAAAATCCCTGTATGAAGCCAATAGAACGAGGCGGCATGAACATGCATCCATGTATGCAGGTGTGACATGGAGTCATCATGAACATGCATCCCTTAATAAGGACATAACATGAAGGACGCATGAACATGAATGCCTGAATTTTATGGTGGTGGCCTTCGGGTGATTTGGCACGTGCAATTGGTGAAGAGCACTTCTCCTGCACAAAAAAATAAATGTACTATTAGCACCCCGGAGGGAGCCTCTGCACTTCTTATAGGGAGAAATCTCTGCAATGGAAGGGGACAGGGTCAATAACAGCTGTAAACTCTCACAAGACCATCACTGCTCTCACACTTTCCTGCTCTCAGGCTGGCGGGCCATTATCGGCCCTGGCTGCCGCACCATTGCCAGGTTTGTGTAACTATATTATTTCTAATTGGCTCCACTTTGATGACTTTCATTTGGATTCTGACTTGATTATTGAGATCTTAAATAAGTGACTGGGGATCAGGTGTCCACTTATTCTCATGGATAACATCACAACCAACCTTTAATTCAAACATGAGTCATGACATCACAGATGGAGTACAGCTTATGATAGAGGTGGAACGTCACATTGTAGCAGCCCAAGTAGCTCGCCGTGATCATATAGTGGTTAGTACTCTGCGTTGTGGCCGCAGCAACCTCGGTTCGAATCCGAGTCACGGCATTGCAGTGAGGCAATGTCACGGCAGTTGGGCAGATATTTTAGAATTTCCATTAATACATTGGCAATCTCTGTGGAGGACTGAAACAATTCGATATGTCCTGTTACTGTTATGAACCTTTTGTTTCTTTAATGCTCTTTGCACACTTTTTCATCGGGTGACTGTAATGTATTTCAACCAAATCTAATTAAGAGCGCATTATGTGGTGACATTTGCAGTACATGAAACATTATAACACTGCCATTTACGTCAATAACCACTAGCTTGATTAAGACATATGTATTGCAGCGACAGTATTTCCCAGTTACAAATGGGAATAAAAACAACATCCGCGAGGGATTGAACCAACGACATTTAACTGATGTTGCCAATGGAGCGCGTTACAGAGAGCGTGAGGTCCCGCCTTTACAGTCACACGCTGATGATAATACAGATGTTTAAATAAACAGGCATATCTGTGGACTTGTGGTCTTTCTACATTGGGACTCATAGTCTAGTCCTAGGCTATTGTAGGCACTGGCGTATCTTTTAGTGGAATGAGAGGCATTCTGTAGTCGCGTGAAAGGACCTTTCAAGTCAATCTGATCTGTATTGTCCTGTGAAAAAAAGCGTTCTTAGACACAGTGAGGAGTTTTTGGGGATAATGGGAAAATCATTTCCAACTAAATGACAGGAATTTCTTAGTCCAATCATGAGGTGTGCTAGGCTTTTTTATACTGTGGCGGAAAGAGAGACAGTATAACAGTCATTATAAATAAAGGGCCAAGGAAGTGACAGTTTATGGAAGGAACAATTTGCACATAGTTTTAGAATGTGGTCAGGAGGAGGACAATGTGCTTACACATATGAAACATTAGAAGGTAGACATTATGGAAGCACATATATTTCTTTATTTTTATTGTATTTGGGGAGAGGGGGTTAATATAGCACGTCCAATGTGAAAAAGTGCTTTCCATAGCACCTTGCAGGTGGGCGACATCTAGAGCTGTGCAGTAGCCACCTATGCCCCAGACGTGAAAGAGAACAAGAAGTTACACATGTTGGAAGTGAGGGTGAGACATTGAGGAGATATGATCCCCGTATGAAGCCGAGAGAAGGAGGAGGCGTGAACGTGCATCCATGTATGCAGGCGAGAAGGGAAGGAGCATTGGTCATGCATCCCTGCATGAGGGTGAGACAGGGAGGAGATATCATCCCCGTATGAAGCCGAGAGAAGGAGGAGGCGTGAACGTGCATCCATGTATGCGGGCGAGACAGGAAGGAGCATTGGTCATGCCTCCCTGCATGAGGGTGAGACAGGGAGGAGATATGATCCCCGTATGAAGCCGTGAGAAGGAGGAGGCGTGAACGTGCATCCATGTATGCAGGCGAGAAGGGAAGGAGCATTGGTCATGCATCCCTGCATGAGGGTGAGACAGGGAGGAGATATGATCCCCGTATGAAGCCGAGAGAAGGAGGAGGCGTGAACGTGCATCCATGTATGCGGGCGAGACAGGAAGGAGCATTGGTCATGCATCCCTGCATGAGGGTGAGACAGGGAGGAGATATGATCCCCGTATGAAGCCGAGAGAAGGAGGAGGCGTGAACGTGCATCCATGTATGTGGGCGAGACGGGAAGGAGCATTGGTCATGCATCCCTTCCTGAGGGTGAGACAGGGAGGAGATAAAATCCCTGTATGAAGCCGAGAGAACGAGGAGACATGAACGTGCATCCATGTATGCGGGCGAGAAGGGAAGGAGCATTGGTCATGCATCCCTGCATGAGGGTGAGACAGGGAGGAGATAAAATCCCTGTATGAAGCCAAGAGAACGAGGCGGCATGAACATGCATCCTTGTATGCAGGTGTGACATGGAGTCATCATGAACATGCATCCCTTTATAAGGACATAACATGGAGGACGCATGAACATGAATGCCTGAATTTTTTGGTGGTGGCCTTTGGGTGATTTGGCACGTGCAATTGGTGAAGAGCACTTCTCCTGCGCAAAAAAATAAATGTACTATTAGCACCCCGGAGGGAGCCTCTGCACTTCTTATAGGGAGAAAACTCTGCAATGGAAGGGGACAGGGTCAATAACAGCTGTAAACTCTCACAAGACCATCACTGCTCTCACACTTTCCTGCTCTCAGGCTGGCGGGCCATTATCGGCCCTGGCTGCCGCACCATTGCCAGGTTTGTGTAACTATATTATTTCTAATTGGCTCCACTTTGATGACTTTCATTTGGATTCTGACTTGATTATTGAGATCTTAAATAAGTGACTGGGGATCAGGTGTCCACCTATTCTCATGGATAACATCACAACCAACCTTTAATTCAAACATGAGTCATGACATCACAGATGGAGTACAGCTTATGATAGAGGTGGAACGTCACATTGTAGCAGCCCAAGTAGCTCGCCGTGATCGTATAGTGGTTAGTACTCTGCGTTGTGGCCGCAGCAACCTCGGTTGGAATCCGAGTCACGGCATTGCGGTGAGGCTATGTCACGGCAGTTGGGCAGATATTTTAGAATTTCCATTAATACATTGGCAATCTCTGTGGAGGACTGAAACAATTCGATATGTCCTGTTACTGTTATGAACCTTTTGTTTCTTTAATGCTCTTTGCACACTTTTTCATCGGGTGACTGTAATGTATTTCAACCAAATCTAATTAAGAGCGCATTATGTGGTGACATTTGCAGTACATGAAACATTATAACACTGCCATTTACGTCAATAACCACTAGCTTGATTAAGACATATGTATTGCAGCGACAGTATTTCCCAGTTACAAATGGGAATAAAAACAACATCCGCGAGGGATTGAACCAACGACATTTAACTGATGTTGCCAATGGAGCGTGTTACAGAGAGCGCGAGGTCCCGCCTTTACAGTCACACGCTGATGATAATACAGATGTTTAAATAAACAGGCATATCTGTGGACTTGTGGTCTTTCTACATTGGGACTCATAGTCTAGTCCTAGGCTATTGTAGGCACTGGCGTATCTTTTAGTGGAATGAGAGGCATTCTGTAGTCGCGTGAAAGGACCTTTCAAGTCAATCTGATCTGTATTGTCCTGTGAAAAAAAGCGTTCTTAGACACAGTGAGGAGTTTTTGGGGATAATGGGAAAATCATTTCCAACTAAATGACAGGAATTTCTTAGTCCAATCATGAGGTGTGCTAGGCTTTTTTATACTGTGGCGGAAAGAGAGACAGTATAACAGCCATTATAAATAAAGGGCCAAGGAAGTGACAGTTTATGGAAGGAACAATTTGCACATAGTTTTAGAATGTGGTCAGGAGGAGGACAATGTGCTTACACATATGAAACATTAGAAGGTAGACATTATGGAAGCACATATATTTCTTTATTTTTATTGTATTTGGGGAGAGGGGGTTAATATAGCACGTCCAATGTGGAAAAGTGCTTTCCATAGCACCTTGCAGGTGGGCGACATCTAGAGCTGTGCAGTAGCCACCCATGCCCCAGACGTCAAAGAGAACAAGAAGTTACACATGTTGGAAGTGAGGGTGAGACATTGAGGAGATATGATCCCCGTATGAAGCCGAGAGAAGGAGGAGGCGTGAACGTGCATCCATGTATGCAGGCGAGAAGGGAAGGAGCATTGGTCATGCATCCCTGCATGAGGGTGAGACAGGGAGGAGATATGATCCCCGTATGAAGCCGAGAGAAGGAGGAGGCGTGAACGTGCATCCATGTATGCGGGCGAGACAGGAAGGAGCATTGGTCATGCATCCCTGCATGAGGGTGAGACAGGGAGGAGATATGATCCCCGTATGAAGCCGAGAGAAGGAGGAGGCGTGAACGTGCATCCATGTATGCAGGCGAGAAGGGAAGGAGCATTGGTCATGCATCCCTGCATAAGGGTGAGACAGGGAGGAGATATGATCCCCGTATGAAGCCGAGAGAAGGAGGAGGCGTGAACGTGCATCCATGTATGCGGGCGAGACAGGAAGGAGCATTGGTCATGCATCCCTGCATGAGGGTGGGACAGGGAGGAGATATGATCCCCGTATGAAGCCGAGAGAAGGAGGAGGCATGAACGTGCATCCATGTATGCGGGCGAGAAGGGAAGGAGCATTGGTCATGCATCCCTGCATGAGGGTGAGACAGGGTGGAGATATGATCCCTGTATGAAGCCGAGAGAAGGAGGAGGCGTGAACGTGCATCCATGTATGCGGGCGAGACAGGAAGCAGCATTGGTCATGCATCCCTGCATGAGGGTGAGACAGGGAGGAGATATGATCCCCGTATGAAGCCGAGAGAAGGAGGAGGCGTGAACGTGCATCCATGTATGCAGGCGAGACGGGAAGGAGCATTGGTCATGCATCCCTTCCTGAGGGTGAGACAGGGAGGAGATATAATCCCCGTATGAAGCCGAGAGAACGAGGAGACATGAACGTGCATCCATGTATGCGGGCGAGAAGGGAAGGAGCATTGGCCATGCATCCCTGCATGAGGGTGAGACAGGGAGGAGATAAAATCCCTGTATGAAGCCAAGAGAACGAGGCGGCATGAACATGCATCCTTGTATGCAGGTGTGACATGGAGTCATCATGAACATGCATCCCTTTATAAGGACATAACATGGAGGACGCATGCACATGAATGCCTGAATTTTATGGTGGTGGCCTTCGGGTGATTTGGCACGTGCAATTGGTGAAGAGCACTTCTCCTGCGCAAAAAAATAAATGTACTATTAGCACCCCGGAGGGAGCCTCTGTACTTCCTACAGGGAGAAAACTCTGCAATGGAAGGGGACAGGGTCAATAACAGCTGTAAACTCTCACAAGACCATCACTGCTCTCACACTTTCCTGCTCTCAGGCTGGCGGGCCATTATCGGCCCTGGCTGCCGCACCATTGCCAGGTTTGTGTAACTATATTATTTCTAATTGGCTCCACTTTGATGACTTTCATTTGGATTCTGACTTGATTATTGAGATCTTAAATAAGTGACTGGGGATCAGGTGTCCACTTATTCTCATGGATAACATCACAACCAACCTTTAATTCAAACATGAGTCATGACATCACAGGTGGAGTACAGCTTATGACAGAGGTGGAACGTCACATCGTAGTAGCCCAAGTAGCTCGCCGTGATAGTATAGTGGTTAGTACTCTGCGTTGTGGCCGCAGCAACCTCGGTTCGCACGGCATTGCGGTGAGGCAATGTCACAGCAGTTGGGCAGATATTTTAGAATTTCCATTAATACATTGGCAATCTCTGTGGAGGACTGAAACAATTCGATATGTCCTGTTACTGTTATGAACCTTTTGTTTCTTTAATGCTCTTTGCACACTTTTTCATCGGGTGACTGTAATGTATTTCAACCAAATCTAATTAAGAGCGCATTATGTGGTGACATTTGCATTACATGAAACATTATAACACTGCCATTTACGTCAATAACCACTAGCTTGATTAAGACATATGTATTGCAGCAACAGTATTTCCCAGTTACAAATGGGAATAAAAACAACATCCGCGAGGGATTGAACCAACAACATTTAACTGATGTTGCCAATGGAGCGCGTTACAGAGAGCGCGAGGTCCCGCCTTTACAGTCACACGCTGATGATAATACAGATGTTTAAATAAACAGGCATATCTGTGGACTTGTGGTCTTTTTACATTGGGACTCATAGTCTAGTCCTAGGCTATTGTAGGCACTGGCGTATCTTTTAGTGGAATGAGAGGCATTCTGTAGTCGCGTGAAAGGACCTTTCAAGTCAATCTGATCTGTATTGTCCTGTGAAAAAAAGCGTTCTTAGACACAGTGAGGAGTTTTTGGGGATAATGGGAAAATCATTTCCAACTAAATGACAGGAATTTCTTAGTCCAATCATGAGGTGTGCTAGGCTTTTTTATACTGTGGCGGAAAGAGAGAGAGTATAACAGTCATTATAAATAAAGGGCCAAGGAAGTGACAGTTTATGGAAGGAACAATTTGCACATAGTTTTAGAATGTGGTCAGGAGGAGGACAATGTGCTTACACATATAAAACATTAGAAGGTAGACATTATGGAAGCACATATATTTCTTTATTTTTATTGTATTTGGGGAGAGGGGGTTAATATAGCACGTCCAATGTGGAAAAGTGCTTTCCATAGCACCTTGCAGGTGGGCGACATCTAGAGCTGTGCAGTAGCCACCCATGCCCCAGACGTCAAAGAGAACAAGAAGTTACACATGTTGGAAGTGAGGGTGAGACATTGAGGAGATATTATCCCCGAATGAAGCCGAGAGAAGGAGGAGGCGTGAACGTGCCTCCATGTATGCAGGCGAGAAGGGAAGGAGCATTGGTCATGCATCCCTGCATGAGGGTGAGACAGGGAGGAGATATGATCCCCGTATGAAGCCGAGAGAAGGAGGAGGCGTGAACATGCATCCATGTATGCGGGCGAGACAGGAAGGAGCATTGGTCATGCATCCCTGCATGAGGGTGAGACAGGGAGGAGATATGATCCCCGTATGAAGCCGAGAGAAGGAGGAGGCGTGAACGTGCATCCATGTATGCAGGCGAGAAGGGAAGGAGCATTGGTCATGCATCCCTGCATGAGGGTGAGACAGGGAGGAGATATGATCCCTGTATGAAGCCGAGAGAAGGAGGAGGCGTGAACGTGCATCCATGTATGCGGGCGAGACAGGAAGGAGCATTGGTCATGCATCCCTGCATGAGGGTGAGACAGGGAGGAGATATGATCCCCGTATGAAGCCGAGAAAAGGAGGAGGCGTGAACGTGCATCCATGTATGCGGGCGAGAAGGGAAGGAGCATTGGTCATGCATCCCTTCCTGAGGGTGAGACAGGGAGGAGATAAAATCCCCGTATGAAGCCGAGAGAACGAGGAGACATGAACGTGCATCCATGTATGCGGGCGAGAAGGGAAGGAGCATTGGTCATGCATCCCTGCATGAGGGTGAGACAGGGAGGAGATAAAATCCCTGTATGAAGCCAAGAGAACGATGCGGCATGAACATGCATCCTTGTATGCAGGTGTGACATGGAGTCATCATGAACATGCATCCCTTTATAAGGACACAACATGGAGGACGCATGAACATGAATGCCTGAATTTTATGGTGGTGGCCTTCGGGTGATTTGGCACGTGCAATTGGTGAAGAGCACTTCTCCTGCGCAAAAAAATAAATGTACTATTAGCACCCCGGAGGGAGCCTCTGCACTTCTTATAGGGAGAAAACTCTGCAATGGAAGGGGACAGGGTCAATAACAGCTGTAAACTCTCAAAAGACCATCACTGCTCTCACACGTTCCTGCTCTCAGGCTGGCGGGCCATTATCGGCCCTGGCTGCCGCACCATTGCCAGGTTTGTGTAACTATATTATTTCTAATTGGCTCCACTTTGATGACTTTCATTTGGATTCTGACTTGATTATTGAGATCTTAAATAAGTGACTGGGGATCAGGTGTCCGCTTATTCTCATGGATAACATCACAACCAACCTTTAATTCAAACATGAGTCATGACATCACAGATGGAGTACAGCTTATGATAGAGGTGGAATGTCATATTGTAGCAGCCCAAGTAGCTCGCTGTGATCGTATAGTGGTTAGTACTCTGCGTTCGTACTCTGCGTTGTGGCCGCAGCAACCTCGGTTCGAATCCGAGTCACGGCATTGCAGTGAGGCAATGTCACGGCAGTTGGGCAGATATTTTAGAATTTCCATTAATACATTGGCAATCTCTGTGGAGGACTGAAACAATTCGATATGTCCTGTTACTGTTATGAACCTTTTGTTTCTTTAATGCTCTTTGCACACTTTTTCATCGGGTGACTGTAATGTATTTCAACCAAATCTAATTAAGAGCGCATTCTGTGGTGACATTTGCAGTACATGAAACATTATAGCACTGCCATTTACGTCAATAACCACTAGCTTG
Source organism: Ambystoma mexicanum (assembly GCF_040938575.1). Classification (NCBI taxonomy): domain Eukaryota; kingdom Metazoa; phylum Chordata; class Amphibia; order Caudata; family Ambystomatidae; genus Ambystoma; species Ambystoma mexicanum. The sequence goes on from NW_027182322.1 coordinate 4,147,421, forward strand.
ATTAAGACATATGTATTGCAGCGACAGTATTTCCCAGTTACAAATGGGAATAAAAACAACATCCGCGAGGGATTGAACCAACAACATTTAACTGATGTTGCCAATGGAGCGCGTTACAGAGAGCGCGAGGTCCCGCCTTTACAGTCACACGCTGATGATAATACAGATGTTTAAATAAACAGGCATATCTGTGGACTTGTGGTCTTTCTACATTGGGACTCATAGTCTAGTGCTAGGCTATTGTAGGCACTGGCGTATCTTTTAGTGGAATGAGAGGCATTCTGTAGTCGCGTGAAAGGACCTTTCAAGTCAACCTGATCTGTATTGTCCTGTGAAAAAAAGCGTTCTTAGACACAGTGAGGAGTTTTTGGGGATAATGGGAAAATCATTTCCAACTAAATGACAGGAATTTCTTAGTCCAATCATGAGGTGTGCTAGGCTTTTTTATACTGTGGCAGAAGAGAGACAGTATAACAGTCATTATAAATAAAGGGCCAAGGAAGTGACAGTTTATGGAAGGAACAATTTGCACATAGTTTTAGAGAGTGGTCAGGAGGAGGTCAATGTGCTTACACATATGAAACATTAGAAGGTAGACATTATGGAAGCACATATATTTCTTTATTTTTATTGTATTTGGGGAGAGGGGGTTAATATAGCACGTCCAATGTGGAAAAGTGCTTTCCATAGCACCTTGCAGGTGGGCGACATCTAGAGCTGTGCAGTAGCCACCCATGCCCCAGACGTCAAAGAGAACAAGAAGTTACACATGTTGGAAGTGAGGGTGAGACATTGAGGAGATATGATCCCCGTATGAAGCCGAGAGAAGGAGGAGGCGTGAACATGCATCCATGTATGCAGGCGAGAAGGGAAGGAGCATTGGTCATGCATCCCTGCATGAGGGTGAGACAGGGAGGAGATATGATCCCTGTATGAAGCTGAGAGAAGGAGGAGGCGTGAACGTGCATCCATGTATGCGGGCGAGACGGGAAGGAGCATTGGTCATGCATCCCTTCCTGAGGGTGAGACAGGGAGGAGATAAAATCCCCGTATGAAGCCGAGAGAACGAGGAGACATGAACGTGCATCCATGTATGCGGGCGAGACAGGAAGGAGCATTGGTCATGCATCCCTGCATGAGGGTGAGACAGGGAGGAGATATGATCCCCGTATGAAGCCGAGAGAAGGAGGAGGCGTGAACGTGCATCCATGTATGCAGGCGAGAAGGGAAGGAGCATTGGTCATGCATCCCTGCATGAGGGTGAGACAGGGAGGAGATATGATCCCTGTATGAAGCTGAGAGAAGGAGGAGGCGTGAACGTGCATCCATGTATGCGGGCGAGACGGAAAGGAGCATTGGTCATGCATCCCTTCCTGAGGGTGAGACAGGGAGGAGATAAAATCCCCGTATGAAGCCGAGAGAACGAGGAGACATGAACGTGCATCCATGTATGCGGGCGAGAAGGGAAGGAGCATTGGTCATGCATCCCTGCATGAGGGTGAGACAGGGAGGAGATAAAATCCCTGTATGAAGCCAAGAGAACGAGGCGGCATGAACATGCATCCTTGTATGCATGTGTGACATGGAGTCATCATGAACATGCATCCCTTTATAAGGACATAACATGGAGGACGCATGAACATGAATGCCTGAATTTTATGGTGGTGGCCTTCGGGTGATTTGGCATGTGCAATTGGTGAAGAGCACTTCTCCTGCGCAAAAAAATAAATGTACTATTAGCACCCCGGAGGGAGCCTCTGCACTTCTTATAGGGAGAAAACTCTGCAATGGAAGGGGACAGGGTCAATAACAGCTGTAAACTCTCACAAGACCATCACTGCTCTCACACTTTCCTGCTCTCAGGCTGGCGGGCCATTATCGGCCCTGGCTGCCGCACCATTGCCAGGTTTGTGTAACTATATTATTTCTAATTTGCTCCACTTTGATGACTTTCATTTGGATTCTGACTTGATTATTGAGATCTTAAATAAGTGACTGGGGATCAGGTGTCCACTTATTCTCATGGATAACATCACAACCAACCTTTAATTCAAACATGAGTCATGACATCACAGATGGAGTACAGCTTATGATAGTGGTGGAACGTCACATTGTAGAAGCCCAAGTAGCTCGCAGTGATATTATAGTGGTTAGTACTCTGCGTTGTGGCCGCAGCAACCTCGGTTCGAATCCGAGTCACGGCAATGTCACGGCAGTTGGGCAGATATTTTAGAATTTCCATTAATACATTGGCAATCTCTGTGGAGGACTGAAACAATTCGATATGTCCTGTTACTGTTATGAACCTTTTGTTTCTTTAATGCTCCTTGCACACTTTTTCATCGGGTGACTGTAATGTATTTCAACCAAATCTAATTAAGAGCGCATTATGTGGTGACATTTGCAGTACATGAAACATTATAACACTGCCATTTACGTCAATAACCACTAGCTTGATTAAGACATATGTATTGCAGCGACAGTATTTCCCAGTTACAAATGGGAATAAAAACAACATCCGCGAGGGATTGAACCAACGACATTTAACTGATGTTGCCAATGGAGCGCGTTACAGAGAGCGCGAGGTCCCGCCTTTACAGTCACACGCTGATGATAATACAGATGTTTAAATAAACAGGCATATCTGTGGACTTGTGGTCTTTCTACAATGGGACTCATAGTCTAGTCCTAGGCTATTGTAGGCACTGGCGTATCTTTTAGTGGAATGAGAGGCATTCTGTAGTCGCGTGAAAGGACCTTTCAAGTCAATCTGATCTGTATTGTCCTGTGAAAAAAAGCGTTCTTAGACACAGTGAGGAGTTTTTGGGGATAATGGGAAAATCATTTCCAACTAAATGACAGGAATTTCTTAGTCCAATCATGAGGTGTGCTAGGCTTTTTTATACTGTGGCGGAAAGAGAGACAGTATAACAGTCATTATAAATAAAGGGCCAAGGAAGTGACAGTTTATGGAAGGAACAATTTGCACATAGTTTTAGAATGTGGTCAGGAGGAGGACAATGTGCTTACACATATGAAACATTAGAAGGTAGACATTATGGAAGCACGTATATTTCTTTATTTTTATTGTATTTGGGGAGAGGGGGTTAAGATAGCACGTCCAATGTGGAAAAGTGCTTTCCATAGCACCTTGCAGGTGGGCGACATCTAGAGCTGTGCAGTAGCCACCCATGCCCCAGACGTGAAAGAGAACAAGAAGTTACACATGTTGGAAGTGAGGGTGAGACATTGAGGAGATATGATCCCCGTATGAAGCCGAGAGAAGGAGGAGGCGTGAACGTGCATCCATGTATGCAGGCGAGAAGGGAAGGAGCATTGGTCATGCATCCCTGCATGAGGGTGAGACAGGGAGGAGATATGATCCCCGTATGAAGCCGAGAGAAGGAGGAGGCGTGAACGTGCATCCATGTATGCGGGCGAGACAGGAAGGAGCATTGGTCATGCATCCCTGCATGAGGGTGAGACAGGGAGGAGATATGATCCCCGTATGAAGCCGAGAGAAGGAGGAGGCGTGAACGTGCATCCATGTATGCAGGCAAGAAGGGAAGGAGCATTGGTCATGCATCCCTGCATGAGGGTGAGACAGGGAGGAGATATGATCCCCGTATGAAGCCGAGAGAAGGAGGAGGCGTGAACGTGCATCCATGTATGCGGGCGAGACAGGAAGGAGCATTGGTCATGCATCCCTGCATGAGGGTGAGACAGGGAGGAGATATGATCCCCGTATGAAGCCGAGAGAAGGAGAAGGCGTGACCGTGCATCCATGTATGCGGGCGAGACGGAAAGGAGCATTGGTCATGCATCCCTTCCTGAGGGTGAGACAGGGAGGAGATAAAATCCCCGTATGAAGCCGAGAGAACGAGGAGACATGAACGTGCATCCATGTATGCGGGCGAGAAGGGAAGGAGCATTGGTCATGCATCCCTGCATGAGGGTGAGACAGGGAGGAGATAAAATCCCTGTATGAAGCCAAGAGAACGAGGCGGCATGAACATGCATCCTTGTATGCAGGTGTGACATGGAGTCATCATGAACATGCATCCCTTTATAAGGACATAACATGGAGGACGCATGAACATGAATGCCTGAATTTTTTGGTGGTGGCCTTCGGGTGATTTGGCACGTGCAATTGGTGAAGAGCACTTCTCCTGCGCAAAAAAATAAATGTACTATTAGCACCCCGGAGGGAGCCTCTGTACTTCTTATAGGGAGAAAACTCTGCAATGGAAGGGAACAGGGTCAATAACAGCTGTAAACTCTCACAAGACCATCACTGCTCTCACACTTTCCTGCTCTCAGGCTGGCGGGCCATTATCGGCCCTGGCTGCCGCACCATTGCCAGGTTTGTGTAACTATATTATTTCTAATTGGCTCCACTTTGATGACTTTCATTTGGATTCTGACTTGATTATTGAGATCTTAAATAAGTGACTGGGGATCAGGTGTCCACTTATTCTCATGGATAACATCACAACCAACCTTTAATTCAAACATGAGTCATGACATCACAGATGGAGTACAGCTTATGATAGAGGTGGAACGTCACATGGTAGCAGCCCAAGTAGCTCGCTGTGATCATATAGTGGTTAGTACCCTGCGTTGTGGCCGCAGCAACCTCGGTTCGAATCCGAGTCACGGCATTGCGGTGAGGCAATGTCACGGCAGTTGGGCAGATATTTTAGAATTTCCATTAATACATTGGCAATCTCTGTGGAGGACTGAAACAATTCGATATGTCCTGTTACTGTTATGAACCTTTCGTTTCTTTAATGCTCTTTGCACACTTTTTCATCGGGTGACTGTAATGTATTTCAACCAAATCTAATTAAGAGCGCATTATGTGGTGACATTTGCAGTACATGAAACATTATAACACTGCCATTTACGTCAATAACCACTAGCTTGATTAAGACATATGTATTGCAGCAACAGTATTTCCCAGTTACAAATGGGAATAAAAACAACATCCGAGAGGGATTGAACCAACGACATTTAACTGATGTTGCCAATGGAGCGCGTTACAGAGAGCGCGAGGTCCCGCCTTTACAGTCACACGCTGATGATAATACAGATGTTTAAATAAACAGGCATATCTGTGGACTTGTGGTCTTTCTACATAGGGACTCATAGTCTAGTCCTAGGCTATTGTAGGCACTGGCGTATCTTTTAGTGGAATGAGAGGCATTCTGTAGTCGCGTGAAAGGACCTTTCAAGTCAATCTGATCTGTATTGTCCTGTGAAAAAAAGCGTTCTTAGACACAGTGAGGAGTTTTTGGGCATAATGGGAAAATCATTTCCAACTAAATGACAGGAATTTCTTAGTCCAATCATGAGGTGTGCTAGGCTTTTTTATACTGTGGCGGAAAGAGAGAGAGTATAACAGTCATTATAAATAAAGGGCCAAGGAAGTGACAGTTTATGGAAGGAACAATTTGCACATAGTTTTAGAATGTGGTCAGGAGGAGGACAATGTGCTTACACATATGAAACATTAGAAGGTACACATTATGGAAGCACATATATTTCTTTATTTTTATTGTATTTGGGGAGAGGGGGTTAATATAGCACGTCCAATGTGGAAAAGTGCTTTCCATAGCACCTTGCAGGTGGGCGACATCTAGAGCTGTGCAGTAGCCACCCATGCCCCAGACGTCAAAGAGAACAAGAAGTTACACATGTTGGAAGTGAGGGTGAGACATTGAGGAGATATGATCCCCGTATGAAGCCGAGAGAAGGAGGAGGCGTGAACGTGCATCCATATATGCAGGCGAGAAGGGTAGGAGCATTGGTCATGCATCCCTGCATGAGGGTGAGACAGGGAGGAGATATGATCCCCGTATGAAGCCGAGAGAAGGAGGAGGCGTGAACATGCATCCATGTATGCGGGCGAGACAGGAAGGAGCATTGGTCATGCATCCCTGCATGAGGGTGAGACAGGGAGGAGATATGATCCCCCTATGAAGCCGAGAGAAGGAGGAGGCGTGAACGTGCATCCATGTATGCAGGCGAGAAGGGAAGGAGCATTGGTCATGCCTCCCTGCATGAGGGTGAGACAGGGAGGAGATATGATCCCCGTATGAAGCCGAGAGAAGGAGGAGGCGTGAACGTGCATCCATGTATGCGGGCGAGACAGGAAGGAGCATTGGTCATGCATCCCTGCATGAGGGTGAGACAGGGAGGAGATATGATCCCCCTATGAAGCCGAGAGAAGGAGGAGGCGTGAACGTGCATCCATGTATGCGGGCGAGACGGGAAGGAGCATTGGTCATGCATCCCTTCCTGAGGGTGAGACAGGGAGGAGATAAAATCCCCTAATGAAGCCGAGAGAACGAGGAGACATGAACGTGCATCCATGTATGCGGGCGAGAAGGGAAGGAGCATTGGTCATGCATCCCTGCATGAGGGTGAGACAGGGAGGAGATATGATCCCCCTATGAAGCCGAGAGAAGGAGGAGGCGTGAACATGCATCCATGTATGCAGGCGAGAAGGGAAGGAGCATTGGTCATGCATCCCTGCATGAGGGTGAGACAGGGAGGAGATATGATCCCCCTATGAAGCCGAGAGAAGGAGGAGGCGTGAACGTGCATCCATGTATGCAGGCGAGAAGGGAAGGAGCATTGGTCATGCCTCCCTGCATGAGGGTGAGACAGGGAGGAGATATGATCCCCGTATGAAGCCGAGAGAAGGAGGAGGCGTGAACGTGCATCCATGTATGCGGGCGAGACAGGAAGGAGCATTGGTCATGCATCCCTGCATGAGGGTGAGACAGGGAGGAGATATGATCCCCCTATGAAGCCGAGAGAAGGAGGAGGCGTGAACGTGCATCCATGTATGCGGGCGAGACGGGAAGGAGCATTGGTCATGCATCCCTTCCTGAGGGTGAGACAGGGAGGAGATAAAATCCCCGAATGAAGCCGAGAGAACGAGGAGACATGAACGTGCATCCATGTATGCGGGCGAGAAGGGAAGGAGCATTGGTCATGCATCCCTGCATGAGGGTGAGACAGGGAGGAGATAAAATCCCTGTATGAAGCCAAGAGAACGAGGCGGCATGAACATGCATCCTTGTATGCAGGTGTGACATGGAGTCATCATGAACATGCATCCCTTTATAAGGACATAACATGGAGGACGCATGAACATGAATGCCTGAATTTTATGGTGGTGGCCTTCGGGTGATTTGGAACGTGCAATTGGTGAAGAGCACTTCTCCTGCGCAAAAAAATAAATGTACTATTAGCACCCCGGAGGGAGCCTCTGCACTTCTTATAGGGAGAAAACTCTGCAATGGAAGGGGACAGGGTCAATAACAGCTGTAAACTCTCACAAGACCATCACTGCTCTCACACTTTCCTGCTCTCAGGCTGGCGGGCCATTATCGGCCCTGGCTGCCGCACCATTGCCAGGTTTGTGTAACTGTATTATTTCTAATTGGCTCCACTTTGATGACTTTCATTTGGATTCTGACTTGATTATTGAGATCTTAAATAAGTGACTGGGGATCAGGTGTCCACTTATTCTCATGGATAACATCACAACCAACCTTTAATTCAAACATGAGTCATGACATCACAGATGGAGTACAGCTTATGATAGAGGTGGAACGTCACATTGTAGCAGCCCAAGTAGCTCGCTGTGATCGTATAGTGGTTAGTACTCTGCGTTGTGGCCGCAGCAACCTCGGTTCGAATCCGAGTCACGGCATTGCGGTGAGGCAATGTCACGGCAGTTGGGCAGATATTTTAGAATTTCCATTAATACATTGGCAATCTCTGTGGAGGACTGAAACAATTCGATATGTCCTGTTACTGTTATGAACCTTTTGTTTCTTTAATGCTCTTTGCACACTTTTTCATCGGGTGACTGTAATGTATTTCAACCAAATCTAATTAAGAGCGCATTATGTGGTGACATTTGCAGTACATGAAACATTATAACACTGCCATTTACGTCAATAACCACTAGCTTGATTACGACATATGTATTGCAGCGACAGTATTTCCCAGTTACAAATGGGAATAAAAACAACATCCGCGAGGGATTGAACCAACAACATTTAACTGATGTTGCCAATGGAGCGCGTTACAGAGAGCGCGATGTCCCGCCTTTACAGTCACACGCTGATGATAATACAGATGTTTAAATAAACAGGCATATCTGTGGACTTGTGGTCTTTCTACATTGGGACTCATAGTCTAGTCCTAGGCTAGTGTAGGCACTGGCGTATCTTTTAGTGGAATGAGAGGCATTCTGTAGTCGCGTGAAAGGACCTTTCAAGTCAATCTGATCTGTATTGTCAAGTGAAAAAAAGCGTTCTTAGACACAGTGAGGAGTTTTTGGGGATAATGGGAAAATCATTTCCAACTAAATGACAGGAATTTCTTAGTCCAATCATGAGGTGTGCTAGGCTTTTTTATACTGTGGCGGAAAGAGAGAGAGTATAACAGTCATTATAAATAAAGGGCCAAGGAAGTGACAGTTTATGGAAGGAACAATTTGCACATAGTTTTAGAATGTGGTCAGGAGGAGGACAATTGCTTACACATATGAAACATTAGAAGGTAGACATTATGGAAGCACATATATTTCTTTATTTTTATTGTATTTGGGGAGAGGGGGTTAATATAGCACGTCCAATGTGGAAAAGTGCTTTCCATAGCACCTTGCAGGTGGGCGACATCTAGAGCTGTGCAGTAGCCACCCATGCCCCAGACGTCAAAGAGAACAAGAAGTTACACATGTTGGAAGTGAGGGTGAGACATTGAGGAGATATGATCCCCGTATGAAGCCGAGAGAAGGAGGAGGCGTGAACGTGCATCCATGTATGCAGGCGAGAAGGGAAGGAGCATTGGTCATGCATCCCTGCATGAGGGTGAGACAGGGAGGAGATATGATCCCCGTATGAAGCCGAGAGAAGGAGGAGGCGTGAACGTGCATCCATGTATGCGGGCGAGACAGGAAGGAGCGTTGGTCATGCATCCCTGCATGAGGGTGAGACAGGGAGGAGATATGATCCCCTTTTGAAGCCGAGAGAAGGAGGAGGCGTGAACGTGCATCCATGTATGCAGGCGAGAAGGGAAGGAGCATTGGTCATGCATCCCTGCATGAGGGTGAGACAGGGAGGAGATATGATCCCCGTATGAAGACGAGAGAAGGAGGAGGCGTGAACGTGCATCCATGTATGCGGGCGAGACAGGAAGGAGCATTGGTCATGCATCCCTGCATGAGGGTGAGACAGGGAGGAGATATGATCCCCGTATGAAGCCGAGAGAAGGAGGAGGCGTGAACGTGCATCCATGTATGCGGGCGAGACGGGAAGGAGCATTGGTCATGCATCCCTTCCTGAGGGTGAGACAGGGAGGAGATAAAATCCCCGTATGAAGCAGAGAGAACGAAGAGACATGAACGTGCATCCATGTATGCGGGCGAGAAGGGAAGGAGCATTGGTCATGCATCCCTGCATGAGGGTGAGACAGGGAGGAGATAAAATCCCTGTATGAAGCCAAGAGAACGAGGCGGCATGAACATGCATCCTTGTATGCAGGTGTGACATGGAGTCATCATGAACATGCATCCCTTTATAAGGACATAACATGGAGGACGCATGAACATGAATGCCTGAATTTTATGGTGGTGGCCTTCGGGTGATTTGGCACGTGCAATTGGTGAAGAGCACTTCTCCTGCGCAAAAAAATAAATTTACTATTAGCACCCGGAGGGAGCCTCTGCACTTCTTATAGGGAGAAAACTCTGCAATGGAAGGGGACAGGGTCAATAACAGCTGTAAACTCTCACAAGACCATCACTGCTCTCACACTTTCCTGCTCTCAGGCTGGCGGGCCATTATCGGCCCTGGCTGCCGCACCATTGCCAGGTTTGTGTAACTATATTATTTCTAATTGGCTCCACTTTGATGACTTTCATTTGGATTCTGACTTGATTATTGAGATCTTTAATAAGTGACTGGGGATCAGGTGTCCACTTATTCTCATGGATAACATCACAACCAACCTTTAATTCAAACATGAGTCATGACATCACAGATGGAGTACAGCTTATGATAGAGTTGGAACGTCACATGGTAGCAGCCCAAGTAGCTCGCTGTGATAGTATAGTGGTTAGTACCCTGCGTTGTTACCCTGCGTTGTGGCCGCAGCAACCTCGGTTCGAATCCGAGTCACGGCATTACGGTGAGGCAATGTCACGGCAGTTGGGCAGATATTTTAGAATTTCCATTAATACATTGGCAATCTCTGTGGAGGACTGAAACAATTCGATATGTCCTGTTACTGTTATGAACCTTTTGTTTCTTTAATGCTCTCTGCACACTTTTTCATCGGGTGACTGTAATGTATTTCAACCAAATCTAATTAAGAGCGCATTATGTGGTGACATTTGCAGTACATGAAACATTATAACACTGCCATTTACGTCAATAACCACTAGCTTGATTAAGACATATGTATTGCAGCGACAGTATTTCCCAGTTACAAATGGGAATAAAAACAACATCCGCGAGGGATTGAACCAACGACATTTAACTGATGTTGCCAATGGAGCGCGTTACAGAGAGCGCGAGGTCCCGCCTTTACAGTCACACGCTGATGATAATACAGATGTTTAAATAAACAGGCATATCTGTGGACTTGTGGTCTTTCTACATTGGGACTCATAGTCTAGTCCTAGGCTATTGTAGGCACTGGCGTATCTTTTAGTGGAATGAGAGGCATTCTGTAGTCGCGTGAAAGGACCTTTCAAGTCAATCTGATCTGTATTGTCCTGTGAAAAAAAGCGTTCTTAGACACAGTGAGGAGTTTTTGGGGATAATGGGAAAATCATTTCCAACTAAATGACAGGAATTTCTTAGTCCAATCATGAGGTGTGCTAGGCTTTTTTATACTGTGGCGGAAAGAGAGAGAGTATAACAGTCATTATAAATAAAGGGCCAAGGAAGTGACAGTTTATGGAAGGAACAATTTGCACATAGTTTTAGAATGTGGTCAGGAGGAGGACAATGTGCTTACACATATGAAACATTAGAAGGTAGACATTATGGAAGCACATATATTTCTTTATTTTTATTGTATTTGGGGAGAGGGGGTTAATATAGCACGTCCAATGTGGAAAAGTGCTTTCCATAGCACCTTGCAGGTGGGCGACATCTAGAGCTGTGCAGTAGCCACCCATGCCCCAGACGTCAAAGAGAACAAGAAGTTACACATGTTGGAAGTGAGGGTGAGACATTGAGGAGATATGATCCCCGTATGAAGCCGAGAGAAGGAGGAGGCGTGAACGTGCATCCATGTATGCAGGCGAGAAGGGAAGGAGCATTGGTCATGCATCCCTGCATGAGGGTGAGACAGGGAGGAGATATGATCCCCGTCTGAAGCCGAGAGAAGGAGGAGGCGTGAACGTGCATCCACGTATGCGGGCGAGACAGGAAGGAGCGTTGGTCATGCATCCCTGCATGAGGGTGAGACAGGGAGGAGATATGATCCCCGTATGAAGCCGATAGAAGGAGGAGGCGTGAACGTGCATCCATGTATGCAGACGAGAAGGGAAGGAGCATTGGTCATGCATCCCTGCATGAGGGTGAGACAGGGAGGAGATATGATCGCCGTATGAAGCCGAGAGAAGGAGGAGGCGTGAACGTGCATCCATGTATGCGGGCGAGACAGGAAGGAGCGTTGGTCATGCATCCCTGCATGAGGGTGAGACAGGGAGGAGATATGATCCCCGTATGAAGCCGAGAGAAGGAGGAGGCGTGAACGTGCATCCATGTATGCAGGCGAGAAGGGAAGGAGCATTGGTCATGCATCCCTGCATGAGGGTGAGACAGGGAGCAGATATGATCCCCGTATGAAGCCGAGAGAAGGAGGAGGCGTGAACGTGCATCCATGTATGCGGGCGAGACAGGAAGGAGCATTGGTCATGCATCCCTGCATGAGGGTGAGACAGGGAGGAGATATGATCCCCGTATGAAGCCGAGAGAAGGAGGAGGCGTGAACGTGCATCCATGTATGCGGGCGAGACGGGAAGGAGCATTGGTCATGCATCCCTTCCTGAGGGTGAGACAGGGAGGAGATAAAATCCCCGTATGAAGCAGAGAGAACGAGGAGACATGAACGTGCATCCATGTATGCGGGCGAGAAGGGAAGGAGCATTGGTCATGCATCCCTGCATGAGGGTGAGACAGGGAGGAGATAAAATCCCTGTATGAAGCCAAGAGAACGAGGCGGCATGAACATGCATCCTTGTATGCAGGTGTGACATGGAGTCATCATGAACATGCATCCCTTTATAAGGACATAACATGGAGGACGCATGAACATGAATGCCTGAATTTTATGCTGGTGGCCTTCGGGTGATTTGGCACGTGCAATTGGCGAAGAGCACTTCTCCTGTGCAAAAAAATAAATGTACTATTAGCGCCCCGGAGGGAGCCTCTGCACTTCTTATAGGGAGAAAACTCTGCAATGGAAGGGGACAGGGTCAATAACAGCTGTAAACTCTCACAAGACCATCACTGCTCTCACACTTTCCTGCTCTCAGGCTGGCGGGCCATTATCGGCCCTGGCTGCCGCACCATTGCCAGGTTTGTGTAACTATATTATTTGTAATTGGCTCCACTTTGATGACTTGCATTTGGATTCTGACTTGATTATTGAGATCTTAAATAAGTGACTGGGGATCAGGTGTCCACTTATTCTCATGGATAACATCACAACCAACCTTTAATTCAAACATGAGTCATGACATCACAGATGGAGTACAGCTTATGATAGAGGTGGAACGTCACATTGTAGCAGCCCAAGTAGCTCGCTGTGATCGTATAGTGGTTAGTACTCTGTGTTGTGGTCGCAGCAACCTCGGTTCGAATCCGAGTCACGGCATTGCGGTGAGGCAATGTCACGGCAGTTGGGCAGATATTTTAGAATTTCCATTAATACATTGGCAATCTCTGTGGAGGACTGAAACAATTCGATATGTCCTGTTACTGTTATGAACCTTTTGTTTCTTTAATGCTCTTTGCACACTTTTTCATCGGGTGACTGTAATGTATTTCAACCAAATCTAATTAAGAGCGCATTATGTGGTGACATTTGCAGTACATGAAACATTATAACACTGCCATTTACGTCAACAACCACTAGCTTGATTAAGACATATGTATTGCAGCGACAGTATTTTCCAGTTACAAATGGGAATAAAAACAACATCCGCGAGGGATTGAACCAACGACATTTAACTGATGTTGCCAATGGAGCGCGTTACAGAGAGCGCGAGGTCCCGCCTTTACAGTCACACGCTGATGATAATACAGATGTTTAAATAAACAGGCATATCTGTGGACTTGTGGTCTTTCTACATTGGGACTCATAGTCTAGTCCTAGGCTATTGTAGGCACTGGCGTATCTTTTAGTGGAATGAGAGGCATTCTGTAGTCGCGTGAAAGGACCTTTCAAGTCAATCTGATCTGTATTGTCCTGTGAAAAAAAGCGTTCTTAGACACAGTGAGGAGTTTTTGGGGATAATGGGAAAATCATTTCCAACTAAATGACAGGAATTTCTTAGTCCAATCATGAGGTGTGCTAGGCTTTTTTATACTGTGGCGGAAAGAGAGAGAGAGTATAACAGTCATTATAAATAAAGGGCCAAGGAAGTGACAGTTTATGGAAGGAACAATTTGCACATAGTTTTAGAATGTGGTCAGGAGGAGGACAATGTGCTTACACATATGAAACATTAGAAGGTAGACATTATGGAAGCACATATATTTCTTTATTTTTATTGTATTTGGGGAGAGGGGGTTAATATAGCACGTCCAATGTGGAAAAGTGCTTTCCATAGCACCTTGCAGGTGGGCGACATCTAGAGCTGTGCAGTAGCCACCCATGCCCCAGACGTCAAAGAGAACAAGAAGTTACACATGTTGGAAGTGAGGGTGAGACATTGAGGAGATATGATCCCCGTATGAAGCCGAGAGAAGGAGGAGGCATGAACGTGCATCCATGTATGCAGGCGAGAAGGGAAGGAGCATTGGTCATGCATCCCTGCATGAGGGTGAGACAGGGAGGAGATATGATCCCCGTATGAAGCCAAGAGAAGGAGGAGGCATGAACGTGCATCCATGTATACGGGCGAGACAGGAAGGAGCATTGGTCATGCATCCCTGCATGAGGGTGAGACAGGGAGGAGATATGATCCCTGTATGAAGCCGAGAGAAGGAGGAGGCGTGAACGTGCATCCATGTATGCAGACGAGAAGGGAAGGAGCATTGGTCATGCATCCCTGCATGAGGGTGAGACAGGGAGGAGATATGATCCCTGTATTAAGCTGAGAGAAGGAGGAGGCGTGAACGTGCATCCATGTATGCAGGCGAGAAGGGAAGGAGCATTGGTCATGCATCCCTGCATGAGGGTGAGACGGGGAGGAGATATGATCCCCGTATGAAGCCGAGAGAAGGAGGAGGCGTGAACGTGCATCCATGTATGCGGGCGAGACAGGAAGGAGCATTGGTCATGCATCCCTGCATGAGGGTGAGACAGGGAGGAGATATGATCCCCGTATGAAGCCGAGAGAAGGAGGAGGCGTGAACGTGCATCCATGTATGCGGGCGAGACGGGAAGGAGCATTGGTCATGCATCCCTTCCTGAGGGTGAGACAGGGAGGAGATAAAATCCCCGTATGAAGCAGAGAGAACGAGGAGACATGAACGTGCATCCATGTATGCGGGCGAGAAGGGAAGGAGCATTGGTCATGCATCCCTGCATGAGGGTGAGACAGGGAGGAGATAAAATCCCTGTATGAAGCCAAGAGAACGAGGCGGCATGAACATGCATCCTTGTATGCAGGTGTGACATGGAGTCATCATGAACATGCATCCCTTTATAAGGACATAACATGGAGGACGCATGAACATGAATGCCTGAATTTTATGGTGGTGGCCTTCGGGTGATTTGGCACGTGCAATTGGTGAAGAGCACTTCTCCTGCGCAAAAAAATAAATTTACTATTAGCACCCAGGAGGGAGCCTCTGCACTTCTTATAGGGAGAAAACTCTGCAATGGAAGGGGACAGGGTCAATAACAGCTGTAAACTCTCACAAGACCATCACTGCTCTCACACTTTCCTGCTCTCAGGCTGGCGGGCCATTATCGGCCCTGGCTGCCGCACCATTGCCAGGTTTGTGTAACTATATTATTTCTAATTGGCTCCACTTTGATGACTTTCATTTGGATTCTGACTTGATTATTGAGATCTTAAATAAGTGACTGGGGATCAGGTGCCCACTTATTCTCATGGATAACATCACAACCAACCTTTAATTCAAACATGAGTCATGAAATCACAGATGGAGTACAGCTTATGATAGAGGTGGAACTTCGTGTTTTAGCAGCCCAAGTAGCTCGCCGTGATCTTATAGTGGTTAGTACTCTGTGTTGTGGTCGCAGCAACCTCGGTTCGAATCCGAATCACAGCATTGCGGTGAGGCAATGTCACTGCAGTTGGGCAGATATTTTAGAATTTCCATTAATACATTGGCAATCTCTGTGGAGGACTGAAACAATTCGATATGTCCTGTTACTGTTATGAACCTTTTGTTTCTTTAATGCTCTTTGCACACTTTTTCATCGGGTGACTGTAATGTATTTCAACCAAATCTAATTAAGAGCGCATTATGTGGTGACATTTGCAGTACATGAAACATTATAACACTGCCATTTACGTCAACAACCACTAGCTTGATTAAGACATATGTATTGCAGCGACAGTATTTCCCAGTTACAAATGGGAATAAAAACAACATCCGCGAGGGATTGAACCAACGACATTTAACTGATGTTGCCAATGGAGCGCGTTACAGAGAGCGCGAGGTCCCGCCTTTACAGTCACACGCTGATGATAATACAGATGTTTAAATAAACAGGCATATCTGTGGACTTGTGGTCTTTCTACATTGGGACTCATAGTCTAGTCCTAGGCTATTGTAGGCACTGGCGTATCTTTTAGTGGAATGAGAGGCATTCTGTAGTCGCGTGAAAGGACCTTTCAAGTCAATCTGATCTGTATTGTCCTGTGAAAAAAAGCGTTCTTAGACACAGTGAGGAGTTTTTGGGGATAATGGGAAAATCATTTCCAACTAAATGACAGGAATTTCTTAGTCCAATCATGAGGTGTGCTAGGCTTTTTTATACTGTGGTGGAAAGAGAGAGAGAGTATAACAGTCATTATAAATAAAGGGCCAAGGAAGTGACAGTTTATGGAAGGAACAATTTGCACATAGTTTTAGAATGTGGTCAGGAGGAGGACAATGTGCTTACACATATGAAACATTAGAAGGTAGACATTATGGAAGCACATATATTTCTTTATTTTTATTGTATTTGGGGAGAGGGGGTTAATATAGCACGTCCAATGTGGAAAAGTGCTTTCCATAGCACCTTGCAGGTGGGCGACATCTAGAGCTGTGCAGTAGCCACCCATGCCCCAGACGTCAAAGAGAACAAGAAGTTACACATGTTGGAAGTGAGGGTGAGACATTGAGGAGATATGATCCCCGTATGAAGCCGAGAGAAGGAGGAGGCATGAACGTGCATCCATGTATGCAGGCGAGAAGGGAAGGAGCATTGGTCATGCATCCCTGCATGAGGGTGAGACAGGGAGGAGATATGATCCCCGTATGAAGCCGAGAGAAGGAGGAGGCATGAACGTGCATCCATGTATACGGGCGAGACAGGAAGGAGCATTGGTCATGCATCCCTGCATGAGGGTGAGACAGGGAGGAGATATGATCCCTGTATGAAGCCGAGAGAAGGAGGAGGCGTGAACGTGCATCCATGTATGCAGACGAGAAGGGAAGGAGCATTGGTCATGCATCCCTGCATGAGGGTGAGACAGGGAGGAGATATGATCCCCGTATGAAGCCGAGAGAAGGAGGAGGCGTGAACGTGCATCCATGTATGTGGGCGAGACAGGAAGGAGCATTGGTCATGCATCCCTGCATGAGGGTGAGACAGGGAGGAGATATGATCCCCGTATGAAGCCGAGAGAAGGAGGAGGCGTGAACGTGCATCCATGTATGCGGGTGAGACGGGAAGGAGCATTGGTCATGCATCCCTTCCTGAGGGTGAGACAGGGAGGAGATAAAATCCCTGTATGAAGCAGAGAGAACGAGGAGACATGAATGTGCATCCATGTATGCAGGCGAGAAGGGAAGGAGCATTGGTCATGCATCCCTGCATGAGGGTGAGACAGGGAGGAGATAAAATCCCTGTATGAAGCCAAGAGAACGAGGCGGCATGAACATGCATCCTTGTATGCAGGTGTGACATGGAGTCATCATGAACATGCATCCCTTTATAAGGACATAACATGGAGGACGCATGAACATGAATACCTGAATTTTATGGTGGTGGCCTTCAGGTGAGTTGGCACGTGCAATTTGTGAAGAGCACTTCTCCTGCGCAAAAAAATAAATTTACTATTAGCACCCCGGAGGGAGCCTCTGCACTTCTTATAGGGAGAAAACTCTGCAATGGAAGGGGACAGGGTCAATAACAGCTGTAAACTCTCACAAGACCATCACTGCTCCCACACTTTCCTGCTCTCAGGCTGGCGGGCCATTATCGGCCCTGGCTGCCGCACCATTGCCAGGTTTGTGCAACTATATTATTTCTAATTGGCTCCACTTTGATGACTTTCATTTGGATTCTGACTTGAT
The DNA here is from genome assembly GCF_040938575.1 of Ambystoma mexicanum. Taxonomy (NCBI): domain Eukaryota; kingdom Metazoa; phylum Chordata; class Amphibia; order Caudata; family Ambystomatidae; genus Ambystoma; species Ambystoma mexicanum. The sequence goes on from NW_027182322.1 coordinate 4,165,168, forward strand.
TATTGAGATCTTAAATAAGTGACTGGGAATCAGGTGTCCACTTATTTTCATGGATAACATCACAACCAACCTTTAATTCAAACATGAGTCATGAAATCACAGATGGAGTACAGCTTATGATAGAGGTGGAACTTAGCGTTTTAGCAGCCCAAGTAGCTCGCCGTGATCTTATAGTGGTTAGTACTCTGTGTTGTGGTCGCAGCAACCTCGGTTCGAATCCGAGTCACAGCATTGCGGTGAGGCAATGTCACTGCAGTTGGGCAGATATTTTAGAATTTCCATTAATACATTGGCAATCTCTGTGGAGGACTGAAACAATTCGATATGTCCTGTTACTGTTATGAACCTTTTGTTTCTTTAATGCTCTTTGCACACTTTTTCATCGGGTGACTGTAATGTATTTCAACCAAATCTAATTAAGAGCGCATTATGTGGTGACATTTGCAGTACATGAAACATTATAACACTGCCATTTACGTCAATAACCACTAGCTTGATTAAGACATATGTATTGCAGCGACAGTATTTCCCAGTTACAAATGGGAATAAAAACAACATCCGCGAGGGATTGAACCAACGACATTTAACTGATGTTGCCAATGGAGCGCGTTACAGAGAGCGCGAGGTCCCGCCTTTACAGTCACACGCTGATGATAATACAGATGTTTAAATAAACAGGCATATCTGTGGACTTGTGGTCTTTCTACATTGGGACTCATAGTCTAGTCCTAGGCTATTGTAGGCACTGGCGTATCTTTTAGTGGAATGAGAGGCATTCTGTAGTCGCGTGAAAGGACCTTTCAAGTCAATCTGATCTGTATTGTCCTGTGAAAAAAAGCGTTCTTAGACACAGTGAGGAGTTTTTGGGGATAATGGGAAAATCATTTCCAACTAAATGACAGGAATTTCTTAGTCCAATCATGAGGTGTGCTAGGCTTTTTTATACTGTGGCGGAAAGAGAGAGAGTATAACAGTCATTATAAATAAAGGGCCAAGGAAGTGACAGTTTATGGAAGGAACAATTTGCACATCGTTTTAGAATGTGGTCAGGAGGAGGACAATGTGCTTACACATATGAAACATTAGAAGGTACACATTATGGAAGCACATATATTTCTTTATTTTTATTGTATTTGGGGAGAGGGGGTTAATATAGCACGTCCAATGTGGAAAAGTGCTTTCCATAACACCTTGCAGGTGGGCGACATCTAGAGCTGTGCAGTAGCCACCCATGCCCCAGACGTCAAAGAGAACACGAAGTTACAAAGGTTGGAAGTGAGGGTGAGACATTGAGGAGATATGATCCCCGTATGAAGCCGAGAGAAGGAGGAGGCATGAACGTGCATCCATGTATGCAGGCGAGAAGGGAAGGAGCATTGGTCATGCATCCCTGCATGAGGGTGAGACAGGGAGGAGATATGATCCCCGTATGAAGCCGAGAGAAGGAGGAGGCGTGAACGTGCATCCATGTATGCGGGCGAGACAGGAAGGAGCATTGGTCATGCATCCCTGCATGAGGGTGGGAGAGGGAGGAGATATGATCCCCGTATGAAGCCGAGAGAAGGAGGAGGCGTGAACGTGCATCCATGTATGCAGGCGAGAAGGGAAGGAGCATTGGTCATGCATCCCTGCATGAGGGTGAGACAGGGAGGAGATATGATCCCCGTATGAAGCCGAGAGAAGGAGGAGGCGTGAACGTGCATCCATGTATGCGGGCGAGACAGGAAGGAGCATTGGTCATGCATCCCTGCATGAGGGTGAGACAGGGAGGAGATATGATCCCCGTATCAAGCCGAGAGAAGGAGGAGGCGTGAACGTGCATCCATGTATGTGGGCGAGACGGGAAGGAGCATTGGTCATGCATCCCTTCCTGAGGGTGAGACAGGGAGGAGATAAAATCCCTGTATGAAGCCGAGAGAACGAGGAGACATGAATGTGCATCCATGTATGCAGGCGAGAAGGGAAGGAGCATTGGTCATGCATCCCTGCATGAGGGTGAGACAGGGAGGAGATAAAATCCCTGTATGAAGCCAAGAGAACGAGGCGGCATGAACATGCATCCTTGTATGCAGGTGTGACATGGAGTCATCATGAACATGCATCCCTTTATAAGGACATAACATGGAGGACGCATGAACATGAATGCCTGAATTTTATGGTGGTGGCCTTCGGGTGATTTGGCACGTGCAATTGGTGAAGAGCACTTCTCCTGCGCAAAAAAATAAATTTACTATTAGCACCCCGGAGGGAGCCTCTGCACTTCTTATAGGGAGAAAACTCTGCAATGGAAGGGGACAGGGTCAATAACAGCTGTAAACTCTCACAAGACCATCACTGCTCTCACACTTTCCTGCTCTCAGGCTGGCGGGCCATTATCGGCCCTGGCTTCTGCACCATTGCCAGGTTTGTGTAACTATATTATTTCTAATTGGCTCCACTTTGATGACTTTCATTTGGATTCTGACTTGATTATTGAGATCTTAAATAAGTGACTGGGGATCAGGTGTCCACTTATTCTCATGGATAACATCACAACCAACCTTTAATTCAAACATGAGTCATGACATCACAGATGGAGTACAGCTTATGATAGAGGTGGAACGTCACATTGTAGCAGCCCAAGTAGCTCGTTGTGATCGTATAGTGGTTAGTACTCTGCGTTGTGGCCGCAGCAACCTCGGTTCGAATCCGAGTCACGGCATTTCGGTGAGGCAATGTCACAGCAGTTGGGCAGATATTTTAGAATTTCCATTAATACATTGGCAATCTCTGTGGAGGACTGAAACAATTCGATATGTCCTGTTACTGTTATGAACCTTTTGTTTCTTTAATGCTATTTGCACACTTTTCCATCGGGTGACTGTAATGTATTTCAACCAAATCTAATTAAGAGCGCATTATGTGGTGACATTTGCAGTACATGAAACATTATAACACTGCCATTTACGTCAATAACCACTAGCTTGATTAAGACATATGTATTGCAGCGACAGTATTTCCCAGTTATAAATGGGAATAAAAACAACATCCGCGAGGGATTGAACCAACGACATTTAACTGATGTTGCCAATGGAGCGCGTTACAGAGAGCGCGAGGTCCCGCCTTTACAGTCACACACTGATGATAATACAGATGTTTAAATAAACAGGCATATCTGTGGACTTGTGGTCTTTCTACATTGGGACTCATAGTCTAGTCCTAGGCTATTGTAGGCACTGGCGTATCTTTTAGTGGAATGAGAGGCATTCTGTAGTCGCGTGAAAGGGCCTTTCAAGTCAATCTGATCTGTATTGTCCTGTGAAAAAAAGCGTTCTTCGACACAGTGAAGAGTTTTTGGGGATAATGGGAAAATCATTTCCAACTAAATGACAGGTATTTCTTAGTCCAATCATGAGGTGTGCTAGGCTTTTTTATACTGTGGCGGAAAGAGAGAGAGTATAACAGTCATTATAAATAAAGGGCCAAGGAAGTGACAGTTTATGGAAGGAACAATTTGCACATAGTTTTAGAATGTGGTCAGGAGGAGGACAATGTGCTTACACATATGAAACATTATAAGGTAGACATTATGGAAGCACATATATTTCTTTATTTCTATTGTATTTGGGGAGAGGGGGTTAATATAGCACGTCCAATGTGGAAAAGTGCTTTCCATAGCACCTTGCAGGTGGGCGACATCTAGAGCTGTGCAGTAGCCACCCATGCCCCAGAAGTCAAAGAGAACAAGAAGTTACACATGTTGGAAGTGAGGGTGAGACATTGAGGAGATATTATCCCCGTATGAAGCCGAGAGAAGGAGGAGGCATGAACGTGCATCCATGTATGCAGGCGAGAAGGGAAGGAGCATTGGTCATGCATCCCTGCATAAGGGTGAGACAGGGAGGAGATATGATCCCCGTATGAAGCCGAGAGAAGGAGGAGGCGTGAACGTGCATCCATGTATGCGGGCGAGACAGGAAGGAGCATTGGTCATGCATCCCTGCATGAGGGTGAGACAGGGAGGAGATATGATCCCCGTATGAAGCCGAGAGAAGGAGGAGGCGTGAACGTGCATCCATGTATGCAGGCGAGAAGGGAAGGAGCATTGGGCATGCATCCCTGCATGAGGGTGAGACAGGGAGGAGATATGATCCCCGTATGAAGCCGAGAGAAGGAGGAGGCGTGAACGTGCATCCATGTATGCGGGCGAGACAGGAAGGAGTGTTGGTCATGCATCCCTGCATGAGGGTGAGACAGGGAGGAGATATGATCCCCGTATGAAGCCGAGAGAAGGAGGAGGCGTGAACGTGCATCCATGTATGCAGGCGAGAAGGGAAGGAGCATTGGTCATGCATCCCTGCATGAGGGTGAGACAGGGAGGAGATATGATCCCCGTATGAAGCCGAGAGAAGGAGGAGGCGTGAACGTGCATCCATGTATGCGGGCGAGACAGGAAGGAGCATTGGTCATGCATCCCTGCATGAGGGTGAGACAGGGAGGAGATATGATCCCCGTATGAAGCCGAGAGAAGGAGGAGGCGTGAACGTGCATCCATGTATGCGGGCGAGACGGGAAGGAGCATTGGTCATGCATCCCTTCCTGAGGGTGAGACTGGGAGGAGATAAAATCCCCGTATGAAGCAGAGAGAAAGAGGAGACATGAACGTGCATCCATGTATGCGGGCAGGAAGGGAAGGAGCATTGGTCATGCATCCCTGCATGAGGGTGAGACAGGGAGGAGATAAAATCCCTGTATGAAGCCAAGAGAACGAGGCGGCATGAACATGCATCCTTGTATGCAGGTGTGACATGGAGTCATCATGAACATGCATCCCTTTATAAGGACATAACATGGAGGACGCATGAACATGAATGCCTGAATTTTATGGTGGTGGCCTTCGGGTGATTTGGCACGTGCAATTGGTGAAGAGCACTTCTCCTGCGCAAAAAAATAAATTTACTATTAGCACCCCAGAGGGAGCCTCTGCACTTCTTATAGGGAGAAAACTCTGCAATGGAAGGGGACATGGTCAATAACAGCTGTAAACTCTCACAAGACCATCACTGCTCTCACACTTCCCTGCTCTCAGGCTGGCGGGCCATTATCGGCCCTGGCTGCCGCACCATTGCCAGGTTTGTGTAACTATATTATTTCTAATTGGCTCCACTTTGATGACTTTCATTTGGATTCTGACTTGATTATTGAGATCTTAAATAAGTGACTGGGGATCAGGTGTCATCTTATTCTCATCGATAACATCACAACCAACCTTTAATTCAAACATGAGTCATGACATCACAGATGGAGTACAGATTATGATAGAGGTGGAACGTCAAATTGTAGCAGCCCAAGTAGCTCGTTGTGATCGTATAGTGGTTAGTACTCTGCGTTGTGGCCGCAGCAACCTCGGTTCGAATCCGAGTCACGGCATTTCGGTGAGGCAATGTCACAGCAGTTGGGCAGATATTTTAGAATTTCCATTAATACATTGGCAATCTCTGTGGAGGACTGAAACAATTCGATATGTCCTGTTACTGTTATGAACCTTTTGTTTCTTTAATGCTCTTTGCACACTTTTCCATCGGGTGACTGTAATGTATTTCAACCAAATCTAATTAAGAGCGCATTATGTGGTGACATTTGCAGTACATGAAACATTATAACACTGCCATTTACGTCAATAACCACTAGCTTGATTAAGACATATGTATTGCAGCGACAGTATTTCCCAGTTACAAATGGGAATAAAAACAACATCCGCGAGGGATTGAACCAACGACATTTAACTGATGTTGCCAATGGAGCGCGTTACGGAGAGCGCGAGGTCCCGCCTTTACAGTCACACGCTGATGATAATACAGATGTTTAAATAAACAGGCATATCTGTGGACTTGTGGTCTTTCTACATTGGGACTCATAGTCTAGTCCTAGGCTATTGTAGGCACTGGCGTATCTTTTAGTGGAATGAGAGGCATTCTGTAGTCGCGTGAAAGGGCCTTTCAAGTCAATCTGATCTGTATTGTCCTGTGAAAAAAAGCGTTCTTCGACACAGTGAAGAGTTTTTGGGGATAATGGGAAAATCATTTCCAACTAAATGACAGGTATTTCTTAGTCCAATCATGAGGTGTGCTAGGCTTTTTTATACTGTGGCGGAAAGAGAGAGAGTATAACAGTCATTATAAATAAAGGGCCAAGGAAGTGACAGTTTATGGAAGGAACAATTTGCACATAGTTTTAGAATGTGGTCAGGAGGAGGACAATGTGCTTACACATATGAAACATTATAAGGTAGACATTATGGAAGCACATATATTTCTTTATTTCTATTGTATTTGGGGAGAGGGGGTTAATATAGCACGTCCAATGTGGAAAAGTGCTTTCCATAGCACCTTGCAGGTGGGCGACATCTAGAGCTGTGCAGTAGCCACCCATGCCCCAGAAGTCAAAGAGAACAAGAAGTTACACATGTTGGAAGTGAGGGTGAGACATTGAGGAGATATTATCCCCGTATGAAGCCGAGAGAAGGAGGAGGCATGAACGTGCATCCATGTATGCAGGCGAGAAGGGAAGGAGCATTGGTCATGCATCCCTGCATGAGGGTGAGACAGGGAGGAGATATGATCCCCGTATGAAGCCGAGAGAAGGAGGAGGCGTGAACGTGCATCCATGTATGCGGGCGAGACAGGAAGGAGCATTGGTCATGCATCCCTGCATGAGGGTGAGACAGGGAGGAGATATGATCCCCGTATGAAGCCGAGAGAAGGAGGAGGCGTGAACGTTTTTCCATGTATGCAGGCGAGAAGGGAAGGAGCATTGGGCATGCATCCCTGCATGAGGGTGAGACAGGGAGGAGATATGATCCCCGTATGAAGCCGAGAGAAGGAGGAGGCGTGAACGTGCATCCATGTATGCGGGCGAGACAGGAAGGAGTGTTGGTCACGCATCCCTGCATGAGGGTGAGACAGGGAGGAGATATGATCCCCGTATGAAGCCGAGAGAAGGAGGAGGCGTGAACGTGCATCCATGTATGCAGGCGAGAAGGGAAGGAGCATTGGTCATGCATCCCTGCATGAGGGTGAGACAGGGAGGAGATATGATCCCCGTATGAAGCCGAGAGAAGGAGGAGGCGTGAACGTGCATCCATGTATGCGGGCGAGACAGGAAGGAGCATTGGTCATGCATCCCTGCATGAGGGTGAGACAGGGAGGAGATATGATCCCCGTATGAAGCCGAGAGAAGGAGGAGGCGTGAACGTGCATCCATGTATGCGGGCGAGACGGGAAGGAGCATTGGTCATGCATCCCTTCCTGAGGGTGAGACTGGGAGGAGATAAAATCCCCGTATGAAGCAGAGAGAAAGAGGAGACATGAACGTGCATCCATGTATGCGGGCAGGAAGGGAAGGAGCATTGGTCATGCATCCCTGCATGAGGGTGAGACAGGGAGGAGATAAAATCCCTGTATGAAGCCAAGAGAACGAGGCGGCATGAACATGCATCCTTGTATGCAGGTGTGACATGGAGTCATCATGAACATGCATCCCTTTATAAGGACATAACATGGAGGACGCATGAACATGAATGCCTGAATTTTATGGTGGTGGCCTTCGGGTGATTTGGCACGTGCAATTGGTGAAGAGCACTTCTCCTGCGCAAAAAAATAAATTTACTATTAGCACCCCAGAGGGAGCCTCTGCACTTCTTATAGGAAGAAAACTCTGCAATGGAAGGGGACATGGTCAATAACAGCTGTAAACTCTCACAAGACCATCACTGCTCTCACACTTCCCTGCTCTCAGGCTGGCGGGCCATTATCGGCCCTGGCTGCCGCACCATTGCCAGGTTTGTGTAACTATATTATTTCTAATTGGCTCCACTTTGATGACTTTCATTTGGATTCTGACTTGATTATTGAGATCTTAAATAAGTGACTGGGGATCAGGTGTCATCTTATTCTCATCGATAACATCACAACCAACCTTTAATTCAAACATGAGTCATGACATCACAGATGGAGTACAGATTATGATAGAGGTGGAACGTCAAATTGTAGCAGCCCAAGTAGCTCTCGTATAGTGGTTAGTACTCTGCGTTGTGGCCGCAGCAACCTCGGTTCGAATCCGAGTCACGGCATTGCGGTGAGGCAATGTCACGACAGTTGGGCAGATATTTTAGAATTTCCATTAATACATTGGCAATCTCTGTGGAGGACTGAAACAATTCGATATGTCCTGTTACTGTTATGAACCTTTTGTTTCTTTAATGCTCTTTGCACACTTTTTCATCGGGTGACTGTAATGTATTTCAACCAAATCTAATTAAGAGCGCATTATGTGGTGACATTTGCAGTACATGAAACATTATAACACTGCCATTTACGTCAATAACCACTAGCTTGATTAAGACATATGTATTGCAGCGACAGTATTTCCCAGTTACAAATGGGAATAAAAACAACATCCGCGAGGGATTGAACCAACGACATTTAACTGATGTTGCCAATGGAGCGCGTTACAGAGAGCGCGAGGTCCCGCCTTTACAGTCACATGCTGATGATAATACAGATGTTTAAATAAACAGGCATATCTGTGGACTTGTGGTCTTTCTACATTGGGACTCATAGTCTAGTCCTAGGCTATTGTAGGCACTGGCGTATCTTTTAGTGGAACGAGAGGCATTCTGTAGTCGCGTGAAAGGACCTTTCAAGTCAATCTGATCTGTATTGTCCTGTGAAAAAAAGCGTTCTTAGACACAGTGAGGAGTTTTTGGGGATAATGGGAAAATCATTTCCAACTAAATGACAGGAATTTCTTAGTCCAATCATGAGGTGTGCTAGGCTTTTTTATACTGTGGCGGAAAGAGAGAGAGTATAACAGTCATTATAAATAAAGGGCCAAGGAAGTGACAGTTTATGGAAGGAACAATTTGCACATAGTTTTAGAATGTGGTCAGGAGGAGGACAATGTGCTTACACATATGAAACATTAGAAGGTACACATTATGGAAGCACATATATTTCTTTATTTTTATTGTATTTGGGGAGAGGGGGTTAATATAGCACGTCCAATGTGGAAAAGTGCTTTCCATAGCACCTTGCAGGTGGGCGACATCTAGAGCTGTGCAGTAGCCACCCATGCCCCAGACGTCAAAGAGAACAAGAAGTTACACATGTTGGAAGTGAGGGTGAGACATTGAGGAGATATGATCCCCGTATGAAGCCGAGAGAAGGAGGAGGCGTGAACGTGCATCCATGTATGCAGGCGAGAAGGGAAGGAGCATTGGTCATGCATCCCTGCATGAGGGTGAGACAGGGAGGAGATATGATCCCTGTATGAAGCCGAGAGAAGGAGGAGGCGTGAACGTGCATCCATGTATGCGGGCGAGACAGGAAGGAGCATTGGTCATGCATCCCTGCATGAGGGTGAGACAGGGAGGAGATATGATCCCTGTATGAAGCCGAGAGAAGGAGGAGGCGTGAACGTGCATCCATGTATGCAGGCGAGAAGGGAAGGAGCATTGGTCATGCATCCCTGCATGAGGGTGAGACAGGGAGGAGATATGATCCCCGTATGAAGCCGAGAGAAGGAGGAGGCGTGAACGTGCATCCATGTATGCGGGCGAGACAGGAAGGAGCATTGGTCATGCATCCCTGCATGAGGGTGAGAAAGGGAGGAGATATGATCCCCGTATGAAGCAGAGAGAAGGAGGAGGCGTGAACGTGCATCCATGTATGCGGGCGAGACGGGAAGGAGCATTGGTCATGCATCCCTTCCTGAGGGTGAGACAGGGAGGAGATAAAATCCCCGTATGAAGCCGAGAGAACGAGGAGACATGAACGTGCATCCATGTATGCGGGTGAGAAGGGAAGGAGCATTGGTCATGCATCCCTGCATGAGGGTGAGACAGGGAGGAGATATGATCCCTGTATGAAGCCGAGAGAAGGAGGAGGCGTGAACGTGCATCCATGTATGCAGGCGAGAAGGGAAGGAGCATTGGTCATGCATCCCTGCATGAGGGTGAGACATTGAGGAGATATGATCCCCGTATGAAGCCGAGAGAAGGAGGAGGCGTGAACGTGCATCCATGTATGCAGGCGAGAAGGGAAGGAGCATTGGTCATGCATCCCTGCATGAGGGTGAGACAGGGAGGAGATATGATCCCCGTATGAAGCCGAGAGAAGGAGGAGGCGTGAACGTGCATCCATGTATGCGGGCGAGACAGGAAGGAGCATTGGTCATGCATCCCTGCATGAGGGTGAGACAGGGAGGAGATATGATCCCCGTATGAAGCCGAGAGAACGAGGAGACATGAACGTGCATCCATGTATGCGGGCGAGAAGGGAAGGAGCATTGGTCATGCATCCCTGCATGAGGGTGAGACAGGGAGGAGATAAAATCCCTGTATGAAGCCAAGAGAACGAGGCGGCATGAACATGCATCCTTGTATGCAGGTGTGACATGGAGTCATCATGAACATGCATCCCTTTATAAGGACATAACATGGAGGACGCATGAACATGAATGCCTGAATTTTATGGTGGTGGCCTTCGGGTGATTTGGCACGTGCAATTGGTGAAGAGCACTTCTCCTGCTCAAAAAAATAAATGTACTATTAGCACCCCGGAGGGAGCCTCTGCACTTCTTATAGGGAGAAAACTCTGCAATGGAAGGGGACAGGGTCAATAACAGCTGTAAACTCTCACAAGACGATCAATGCTCTCACACTTTCCTGCTCTCAGGCTGGCGGGCCATTATCGGCCCTGGCTGCCGCACCATTGCCAGGTTTCTGTAACTGTATTATTTCTAATTGGCTCCACTTTGATGACTTTCATTTGGATTCTGACTTGATTATTGAGATCTTAAATAAGTGACTGGGGATCAGGTGTCCACTTATTCTCATGGATAACATCACAACCAACCTTTAATTCAAACATGAGTCATGACATCACAGATGGAGTACAGCTTATGATAGAGGTGGAGCGTCACATTGTAGCAGCCCAAGTAGCTCTCTGTGATCGTATAGTGGTTAGTACTCTGCTTTGTGGCCGCAGCAACCTCGGTTCGAATCCGAGTCACGGCATTGCGGTGAGGCAATGTCACGGCAGTTGGGCAGATATTTTAGAATTTCCATTAATACATTGTCAAACTCTGTGGAGGACTGAAACAATTCGATATGTCCTGTTACTGTTCTGAACCTTTTGTTTCTTTAATGCTCTTTGCACACTTTTTCATTGGGTGACTGTAATGTATTTCAACCAAATCTAATTAAGAGCGCATTATGTGGTGACATTTGCAGTACATGAAACATTATAACACTGCCATTTACGTCAATAACCACTAGCTTGATTAAGACATATGTATTGCAGCGACAGTATTTCCCAGTTACAAATGTGAATAAAAACAACATCCGCGAGGGATTGAACCAACGACATTTAACTGATGTTGCCAATGGAGCGCGTTACAGAGAGCGCGAGGTCCCGCCTTTACAGTCACACGCTGATGATAATACAGATGTTTAAATAAACAGGCATATCTGTGGACTTGTGGTCTTTCTACATTGGGACTCATAGTCTAGTCCTAGGCTATTGTAGGCACTGGCGTATCTTTTAGTGGAATGAGAGGCATTCTGTAGTCGCGTGAAAGGACCTTTCAAGTCAATCTGATCTGTATTGTCCTGTGAAAAAAAGCGTTCTTAGACACAGTGAGGAGTTTTTGGGGATAATGGGAAAATCATTTCCAACTAAATGACAGGAATTTCTTAGTCCAATCATGAGGTGTGCTATGCTTTTTTATACTGTGGCGGAAAGAGAGAGAGTATAACAGTCATTATAAATAAAGGGCCAAGGAAGTGACAGTTTATGGAACGAACAATTTGCACATAGTTTTAGAATGTGGTCAGGAGGAGGACAATGTGCTTACACATATGAAACATTAGAAGGTAGACATTATGGAAGCACATATATTTCTTTATTTTTATTGTATTTGGGGAGAGGGGGTTAATATAGCACGTCCAATGTGGAAACGTGCTTTCCATAGCACCTTGCAGGTGGGCGACATCTAGAGCTGTGCAGTAGCCACCCATGCCCCAGACGTCAAAGAGAACAAGAAGTTACACATGTTGGAAGTGAGGGTGACACATTGAGGAGATATGATCCCCGTATGAAGCCGAGAGAAGGATGAGGCGTGAATGTGCATCCATGTATGCAGGCGAGAAGGGAAGGAGCATTGGTCATGCATCCCTGCATGAGGGTGAGACAGGGAGGAGATATGATCCCCGTATGAAGCCGAGAGAAGGAGGAGGCGTGAACGTGCATCCATGTATGCGGGCGAGACAGGAAGGAGCATTGGTCATGCATCCCTGCATGAGGGTGAGACAGGGAGGAGATATGATCCCCGTATGAAGCCAAGAGAAGGAGGAGGCGTGAACGTGCATCCATGTATGCAGGCGAGAAGGGAAGGAGCATTGGTCATGCATCCCTGCATGAGGGTGAGACAGGGAGGAGATATGATCCCCGTATGAAGCCGAGAGAAGGAGGAGGCGTGAACGTGCATCCATGTATGCGGGCGTGACAGGAAGGAGCATTGGTCATGCATCCCTGCATGAGGGTGAGACAGGGAGGAGATATGATCCCCGTATGAAGCCGAGAGAACGAGGAGACATGAACGTGCATCCATGTATGCGGGCGAGAAGGGAAGGAGCATTGGTCATGCATCCCTTCCTGAGGGTGAGACAGGGAGGAGATAAAATCCCCGTATGAAGCCGAGAGAACGAGGAGACATGAACGTGCATCCATGTATGCGGGCGAGAAGGGAAGGAGCATTGGTCATGCATCCCTGCATGAGGGTGAGACAGGGAGGAGATAAAATCCCTGTATGAAGCCAAGAGAACGAGGCGGCATGAACATGCATCCTTGTATGCAGGTGTGACATGGAGTCATCATGAACATGCATCCCTTTATAAGGACATAACATGGAGGACGTATGAACATGAATGCCTGAATTTTATGGTGGTGGCCTTCGGGTGATTTGGCACATATAATTGGTGAAGAGCACTTCTCCTGCGCAAAAAAATAAATGTACTATTAGCACCCCGGAGGGAGCCTCTGCACTTCTTATAGGGAGAAAACTCTGCAATGGAAGGGGACAGGGTCAATAACAGCTGTAAACTCTCACAAGACCATCAATGCTCTCACACTTTCCTGCTCTCAGGCTGGCGGGTCATTATCGGCCCTGGCTGCAGCACCATTGCCAGGTTTGTGTAACTGTATTATTTCTAATTGGCTCCACTTTGATGACTTTCATTTGGATTCTGACTTGATTATTGAGATCTTAAATAAGTGACTGGGGATCAGGTGTCCACTTATTCTCATGGATAACATCACAACCAACCTTTAATTCAAACATGAGTCATGACATCACAGATGGAGTACAGCTTATGATAGAGGTGGAGCGTCACATTGTAGCAGCCCAAGTAGCTCGCTGTGATCGTATAGTGGTTAGTACTCTGCTTTGTGGCCGCAGCAACCTCGGTTCGAATCTGAGTCACGGCATTGCGGTGAGGCAATGTCACGGCGGTTGGGCAGATATTTTAGAATTTCCATTAATACATTGTCAATCTCTGTGGAGGACTGAAACAATTCGATATGTCCTGTTACTGTTCTGAACCTTTTGTTTCTTTAATGCTCTTTGCACACTTTTTCATCGGGTGACTGTAATGTATTTCAACCAAATCTAATTAAGAGCGCATTATGTGGTGACATTTGCAGTACATGAAACATTATAACACTGCCATTTACGTCAATAACCACTAGCTTGATTAAGACATATGTATTGCAGCGACCGTATTTCCCAGTTACAAATGGGAATAAAAACAACATCCGCGAGGGATTGAACCAACGACATTTAACTGATGTTGCCAATGGAGCGCGTTACAGAGAGCGCAAGGTCCCGCCTTTACAGTCACACGCTGATGATAATACAGATGTTTAAATAAACAGGCATATCTGTGGACTTGTGGTCTTTCTACATTGGGACTCATAGTCTAGTCCAAGGCTATTGTAGGCACTGGCGTATCTTTTAGTGGAATGAGAAGCATTCTGTAGTCGCGTGAAAGGACCTTTCAAGTCAATCTGATCTGTATTGTCCTGTGAAAAAAAGCGTTCTTAGACACAGTGAGGAGTTTTTGGGGATAATGGGAAAATCATTTCCAACTAAATGACAGGAATTTCTTAGTCCAATCATGAGGTGTGCTAGTCTTTTTTATACTGTGGCGGAAAGAGAGAGAGTATAACAGTCATTATAAATAAAGGGCCAAGGAAGTGACAGTTTATGGAAGGAACAATTTGCACATAGTTTTAGAATGTGGTCAGGAGGAGGACAATGTGCTTACACATATGAAACATTAGAAGGTAGACATTATGGAAGCACATATATTTCTTTATTTTTATTGTATTTGGGGAGAGGGGGTTAATATAGCACGTCCAATGTGGAAACGTGCTTTCCATAGCACCTTGCAGGTGGGCGACATCTAGAGCTGTGCAGTAGCCACCCATGCCCCAGACGTCAAAGAGAACAAGAAGTTACACATGTTGGAAGTGAGGGTGACACATTGAGGAGATATGATCCCCGTAAGAAGCCGAGAGAAGGAGGAGGCGTGAACGTGCATCCATGTATGCAGGCGAGAAGGGAAGGAGCATTGGTCATGCATCCCTGCATGAGGGTGAGACAGAGAGGAGATATGATCCCCGTATGAAGCCGAGAGAAGGAGGAGGCGTGAACGTGCATCCATGTATGCGGGCGAGACAGGAAGGAGCATTGGTCATGCATCCCTGCATGAGGGTGAGACAGGGAGGAGATATGATCCCCGTATGAAGCCAAGAGAAGGAGGAGGCGTGAACGTGCATCCATGTATGCAGGCGAGAAGGGAAGGAGCATTGGTCATGCATCCCTGCATGAGGGTGAGACAGGGAGGAGATATGATCCCCGTATGAAGCCGAGAGAAGGAGGAGGCGTGAACGTGCCTCCATGTATGCGGGCGAGACAGGAAGGAGCATTGGTCATGCATCCCTGCATGAGGGTGAGACAGGGAGGAGATATGATCCCCGTATGAAGCCGAGAGAACGAGGAGACATGAACGTGCATCCATGTATGCGGGCGAGAAGGGAAGGAGCATTGGTCATGCATCCCTGCATGAGGGTAAGACAGGGAGGAGATAAAATCCCTGTATGAAGCCAAGAGAACGAGGCGGCATGAACATGCATCCTTGTATGCAGGTGTGACATGGAGTCATCATGAACATGCATCCCTTTATAAGGACATAACATGGAGGACGCATGAACATGAATGCCTGAATTTTATGGTGGTGGCCTTCGGGTGATTTGGCACGTGCAATTGGTGAAGAGCACTTCTCCTGCGCAAAAAAATAAATGTACTATTAGCACCCCGGAGGGAGCCTCTGCACTTCTTATAGGGAGAAAACTCTGCAATGGAAGGGGACAGGGTCAATAACAGCTGTAAACTCTCACAAGACCATCAATGCTCTCACACTTTCCTGCTCTCAGGCTGGCGGGCCATTATCGGCCCTGGCTGCCGCACCATTGCCAGGTTTGTGTAACTGTATTATTTCTAATTGGCTCCACTTTGATGACTTTCATTTGGATTCTGACTTGATTATTGAGATCTTAAATAAGTGACTGGGGATCAGGTGTCCACTTATTCTCATGGATAACATCACAACCAACCTTTAATTCAAACATGAGTCATGACATCACAGATGGAGTACAGCTTATGATAGAGGTGGAACGGCACATTGTAGCAGCCCAAGTAGCTCTCCCTGATCATATAGTGGTTAGTACTCTGCGTTGTGGCCGCAGCAACCTCGGTTCGAATCCGAGTCACGGCATTGCGGTGAGGCAATGTCACGGCAGTTGGGCAGATATTTTAGAATTTCCATTAATACATTGTCAATCTCTGTGTCGGACTGAAACAATTCGATATGTCCTGTTACTGTTATGAACCTTTTGTTTCTTTAATGCTCTTTGCACACTTTTTCATCGGGTGACTGTAATGTATTTCAACCAAATCTAATTAAGAGCGCATTATGTGGTGACATTTGCAGTACATGAAACATTATAACACTGCCATTTACGTCAATAACCACTAGCTTGATTAAGACATATGTATTGCAGCAACAGTATTTCCCAGTTACAAATGGGAATAAAAACAACATCCGCGAGGGATTGAACCAACGACATTTAACTGATGTTGCCAATGGAGCGCGTTACAGAGAGCGTGAGGTCCCGCCTTTACAGTCACACGCTGATGATAATACAGATGTTTGAATAAACAGGCATATCTGTGGACTTGTGGTCTTTCTACATTGGGACTCAAAGTCTAGTCCTAGGCTATTGTAGGCACTGGCGTATCTTTTAGTGGAATGAGAGGCATTCTGTAGTCGCGTGAAAGGACCTTTCAAGTCAATCTGATCTGTATTGTCCTGTGAAAAAAAGCGTTCTTAGACACAGTGAGGAGTTTTTGGGGATAATGGGAAAATCATTTCCAACTAAATGACAGGAATTTCTTAGTCCAATCATGAGGTGTGCTAGGCTTTTTTATACTGTGGCGGAAAGAGAGAGAGTATAACAGTCATTATAAATAAAGGGCCAAGGAAGTGACAGTTTATGGAAGGAACAATTTGCACATAGTTTTAGAATGTGGTCAGGAGGAGGACAATGTGCTTACACATATGAAACATTAGAAGGTAGACATTATGGAAGCACATATATTTCTTTATTTTTATTGTATTTGGGGAGAGGGGGTTAATATAGCACGTCCAATGTGGAAACGTGCTTTCCATAGCACCTTGCAGGTGGGCGACATCTAGAGCTGTGCAGTAGCCACCCATGCCCCAGACGTCAAAGAGAACAAGAAGTTACACATGTTGGAAGTGAGGGTGACACATTGAGGAGATATGATCCCCGTAAGAAGCCGAGAGAAGGAGGAGGCGTGAACGTGCATCCATGTATGCAGGCGAGAAGGGAAGGAGCATTGGTCATGCATCCCTGCATGAGGGTGAGACAGGGAGGAGATAAAATCCCCGTATGAAGCCAAGAGAACGAGGAGACATGAACGTGCATCCATGTATGCGGGCGAGAAGGGAAGGAGCATTGGTCATGTATCCCTGCATGAGGGTGAGACAGGGAGGAGATAAAATCCCTGTATGAAGCCAAGAGAACGAGGCGGCATGAACATGCATCCTTGTATGCAGGTGTGACATGGAGTCATCATGAACATGCATCCCTTTATAAGGACATAACATGGAGGACGTATGAACATGAATGCCTGAATTTTATGGTGGTGGCCTTCGGGTGATTTGGCACGTATAATTGGTGAAGAGCACTTCTCCTGCGCAAAAAAATAAATGTACTATTAGCACCCCGGAGGGAGCCTCTGCACTTCTTATAGGGAGAAAACTCTGCAATGGAAGGGGACAGGGTCAATAACAGCTGTAAACTCTCACAAGACCATCAATGCTCTCACACTTTCCTGCTCTCAGGCTGGCGGGTCATTATCGGCCCTGGCTGCAGCACCATTGCCAGGTTTGTGTAACTGTATTATTTCTAATTGGCTCCACTTTGATGACTTTCATTTGGATTCTGACTTGATTATTGAGATCTTAAATAAGTGACTGGGGATCAGGTGTCCACTTATTCTCATGGATAACATCACAACCAACCTTTAATTCAAACATGAGTCATGACATCACAGATGGAGTACAGCTTATGATAGAGGTGGAGCGTCACATTGTAGCAGCCCAAGTAGCTCGCTGTGATCGTATAGTGGTTAGTACTCTGCGTTGTGGCCGCAGCAACCTCGGTTCGAATCCGAGTCACGGCATTGCGGTGAGGCAATGTCACGGCGGTTGGGCAGATATTTTAGAATTTCCATTAATACATTGTCAATCTCTGTGGAGGACTGAAACAATTCGATATGTCCTGTTACTGTTCTGAACCTTTTGTTTCTTTAATGCTCTTTGCACACTTTTTCATCGGGTGACTGTAATGTATTTCAACCAAATCTAATTAAGAGCGCATTATGTGGTGACATTTGCAGTACATGAAACATTATAACACTGCCATTTACGTCAATAACCACTAGCTTGATTAAGACATATGTATTGCAGCGACCGTATTTCCCAGTTACAAATGGGAATAAAAACAACATCCGCGAGGGATTGAACCAACGACATTTAACTGATGTTGCCAATGGAGCGCGTTACAGAGAGCGCAAGGTCCCGCCTTTACAGTCACACGCTGATGATAATACAGATGTTTAAATAAACAGGCATATCTGTGGACTTGTGGTCTTTCTACATTGGGACTCATAGTCTAGTCCTAGGCTATTGTAGGCACTGGCGTATCTTTTAGTGGAATGAGAAGCATTCTGTAGTCGCGTGAAAGGACCTTTCAAGTCAATCTGATCTGTATTGTCCTGTGAAAAAAAGCGTTCTTAGACACAGTGAGGAGTTTTTGGGGATAATGGGAAAATCATTTCCAACTAAATGACAGGAATTTCTTAGTCCAATCATGAGGTGTGCTAGTCTTTTTTATACTGTGGCGGAAAGAGAGAGAGTATAACAGTCATTATAAATAAAGGGCCAAGGAAGTGACAGTTTATGGAAGGAACAATTTGCACATAGTTTTAGAATGTGGTCAGGAGGAGGACAATGTGCTTACACATATGAAACATTAGAAGGTAGACATTATGGAAGCACATATATTTCTTTATTTTTATTGTATTTGGGGAGAGGGGGTTAATATAGCACGTCCAATGTGGAAACGTGCTTTCCATAGCACCTTGCAGGTGGGCGACATCTAGAGCTGTGCAGTAGCCACCCATGCCCCAGACGTCAAAGAGAACAAGAAGTTACACATGTTGGAAGTGAGGGTGACACATTGAGGAGATATGATCCCCGTAAGAAGCCGAGAGAAGGAGGAGGCGTGAACGTGCATCCATGTATGCAGGCGAGAAGGGAAGGAGCATTGGTCATGCATCCCTGCATGAGGGTGAGACAGGGAGGAGATATGATCCCCGTATGAAGCCGAGAGAAGGAGGAGGCGTGAACGTGCATCCATGTATGCGGGCGAGACAGGAAGGAGCATTGGTCATGCATCCCTGCATGAGGGTGAGACAGGGAGGAGATATGATCCCCGTATGAAGCCAAGAGAAGGAGGAGGCGTGAACGTGCATCCATGTATGCAGGCGAGAAGGGAAGGAGCATTGGTCATGCATCCCTGCATGAGGGTGAGACAGGGAGGAGATATGATCCCCGTATGAAGCCGAGAGAAGGAGGAGGCGTGAACGTGCCTCCATGTATGCGGGCGAGACAGGAAGGAGCATTGGTCATGCATCCCTGCATGAGGGTGAGACAGGGAGGAGATATGATCCCCGTATGAAGCCGAGAGAACGAGGAGACATGAACGTGCATCCATGTATGCGGGCGAGAAGGGAAGGAGCATTGGTCATGCATCCCTGCATGAGGGTAAGACAGGGAGGAGATAAAATCCCTGTATGAAGCCAAGAGAACGAGGCGGCATGAACATGCATCCTTGTATGCAGGTGTGACATGGAGTCATCATGAACATGCATCCCTTTATAAGGACATAACATGGAGGACGCATGAACATGAATGCCTGAATTTTATGGTGGTGGCCTTCGGGTGATTTGGCACGTGCAATTGGTGAAGAGCACTTCTCCTGCGCAAAAAAATAAATGTACTATTAGCACCCCGGAGGGAGCCTCTGCACTTCTTATAGGGAGAAAACTCTGCAATGGAAGGGGACAGGGTCAATAACAGCTGTAAACTCTCACAAGACCATCAATGCTCTCACACTTTCCTGCTCTCAGGCTGGCGGGCCATTATCGGCCCTGGCTGCCGCACAATTGCCAGGTTTGTGTAACTGTATTATTTCTAATTGGCTCCACTTTGATGACTTTCATTTGGATTCTGACTTGATTATTGAGATCTTAAATAAGTGACTGGGGATCAGGTGTCCACTTATTCTCATGGATAACATCACAACCAACCTTTAATTCAAACATGAGTCATGACATCACAGATGGAGTACAGCTTATGATAGAGGTGGAACGTCACATTGTAGCAGCCCAAGTAGCTCTCCCTGATCATATAGTGGTTAGTACTCTGCGTTGTGGCCGCAGCAACCTCGGTTCGAATCCGAGTCACGGCATTGCGGTGAGGCAATGTCACGGCAGTTGGGCAGATATTTTAGAATTTCCATTAATACATTGTCAATCTCTGTGTCGGACTGAAACAATTCGATATGTCCTGTTACTGTTATGAACCTTTTGTTTCTTTAATGCTCTTTGCACACTTTTTCATCGGGTGACTGTAATGTATTTCAACCAAATCTAATTAAGAGCGCATTATGTGGTGACATTTGCAGTACATGAAACATTATAACACTGCCATTTACGTCAATAACCACTAGCTTGATTAAGACATATGTATTGCAGCAACAGTATTTCCCAGTTACAAATGGGAATAAAAACAACATCCGCGAGGGATTGAACCAACGACATTTAACTGATGTTGCCAATGGAGCGCGTTACAGAGAGCGTGAGGTCCCGCCTTTACAGTCACACGCTGATGATAATACAGATGTTTGAATAAACAGGCATATCTGTGGACTTGTGGTCTTTCTACATTGGGACTCAAAGTCTAGTCCTAGGCTATTGTAGGCACTGGCGTATCTTTTAGTGGAATGAGAGGCATTCTGTAGTCGCGTGAAAGGACCTTTCAAGTCAATCTGATCTGTATTGTCCTGTGAAAAAAAGCGTTCTTAGACACAGTGAGGAGTTTTTGGGGATAATGGGAAAATCATTTCCAACTAAATGACAGGAATTTCTTAGTCCAATCATGAGGTGTGCTAGGCTTTTTTATACTGTGGCGGAAAGAGAGAGAGTATAACAGTCATTATAAATAAAGGGCCAAGGAAGTGACAGTTTATGGAAGGAACAATTTGCACATAGTTTTAGAATGTGGTCAGGAGGAGGACAATGTGCTTACACATATGAAACATTAGAAGGTAGACATTATGGAAGCACATATATTTCTTTATTTTTATTGTATTTGGGGAGAGGGGGTTAATATAGCACGTCCAATGTGGAAAAGTGCTTTCCATAGCACCTTGCAGGTGGGCGACATCTAGAGCTGTGCAGTAGCCACCCATGCCCCAGACGTCAAAGAGAACAAGAAGTTACACATGTTGGAAGTGAGGGTGAGACATTGAGGAGATATGATCCCCGTATGAAGCCGAGAGAAGGAGGAGGCGTGAACGTGCATCCATGTATGAGGCGAGAAGGGAAGGAGCATTGGTCATGCATCCCTGCATGAGGGTGAGACAGGGAGGAGATATGATCCCTGTATGAAGCCGAGAGAAGGAGGAGGCGTGAACGTGCATCCATGTATGCGGGCGAGACAGGAAGGAGCATTGGTCATGCATCCCTGCATGAGGGTGAGACAGGGAGGAGATATGATCCCCGTATGAAGCCGAGAGAAGGAGGAGGCGTGAACGTGCATCCATGTATGCAGGTGAGAAGGGAAGGAGCATTGGTCATGCATCCCTGCATGAGGGTGAGACAGGGAGGAGATATGATCCCCGTATGAAGCCGAGAGAAGGAGGAGGCGTGAACGTGCATCCATGTATGCAGGCGTGACAGGAAGGAGCATTGGTCATGCATCCCTGCATGAGGGTGAGACAGGGAGGAGATATGATCCCCGTATGAAGCCGAGAGAAGGAGGAGGCGTGAACGTGCATCCATGTATGCGGGCGAGACGGGAAGGAGCATTGGTCATGCATCCCTGCATGAGGGTAAGACAGGGAGGAGATAAAATCCCTGTATGAAGCCAAGAGAACGAGGCGGCATGAACATGCATCCTTGTATGCAGGTGTGACATGGAGTCATCATGAACATGCATCCCTTTATAAGGACATAACATGGAGGACGCATGAACATGAATGCCTGAATTTTATGGTGGTGGCCTTCGGGTGATTTGGCACGTGCAATTGGTGAAGAGCACTTCTCCTGCGCAAAAAAATAAATGTACTATTAGCACCCCGGAGGGAGCCTCTGCACTTCTTATAGGGAGAAAACTCTGCAATGGAAGGGGACAGGGTCAATAACAGCTGTAAACTCTCACAAGACCATCAATGCTCTCACACTTTCCTGCTCTCAGGCTGGCGGGTCATTATCGGCCCTGGCTGCCGCACCATTGCCAGGTTTGTGTAACTGTATTATTTCTAATTGGCTCCACTTTGATGACTTTCATTTGGATTCTGACTTGATTATTGAGATCTTAAATAAGTGACTGGGGATCAGGTGTCCACTTATTCTCATGGATAACATCACAACCAACCTTTAATTCAAACGTGAGTCATGACATCACAGATGGAGTACAGCTTATGATAGAGGTGGAGCGTCACATTGTAGCAGCCCAAGTAGCTCGCTGTGATCGTATAGTGGTTAGTACTCTGCGTTGTGGCCGCAGCAACAATCCGAGTCACGGCATTGCGGTGAGGCAATGTCACTGCAGTTGGGCAGATATTTTAGAATTTCCATTAATACATTGGCAATCTCTGTGGAGGACTGAAACAATTCGATATGTCCTGTTACTGTTCTGAACCTTTTGTTTCTTTAATGCTCTTTGCACACTTTTTCATCGGGTGACTGTAATGTATTTCAACCAAATCTAATTAAGAGCGCATTATGTGGTGACATTTGCAGTACATGAAACATTATAACACTGCCATTTACGTCAATAACCACTAGCTTGATTAAGACATATGTATTGCAGCGACAGTATTTCCCAGTTACAAATGGGAATAAAAACAACATCCGCGAGGGATTGAACCAACGACATTTAACTGATGTTGCCAATGGAGCGCGTTACAGAGAGCGCGAGGTCCCGCCTTTACAGTCACACGCTGATGATAATACAGATGTTTAAATAAACAGGCATATCTGTGGACTTGTGGTCTTTCTACATTGGGACTCATAGTCTAGTCCTAGGCTATTGTAGGCACTGGCGTATCTTTTAGTGGAATGAGAGGCATTCTGTAGTCGCGTGAAAGGACCTTTCAAGTCAATCTGATCTGTATTGTCCTGTGAAAAAAAGCGTTCTTAGACACAGTGAGGAGTTTTTGGGGATAATGGGAAAATCATTTCCAACTAAATGACAGGAATTTCTTAGTTCAATCATGAGGTGTGCTAGGCTTTTTTATACTGTGGCGGAAAGAGAGAGAGTATAACAGTCATTATAAATAAAGGGCCAAGGAAGTGACAGTTTATGGAAGGAACAATTTGCACATAGTTTTAGAATGTGGTCAGGAGGAGGACAATGTGCTTACACATATGAAACATTAGAAGGTAGACATTATGGAAGCACATATATTTCTTTATTTTTATTGTATTTGGGGAGAGGGGGTTAATATAGCACGTCCAATGTGGAAACGTGCTTTCCATAGCACCTTGCAGGTGGGCGACATCTAGAGCTGTGCAGTAGCCACCCATGCCCCAGACGTCAAAGAGAACAAGAAGTTACACATGTTGGAAGTGAGGGTGACACATTGAGGAGATATGATCCCCGTAAGAAGCCGAGAGAAGGAGGAGGCGTGAACGTGCATCCATGTATGCAGGCGAGAAGGGAAGGAGCATTGGTCATGCATCCCTGCATGAGGGTGAGACAGGGAGGAGATATGATCCCCGTATGAAGCCGAGAGAAGGAGGAGGCGTGAACGTGCATCCATGTATGCGGGCGAGACAGGAAGGAGCATTGGTCATGCATCCCTGCATGAGGGTGAGACAGGGAGGAGATATGATCCCCGTATGAAGCCAAGAGAAGGAGGAGGCGTGAACGTGCATCCATGTATGCAGGCGAGAAGGGAAGGAGCATTGGTCATGCATCCCTGCATGAGGGTGAGACAGGGAGGAGATATGATCCCCGTATGAAGCCGAGAGAAGGAGGAGGCGTGAACGTGCATCGATGTATGCGGGCGAGACAGGAAGGAGCATTGGTCATGCATCCCTGCATGAGGGTGAGACAGGGAGGAGATATGATCCCCGTATGAAGCCGAGAGAAGGAGGAGGCGTGAACGTGCATCCATGTATGCGGGCGAGACGGGAAGGAGCATTGGTCATGCATCCCTTCCTGAGGGTGAGACAGGGAGGAGATAAAATCCCAGTATGAAGCCAAGAGAACGAGGCGGCATGAACATGCATTCTTGTATGCAGGTGTGACATGGAGTCATCATGAACATGCATCCCTTCATAAGGACATAACATGGATGATGCATGAACATGAATGCCTGAATTTTATGGTGGTGGCCTTCGGGTGATTTGGCACGTGCAATTGGTGAAGAGCACTTCTCCTGCGCAACAAAATAAATTTACTATTAGCACCCCGGAGGGAGCCTCTGCACTTCTTATAGGGAGAAAACTCTGCAATGGAAGGGGACAGGGTCAATAACAGCTGTAAACTTTCACAAGACCATCACTGCTCGCACACTTTCCTGCTCTCAGGCTGGCGGGCCATTATCGGCCCTGGCTGCCGCACCATTGCCAGGTTTGTGTAACTATATTATTTCTAATTGGCTCCACTTTGATGACTTTCATTTGGATTCTGACTTGATTATTGAGATCTTAAATAAGTGACTGGGGATCAGGTGTCCACTTATTCTCATGGATAACATCACAACCAACCTTTAATTCAAACATGAGTCATGACATCACAGATGGAGTACAGCTTATGATAGAGGTGGAACGTCACATTGTAACAGCCCAAGTAGATCGCAGTCGTTAGTTCTCTGCGTTGTGGCCGCAGCAACCTCGGTACGAATCCGAGTCACGGCATTGCGGTGAGGCAATGTCACGGCAGTTGGGCAGATATTTTAGAATTTCCATTAATACATTGGCAATCTCTGTGGAGGACTGAAACAATTCAATATGTCCTGTTACTGTTATGAACCTTTTGTTTCTTTAATGCTCTTTGCACACTTTTTCATCGGGTGACTGTAATGTATTTCAACCAAATCTAATTAAGAGCACATTATGTGGTGACATTTGCAGTACATGAAACATTATAACACTGCCATTTACGTCAATAACCACTAGCTTGATTAAGACATATGTATTGCAGCGACAGTATTTCCCAGTTACAAATGGGAATAAAAACAACATCCGCGAGGGATTGAACCAACGACATTTAACTGATGTTGCCAATGGAGCGCGTTACAGAGAGCGCGAGTTCCCGCCTTTACAGTCACACGCTGATGATAATACAGATGTTTAAATAAACAGGCATATCTGTGGACTTGTGGTCTTTCTACATTGGGACTCATAGTCTAGTCCTAGGCTATTGTAGGCACTGGCGTATCTTTTAGTGGAATGAGAGGCATTCTGTAGTCGCGTGAAAGGGCCTTTCAAGTCAATCTGATCTGTATTGTCCTGTGAAAAAAAGCGTTCTTAGACACAGTGAGGAGTTTTTGGGGATAATGGGAAAATCATTTCCAACTAAATGACAGGAATTTCTTAGTCCAATCATGAGGTGTGCTAGGCTTTTTTATACTGTGGCGGAAATAGAGAGAGTATAACAGTCATTATAAATAAAGGGCCAAGGAAGTGACAGTTTATGGAAGGAACAATTTGCACATAGTTTTAGAATGTGGTCAGGAGGAGGACAATGTGCTTACACATATGAAACATTAGAAGGTAGACATTATGGAAGCACATATATTTCTTTATTTTTATTGTATTTGGGGAGAGGGGGTTAATATAGCACGTCCAATGTGGAAAAGTGCTTTCCATAGCACCTTGCAGGTGGGCGACATCTAGAGCTGTGCAGTAGCCACCCATGCCCCAGACGTCAAAGAGAACAAGAAGTTACACATGTTGGAAGTGAGGGTGAGACATTGAGGAGATATGATCCCCGTATGAAGCCGAGAGAAGGAGGAGGCATGAACGTGCATCCATGTATGCAGGCGAGAAGGGAAGGAGCATTGGTCATGCATCCCTGCATGAGGGTGAGACAGGGAGGAGATTTGATCCCCGTATGAAGCCGAGAGAAGGAGGAGGCGTGAACGTGCATCCATGTATGCGGGCGAGACAGGAAGGAGCATTGGTCATGCATCCCTGCATGAGGGTGAGACAGGGAGGAGATATGATCCCCGTATGAAGCCGAGAGAAGGAGGAGGCGTGAACGTGCATCCATGTATGCAGGCGAGAAGGGAAGAAGCATTGGTCATGCATCCCTGCATGAGGGTGAGACAGGGAGGAGATATGATCCCCGTATGAAGCCGAGAGAAGGAGGAGGCGTGAACGTGCATCCATGTATGCGGGCGAGACAGGAAGGAGCGTTGGTCATGCATCCCTGCATGAGGGTGAGACAGGGAGGAGATATGATCCCCGTATGAAGCCGAGAGAAGGAGGAGGCGTGAACGTGCATCCATGTATGCAGGCGAGAAGGGAAGGAGCATTGGTCATGCATCCCTGCATGAGGGTGAGACAGGGAGCAGATATGATCCCCGTATGAAGCCGAGAGAAGGAGGAGGCGTGAACGTGCATCCATGTATGCGGGCGAGACAGGAAGGAGCATTGGTCATGCATCCCTGCATGAGGGTGAGACAGGGAGGAGATATGATCCCCGTATGAAGCCGAGAGAAGGAGGAGGCGTGAACGTGCATCCATGTATGCGGGCGAGACGGGAAGGAGCATTGGTCATGCATCCCTTCCTGAGGGTGAGACAGGGAGGAGATAAAATCCCCGTATGAAGCCGAGAGAACGACAAGACATGAACGTGCATCCATGTATGCGGGCGAGAAGGGAAGGAGCATTGGTCATGCATCCCTGCATGAGGGTGAGACAGGGAGGAGATAAAATCCCTGTATGAAGCCAAGAGAACGAGGCGGCATGAACGTGCATCCATGTATGCGGGCGAGAAGGGAAGGAGCATTGGTCATGCATCCCTGCATGAGGGTGAGACAGGGAGGAGATAAAATCCCTGTATGAAGCCAAGAGAACGAGGCGGCATGAACATGCATCCTTGTATGCAGGTGTGACATGGAGTCATCATGAACATGCATCCCTTTATAAGGTCATAACATGGAGGACGCATGAACATGAATGCCTGAATTTTATGGTGGTGGCCTTCGGGTGATTTGGCACGTGCAATTGGTGAAGAGCACTTCTCCTGCGCAAAAAAATAAATTTACTATTAGCACCCCGGAGGGAGCCTCTGCACTTCTTATAGGGAGAAAACTCTGCAATGGAAGGAGACAGGGTCAATAACAGCTGTAAACTCTCACAAGACCATCACTGCTCTCACACTTTCCTGCTCTCAGGCTGGCGGGCCATTATCGGCCCTGGCTGCCGCACCATTGCCAGGTTTGTGTAACTATGTTATTTCTAATTGGCTCCACTTTGATGACTCTCATTTGGATTCTGACTTGATTATTGAGATCTTAAATAAGTGACTGGGGATCAGGTGTCCACTTATTCTCATGGATAACATCACAACCAACCTTTAATTCAAACATGAGTCATGACATCACAGATGGAGTACAGCTTATGATAGAGGTGGAACGTCACATTGTAGCAGCCCAAGTAGCTCGCCGTGATCTTATAGTGGTTAGTTCTCTGTGTTGTGGCCGCAGCAACCTCGGTTCGAATCCGAGTCACGGCAGTTGGGCAGATATTTTACAATTTCCATTAATACATTGGCAATCTCTGTGGAGGACTGAAACAATTCGATATGTCCTGTTACTGTTATGAACCTTTTGTTTCTTTAATGCTCTTTGCACACTTTTTCATCGGGTGACTGTAATGTATTTCAACCAAATCTAATTAAGTGCGCATTATGTGCTGACATTTGCAGCACATGAAACATTATAACACTGCCATTTACGTCAATAACCACTAGCTTGATTAAGACATATGTATTGCAGCGACAGTATTTCCCAGTTACAAATGGGAATAAAAACAACATCCGCGAGGGATTGAACCAACGACATTTAACTGATGTTGCCAATGGAGCGCGTTACAGAGAGCGCAAAGTCCCGCCTTTACAGTCACACGCTGATGATAATACAGATGTTTAAATAAACAGGCATGTCTGTGGACTTGTGGTCTTTCTACATTGGGACGCATAGTCTAGTCCTAGTCTATTGTAGGCACTGGCGTATCTTCTAGTGGAATGAGAGGCATTCTGTAGTCGCGTGAAAGGACCTTTCAAGTCAATCTGATCTGTATTGTCCTGTGAAAAAAAATGTTCTTAGACACAGTGAGGAGTTTTTGGGGATAATGGGAAAATCATTTCCAACTAAATGACAGGAATTTCTTAGTCCAATCATGAGGTGTGCTAGGCATTTTTATACTGTGGCGGAAAGAGAGAGAGTATAACAGTCATTATAAATAAAGGGCCAAGGAAGTGACAGTTTATGGAAGGAACAATTTGCACATAGTTTTAGAATTTGGTCAGGAGGAGGACAATGTGCTTACACATATGAAACATTAGAAGGTAGACATTATGGAAGCACATATATTTCTTTATTTTTATTGTATTTGGGGAGAGGGGGTTAATATAGCACGTCCAATGTGGAAAAGTGCTTTCCATAGCACCTTGCAGGTGGGCGACATCTAGAGCTGTGCAGTAGCCACCCATGCCCCAGACGTCAAAGAGAACAAGAAGTTACACATGTTGGAAGTGAGGGTGAGACATTGAGGAGATATGATCCCCGTATGAAGCCGAGAAAAGGAGGAGGCGTGAACGTGCATCCATGTATGCAGGCGAGAAGGGAAGGAGCATTGGTCATGCATCCCTGCATGAGGGTGAGACAGGGAGGAGATATGATCCCCGTATGAAGCCGAGAGAAGGAGGAGGCGTGAACGTGCATCCATGTATGCAGGCGAGAAGGGAAGGAGCATTGGTCATGCATCCCCTCATGAGGGTGAGACATTGAGGAGATATGATCCCCGTATGAAGTCGAGAGAAGGAGGAGGCGTGAACGTGCATCCATGTATGCAGGCGAGAAGGGAAGGAGCATTGGTCATGCATCCCTGCATGAGGGTGAGACAGGGAGGAGATATGATCCCGTATGAAGCCGAGAGAAGGAGGAGGCGTGAACGTGCATCCATGTATGCGGGCGAGACAGGAAGGAGCGTTGGTCATGCATCCCTGCATGAGGGTGAGACAGGGAGGAGATATGATCCCCGTATGAAGCCGAGAGAAGGAAGAGGCGTGAACGTTGCTCCATGTATGCAGGCGAGAAGGGAAGGAGCATTGGTCATGCATCCCTGCATGAGGGTGAGACAGGGAGGAGATATGATCCCCGTATGAAGCCGAGAGAAGGAGGAGGCGTGAACGTGCATCCATGCATGCGGGCGAGACAGGAAGGAGCATTGGTCATGCATCCCTGCATGAGGGTGAGACAGGGAGGAGATATGATCCCCGTATGAAGCCGAGAGAAGGAGGAGGCGTGAACGTGCATCCATGTATGCGGGCGAGACGGGAAGGAGCATTGGTCATGCATCCCTTCCTGAGGGTGAGACAGGGAGGAGATAAAATCCCCGTATGAAGCCGAGAGAACGACAAGACATGAACGTGCATCCATGTATGCGGGCGAGAAGGGAAGGAGCATTGGTCATGCATCCCTGCATGAGGGTGAGACAGGGAGGAGATAAAATCCCTTTATGAAGCCAAGAGAACGAGGCGGCATGAACATGCATCCTTGTATGCAGGTGTGACATGGAGTCATCATGAACATGCATCCCTTTATAAGGACATAACATGGAGGACGCATGAACATGAATGCCTGAATTTTATGGTGGTGGCCTTCGGGTGATTTGGCACGTGCAATTGGTCAAGAGCACTTCTCCTGCGCAAAAAAATAAATGTACTATTAGCACCCCGGAGGGAGCCTCTGCACTTCTTATAGGGAGAAAACTCTGCAATGGAAGGGGACAGGTTCAATAACAGCTGTAAACTCTCACAAGACCATCACTGCTCTCACACTTTCCTGCTCTCAGGCTGGCGGGCCATTATCAGCCCTGGCTGCCGCACCATTGCCAGGTTTGTGTAACTATATTATTTCTAATTGGCTCCACTTTGATGACTTTCATTTGGATTCTGACTTGATTATTGAGATCTTAAATAAGTGACTGGGGATCAGGTGTCCACTTATTCTCATGGATAACATCACAACCAACCTTTAATTCAAACATGAGTCATGACATCACAGATGGAGTACAGCTTATGATAGAGGTGGAACGTCGCATTGTAGCTGCCCAAGTAGCTCGCCGTGATCGTATAGTGGTTAGTACTCTGTGTTGTGGCCACAGCAACCTCGGTTCAAATCCGAGTCACGGCATTGCGGTGAGGCAATGTCACGGCAGTTGGGCAGATATTTTAGAATTTCCATTAATACATTGGCAATCTCTGTGGAGGACTGAAACAATTCGATATGTCCTGTTACTGTTATGAACCTTTTGTTTCTTTAATGCTCTTTGCACACTTTTTCATCGGGTGACTGTAATGTATTTCAACCAAATCTAATTAAGAGCGCATTATGTGGTGACATTTGCAGTACATGAAACATTATAACACTGCCATTTACGTCAATAACCACTAGCTTGATTAAGACATATGTATTGCAGCGACAGTATTTCCCAGTTACAAATGGGAATAAAAACAACATCCGCGAGGGATTGAACCAACGACATTTAACTGATGTTGCCAATGGAGCGCGTTACAGAGAGCGCGAGGTCCCGCCTTTACAGTCACACGCTGATGATAATACAGATGTTTAAATAAACAGGCATATCTGTGGACTTGTGGTCTTTTTACATTGGGACTCATAGTCTAGTCCTAGGCTATTGTAGGCACTGGCGTATCTTTTAGTGGAATGAGAGGCATTCTGTAGTCGCGGGAAAGGACCTTTCAAGTCAATCTGATCTGTATTGTCCTGTGAAAAAAAGCGTTCTTAGACACAGTGAGGAGTTTTTGGGGATAATGGGAAAATCATTTCCAACTAAATGACAGGAATTTCTTAGTCCAATCATGAGGTGTGCTAGGCTTTTTTATACTGTGGCGGAAAGAGAGAGAGTATAACAGTCATTATAAATAAAGGGCCAAGGAAGTGACAGTTTATGGAAGGAACAATTTGCACATAGTTTTAGAATGTGGTCAGGAGGAGGACAATGTGCTTACACATATGAAACATTAGAAGGTAGACATTATGGAAGCACATATATTTCTTTATTTTTATTGTATTTGGGGAGAGGGGGTTAATATAGCACGTCCAATGTGGAAAAGTGCTTTCCATAGCACCTTGCAGGTGGGCGACATCCAGAGCTGTGCAGTAGCCACCCATGCCCCAGACGTCAAAGAGAACAAGAAGTTACACATGTTGGAAGTGAGGGTGAGACATTGAGGAGATATGATCCCCCTATGAAGCCGAGAAAAGGAGGAGGCGTGAACGTGCATCCATGTATGCAGATGAGAAGGGAAGGAACATTGGTCATGCATCCCTGCATGAGGGTGAGACAGGGAGGAGATATGATCCCCGTATGAAGCCGAGAGAAGGAGGAGGCGTGAACGTGCATCCATGTATGCGGGCGAGACAGGAAGGAGCATTGGTCATGCATCCCTGCATGAGGGTGAGACAGGGAGGAGATATGATCCCCGTATGAAGCCGAGAGAAGGAGGAGGCGTGAACGTGCATCCATGTATGCGGGCGAGACGGGAAGGAGCATTGGTCATGCATCCCTTCCTGAGGGTGAGACAGGGAGGAGATAAAATCCCCGTATGAAGCCGAGAGAACGACAAGACATGAACGTGCATCCATGTATGCGGGCGAGAAGGGAAGGAGCATTGGTCATGCATCCCTGCATGAGGGTGAGACAGGGAGGAGATAAAATCCCTTTATGAAGCCAAGAGAACGAGGCGGCATGAACATGCATCCTTGTATGCAGGTGTGACATGGAGTCATCATGAACATGCATCCCTTTATAAGGACATAACATGGAGGACGCATGAACATGAATGCCTGAATTTTATGGTGGTGGCCTTCGGGTGATTTGGCACGTGCAATTGGTCAAGAGCACTTCTCCTGCGCAAAAAAATAAATGTACTATTAGCACCCCGGAGGGAGCCTCTGCACTTCTTATAGGGAGAAAACTCTGCAATGGAAGGGGACAGGTTCAATAACAGCTGTAAACTCTCACAAGACCATCACTGCTCTCACACTTTCCTGCTCTCAGGCTGGCGGGCCATTATCAGCCCTGGCTGCCGCACCATTGCCAGGTTTGTGTAACTATATTATTTCTAATTGGCTCCACTTTGATGACTTTCATTTGGATTCTGACTTGATTATTGAGATCTTAAATAAGTGACTGGGGATCAGGTGTCCACTTATTCTCATGGATAACATCACAACCAACCTTTAATTCAAACATGAGTCATGACATCACAGATGGAGTACAGCTTATGATAGAGGTGGAACGTCGCATTGTAGCTGCCCAAGTAGCTCGCCGTGATCGTATAGTGGTTAGTACTCTGTGTTGTGGCCACAGCAACCTCGGTTCAAATCCGAGTCACGGCATTGCGGTGAGGCAATGTCACGGCAGTTGGGCAGATATTTTAGAATTTCCATTAATACATTGGCAATCTCTGTGGAGGACTGAAACAATTCGATATGTCCTGTTACTGTTATGAACCTTTTGTTTCTTTAATGCTCTTTGCACACTTTTTCATCGGGTGACTGTAATGTATTTCAACCAAATCTAATTAAGAGCGCATTATGTGGTGACATTTGCAGTACATGAAACATTATAACACTGCCATTTACGTCAATAACCACTAGCTTGATTAAGACATATGTATTGCAGCGACAGTATTTCCCAGTTACAAATGGGAATAAAAACAACATCCGCGAGGGATTGAACCAACGACATTTAACTGATGTTGCCAATGGAGCGCGTTACAGAGAGCGCGAGGTCCCGCCTTTACAGTCACACGCTGATGATAATACAGATGTTTAAATAAACAGGCATATCTGTGGACTTGTGGTCTTTCTACATTGGGACTCATAGTCTAGTCCTAGGCTATTGTAGGCACTGGCGTATCTTTTAGTGGAATGAGAGGCATTCTGTAGTCGCGGGAAAGGACCTTTCAAGTCAATCTGATCTGTATTGTCCTGTGAAAAAAAGCGTTCTTAGACACAGTGAGGAGTTTTTGGGGATAATGGGAAAATCATTTCCAACTAAATGACAGGAATTTCTTAGTCCAATCATGAGGTGTGCTAGGCTTTTTTATACTGTGGCGGAAAGAGAGAGAGTATAACAGTCATTATAAATAAAGGGCCAAGGAAGTGACAGTTTATGGAAGGAACAATTTGCACATAGTTTTAGAATGTGGTCAGGAGGAGGACAATGTGCTTACACATATGAAACATTAGAAGGTAGACATTAT
This sequence comes from Ambystoma mexicanum, assembly GCF_040938575.1. Taxonomy (NCBI): domain Eukaryota; kingdom Metazoa; phylum Chordata; class Amphibia; order Caudata; family Ambystomatidae; genus Ambystoma; species Ambystoma mexicanum. The sequence goes on from NW_027182322.1 coordinate 4,198,682, forward strand.
GGAAGCACATATATTTCTTTATTTTTATTGTATTTGGGGAGAGGGGGTTAATATAGCACGTCCAATGTGGAAAAGTGCTTTCCATAGCACCTTGCAGGTGGGCGACATCCAGAGCTGTGCAGTAGCCACCCATGCCCCAGACGTCAAAGAGAACAAGAAGTTACACATGTTGGAAGTGAGGGTGAGACATTGAGGAGATATGATCCCCCTATGAAGCCGAGAAAAGGAGGAGGCGTGAACGTGCATCCATGTATGCAGATGAGAAGGGAAGGAACATTGGTCATGCATCCCTGCATGAGGGTGAGACAGGGAGGAGATATGATCCCCGTATGAAGCCGAGAGAAGGAGGAGGCGTGAACGTGCATCCATGTATGCGGGCGAGACAGGAAGGAGCATTGGTCATGCATCCCTGCATGAGGGTGAGACAGGGAGGAGATATGATCCCCGTATGAAGCCGAGAGAAGGAGGAGGCGTGAACGTGCATCCATGTATGCGGGCGAGACAGGAAGGAGCATTGGTCATGCATCCCTGCATGAGGGTGAGACAGGGAGGAGATATGATCCCCGTATGAAGCCGAGAGAAGGAGGAGGCGTGAACGTGCATCCATGTATGCGGGCGAGAAGGGAAGGAGCATTGGTCATGCATCCCTGCATGAGGGTGAGACAGGGAGGAGATAAAATCCCTGTATGAAGCCAAGAGAACGAGGCGGCATGAACATGCATCCTTGTATGCAGGTGTGACATGTAGTCATCATGAACATGCATCCCTTTATAAGGACATAACATGGAGGACGCATGAACATGAATGCCTGAATTTTATGGTGGTGGCCTTCGGGTGATTTGGCGCGTGCAATTGGTGAAGAGCACTTCTCCTGCGCAAAAAAATAAATTTACTATTAGCACCCCGGAGGGAGCCTCTGCAGTTCTTATAGGGAGAAAACTCTGCAATGGAAGGGGACAGGGTCAATAACAGCTGTAAACTCTCACAAGACCATCACTGCTCTCACACTTTCCTGCTCTCAGGCTGGCGGGCCATTATCGGCCCTGGCTGCCGCACCATTGCCAGGTTTGTGTAACTATATTATTTCTAATTGGCTCCACTTTGATGACTTTCATTTGGATTCTGACTTGATTATTGAGATCTTAAATAAGTGACTGGGGATCAGGTGTCCACTTATTCTCATGGATAACATCACAACCAAGCTTTAATTCAAACATGAGTCATGACATCACAGATGGAGTACAGCTTATGATAGAGGTGGAACGTCACATTGTAGCACCCCAAGTAGCTCGCTGTGATCGTATTGTGGTTAGTACTCTGCGTTGTGGCCGCAGCAACCTCGGTTCGAATCTGAGTCACGGCATTGCGGTGAGGCAATGTCACGGCAGTTGGGCAGATATTTTAGAATTTCCATTAATACATTGGCAATCTCTGTGGAGGACTGAAACAATTCGATATGTCCTGTTACTGTTATGAACCTTTTGTTTCTTTAATGCTCTTTGCACACTTTTTCATCGGGTGACTGTAATGTATTTCAACCAAATCTAATTAAGAGCGCATTATGTGGTGACATTTGCAGTACATGAAACATTATAACTCTGCCATTTACGTCAATAACCACTAGCTTGATTAAGACATATGTATTGCAGCGACAGTATTTCCCAGTTACAAATGGGAATAAAAACAACATCCGCGAGGGATTGAACCAACGACATTTAACTGATGTTGCCAATGGAGCACGTTACAGAGAGCGCAAAGTCCCGCCTTTACAGTCACACGCTGATGATAATACAGATGTTTAAATAAACAGGCATATCTGTGGACTTGTGGTCTTTCTACATTGGGACTCATAGTCTAGTCCTAGGCTATTGTAGGCACTGGCGTATCTTTTAGTGGAATGAGAGGCATTCTGTAGTCGCGGGAAAGGACCTTTCAAGTCAATCTGATCTGTATTGTCCTGTGAAAAAAAGCGTTCTTAGACACAGTGAGGAGTTTTTGGGGATAATGGGAAAATCATTTCCAACTAAATGACAGGAATTTCTTAGTCCAATCATGAGGTGTGCTAGGCTTTTTTATACTGTGGCGGAAAGAGAGAGAGTATAACAGTCATTATAAATAAAGGGCCAAGGAAGTGACAGTTTATGGAAGGAACAATTTGCACATAGTTTTAGAATGTGGTCAGGAGGAGGACAATGTGCTTACACATATGAAACATTAGAAGGTAGACATTATGGAAGCACATATATTTCTTTATTTTTATTGTATTTGGGGAGAGGGGGTTAATATAGCACGTCCAATGTGGAAAAGTGCTTTCCATAGCACCTTGCAGGTGGGCGACATCCAGAGCTGTGCAGTAGCCACCCATGCCCCAGACGTCAAAGAGAACAAGAAGTTACACATGTTGGAAGTGAGGGTGAGACATTGAGGAGATATGATCCCCCTATGAAGCCGAGAAAAGGAGGAGGCGTGAACGTGCATCCATGTATGCAGGTGAGAAGGGAAGGAACATTGGTCATGCATCCCTGCATGAGGGTGAGACAGGGAGGAGATATGATCCCCGTATGAAGCCGAGAGAAGGAGGAGGCGTGAACGTGCATCCATGTATGCGGGCGAGACAGGAAGGAGCATTGGTCATGCATCCCTGCATGAGGGTGAGACAGGGAGGAGATATGATCCCCGTATGAAGCCGAGAGAAGGAGGAGGCGTGAACGTGCATCCATGTATGCGGGCGAGACAGGAAGGAGCATTGGTCATGCATCCCCGCATGAGGGTGAGACAGGGAGGAGATATGATCCCCGTATGAAGCCGAGAGAAGGAGGAGGCGTGAACGTGCATCCATGTATGCGGGCGAGACGGGAAGGAGCATTGGTCATGCATCCCTTCCCGAGGGTGAGACAGGGAGGAGATAAAATCCCCGTATGAAGCCGAGAGAACGAGGAGACATGAACGTGCATCCATGTATGCGGGCGAGACGGGAAGGAGCATTGGTCATGCATCCCTGCATGAGGGTGAGACAGGGAGGAGATAAAATCCCTGTATGAAGCCAAGAGAACGAGGCGGCATGAACATGCATCCTTGTATGCAGGTGTGACATGTAGTCATCATGAACATGCATCCCTTTATAAGGACATAACATGGAGGACGCATGAACATGAATGCCTGAATTTTATGGTGGTGGCCTTCGGGTGATTTGGCGCGTGCAATTGGTGAAGAGCACTTCTCCTGCGCAAAAAAATAAATTTACTATTAGCACCCCGGAGGGAGCCTCTGCACTTCTTATAGGGAGAAAACTCTGCAATGGAAGGGGACAGGGTCAATAACAGCTGTAAACTCTCACAAGACCATCACTGCTCTCACACTTTCCTGCTCTCAGGCTGGCGGGCCATTATCGGCCCTGGCTGCCGCACCATTGCCAGGTTTGTGTAACTATATTATTTCTAATTGGCTCCACTTTGATGACTTTCATTTGGATTCTGACTTGATTATTGAGATCTTAAATAAGTGACTGGGGATCAGGTGTCCACTTATTCTCATGGATAACATCACAACCAAGCTTTAATTCAAACATGAGTCATGACATCACAGATGGAGTACAGCTTATGATAGAGGTGGAACGTCACATTGTAGCAGCCCAAGTAGCTCGCCGTGATCGTATAGTGGTTAGTACTCTGCGTTGTGTCCGCAGCAACCTCGGTTCGAATCCGAGTCACGGCATTGCGGTGAGGCAATGTCACGGCAGTTGGGCAGATATTTTAGAATTTCCATTAATACATTGGCAATCTCTGTGGAGGACTGAAACAATTAGATATGTCCTGTTACTGTTATGAACCTTTTGTTTCTTTAATGCTCTTTGCACACTTTTTCATCGGGTGACTGTAATGTATTTCAACCAAATCTAATTAAGAGCGCATTATGTGGTGACATTTGCAGTACATGAAACATTATAACACTGCCATTTACGTCAATAACCACTAGCTTGATTAAGACATATGTATTGCAGCGACAGTATTTCCCAGTTACAAATGGGAATAAAAACAACATCCGCGAGGGATTGAACCAACGACATTTAACTGATGTTGCCAATGGAGCGCGTTACAGAGAGCGCAAAGTCCCGCCTTTACAGTCACACGCTGATGATAATACAGATGTTTAAATAAACAGGCATATCTGTGGACTTGTGGTCTTTCTACATTGGGACTCATAGTCTAGTCCTAGGCTATTGTAGGCACTGGCATATCTTCTAGTGGAATGAGAGGCATTCTGTAGTCGCGTGAAAGGACCTTTCAAGTCAATCTGATCTGTATTGTCCTGTGAAAAAAAATGTTCTTAGACACAGTGAGGAGTTTTTGGGGATAATGGGAAAATCATTTCCAACTAAATGACAGGAATTTCTTAGTCCAATCATGAGGTGTGCTAGGCATTTTTATACTGTGGCGGAAAGAGAGAGAGTATAACAGTCATTATAAATAAAGGGCCAAGGAAGTGACAGTTTATGGAAGGAACAATTTGCACATAGTTTTAGAATTTGGTCAGGAGGAGGACAATGTGCTTACACATATGAAACATTAGAAGGTAGACATTATGGAAGCACATATATTTCTTTATTTTTATTGTATTTGGGGAGAGGGGGTTAATATAGCACGTCCAATGTGGAAAAGTGCTTTCCATAGCACCTTGCAGGTGGGCGACATCTAGAGCTGTGCAGTAGCCACCCATGCCCCAGACGTCAAAGAGAACAAGAAGTTACACATGTTGGAAGTGAGGGTGAGACATTGAGGAGATATGATCCCCGTATGAAGCCGAGAAAAGGAGGAGGCGTGAACGTGCATCCATGTATGCAGGCGAGAAGGGAAGGAGCATTGGTCATGCATCCCTGCATGAGGGTGAGACAGGGAGGAGATATGATCCCCGTATGAAGCCGAGAGAAGGAGGAGGTGTGAACGTGCATCCATGTATGCGGGCGAGACAGGAAGGAGCATTGGTCATGCATCCCTGCATGAGGGTGAGACAGGGAGGAGATATGATCCCCGTATGAAGCCGAGAGAAGGAGGAGGCGTGAACGTGCATCCATGTATGCAGGCGAGAAGGGAAGGAGCATTGGTCATGCATCCCCTCATGAGGGTGAGACAGGGAGGAGATATGATCCCCGTATGAAGCCGAGAGAAGGAGGAGGCCTGTACGTGCATCCATGTATGCGGGCGAGACAGGAAGGAGCATTGGTCATGCATCCCTTCCCGAGGGTGAGACAGGGAGGAGATAAAATCCCCGTATGAAGCCGAGAGAACGAGGAGACATGAACGTGCATCCATGTATGCGGGCGAGAAGGGAAGGAGCATTGGTCATGCATCCCTGCATGAGGGTGAGACAGGGAGAAGATAAAATCCCTGTATGAAGCCAAGAGAACGAGGCGGCATGAACATGCATCCTTGTATGCAGGTGTGACATGGAGTCATCATGAACATGCATCCCTTTATAAGGACATAACATGGAGGACGCATGAACATGAATGCCTGAATTTTATGGTGGTGGCCTTCGGGTGATTTGGCACGTGCAATTGGTGAAGAGCACTTCTCCTGCGCAAAAAAATAAATTTACTATTAGCACCCCGGAGGGAGCCTCTGCACTTCTTATAGGGAGAAAACTCTGCAATGGAAGGGGACAGGGTCAATAACAGCTGTAAACTCTCACAAGACCATCACTGCTCTCACACTTTCCTGCTCTCAGGCTGGCGGGCCATTATCGGCCCTGGCTGCCGCACCATTGCCAGGTTTGTGTAACTATATTATTTCTAATTGGCTCCACTTTGATGACTTTCATTTGGATTCTGACTTGATTATTGAGGTCTTAAATAAGTGACTGGGGATCAGGTGTCCACTTATTCTCATGGATAACATCACAACCAACCTTTAATTCAAACATGAGTCATGACATCACAGATGGAGTACAGCTTATGATAGAGGTGGAACGTCACATTGTAGCAGCCCAAGTAGCTCGCCGTGATCGTATAGTGGTTAGTACTCTGCGTTGTGGCCGCAGCAAACTCGGTTCGAATCCGAGTCACGGCATTGCGGTGAGGCAATGTCACGGCAGTTGGGCAGATATTTTAGAATTTCCATTAATACATTGGCAATCTCTGTGGAGGACTGAAACAATTCGATATGTCCTGTTACTGTTATGAACCTTTTGTTTCTTTAATGCTCTTTGCACACTTTTTCATCGGGTGACTGTAATGTATTTCAACCAAATCTAATTAAGAGCGCATTATGTGGTGACATTTGCAGTACATGAAACATTATAACACTGCCATTTACGTCAATAACCACTAGCTTGATTAAGACATATGTATTGCAGCGACAGTATTTCCCAGTTACAAATGGGAATAAAAACAACATCCCCGAGGGATTGAACCAACGACATTTAACTGATGTTGCCAATGGAGCGCGTTACAGAGAGCGCGAGGTCCCGCCTTTACAGTCACACGCTGATGATAATACAGATGTTTAAATAAACAGGCATATCTGTGGACTTGTGGTCTTTCTACATTGGGACTCATAGTCTAGTCCTAGGCTATTGTAGGCACTGGCGTATCTTTTAGTGGAATGAGAGGCATTCTGTAGTCGCGTGAAAGGACCTTTCAAGTCAATCTGATCTGTATTGTCCTGTGAAAAAAAGCGTTCTTAGACACAGTGAGGAGTTTTTGGGGATAATGGGAAAATCATTTCCAACTAAATGACAGGAATTTCTTAGTCCAATCATGAGGTGTGCTATGCTTTTTTATACTGTGGCGGAAAGAGAGAGAGTATAACAGTCATTATAAATAAAGGGCCAAGGAAGTGACAGTTTATGGAAGGAACAATTTGCACATAGTTTTAGAATGTGGTCAGGAGGAGGACAATGTGCTTACACATATGAAACATTAGAAGGTAGACATTATGGAAGCACATATATTTCTTTATTTTTATTGTATTTGGGGAGAGGGGGTTAATATAGCACGTCCAATGTGGAAAAGTGCTTTCCATAGCACCTTGCAGGTGGGCGACATCTAGATCTGTGCAGTAGCCACCCATGCCCCAGACGTCAAAGAGAACAAGAAGTTACACATGTTGGAAGTGAGGGTGAGACATTGAGGAGATATGATCCCCGTATGAAGTCGAGAGAAGGAGGAGGCGTGAACGTGCATCCATGTATGCAGGCGAGAAGGGAAGGAGCATTGGTCATGCATCCCTGCATGAGGGTGAGACAGGGAGGAGATATGATCCCGTATGAAGCCGAGAGAAGGAGGAGGCGTGAACGTGCATCCATGTATGCGGGCGAGACAGGAAGGAGCGTTGGTCATGCATCCCTGCATGAGGGTGAGACAGGGAGGAGATATGATCCCCGTATGAAGCCGAGAGAAGGAAGAGGCGTGAACGTTGCTCCATGTATGCAGGCGAGAAGGGAAGGAGCATTGGTCATGCATCCCTGCATGAGGGTGAGACAGGGAGGAGATATGATCCCCGTATGAAGCCGAGAGAAGGAGGAGGCGTGAACGTGCATCCATGCATGCGGGCGAGACAGGAAGGAGCATTGGTCATGCATCCCTGCATGAGGGTGAGACAGGGAGGAGATATGATCCCCGTATGAAGCCGAGAGAAGGAGGAGGCGTGAACGTGCATCCATGTATGCGGGCGAGACGGGAAGGAGCATTGGTCATGCATCCCTTCCTGAGGGTGAGACAGGGAGGAGATAAAATCCCCGTATGAAGCCGAGAGAACGACAAGACATGAACGTGCATCCATGTATGCGGGCGAGAAGGGAAGGAGCATTGGTCATGCATCCCTGCATGAGGGTGAGACAGGGAGGAGATAAAATCCCTTTATGAAGCCAAGAGAACGAGGCGGCATGAACATGCATCCTTGTATGCAGGTGTGACATGGAGTCATCATGAACATGCATCCCTTTATAAGGACATAACATGGAGGACGCATGAACATGAATGCCTGAATTTTATGGTGGTGGCCTTCGGGTGATTTGGCACGTGCAATTGGTCAAGAGCACTTCTCCTGCGCTAAAAAATAAATGTACTATTAGCACCCCGGAGGGAGCCTCTGCACTTCTTATAGGGAGAAAACTCTGCAATGGAAGGGGACAGGTTCAATAACAGCTGTAAACTCTCACAAGACCATCACTGCTCTCACACTTTCCTGCTCTCAGGCTGGCGGGCCATTATCAGCCCTGGCTGCCGCACCATTGCCAGGTTTGTGTAACTATATTATTTCTAATTGGCTCCACTTTGATGACTTTCATTTGGATTCTGACTTGATTATTGAGATCTTAAATAAGTGACTGGGGATCAGGTGTCCACTTATTCTCATGGATAACATCACAACCAACCTTTAATTCAAACATGAGTCATGACATCACAGATGGAGTACAGCTTATGATAGAGGTGGAACGTCGCATTGTAGCTGCCCAAGTAGCTCGCCGTGATCGTATAGTGGTTAGTACTCTGCGTTGTGGCCACAGCAACCTCGGTTCAAATCCGAGTCACGGCATTGCGGTGAGGCAATGTCACGGCAGTTGGGCAGATATTTTAGAATTTCCATTAATACATTGGCAATCTCTGTGGAGGACTGAAACAATTCGATATGTCCTGTTACTGTTATGAACCTTTTGTTTCTTTAATGCTCTTTGCACACTTTTTCATCGGGTGACTGTAATGTATTTCAACCAAATCTAATTAAGAGCGCATTATGTGGTGACATTTGCAGTACATGAAACATTATAACACTGCCATTTACGTCAATAACCACTAGCTTGATTAAGACATATGTATTGCAGCGACAGTATTTCCCAGTTACAAATGGGAATAAAAACAACATCCGCGAGGGATTGAACCAACGACATTTAACTGATGTTGCCAATGGAGCGCGTTACAGAGAGCGCGAGGTCCCGCCTTTACAGTCACACGCTGATGATAATACAGATGTTTAAATAAACAGGCATATCTGTGGACTTGTGGTCTTTCTACATTGGGACTCATAGTCTAGTCCTAGGCTATTGTAGGCACTGGCGTATCTTTTAGTGGAATGAGAGGCATTCTGTAGTCGCGGGAAAGGACCTTTCAAGTCAATCTGATCTGTATTGTCCTGTGAAAAAAAGCGTTCTTAGACACAGTGAGGAGTTTTTGGGGATAATGGGAAAATCATTTCCAACTAAATGACAGGAATTTCTTAGTCCAATCATGAGGTGTGCTAGGCTTTTTTATACTGTGGCGGAAAGAGAGAGAGTATAACAGTCATTATAAATAAAGGGCCAAGGAAGTGACAGTTTATGGAAGGAACAATTTGCACATAGTTTTAGAATGTGGTCAGGAGGAGGACAATGTGCTTACACATATGAAACATTAGAAGGTAGACATTATGGAAGCACATATATTTCTTTATTTTTATTGTATTTGGGGAGAGGGGGTTAATATAGCACGTCCAATGTGGAAAAGTGCTTTCCATAGCACCTTGCAGGTGGGCGACATCCAGAGCTGTGCAGTAGCCACCCATGCCCCAGACGTCAAAGAGAACAAGAAGTTACACATGTTGGAAGTGAGGGTGAGACATTGAGGAGATATGATCCCCCTATGAAGCCGAGAAAAGGAGGAGGCGTGAACGTGCATCCATGTATGCAGGTGAGAAGGGAAGGAACATTGGTCATGCATCCCTGCATGAGGGTGAGACAGGGAGGAGATATGATCCCCGTATGAAGCCGAGAGAAGGAGGAGGCGTGAACGTGCATCCATGTATGCGGGCGAGACAGGAAGGAGCATTGGTCATGCATCCCTGCATGAGGGTGAGACAGGGAGGAGATATGATCCCCGTATGAAGCCGAGAGAAGGAGGAGGCGTGAACGTGCATCCATGTATGCGGGCGAGACAGGAAGGAGCATTGGTCATGCATCCCTGCATGAGGGTGAGACAGGGAGGAGATATGATCCCCGTATGAAGCCGAGAGAAGGAGGAGGCGTGAACGTGCATCCATGTATGCGGGCGAGACGGGAAGGAGCATTGGTCATGCATCCCTTCCCGAGGGTGAGACAGGGAGGAGATAAAATCCCCGTATGAAGCCGAGAGAACGAGGAGACATGAACATGCATCCATGTATGCGGGCGAGAAGGGAAGGAGCATTGGTCATGCATCCCTGCATGAGGGTGAGACAGGGAGGAGATAAAATCCCTGTATGAAGCCAAGAGAACGAGGCGGCATGAACATGCATCCTTGTATGCAGGTGTGACATGTAGTCATCATGAACATGCATCCCTTTATAAGGACATAACATGGAGGACGCATGAACATGAATGCCTGAATTTTATGGTGGTGGCCTTCGGGTGATTTGGCGCGTGCAATTGGTGAAGAGCACTTCTCCTGCGCAAAAAAATAAATTTACTATTAGCACCCCGGAGGGAGCCTCTGCAGTTCTTATAGGGAGAAAACTCTGCAATGGAAGGGGACAGGGTCAATAACAGCTGTAAACTCTCACAAGACCATCACTGCTCTCACACTTTCCTGCTCTCAGGCTGGCGGGCCATTATCGGCCCTGGCTGCCGCACCATTGCCAGGTTTGTGTAACTATATTATTTCTAATTGGCTCCACTTTGATGACTTTCATTTGGATTCTGACTTGATTATTGAGATCTTAAATAAGTGACTGGGGATCAGGTGTCCACTTATTCTCATGGATAACATCACAACCAAGCTTTAATTCAAACATGAGTCATGACATCACAGATGGAGTACAGCTTATGATAGAGGTGGAACGTCACATTGTAGCAGCCCAAGTAGCTCGCTGTGATCGTATTGTGGTTAGTACTCTGCGTTGTGGCCGCAGCAACCTCGGTTCGAATCCGAGTCACGGCATTGCGGTGAGGCAATGTCACGGCAGTTGGGCAGATATTTTAGAATTTCCATTAATACATTGGCAATCTCTGTGGAGGACTGAAACAATTCGATATGTCCTGTTACTGTTATGAACCTTTTGTTTCTTTAATGCTCTTTGCACACTTTTTCATCGGGTGACTGTAATGTATTTCAACCAAATCTAGTTAAGAGCGCATTATGTGGTGACATTTGCAGTACATGAAACATTATAACACTGCCATTTACGTCAATAACCACTAGCTTGATTAAGACATATGTATTGCAGCGACAGTATTTCCCAGTTACAAATGGGAATAAAAACAACATCCGCGAGGGATTGAACCAACGACATTTAACTGATGTTGCCAATGGAGCACGTTACAGAGAGCGCAAAGTCCCGCCTTTACAGTCACACGCTGATGATAATACAGATGTTTAAATAAACAGGCATATCTGTGGACTTGTGGTCTTTCTACATTGGGACTCATAGTCTAGTCCTAGGCAATTGTAGGCACTGGCGTATCTTTTAGTGGAATGAGAGGCATTCTGTAGTCGCGGGAAAGGACCTTTCAAGTCAATCTGATCTGTATTGTCCTGTGAAAAAAAGCGTTCTTAGACACAGTGAGGAGTTTTTGGGGATAATGGGAAAATCATTTCCAACTAAATGACAGGAATTTCTTAGTCCAATCATGAGGTGTGCTAGGCTTTTTTATACTGTGGCGGAAAGAGAGAGAGTATAACAGTCATTATAAATAAAGGGCCAAGGAAGTGACAGTTTATGGAAGGAACAATTTGCACATAGTTTTAGAATTTGGTCAGGAGGAGGACAATGTGCTTACACATATGAAACATTAGAAGGTAGACATTATGGAAGCACATATATTTCTTTATTTTTATTGTATTTGGGGAGAGGGGGTTAATATAGCACGTCCAATGTGGAAAAGTGCTTTCCATAGCACCTTGCAGGTGGGCGACATCTAGAGCTGTGCAGTAGCCACCCATGCCCCAGACGTCAAAGAGAACAAGAAGTTACACATGTTGGAAGTGAGGGTGAGACATTGAGGAGATATGATCCCGGTATGAAGCCGAGAAAAGGAGGAGGCGTGAACGTGCATCCATGTATGCAGGCGAGAAGGGAAGGAGCATTGGTCATGCATCCCTGCATGAGGGTGAGACAGGGAGGAGATATGATCCCCGTATGAAGCCGAGAGAAGGAGGAGGCGTGAACGTGCATCCATGTATGCGGGTGAGACAGGAAGGAGCATTGGTCATGCATCCCTGCATGAGGGTGAGACAGGGAGGAGATATGATCCCCGTATGAAGCCGAGAGAAGGAGGAGGCGTGAACTTGCATCCATGTATGCAGGCGAGAAGGGAAGGAGCATTGGTCATGCATCCCCTCATGAGGGTGAGACATGGAGGAGATATGATCCCCGTATGAAGCCGAGAGAAGGAGGAGGCGTGAACGTGCATCCATGTATGCGGGCGAGACGGGAAGGAGCATTGGTCATGCATCCCTTCCCGAGGGTGAGACAGGGAGGAGATAAAATCCCCGTATGAAGCCGAGAGAACGAGGAGACATGAACGTGCATCCATGTATGCGGGCGAGAAGGGAAGGAGCATTGGTCATGCATCCCTGCATGAGGGTGAGACAGGGAGGAGATAAAATCCCTGTATGAAGCCAAGAGAACGAGGCGGCATGAACATGCATCCTTGTATGCAGGTGTGACATGGAGTCATCATGAACATGCATCCCTTTATAAGGACATAACATGGAGGACGCATGAACATGAATGCCTGAATTTTATGGTGGTGGCCTTCGGGTGATTTGGCACGTGCAATTGGTAAAGAGCACTTCTCCTGCGCAAAAAAATAAATTTACTATTAGCACCCCGGAGGGAGCCTCTGCACTTCTTATAGGGAGAAAACTCTGCAATGGAAGGGGACAGGGTCAATAACAGCTGTAAACTCTCACAAGACCATCACTGCTCTCACACTTTCCTGCTCTCAGGCTGGCGGGCCATTATCAGCCCTGGCTGCCGCACCATTGCCAGGTTTGTGTAACTATATTATTTCTAATTGGCTCCACTTTGATGACTTTCATTTGGATTCTGACTTGATTATTGAGATCTTAAATAAGTGACTGGGGATCAGGTGTCCACTTATTCTCATGGATAACATCACAACCAACCTTTAATTCAAACATGAGTCATGACATCACAGATGGAGTACAGCTTATGATAGAGGTGGAACGTCACATTGTAGCAGCCCAAGTAGCTCGCCGTGATCGTATAGTGGTTAGTACTCTGCGTTGTGGCCGCAGCAACCTCGGTTCGAATCCGAGTCACGGCATTGCGGTGAGGCAATATCACGGTAGTTGGGCAGATATTTTAGAATTTCCATTAATACATTGGCAATCTCTGTGGAGGACTGAAACAATTCGATATGTCCTGTTACTGTTATGAACCTTTTGTTTCTTTAATGCTCTTTGCACACTTTTTCATCGGGTGACTGTAATGTATTTCAACCAAATCTAATTAAGAGCGCATTATGTGGTGACATTTGCAGTACATGAAACATTATAACACTGCCATTTACGTCAATAACCACTAGCTTGATTAAGACATATGTATTGCAGCGACAGTATTTCCCAGTTACAAATGGGAATAAAAACAACATCCGCGAGGGATTGAACCAACGACATTTAACTGATGTTGCCAATGGAGCGCGTTACAGAGAGCGCAAAGTCCCGCCTTTACAGTCACACGCTGATGATAATACAGATGTTTAAATAAACAGGCATATCTGTGGACTTGTGGTCTTTCTACATTGGGACTCATAGTCTAGTCCTAGGCTATTGTAGGCACTGGCATATCTTCTAGTGGAATGAGAGGCATTCTGTAGTCGCGTGAAAGGACCTTTCAAGTCAATCTGATCTGTATTGTCCTGTGAAAAAAAATGTTCTTAGACACAGTGAGGAGTTTTTGGGGATAATGGGAAAATCATTTCCAACTAAATGACAGGAATTTCTTAGTCCAATCATGAGGTGTGCTAGGCATTTTTATACTGTGGCGGAAAGAGAGAGAGTATAACAGTCATTATAAATAAAGGGCCAAGGAAGTGACAGTTTATGGAAGGAACAATTTGCACATAGTTTTAGAATTTGGTCAGGAGGAGGACAATGTGCTTACACATATGAAACATTAGAAGGTAGACATTATGGAAGCACATATATTTCTTTATTTTTATTGTATTTGGGGAGAGGGGGTTAATATAGCACGTCCAATGTGGAAAAGTGCTTTCCATAGCACCTTGCAGGTGGGCGACATCTAGAGCTGTGCAGTAGCCACCCATGCCCCAGACGTCAAAGAGAACAAGAAGTTACACATGTTGGAAGTGAGGGTGAGACATTGAGGAGATATGATCCCCATATGAAGCCGAGAAAAGGAGGAGGCGTGAACGTGCATCCATGTATGCAGGCGAGAAGGGAAGGAGCATTGGTCATGCATCCCTGCATGAGGGTGAGACAGGGAGGAGATATGATCCCCGTATGAAGCCGAGAGAAGGAGGAGGTGTGAACGTGCATCCATGTATGCGGGCGAGACAGGAAGGAGCATTGGTCATGCATCCCTGCATGAGGGTGAGACAGGGAGGAGATATGATCCCCGTATGAAGCCGAGAGAAGGAGGAGGCGTGAACGTGCATCCATGTATGCAGGCGAGAAGGGAAGGAGCATTGGTCATGCATCCCCTCATGAGGGTGAGACAGGGAGGAGATATGATCCCCGTATGAAGCCGAGAGAAGGAGGAGGCGTGAACGTGCATCCATGTATGCGGGCGAGACGGGAAGGAGCATTGGTCATGCATCCCTTCCCGAGGGTGAGACAGGGAGGAGATAAAATCCCCGTATGAAGCCGAGAGAACGAGGAGACATGAACGTGCATCCATGTATGCGGGCGAGAAGGGAAGGAGCATTGGTCATGCATCCCTGCATGAGGGTGAGACAGGGAGAAGATAAAATCCCTGTATGAAGCCAAGAGAACGAGGCGGCATGAACATGCATCCTTGTATGCAGGTGTGACATGGAGTCATCATGAACATGCATCCCTTTATAAGGACATAACATGGAGGACGCATGAACATGAATGCCTGAATTTTATGGTGGTGGCCTTCGGGTGATTTGGCACGTGCAATTGGTGAAGAGCACTTCTCCTGCGCAAAAAAATAAATTTACTATTAGCACCCCGGAGGGAGCCTCTGCACTTCTTATAGGGAGAAAACTCTGCAATGGAAGGGGACAGGGTCAATAACAGCTGTAAACTCTCACAAGACCATCACTGCTCTCACACTTTCCTGCTCTCAGGCTGGCGGGCCATTATCGGCCCTGGCTGCCGCACCATTGCCAGGTTTGTGTAACTATATTATTTCTAATTGGCTCCACTTTGATGACTTTCATTTGGATTCTGACTTGATTATTGAGATCTTAAATAAGTGACTGGGGATCAGGTGTCCACTTATTCTCATGGATAACATCACAACCAACCTTTAATTCAAACATGAGTCATGACATCACAGATGGAGTACAGCTTATGATAGAGGTGGAACGTCACATTGTAGCAGCCCAAGTAGCTCGCCGTGATCGTATAGTGGTTAGTACTCTGCGTTGTGGCCGCAGCAACCTTGGTTCGAATCCGAGTCACGGCATTGCGGTGAGGCAATGTCACGGCAGTTGGGCAGATATTTTAGAATTTCCATTAATACATTGGCAATCTCTGTGGAGGACTGAAACAATTCGATATGTCCTGTTACTGTTATGAACCTTTTGTTTCTTTAATGCTCTTTGCACACTTTTTCATCGGGTGACTGTAATGTATTTCAACCAAATCTAATTAAGAGCGCATTATGTGGTGACATTTGCAGTACATGAAACATTATAACACTGCCATTTACGTCAATAACCACTAGCTTGATTAACACATATGTATTGCAGCCACAGTATTTCCCAGTTACAAATGGGAATAAAAACAACATCCGCGAGGGATTGAACCAACGACATTTAACTGATGTTGCCAATGGAGCGCGTTACAGAGAGCGCGAGGTCCCGCCTTTACAGTCACACGCTGATGATAATACAGATGTTTAAATAAACAGGCATATCTGTGGACTTGTGGTCTTTCTACATTGGGACTCATAGTCTAGTCCTAGGCTATTGTAGGCACTGGCGTATCTTTTAGTGGAATGAGAGGCATTCTGTAGTCGCGTGAAAGGACCTTTCAAGTCAATCTGATCTGTATTGTCCTGTGAAAAAAAGCGTTCTTAGACACAGTGAGGAGTTTTTGGGGATAATGGGAAAATCATTTCCAACTAAATGACAGGAATTTCTTAGTCCAATCATGAGGTGTGCTATGCTTTTTTATACTGTGGCGGAAAGAGAGAGAGTATAACAGTCATTATAAATAAAGGGCCAAGGAAGTGACAGTTTATGGAAGGAACAATTTGCACATAGTTTTAGAATGTGGTCAGGAGGAGGACAATGTGCTTACACATATGAAACATTAGAAGGTAGACATTATGGAAGCACATATATTTCTTTATTTTTATTGTATTTGGGGAGAGGGGGTTAATATAGCACGTCCAATGTGGAAAAGTGCTTTCCATAGCACTTTGCAGGTGGGCGATATCTAGAGCTGTGCAGTAGCCACCCATGCCCCAGACGTCAAAGAGAACAAGAAGTTACACATGTTGGAAGTGAGGGTGAGACATTGAGGAGATATGATCCCCCTATGAAGCAGAGAAAAGGAGGAGGCGTGAACGTGCATCCATGTATGCAGGTGAGAAGGGAAGGAACATTGGTCATGCATCCCTGCATGAGGGTGAGACAGGGAGGAGATATGATCCCCGTATGAAGCCGAGAGAAGGAGGAGGCGTGAACGTGCATCCATGTATGCGGGCGAGACAGGAAGGAGCATTGGTCATGCATCCCTGCATGAGGGTGAGACAGGGAGGAGATATGATCCCCGTATGAAGCCGAGAGAAGGAGGAGGCGTGAACGTGCATCCATGTATGCGGGCGAGACAGGAAGGAGCATTGGTCATGCATCCCTGCATGAGGGTGAGACAGGGAGGAGATATGATCCCCGTATGAAGCCGAGAGAAGGAGGAGGCGTGAACGTGCATCCATGTATGCGGGCGAGACGGGAAGGAGCATTGGTCATGCATCCCTTCCCGAGGGTGAGACAGGGAGGAGATAAAATCCCCGTATGAAGCCGAGAGAACGAGGAGACATGAACGTGCATCCATGTATGCGGGCGAGAAGGGAAGGAGCATTGGTCATGCATCCCTGCATGAGGGTGAGACAGGGAAGAGATAAAATCCCTGTATGAAGCCAAGAGAACGAGGCGGCATGAACATGCATCCTTGTATGCAGGTGTGACATGTAGTCATCATGAACATGCATCCCTTTATAAGGACATAACATGGAGGACGCATGAACATGAATGCCTGAATTTTATGGTGGTGGCCTTCGGGTGATTTGGCGCGTGCAATTGGTGAAGAGCACTTCTCCTGCGCAAAAAAATAAATTTACTATTAGCACCCCGGAGGGAGCCTCTGCACTTCTTATAGGGAGAAAACTCTTCAATGGAAGGGGACAGGGTCAATAACAGCTGTAAACTCTCACAAGACCATCACTGCTCTCACACTTTCCTGCTCTCAGGCTGGCGGGCCATTTTCGGCCCTGGCTGCCGCACCATTGCCAGGTTTGTGTAACTATATTATTTCTAATTGGCTCCACTTTGATGACTTTCATTTGGATTCTGACTTGATTATTGAGATCTTAAATAAGTGACTGGGGATCAGGTGTCCACTTATTCTCCTGGATAACATCACAACCAACCTTTAATTCAAACATGAGTCATGACATCACAGATGGAGTACAGCTTATGATAGAGGTGGAACAACACATTGTAGCAGCCCAAGTAGCTCGCCGTGATCGTATAGTGGTTAGTACTCTGCGTTGTGGCCACAGCAACCTTGGTTGGAATCCGAGTCACGGCATTGCGGTGAGGCAATGTCACCGCAGTTGGGCAGATATTTTACAATTTCCATTAATACATTGGCAATCTCTGTGGAGGACTGAAACAATTCGATATGTCCTGTTACTGTTATGAACCTTTTGTTTCTTTAATGCTCTTTGCACACTTTTTCATCGGGTGACTGTAATGTATTTCAACCAAATCTAATTAAGAGCGCATTATGTGGTGACATTTGCAGTACATGAAACATTATAACACTGCCATTTACGTCAATAACCACTAGCTTGATTAAGACATATGTATTGCAGCGACAGTATTTCCCAGTTACAAATGGGAATAAAAACAACATCCGCGAGGGATTGAACCAACGACATTTAACTGATGTTGCCAATGGAGCGCGTTACAGAGAGCGCAAAGTCCCGCCTTTACAGTCACACGCTGATGATAATACAGATGTTTAAATAAACAGGCATATCTGTGGACTTGTGGTATTTCTACATTGGGACTCATAGTCTAGTCCTAGGCTATTGTAGGCACTGGCGTATCTTCTAGTGGAATGAGAGGCATTCTGTAGTCGCGTGAAAGGACCTTTCAAGTCAATCTGATCTGTATTGTCCTGTGAAAAAAAATGTTCTTAGTCACAGTGAGGAGTTTTTGGGGATAATGGGAAAATCATTTCCAACTAAATGACAGGAATTTCTTAGTCCAATCATGAGGTGTGCTAGGCATTTTTATACTGTGGCGGAAAGAGAGAGAGTATAACAGTCATTATAAATAAAGGGCCAAGGAAGTGACAGTTTATGGAAGGAACAATTTGCACATAGTTTTAGAATTTGGTCAGGAGGAGGACAATGTGCTTACACATATGAAACATTAGAAGGTAGACATTATGGAAGCACATATATTTCTTTATTGTTATTGTATTTGGGGAGAGGGGGTTAATATAGCACGTCCAATGTGGAAAAGTGCTTTCCATAGCACCTTGCAGGTGGGCGACATCTAGAGCTGTGCAGTAGCCACCCATGGCCCAGACGTCAAAGAGAACAAGAAGTTACACATGTTGGAAGTGAGGGTGAGGCATTGAGGAGATATGATCCCGGTATGAAGCCAAGAAAAGGAGGAGGCGTGAACGTGCATCCATGTATGCAGGCGAGAAGGGAAGGAGCATTGGTCATGCATCCCTGCATGAGGGTGAGACAGGGAGGAGATATGATCCCCGTATGAAGCCGAGAGAAGGAGGAGGCGTGAACGTGCATCCATGTATGCGGGCGAGACAGGAAGGAGCATTGGTCATGCATCCCTGCATGAGGGTGAGACAGGGAGGAGATATGATCCCCGTATGAAGCCGAGAGAAGGAGGAGGTGTGAACGTGCATCCATGTATGCAGGCGAGAAGGGAAGGAGCATTGGTCATGCATCCCCTCATGAGGGTGAGACAGGGAGGAGATATGATCCCCGTATGAAGCCGAGAGAAGGAGGAGGCGTGAACGTGCATCCATGTATGCGGGCGATACGGGAAGGAGCATTGGTCATGCATCCCTTCCCGAGGGTGAGACAGGGAGGAGATAAAATCCCCGTATGAAGCCGAGAGAACGAGGAGACATGAACGTGCATCCATGTATGCGGGCGAGAAGGGAAGGAGCATTGGTCATGCATCCCTGCATGAGGGTGAGACAGGGAGGAGATAAAATCCCTGTATGAAGCCAAGAGAACGAGGCGGCATGAACATGCATCCTTGTATGCAGGTGTGACATGGAGTCATCATGAACATGCATCCCTTTATAAGGACATAACATGGAGGACGCATGAACATGAATGCCTGAATTTTATGGTGGTGGCCTTCGGGTGATTTGGCACGTGCAATTGGTGAAGAGCACTTCTCCTGCGCAAAAAAATAAATTTACTATTAGCACCCCGGAGGGAGCCTCTGCACTTCTTATAGGGAGAAAACTCTGCAATGGAAGGGGACAGGTTCAATAACAGCTGTAAACTCTCACAAGACCATCACTGCTCTCACACTTTCCTGCTCTCAGGCTGGCGGGCCATTATCAGCCCTGGCTGCCGCACCATTGCCAGGTTTGTGTAACTATATTATTTCTATTTGGCTCCACTTTGATGACTTTCATTTGGATTCTGACTTGATTATTGAGATCTTAAATAAGTGACTGGGGATCAGGTGTCCACTTATTCTCATGGATAACATCACAACCAACCTTTAATTCAAACATGAGTCATGACATCACAGATGGAGTACAGCTTATGATAGAGGTGGAACGTCACATTGTAGCAGCCCAAGTAGCTCGCCGTGATCATATAGTGGTTAGTACTCTGCGTTGTGGCCGCAGCAACCTCGGTTCGAATCCGAGTCACGGCATTGCGGTGAGGCAATGTCACGGCAGTTGGGCAGATATTTTAGAATTTCCATTAATACATTGGCAATCTCTGTGGAGGACTGAAACAATTCGATATGTCCTGTTACTGTTATGAACCTTTTGTTTCTTTAATGCTCTTTGCACACTTTTTCATCGGGTGACTGTAATGTATTTCAACCAAATCTAATTAAGAGCGCATTATGTGGTGACATTTGCAGTACATGAAACATTATAACACTGCCATTTACGTCAATAACCACTAGCTTGATTAAGACATATGTATTGCAGCGACAGTATTTCCCAGTTACAAATGGGAATAAAAACAACATCCGCGAGGGATTGAACCAACGACATTTAACTGATGTTGCCAATGGAGCGCGTTACAGAGAGCGCAAAGTCCCGCCTTTACAGTCACACGCTGATGATAATACAGATGTTTAAATAAACAGGCATATCTGTGGACTTGTGGTCTTTCTACATTGGGACTCATAGTCTAGTCCTAGGCTATTGTAGGCACTGGCGTATCTTCTAGTGGAATGAGAGGCATTCTGTAGTCGCGTGAAAGGACCTTTCAAGTCAATCTGATCTGTATTGTCCTGTGAAAAAAAATGTTCTTAGACACAGTGAGGAGTTTTTGGGGATAATGGGAAAATCATTTCCAACTAAATGACAGGAATTTCTTAGTCCAATCATGAGGTGTGCTAGGCATTTTTATACTGTGGCGGAAAGAGAGAGAGTATAACAGTCATTATAAATAAAGGGCCAAGGAAGTGACAGTTTATGGAAGGAACAATTTGCACATAGTTTTAGAATTTGGTCAGGAGGAGGACAATGTGCTTACACATATGAAACATTAGAAGGTAGACATTATGGAAACACATATATTTCTTTATTTTTATTGTATTTGGGGAGAGGGGGTTAATATAGCACGTCCAATGTGGAAAAGTGCTTTCCATAGCACCTTGCAGGTGGGCGACATCTAGAGCTGTGCAGTAGCCACCCATGCCCCAGACGTCAAAGAGAACAAGAAGTTACACATGTTGGAAGTGAGGGTGAGACATTGAGGAGATATGATCCCCGTATGAAGCCGAGAAAAGGAGGAGGCGTGAACGTGCATCCATGTATGCAGGCGAGAAGGGAAGGAGCATTGGTCATGCATCCCTGCATGAGGGTGAGACAGGGAGGAGATATGATCCCCGTATGAAGCCGAGAGAAGGAGGAGGTGTGAACGAACGTGCATCCATGTATGCGGGCGAGACAGGAAGGAGCATTGGTCATGCATCCCTGCATGAGGGTGAGACAGGGAGGAGATATGATCCCCGTATGAAGCCGAGAGAAGGAGGAGGCGTGAACGTGCATCCATGTATGCAGGCGAGAAGGGAAGGAGCATTGGTCATGCATCCCCTCATGAGGGTGAGACAGGGAGGAGATATGATCCCCGTATGAAGCCGAGAGAAGGAGGAGGCGTGAACGTGCATCCATGTATGCGGGCGAGACGGGAAGGAGCATTGGTCATGCATCCCTTCCCGAGGGTGAGACAGGGAGGAGATAAAATCCCCGTATGAAGCCGAGAGAACGAGGAGACATGAACGTGCATCCATGTATGCGGGCGAGAAGGGAAGGAGCATTGGTCATGCATCCCTGCATGAGGGTGAGACAGGGAGAAGATAAAATCCCTGTATGAAGCCAAGAGAACGAGGCGGCATGAACATGCATCCTTGTATGCAGGTGTGACATGGAGTCATCATGAACATGCATCCCTTTATAAGGACATAACATGGAGGACGCATGAACATGAATGCCTGAATTTTATGGTGGTGGCCTTCAGGTGATTTGGCACGTGCAATTGGTGAAGAGCACTTCTCCTGCGCAAAAAAATAAATTTACTATTAGCACCCCGGAGGGAGCCTCTGCACTTCTTATAGGGAGAAAACTCTGCAATGGAAGGGGACAGGGTCAATAACAGCTGTAAACTCTCACAAGACCATCACTGCTCTCACACTTTCCTGCTCTCAGGCTGGCGGGCCATTATCGGCCCTGGCTGCCGCACCATTGCCAGGTTTGTGTAACTATATTATTTCTAATTGGCTCCACTTTGATGACTTTCATTTGGATTCTGACTTGATTATTGAGATCTTAAATAAGTGACTGGGGATCAGGTGCCCACTTATTCTCATGGATAACATCACAACCAACCTTTAATTCAAACATGAGTCATGACATCACAGATGGAGTACAGCTTATGATAGAGGTGGAACGTCACATTGTAGCAGCCCAAGTAGCTCGCCGTGATCGTATAGTGGTTAGTACTCTGCGTTGTGGCCGCAGCAAACTCGGTTCGAATCCGAGTCACGGCATTGCGGTGAGGCAATGTCACGGCAGTTGGGCAGATATTTTAGAATTTCCATTAATACATTGGCAATCTCTGTGGAGGACTGAAACAATTCGATATGTCCTGTTACTGTTATGAACCTTTTGTTTCTTTAATGCTCTTTGCACACTTTTT
The DNA here is from genome assembly GCF_040938575.1 of Ambystoma mexicanum. NCBI lineage: Eukaryota > Metazoa > Chordata > Amphibia > Caudata > Ambystomatidae > Ambystoma > Ambystoma mexicanum. The sequence goes on from NW_027182322.1 coordinate 4,221,475, forward strand.
CATCGGGTGACTGTAATGTATTTCAACCAAATCTAATTAAGAGCGCATTATGTGGTGACATTTGCAGTACATGAAACATTATAACACTGCCATTTACGTCAATAACCACTAGCTTGATTAAGACATATGTATTGCAGCGACAGTATTTCCCAGTTACAAATGGGAATAAAAACAACATCCGCGAGGGATTGAACCAACGACATTTAACTGATGTTGCCAATGGAGCGCGTTACAGAGAGCGCGAGGTCCCGCCTTTACAGTCACACGCTGATGATAATACAGATGTTTAAATAAACAGGCATATCTGTGGACTTGTGGTCTTTCTACATTGGGACTCATAGTCTAGTCCTAGGCTATTGTAGGCACTGGCGTATCTTTTAGTGGAATGAGAGGCATTCTGTAGTCGCGTGAAAGGACCTTTCAAGTCAATCTGATCTGTATTGTCCTGTGAAAAAAAGCGTTCTTAGACACAGTGAGGAGTTTTTGGGGATAATGGGAAAATCATTTCCAACTAAATGACAGGAATTTCTTAGTCCAATCATGAGGTGTGCTAGGCTTTTTTATACTGTGGCGGAAAGAGAGAGAGTATAACAGTCATTATAAATAAAGGGCGAAGGAAGTGACAGTTTATGGAAGGAACAATTTGCACATAGTTTTAGAATGTGGTCAGGAGGAGGACAATGTGCTTACACATATGAAACATTAGAAGGTAGACATTATGGAAGCACATATATTTCTTTATTTTTATTGTATTTGGGGAGAGGGGGTTAATATAGCACGTCCAATGTGGAAAAGTGCTTTCCATAGCACCTTGCAGGTGGGCGACATCTAGATCTGTGCAGTAGCCACCCATGCCCCAGACGTCAAAGAGAACAAGAAGTTACACATGTTGGAAGTGAGGGTGAGACATTGAGGAGATATGATCCCCGTATGAAGCCGAGAGAAGGAGGAGGCGTGAACGTGCATCCATGTATGCAGGCGAGAAGGGAAGGAGCATTGGTCATGCATCCCTGCATGAGGGTGAGACAGGGAGGAGATATGATCCCCGTATGAAGCCGAGAGAAGGAGGAGGCGTGAACGTGCATCCATGTATGCGGGCGAGACAGGAAGGAGCATTGGTCATGCATCCCTGCATGAGGGTGAGACAGGGAGGAGATATGATCCCCGTATGAAGCCGAGAGAAGGAGGAGGCGTGAACGTGCATCCATGTATGCATGCGAGAAGGGAAGGAGCATTGGTCATGCATCCCTGCATGAGGGTGAGACAGGGAGGAGATATGATCCCCGTATGAAGCCGAGAGAAGGAGGAGGCGTGAACCTGCATCCATGTATGCGGGCGAGACAGGAAGGAGCATTGGTCATGCATCCCTGCATGAGGGTGAGACAGGGAGGAGATATGATCCCCGTATGAAGCCGAGAGAAGGAGGAGGCGTGAACGTGCATCCATGTATGCGGGCGAGACGGGAAGGAGCATTGGTCATGCATCCCTTCCTGAGGGTGAGACAGGGAGGAGATAAAATCCCCGTATGAAGCCGAGAGAACGAGGAGACATGAACGTGCATCCATGTATGCGGGCGAGAAGGGAAGGAGCATTGGTCATGCATCCCTGCATGAGGGTGAGACAGGGAGGAGATAAAATCCCTGTATGAAGCCAAGAGAACGAGGCGGCATGAACATGCATCCTTGTATGCAGGTGTGACATGGAGTCATCATGAACATGCATCCCTTTATAAGGACATAACATGGAGGACGCATGAACATGAATGCCTGAATTTTATGGTGGTGGCCTTCGGGTGATTTGGCACGTGCAATTGGTGAAGAGCACTTCTCCTGCGCAAAAAAATAAATGTACTATTAGCACCCCGGAGGGAGCCTCTGCACTTCTTATAGGGAGAAAACTCTGCAATGGAAGGGGACAGGGTCAATAACAGCTGTAAACTCTCACAAGACCATCACTGCTCTCACACTTTCCTGCTCTCAGGCTGGCGGGCCATTATCGGCCCTGGCTGCCGCACCATTGCCAGGTTTGTGTAACTGTATTATTTCTAATTGGCTCCACTTTGATGACTTTCATTTGGATTCTGACTTGATTATTGAGATCTTAAATAAGTGACTGGGGATCAGGTGTCCACTTATTCTCATGGATAACATCACAACCAACCTTTAATTCAAACATGAGTCATGACATCACAGATGGAGTACAGCTTATGATAGAGGTGGAACGTCACATTGTAGCAGCCCAAGTAGCTCGCTGTGATCGTATAGTGGTTAGTACTCTGCGTTGTGGCCGCAGCAACCTCTGTTCGAATCCGAGTCACAGCATTGCGGTGAGGCAATGTCACGGCAGTTGGGCAGATATTTTACAATTTCCATTAATACATTGGCAATCTCTGTGGAGGACTAAAACAATTCGATATGTCCTGTTACTGTTATGAACCTTTTGTTTCTTTAATGCTCTTTGCACACTTTTTCATCGGGTGACTGTAATGTATTTCAACCAAATCTAATTAAGAGCGCATTATGTGGTGACATTTGCAGTACATGAAACATTATAACACTGCCATTTACGTCAATAACCACTAGCTTGATTAAGACATATGTATTGCAGCAACAGTATTTCCCAGTTACAAATGGGAATAAAAACAACATCCGCGAGGGATTGAACCAACGACATTTAACTGATGTTGCCAATAGAGCGCGTTACAGAGAGCGCGAGGTCCCGCCTTTACAGTCACAAGCTCATGATAATACAGATGTTTAAATAAACAGGCATATCTGTGGACTTGTTGTCTTTCTACATTGGGACTCATAGTCTAGTCCTAGGCTATTGTAGGCACTGGCGTATCTTTTAGTGGAATGAGAGGCATTCTGTAGTCGCGTGAAAGGACCTTTCAAGTCAATCTGATCTGTATTGTCCTGTGAAAAAAAGCGTTCTTAGACACAGTGAGGAGTTTTTGGGGATAATGGGAAAATAATTTCCAACTAAATGACAGGAATTTCTTAGTCCAATCATGAGGTGTGCTAGGCGTTTTTATACTGTGGCGGAAAGAGAGAGAGTATAACAGTCATTATAAATAAAGGGCCAAGGAAGTGACAGCTTATGGAAGGAACAATTTGCACATAGTTTTAGAATGTGGTCAGGAGGAGGACAATGTGCTTACACATATGAAACATTAGAAGGTAGACATTATGGAAGCACATATATTTCTTTATTTTTATTGTATTTGGGGAGAGGGGGTTAATATAGCACGTCCAATGTGGAAAAGTGCTTTCCATAGCACCTTGCAGGTGGGCGACATCTAGAGCTGTGCAGTAGCCACCCATGCCCCAGACGTCAAAGAGAACAAGAAGTTACACATGTTGGAAGTGAGGGTGAGACATTGAGGAGATATGATCCCCGTATGAAGCCGAGAGAAGGAGGAGGCGTGAACGTGCATCCATGTATGCAGGCGAGAAGGGAAGGAGCATTGGTCATGCATCCCTGCATGAGGGTGAGACAGGGAGGAGATATGATCCCCGTATGAAGCCGAGAGAAGGAGGAGGCGTGAACGTGCATCCATGTATGCGGGCGAGACAGGAAGGAGCCTTGGTCATGCATCCCTGCATGAGGGTGAGACAGGGAGGAGATATGATCCCCGTATGAAGCCGAGAGAAGGAGGAGGCGTGAACGTGCATCCATGTATGCGGGCGAGACGGGAAGGAGCATTGGTCATGCATCCCTTCCTGAGGGTGAGACAGGGAGGAGATAAAATCCCCGTATGAAGCCGAGAGAACGAGGAGACATGAACGTGCATCCATGTATGCGGGCGAGAAGGGAAGGAGCATTGGTCATGCATCCCTGCATGAGGGTGAGACAGGGGAGGAGATAAAATCCCTGTATGAAGCCAAGAGAACGAGGCGGCATGAACATGCATCCTTGTATGCAGGTGCGACATGGAGTCATCATGAACATGCATCCCTTTATAAGGACATAACATGGAGGACGCATGAACATGAATGCCTGAATTTTATGGTGGTGGCCTTCGGGTGATTTGGCACGTGCAATTGGTGAAGAGCACTTCTCCTGCGCAAAAAAATAAATGTACTATTAGCACCCCGGAGGGAGCCTCTGCACTTCTTATAGGGAGAAAACTCTGCAATGGAAGGGGACAGGGTCAATAACAGCTGTAAACTCTCACAAGACCATCACTGCTCTCACACTTTCCTGCTCTCAGGCTGGCGGGCCATTATCGGCCCTGGCTGCCGCACGATTGCCAGGTTTGTGTAACTATATTATTTCTAATTGGCTCCACTTTGATGACTTTCATTTGGATTCTGACTTGATTATTGAGATCTTAAATAAGTGACTGGGGATCAGGTGTCCACTTATTCTCATGGATAACATCACAACCAACCTTTAATTCAAACATGAGTCATGACATCACAGATGGAGTACAGCTTATGATAGAGGTGGACGTCACATTGTAGCAGCCCAAGTAGTTCGTCGTGATCGTATAGTGGTTAGTACTCTGCGTTGTGGCCGCAGCAACCTCGGTTCGAATCCGAGTCACGGCATTGCGGTGAGGCAATGTCACCGCAGTTGGGCAGATATTTTACAATTTCCATTAATACATTGGCAATCTCTGTGGAGGACTGAAACAATTCGATATGTCCTGTTACTGTTATGAACCTTTTGTTTCTTTAATGCTCTTTGCACACTTTTTCATCGGGTGACTGTAATGTATTTCAACCAAATCTAATTAAGAGCGCATTATGTGGTGACATTTGCAGTACATGAAACATTATAACACTGCCATTTACGTCAATAACCACTAGCTTGATTAAGACATATGTATTGCAGCGACAGTATTTCCCAGTTACAAATGGGAATAAAAACAACATCCGCGAGGGATTGAACCAACGACATTTAACTGATGTTGCCAATGGAGCGCGTTACAGAGAGCGCAAGGTCCCGCCTTTACAGTCACACGCTGATGATAATACAGATGTTTAAATAAACAGGCATATCTGTGGACTTGTGGTCTTTCTACATTGGGACTCATAGTCTAGTCCTAGGCTATTGTAGGCACTGGCGTATCTTTTAGTGGAATGAGAGGCATTCTGTAGTCGCGTGAAAGGACCTTTCAAGTCAATCTGATCTGTATTGTCCTGTGAAAAAAAGCGTTCTTAGACACAGTGAGGAGTTTTTGGGGATAATGGGAAAATCATTTACAACTAAATGACAGGAATTTCTTAGTCCAATCATGAGGTGTGCTAGGCTTTTTTGTACTGTGGCGGAAAGAGAGAGAGTATAACAGTCATTATAAATAAAGGGCCAAGGAAGTGACAGTTTATGGAAGGAACAATTTGCACATAGTTTTAGAATGTGGTCAGGAGGAGGACAATGTGCTTACACATATGAAACATTAGAAGGTAGACATTATGGAAGCACATATATTTCTTTATTTTTATTGTATTTGGGGAGAGGGGGTTAATATAGCACGTCCAATGTGGAAAAGTGCTTTTCATAGCACCTTGCAGGAGGGCGACATCTAGAGCTGTGCAGTAGCCACCCATGCCCCAGACGTCAAAGAGAACAAGAAGTTACACATGTTGGAAGTGAGGGCGAGACATTGAGGAGATATGATCCCCGTATGAAGCAGAGAGAAGGAGGAGGCGTGAACGTGCATCCATGTATGCAGGCGAGAAGGGAAGGAGCATTGGTCATGCATCCCTGCATGACGGTGAGACAGGGAGGAGATATGATCCCCGTATGAAGCCGAGAGAAGGAGGAGGCGTGAACGTGCATCCCTGTATGCGGGCGAGACAGGAAGGAGCATTGGTCATGCATCCCTGCATGAGGGTGAGACAGGGAGGAGATATGATCCCCGTATGAAGCCGAGAGAAGGAGGAGGCGTGAACGTGCATCCATGTATGCAGGCGAGAAGGGAAGGAGCATTGGTCATGCATCCCTGCATGAGGGTGAGACAGGGAGGAGATATGATCCCCGTATGAAGCCGAGAGAAGGAGGAGGCGTGAACGTGCATCCATGTATGCGGGCGAGACGGGAAGGAGCATTGATCATGCATCCCTTCCTGAGGGTGAGACAGGGAGGAGATAAAATCCCTGTATGAAGCCGAGAGAACGAGGAGACATGAACGTGCATCCATATATGCGGGCGAGAAGTGAAGGAGCATTGGTCATGCATCCCTGCATGAGGGTGAGACAGGGAGGAGATAAAATCCCTGTATGAAGCCAAGAGAATGAGGCGGCATGAACATGCATCCTTGTATGCAGGTGTGACATGGAGTCATCATGAACATGCATCCCTTTATAAGGACATAACATGGAGGACCATGAACATGAATGCCTGAATTTTATGGTGGTGGCCTTCGGGTGATTTGGCACGTGCAATTGGTGAAGAGCACTTCTCCTGCGCAAAAAAATAAATTTACTATTAGCACCCCGGAGGGAGCCTCTGCACTTCTTATAGGGAGAAAACTCTGCAATGGAAGGGGACAGGGTCAATAACAGCTGTAAACTCTCACAAGACCATCACTGCTCTCACACTTTCCTGCTCTCAGGCTTGCGGGCCATTATCGGCCCTGGCTGCCGCACGATTGCCAGGTTTGTGTAACTATATTATTTCTAATTGGCTCCACTTTGATGACTTTCATTTGGATTCTGACTTGATTATTGAGATCTTAAATAAGTGACTGGGGATCAGGTGTCCACTTATTCTCCTGGATAACATCACAACCAACCTTTAATTCAAACATGAGTCATGACATCACAGATGGAGTACAGCTTATGATAGAGGTGGAACGACACATTGTAGCAGCCCAAGTAGCTCGCCGTGATCGTATAGTGGTTAGTACTCTGCGTTGTGGCCGCAGCAACCTCTGTTCGAATCCGAGTCACGGCATTGCGGTGAGGCAATGTCACGGCAGTTGGGCAGATATTTTAGAATTTCCATTAATACATTGGCAATCTCTGTGGAGGACTGAAACAATTCGATATGTCCTGTTACTGTTATGAACCTTTTGTTTCTTTAATGCTCTTTGCACACTTTTTCATCGGGTGACTGTAATGTATTTCAACCAAATCTAATTAAGAGCGCATTATGTGGTGACATTTGCAGTACATGAAACATTATAACACTGCCATTTACGTCAATAACCACTAGCTTGATTAAGACATATGTATTGCAGCGACAGTATTTCCCAGTTACAAATGGGAATAAAAACAACATCCGCGAGGGATTGAACCAACGACATTTAACTGATGTTGCCAATGGAGCGCGTTACAGAGAGCGCGAGGTCCCGCCTTTACAGTCACACGCTGATGATAATACAGATGTGTAAATAAACAGGCATATCTGTGGACTTGTGGTCTTTCTACATTGGGACTCATAGTCTAGTCCTCGGCTATTGTAGGCACTGGCGTATCTTTTAGTGGAATGAGAGGCATTCTGTAGTCGCGTGAAAGGACCTTTCAAGTCAATCTGATCTGTATTGTCCTGTGAAAAAAAGCGTTCTTAGACACAGTGAGGAGTTTTTGGGGATAATGGGAAAATCATTTCCAACTAAATGACAGGAATTTCTTAGTCCAATCATGAGGTGTGCTAGGCTTTTTTATACTGTGGCGGAAAGAGAGAGAGTATAACAGTCATTATAAATAAAGGGCCAAGGAAGTGACAGTTTATGGAAGGAACAATTTGCACATAGTTTTAGAATGTGGTCAGGAGGAGGACAATGTGCTTACACATATGAAACATTAGAAGGTAGACATTATGGAAGCACATATATTTCTTTATTTTTATTGTATTTGGGGAGAGGGGGTTAATATAGCACGTCCAATGTGGAAAAGTGCTTTCCATAGCACCTTGCAGGTGGGCGACATCTAGAGCTGTGCAGTAGCCACCCATGCCCCAGACGTCAAAGAGAACAAGAAGTTACACATGTTGGAAGTGAGGGTGAGACATTGAGGAGATATGATCCCCCTATGAAGCCGAGAAAAGGAGGAGGCGTGAACGTGCATCCATGTATGCAGGCGAGAAGGGAAGGAGCATTGGTCATGCATCCCTGCATGAGGGTGAGACAGGGAGGAGATATGATCCCCATATGAAGCCGAGAGAAGGAGGAGGCGTGAACGTGCATCCATGTATGCAGGCGAGAAGGGAAGGAGCATTGGTCATGCATCCCTGCATGAGGGTGAGACAGGGAGGAGATATGATCCCCGTATGAAGCCGAGAGAAGGAGGAGGCGTGAACGTGCATCCATGTATGCGGGCGAGACGGGAAGGAGCATTGATCATGCATCCCTTCCTGAGGGTGAGACAGGGAGGAGATAAAATCCCTGTATGAAGCCGAGAGAACGAGGAGACATGAACGTGCATCCATGTATGCGGGCGAGAAGGGAAGGAGCATTGGTCATGCATCCCTGCATGAGGGTGAGACAGGGAGGAGATAAAATCCCTGTATGAAGCCAAGAGAATGAGGCGGCATGAACATGCATCCTTGTATGCAGGTGTGACATGGAGTCATCATGAACATGCATCCCTTTATAAGGACATAACATGGAGGACGCATGAACATGAATGCCTGAATTTTATGGTGGTGGCCTTCGGGTGATTTGGCACGTGCAATTGGTGAAGAGCACTTCTCCTGCGCAAAAAAATAAATTTACTATTAGCACCCCGGAGGGAGCCTCTGCACTTCTTATAGGGAGAAAACTCTGCAATGGAAGGGGACAGGGTCAATAACAGCTGTAAACTCTCACAAGACCATCACTGCTCTCACACTTTCCTGCTCTCAGGCTGGCGGGCCATTATCGGCCCTGGCTGCCGCACCATTGCCAGGTTTGTGTAACTATATTATTTCTAATTGGCTCCACTTTGATGACTTTCATTTGGATTCTGACTTGATTATTGAGATCTTAAATAAGTGACTGGGGATCAGGTGTCCACTTATTCTCATGGATAACATCACAACCAACCTTTAATTCAAACATGAGTCATGACATCACAGATGGAGTACAGCTTATGATAGAGGTGGAACGACACATTGCAGCAGCCCAAGTAGCTCGCCGTGATCGTATAGTGGTTAGTACTCTGCGTTGTGGCCGCAGCAACCTCGGTTATATTGCGGTGAGGCAATGTCACGGCAGTTGGGCAGATATTTTAGAATTTCCATTAATACATTGGCAATCTCTGTGGAGGACTGAAAATATTCGATATGTCCTGTTACTGTTATGAACCTTTTGTTTCTTTAATGCTCTTTGCACACTTTTTCATCGGGTAACTGTAATGTATTTCAACCAAATCTAATTAAGAGCGCATTATGTGGTGACATTTGCAGTACATGAAACATTATAACACTGCCATTTACGTCAATAACCACTAGCTTGATTAAGACATATGTATTGCAGCGACAGTATTTCCCAGTTACAAATGGGAATAAAAACAACATCCGCGAGGGATTGAACCAACGACATTTAACTGATGTTGCCAATGGAGCGCGTTACAGAGAGCGCGAGGTCCCGCCTTTACAGTCACACGCTGATGATAATACAGATGTTTAAATAAATAGGCATATCTGTGGACTTGTGGTCTTTCTACATTGGGACTCATAGTCTAGTCCTAGGCTATTGTAGGCACTGGCGTATCTTTTAGTGGAATGATAGGCATTCTGTAGTCGCGTGAAAGGACCTTTCAAGTCAATCTGATCTGTATTGTCCTGTGAAAAAAAGCGTTCTTAGACACAGTGAGGAGTTTTTGGGGATAATGGGAAAATCATTTCCAACTAAATGACAGGAATTTCTTAGTCCAATCATGAGGTGTGCTAGGCTTTTTTATACTGTGGCGGAAAGAGAGAGAGTATAACAGTCATTATAAATAAAGGGCCAAGGAAGTGACAGTTTATGGAAGGAACAATTTGCACATAGTTTTAGAATGTGGTCAGGAGGAGGACAATGTGCTTACACATATGAAACATTAGAAGGTAGACATTATGGAAGCACATATATTTCTTTATTTTTATTGTATTTGGGGAGAGGGGGTTAATATAGCACGTCCAATGTGGAAAAGTGCTTTTCATAGCACCTTGCAGGTGGGCGACATCTAGAGCTGTGCAGTAGCCACCCATGCTCCAGACGTCAAAGAGAACAAGAAGTTACACATGTTGGAAGTGAGGGTGAGACATTGAGGAGATATGATCCCCGTATGAAGCCGAGAGAAGGAGGAGGCGTGAACGTGCATCCATGTATGCAGGCGAGAAGGGAAGGAGCATTGGTCATGCATCCCTGCATGAGGGTGAGACAGGGAGGAGATATGATCCCCGTATGAAGCCGAGAGAAGGAGGAGGCGTGAACGTGCATCCATGTATGCGGGCGAGACAGGAAGGAGCATTGGTCATGCATCCCTGCATGAGGGTGAGACAGGGAGGAGATATGATCCCCGTATGAAGCCGAGAGAAGGAGGAGGCGTGAACGTGCATCCATGTATGCAGGCGAGAAGTGAAGGAGCATTGGTCATGCATCCCTGCATGAGGGTGAGACAGGGAGGAGATATGATCCCCGTATGAAGCCGAGAGAAGGAGGAGGCGTGAACGTGCATCCATGTATGCGGGCGAGACGGGAAGGAGCATTGATCATGCATCCCTTCCTGAGGGTGAGACAGGGAGGAGATAAAATCCCTGTATGAAGCCGAGAGAACGAGGAGACTGAACGTGCATCCATGTATGCGGGCGAGAAGGGAAGGAGCATTGGTCATGCATCCCTGCATGAGGGTGAGACAGGGAGGAGATAAAATCCCTGTATGAAGCCAAGAGAACGAGGCGGCATGAACATGCATCCTTGTATGCAGGTGTGACATGGAGTCATCATGAACATGCATCCCTTTATAAGGACATAACATGGAGGACGCATGAACATGAATGCCTGAATTTTATGGTGGTGGCCTTCGGGTGATTTGGCACGTGCAATTGGTGAAGAGCACTTCTCCTGCGCAAAAAAATAAATTTACTATTAGCACCCCGGAGGGAGCCTCTGCACTTCTTATAGGGAGAAAACTCTGCAATGGAAGGGGACAGGGTCAATAACAGCTGTAAACTCTCACAAGACCATCACTGCTCTCACACTTTCCTGCTCTCAGGCTGGCGGGCCATTATCGGCCCTGGCTGCCGCACCATTGCCAGGTTTGTGTAACTATATTATTTCTAATTTGCTCCACTTTGATGACTTTCATTTGGATTCTGACTTGATTATTGAGATCTTAAATAAGTGACTGGGGATCAGGTGTCCACTTATTCTCATGGATAACATCACAACCAACCTTTAATTCAAACATGAGTCATGACATCACAGATGGAGTACAGCTTATGATAGAGGTGGAACGACACATTGTAGCAGCCCAAGTAGCTCGCCGTGATCGTATAGTGGTTAGTACTCTGCGTTGTGGCCGCAGCAACCTCGGTTCGAATCCGAGTCACGGCATTGCGGTGAGGCAATGTCACGGCAGTTGGGCAGATATTTTAGAATTTCCATTAATACATTGGCAATCTCTGTGGAGGACTGAAACAATTCGATATGTCCTGTTACTGTTATGAACCTTTTGTTTCTTTAATGCTCTTTGCACACTTTTTCATCGGGTGACTGTAATGTATTTCAACCAAATCTAATTAAGAGCGCATTATGTGGTGACATTTGCAGTACATGAAACATTATAACACTGCCATTTACGTCAATAACCACTAGCTTGATTAAGACATATATATTGCAGCGACAGTATTTCCCAGTTACAAATGGGAATAAAAACAACATCCGCGAGGGATTGAACCAACGACATTTAACTGATGTTGCCAATGGAGCGCGTTACAGAGAGCGCGAGGTCCCGCCTTTACAGTCACACGCTGATGATAATACAGATGTTTAAATAAACAGGCATATCTGTGGACTTGTGGTCTTTCTACATTGGGACTCATAGTCTAGTCCTAGGCTATTGTAGGCACTGGCGTATCTTTTTGTGGAATGATAGGCATTCTGTAGTCGCGTGAAAGGACCTTTCAAGTCAATCTGATCTGTATTGTCCTGTGAAAAAAAGCGTTCTTAGACACAGTGAGGAGTTTTTGGGGATAATGGGAAAATCATTTCCAACTAAATGACAGGAATTTCTTAGTCCAATCATGAGGTGTGCTAGGCTTTTTTATACTGTGGCGGAAAGAGAGAGAGTATAACAGTCATTATAAATAAAGGGCCAAGGAAGTGACAGTTTATGGAAGGAACAATTTGCACATAGTTTTAGAATGTGGTCAGGAGGAGGACAATGTGCTTACACATATGAAACATTAGAAGGTAGACATTATGGAAGCACATATATTTCTTTATTTTTATTGTATTTGGGGAGAGGGGGTTAATATAGCACGTCCAATGTGGAAAAGTGCTTTCCATAGCACCTTGCAGGTGGGCGACATCTAGAGCTGTGCAGTAGCCACCCATGCCCCAGACGTCAAAGAGAACAAGAAGTTACACATGTTGGAAGTGAGGGTGAGACATTGAGGAGATATGATCCCCGTATGAACCCGAGAGAAGGAGGAGGCGTGAACGTGCATCCATGTATGCAGGCGAGAAGGGAAGGAGCATTGGTCATGCATCCCTGCATGAGGGTGAGACAATGAGGAGATATGATCCCCGTATGAAGCCGAGAGAAGGAGGAGGCGTGAACGTGCATCCATGTATGCGGGCGAGACAGGAAGGAGCATTGGTCATGCATCCCTGCATGAGGGTGAGACAGGGAGGAGATATGATCCCCGTATGAATCCGAGAGAAGGAGGAGGCGTGAACGTGCATCCATGTATGCAGGCGAGAAGGGAAGGAGCATTGGTCATGCATCCCTGCATGAGGGTGAGACAGGGAGGAGATATGATCCCCGTATGAAGCCGAGAGAAGGAGGAGGCGTGAACGTGCATCCATGTATGCGGGCGAGACAGGAAGGAGCATTGGTCATGCATCCCTGCATGAGGGTGAGACAGGGAGGAGATATGATCCCCGTATGAAGCCGAGAGAAGGAGGAGGCGTGAACGTGCATCCATGTATGCGGGCGAGACGGGAAGGAGCATTGGTCATGCATCCCTTCCTGAGGGTGAGACAGGGAGGAGATAAAATCCCTGTATGAAGCCGAGAGAACGAGGCGGCATGAACATGCATCCTTGTATGCAGGTGTGACATGGAGTCATCATGAACATGCATCCCTTTATAAGGACATAACATGGAGGACACATGAACATGAATGCCTGAATTTTATGGTGGTGGCCTTTGGGTGATTTGGCACGTGCAATTGGTGAAGAGCACTTCTCCTGCGCAAAAAAATAAATGTAGTATTAGCACCCCGGAGGGAGCCTCTGCACTTCTTATAGGGAGAAAACTCTGCAATGGAAGGGGACAGGGTCAATAACAGCTGTAAACGCTCACAAGACCATCACTGCTCTCACACTTTCCTGCTCTCAGGCTGGCGGGCCATTATCGGCCCTGGCTGCCGCACCATTGTCAGGTTTGTGTAACTATATTATTTCTAATTGGCTCCACTTTGATGACTTTCATTTGGATTCTGACTTGATTATTGAGATCTTAAATAAGTGACTGGGGATCAGGTGTCCACTTATTCCCATGGATAACATCACAACCAACCTTTAATTCAAACATGAGTCATGACATCACAGATGGAGTACAGCTTATGATAGAGGTGGAACGTCACATTGTAGCAGCCCAAGTAGCTCACCGTGATCGTATAGTGGTTAGTACTCTGCCGAGTCACGGCATTGCGGTGAGGCAATGTCACGGAAGTTGGGCAGATATTTTAGAATTTCCATTAATACATTGGCAATCTCTGTGGAGGACTGAAACAATTCGATATGTCCTGTTACTGTTATGAACCTTTTGTTTCTTTAATGCTCTTTGCACACTTTTTTATCGGGTGAATGTAATGTATTTCAACCAAATCTAATTAAGAGCGCATTATGTGGTGACATTTGCAGTACATGAAACATTATAACACTGCCATTTACGTCAATAACCACTAGCTTGATTAAGACATATGTATTGCAGCGACAGTATTTCCCAGTTACAAATGGGAATAAAAACAACATCCGCGAGGGATTGAACCAGCGACATTTAACTGATGTTGCCAATGGAGCGCGTTACAGAGAGCGCGAGGTCCCGCCTTTACAGTCACACGCTGATGATAATACAGATGTTTAAATAAACAGGCATATCTGTGGACTTGTGGTCTTTCTACATTGGGACTCACAGTCTAGTCCTAGGCAATTGTAGGCACTGGCGTATCTTTTAGTGGAATGAGAGGCATTCTGTAGTCGCGTGAAAGGACCTTTCAAGTCAATCTGATCTGTATTGTCCTGTGAAAAAAAGCGTTCTTAGACACAGTGAGGAGTTTTTGGGGATAATGGGAAAATAATTTCCAACTAAATGACAGGAATTTCTTAGTCCAATCATGAGGTGTGCTAGGCTTTTTTATACTGTGGCGGAAAGAGAGAGAGTATAACAGTCATTATAAATAAAGGGCCAAGGAAGTGACAGTTTATGGAAGGAACAATTTGCACATAGTTTTAGAATGTGGTCAGGAGGAGGACAATGTGCTTACACATATGAAACATTAGAAGGTAGACATTATGGAAGCACATATATTTCTTTATTTTTATTGTATTTTGGGAGAGGGGGTTAATATAGCACGTCCAATGTGGAAAAGTGCTTTCCATAGCACCTTGCAGGTGGGCGACATCTAGAGCTGTGCAGTAGCCACCCATGCCCCAGACGTCAAAGAGAACAAGAAGTTACACATGTTGGAAGTGAGGGTGAGACATTGAGGAGATATGATCCCCGTATGAAGCCGAGAAAAGGAGGAGGCGTGAACGTGCATCCATGTATGCAGGCGAGAAGGGAAGGAGCATTGGTCATGCATCCCTGCATGAGGGTGAGACAGGGAGGAGATATGATCCCCGTATGAAGCCGAGAGAAGGAGGAGGCGTGAACGTGCATTCATGTATGCAGGCGAGAAGGGAAGGAGCATTGGTCATGCATCCCTGCATGAGGGTGAGACAGGGAGGAGATATGATCCCCGTATGAAGCCGAGAGAAGGAGGAGGCGTGAACGTGCATCCATGTATGCGGGCGAGACGGGAAGGAGCATTGATCATGCATCCCTTCCTGAGGGTGAGACAGGGAGGAGATAAAATCCCTGTATGAAGCCGAGAGAACGAGGAGACATGAACGTGCATCCATGTATGCGGGCGAGAAGGGAAGGAGCATTGGTCATGCATCCCTGCATGAGGGTGAGACAGGGAGGAGATAAAATCCCTGTATGAAGCCAAGAGAATGAGGCGGCATGAACATGCATCCTTGTATGCAGGTGTGACATGGAGTCATCATGAACATGCATCCCTTTATAAGGACATAACATGGAGGACGCATGAACATGAATGCCTGAATTTTATGGTGGTGGCCTTCGGGTGATTTGGCACGTGCAATTGGTGAAGAGCACTTCTCCTGCGCAAAAAAATAAATTTACTATTAGCACCCCGGAGGGAGCCTCTGCACTTCTTATAGGGAGAAAACTCTGCAATGGAAGGGGACAGGGTCAATAACAGCTGTAAACTCTCACAAGACCATCACTGCTCTCACACTTTCCTGCTCTCAGGCTGGCGGGCCATTATCGGCCCTGGCTGCCGCACGATTGCCAGGTTTGTGTAACTATATTATTTCTAATTGGCTCCACTTTGATGACTTTCATTTGGATTCTGACTTGATTATTGAGATCTTAAATAAGTGACTGGGGATCAGGTGTCCACTTATTCTCCTGGATAACATCACAACCAACCTTTAATTCAAACATGAGTCATGACATCACAGATGGAGTACAGCTTATGATAGAGGTGGAACGACACATTGTAGCAGCCCAAGTAGCTCGCCGTGATCGTATAGTGGTTAGTACTCTGCGTTGTGGCCGCAGCAACCTCGGTTCGAATCCGAGTCACGGCATTGCGGTGAGGCAATGTCATGGCAGTTGGGCAGATATTTTAGAATTTCCATTAATACATTGGCAATCTCTGTGGAGGACTGAAACAATTCGATATGTCCTGTTACTGTTATGAACCTTTTGTTTCTTTAATGCTCTTTGCACACTTTTTCATCGGGTGACTGTAATGTATTTCAACCAAATCTAATTAAGAGCGCATTATGTGGTGACATTTGCAGTACATGAAACATTATAACACTGCCATTTACGTCAATAACCACTAGCTTGATTAAGACATATGTATTGCAGCGACAGTATTTCCCAGTTACAAATGGGAATAAAAACAACATCCGCGAGGGATTGAACCAACGACATTTAACTGATGTTGCCAATGGAGCGCGTTACAGAGAGCGCGAGGTCCCGCCTTTACAGTCACACGCTGATGATAATACAGATGTTTAAATAAACAGGCATATCTGTGGACTTGTGGTCTTTCTACATTGGGACTCATAGTCTAGTCCTAGGCTATTGTAGGCACTGGCGTATCTTTTAGTGGAATGAGAGGCATTCTGTAGTCGCGTGAAAGGACCTTTCAAGTCAATCTGATCTGTAT
Organism: Ambystoma mexicanum; assembly: GCF_040938575.1. NCBI lineage: Eukaryota > Metazoa > Chordata > Amphibia > Caudata > Ambystomatidae > Ambystoma > Ambystoma mexicanum. Next base: position 4,238,088 of record NW_027182322.1, read on the forward strand.
TGTCCTGTGAAAAAGAGCGTTCTTAGACACAGTGAGGAGTTTTTGGGGATAATGGGAAAATCATTTCCAACTAAATGACAGGAATTTCTTAGTCCAATCATGAGGTGTGCTAGGCTTTTTTATACTGTGGCGGAAAGAGAGAGAGTATAACAGTCATTATAAATAAAGGGCCAAGGAAGTGACAGTTTATGGAAGGAACAATTTGCACATAGTTTTAGAATGTGGTCAGGAGGAGGACAATGTGCTTACACATATGAAACATTAGAAGGTAGACATTATGGAAGCACATATATTTCTTTATTTTTATTGTATTTGGGGAGAGGGGGTTAATATAGCACGTCCAATGTGGAAAAGTGCTTTCCATAGCACCTTGCAGGTGGGCGACATCTAGAGCTGTGCAGTAGCCACCCATGCCCCAGACGTCAAAGAGAACAAGAAGTTACACATGTTGGAAGTGAGGGTGAGACATTGAGGAGATATGATCCCAGTATGAAGCCGAGAAAAGGAGGAGGCGTGAACGTGCATCCATGTATGCAGGCGAGAAGGGAAGGAGCGTTGGTCATGCATCCCTGCATGAGGGTGAGACAGGGAGGAGATATGATCCCCGTATGAAGCCGAGAGAAGGAGGAGGCGTGAACGTGCATCCATGTATGCGGGCGAGACAGGAAGGGGCATTGGTCATGCATCCCTGCATGAGGGTGAGACAGGGAGGAGATATGATCCCCGTATGAAGCCGAGAGAAGGAGGAGGCGTGAACGTGCATCCATGTATGCGGGCGAGACAGGAAGGAGCATTGGTCATGCATCCCTGCATGAGGGTGAGACAGGGAGGAGATATGATCCCCGTATGAAGCCGAGAGGAGGAGGAGGCGTGAACGTGCATCCATGTATGCGGGCGAGACGGGAAGGAGCATTGGTCATGCATCCCTTCCCGAGGGTGAGACAGGGAGGATATAAAATCCCTGTATGAAGCCGAGAGAACGAGGAGACATGAACGTGCATCCATGTATGCGGGCGAGAAGGGAAGGAGCATTGGTCATGCATCCCTGCATGAGGGTGAGACAGGGAGGAGATAAAATCCCTGTATGAAGCCAAGAGAACGAGGCGGCATGAACATGCATCCTTGTATGCAGGTGTGACATGTAGTCATCATGAACATGCATCCCTTTATAAGGACATAACATGGAGGACGCATGAACATGAATGCCTGAAATTTATGGTGGTGGCCTTCGGGTGATTTGGCACGTGCAATTGGTGAAGAGCACTTCTCCTGCGCAAAAAAATAAATTTACTATTAGCACCCCGGAGGGAGCCTCTGCACTTCTTATAGGGAGAAAACTCTGCAATGGAAGGGGACAGGGTCAATAACAGCTGTAAACTCTCACAAGACCATCACTGCTCTCACACTTTCCTGCTCTCAGGCTGGCGGGCCATTATCGGCCCTGGCTGCCGCACCATTGCCAGGTTTGTGTAACTATATTATTTCTAATTGGCTCCACTTTGATGACTTTCATTTGGATTCTGACTTGATTATTGAGATCTTAAATAAGTGACTGGGGATCAGGTGTCCACTTATTCTCATGGATAACATCACAACCAACCTTTAATTCAAACATGAGTCATGACATCACAGATGGAGTACAGCTTATGATAGAGGTGGAACGTCACATTGTAGCAGCCCAAGTAGCTCGCCGTGATCGTATAGTGGTTAGTACTCTGCGTTGTGGCCGCAGCAAACTCGGTTCCAATCCGAGTCACGGCATTGCGGTGAGGCAATGTCACGGCAGTTGGGCAGATATTTTAGAATTTCCATTAATACATTGGCAATCTCTGTGGAGGACTGAAACAATTCGATATGTCCTGCTACTGTTATGAACCTTTTGTTTCTTTAATGCTCTTTGCACACTTTTTCATCGGGTGACTGTAATGTATTTCAACCAAATCTAATTAAGAGCGCATTATGTGGTGACATTTGCAGTACATGAAACATTATAACACTGCCATTTACGTCAATAACCACTAGCTTGATTAAGACATATGTAATGCAGCGACAGTATTTCCCAGTTACAAATGGGAATAAAAACAACATCCGCGAGGGATTGAACCAACGACATTTAACTGATGTTGCCAATGGAGCGCGTTACAGAGAGCGCAAAGTCCCGCCTTTACAGTCACACGCTGATGATAATACAGATGTTTAAATAAACAGGCATATCTGTGGACTTGTGGTCTTTCTACATTGGGACTCATAGTCTAGTCCTAGGCTATTGTAGGCACTGGCGTATCTTTTAGTGGAATGAGAGGCATTCTGTAGTCGCGTGAAAGGACCTTTCAAGTCAATCTGATCTGTATTGTCCTGTGAAAAAAAGCGTTCTTAGACACAGTGAGGAGTTTTTGGGGATAATGGGAAAATCATTTCCAACTAAATGACAGGAATTTCTTAGTCCAATCATGAGGTGTGCTAGGCATTTTTATACTGTGGCGGAAAGAGAGAGAGTATAACAGTCATTATAAATAAAGGGCCAAGGAAGTGACAGTTTATGGAAGGAACAATTTGCACATAGTTTTAGAATGTGGTCAGGAGGAGGACAATGTGCTTACACATATGAAACATTAGAAGGTAGACATTATGGAAGCACATATATTTCTTTATTTTTATTGTATTTGGGGAGAGGGGGTTAATATAGCACGTCCAATGTGGAAAAGTGCTTTCCATAGCACCTTGCAGGTGGGCGACATCTAGAGCTGTGCAGTAGCCACCCATGCCCCAGACGTCAAAGAGAACAAGAAGTTAGACATGTTGGAAGTGAGGGTGAGACATTGAGGAGATATGATCCCAGTATGAAGCCGAGAAAAGGAGGAGGCGTGAACGTGCATCCATGTATGCAGGCGAGAAGGGAAGGAGCATTGGTCATGCATCCCTGCATGAGGGTGAGACAGGGAGGAGATATGATCCCCGTATGAAGCCGAGAGAAGGAGGAGGCGTGAACGTGCATCCATGTATGCGGGCGAGACAGGAAGGAGCATTGGTCATGCATCCCTGCATGAGGGTGAGACAGGGAGGAGATATGATCCCCGTATGAAGCCGAGAGAAGGAGGAGGCGTGAATGTGCATCCATGTATGCAGGCGAGAAGGGAAGGAGCATTGGTCATGCATCCCCTCATGAGGGTGAGACAGGGAGGAGATATGATCCCCGTATGAAGCCGAGAGAAGGAGGAGGCGTGAACGTGCATCCATGTATGCGGGCGAGACGGGAAGGAGCATTGGTCATGCATCCCTTCCCGAGGGTGAGACAGGGAGGAGATAAAATCCCCGTATGAAGCCGAGAGAACGAGGAGACATGAACGTGCATCCATGTATGCGGGTGAGAAGGGAAGGGGCATTGGTCATGCATCCCTGCATGAGGGTGAGACAGGGAGAAGATAAAATCCCTGTATGAAGCCAAGAGAACGAGGCGGCATGAACATGCATCCTTGTATGCAGGTGTGACATGGAGTCATCATGAACATGCATCCCTTTATAAGGACATAACATAGAGGACGCATGAACATGAATGCCTGAATTTTATGGTGGTGGCCTTCGGGTGATTTGGCACGTGCAATTGGTGAAGAGCACTTCTCCTGCGCAAAAAAATAAATTTACTATTAGCACCCCGGAGGGAGCCTCTGCACTTCTTATAGGGAGAAAACTCTGCAATGGAAGGGGACAGGGTCAATAACAGCTGTAAACTCTCACAAGACCATCACTGCTCTCACACTTTCCTGCTCTCAGGCTGGCGGGCCATTATCGGCCCTGGCTGCCGCACCATTGCCAGGTTTGTGTAACTATATTATTTCTAATTGGCTCCACTTTGATGACTTTCATTTGGATTCTGACTTGATTATTGAGATCTTAAATAAGTGACTGGGGATCAGGTGTCCACTTATTCTCATGGATAACATCACAACCAACCTTTAATTAAAACATGAGTCATGACATCACAGATGGAGTACAGCTTATGATAGAGGTGGAACGTCACATTGTAGCAGCCCAAGTAGCTCGCCGTGATCGTATAGTGGTTAGTACTCTGCGTTGTGGCCGCAGCAACCTCGGTTCGAATCCGAGTCACGGCATTGCGGTGAGGCAATGTCACGTCACGGCAGTTGGGCAGATATTTTAGAATTTCCATTAATACATTGGCAATCTCTGTGGAGGACTGAAACAATTCGATATGTCCTGTTACTGTTATGAACCTTTTGTTTCTTTAATGCTCTTTGCACACTTTTTCATCGGGTGACTGTAATGTATTTCAACCAAATCTAATTAAGAGCGCATTATGTGGTGACATTTGCAGTACATGAAACATTATAACACTGCCATTTACGTCAATAACCACTAGCTTGATTAAGACATATGTATTGCAGCGACAGTATTTCCCAGTTACAAATGGGAATAAAAACAACATCTGCGAGGGATTGAACCAACGACATTTAACTGATGTTGCCAATGGAGCGCGTTACAGAGAGCGCGAGGTCCCGCCTTTACAGTCACACGCTGATGATAATACAGATGTTTAAATAAACAGGCATATCTGTGGACTTGTGGTCTTTCTACATTGGGACTCATAGTCTAGTCCTAGTCTATTGTAGGCACTGGCGTATCTTTTAGTGGAATGAGAGGCATTCTGTAGTCGCGTGAAAGGACCTTTCAAGTCAATCTGATCTGTATTGTCCTGTGAAAAAAAGCGTTCTTAGACACAGTGAGGAGTTTTTGGGGATAATGGGAAAATCATTTCCAACTAAATGACAGGAATTTCTTAGTCCAATCACGAGGTGTGCCAGGTTTTTTTATACTGTGGCGGAAAGAGAGAGAGTATAACAGTCATTATAAATAAAGGGCCAAGGAAGTGACAGTTTATGGAAGGAACAATTTGCACATAGTTTTAGAATGTGGTCAGGAGGAGGACAATGTGCTTACACATATGAAACATTAGAAGGTAGACATTATGGAAGCACATATATTTCTTTATTTTTATTGTATTTGGGGAGAGGGGGTTAATATAGCACGTCCAATGTGGAAAAGTGCTTTCCATAGCACCTTGCAGGTGGGCGACATCTAGATCTGTGCAGTAGCCACCCATGCCCCAGACGTCAAAGAGAACAAGAAGTTACACATGTTGGAAGTGAGGGTGAGACATTGAGGAGATATGATCCCCGTATGAAGCCGAGAGAAGGAGGAGGCGTGAACGTGCATCCATGTATGCAGGCGAGAAGGGAAGGAGCATTGGTCATGCATCCCTGCATGAGGGTGAGACAGGGAGGAGATATGATCCCCGTATGAAGCCGAGAGAAGGAGGAGGCGTGAAATTGCATCCATGTATGCGGGCGAGACAGGAAGGAGCATTGGTCATGCATCCCTGCATGAGGGTGAGACAGGGAGGAGATATGATCCCCGTATGAAGCCGAGAGAAGGAGGAGGCGTGAACGTGCATCCATGTATGCAGGCGAGAAGGGAAGGAGCATTGGTCATGCATCCCTGCATGAGGGTGAGACAGGGAGGAGATATGATCCCCGTATGAAGCCGAGAGAAGGAGGAGGCGTGAACGTGCATCCATGTATGCGGGCGAGACAGGAAGGAGCATTGGTCATGCATCCCTGCATGAGGGTGAGACAGGGAGGAGATATGATCCCCGTATGAAGCCGAGAGAAGGAGGAGGCGTGAACGTGCATCCATGTATGCAGGCGAGACGGGAAGGAGCATTGGTCATGCATCCCTTCCCGAGGGTGAGACAGGGAGGAGATAAAATCCCCGTATGAAGCCGAGAGAACGAGAAGACATGAACGTGCATCCATGTATGCGGGCGAGAAGGGAAGGAGCATTGGTCATGCATCCCTGCATGAGGGTGAGACAGGGAGGAGATAAAATCCCTGTATGAAGCCAAGAGAACGAGGCGGCATGAACATGCATCCTTGTATGCAGGTGTGACATGGAGTCATCATGAACATGCATCCCTTTATAAGGACATAACATGGAGGACGCATGAACATGAATGCCTGAATTTTATGGTGGTGGCCTTCGGGTGATTTGGCACGTGCAATTGGTGAAGAGCACTTCTCCTGCGCAAAAAAATAAATTTACTATTAGCACCCCGGAGGGAGCCTCTGCACTTCTTATAGGGAGAAAACTCTGCAATGGAAGGGGACAGGGTCAATAACAGCTGTAAACTCTCACAAGACCATCACTGCTCTCACACTTTCCTGCTCTCAGGCTGGCGGGCCATTATCGGCCCTGGCTGCCGCACCATTGCCAGGTTTGTGTAACTATATTATTTCTAATTGGCTCCACTTTGATGACTTTCATTTGGATTCTGACTTGATTATTGAGATCTTAAATAAGTGACTGGGGATCAGGTGTCCACTTATTCTCATGGATAACATCACAACCAACCTTTAATTCAAACATGAGTCATGACATCACAGATGGAGTACAGCTTATGATAGAGGTGGAACGTCACATCGTAGCAGCCCAAGTAGCTCGCCGTGATCGTATAGTGGTTAGTACTCTGCGTTGTGGCCGCAGCAACCTCGGTTCGAATCCGAGTCACGGCATTGCGGTGAGGCAATGTCACGTCACGGCAGTTGGGCAGATATTTTAGAATTTCCATTAATACATTGGCAATCTCTGTGGAGGACTGAAACAATTCGATATGTCCTGTTACTGTTATGAACCTTTTGTTTCTTTAATGCTCTTTGCACACTTTTTCATCGGGTGACTGTAATGTATTTCAACCAAATCTAATTAAGAGCGCATTATGTGGTGACATTTGCAGTACATGAAACATTATAACACTGCCATTTACGTCAATAACCACTAGCTTGATTAAGACATATGTATTGCAGCGACAGTATTTCCCAGTTACAAATGGGAATAAAAACAACATCTGCGAGGGATTGAACCAACGACATTTAACTGATGTTGCCAATGGAGCGCGTTACAGAGAGCGCGAGGTCCCGCCTTTACAGTCACACGCTGATGATAATACAGATGTTTAAATAAACAGGCATATCTGTGGACTTGTGGTCTTTCTACATTGGGACTCATAGTCTAGTCCTAGTCTATTGTAGGCACTGGCGTATCTTTTAGTGGAATGAGAGGCATTCTGTAGTCGCGTGAAAGGACCTTTCAAGTCAATCTGATCTGTATTGTCCTGTGAAAAAAAGCGTTCTTAGACACAGTGAGGAGTTTTTGGGGATAATGGGAAAATCATTTCCAACTAAATGACAGGAATTTCTTAGTCCAATCACGAGGTGTGCCAGGTTTTTTTATACTGTGGCGGAAAGAGAGAGAGTATAACAGTCATTATAAATAAAGGGCCAAGGAAGTGACAGTTTATGGAAGGAACAATTTGCACATAGTTTTAGAATGTGGTCAGGAGGAGGACAATGTGCTTACACATATGAAACATTAGAAGGTAGACATTATGGAAGCACATATATTTCTTTATTTTTATTGTATTTGGGGAGAGGGGGTTAATATAGCACGTCCAATGTGGAAAAGTGCTTTCCATAGCACCTTGCAGGTGGGCGACATCTAGATCTGTGCAGTAGCCACCCATGCCCCAGACGTCAAAGAGAACAAGAAGTTACACATGTTGGAAGTGAGGGTGAGACATTGAGGAGATATGATCCCCGTATGAAGCCGAGAGAAGGAGGAGGCGTGAACGTGCATCCATTTATGCAGGCGAGAAGGGAAGGAGCATTGGTCATGCATCCCTGCATGAGGGTGAGACAGGGAGGAGATATGATCCCCGTATGAAGCCGAGAGAAGGAGGAGGCGTGAAATTGCATCCATGTATGCGGGCGAGACAGGAAGGAGCATTGGTCATGCATCCCTGCATGAGGGTGAGACAGGGAGGAGATATGATCCCCGTATGAAGCCGAGAGAAGGAGGAGGCGTGAACGTGCATCCATGTATGCAGGCGAGAAGGGAAGGAGCATTGGTCATGCATCCCTGCATGAGGGTGAGACAGGGAGGAGATATGATCCCCGTATGAAGTCGAGAGAAGGAGGAGGCGTGAACGTGCATCCATGTATGCGGGCGAGACAGGAAGGAGCATTGGTCATGCATCCCTGCATGAGGGTGAGACAGGGAGGAGATATGATCCCCGTATGAAGCCGAGAGAAGGAGGAGGCGTGAACGTGCATCCATGTATGCGGGCGAGACGGGAAGGAGCATTGGTCATGCATCCCTTCCCGAGGGTGAGACAGGGAGGAGATAAAATCCCCGTATGAAGCCGAGAGAACGAGAAGACATGAACGTGCATCCATGTATGCGGGCGAGAAGGGAAGGAGCATTGGTCATGCATCCCTGCATGAGGGTGAGACAGGGAGGAGATATGATCCCCGTATGAAGCCGAGAGAAGGAGGAGGCGTGAACGTGCATCCATGTATGCAGGCGAGAAGGGAAGGAGCATTGGTCATGCATCCCTGCATGAGGGTGAGACAGGGAGGAGATATGATCCCCGTATGAAGCCGAGAGAAGGAGGAGGCGTGAACGTGCATCCATGTATGCGGGCGAGACAGGAAGGAGCATTGGTCATGCATCCCTGCATGAGGGTGAGACAGGGAGGAGATATGATCCCCGTATGAAGCCGAGAGAAGGAGGAGGCGTGAACGTGCATCCATGTATGCGGGCGAGACGGGAAGGAGCATTGGTCATGCATCCCTTCCCGAGGGTGAGACAGGGAGGAGATAAAATCCCCGTATTAACGCGAGAAATCGAGAAGACATGAACGTGCATCCATGTATGCGGGCGAGAAGGGAAGGAGCATTGGTCATGCATCCCTGCATGAGGGTGAGACAGGGAGGAGATAAAATCCCTGTATGAAGCCAAGAGAACGAGGCGGCATGAACATGCATCCTTGTATGCAGGTGTGACATGGAGTCATCTTGAACATGCATCCCTTTATAAGGACATAACATGGAGGACGCATGAACATGAATGCCTGAATTTTATGGTGGTGGCCTTCGGGTGATTTGGCACGTGCAATTGGTGAAGAGCACTTCTCCTGCGCAAAAAAATAAATTTACTATTAGCACCCCGGAGGGAGCCTCTGCACTTCTTATAGGGAGAAAACTCTGCAATGGAAGGGGACAGGGTCAATAACAGCTGTAAACTCTCACAAGACCATCACTTCTCTCACACTTTCCTGCTCTCAGGCTGGCGGGCCATTATCGGCCCTGGCTGCCGCACCATTGCCAGGTTTGTGTAACTATATTATTTCTAATTGGCTCCACTTTGATGACTTTCATTTGGATTCTGACTTGATTATTGAGATCTTAAATAAGTGACTGGGGATCAGGTGTCCACTTATTCTCATGGATAACATCACAACCAACCTTTAATTCAAACATGAGTCATGACATCACAGATGGAGTACAGCTTATGATAGAGGTGGAACGTAACATTGTAGCAGCCCAAGTAGCTCGCCGTGATCGTATAGTGATTAGTACTCTGCGTTGTGGCCGCAGCAAACTCGGTTCGAATCCGAGTCACGGCATTGCGGTGAGGCAATGTCACGTCACGGCAGTTGGTCAGATATTTTAGAATTTCCATTAATACATTGGCAATCTCTGTGGAGGACTGAAACAATTCGATATGTCCTTACTGTTATGAACCTTTTGTTTCTTTAATGCTCTTTGCACACTTTTTCATCGGGTGACTGTAATGTATTTCAACCAAATCTAATTAAGAGCGCATTATGTGGTGACATTTGCAGTACATGAAACATTATAACACTGCCATTTACGTCAATAACCACTAGCTTGATTAAGACATATGTATTGCAGCGACAGTATTTCCCAGTTACAAATGGGAATAAAAACAACATCCGCGAGGGATTGAACCAACGACATTTAACTGATATTGCCAATGGAGCGCGTTACAGAGAGCGCGAGGTCCCCCCTTTACAGTCACACGCTGATGATAATACAGATGTTTAAATAAACAGGCATATCTGTGGACTTGTGGTCTTTCTACATTGGGACTCATAGTCTAGTCCTAGGCTATTGTAGGCACTGGCGTATCTTTTAGTGGAATGAGAGGCATTCTGTAGTCGCGTGAAAGGACCTTTCAAGTCAATCTGATCTGTATTGTCCTGTGAAAAAAAGCGTTCTTAGACACAGTGAGGAGTTTTTGGGGATAATGGGAAAATCATTTCCAACTAAATGACAGGAATTTCTTAGTCCAATCATGAGGTGTGCTAGGCTTTTTTATACTGTGGCGGAAAGAGAGAGAGTATAACAGTCATTATAAATAAAGGGCCAAGGAAGTGACAGTTTATGGAAGGAACAATTTGCACATAGTTTTAGAATGTGGTCAGGAGGAGGACAATGTGCTTACACATATGAAACATTAGAAGGTAGACATTATGGAAGCACATATATTTCTTTATTTTTATTGTATTTGGGGAGAGGGGGTTAATATAGCACGTCCAATGTGGAAAAGTGCTTTCCATAGCACCTTGCAGGTGGGCGACATCTAGAACTGTGCAGTAGCCACCCATGCCCCAGACGTCAAAGAGAACAAGAAGTTACACATGTTGGAAGTGAGGGTGAGACATTGAGGAGATATGATCCCCGTATGAAGCCGAGAGAAGGAGGAGGCGTGAACGTGCATCCATGTATGCAGGCGAGAAGGGAAGGAGCATTGGTCATGCATCCCTGCATGAGGGTGAGACAGGGAGGAGATATGATCCCCGTATGAAGCCGAGAGAAGGAGGAGGCGTGAACGTGCATCCATGTATGCGGGCGAGACAGGAAGGAGCATTGGTCATGCATCCCTGCATGAGGGTGAGACAGGGAGGAGATATGATCCCCGTATGAAGCAGAGAGAAGGAGGAGGCGTGAACGTGCATCCATGTATGCGGGCGAGAAAGGAAGGAGCATTGGTCATGCATCCCTGCATGAGGGTGAGACAGGGAGGAGATATGATCCCCGTATGAAGCCGAGAGGAGGAGGAGGCGTGAACGTGCATCCATGTATGCGGGCGAGACGGGAAGGAGCATTGGTCATGCATCCCTTCCCGAGGGTGAGACAGGGAGGATATAAAATCCCCGTATGAAGCCGAGAGAACGAGGAGACATGAACGTGCATCCATGTATGCGGGCGAGAAGGGAAGCAGCATTGGTCATGCATCCCTGCATGAGGGTGAGACAGGGAGGAGATAAAATCCCTGTATGAAGCCAAGAGAACGAGGCGGCATGAACATGCATCCTTGTATGCAGGTGTGACATGTAGTCATCATGAACATGCATCCCTTTATAAGGACATAACATGGAGGACGCATGAACATGAATGCCTGAAATTTATGGTGGTGGCCTTCGGGTGATTTGGCACGTGCAATTGGTGAAGAGCACTTCTCCTGCGCAAAAAAATAAATTTACTATTAGCACCCCGGAGGGAGCCTCTGCACTTCTTATAGGGAGAAAACTCTGCAATGGAAGGGGACAGGGTTAATAACAGCTGTAAACTCTCACAAGACCATCACTGCTCTCACACTTTCCTGCTCTCAGGCTGGCGGGCCATTATCGGCCCTGGCTGCCGCACCATTGCCAGGTTTGTGTAACTATATTATTTCTAATTGGCTCCACTTTGATGACTTTCATTTGGATTCTGACTTGATTATTGAGATCTTAAATAAGTGACTGGGGATCAGGTGTCCACTTATTCTCATGGATAACATCACAACCAACCTTTAATTCAAACATGAGTCATGACAACACAGATGGAGTACAGCTTATGATAGAGGTGGAACGTCACATTGTAGCAGCCCAAGTAGCTCGCCGTGATCGTATAGTGGTTAGTACTCTGCGTTGTGGCCGCAGCAAACTCGGTTCGAATCCGAGTCACGGCATTGCGGTGAGGCAATGTCACGGCAGTTGGGCAGATATTTTAGAATTTCCATTAATACATTGGCAATCTCTGTGGAGGACTGAAACAATTCGATATGTCCTGCTACTGTTATGAACCTTTTGTTTCTTTAATGCTCTTTGCACACTTTTTCATCGGGTGACTGTAATGTATTTCAACCAAATCTAATTAAGAGCGCATTATGTGGTGACATTTGCAGTACATGAAACATTATAACACTGCCATTTACGTCAATAACCACTAGCTTGATTAAGACATATGTAATGCAGCGACAGTATTTCCCAGTTACAAATGGGAATAAAAACAACATCCGCGAGGGATTGAACCAACGACATTTAACTGATGTTGCCAATGGAGCGCGTTACAGAGAGCGCAAAGTCCCGCCTTTACAGTCACACGCTGATGATAATACAGATGTTTAAATAAACAGGCATATCTGTGGACTTGTGGTCTTTCTACATTGGGACTCATAGTCTAGTCCTAGGCTATTGTAGGCACTGGCGTATCTTTTAGTGGAATGAGAGGCATTCTGTAGTCGCGTGAAAGGACCTTTCAAGTCAATCTGATCTGTATTGTCCTGTGAAAAAAAGCGTTCTTAGACACAGTGAGGAGTTTTTGGGGATAATGGGAAAATCATTTCCAACTAAATGACAGGAATTTCTTAGTCCAATCATGAGGTGTGCTAGGCATTTTTATACTGTGGCGGAAAGAGAGAGAGTATAACAGTCATTATAAATAAAGGGCCAAGGAAGTGACAGTTTATGGAAGGAACAATTTGCACATAGTTTTAGAATGTGGTCAGGAGGAGGACAATGTGCTTACACATATGAAACATTAGAAGGTAGACATTATGGAAGCACATATATTTCTTTATTTTTATTGTATTTGGGGAGAGGGGGTTAATATAGCACGTCCAATGTGGAAAAGTGCTTTCCATAGCACCTTGCAGGTGGGCGACATCTAGAGCTGTGCAGTAGCCACCCATGCCCCAGACGTCAAAGAGAACAAGAAGTTACACATGTTGGAAGTGAGGGTGAGACATTGAGGAGATATGATCCCAGTATGAAGCCGAGAAAAGGAGGAGGCGTGAACGTGCATCCATGTATGCAGGCGAGAAGGGAAGGAGCATTGGTCATGCATCCCTGCATGAGGGTGAGACAGGGAGGAGATATGATCCCCGTATGAAGCCAAGAGAAGGAGGAGGCGTGAACGTGCATCCATGTATGCGGGCGAGACAGGAAGGAGCATTGGTCATGCATCCCTGCATGAGGGTGAGACAGGGAGGAGATATGATCCCCGTATGAAGCCGAGAGAAGGAGGAGGCGTGAATGTGCATCCATGTATGCAGGCGAGAAGGGAAGGAGCATTGGTCATGCATCCCCTCATGAGGGTGAGACAGGGAGGAGATATGATCCCCGTATGAAGCCGAGAGAAGGAGGAGGCGTGAACGTGCATCCATGTATGCGGGCGAGACGGGAAGGAGCATTGGTCATGCATCCCTTCCCGAGGGTGAGACAGGGAGGAGATAAAATCCCCGTATGAAGCCGAGAGAACGAGGAGACATGAACGTGCATCCATGTATGCGGGTGAGAAGGGAAGGAGCATTGGTCATGCATCCCTGCATGAGGGTGAGACAGGGAGAAGATAAAATCCCTGTATGAAGCCAAGAGAACGAGGCGGCATGAACATGCATCCTTGTATGCAGGTGTGACATGGAGTCAACATGAACATGCATCCCTTTATAAGGACATAACATGGAGGACGCATGAACATGAATGCCTGAATTTTATGGTGGTGGCCTTCGGGTGATTTGGCACGTGCAATTGGTGAAGAGCACTTCTCCTGCGCAAAAAAATAAATGTACTATTAGCACCCCGGAGGGAGCCTCTGCACTTCTTATAGGGAGAAAACTCTGCAATGGAAGGGGACAGGGTCAATAACAGCTGTAAACTCTCACAAGACCATCACTGCTCTCACACTTTCCTGCTCTCAGGCTGGCGGGCCATTATCGGCCCTGGCTGCCGCACCATTGCCAGGTTTGTGTAACTATATTATTTCTAATTGGCTCCACTTTGATGACTTTCATTTGGATTCTGACTTGATTATTGAGATCTTAAATAAGTGACTGGGGATCAGGTGTCCACTTATTCTCATGGATAACATCACAACCAACCTTTAATTCAAACATGAGTCATGACATCACAGATGGAGTACAGCTTATGATAGAGGTGGAACGTCACATTGTAGCAGCCCAAGTAGCTCGCCGTGATCGTATAGTGGTTAGTACTCTGCGTTGTGGCCGCAGCAACCTCGGTTCGAATCCGAGTCACGGCATTGCGGTGAGGCAATGTCACGTCACGGCAGTTGGGCAGATATTTTAGAATTTCCATTAATACATTGGCAATCTCTGTGGAGGACTGAAACAATTCGATATGTCCTGTTACTGTTATGAACCTTTTGTTTCTTTAATGCTCTTTGCACACTTTTTCATCGGGTGACTGTAATGTATTTCAACCAAATCTAATTAAGAGCGCATTATGTGGTGACATTTGCAGTACATGAAACATTATAACACTGCCATTTACGTCAATAACCACTAGCTTGATTAAGACATATGTATTGCAGCGACAGTATTTCCCAGTTACAAATGGGAATAAAAACAACATCTGCGAGGGATTGAACCAACGACATTTAACTGATGTTGCCAATGGAGCGCGTTACAGAGAGCGCGAGGTCCCGCCTTTACAGTCACACGCTGATGATAATACAGATGTTTAAATAAACAGGCATATCTGTGGACTTGTGGTCTTTCTACATTGGGACTCATAGTCTAGTCCTAGTCTATTGTAGGCACTGGCGTATCTTTTAGTGGAATGAGAGGCATTCTGTAGTCGCGTGAAAGGACCTTTCAAGTCAATCTGATCTGTATTGTCCTGTGAAAAAAAGCGTTCTTAGACACAGTGAGGAGTTTTTGGGGATAATGGGAAAATCATTTCCAACTAAATGACAGGAATTTCTTAGTCCAATCACGAGGTGTGCCAGGTTTTTTTATACTGTGGCGGAAAGAGAGAGAGTATAACAGTCATTATAAATAAAGGGCCAAGGAAGTGACAGTTTATGGAAGGAACAATTTGCACATAGTTTTAGAATGTGGTCAGGAGGAGGACAATGTGCTTACACATATGAAACATTAGAAGGTAGACATTATGGAAGCACATATATTTCTTTATTTTTATTGTATTTGGGGAGAGGGGGTTAATATAGCACGTCCAATGTGGAAAAGTGCTTTCCATAGCACCTTGCAGGTGGGCGACATCTAGATCTGTGCAGTAGCCACCCATGCCCCAGACGTCAAAGAGAACAAGAAGTTACACATGTTGGAAGTGAGGGTGAGACATTGACGAGATATGATCCCCGTATGAAGCCGAGAGAAGGAGGAGGCGTGAACGTGCATCCATGTATGCAGGTGAGAAGGGAAGGAGCATTGGTCATGCATCCCTGCATGAGGGTGAGACAGGGAGGAGATATGATCCCCGTATGAAGTCGAGAGAAGGAGGAGGCGTGAAATTGCATCCATGTATGCGGGCGAGACAGGAAGGAGCATTGGTCATGCATCCCTGCATGAGGGTGAGACAGGGAGGAGATATGATCCCCGTATGAAGCCGAGAGAAGGAGGAGGCGTGAACGTGCATCCATGTATGCAGGCGAGAAGGGAAGGAGCATTGGTCATGCATCTCTGCATGAGGGTGAGACAGGGAGGAGATATTATCCCCGTATGAAGCCGAGAGAAGGAGGAGGCGTGAACGTGCATCCATGTATGCGGGCGAGACAGGAAGGAGCATTGGTCATGCATCCCTGCATGAGGGTGAGACAGGGAGGAGATATGATCCCCGTATGAAGCCGAGAGAAGGAGGAGGCGTGAACGTGCATCCATGTATGCGGGCGAGACGGGAAGGAGCATTGGTCATGCATCCCTTCCCGAGGGTGAGACAGGGAGGAGATAAAATCCCCGTATGAAGCCGAGAGAACGAGAAGACATGAACGTGCATCCATGTATGCGCGCGAGAAGGGAAGGAGCATTGGTCATGCATCCCTGCATGAGGGTGAGACAGGGAGGAGATAAAATCCCTGTATGAAGCCAAGAGAACGAGGCGGCATGAACATGCATCCTTGTATGCAGGTGTGACATGGAGTCATCATGAACATGCATCCCTTTATAAGGACATAACATGGAGGACGCATGAACATGAATGCCTGAATTTTATGGTGGTGGCCTTCGGGTGATTTGGCACGTGCAATTGGTGAAGAGCACTTCTCCTGCGCAAAAAAAAAAATGTACTATTAGCACCCCGGAGGGAGCCTCTGCACTTCTTATAGGGAGAAAACTCTGCAATGGAAGGGGACAGGGTTAATAACAGCTGTAAACTCTCACAAGACCATCACTGCTCTCACACTTTCCTGCTCTCAGGCTGGCGGGCCATTATCGGCCCTGGCTGCCGCACCATTGCCAGGTTTGTGTAACTATATTATTTCTAATTGGCTCCACTTTGATGACTTTCATTTGGATTCTGACTTGATTATTGAGATCTTAAATAAGTGACTGGGGATCAGGTGTCCACTTATTCTCATGGATAACATCACAACCAACCTTTAATTCAAACATGAGTCATGACAACACAGATGGAGTACAGCTTATGATAGAGGTGGAACGTCACATTGTAGCAGCCCAAGTAGCTCGCCGTGATCGTATAGTGGTTAGTACTCTGCGTTGTGGCCGCAGCAAACTCGGTTCGAATCCGAGTCACGGCATTGCGGTGAGGCAATGTCACGGCAGTTGGGCAGATATTTTAGAATTTCCATTAATACATTGGCAATCTCTGTGGAGGACTGAAACAATTCGATATGTCCTGCTACTGTTATGAACCTTTTGTTTCTTTAATGCTCTTTGCACACTTTTTCATCGGGTGACTGTAATGTATTTCAACCAAATCTAATTAAGAGCGCATTATGTGGTGACATTTGCAGTACATGAAACATTATAACACTGCCATTTACGTCAATAACCACTAGCTTGATTAAGACATATGTAATGCAGCGACAGTATTTCCCAGTTACAAATGGGAATAAAAACAACATCCGCGAGGGATTGAACCAACGACATTTAACTGATGTTGCCAATGGAGCGCGTTACAGAGAGCGCAAAGTCCCGCCTTTACAGTCACACGCTGATGATAATACAGATGTTTAAATAAACAGGCATATCTGTGGACTTGTGGTCTTTCTACATTGGGACTCATAGTCTAGTCCTAGGCTATTGTAGGCACTGGCGTATCTTTTAGTGGAATGAGAGGCATTCTGTAGTCGCGTGAAAGGACCTTTCAAGTCAATCTGATCTGTATTGTCCTGTGAAAAAAAGAGTTCTTAGACACAGTGAGGAGTTTTTGGGGATAATGGGAAAATCATTTCCAACTAAATGACAGGAATTTCTTAGTCCAATCATGAGGTGTGCTAGGCATTTTTATACTGTGGCGGAAAGAGAGAGAGTATAACAGTCATTATAAATAAAGGGCCAAGGAAGTGACAGTTTATGGAAGGAACAATTTGCACATAGTTTTAGAATGTGGTCAGGAGGAGGACAATGTGCTTACACATATGAAACATTAGAAGGTAGACATTATGGAAGCACATATATTTCTTTATTTTTATTGTATTTGGGGAGAGGGGGTTAATATAGCACGTCCAATGTGGAAAAGTGCTTTCCATAGCACCTTGCAGGTGGGCGACATCTAGAGCTGTGCAGTAGCCACCCATGCCCCAGACGTCAAAGAGAACAAGAAGTTACACATGTTGGAAGTGAGGGTGAGACATTGAGGAGATATGATCCCAGTATGAAGCCGAGAAAAGGAGGAGGCGTGAACGTGCATCCATGTATGCAGGCGAGAAGGGAAGGAGCATTGGTCATGCATCCCTGCATGAGGGTGAGACAGGGAGGAGATATGATCCCCGTATGAAGCCAAGAGAAGGAGGAGGCGTGAACGTGCATCCATGTATGCGGGCGAGACAGGAAGGAGCATTGGTCATGCATCCCTGCATGAGGGTGAGACAGGGAGGAGATATGATCCCCGTATGAAGCCGAGAGAAGGAGGAGGCGTGAATGTGCATCCATGTATGCAGGCGAGAAGGGAAGGAGCATTGGTCATGCATCCCCTCATGAGGGTGAGACAGGGAGGAGATATGATCCCCGTATGAAGCCGAGAGAAGGAGGAGGCGTGAACGTGCATCCATGTATGCGGGCGAGACGGGAAGGAGCATTGGTCATGCATCCCTTCCCGAGGGTGAGACAGGGAGGAGATAAAATCCCCGTATGAAGCCGAGAGAACGAGGAGACATGAACGTGCATCCATGTATGCGGGTGAGAAGGGAAGGAGCATTGGTCATGCATCCCTGCATGAGGGTGAGACAGGGAGAAGATAAAATCCCTGTATGAAGCCAAGAGAACGAGGCGGCATGAACATGCATCCTTGTATGCAGGTGTGACATGGAGTCAACATGAACATGCATCCCTTTATAAGGACATAACATGGAGGACGCATGAACATGAATGCCTGAATTTTATGGTGGTGGCCTTCGGGTGATTTGGCACGTGCAATTGGTGAAGAGCACTTCTCCTGCGCAAAAAAATAAATGTACTATTAGCACCCCGGAGGGAGCCTCTGCACTTCTTATAGGGAGAAAACTCTGCAATGGAAGGGGACAGGGTCAATAACAGCTGTAAACTCTCACAAGACCATCACTGCTCTCACACTTTCCTGCTCTCAGGCTGGCGGGCCATTATCGGCCCTGGCTGCCGCACCATTGCCAGGTTTGTGTAACTATATTATTTCTAATTGGCTCCACTTTGATGACTTTCATTTGGATTCTGACTTGATTATTGAGATCTTAAATAAGTGACTGGGGATCAGGTGTCCACTTATTCTCATGGATAACATCACAACCAACCTTTAATTCAAACATGAGTCATGACATCACAGATGGAGTACAGCTTATGATAGAGGTGGAACGTCACATTGTAGCAGCCCAAGTAGCTCGCCGTGATCGTATAGTGGTTAGTACTCTGCGTTGTGGCCGCAGCAACCTCGGTTCGAATCCGAGTCACGGCATTGCGGTGAGGCAATGTCACGTCACGGCAGTTGGGCAGATATTTTAGAATTTCCATTAATACATTGGCAATCTCTGTGGAGGACTGAAACAATTCGATATGTCCTGTTACTGTTATGAACCTTTTGTTTCTTTAATGCTCTTTGCACACTTTTTCATCGGGTGACTGTAATGTATTTCAACCAAATCTAATTAAGAGCGCATTATATGGTGACATTTGCAGTACATGAAACATTATAACACTGCCATTTACGTCAATAACCACTAGCTTGATTAAGACATATGTATTGCAGCGACAGTATTTCCCAGTTACAAATGGGAATAAAAACAACATCCGCGAGGGATTGAACCAACGACATTTAACTGATGTTGCCAATGGAGCGCGTTACAGAGAGCGCAAAGTCCCGCCTTTACAGTCACACGCTGATGATAATACAGATGTTTAAATAAACAGGCATATCTGTGGACTTGTGGTCTTTCTACATTGGGACTCATAGTCTAGTCCTAGGCTATTGTAGGCACTGGCGTATCTTTTAGTGGAATGAGAGGCATTCTGTAGTCGCGTGAAAGGACCTTTCAAGTCAATCTGATCTGTATTGTCCTGTGAAAAAAAGCGTTCTTAGACACAGTGAGGAGTTTTTGGGGATAATGGGAAAATCATTTCCAACTAAATGACAGGAATTTCTTAGTCCAATCATGAGGTGTGCTAGGCATTTTTATACTGTGGCGGAAAGAGAGAGAGTATAACAGTCATTATAAATAAAGGGCCAAGGAAGTGACAGTTTATGGAAGGAACAATTTGCACATAGTTTTAGAATGTGGTCAGGAGGAGGACAATGTGCTTACACATATGAAACATTAGAAGGTAGACATTATGGAAGCACATATATTTCTTTATTTTTATTGTATTTGGGGATGTATTTGGGTAGAGGGTGTTAATATAGCACGTCCAATGTGGAAAAGTGCTTTCCATAGCACCTTGCAGGTGGGCGACATCTAGAGCTGTGCAGTAGCCACCCATGCCCCAGACGTCAAAGAGAACAAGAAGTTACACATGTTGGAAGTGAGGGTGAGACATTGAGGAGATATGATCCCTGTATGAAGCCGAGAAAAGGAGGAGGCGTGAACGTGCATCCATGTATGCAGGCGAGAAGGGAAGGAGCATTGGTCATGCATCCCTGCATGAGGGTGAGACAGGGAGGAGATATGATCCCCGTATGAAGCCGAGAGAAGGAGGAGGCGTGAACGTGCATCCATGTATGCGGGCGAGACAGGAAGGAGCATTGGTCATGCATCCCTGCATGAGGGTGAGACAGGGAGGAGATATGATCCCCGTATGAAGCCGAGAGAAGGAGGAGGCGTGAACGTGCATCCATGTATGCAGGCGAGAAGGGAAGGAGCATTGGTCATGCTTCCCCTCATGAGGGTGAGACAGGGAGGAGCTATGATCCCCGTATGAAGCCGAGAGAAGGAGGAGGCGTGAACGTGCATCCATGTATGCGGGCGAGACGGGAAGGAGCATTGGTCATGCATCCCTTCCCGAGGGTGAGACAGGGAGGAGATAAAATCCCCGTATGAAGCCGAGAGAACGAGGAGACATGAACGTGCATCCATGTATGCGGGCGAGAAGGGAAGGAGCATTGGTCATGCATCCCTGCATGAGGGTGAGACAGGGAGAAGATAAAATCCCTGTATGAAGCCAAGAGAACGAGGCGGCATGAACATGCATCCTTGTATGCAGGTGTGACATGGAGTCATCATGAACATGCATCCCTTTATAAGGACATAACATGGAGGACGCATGAACATGAATGCCTGAATTTTATGGTGGTGGCCTTCGGGTGATTTGGCACGTGCAATTGGCGAAGAGCACTTCTCCTGCGCAAAAAAATAAATTTACTATTAGCACCCCGGAGGGAGCCTATGCACTTCTTATAGGGAGAAAACTCTGCAATGGAAGGGGAGAGGGTCAATAACAGCTGTAAACTCTCACAAGACCATCACTGCTCTCACACTTTCCTGCTCTCAGGCTGGCGGGCCATTATCGGCCCTGGCTGCCGCACCATTGCCAGGTTTGTGTAACTATATTATTTCTAATTGGCTCCACTTTGATGACTTTCATTTGGATTCTGACTTGATTATTGAGATCTTAAATAAGTGACTGGGGATCAGGTGTCCACTTATTCTCATGGATAACATCACAACCAACCTTTAATTCAAACATGAGTCATGACATCACAGATGGAGTACAGCTTATGATAGAGGTGGAACGTCACATTGTAGCAGCCCAAGTAGCTCGCTGTGATCATATAGTGGTTAGTACTCTGCATTGTGGCTGCAGCAACATCGGTTGGAATCCGAGTCACGGCATTGCGGTGAGGCAATGTCACAGCATTTGGGCAGATATTTTAGAATTTCCATTCATACATTGGCAATCTCTGTGGAGGACTGAAACAATTCGATATGTCCTGTTACTGTTATGAACCTTTTGTTTCTTTAATGCTCTTTGCACACTTTTTCATCGGGTGACTGTAATGTATTTCAACCAAATCTAATTAAGAGCGCATTATGTGGTGACATTTGCAGTACATGAAACATTATAACACTGCCATTTACGTCAATAACCACTAGTTTGATTAAGACATATGTATTGCAGCGACAGTATTTCCCAGTTACAAATGGGAATAAAAACAACATCCGCGAGGGATTGAACCAACGACATTTAAATGATGTTGCCAATGGAGCGCGTTACAGAGAGCGCAAAGTCCCGCCTTTACAGTCACACGCTGATGATAATACAGATGTTTAAATAAACAGGCATATCTGTGGACTTGTGGTCTTTCTACATTGGGACTCATAGTCTAGTCCTAGGCTATTGTAGGCACTGGCGTATCTTTTAGTGGAATGAGAGGCATTCTGTAGTCGCGTGAAAGGACCTTTCAAGTCAATCTGATCTGTATTGTCCTGTGAAAAAAAGCGTTCTTAGACACAGTGAGGAGTTTTTGGGGATAATGGGAAAATCATTTCCAACTAAATGACAGGAATTTCTTATTCCAATCATGAGGTGTGCTAGGCATTTTAATACTGTGGCGGAAAGAGAGAGAGTATAACAGTCATTATAAATAAAGGGCCAAGGAAGTGACAGTTTATAGAAGGAACAATTTGCACATAGTTTTAGAATGTGGTCAGGAGGAGGACAATGTGCTTACACATATGAAACATTAGAAGGTAGACATTATGGAAGCACATATATTTCTTTATTTTTATTGTATTTGGGGAGAGGGGGTTAATATAGCACGTCCAATGTAGAAAAGTGCTTTCCATAGCACCTTGCAGGTGGGCGACATCTAGAGCTGTGCAGTAGCCACCCATGCCCCAGACGTCAAAGAGAACAAGAAGTTACATATGTTGGAAGTGAGGGTGAGACATTGAGGAGATATGATCCCCGTATCAAGCCGAGAAAAGGAGGAGGCGTGAACGTGCATCCATGTATGCAGGCGAGAAGGGAAGGAGCATTGGTCATGCATCCCTGCATGAGGGTGGGACAGGGAGGAGATATGATCCCCGTATGAAGCCGAGAGAAGGAGGAGGCGTGAACGTGCATCCATGTATGCGGGCGAGACAGGAAGGAGCATTGGTCATGCATCCCTGCATGAGGGTGAGACAGGGAGGAGATATGATCCCCGTATGAAGCCGAGAGAAGGAGGAGGCGTGAACGTGCATCCATGTATGCAGGCGAGAAGGGAAGGAGCATTGGTCATGCATCCCTGCATGAGGGTGAGACAGGGAGGAGATATGATCCCTGTATGAAGCCGAGAGAAGGAGGAGGCGTGAACGTGCATCCATGTATGCGGGCGAGACGGGAAGGAGCATTGGTCATGCATCCCTTCCCGAGGGTGAGACAGGGAGGAGATAAAATCCCCGTATGAAGCCGAGAGAACGAGGAGACATGAACGTGCATCCATGTATGCGGGCGAGAAGGGAAGGAGCATTGGTCATGCATCCCTGCATGAGGGTGAGACAGGGAGAAGATAAAATCCCTGTATGAAGCCAAGAGAACGAGGCGGCATGAACATGCATCCTTGTATGCAGGTGTGACATGGAGTCATCATGAACATGCATCCCTTTATAAGGACATAACATGGAGGACGCATGAACATGAATGCCTGAATTTTATGGTGGTGGCATTCGGGTGATTTGGCACGTGCAATTGGCAAAGAGCACTTCTCCTGTGCAAAAAAATAAATTTACTATTAGCACCCCGGAGGGAGCCTCTGCACTTCTTATAGGGAGAAAACTCTGCAATGGAAGGGGACAGGGTCAATAACAGCTGTAAACTCTCACAAGACCATCACTGCTCTCACACTTTCCTGCTCTCAGGCTGCGGGCCATTATCGGCCCTGGCTGCCGCACCATTGCCAGGTTTGTGTAACTATATTATTTCTAATTGGTTCCACTTTGATGACTTTCATTTGGATTCTGACTTGATTATTGAGATCTTAAATAAGTGACTGGGGATCAGGTGTCCACTTATTCTCATGGATAACATCACAACCAACCTTTAATTCAAACATGAGTCATGACATCACAGATGGAGTACAGCTTATGATAGAGGTGGAACGTCACATTGTAGCAGCCCAAGTAGCTCGCCGTGATCGTATAGTGGTTAGTACTCTGCGTTGTGGCCGCAGCAACCTCGGTTCGATTCCGAGTCACGGCATTGCGGTGAGGCAATGTCATGGCAGTTGGGCAGATATTTTAGAATTTCCATTAATACATTGGCAATCTCTGTGGAGGACTGAAACAATTCGATATGTCCTGTTACTGTTATGAACCTTTTGTTTCTTTAATGCTCTTTGCACACTTTTTCATCGGGTGACTGTAATGTATTTCAACCAAATCTAATTAAGAGCGCATTATGTGGTGACATTTGCAGTACATGAAACATTATAACACTGCCATTTACGTCAATAACCACTAGCTTGATTAAGACATATGTATTGCAGCGACAGTATTTCCCAGTTACAAATGGGAATAAAAACAACATCCGTGAGGGATTGAACCAACGACATTTAACTGATGTTGCCAATTGAGCGCGTTACAGAGAGCGCGAGGTCCCGCCTTTACAGTCACACGCTGATGATAATACAGATGTTTAAATAAACAGGCATATCTGTGGACTTGTGGTCTTTCTACATTGGGACTCATAGTCTAGTCCTAGGATATTGTAGGCACTGGCGTATCTTTTAGTGGAATGAGAGGCATTCTGTAGTCGCGTGAAAGGACCTTTCAAGTCAATCTGATCTGTATTGTCCTGTGAAAAAAAGCGTTCTTAGACACAGTGAGGAGTTTTTGGGGATAATGGGAAAATCATTTCCAACTAAATGACAGGAATTTCTTAGTCCAATCATGAGGTGTGCTAGGCTTTTTTATACTGTGGCGGAAAGAGAGAGAGTATAACAGTCATTATAAATAAAGGGCCAAGGAAGTGACAGTTTATGGAAGGAACAATTTGCACATAGTTTTAGAATGTGGTCAGGAGGAGGACAATGTGCTTACACATATGAAACATTAGAAGGTAGACATTATGGAAGCACATATATTTCTTTATTTTTATTGTATTTGGGGAGAGGGGGTTAATATAGCACGTCCAATGTGGAAAAGTGCTTTCCATAGCAACTTGCAGGTGGGCGACATCTAGATCTGTGCAGTAGCCACCCATGCCCCAGACGTCAAAGAGAACAAGAAGTTACACATGTTGGAAGTGAGGGTGAGACATTGAGGAGATATGATCCCCGTATGAAGCCGAGAGAAGGAGGAGGCGTGAACGTGCATCCATGTATGCAGGCGAGAAGGGAAGGAGCATTGGTCATGCATCCCTGCATGAGGGTGAGACAGGGAGGAGATATGATCCCCGTATGAAGCCGAGAGAAGGAGGAGGCTTGAACGTGCATCCATGTATGCGGGCGAGACAGGAAGGAGCGTTGGTCATGCATCCCTGCATAAGGGTGAGACAGGGAGGAGATATGATCCCCGTATAAAGCCGAGAGAAGGAGGAGGCGTGAACGTGCATCCATGTATGCAGGCGAGAAGGGAAGGAGCATTGGTCATGCATCCCTGCATGAGGGTGAGACAGGGAGGAGATATGATCCCCGTATGAAGCCGAGAGAAGGAGGAGGCGTGAACGTGCATCCATGTATGCGGGCGAGACAGGAAGGAGCATTGGTCATGCATCCCTGCATGTGGGTGAGACAGGGAGGAGATATGATCCCCGTATGAAGCCGAGAGAAGGAGGAGGCGTGAACATGCATCCATGTATGCAGGCGAGAAGGGAAGGAGCATTGGTCATGCATCCCTTCCTGAGGGTGAGACAGGGAGGAGATAAAATCCCCGTATGAAGCCGAGAGAACGAGAAGACATGAACGTGCATCCATGTATGCGGGCGAGAAGGGAAGGAGCATTGGTCATGCATCCCTGCATGAGGGTGAGACAGGGAGGAGATAAAATCCCTTTATGAAGCCAAGAGAACGAGGCGGCATGAACATGCATCCTTGTATGCAGGTGTGACATGGAGTCATCATGAACATGCATCCCTTTATAAGGACATAACATGGAGGACGCATGAACATGAATGCCTGAATTTTATGGTGGTGGCCTTCGGGTGATTTGGCACGTGCAATTGGTGAAGAGCACTTCTCCTGCGCAAAAAAATAAATGTACTATTAGCACCCCGGAGGGAGCCTCTGCACTTCTTATAGGGAGAAAACTCTGCAATGGAAGGGGAAAGGTTCAATAACAGCTGTAAACTCTCACAAGACCATCACTGCTCTCACACTTTCCTGCTCTCAGGCTGGCGGGCCATTATCGGCCCTGGCTGCCGCACCATTGCCAGGTTTGTGTAACTATATTATTTCTAATTGGCTCCACTTTGATGACTTTCATTTGGATTCTGACTTGATTATTGAGATCTTAAATAAGTGACTGGGGATCAGGTGTCCACTTATTCTCATGGATAACATCACAACCAACCTTTAATTCAAACATGAGTCATGACATCACAGATGGAGTACAGCTTATGATAGAGGTGGAACATCACGTTGTAGCTGCCCAAGTAGCTCGCCGTGATCGTATAGTGGTTAGTACTCTGTGTTGTGGCCGCAGCAACCTCGGTTCGGATCCGAGTCACGGCATTGCGGTGAGGCAATGTCACGGCAGTTGGGCAGATATTTTAGAATTTCCATTAATACATTGGCAATCTCTGTGGAGGACTGAAACAATTCGATATGTCCTGTTACTGTGATGAACCTTTTGTTTCTTTAATGCTCTTTGCACACTTTTTCATCGGGTGACTGTAATGTATTTCAACCAAATCTAATTAAGAGCGCATTATGTGGTGACATTTGCAGTACATGAAACATTATAACACTGCCATTTACGTCAATAACCACTAGCTTGATTAAGACATATGTATTGCAGCGACAGTATTTCCCAGTTACAAATGGGAATAAAAACAACATCCGCGAGGGATTGAACCAACGACATTTAACTGATGTTGCCAATGGAGCGCGTTGCAGAGAGCGCGAGGTCCCGCCTTTACAGTCACACGCTGATGATAATACAGATGTTTAAATAAACAGGCATATCTGTGGACTTGTCGTCTTTCTACATTGGGACTCATAGTCTAGTCCTAGGCTATTGTAGGCACTGGCGTATCTTTTAGTGGAATGAGAGGCATTCTGTAGTCGCGTGAAAGGACCTTTCAAGTCAATCTGATCTGTATTGTCCTGTGAAAAAAAGCGTTCTTAGACACAGTGAGGAGTTTTTGGGGATAATGGGAAAATCATTTCCAACTAAATGACAGGAATTTCTTAGTCCAATCATGAGGTGTGCTAGGCTTTTTTATACTGTGGCGGAAAGAGAGAGAGTATAACAGTCATTATAAATAAAGGGCCAAGGAAGTGACAGTTTATGGAAGGAACAATTTGCACATAGTTTTAGAATGTGGTCAGGAGGAGGACAATGTGCTTACACATATGAAACATTAGAAGGTAGACATTATGGAAGCACATATATTTCTTTATTTTTATTGTATTTGGGGAGAGGGGGTTAATATAGCACGTCCAATGTGGAAAAGTGCTTTCCATAGCACCTTGCAGGTGGGTGACATCTAGAGCTGTGCAGTAGCCACCCATGCCCCAGATGTCAAAGAGAACAAGAAATAACACATGTTGGAAGTGAGGGTGAGACATTGAGGAGATATGATCCCCGTATGAAGCCGAGAAAAGGAGGAGGCGTGAACGTGCATCCATGTATGCAGGCGAGAAGGGAAGGAGCATTGGTCATGCATCCCTGCATGAGGGCGAGACAGGGAGGAGATATGATCCCCGTATGAAGCCCAGAGAAGGAGGAGGCTTGAACGTGCATCCATGTATGCGGGCGAGACAGGAAGGAGCATTGGTCATGCATCCCTGCATGAGGGTGAGACAGGGAGGAGATATGATCCCCGTATGAAGCCGAGAGAAGGAGGAGGCGTGAACGTGCATCCATGTATGCGGGCGAGACAGGAAGGAGCATTGGTCATGCATCCCTGCATGAGGGTGAGACAGGGAGGAGATATGATCCCCGTATGAAGCCGAGAGAAGGAGGAGGCGTGAACGTGCATCCATGTATGCGGGCGAGACGGGAAGGAGCATTGGTCATGCATCCCTTCCCGAGGGTGAGACAGGGAGGAGATAAAATCCCTGTATGAAGCCGAGAGAACGAGGAGACATGAACGTGCATCCATGTATGCGGGCGAGAAGGGAAGGAGCATTGGTCATGCATCCCTGTATGAGGGTGAGACAGGGAGGAGATAAAATCCCTGTATGAAGCCAAGAGAACGAGGCGGCATGAACATGCATCCTTGTATGCAGGTGTGACATGGAGTCATCATGAACATGCATCCCTTTATAAGGACATAACATGGAGGACGCATGAACATGAATGCCTGAATTTTATGGTGGTGGCCTTCGGGTGATTTGGCACGTGCAATTGGTGAAGAGCACTTCTCCTGCGCAAAAAAATAAATTTACTATTAGCACCCCGGAGGGAGCCTCTGCACTTCTTATAGGGAGAAAACTCTGCAATGGAAGGGGACAGGGTCAATAACAGCTGTAAACTCTCACAAGACCATCACTGCTCTCACACTTTCCTGCTCTCAGGCTGGCGGGCCATTATCGGCCCTGGCTGCCGCACCATTGCCAGGTTTGTGTAACTATATTATTTCTAATTGGCTCCACTTTGATGACTTTCCTTTGGATTCTGACTTGATTATTGAGATCTTAAATAAGTGACTGGGGATCAGGTGTCCACTTATTCTCATGGATAACATCACAACCAACCTTTAATTCAAACATGAGTCATGACATCACAGATGGAGTACAGCTTATGATAGAGGTGGAACGTCACATTGTAGCAGCCCAAGTAGCTCGCCGTGATCGTATAGTGGTTAGTGCTCTGTGTTGTGGCCGCAGCAACCTCGGTTCGAATCCGAGTCACGGCATTGTGGTGAGGCAATGTCACGTCACGGCAGTTGGGCAGATATTTTAGAATTTCCATTAATACATTGGCAATCTCTGTGGAGGACTGAAACAATTCGATGTCCTGTTACTGTTATGAACCTTTTGTTTCTTTAATGCTCTTTGCACACTTTTTCATCGGGTGACTGTAATGTATTTCAACCAAATCTAATCAAGAGCGCATTATGTGGTGACATTTGCAGTACATGA
The DNA here is from genome assembly GCF_040938575.1 of Ambystoma mexicanum. NCBI lineage: Eukaryota > Metazoa > Chordata > Amphibia > Caudata > Ambystomatidae > Ambystoma > Ambystoma mexicanum. The sequence continues at coordinate 4,266,922 of NW_027182322.1, forward strand.
AACATTATAACACTGCCATTTACGTCAATAACCACTAGCTTGATTAAGACATATGTATTGCAGCGACAGTATTTCCCAGTTACAAATGGGAATAAAAACAACATCCGCGAGGGATTGAACCAACGACATTTAACTGATGTTGCCAATGGAGCGCGTTGCAGAGAGCGCGAGGTCCCGCCTTTAGAGTCACACGCTGATGATAATACAGATGTTTAAATAAACAGGCATATCTGTGGACTTGTGGTCTTTCTACATTGGGACTCATAGTCTAGTCCTAGGCTATTGTAGGCACTGGCGTATCTTTTAGTGGAATGAGAGGCATTCTGTAGTCGCGTGAAAGGACCTTTCAAGTCAATCTGATCTGTATTGTCCTGTGAAAAAAAGCGTTCTTAGACACAGTGAGGAGTTTTTGGGGATAATGGGAAAATCATTTCCAACTAAATGACAGGAATTTCTTAGTCCAATCATGAGGTGTGCTAGGCATTTTTATACTGTGGCGGAAAGAGAGAGAGTATAACAGTCATTATAAATAAAGGGCCAAGGAAGTGACAGTTTATGGAAGGAACAATTTGCACATAGTTTTAGAATGTGGTCAGGAGGAGGACAATGTGCTGACACATATGAAACATTAGAAGGTAGACATTATGGAAGCACATATATTTCTTTATTTTTATTGTATTTGGGGAGAGGGGGTTAATATAGCACGTCCAATGTGGAAAAGTGCTTTCCATAGCACCTTGCAGGTGGGCGACATCTAGAGCTGTGCAGTAGCCACCCATGCCCCAGACGTCAAAGAGAACAAGAAGTTACACATGTTGGAAGTGAGGGTGAGACATTGAGGAGATATGATCCCCGTATGAAGCCGAGAAAAGGAGGAGGCGTGAACGTGCATCCATGTATGCAGGCGAGAAGGGAAGGAGCATTGGTCATGCATCCCTGCATGAGGGTGAGACAGGGAGGAGATATGATCCCCGTATGAAGCCGAGAGAATGAGGAGGCGTGAACGTGCATCCATGTATGCGGGCGAGACAGGAAGGAGCATTGGTCATGCATCCCTGCATGAGGGTGAGACAGGGAGGAGATATGATCCCCGTATGAAGCCGAGAGAAGGAGGAGGCGTGAACGTGCATCCATTTATGCGGGTAAGACAGGAAGGAGCATTGGTCATGCATCCCTGCATGAGGGTGAGACAGGGAGGAGATATGATCCCCGTATGAAGCCGAGAGAAGGAGGAGGCGTGAACGTGCATCCATGTATGCGGGCGAGACGGGAAGGAGCATTGGTCATGCATCCCTTCCTGAGGGTGAGACAGGGAGGAGATAAAATCCCCGTATGAAGCCGAGAGAACGAGAAGACATGAACGTGCATCCATGTATGCGGGCGAGAAGGGAAGGAGCATTGGTCATGCATCCCTGCATGAGGGTGAGACAGGGAGGAGATAAAATCCCTTTATGAAGCCAAGAGAACGAGGAGGCATGAACATGCATCCTTGTATGCAGGTGTGACATGGAGTCATCATGAACATGCATCCCTTTATAAGGACATAACATGGAGGACGCATGAACATGAATGCCTGAATTTTATGGTGGTGGCCTTCGGGTGATTTGGCACGTGCAATTGGCAAAGAGCACTTCTCCTGTGCAAAAAAATAAATTTACTATTAGCACCCCGGAGGGAGCCTCTGCACTTCTTATAGGGAGAAAACTCTGCAATGGAAGGGGACAGGGTCAATAACAGCTGTAAACTCTCACAAGACCATCACTGCTCTCACACTTTCCTGCTCTCAGGCTGGCGGGCCATTATCGGCCCTGGCTGCCGCACCATTGCCAGGTTTGTGTAACTATATTATTTCTAATTGGCTCCACTTTGATGACTTTCATTTGGATTCTGACTTGATTATTGAGATCTTAAATAAGTGACTGGGGATCAGGTGTCCACTTATTCTCATGGATAACATCACAACCAACCTTTAATTCAAACATGAGTCATGACATCACAGATGGAGTACAGCTTATGATAGACGTGGAACGTCACATTTTAGCAGCCCAAGTAGCTCGCTGTGATTGTATAGTGGTTAGTACTCTGCATTGTGGCCGCAGCAACCTCGTTTCGAATCGGAGTCACGGCAGTTGGGCAGATATTTTACAATTTCCATTCATACATTGGCAATCTCTGTGGAGGACTGAAACAATTCGATATGTCCTGTTACTGTTATGAACCTTTTGTTTCTTTAATGCTCTTTGCACACTTTTTCATCGGGTGACTGTAATGTATTTCAACCAAATCTAATTAAGAGCGCATTATGTGGTGACATTTGCAGTACATGAAACATTATAACACTGCCATTTACGTCAATAACCACTAGCTTGATTAAGACATATGTATTGCAGCGACAGTATTTCCCAGTTACAAATGGGAATAAAAACAACATCCGCGAGGGATTGAACCAACGACATTTAACTGATGTTGCCAATGGAGCGCGTTACAGAGAGCGCGAGGTCCCGCCTTTACAGTCACACGCTGATGATAATACAGATGTTTAAATAAACAGGCATATCTGTGGACTTGTGGTCTTTCTACATTGGGACTCATAGTCTAGTCCTAGGCTATTGTAGGCACTGGCGTATCTTTTAGTGGAATGAGAGGCATTCTGTAGTCGCGTGAAAGGACCTTTCAAGTCAATCTGATCTGTATTGTCCTGTGAAAAAAAGCGTTCTTAGACACAGTGAGGAGTTTTTGGGGATAATGGGAAAATCATTTCCAACTAAATGACAGGAATTTCTTAGTCCAATCATGAGGTGTGCTAGGCTTTTTTATACTGTGGCGGAAAGAGAGAGAGTATAACAGTCATTATAAATAAAGGGCCAAGGAAGTGACAGTTTATGGAAGGAACAATTTGCACATAGTTTTAGAATGTGGTCAGGAGGAGGACAATGTGCTTACACATATGAAACATTAGAAGGTAGACATTATGGAAGCACATATATTTCTTTATTTTTATTGTATTTGGGGAGAGGGGGTTAATATAGCACGTCCAATGTGGAAAAGTGCTTTCCATAGCACCTTGCAGGTGGGCGACATCTAGATCTGTGCAGTAGCCACCCATGCCCCAGACGTCAAAGAGAACAAGAAGTTACACATGTTGGAAGTGAGGGTGAGACATTGAGGAGATATGATCCCCGTATGAAGCCGAGAGAAGGAGGAGGCGTGAACGTGCATCCATGTATGCAGGCGAGAAGGGAAGGAGCATTGGTCATGCATCCCTGCATGAGGGTGAGACAGGGAGGAGATATGATCCCCGTATGAAGCCGAGAGAAGGAGGAGGCGTGAACGTGCATCCATGTATGCGGGCGAGACAGGAAGGAGCGTTGGTCATGCATCCCTGCATGAGGGTGAGACAGGGAGGAGATATGATCCCCGTATGAAGCCGAGAGACGGAGGAGGCGTGAACGTGCATCCATGTATGCAGGCGAGAAGGGAAGGAGCATTGGTCATGCATCCCTGCATGAGGGTGAGACAGGGAGGAGATATGATCCCCGTATGAAGCCGAGAGAAGGAGGAGGCGTGAACGTGCATCCATGTATGCGGGCGAGACAGGAATGAGCATTGGTCATGCATCCCTGCATGAGGGTGAGACAGGGAGGAGATATAATCCCCGTATGAAGCCGAGAGAAGGAGGAGGCGTGAACGTGCATCCATGTATGCGGGCGAGACGGGAAGGAGCATTGGTCATGCATCCCTTCCTGAGGGTGAGACAGGGAGGAGATAAAATCCCTGTATGAAGCCGAGAGAAAGAGAAGACATGAACGTGCATCCATGTATGCGGGTGAGAAGGGAAGGAGCATTGGTCATGCATCCCTGCATGAGGGTGAGACAGGGAGGAGATAAAATCCCTTTATGAAGCCAAGAGAACGAGGCGGCATGAACATGCATCCTTGTATGCAGGTGTGACATGGAGTCATCATGAACATGCATCCCTTTATAAGGACATAACATGAAGGACGCATGAACATGAATGCCTGAATTTTATGGTGGTGGCCTTCGGGTGATTTGGCACGTGCAATTGGCAAAGAGCACTTCTCCTGTGCAAAAAAATAAATTTACTATTAGCACCCCGGAGGGAGCCTCTGCACTTCTTATAGGGAGAAAACTCTGCAATGGAAGGGGACAGGGTCAATAACAGCTGTAAACTCTCACAAGACCATCACTGCTCTCACACTTTCCTGCTCTCAGGCTGGCGGGCCATTATCGGCCCTGGCTGCCGCACCATTGCCAGGTTTGTGTAACTATATTATTTCTCATTGGCTCCACTTTGATGACTTTCATTTGGATTCTGACTTGATTATTGAGATCTTAAATAAGTGACTGGGGATCAGGTGTCCACTTATTCTCATGGATAACATCACAACCAACCTTTAATTCAAACATGAGTCATGACATCACAGATGGAGTACAGCTTATGATAGAGGTGGAACGTCACATTGTAGCAGCCCAAGTAGCTTGCCGTGATCGTATAGTGGTTAGTAGCAACCTCGTTTCGAATCCGAGTCACGGCAGTTGGGTAGATATTTTACAATTTCCATTAATACATTGGCAATCTCTGTGGAGGACTGAAACAATTCGATATGTCCTGTTACTGTTATGAACCTTTTGTTTCTTTAATGCTCTTTGCACACTTTTTCATCGGGTGACTGTAATGTATTTCAACCAAATCTAATTAAGAGCGCATTATGTGGTGACATTTGCAGTACATGAAACATTATAACACTGCCATTTACGTCAATAACCACTAGCTTGATTAAGACATATGTATTGCAGCGACAGTATTTCCCAGTTACAAATGGGAATAAAAACAACATCCGCGAGGGATTGAACCAACAACATTTAACTGATGTTGCCAATGGAGCGCGTTACAGAGAGCGCGAGGTCCCGCCTTTACAGTCACACGCTGATGATAATACAGATGTTTAAATAAACAGGCATATCTGTGGACTTGTGGTCTTTCTACATTGGGACTCATAGTCTAGTCCTAGGCTATTGTAGGCACTGGCGTATCTTTTAGTGGAATGAGAGGCATTCTGTAATCGCGTGAAAGGACCTTTCAAGTCAATCTGATCTGTATTGTCCTGTGAAAAAAAGCGTTCTTAGACACAGTGAGGAGATTTTGGGGATAATGGGAAAATCATTTCCAACTAAATGACAGGAATTTCTTAGTCCAATCATGAGGTGTGCTAGGCTTTTTTATACTGTGGCGGAAAGAGAGAGAGTATAACAGTCATTATAAATAAAGGGCCAAGGAAGTGACAGTTTATGGAAGGAACAATTTGCACATAGTTTTAGAATGTGGTCAGGAGGAGGACAATGTGCTTACACATATGAAACATTAGAAGGTAGACATTATGGAAGCACATATATTTCTTTATTTTTATTGTATTTGGGGTGAGGGGGTTAATATAGCACGTCCAATGTGGAAAAGTGCTTTCCATAGCAACTTGCAGGTGGGCGACATCTAGATCTGTGCAGTAGCCACCCATGCCCCAGATGTCAAAGAGAACAAGAAGTTACACATGTTGGAAGTGAGGGTGAGACATTGAGGAGATATGATCCCCGTATGAAGCCGAGAGAAGGAGGAGGCGTGAACGTGCATCCATGTATGCAGGCGAGAAGGGAAGGAGCATTGGTCATGCATCAATGCATGAGGATGAGACAGGGAGGAGATATGATCCCCGTATGAAGCCGAGAGAAGGAGGAGGCTTGAACGTGCATCCATGTATGCGGGCGAGACAGGAAGGAGCGTTAGTCATGCATCCCTGCATGAGGGTGAGACAGGGAGGAGATATGATCCCCGTATAAAGCCGAGAGAAGGAGGAGGCGTGAACGTGCATCCATGTATGCAGGCGAGAAGGGAAGGAGCATTGGTCATGCATCCCTGCATGAGGGTGAGACAGGGAGGAGATATGATCCCCGTATGAAGCCGAGAGAAGGAGGAGGCGTGAACGTGCATCCATGTATGCGGGCGAGACAGGAAGGAGCATTGGTCATGCATCCCTGCATGAGGGTGAGACAGGGAGGAGATATGATCCCCGTATGAAGCCGAGAGAAGGAGGATGCGTGAACGTGCATCCATGTATGCGGGCGAGACGGGAAGGAGCATTGGTCATGCATCCCTTCCTGAGGGTGAGAAAGGGAGGAGATAAAATCCCCGTATGAAGCCGAGAGAACGAGAAGACATGAACGTGCATCCATGTATGCGGGCGAGAAGGGAAGGAGCATTGGTCATGCATCCCTGCATGAGGGTGAGACAGGGAGGAGATAAAATCCCTTTATGAAGCCAAGAGAACGAGGCGGCATGAACATTCATCCTTGTATGCAGGTGTGACATGGAGTCATCATGAACATGCATCCCTTTATAAGGACATAACATGGAGGACGCATGAACATGAATGCCTGAATTTTATGGTGGTGGCCTTCGGGTGATTTGGCACGTGCAATTGGTGACGAGCACTTCTCCTGCGCAAAAAAATAAATGTACTATTAGCACCCCGGAGTGAGCCTCTGCACTTCTTATAGGGAGAAAACTCTGCAATGGAAGGGGACAGGTTCAATAACAGCTGTAAACTCTCACAAGACCATCACTGCTCTCACACTTTCCTGCTATCAGGCTGGCGGGCCATTATCAGCCCTGGCTGCCGCACCATTGCCAGTTTTGTGTAACTATATTATTTCTAATTGGCTCCACTTTGATGACTTTCATTTGGATTCTGACTTGATTATTGAGATCTTAAATAAGTGACTGGGGATCAGGTGTCCACTTATTCTCATGGATAACATCACAACCAACCTTTAATTCAAACATGAGTCATGACATCACAGATGGAGTACAGCTTATGATAGAGGTGGAACGTCACATTGTAGCAGCCCAAGTAGCTCGCCGTGATCGTATAGTGGTTAGTACTCTGTGTTGTGGCCGCAGCAACCTCGGTTCGAATCCGGCAGTTGGGCAGATATTTTAGAATTTCCATTAATACATTGGCAATCTCTGTGGAGGACTGAAACAATTCGATATGTCCTGTTACTGTTATGAACCTTTTGTTTCTTTAATGCTCTTTGCACACTTTTTCATCGGGTGACTGTAATGTATTTCAACCAAATGTAATTAAGAGCACATTATGTGGTGACATTTGCAGTACATGAAACATTATAACACTGCCATTTACGTCAATAACCACTAGCTTGATTAAGATATATGTATTGCAGCGACAGTATTTCCCAGTTACAAATGGGAATAAAAACAACATCCGCGAGGGATTGAACCAACGACATTTAACTGATGTTGCCAATGGAGCGCGTTACAGAGAGCGCGAGGTCCCGCCTTTACAGTCACACGCTGATGATAATACAGATGTTTAAATAAACAGGCATATCTGTGGACTTGTGGTCTTTCTACATTGGCACTCATAGTCTAGTCCTAGGCTATTGTAGGCACTGGCGTATCTTTTAGTGGAATGAGAGGCATTCTGTAGTCGCGTGAAAGGACCTTTCAAGTCAATCTGATCTGTATTGTCCTGTGAAAAAAAGCGTTCTTAGACACAGTGAGGAGTTTTTGGGGATAATGGGAAAATCATTTCCAACTAAATGACAGGAATTTCTTAGTCCAATCATGAGGTGTGCTAGGCTTTTTTATACTGTGGCGGAAAGAGAGAGAGTATAACAGTCATTATAAATAAAAGGCCAAGGAAGTGACAGTTTATGGAAGGAACAATTTGCACATAGTTTTAGAATGTGGTCAGGAGGAGGACAATGTGCTTACACATATGAAACATTAGAAGGTAGAAATTATGGAAGCACATATATTTCTTTATTTTTATTGTATTTGGGGAGAGGGGGTTAATATAGCACGTCCAATGTGGAAAAGTGCTTTCCATAGCACCTTGCAGGTGGGCGACATCTAGAGCTGTGCAGTAGCCACCCATGCCCCAGACGTCAAAGAGAACAAGAAGTTACACATGTTGGAAGTGAGGGTGAGACATTGAGGAGATATGATCCCCGTATGAAGCCGAGAAAAGGAGGAGGCGTGAACGTGCATCCATGTATGCAGGCGAGAAGGGAAGGAGCATTGGTCATGCATCCCTGCATGAGGGTGAGACAGGGAGGAGATATGATCCCCGTATGAAGCCCAGAGAAGGAGGAGGCGTGAACGTGCATCCATGTATGCGGGCGAGACAGGAAGGAGCATTGGTCATGCATCCCTGCATGAGGGTGAGACAGGGAGGAGATATGATCCCCGTATGAAGCCGAGAGAAGGAGGAGGCGTGAACGTGCATCCATGTATGCGGGCGAGACAGGAAGGAGCATTGGTCATGCATCCCTGCATGAGGGTGAGACAGGGAGGAGATATGATCCCCGTATGAAGCCGAGAGAAGGAGGAGGCATGAACGTGCATCCATGTATGCGGGCGAGACGGGAAGGAGCATTGGTCATGCATCCCTTCCCGAGGGTGAGACAGGGAGGAGATAAAATCCCTGTATGAAGCCGAGAGAACGAGGAGACATGAACGTGCATCCATGTATGCGGGCGAGAAGGGAAGGAGCATTGGTCATGCATCCCTGCATGAGGGTGAGACAGGGAGGAGATATGATCCCCGTATGAAGCCAAGAGAACGAGGCGGCATGAACATGCATCCTTGTATGCAGGTGTGACATGGAGTCATCATGAACATGCATACCTTTATAAGGACATAACATGGAGGACGCATGAACATGAATGCCTGAATTTTATGGTGGTGGCCTTCGGGTGATTTGGCACTTGCAATTGGTGAAGAGCACTTCTCCTGCGCAAAAAAATAAATTTACTATTAGCACCCCGGAGGGAGCCTCTGCACTTCTTATAGGGAGAAAACTCTGCAATGGAAGGGGACAGGGTCAATAACAGCTGTAAACTCTCACAAGACCATCACTGCTCTCACACTTTCCTGCTCTCAGGCTGGCGGGCCATTATCGGCCCTGGCTGCCGCACCATTGCCAGGTTTGTGTAACTATATTATTTCTAATTGGCTCCACTTTGATGACTTTCATTTGGATTCTGACTTGATTATTGAGATCTTAAATAAGTGACTGGGGATCAGGTGTCCACTTATTCTCATGGATAACATCACAACCAACCTTTAATTCAAACATGAGTCATGACATCACAGATGGAGTACAGCTTATGATAGAGGTGGAACGTCACATTGTAGCAGCCCAAGTAGCTCGCCGTGATCGTATAGTGGTTAGTACTCTGTGTTGTGGCCGCAGCAACCTCGGTTCGAATCCGAGACACGGCATTGCGGTGAGGCAATGTCACGTCACGGCAGTTGGGCAGATATTTTAGAATTTCCATTAATACATTGGCAATCTCTGTGGAGGACTGAAACAATTCGATGTCCTGTTACTGTTATGAACCTTTTGTTTCTTTAATGCTCTTTGCACACTTTTTCATCGGGTGACTGTAATGTATTTCAACCAAATCTAATTAAGAGCGCATTATGTGGTGACATTTGCAGTACATGAAACATTATAACACTGCCATTTACGTCAATAACCACTAGCTTGATTAAGACATATGTATTGCAGCGACAGTATTTCCCAGTTACAAATGGGAATAAAAACAACATCCGCGAGGGATTGAACCAACGACATTTAACTGATGTTGCCAATGGAGCGCGTTACAGAGAGAGCGAGGTCCCGCCTTTACAGTCACACGCTGATGATAATACAGATGTTTAAATAAACAGGCATATCTGTGGACTTGTGGTCTTTCTACATTGGGACTCATAGTCTAGTCCTAGGCTATTGTAGGCACTGGCGTATCTTTTAGTGGAATGAGAGGCATTCTGTAGTCGCGTGAAAGGACCTTTCAAGTCAATCTGATCTGTATTGTCGTGTGAAAAAAAGCGTTCTTAGACACAGTGAGGAGTTTTTGGGGATAATGGGAAAATCATTTCCAACTAAATGACAGGAATTTCTTAGTCCAATCATGAGGTGTGCTAGGCTTTTTTATACTGTGGCGGAAAGAGAGAGAGTATAACAGTCATTATAAATAAAGGGCCAAGGAAGTGACAGTTTATGGAAGGAACAATTTGCACATAGTTTTAGAATGTGGTCAGAAGAAGGACAATGTGCTTACACATATGAAACATTAGAAGGTAGACATTATGGAAGCACATATATTTCTTTATTTTTATTGTATTTGGGGAGAGGGGGTTAATATAGCACGTACAATGTGGAAAAGTGCTTTCCATAGCACCTTGCAGGTGGGCGACATCTAGAGCTGTGCAGTAGCCACCCATGCCCCAGACGTCAAAGAGAACAAAAAGTTACACATGTTGGAAGTGAGGGTGAGACATTGAGGAGATATGATCCCCGTATGAAGCCGAGAAAAGGAGGAGGCGTGAACGTGCATCCATGTATGCAGGCGAGAAGGGAAGGAGCATTGGTCATGCATCCCTGCATGAGGGTGAGACAGGGAGGAGATATGATCCCCGTATGAAGCCGAGAGAAGGAGGAGGCGTGAACGTGCATCCATGTATGCAGGCGAGAAGGGAAGGAGCATTGGTCATGCATCCCTGCATGAGGGTGAGACAGGGAGGAGATATGATCCCCGTATGAAGCCGAGAGAAGGAGGAGGCGTGAACGTGCATCCATGTATGCGGGCGAGACAGGAAGGAGCATTGGTCATTCATCCCTGCATGAGGGTGAGACAGGGAGGAGATATGATCCCCGTATGAAGCCGAGAGAAGGAGGAGGCGTGAACGTGCATCCATGTATGCGGGAGTGACAGGAAGGAGCATTGGTCATTCATCCATGCATGAGGGTGAGACAGGGAGGAGATATGATCCCCGTATGAAGCCGAGAGAAGGAGGAGGCGTGAACGTGCATCCATGTATGCGGGCGAGACAGGAAGAAGCATTGGTCATGCATCCCTGCATGAGGGTGAGACAGGGAGGAGATATGATCCCCGTATGAAGCCGAGAGAAGGAGGAGGCGTGAACGTGCATCCATGTATGCGGGCGAGACGGGAAGGAGCATTGGTCATGCATCCCTTCCCGAGGGAGAGACAGGGAGGAGATAAAATCCCCATATGAAGCCGAGAGATCGAGGAGACATGAACGTGCATCCATGTATGCGGGCGAGAAGGGAAGGAGCATTGGTCATGCATCCCTGCATGAGGGTGAGACAGGGAGGAGATAAAATCCCTGTATGAAGCCAAGAGAACGAGGCGGCATGAACATGCATCCCTTTATAAGGACATAACATTGAGGACGCATGAACATGAATGCCTGAATTTTATGGTGGTGGCCTTCGGGTGATTTGGCACGTGCAATTGGTGAAGAGCACTTCTCCTGCGCAAAAAAATAAATTTACTATTAGCACCCCGGAGGGAGCCTCTGCACTTCTTATAGGGAGAAAACTCTGCAATGGAAGGGGACAGGGTCAATAACAGCTGTAAACTCTCACAGGACCATCACTGCTCTCACACTTTCCTGCTCTCAGGCTGGCGGGCCATTATCGGCCCTGGCTGCCGCACCATTGCCAGGTTTGTGTAACTATATTATTTCTAATTGGCTCCACTTTGATGACTTTCATTTGGATTCTGACTTGATTATTGAGATCTTAAATAAGTGACTGGGGATCAGGTGTCCACTTATTCTCATGGATAACATCACAACCAACCTTTAATTCAAACATGAGTCATGACATCACAGATGGAGTACAGCTTATGATAGAGGTGGAACATCACATTGTAGCAGCCCAAGTAGCTCGCCATGATCTTATAGTGGTTAGTACTTTGCATTGTGGCCGCAGCAACCTCGGTTCGAATCTGAGTCACGGCATTGCGGTGAGGCAATGTCACGGCAGTTGGGCAGATATTTTAGAATTTCCATTAATACATTGGCAATCTCTGTGGAGGACTGAAACAATTCGATGTCCTGTTACTGTTATGAACCTTTTGTTTCTTTAATGCTCTTTGCACACTTTTTCATCGGGTGACTGTAATGTATTTCAACCAAATCTAATTAAGAGCGCATTATGTGGTGACATTTGCAGTACATGAAACATTATAACACTGCCATTTACGTCAATAACCACTAGCTTGATTAAGACATATGTATTGCAGCGACAGTATTCCCAGTTACAAATGGGAATAAAAACAACATCCGCGAGGGATTGAACCAACGACATTTAACTGATGTTGCCAATGGAGCGCGTTACAGAGAGAGCGAGGTCCCGCCTTTACAGTTACACGCTGATGATAATACAGATGTTTAAATAAACAGGCATATCTGTGGACTTGTGGTCTTTCTACATTGGGACTCATAGTCTAGTCCTAGGCTATTGTAGGCACTGGCGTATCTTTTAGTGGAATGAGAGGCATTCTGTAGTCGCGTGAAAGGACCTTTCAAGTCAATCTGATCTGTATTGTCCTGTGAAAAAAAGCGTTCTTAGACACAGTGAGGAGTTTTTGGGGATAATGGGAAAATCATTTCCAACTAAATGACAGGAATTTCTTAGTCCAATCATGAGGTGTGCTAGGCTTTTTTATACTGTGGCGGAAAGAGAGAGAGTATAACAGTCATTATAAATAAAGGGCCAAGGAAGTGACAGTTTATGGAAGGAACAATTTGCACATAGTTTTAGAATGTGGTCAGAAGAAGGACAATGTGCTTACACATATGAAACATTAGAAGGTAGACATTATGGAAGCACATATATTTCTTTATTTTTATTGTATTTGGGGAGAGGGGGTTAATATAGCACGTACAATGTGGAAAAGTGCTTTCCATAGCACCTTGCAGGTGGGCGACATCTAGAGCTGTGCAGTAGCCACCCATGCCCCAGACGTCAAAGAGAACAAAAAGTTACACATGTTGGAAGTGAGGGTGAGACATTGAGGAGATATGATCCCCGTATGAAGCCGAGAAAAGGAGGAGGCGTGAACGTGCATCCATGTATGCAGGCGAGAAGGGAAGGAGCATTGGTCATGCATCCCTGCATGAGGGTGAGACAGGGAGGAGATATGATCCCCGTATGAAGCCGAGAGAAGGAGGAGGCGTGAACGTGCATCCATGTATGCAGGCGAGAAGGGAAGGAGCATTGGTCATGCATCCCTGCATGAGGGTGAGACAGGGAGGAGATATGATCCCCGTATGAAGCCGAGAGAAGGAGGAGGCGTGAACGTGCATCCATGTATGCGGGCGAGACAGGAAGGAGCATTGGTCATTCATCCCTGCATGAGGGTGAGACAGGGAGGAGATATGATCCCCGTATGAAGCCGAGAGAAGGAGGAGGCGTGAACGTGCATCCATGTATGCGGGCGAGACAGGAAGGAGCATTGGTCATTCATCCCTGCATGAGGGTGAGACAGGGAGGAGATATGATCCCCGTATGAAGCCGAGAGAAGGAGGAGGCGTGAACGTGCATCCATGTATGCGGGCGAGACAGGAAGGAGCATTGGTCATGCATCCCTGCATGAGGGTGAGACAGGGAGGAGATATGATCCCCGTATGAAGCCGAGAGAAGGAGGAGGCGTGAACTTGCATCCATGTATGCGGGCGAGACAGGAAGGATTATTGGTCATGCATCCCTGCATGAGGGTGAGACAGGGAGGAGATATGATCCCCGTATGAAGCCGAGAGAAGGAGGAGGCGTGAACGTGCATCCATGTATGCGGGCGAGACGGGAAGGAGCATTGGTCATGCATCCCTTCCTGAGGGTGAGACAGGGAGGAGATAAAATCCCTGTATGAAGCCGAGAGAACGAGAGGACATGAACGTGCATCATTGTATGCGGGCGAGAAGGGAAGGAGCATTGGTCTTGCATCCCTGCATGAGGGTGAGACAGGGAGGAGATAAAATTCCTGTATGAAGCCAAGAGAACGAGGCGGCATGAACATGCATCCTTGTATGCAGGTGTGACATGGAGTCATCATGAACATGCATCCCTTTATAAGGACATAACATGGAGGACGCATGAACATGATTGCCTGAATTTTATGGTGGTGGCCTTCGGGTGATTTGGCACGTGCAATTGGCGAAGAGCACTTCTCCTGTGCAAAAAAATAAATTTACTATTAGCACCCCGAAGGGAGCCTCTGCGCTTCTTATAGGGAGAAAACTCTGCAATGGAAGGGGACAGGGTCAATAACAGCTGTAAACTCTCACAAGACCATCACTGCTCTCACACTTTCCTGCTCTCAGGCTGGCGGGCCATTATCGGCCCTGGCTGCCGCACCATTGCCAGGTTTGTGTAACTATATTATTTCTAATTGGCTCCACTTTGATGACTTTCATTTGGATTCTGACTTGATTATTGAGATCTTAAATAAGTGACTGGGGATCAGGTGTCCACTTATTCTCATGGATAACATCACAACCAACCTTTAATTCAAACATGAGTCATGACATCACAGATGGAGTACAGCTTATGATAGAGGTGGAACGTCACATTGTAGCAGCCCAAGTAGCTCGCCGTGATCGTATAGTGGTTAGTACTCTGCGTTGTGGCCGCAGCAACCTCGGTTCGAATCCGAGTCACGGCATTGCGGTGAGGCAATGTCACAGCAGTTGGGCAGATATTTTAGAATTTCCATTAATACATTGGCAATCTCTGTGGAGGACTGAAACAATTCGATATGTCCTGTTACTGTTATGAACCTTTTGTTTCTTTAATGCTCTCTGCACACTTTTTCATGGGTGACTGTAATGTATTTCAACCAAATCTAATTAAGAGTGCATTATGTGGTGACATTTGCAGTACATGAAACATTATAACACTGCCATTTACGTCAATAACCACTAGCTTGATTAAGACATATGTATTGCAGCGACAGTATTTCCCAGTTACAAATGGGAATAAAAACAACATCCGCGAGGGATTGAACCAACGACATTTAACTGATGTTGCCAATGGAGCACGTTACAGAGAGCGCAAGGTCCCGCCTTTACAGTCACACGCTGATGATAATACAGATGTTTAAATAAACAGGCATATCTGTGGACTTGTGGTCTTTCTACATTGGGACTCATAGTCTAGTCCTAGGCTATTGTAGGCACTGGCGTATCTTTGAGTGGAATGAGAGGCGTTCTGTAGTCGCGTGAAAGGACCTTTCAAGTCAATCTGATCTGTATTGTCCTGTGAAAAAAAGCGTTCTTAGACACAGTGAGGAGTTTTTGGGGATAATGGGAAAATCATTTCCAACTAAATGACAGGAATTTCTTAGTCCAATCATGAGGTGTGCTAGGCTTTTTTATACTGTGGCGGAAAGAGAGAGAGTATAACAGTCATTATAAATAAAGGGCCAAGGAAGTGACAGTTTATGGAAGGAACAATTTGCACATAGTTTTAGAATGTGGTCAGAAGAAGGACAATGTGCTTACACATATGAAACATTAGAAGGTAGACATTATGGAAGCACATATATTTCTTTATTTTTATTGTATTTGGGGAGAGGGGGTTAATATAGCACGTACAATGTGGAAAAGTGCTTTCCATAGCACCTTGCAGGTGGGCGACATCTAGAGCTGTGCAGTAGCCACCCATGCCCCAGACGTCAAAGAGAACAAAAAGTTACACATGTTGGAAGTGAGGGTGAGACATTGAGGAGATATGATCCCCGTATGAAGCCGAGAAAAGGAGGAGGCGTGAACGTGCATCCATGTATGCAGGCGAGAAGGGAAGGAGCATTGGTCATGCATCCCTGCATGAGGGTGAGACAGGGAGGAGATATGATCCCCGTATGAAGCCGAGAGAAGGAGGAGGCGTGAACGTGCATCCATGTATGCAGGCGAGAAGGGAAGGAGCATTGGTCATGCATCCCTGCATGAGGGTGAGACAGGGAGGAGATATGATCCCCGTATGAAGCCGAGAGAAGGAGGAGGCGTGAACGTGCATCCATGTATGCGGGCGAGACAGGAAGGAGCATTGGTCATTCATCCCTGCATGAGGGTGAGACAGGGAGGAGATATGATCCCCGTATGAAGCCGAGAGAAGGAGGAGGCGTGAACGTGCATCCATGTATGCGGGCGAGACAGGAAGGAGCATTGGTCATTCATCCCTGCATGAGGGTGAGACAGGGAGGAGATATGATCCCCGTATGAAGCCGAGAGAAGGAGGAGGCGTGAACGTGCATCCATGTATGCGGGCGAGACAGGAAGGAGCATTGGTCATGCATCCCTGCATGAGGGTGAGACAGGGAGGAGATATGATCCCCGTATGAAGCCGAGAGAAGGAGGAGGCGTGAACGTGCATCCATGTATGCGGGCGAGACGGGAAGGAGCATTGGTCATGCATCCCTTCCCGAGGGAGAGACAGGGAGGAGATAAAATGCCCATATGAAGCCGAGAGATCGAGGAGACATGAACGTGCATCCATGTATGCGGGCGAGAAGGGAAGGAGCATTGGTCATGCATCCCTGCATGAGGGTGAGACAGGGAGGAGATAAAATCCCTGTATGAAGCCAAGAGAACGAGGCGGCATGAACATGCATCCCTTTATAAGGACATAACATTGAGGACGCATGAACATGAATGCCTGAATTTTATGGTGGTGGCCTTCGGGTGATTTGGCACGTGCAATTGGTGAAGAGCACTTCTCCTGCGCAAAAAAATAAATTTACTATTAGCACCCCAGAGGGAGCCTCTGCACTTCTTATAGGGAGAAAACTCTGCAATGGAAGGGGACAGGGTCAATAACAGCTGTAAACTCTCACAAGACCATCACTGCTCTCACACTTTCCTGCTCTCAGGCTGGCGGGCCATTATCGGCCCTGGCTGCCGCACCATTGCCAGGTTTGTGTAACTATATTATTTCTAATTGGCTCCACTTTGATGACTTTCATTTGGATTCTGACTTGATTATTGAGATCTTAAATAAGTGACTGGGGATCAGGTGTCCACTTATTCTCATGGATAACATCACAACCAACCTTTAATTCAAACATGAGTCATGACATCACAGATGGAGTACAGCTTATGATAGAGGTGGAACATCACATTGTAGCAGCCCAAGTAGCTCGCCGTGATCGTATAGTGGTTAGTACTCTGCGTTGTGGCCGCAGCAACCTCGGTTCGAATCCGAGTCACTGCATTGCGGTGAGGCAATGTCACGGCAGTTGGGCAGATATTTTAGAATTTCCATTAATACATTGGCAATCTCTGTGGAGGACTGAAACAATTCGATATGTCCTGTTACTGTTATGAACCTTTTGTCTCTTTAATGCTCTTTGCACACTTTTTCATCGGGTGACTGTAATGTATTTCAACCAAATCTAATTAAGAGCGCATTATGTGGTGACATTTGCAGTACATGAAACATTATAACACTGCCATTTACGTCAATAACCACTAGCTTGATTAAGACATATGTATTGCAGCGACAGTATTTCCCAGTTACAAATGGGAATAAAAACAACATCCGCGAGGGATTGAGCCAACAACATTTAACTGATGTTGCCAATGGAGCGCGTTACAGAGAGCGCGAAGTCCCGCCTTTACAGTCACACGCTGATGATAATACAGATGTTTAAATAAACAGGCATATCTGTGGACTTGTGGTCTTTCTACATTGGGACTCATAGTCTAGTCCTAGGCTATTGTAGGCACTGGCGTATCTTTTAGTGGAATGAGAGGCATTCTGTAGTCGCGTGAAAGGACCTTTCAAGTCAATCTGATCTGTATTGTCCTGTGAAAAAAAGCGTTCTTAGACACAGTGAGGAGTTTTTGGGGATAATGGGAAAATCATTTCCAACTAAATGACAGGAATTTCTTAGTCCAATCATGAGGTGTGCTAGGCTTTTTTATACTGTGGCGGAAAGAGAGAGAGTATAACAGTCATTATAAATAAAGGGCCAAGGAAGTGACAGTTAATGGAAGGAACAATTTGCACATAGTTTTAGAATGTGGTCAGGAGGAGGACAATGTGCTTACACATATGAAACATTAGAAGGTAGACATTATGGAAGCACATATATTTCTTTATTTTTATTGTATTTGGGGAGAGGGGGTTAATATAGCACGTACAATGTGGAAAAGTGCTTTCCATAGCACCTTGCAGGTGGGCGACATCTAGAGCTGTGCAGTAGCCACCCATGCCCCAGACGTCAAAGAGAACAAGAAGTTACACATGTTGGAAGTGAGGGTGAGACATTGAGGAGATATGATCCCCGTATGAAGCCGAGAGAAGGAGGAGGCGTGAACTTGCATCCATGTATGCGGGCGAGACAGGAAGGAGCGTTGGTCATGCATCCCTGCATGAGGGTGAGACAGGGAGGAGATATGATCCCCGTATGAAGCCGAGAGAAGGAGGAGGCGTGAACGTGCATTCATGTATGCAGGCGAGAAGGGAAGGAGCATTGGTCATGCATCCCTGCATGAGGGTGAGACAGGGAGGAGATATGATCCCCGTATGAAGCGGAGAGAAGGAGGAGGCGTGAACGTGCATCCATGTATGCGGGCGAGACAGGAAGGAGCATTGGTCATGCATCCCTGCATGAGGGTGAGACAGGGAGGAGATATGATCCCCGTATGAAGCCGAGAGAAGGAGGAGGCGTGAACGTGCATCCATGTATGCGGGCGAGACGGGAAGGAGCATTGGTCATGCATCCCTTCCTGAGGGTGAGACAGGGAGGAGATAAAATCCCCGTATGAAGCCGAGAGAACGAGGAGACATGAACGTGCATCCATGTATGCGGGCGAGAAGGGAAGGAGCATTGGTCATGCATCCCTGCATGAGGGTGAGGCAGGGAGGAGATAAAATCCCTGTATGAAGCCAAGAGAACGAGGCGGCATGAACATGCATCCTTGTATGCAGGTGTGACATGGAGTCATCATGAACATGCATCCCTTTATAAGGACATAACATGGAGGACGCATGAACATGAATGCCTGAATTTTATGGTGGTGGCCTTCGGGTGATTTGGCACGTGCAATTGGTGAAGAGCACTTCTCCTGCGCAAAAAAATAAATTTACTATTAGCACCCCGGAGGGAGCCTCTGCACTTCTTATAGGGAGAAAACTCTGCAATGGAAGGGGACAGGGTCAATAACAGCTGTAAACTCTCACAAGACCATCACTGCTCTCACACTTTCCTGCTCTCAGGCTGGCGGGCCATTATCAGCCCTGGCTGCCGCACCATTGCCAGGTTTGTGTAACTATATTATTTCTAATTGGCTCCACTTTGATGACTTTCATTTGGATTCTGACTTGATTATTGAGATCTTAAATAAGTGACTGGGGATCAGGTGTCCACTTATTCTCATGGATAACATCACAACCAACCTTTAATTCAAACATGAGTCATGACATCACAGATGGAGTACAGCTTATGATAGAGGTGGAACGTCACATTGTAGCAGCCCAAGTAGCGTTGTGGCAGCAGCAACCTCGGTTCGAATCCGAGTCACGACATTGCGGTGAGGCAATGTCACGGCAGTTGGGCAGATATTTTAGAATTTCCATTAATACATTGGCAATCTCTGTGGAGGACTGAAACAATTCGATATGTCCTGTTACTGTTATGAACCTTTTGTTTCTTTAATGCTCTTTGCACACTTTTTCATCGGGTGACTGTAATGTATTTCAACCAAATCTAATTAAGAGCGCATTATGTGGTGACATTTGCAGTACATGAAACATTATAACACTGCCATTTACGTCAATAACCACTAGCTTGATTAAGACATATGTATTGCAGCGACAGTATTTCCCAGTTACAAATGGGAATAAAAACAACATCCGCGAGGGATTGAACCAACGACATTTAACTGATGTTGCCAATGGAGCGCGTTACAGAGAGAGCGAGGTCCCGCCTTTACAGTCACACGCTGATGATAATACAGATGTTTAAATAAACAGGCATATCTGTGGACTTGTGGTCTTTCTACATTGGGACTCATAGTCTAGTCCTAGGCTATTGTAGGCACTGGCGTATCTTTTAGTGGAATGAGAGGCATTCTGTAGTCGCGTGAAAGGACCTTTCAAGTCAATCTGATCTGTATTGTCCTGTGAAAAAAAGCGTTCTTAGACACAGTGAGGAGTTTTTGGGGATAATGGGAAAATCATTTCCAACTAAATGACAGGAATTTCTTAGTCCAATCATGAGGTGTGCTAGGCATTTTTATACTGTGGCGGAAAGAGAGAGAGTATAACAGTCATTATAAATAAAGGGCCAAGGAAGTGACAGTTTATGGAAGGAACAATTTGCACATAGTTTTAGAATGTGGTCAGAAGAAGGACAATGTGCTTACACATATGAAACATTAGAAGGTAGACATTATGGAAGCACATATATTTCTTTATTTTTATTGTATTTGGGGAGAGGGGGTTAATATAGCACGTACAATGTGGAAAAGTGCTTTCCATAGCACCTTGCAGGTGGGCGACATCTAGAGCTGTGCAGTAGCCACCCATGCCCCAGACGTCAAAGAGAACAAAAAGTTACACATGTTGGAAGTGAGGGTGAGACATTGAGGAGATATGATCCCCGTATGAAGCCGAGAAAAGGAGGAGGCGTGAACGTGCATCCATGTATGCAGGCGAGAAGGGAAGGAGCATTGGTCATGCATCCCTGCATGAGGGTGAGACAGGGAGGAGATATGATCCCCGTATGAAGCCGAGAGAAGGAGGAGGCGTGAACGTGCATCCATGTATGCGGGCGAGACAGGAAGGAGCACTGGTCATTCATTCCTGCATGAGGGTGAGACAGGGAGGAGATATGATCCCCGTATGAAGCCGAGAGAAGGAGGAGGCGTGAACGTGCATCCATGTATGCGGGCGAGACAGGAAGGAGCATTGGTCATGCATCCCTGCATGAGGGTGAGACAGGGAGGAGATATGATCCCCGTATGAAGCCGAGAGAAGGAGGAGGCGTGAACGTGCATCCATGTATGCGGGCGAGACGGGAAGGAGCATTGGTCATGCATCCCTTCCCGAGGGAGAGACAGGGAGGAGATAAAATCCCCGTATGAAGCCGAGAGATCGAGGAGACATGAACGTGCATCCATGTATGCGGGCGAGAAGGGAAGGAGCATTGGTCATGCATCCCTGCATGAGGGTGAGACAGGGAGGAGATAAAATCCCTGTATGAAGCCAAGAGAACGAGGCGGCATGAACATGCATCCTTGTATGCAGGTGTGACATGGAGTCATCATGAACATGCATCCCTTTATAAGGACATAACATGGAGGACGCATGAACATGAATGCCTGAATTTTATGGTGGTGGCCTTCGGGTGATTTGGCACGTGCAATTGGTGAAGAGCACTTCTCCTGCGCAAAAAAATAAATGTACTATTATCACCCCGGAGGGAGCCTCTGCACTTCTTATAGGGAGAAAACTCTGCAATGGAAGGGGACAGGGTCAATAACAGCTGTAAACTCTCACAAGACCATCACTGCTCTCACACTTTCCTGCTCTCAGGCTGGCGGGCCATTATCGGCCCTGGCTGCCGCACCATTGCCAGGTTTGTGTAACTATATTATTTCTAATTGGCTCCACTTTGATGACTTTCATTTGGATTCTGACTTGATTATTGAGATCTTAAATAAGTGACTGGGGATCAGGTGTCCACTTATTCTCATGGATAACATCACAGCCAACCTTTAATTCAAACATGAGTCATGACATCACAGATGGAGTACAGCTTATGATAGAGGTGGAACGTCACACTGTAGCATCCCAAGTAGCTCGCCGTGATAGTATAGTGGTTAGTACTCTGTGTTGTGGCCGCAGCAACCTCGGTTCGAATCCGAGTCACGGCATTGCAGTGAGGCAATGTCACGGCAGTTGGGCAGATATTTTAGAATTTCCATTAATACATTGGCAATCTCTGTGGAGGACTGAAACAATTCGATATGTCCTGTTACTGTTATGAACCTTTTGTTTCTTTAATGCTCTTTGCACACTTTTTCATCGGGTGACTGTAATGTATTTCAACCAAATCTAATTAAGAGCACATTATGTGGTGACATTTGCAGTACATGAAACATTATAACACTGCCATTTACGTCAATAACCACTAGCTTGATTAAGACATATGTATTGCAGCGACAGTATTTCCCAGTTACAAATGGGAATAAAAACAACATCCGCGAGGGATTGAACCAACGACATTTAACTGATGTTGCCAATGGAGCGCGCTACAGAGAGCGCGAAGTCCCACCTTTACAGTCACACGCTGATGATAATACAGATGTTTAAATACACAGGCATATCTGTGGACTTGTGGTCTTTCTACATTGGGACTCATAGTCTAGTCCTAGGCTATTGTAGGCACTGGCGTATCTTTTAGTGGAATGAGAGGCATTCTGTAGTCGCATGAAAGGACCTTTCAAGTCAATCTGATCTGTATTGTCCTGTGAAAAAAAGCGTTCTTAGACACAGTGAGGAGTTTTTGGGGATAATGGGAAAATCATTTCCAACTAAATGACAGGAATTTCTTAGTCCAATCATGAGGTGTGCTAGGCTTTTTTATACTGTGGCGGAAAGAGAGAGAGTATAACAGTCATTATAAATAAAGGGCCAAGGAAGTGACAGTTTATGGAAGGAACAATTTGCACATAGTTTTAGAATGTGGTCAGGAGGAGGACAATGTGCTTACACATATGAAACATTAGAAGGTAGACATTATGGAAGCACATATATTTCTTTATTTTTATTGTATTTGGGGAGAGGGGGTTAATATAGCACGTCCAATGTGGAAAAGTGCTTTCCATAGCACCTTGCAGGTGGGCGACATCTAGAGCTGTGCAGTAGCCACCCATGCCCCAGACGTCAAAGAGAACAAGAAGTTACACATGTTGGAAGTGAGGGTGAGACATTGAGGAGATATGATCCCCGTATGAAGCCGAGAGAAGGAGGAGGCGTGAACGTGCATCCATGTATGCAGGCGAGAAGGGAAGGAGCATTGGTCATGCATCCCTGCATGAGGGTGAGACAGGGAGGAGATATGATCCCCGTATGAAGCCGAGAGAAGGAGGAGGCGTGAACGTGCATCCATGTATGCGGGCGAGACAGGAAGGAGCGTTGTTCATGCATCCCTGCATGAGGGTGAGACAGGGAGGAGATATGATCCCCGTATGGAGCCGAGAGAAGGAGGAGGCGTGAACGTGCATCCATGTATTTAGGCGAGAAGGGAAGGAGCATTGGTCATGCATCCCTGCATGAGGGTGAGACAGCGAGGAGATATGATCCCCGTATGAAGCCGAGAGAAGGAGGAGGCGTGAACGTGCATCCATGTATGCGGGCGAGACAGGAAGGAGCATTGGTCATGCATCCCTGCATGAGGGTGAGACAGGGAGGAGATATGATCCCCGTATGAAGCCGAGAGAAGGAGGAGGCGTGAACGTGCATCCATGTATGCGGGCGAGACGGGAAGGAGCATTGGTCATGCATCCCTTCCTGAGGGTGAGACAGGGAGGAGATAAAATCCCCGTATGAAGCCGAGAGAACGAGGAGACATGAACGTGCATCCATGTATGCGGGCGAGAAGGGAAGGAGCATTGGTCATGCATACCTGCATGAGGGTGAGACAGGGAGGAGATAAAATCCCTGTATGAAGCCAAGAGAACGAGGCGGCATGAACATGCATCCTTGTATGCAGGTGTGACATGGAGTCATCATGAACATGCATCCCTTTATAAGGACATAACATGGAGGACGCATGAACATGAATGCCTGAATTTTATGGTGGTGGCCTTCGGGTGATTTGGCACGTGCAATTGGTGAAGAGCACTTCTCCTGCGCAAAAAAATAAATTTACTATTAGCACCCCGGAGGGAGCCTCTGCACTTCTTATAGGGAGAAAACTCTGCAATGGAAGGGGACAGGGTCAATAACAGCTGTAAACTCTCACAAGACCATCACTGCTCTCACACTTTCCTGCTCTCAGGCTGGCGGGCCATTATCGGCCCTGGCTGCCGCACCATTACCAGGTTTGTGTAACTATATTATTTCTAATTGGCTCCACTTTGATGACTTTCATTTGGATTCTGACTTGATTATTGAGATCTTAAATAAGTGACTGGGGATCAGGTGTCCTCTTATTCTCATGGATAACATCACAACCAACCTTTAATTCAAACATGAGTCATGACATCACAGATGGAGTACAGCTTATGATAGAGGTGGAACGTCACATTGTAGCAGCCCAAGTAGCTCGCCGTGATCGTATAGTGGTTAGTACTCTGCGTTGTGGCCGCAGCAACCTCGGTTCGAATCCGAGTCACGGCATTGCGGTGAGGCAATGTCACTGCAGTTGGGCAGATATTTTAGAATTTCCATTAATACATTGGCAATCTCTGTGGAGGACTGAAACAATTCGATATGTCCTGTTACTGTTATGAACCTTTTGTTTCTTTAATGCTCTTTGCACACTTTTTCATCGGGTGACTGTAATGTATTTCAACCAAATCTAATTAAGAGCGCATTATATGGTGACATTTGCAGTACATGAAACATTATAACACTGCCATTTACGTCAATAACCACTAGCTTGATTAAGACATATGTATTGCAGCGACAGTATTTCCCAGTTACAAATGGGAATAAAAACAACATCCGCGAGGGATTGAACCAACGACATTTAACTGATGTTGCCAATGGAGCGCGTTACAGAGAGCGCGAGGTCCCGCCTTTACAGTCACACGCTGATGATAATACAGATGTTTAAATAAACAGGCATATCTGTGGACTTGTGGTCTTTCTACATTGGGACTCATAGTCTAGTCCTAGGCTATTGTAGGCACTGGCGTATCTTTTAGTGGAATGAGAGGCATTCTGTAGTCGCGTGAAAGGACCTTTCAAGTCAATCTGATCTGTATTGTCCTGTGAAAAAAAGCGTTCTTAGACACAGTGAGGAGTTTTTGGGGATAATGGGAAAATCATTTCCAACTAAATGACAGGAATTTCTTAGTCCAATCATGAGGTGTGCTAGGCTTTTTTATACTGTGGCGGAAAGAGAGAGAGTATAACAGTCATTATAAATAAAGGGCCAAGGAAGTGACAGTTTATGGAAGGAACAATTTGCACATAGTTTTAGAATGTGGTCAGGAGGAGGACAATGTGCTTACACATATGAAACATTAGAAGGTAGACATTATGGAAGCACATATATTTCTTTATTTTTATTGTATTTGGGGTGAGGGGGTTAATATAGCACGTCCAATGTGGAAAAGTGCTTTCCATAGCAACTTGCAGGTGGGCGACATCTAGATCTGTGCAGTAGCCACCCATGCCCCAGATGTCAAAGAGAACAAGAAGTTACACATGTTGGAAGTGAGGGTGAGACATTGAGGAGATATGATCCCCGTATGAAGCCGAGAGAAGGAGGAGGCGTGAACGTGCATCCATGTATGCAGGCGAGAAGGGAAGGAGCATTGGTCATGCATCCCTGCATGAGGATGAGACAGGGAGGAGATATGATCCCCGTATGAAGCCGAGAGAAGGAGGAGGCTTGAACGTGCATCCATGTATGCGGGCGAGACAGGAAGGAGCGTTAGTCATGCATCCCTGCATGAGGGTGAGACAGGGAGGAGATATGATCCCCGTATAAAGCCGAGAGAAGGAGGAGGCGTGAACGTGCATCCATGTATGCAGGCGAGAAGGGAAGGAGCATTGGTCATGCATCCCTGCATGAGGGTGAGACAGGGAGGAGATATGATCCCCGTATGAAGCCGAGAGAAGGAGGAGGTGTGAACGTGCATCCATGTATGCGGGCGAGACAGGAAGGAGCATTGGTCATGCATCCCTGCATGAGGGTGAGACAGGGAGGAGATATGATCCCCGTATGAAGCCGAGAGAAGGAGGATGCGTGAACGTGCATCCATGTATGCGGGCGAGACGGGAAGGAGCATTGGTCATGCATCCCTTCCTGAGGGTGAGACAGGGAGGAGATAAAATCCCCGTATGAAGCCGAGAGAACGAGAAGACATGAACGTGCATCCATGTATGCGGGCGAGAAGGGAAGGAGCATTGGTCATGCATCCCTGCATGAGGGTGAGACAGGGAGGAGATAAAATCCCTTTATGAAGCCAAGAGAACGAGGCGGCATGAACATGCATCCTTGTATGCAGGTGTGACATGGAGTCATCATGAACATGCATCCCTTTATAAGGACATAACATGGAGGACGCATGAACATGAATGCCTGAATTTTATGGTGGTGGCCTTCGGGTGATTTGGCACGTGCAATTGGTGAAGAGCACTTCTCCTGCGCAAAAAAATAAATGTACTATTAGCACCCCGGAGGGAGCCTCTGCACTTCTTATAGGGAGAAAACTCTGCAATGGAAGGGGACAGGTTCAATAACAGCTGTAAACTCTCACAAGACCATCACTGCTCTCACACTTTCCTGCTCTCAGGCTGGCGGGCCATTATCAGCCCTGGCTGCCGCACCATTGCCAGTTTTGTGTAACTATATTATTTCTAATTGGCTCCACTTTGATGACTTTCATTTGGATTCTGACTTGATTATTGAGATCTTAAATAAGTGACTGGGGATCAGGTGTCCACTTATTCTCATGGATAACATCACAACCAACCTTTAATTCAAACATGAGTCATGACATCACAGATGGAGTACAGCTTATGATAGAGGTGGAACGTCACATTGTAGCAGCCCAAGTAGCTCGCCTTGATCATATAGTGGTTAGTACTCTGTGTTGTGGCCGCAGCAACCTCGGTTCGAATCCGGCAGTTGGGCAGATATTTTAGAATTTCCATTAATACATTGGCAATCTCTGTGGAGGACTGAAACAATTCGATATGTCCTGTTACTGTTATGAACCTTTTGTTTCTTTAATGCTCTTTGCACACTTTTTCATCGGGTGACTGTAATGTATTTCAACCAAATGTAATTAAGAGCACATTATGTGGTGACATTTGCAGTACATGAAACATTATAACACTGCCATTTACGTCAATAACCACTAGCTTGATTAAGATATATGTATTGCAGCGACAGTATTTCCCAGTTACAAATGGGAATAAAAACAACATCCGCGAGGGATTGAACCAACGACATTTAACTGATGTTGCCAATGGAGCGCGTTACAGAGAGCGAAGGTCCCGCCTTTACAGTCACACGCTGATGATAATACAGATGTTTAAATAAACAGGCATATCTGTGGACTTGTGGTCTTTCTACATTGGGACTCATAGTCTAGTCCTAGGCTATTGTAGGCACTGGCGTATCTTTTAGTGGAATGAGAGGCATTCTGTAGTCGCGTGAAAGGACCTTTCAAGTCAATCTGATCTGTATTGTCCTGTGAAAAAAAGCGTTCTTAGACACAGTGAGGAGTTTTTGGGGATAATGGGAAAATCATTTCCAACTAAATGACAGGAATTTCTTAGTCCAATCATGAGGTGTGCTAGGCTTTTTTATACTGTGGCGGAAAGAGAGAGAGTATAACAGTCATTATAAATAAAAGGCCAAGGAAGTGACAGTTTATGGAAGGAACAATTTGCACATAGTTTTAGAATGTGGTCAGGAGGAGGACAATGTGCTTACACATATGAAACATTAGAAGGTAGAAATTATGGAAGCACATATATTTCTTTATTTTTATTGTATTTGGGGAGAGGGGGTTAATATAGCACGTCCAATGTGGAAAAGTGCTTTCCATAGCACCTTGCAGGTGGGCGACATCTAGAGCTGTGCAGTAGCCACCCATGCCCCAGACGTCAAAGAGAACAAGAAGTTACACATGTTGGAAGTGAGGGTGAGACATTGAGGAGATATGATCCCCGTATGAAGCCGAGAAAAGGAGGAGGCGTGAACGTGCATCCATGTATGCAGGCGAGAAGGGAAGGAGCATTGGTCATGCATCCCTGCATGAGGGTGAGACAGGGAGGAGATATGATCCCCGTATGAAGCCCAGAGAAGGAGGAGGCGTGAACGTGCATCCATGTATGCGGGCGAGACAGGAAGGAGCATTGGTCATGCATCCCTGCATGAGGGTGAGACAGGGAGGAGATATGATCCCCGTATGAAGCCGAGAGAAGGAGGAGGCATGAACGTGCATCCATGTATGCGGGCGAGACGGGAAGGAGCATTGGTCATGCATCCCTTCCCGAGGGTGAGACAGGGAGGAGATAAAATCCCTGTATGAAGCCGAGAGAACGAGGAGACATGAACGTGCATCCATGTATGCGGGCGAGAAGGGAAGGAGCATTGGTCATGCATCCCTGCATGAGGGTGAGACAGGGAGGAGATATGATCCCCGTATGAAGCCAAGAGAACGAGGCGGCATGAACATGCATCCTTGTATGCAGGTGTGACATGGAGTCATCATGAACATGCATACCTTTATAAGGACATAACATGGAGGACGCATGAACATGAATGCCTGAATTTTATGGTGGTGGCCTTCGGGTGATTTGGCACTTGCAATTGGTGAAGAGCACTTCTCCTGCGCAAAAAAATAAATTTACTATTAGCACCCCGGAGGGAGCCTCTGCACTTCTTATAGGGAGAAAACTCTGCAATGGAAGGGGACAGGGTCAATAACAGCTGTAAACTCTCACAAGACCATCACTGCTCTCACACTTTCCTGCTCTCAGGCTGGCGGGCCATTATCGGCCCTGGCTGCCGCACCATTGCCAGGTTTGTGTAACTATATTATTTCTAATTGGCTCCACTTTGATGACTTTCATTTGGATTCTGACTTGATTATTGAGATCTTAAATAAGTGACTGGGGATCAGGTGTCCACTTATTCTCATGGATAACATCACAACCAACCTTTAATTCAAACATGAGTCATGACATCACAGATGGAGTACAGCTTATGATAGAGGTGGAACGTCACATTGTAGCAGCCCAAGTAGCTCGCCGTGATCGTATAGTGGTTAGTACTCTGTGTTGTGGCCGCAGCAACCTCGGTTCGAATCCGAGACACGGCATTGCGGTGAGGCAATGTCACGTCACGGCAGTTGGGCAGATATTTTAGAATTTCCATTAATACATTGGCAATCTCTGTGGAGGACTGAAACAATTCGATGTCCTGTTACAGTTATGAACCTTTTGTTTCTTTAATGCTCTCTGCACACTTTTTCATGGGTGACTGTAATGTATTTCAACCAAATCTAATTAAGAGTGCATTATGTGGTGACATTTGCAGTACATGAAACATTATAACACTGCCATTTACGTCAATAACCACTAGCTTGATTAAGACATATGTATTGCAGCGACAGTATTTCCCAGTTACAAATGGGAATAAAAACAACATCCGCGAGGGATTGAACCAACGACATTTAACTGATGTTGCCAATGGTGCGCGTTACAGAGAGCGCAAGGTCCCGCCTTTACAGTCACACGCTGATGATAATACAGATGTTTAAATAAACAGGCATATCTGTGGACTTGTGGTCTTTCTACATTGGGACTCATAGTCTAGTCCTAGGCTATTGTAGGCACTGGCGTATCTTTGAGTGGAATGAGAGGCGTTCTGTAGTCGCGTGAAAGGACCTTTCAAGTCAATCTGATCTGTATTGTCCTGTGAAAAAAAGCGTTCTTAGACACAGTGAGGAGTTTTTGGGGATAATGGGAAAATCATTTCCAACTAAATGACAGGAATTTCTTAGTCCAATCATGAGGTGTGCTAGGCTTTTTTATACTGTGGCGGAAAGAGAGAGAGTATAACAGTCATTATAAATAAAGGGCCAAGGAAGTGACAGTTTATGGAAGGAACAATTTGCACATAGTTTTAGAATGTGGTCAGAAGAAGGACAATGTGCTTACACATATGAAACATTAGAAGGTAGACATTATGGAAGCACATATATTTCTTTATTTTTATTGTATTTGGGGAGAGGGGGTTAATATAGCACGTACAATGTGGAAAAGTGCTTTCCATAGCACCTTGCAGGTGGGCGACATCTAGAGCTGTGCAGTAGCCACCCATGCCCCAGACGTCAAAGAGAACAAAAAGTTACACATGTTGGAAGTGAGGGTGAGACATTGAGGAGATATGATCCCCGTATGAAGCCGAGAAAAGGAGGAGGCGTGAACGTGCATCCATGTATGCAGGCGAGAAGGGAAGGAGCATTGGTCATGCATCCCTGCATGAGGGTGAGACAGGGAGGAGATATGATCCCCGTATGAAGCCGAGAGAAGGAGGAGGCGTGAACGTGCATCCATGTATGCAGGCGAGAAGGGAAGGAGCATTGGTCATGCATCCCTGCATGAGGGTGAGACAGGGAGGAGATATGATCCCCGTATGAAGCCGAGAGAAGGAGGAGGCGTGAACGTGCATCCATGTATGCGGGCGAGACAGGAAGGAGCATTGGTCATTCATCCCTGCATGAGGGTGAGACAGGGAGGAGATATGATCCCCGTATGAAGCCGAGAGAAGGAGGAGGCGTGAACGTGCATCCATGTATGCGGGCGAGACAGGAAGGAGCATTGGTCATTCATCCCTGCATGAGGGTGAGACAGGGAGGAGATATGATCCCCGTATGAAGCCGAGAGAAGGAGGAGGCGTGAACGTGCATCCATGTATGCGGGCGAGACAGGAAGGAGCATTGGTCATGCATCCCTGCATGAGGGTGAGACAGGGAGGAGATATGATCCCCGTATGAAGCCGAGAGAAGGAGGAGGCGTGAACGTGCATCCATGTATGCGGGCGAGACGGGAAGGAGCATTGGTCATGCATCCCTTCCCGAGGGAGAGACAGGGAGGAGATAAAATCCCCATATGAAGCCGAGAGATCGAGGAGACATGAACGTGCATCCATGTATGCGGGCGAGAAGGGAAGGAGCATTGGTCATGCATCCCTGCATGAGGGTGAGACAGGGAGGAGATAAAATCCCTGTATGAAGCCAAGAGAACGAGGCGGCATGAACATGCATCCCTTTATAAGGACATAACATTGAGGACGCATGAACATGAATGCCTGAATTTTATGGTGGTGGCCTTCGGGTGATTTGGCACGTGCAATTGGTGAAGAGCACTTCTCCTGCGCAAAAAAATAAATTTACTATTAGCACCCCGGAGGGAGCCTCTGCACTTCTTATAGGGAGAAAACTCTGCAATGGAAGGGGACAGGGTCAATAACAGCTGTAAACTCTCACAAGACCATCACTGCTCTCACACTTTCCTGCTCTCAGGCTGGCGGGCCATTATCGGCCCTGGCTGCCGCACCATTGCCAGGTTTGTGTAACTATATTATTTCTAATTGGCTCCACTTTGATGACTTTCATTTGGATTCTGACTTGATTATTGAGATCTTAAATAAGTGACTGGGGATCAGGTGTCCACTTATTCTCATGGATAACATCACAACCAACCTTTAATTCAAACATGAGTCATGACATCACAGATGGAGTACAGCTTATGATAGAGGTGGAACGTCACATCGTAGCAGCCCAAGTAGCTCGCCGTGATCGTATAGTGGTTAGTACTTTGCATTGTGGCCGCAGCAACCTCGGTTCGAATCTGAGTCATGGCATTGCGGTGAGGCAATGTCACGGCAGTTGGGCAGATATTTTAGAATTTCCATTAATACATTGGCAATCTCTGTGGAGGACTGAAACAATTCGATATGTCCTGTTACTGTTATGAACCTTTTGTCTCTTTAATGCTCTTTGCACACTTTTTCATCGGGTGACTGTAATGTATTTCAACCAAATCTAATTAAGAGCGCATTATGTGGTGACATTTGCAGTACATGAAACATTATAACACTGCCATTTACGTCAATAACCACTAGCTTGATTAAGACATATGTATTGCAGCGACAGTATTTCCCAGTTACAAATGGGAATAAAAACAACATCCGCGAGGGATTGAGCCAACGACATTTAACTGATGTTGCCAATGGAGCGCGTTACAGAGAGCGCGAAGTCCCGCCTTTACAGTCACACGCTGATGATAATACAGATGTTTAAATAAACAGGCATATCTGTGGACTTGTGGTCTTTCTACATTGGGACTCATAGTCTAGTCCTAGGCTATTGTAGGCACTGGCGTATCTTTTAGTGGAATGAGAGGCATTCTGTAGTCGCGTGAAAGGACCTTTCAAGTCAATCTGATCTGTATTGTCCTGTGAAAAAAAGCGTTCTTAGACACAGTGAGGAGTTTTTGGGGATAATGGGAAAATCATTTCCAACTAAATGACAGGAATTTCTTAGTCCAATCATGAGGTGTGCTAGGCTTTTTTATACTGTGGCGGAAAGAGAGAGAGTATAACAGTCATTATAAATAAAGGGCCAAGGAAGTGACAGTTAATGGAAGGAACAATTTGCACATAGTTTTAGAATGTGGTCAGGAGGAGGACAATGTGCTTACACATATGAAACATTAGAAGGTAGACATTATGGAAGCACATATATTTCTTTATTTTTATTGTATTTGGGGAGAGGGGGTTAATATAGCACGTACAATGTGGAAAAGTGCTTTCCATAGCACCTTGCAGGTGGGCGACATCTAGAGCTGTGCAGTAGCCACCCATGCCCCAGACGTCAAAGAGAACAAGAAGTTACACATGTTGGAAGTGAGGGTGAGACATTGAGGAGATATGATCCCCGTATGAAGCCGAGAGAAGGAGGAGGCGTGAACGTGCATCCATGTATGCGGGCGAGACAGGAAGGAGCGTTGGTCATGCATCCCTGCATGAGGGTGAGACAGGGAGGAGATATGATCCCCGTATGAAGCCGAGAGAAGGAGGAGGCGTGAACGTGCATTCATGTATGCAGGCGAGAAGGGAAGGAGCATTGGTCATGCATCCCTGCATGAGGGTGAGACAGGGAGGAGATATGATCCCCGTATGAAGCGGAGAGAAGGAGGAGGCGTGAACGTGCATCCATGTATGCGGGCGAGACAGGAAGGAGCATTGGTCATGCATCCCTGCATGAGGGTGAGACAGGGAGGAGATATGATCCCCGTATGAAGCCGAGAGAAGGAGGAGGCGTGAACGTGCATCCATGTATGCGGGCGAGACGGGAAGGAGCATTGGTCATGCATCCCTTCCTGAGGGTGAGACAGGGAGGAGATAAAATCCCCGTATGAAGCCGAGAGAACGAGGAGACATGAACGTGCATCCATGTATGCGGGCGAGAAGGTAAGGAGCATTGGTCATGCATCCCTGCATGAGGGTGAGACAGGGAGGAGATAAAATCCCTGTATGAAGCCAAGAGAACGAGGCGGCATGAACATGCATCCTTGTATGCAGGTGTGACATGGAGTCATCATGAACATGCATCCCTTTATAAGGACATAACATGGAGGACGCATGAACATGAATGCCTGAATTTTATGGTGGTGGCCTTCGGGTGATTTGGCACGTGCAATTGGTGAAGAGCACTTCTCCTGCGCAAAAAAATAAATTTACTATTAGCACCCCGGAGGGAGCCTCTGCACTTCTTATAGGGAGAAAACTCTGCAATGGAAGGGGACAGGGTCAATAACAGCTGTAAACTCTCACAAGACCATCACTGCTCTCACACTTTCCTGCTCTCAGGCTGGCGGGCCATTATCGGCCCTGGCTGCCGCACCATTGCCAGGTTTGTGTAACTATATTATTTCTAATTGGCTCCACTTTGATGACTTTCATTTGGATTCTGACTTGATTATTGAGATCTTAAATAAGTGACTGGGGATCAGGTGTCCACTTATTCTCATGGATAACATCACAACCAACCTTTAATTCAAACATGAGTCATGACATCACAGATGGAGTACAGCTTATGATAGAGGTGGAACGTCACATTGTAGCAGCCCAAGTAGCTCGCCGTGATCGTATAGTGGTTAGTACTCTGCGTTGTGGCCGCATCAACCTCGGTTCGAATCCGAGTCACGACATTGCGGTGAGGCAATGTCACGGCAGTTGGGCAGATATTTTAGAATTTCCATTAATACATTGGCAATCTCTGTGGAGGACTGAAACAATTCGATATGTCCTGTTACTGTTATGAACCTTTTGTTTCTTTAATGCTCTTTGCACACTTTTTCATCGGCTGACTGTAATGTATTTCAACCAAATCTAATTAAGAGCGCATTATGTGGTGACATTTGCAGTACATGAAACATTATAACACTGCCATTTACGTCAATAACCACTAGCTTGATTAAGACATATGTATTGCAGCGACAGTATTTCCCAGTTACAAATGGGAATAAAAACAACATCCGCGAGGGATTGAACCAACGACATTTAACTGATGTTGCCAATGGAGCGCGTTACAGAGAGAGCGAGGTCCCGCCTTTACAGTCACACGCTGATGATAATACAGATGTTTAAATAAACAGGCATATCTGTGGACTTGTGGTCTTTCTACATTGGGACTCATAGTCTAGTCCTAGGCTATTGTAGGCACTGGCGTATCTTTGAGTGGAATGAGAGGCGTTCTGTAGTCGCGTGAAAGGACCTTTCAAGTCAATCTGATCTGTATTGTCCTGTGAAAAAAAGCGTTCTTAGACACAGTGAGGAGTTTTTGGGGATAATGGGAAAATCATTTCCAACTAAATGACAGGAATTTCTTAGTCCAATCATGAGGTGTGCTAGGCTTTTTTATACTGTGGCGGAAAGAGAGAGAGTATAACAGTCATTATAAATAAAGGGCCAAGGAAGTGACAGTTTATGGAAGGAACAATTTGCACATAGTTTTAGAATGTGGTCAGAAGAAGGACAATGTGCTTACACATATGAAACATTAGAAGGTAGACATTATGGAAGCACATATATTTCTTTATTTTTATTGTATTTGGGGAGAGGGGGGGTTAATATAGCACGTACAATGTGGAAAAGTGCTTTCCATAGCACCTTGCAGGTGGGCGACATCTAGAGCTGTGCAGTAGCCACCCATGCCCCAGACGTCAAAGAGAACAAAAAGTTACACATGTTGGAAGTGAGGGTGAGACATTGAGGAGATATGATCCCCGTATGAAGCCGAGAAAAGGAGGAGGCGTGAACGTGCATCCATGTATGCAGGCGAGAAGGGAAGGAGCATTGGTCATGCATCCCTGCATGAGGGTGAGACAGGGAGGAGATATGATCCCCGTATGAAGCCGAGAGAAGGAGGAGGCGTGAACGTGCATCCATGTATGCAGGCGAGAAGGGAAGGAGCATTGGTCATGCATCCCTGCATGAGGGTGAGACAGGGAGGAGATATGATCCCCGTATGAAGCCGAGAGAAGGAGGAGGCGTGAACGTGCATCCATGTATGCGGGCGAGACAGGAAGGAGCATTGGTCATTCATCCCTGCATGAGGGTGAGACAGGGAGGAGATATGATCCCCGTATGAAGCCGAGAGAAGGAGGAGGCGTGAACGTGCATCCATGTATGCGGGCGAGACAGGAAGGAGCATTGGTCATTCATCCCTGCATGAGGGTGAGACAGGGAGGAGATATGATCCCCGTATGAAGCCGAGAGAAGGAGGAGGCGTGAACGTGCATCCATGTATGCGGGCGAGACAGGAAGGAGCATTGGTCATGCATCCCTGCATGAGGGTGAGACAGGGAGGAGATATGATCCCCGTATGAAGCCGAGAGAAGGAGGAGGCGTGAACGTGCATCCATGTATGCGGGCGAGACGGGAAGGAGCATTGGTCATGCATCCCTTCCCGAGGGAGAGACAGGGAGGAGATAAAATCCCCATATGAAGCCGAGAGATCGAGGAGACATGAACGTGCATCCATGTATGCGGGCGAGAAGGGAAGGAGCATTGGTCATGCATCCCTGCATGAGGGTGAGACAGGGAGGAGATAAAATCCCTGTATGAAGCCAAGAGAACGAGGCGGCATGAACATGCATCCCTTTATAAGGACATAACATTGAGGACGCATGAACATGAATGCCTGAATTTTATGGTGGTGGCCTTCGGGTGATTTGGCACGTGCAATTGGTGAAGAGCACTTCTCCTGCGCAAAAAAATAAATTTACTATTAGCACCCCGGAGGGAGCCTCTGCACTTCTTATAGGGAGAAAACTCTGCAATGGAAGGGGACAGGGTCAATAACAGCTGTAAACTCTCACAAGACCATCACTGCTCTCACACTTTCCTGCTCTCAGGCTGGCGGGCCATTATCGGCCCTGGCTGCCGCACCATTGCCAGGTTTGTGTAACTATATTATTTCTAATTGGCTCCACTTTGATGACTTTCATTTGGATTCTGACTTGATTATTGAGATCTTAAATAAGTGACTGGGGATCAGGTGTCCACTTATTCTCATGGATAACATCACAACCAACCTTTAATTCAAACATGAGTCATGACATCACAGATGGAGTACAGCTTATGATAGAGGTGGAACGTCACATTGTAGCAGCCCAAGTAGCTCGCCGTGATCGTATAGTGGTTAGTACTTTGCATTGTGGCCGCAGCAACCTCGGTTCGAATCTGAGTCACGGCATTGCGGTGAGGCAATGTCACGGCAGTTGGGCAGATATTTTAGAATTTCCATTAATACATTGGCAATCTCTGTGGAGGACTGAAACAATTCGATATGTCCTGTTACTGTTATGAACCTTTTGTCTCTTTAATGCTCTTTGCACACTTTTTCATCGGGTGACTGTAATGTATTTCAACCAAATCTAATTAAGAGCGCATTATGTGGTGACATTTGCAGTACATGAAACATTATAACACTGCCATTTACGTCAATAACCACTAGCTTGATTAAGACATATGTATTGCAGCGACAGTATTTCCCAGTTACAAATGGGAATAAAAACAACATCCGCGAGGGATTGAGCCAACGACATTTAACTGATGTTGCCAATGGAGCGCGTTACAGAGAGCGCGAAGTCCCGCCTTTACAGTCACACGCTGATGATAATACAGATGTTTAAATAAACAGGCATATCTGTGGACTTGTGGTCTTTCTACATTGGGACTCATAGTCTAGTCCTAGGCTATTGTAGGCACTGGCGTATCTTTTAGTGGAATGAGAGGCATTCTGTAGTCGCGTGAAAGGACCTTTCAAGTCAATCTGATCTGTATTGTCCTGTGAAAAAAAGCGTTCTTAGACACAGTGAGGAGTTTTTGGGGATAATGGGAAAATCATTTCCAACTAAATGACAGGAATTTCTTAGTCCAATCATGAGGTGTGCTAGGCTTTTTTATACTGTGGCGGAAAGAGAGAGAGTATAACAGTCATTATAAATAAAGGGCCAAGGAAGTGACAGTTAATGGAAGGAACAATTTGCACATAGTTTTAGAATGTGGTCAGGAGGAGGACAATGTGCTTACACATATGAAACATTAGAAGGTAGACATTATGGAAGCACATATATTTCTTTATTTTTATTGTATTTGGGGAGAGGGGGTTAATATAGCACGTACAATGTGGAAAAGTGCTTTCCATAGCACCTTGCAGGTGGGCGACATCTAGAGCTGTGCAGTAGCCACCCATGCCCCAGACGTCAAAGAGAACAAGAAGTTACACATGTTGGAAGTGAGGGTGAGACATTGAGGAGATATGATCCCCGTATGAAGCCGAGAGAAGGAGGAGGCGTGAACGTGCATCCATGTATGCGGGCGAGACAGGAAGGAGCGTTGGTCATGCATCCCTGCATGAGGGTGAGACAGGGAGGAGATATGATCCCCGTATGAAGCCGAGAGAAGGAGGAGGCGTGAACGTGCATTCATGTATGCAGGCGAGAAGGGAAGGAGCATTGGTCATGCATCCCTGCATGAGGGTGAGACAGGGAGGAGATATGATCCCCGTATGAAGCGGAGAGAAGGAGGAGGCGTGAACGTGCATCCATGTAACGGGCGAGACAGGAAGGAGCATTGGTCATGCATCCCTGCATGAGGGTGAGACAGGGAGGAGATATGATCCCCGTATGAAGCCGAGAGAAGGAGGAGGCGTGAACGTGCATCCATGTATGCGGGCGAGACGGGAAGGAGCATTGGTCATGCATCCCTTCCTGAGGGTGAGACAGGGAGGAGATAAAATCCCCGTATGAAGCCGAGAGAACGAGGAGACATGAACGTGCATCCATGTATGCGGGCGAGAAGGTAAGGAGCATTGGTCATGCATCCCTGCATGAGGGTGAGACAGGGAGGAGATAAAATCCCTGTATGAAGCCAAGAGAACGAGGCGGCATGAACATGCATCCTTGTATGCAGGTGTGACATGGAGTCATCATGAACATGCATCCCTTTATAAGGACATAACATGGAGGACGCATGAACATGAATGCCTGAATTTTATGGTGGTGGCCTTCGGGTGATTTGGCACGTGCAATTGGTGAAGAGCACTTCTCCTGCGCAAAAAAATAAATTTACTATTAGCACCCCGGAGGGAGCCTCTGCACTTCTTATAGGGAGAAAACTCTGCAATGGAAGGGGACAGGGTCAATAACAGCTGTAAACTCTCACAAGACCATCACTGCTCTCACACTTTCCTGCTCTCAGGCTGGCGGGCCATTATCGGCCCTGGCTGCCGCACCATTGCCAGGTTTGTGTAACTATATTATTTCTAATTGGCTCCACTTTGATGACTTTCATTTGGATTCTGACTTGATTATTGAGATCTTAAATAAGTGACTGGGGATCAGGTGTCCACTTATTCTCATGGATAACATCACAACCAACCTTTAATTCAAACATGAGTCATGACATCACAGATGGAGTACAGCTTATGATAGAGGTGGAACGTCACATTGTAGCAGCCCAAGTAGCTCGCCGTGATCGTATAGTGGTTAGTACTCTGCATTGTGGCCGCATCAACCTCGGTTCGAATCCGAGTCACGACATTGCGGTGAGGCAATGTCACGGCAGTTGGGCAGATATTTTAGAATTTCCATTAATACATTGGCAATCTCTGTGGAGGACTGAAACAATTCGATATGTCCTGTTACTGTTATGAACCTTTTGTTTCTTTAATGCTCTTTGCACACTTTTTCATCGGGTGACTGTAATGTATTTCAACCAAATCTAATTAAGAGCGCATTATGTGGT
This sequence comes from Ambystoma mexicanum, assembly GCF_040938575.1. Lineage (NCBI taxonomy): Eukaryota > Metazoa > Chordata > Amphibia > Caudata > Ambystomatidae > Ambystoma > Ambystoma mexicanum. The sequence goes on from NW_027182322.1 coordinate 4,305,859, forward strand.
GACATTTGCAGTACATGAAACATTATAACACTGCCATTTACGTCAATAACCACTAGCTTGATTAAGACATATGTATTGCAGCGACAGTATTTCCCAGTTACAAATGGGAATAAAAACAACATCCGCGAGGGATTGAACCAACGACATTTAACTGATGTTGCCAATGGAGCGCGTTACAGAGAGAGCGAGGTCCCGCCTTTACAGTCACACGCTGATGATAATACAGATGTTTAAATAAACAGGCATATCTGTGGACTTGTGGTCTTTCTACATTGGGACTCATAGTCTAGTCCTAGGCTATTGTAGGCACTGGCGTATCTTTTAGTGGAATGAGAGGCATTCTGTAGTCGCGTGAAAGGACCTTTCAAGTCAATCTGATCTGTATTGTCCTGTGAAAAAAAGCGTTCTTAGACACAGTGAGGAGTTTTTGGGGATAATGGGAAAATCATTTCCAACTAAATGACAGGAATTTCTTAGTCCAATCATGAGGTGTGCTAGGCTTTTTTATACTGTGGCGGAAAGAGAGAGAGTATAACAGTCATTATAAATAAAGGGCCAAGGAAGTGACAGTTTATGGAAGGAACAATTTGCACATAGTTTTAGAATGTGGTCAGGAGGAGGACAATGTGCTTACACATATGAAACATTAGAAGGTAGACATTATGGAAGCACATATATTTCTTTATTTTTATTGTATTTGGGGAGAGGGGGTTAATATAGCACGTCCAATGTGGAAAAGTGCTTTCCATAGCACCTTGCAGGTGGGCGACATCTAGAGCTGTGCAGTAGCCACCCATGCCCCAGACGTCAAAGAGAACAAGAAGTTACACATGTTGGAAGTGAGGGTGAGACATTGAGGAGATATGATCCCCGTATGAAGCCGAGAGAAGGAGGAGGCGTGAACGTGCATCCATGTATGCAGGCGAGAAGGGAAGGAGCATTGGTCATGCATCCCTGCATGAGGGTGAGACAGGGAGGAGATATGATCCCCGTATGAAGCCGAGAGAAGGAGGAGGCGTGAACGTGCATCCATGTATGCGGGCGAGACAGGAAGGAGCGTTGGTCATGCATCCCTGCATGAGGGTGAGACAGGGAGGAGATATGATCCCCGTATGAAGCCGAGAGAAGGAGGAGGCGTGAACGTGCATCCATGTATGCAGGCGAGAAGGGAAGGAGCATTGGTCATGCATCCCTGCATGAGGGTGAGACAGGGAGGAGATATGATCCCCGTATGAAGCCGAGAGAAGGAGGAGGCGTGAACGTGCATCCATGTATGCGGGCGAGACAGGAAGGATTATTGGTCATGCATCCCTGCATGAGGGTGAGACAGGGAGGAGATATGATCCCCGTATGAAGCCGAGAGAAGGAGGAGGCGTGAACGTGCATCCATGTATGCGGGCGAGACGGGAAGGAGCATTGGTCATGCATCCCTTCCTGAGGGTGAGACAGGGAGGAGATAAAATCCCTGTATGAAGCCGAGAGAACGAGAAGACATGAACGTGCATCATTGTATGCGGGCGAGAAGGGAAGGAGCATTGGTCTTGCATCCCTGCATGAGGGTGAGACAGGGAGGAGATAAAATCCCTGTATGAAGCCAAGAGAACGAGGCGGCATGAACATGCATCCTTGTATGCAGGTGTGACATGGAGTCATCATGAACATGCATCCCTTTATAAGGACATAACATGGAGGACGCATGAACATGATTGCCTGAATTTTATGGTGGTGGCCTTCGGGTGATTTGGCACGTGCAATTGGCGAAGAGCACTTCTCCTGTGCAAAAAAATAAATTTACTATTAGCACCCCGGAGGGAGCCTCTGCACTTCTTATAGGGAGAAAACTCTGCAATGGAAGGGGACAGGGTCAATAACAGCTGTAAACTCTCACAAGACCATCACTGCTCTCACACTTTCCTGCTCTCAGGCTGGCGGGCCATTATCGGCCCTGGCTGCCGCACCATTGCCAGGTTTGTGTAACTATATTATTTCTAATTGGCTCCACTTTGATGACTTTCATTTGGATTCTGACTTGATTATTGAGATCTTAAATAAGTGACTGGGGATCAGGTGTCCACTTTTTCTCATGGATAACATCACAACCAACCTTTAATTCAAACATGAGTCATGACATCACAGATGGAGTACAGCTTATGATAGAGGTGGAACGTCACATTGTAGCAGCCCAAGTAGCTCGCCGTGATCGTATAGTGGTTAGTACTCTGCGTTGTGGCCACAGCAACCTCGGTTCGAATCCGAGTCACAGGATTGCGGTGAGGCAATGTCACGGCAGTTGGGCAGATATTTTAGAATTTCCATTAATACATTGGCAATCTCTGTGGAGGACTGAAACAATTCGATATGTCCTGTTACAGTTATGAACCTTTTGTTTCTTTAATGCTCTCTGCACACTTTTTCATGGGTGACTGTAATGTATTTCAACCAAATCTAATTAAGAGTGCATTATGTGGTGACATTTGCAGTACATGAAACATTATAACACTGCCATTTACGTCAATAACCACTAGCTTGATTAAGACATATGTATTGCAGCGACAGTATTTCCCAGTTACAAATGGGAATAAAAACAACATCCGCGAGGGATTGAACCAACGACATTTAACTGATGTTGCCAAAGGAGCGCGTTACAGAGAGCGCAAGGTCCCGCCTTTACAGTCACACGCTGATGATAATACAGATGTTTAAATAAACAGGCATATCTGTGGACTTGTGGTCTTTCTACATTGGGACTCATAGTCTAGTCCTAGGCTATTGTAGGCACTGGCGTATCTTTGAGTGGAATGAGAGGCGTTCTGTAGTCGCGTGAAAGGACCTTTCAAGTCAATCTGATCTGTATTGTCCTGTGAAAAAAAGCGTTCTTAGACACAGTGAGGAGTTTTTGGGGATAATGGGAAAATCATTTCCAACTAAATGACAGGAATTTCTTAGTCCAATCATGAGGTGTGCTAGGCTTTTTTATACTTTGGCGGAAAGAGAGAGAGTATAACAGTCATTATAAATAAAGGGCCAAGGAAGTGACAGTTTATGGAAGGAACAATTTGCACATAGTTTTAGAATGTGGTCAGGAGGAGGACAATGTGCTTACACATATGAAACATTAGAAGGTAGACATTATGGAAGCACATATATTTCTTTATTTTTATTGTATTTGGGGAGAGGGGGTTAATATAGCACGTCCAATGTGGAAAAGTGCTTTCCATAGCACCTTGCAGGTGGGCGACATCTAGAGCTGTGCAGTAGCCACCCATGCCCCAGACGTCAAAGAGAACAAGAAGTTACACATGTTGGAAGTGAGGGTAAGACATTGAGGAGATATGACCCCCGTATGAAGCCGAGAGAAGGAGGAGGCGTGAACGTGAATCCATGTATGCAGGCGAGAAGGGAAGGAGCATTGGTCATGCATCCCTGCATGAGGGTGAGACAGGGAGGAGATATGATCCCCGTATGAAGCCGAGAGAAGGAGGAGGCGTGAACGTGCATCCATGTATGCGGGCGAGACAGGAAGGAGCGTTGGTCATGCATCCCTGCATGAGGGTGAGACAGGGAGGAGATATGATCGCGTATGAAGCCGAGAGAAGGAGGAGGCGTGAATGTGCATCCATGTATGCAGGCGAGAAGGGAAGGAGCATTGGTCATGCATCCCTGCATGAGGGTGAGACAGGGAGGAGATATGATCCCCGTATGAAGCCGAGAGAAGGAGGAGGCGTGAACGTGCATCCATGTATGCGGGCGAGACGGGAAGGAGCATTGGTCATGCATCCCTTCCTGAGGGTGAGACAGGGAGGAGATAAAATCCCCGTATGAAGCCGAGAGAACGAGAAGACATGAACGTGCATCATTGTATGCGGGCGAGAAGGGATTGAGCATTGGTCATGCATCCCTGCATGAGGGTGAGACAGGGAGGAGATAAAATCCCTGTATGAAGCCAAGAGAACGAGGCGGCATGAACATGCATCCTTGTATGCAGGTGTGACATGGAGTCATCATGAACATGCATCCCTTTATAAGGACATAACATGGAGGACGCATGAACATGAATGCCTGAATTTTATGGTGGTGGCCTTCGGGTGATTTGGCACGTGCAATTGGTGAAGAGCACTTCTCCTGCGCAAAAAAATAAATGTACTATTAGCACCCCGGAGGGAGCCTCTGCACTTCTTATAGGGAGAAAACTCTGCAATGGAAGGGGACAGGGTCAATAACAGCTGTAAACTCTCACAAGACCATCACTGCTCTCACACTTTCCTGCTCTCAGGCTGGCGGGCCATTATCGGCCCTGGCTGCCGCACTATTGCCAGGTTTGTGTAACTATATTATTTCTAATTGGCTCCACTTTGATGACTTTCATTTGGATTCTGACTTGATTATTGAGATCTTAAATAAGTGACTGGGGATCAGGTGTCCACTTATTCTCATGGATAACATCACAGCCAACCTTTAATTCAAACATGAGTCATGACATCACAGATGGAGTACAGCTTATGATAGAGGTGGAACGTCACACTGTAGCAGCCCAAGTAGCTCGCCGTGATCGCATAGTGGTTAGTACTCTGCGTTGTGGCCGCAGCAACCTCGGTTCGAATCCGAGTCACGGCATTGCGGTGAGGCAATGTCACAGCAGTTGGGCAGATATTTTAGAATTTCCATTAATACATTGGCAATCTCTGTGGAGGACTGAAACAATTCGATATGTCCTGTTACTGTTATGAACCTTTTGTTTCTTTAATGCTCTTTGCACACTTTTTCATCGGGTGACTGTAATGTATTTCAACCAAATCTAATTAAGAGCACATTATGTGGTGACATTTGCAGTACATGAAACATTATAACACTGCCATTTACGTCAATAACCACTAGCTTGATTAAGACATATGTATTGCAGCGACAGTATTTCCCAGTTACAAATGGGAATAAAAACAACATCCGCGAGGGATTGAACCAACGACATTTAACTGATGTTGCCAATGGAGCGCGTTACAGAGAGCGCGAAGTCCCACCTTTACAGTCACACGCTGATGATAATACAGATGTTTAAATACACAGGCATATCTGTGGACTTGTGGTCTTTCTACATTGGGACTCATAGTCTAGTCCTAGGCTATTGTAGGCACTGGCGTATCTTTTAGTGGAATGAGAGGCATTCTGTAGTCGCATGAAAGGACCTTTCAAGTCAATCTGATCTGTATTGTCCTGTGAAAAAAAGCGTTCTTAGACACAGTGAGGAGTTTTTGGGGATAATGGGAAAATCATTTCCAACTAAATGACAGGAATTTCTTAGTCCAATCATGAGGTGTGCTAGGCTTTTTTATACTGTGGCGGAAAGAGAGAGAGTATAACAGTCATTATAAATAAAGGGCCAAGGAAGTGACAGTTTATGGAAGGAACAATTTGCACATAGTTTTAGAATGTGGTCAGGAGGAGGACAATGTGCTTACACATATGAAACATTAGAAGGTAGACATTATGGAAGCACATATATTTCTTTATTTCTATTGTATTTGGGGAGAGGGGGTTAATATAGCACGTCCAATGTGGAAAAGTGCTTTCCATAGCACCTTGCAGGTGGGCGACATCTAGAGCTGTGCAGTAGCCACCCATGCCCCAGACGTCAAAGAGAACAAGAAGTTACACATGTTGGAAGTGAGGGTGAGACATTGAGGAGATATGATCCCCGTATGAAGCCGAGAGAAGGAGGAGGCGTGAACGTGCATCCATGTATGCAGGCGAGAAGGGAAGGAGCATTGGTCATGCATCCCTGCATGAGGGTGAGACAGGGAGGAGATATGATCCCCGTATGAAGCCGAGAGAAGGAGGAGGCGTGAATGTGCATCCATGTATGCAGGCGAGAAGGGAAGGAGCATTGGTCATGCATCCCCTCATGAGGGTGAGACAGGGAGGAGATATGATCCCCGTATGAAGCCGAGAGAAGGAGGAGGCGTGAACGTGCATCCATGTATGCGGGCGAGACGGGAAGGAGCATTGGTCATGCATCCCTTCCCGAGGGTGAGACAGGGAGGAGATAAAATCCCCGTATGAAGCCGAGAGAACGAGGAGACATGAACGTGCATCCATGTATGCGGGTGAGAAGGGAAGGGGCATTGGTCATGCATCCCTGCATGAGGGTGAGACAGGGAGAAGATAAAATCCCTGTATGAAGCCAAGAGAACGAGGCGGCATGAACATGCATCCTTGTATGCAGGTGTGACATGGAGTCATCATGAACATGCATCCCTTTATAAGGACATAACATGGAGGACCCATGAACATGAATGCCTGAATTTTATGGTGGTGGCCTTCGGGTGATTTGGCACGTGCAATTGGTGAAGAGCACTTCTCCTGCGCAAAAAAATAAATGTACTATTAGCACCCCGGAGGGAGCCTCTGCACTTCTTATAGGGAGAAAACTCTTCAATGGAAGGGGACAGGGTCAATAACAGCTGTAAACTCTCACAAGACCATCACTGCTCTCACACTTTCCTGCTCTAAGGCTGGCGGGCCATTATCGGCCCTGGCTGCCGCACCATTGCCAGGTTTGTGTAACTATATTATTTCTAATTGGCTCCACTTTGATGACTTTCATTTGGATTCTGACTTGATTATTGAGATCTTAAATAAGTGACTGGGGATCAGGTGTCCTCTTATTCTCATGGATAACATCACAACCAACCTTTAATTCAAACATGAGTCATGACATCACAGATGGAGTACAGCTTATGATAGAGGTGGAACATCACATTGTAGCAGCCCAAGTAGCTCGCCGTGATCGTATAGTGGTTAGTACTCTGCATTGTGGCCGCAGCAAACTCGGTTGGAATCCGAGTCACGGCATTGCGGTGAGGCAATGTCACTGCAGTTGGGCAGATATTTTAGAATTTCCATTAATACATTGGCAATCTCTGTGGAGGACTGAAACAATTCGATATGTCCTGTTACTGTTATGAACCTTTTGTTTCTTTAATGCTCTTTGCACACTTTTTCATCGGGTGACTGTAATGTATTTCAACCAAATCTAATTAAGAGCGCATTATATGGTGACATTTGCAGTACATGAAACATTATAACACTGCCATTTACGTCAATAACCACTAGCTTTATTAAGACATATGTATTGCAGCGACAGTATTTCCCAGTTACAAATGGGAATAAAAACAACATCCGCGAGGGATTGAACCAACGACATTTAACTGATGTTGCCAATGGAGCGCGTTACAGAGAGCGCGAGGTCCCGCCTTTACAGTCACACGCTGATGATAATACAGATGTTTAAATAAACAGGCATATCTGTGGACTTGTGGTCTTTCTACATTGGGACTCATAGTCTAGTCCTAGGCTATTGTAGGCACTGGCGTATCTTTTAGTGGAATGAGAGGCGTTCTGTAGTCGCGTGAAAGGACCTTTCAAGTCAATCTGATCTGTATTGTCCTGTGAAAAAAAGCGTTCTTAGACACAGTGAGGAGTTTTTGGGGATAATGGGAAAATCATTTCCAACTAAATGACAGGAATTTCTTAGTCCAATCATGAGGTGTGCTAGGCTTTTTTATACTGTGGCGGAAAGAGAGAGAGTATAACAGTCATTATAAATAAAGGGCCAAGGAAGTGACAGTTTATGGAAGGAACAATTTGCACATAGTTTTAGAATGTGGTCAGAAGGAGGACAATGTGCTTACACATATGAAACATTAGAAGGTAGACATTATGGAAGCACATATATTTCTTTATTTTTATTGTATTTGGGGAGAGGGGGTTAATATAGCACGTCCAATGTGGAAAAGTGCTTTCCATAGCACCTTGCAGGTGGGCGACATCTAGAGCTGTGCAGTAGCCACCCATGCCCCAGACGTCAAAGAGAACAAGAAGTTACACATGTTGGAAGTGAGGGTGAGACATTGAGGAGATATGATCCCCGTATGAAGCCGAGAGAAGGAGGAGGCGTGAACGTGCATCCATGTATGCAGGCGAGAAGGGAAGGAGCATTGGTCATGCATCCCTGCATGAGGGTGAGACAGGGAGGAGATATGATCCCCGTATGAAGCCGAGAGAAGGAGGAGGCGTGAACGTGCATCCATGTATGCGGGCGAGACAGGAAGGAGCGTTGGTCATGCATCCCTGCATGAGGGTGAGACAGGGAGGAGATATGATCCCCGTATGAAGCCGAGAGAAGGAGGAGGCGTGAACGTGCATCCATGTATGCAGGCGAGAAGGGAAGGAGCATTGGTCATGCATCCCTGCATGAGGGTGAGACAGGGAGGAGATATGATCCCCGTATCAAGCCGAGAGAAGGAGGAGGCGTGAACGTGCATCCATGTATGCGGGCGAGACAGGAAGGATTATTGGTCATGCATCCCTGCATGAGGGTGAGACAGGGAGGAGATATGATCCCCGTATGAAGCCGAGAGAAGGAGGAGGCGTGAACGTGCATCCATGTATGCGGGCGAGACGGGAAGAAGCATTGGTCATGCATCCCTTCCTGAGGGTGAGACAGGGAGGAGATAAAATCCCTGTATGAAGCCGAGAGAACGAGAAGACATGAACGTGCATCATTGTATGCGGGCGAGAAGGGAAGGAGCATTGGTCTTGCATCCCTGCATGAGGGTGAGACAGGGAGGAGATAAAATCCCTGTATGAAGCCAAGAGAACGAGGCGGCATGAACATGCATCCTTGTATGCAGGTGTGACATGGAGTCATCATGAACATGCATCCCTTTATAAGGACATAACATGGAGGACGCATGAACATGATTGCCTGAATTTTATGGTGGTGGCCTTCGGGTGATTTGGCACGTGCAATTGGCGAAGAGCACTTCTCCTGTGCAAAAAAATAAATTTACTATTAGCACCCCGGAGGGAGCCTCTGCACTTCTTATAGGGAGAAAACTCTGCAATGGAAGGGGACAGGGTCAATAACAGCTGTAAACTCTCACAAGACCATCACTGCTCTCACACTTTCCTGCTCTCAGGCTGGCGGGCCATTATCGGCCCTGGCTGCCGCACCATTGCCAGGTTTGTGTAACTATATTATTTCTAATTGGCTCCACTTTGATGACTTTCATTTGGATTCTGACTTGATTATTGAGATCTTAAATAAGTGACTGGGGATCAGGTGTCCACTTATTCTCATGGATAACATCACAACCAACCTTTAATTCAAACATGAGTCATGACATCACAGATGGAGTACAGCTTATGATAGAGGTGGAACGTCACATTGTAGCAGCCCAAGTAGCTCGCCGTGATCGTATAGTGGTTAGTACTCTGTGTTGTGGCCACAGCAACCTCGGTTCGAATCCGAGTCACAGGATTGCGGTGAGGCAATGTCACGGCAGTTGGGCAGATATTTTAGAATTTCCATTAATACATTGGCAATCTCTGTGGAGGACTGAAACAATTCGATATGTCCTGTTACAGTTATGAACCTTTTGTTTCTTTAATGCTCTTTGCACACTTTTTCATCGGGTGACTGTAATGTATTTCAACCAAATCTAATTAAGAGCGCATTATGTGGTGACATTTGCAGTACATGAAACATTATAACACTGCCATTTACGTCAATAACCACTAGCTTGATTAAGACATATGTATTGCAGCGACAGTATTTCCCAGTTACAAATGGGAATAAAAACAACATCCGCGAGGGATTGAACCAACGACATTTAACTGATGTTGCCAATGGAGCGCGTTACAGAGAGCGCGAGGTCCCGCCTTTACAGTCACACGCTGATGATAATACAGATGTTTAAATAAACAGGCATATCTGTGGACTTGTGGTCTTTCTACATTGGGACTCATAGTCTAGTCCTAGGCTATTGTAGGCACTGGCGTATCTTTGAGTGGAATGAGAGGCGTTCTGTAGTCGCGTGAAAGGACCTTTCAAGTCAATCTGATCTGTATTGTCCTGTGAAAAAAAGCGTTCTTAGACACAGTGAGGAGTTTTTGAGGATAATGGGAAAATCATTTCCAACTAAATGACAGGAATTTCTTAGTCCAATCATGAGGTGTGCTAGGCTTTTTTATACTTTGGCGGAAAGAGAGAGAGTATAACAGTCATTATAAATAAAGGGCCAAGGAAGTGACAGTTTATGGAAGGAACAATTTGCACATAGTTTTAGAATGTGGTCAGGAGGAGGACAATGTGCTTACACATATGAAACATTAGAAGGTAGACATTATGGAAGCACATATATTTCTTTATTTTTATTGTATTTGGGGAGAGGGGGTTAATATAGCACGTCCAATGTGGAAAAGTGCTTTCCATAGCACCTTGCAGGTGGGCGACATCTAGAGCTGTGCAGTAGCCACCCATGCCCCAGACGTCAAAGAGAACAAGAAGTTACACATGTTGGAAGTGAGGGTGAGACATTGAGGAGATATGATCCCCGTATGAAGCCGAGAGAAGGAGGAGGCGTGAACGTGAATCCATGTATGCAGGCGAGAAGGGAAGGAGCATTGGTCATGCATCCCTGTATGAGGGTGAGACAGGGAGGAGATATGATCCCCGTATGAAGCCGAGAGAAGGAGGAGGCGTGAACGTGCATCCATGTATGCGGGCGAGACAGGAAGGAGCGTTGGTCATGCATCCCTGCATGAGGGTGAGACAGGGAGGAGATATGATCGCGTATGAAGCCGAGAGAAGGAGGAGGCGTGAATGTGCATCCATGTATGCAGGCGAGAAGGGAAGGAGCATTGGTCATGCATCCCTGCATGAGGGTGAGACAGGGAGGAGATATGATCCCCGTATGAAGCCGAGAGAAGGAGGAGGCGTGAACGTGCATCCATGTATGCGGGCGAGACGGGAAGGAGCATTGGTCATGCATCCCTTCCTGAGGGTGAGACAGGGAGGAGATAAAATCCCCGTATGAAGCCGAGAGAACGAGAAGACATGAACGTGCATCATTGTATGCGGGCGAGAAGGGAAGGAGCATTGGTCATGCATCCCTGCATGAGGGTGAGACAGGGAGGAGATAAAATCCCTGTATGAAGCCAAGAGAACGAGGCGGCATGAACATGCATCCTTGTATGCAGGTGTGACATGGAGTCATCATGAACATGCATCCCTTTATAAGGACATAACATGGAGGACGCATGAACATGAATGCCTGAATTTTATGGTGGTGGCCTTCGGGTGATTTGGCACGTGCAATTGGTGAAGAGCACTTCTCCTGCGCAAAAAAATAAATGTACTATTAGCACCCCGGAGGGAGCCTCTGCACTTCTTATAGGGAGAAAACTCTGCAATGGAAGGGGACAGGGTCAATAACAGCTGTAAACTCTCACAAGACCATCACTGCTCTCACACTTTCCTGCTCTCAGGCTGGCGGGCCATTATCGGCCCTGGCTGCCGCACCATTGCCAGGTTTGTGTAACTATATTATTTCTAATTGGCTCCACTTTGATGACTTTCATTTGGATTCTGACTTGATTATTGAGATCTTAAATAAGTGACTGGGGATCAGGTGTCCACTTATTCTCATGGATAACATCACAGCCAACCTTTAATTCAAACATGAGTCATGACATCACAGATGGAGTACAGCTTATGATAGAGGTGTAACGTCACACTGTAGCAGCCCAAGTAGCTCGCTGTGATCGCATAGTGGTTAGTACTCTGCGTTGTGGCCGCAGCAACCTCGGTTCGAATCCGAGTTACGCATTGCGGTGAGGCAATGTCACGGCAGTTGGGCAGATATTTTAGAATTTCCATTAATACATTGTCAATCTCTGTGGAGGACTGAAACAATTCGATATGTCCTGTTACTGTTCTGAACCTTTTGTTTCTTTAATGCTCTTTGCACACTTTTTCATCGGGTGACTGTAATGTATTTCAACCAAATCTAATTAAGAGCGCATTATGTGGTGACATTTGCAGTACATGAAACATTATAACACTGCCATTTACGTCAATAACCACTAGCTTGATTAAGACATATGTATTGCAGCGACCGTATTTCCCAGTTACAAATGGGAATAAAAACAACATCCGCGAGGGATTGAACCAACGACATTTAACTGATGTTGCCAATGGAGCGCGTTACAGAGAGCGCAAGGTCCCGCCTTTACAGTCACACGCTGATGATAATACAGATGTTTAAATAAACAGGCATATCTGTGGACTTGTGGTCTTTCTACATTGGGACTCATAGTCTAGTCCAAGGCTATTGTAGGCACTGGCGTATCTTTTAGTGGAATGAGAAGCATTCTGTAGTCGCGTGAAAGGACCTTTCAAGTCAATCTGATCTGTATTGTCCTGTGAAAAAAAGCGTTCTTAGACACAGTGAGGAGTTTTTGGGGATAATGGGAAAATCATTTCCAACTAAATGACAGGAATTTCTTAGTCCAATCATGAGGTGTGCTAGTCTTTTTTATACTGTGGCGAAAAGAGAGAGAGTATAACAGTCATTATAAATAAAGGGCCAAGGAAGTGACAGTTTATGGAAGGAACAATTTGCACATAGTTTTAGAATGTGGTCAGGAGGAGGACAATGTGCTTACACATATGAAACATTAGAAGGTAGACATTATGGAAGCACATATATTTCTTTATTTTTATTGTATTTGGGGAGAGGGGGTTAATATAGCACGTCCAATGTGGAAACGTGCTTTCCATAGCACCTTGCAGGTGGGCGACATCTAGAGCTGTGCAGTAGCCACCCATGCCCTAGACGTCAAAGAGAACAAGAAGTTACACATGTTGGAAGTGAGGGTGACACATTGAGGAGATATGATCCCCGTAAGAAGCCGAGAGAAGGAGGAGGCGTGAACGTGCATCCATGTATGCAGGCGAGAAGGGAAGGAGCATTGGTCATGCATCCCTGCATGAGGGTGAGACAGGGAGGAGATAAAATCCCCGTATGAAGCCAAGAGAACGAGGAGACATGAACGTGCATCCATGTATGCGGGCGAGAAGGGAAGGAGCATTGGTCATGTATCCCTGCATGAGGGTGAGACAGGGAGGAGATAAAATCCCTGTATGAAGCCAAGAGAACGAGGCGGCATGAACATGCATCCTTGTATGCAGGTGTGACATGGAGTCATCATGAACATGCATCCCTTTATAAGGACATAACATGGAGGACGTATGAACATGAATGCCTGAATTTTATGGTGGTGGCCTTCGGGTGATTTGGCACGTATAATTGGTGAAGAGCACTTCTCCTGCGCAAAAAAATAAATGTACTATTAGCACCCCGGAGGGAGCCTCTGCACTTCTTATAGGGAGAAAACTCTGCAATGGAAGGGGACAGGGTCAATAACAGCTGTAAACTCTCACAAGACCATCAATGCTCTCACACTTTCCTGCTCTCAGGCTGGCGGGTCATTATCGGCCCTGGCTGCAGCACCATTGCCAGGTTTGTGTAACTGTATTATTTCTAATTGGCTCCACTTTGATGACTTTCATTTGGATTCTGACTTGATTATTGAGATCTTAAATAAGTGACTGGGGATCAGGTGTCCACTTATTCTCATGGATAACATCACAACCAACCTTTAATTCAAACATGAGTCATGACATCACAGATGGAGTACAGCTTATGATAGAGGTGGAGCGTCACATTGTAGCAGCCCAAGTAGCTCGCTGTGATCGTATAGTGGTTAGTACTCTGCTTTGTGGCCGCAGCAACCTCGGTTCGAATCTGAGTCACGGCATTGCGGTGAGGCAATGTCACGGCGGTTGGGCAGATATTTTAGAATTTCCATTAATACATTGTCAATCTCTGTGGAGGACTGAAACAATTCGATATGTCCTGTTACTGTTCTGAACCTTTTGTTTCTTTAATGCTCTTTGCACACTTTTTCATCGGGTGACTGTAATGTATTTCAACCAAATCTAATTAAGAGCGCATTATGTGGTGACATTTGCAGTACATGAAACATTATAACACTGCCATTTACGTCAATAACCACTAGCTTGATTAAGACATATGTATTGCAGCGACCGTATTTCCCAGTTACAAATGGGAATAAAAACAACATCCGCGAGGGATTGAACCAACGACATTTAACTGATGTTGCCAATGGAGCGCGTTACAGAGAGCGCAAGGTCCCGCCTTTACAGTCACACGCTGATGATAATACAGATGTTTAAATAAACAGGCATATCTGTGGACTTGTGGTCTTTCTACATTGGGACTCATAGTCTAGTCCTAGGCTATTGTAGGCACTGGCGTATCTTTTAGTGGAATGAGAAGCATTCTGTAGTCGCGTGAAAGGACCTTTCAAGTCAATCTGATCTGTATTGTCCTGTGAAAAAAAGCGTTCTTAGACACAGTGAGGAGTTTTTGGGGATAATGGGAAAATCATTTCCAACTAAATGACAGGAATTTCTTAGTCCAATCATGGGGTGTGCTAGTCTTTTTTATACTGTGGCGGAAAGAGAGAGAGTATAACAGTCATTATAAATAAAGGGCCAAGGAAGTGACAGTTTATGGAAGGAACAATTTGCACATAGTTTTAGAATGTGGTCAGGAGGAGGACAATGTGCTTACACATATGAAACATTAGAAGGTAGACATTATGGAAGCACATATATTTCTTTATTTTTATTGTATTTGGGGAGAGGGGGTTAATATAGCACGTCCAATGTGGAAACGTGCTTTCCATAGCACCTTGCAGGTGGGCGACATCTAGAGCTGTGCAGTAGCCACCCATGCCCCAGACGTCAAAGAGAACAAGAAGTTACACATGTTGGAAGTGAGGGTGACACATTGAGGAGATATGATCCCCGTAAGAAGCCGAGAGAAGGAGGAGGCGTGAACGTGCATCCATGTATGCAGGCGAGAAGGGAAGGAGCATTGGTCATGCATCCCTGCATGAGGGTGAGACAGAGAGGAGATATGATCCCCGTATGAAGCCGAGAGAAGGAGGAGGCGTGAACGTGCATCCATGTATGCGGGCGAGACAGGAAGGAGCATTGGTCATGCATCCCTGCATGAGGGTGAGACAGGGAGGAGATATGATCCCCGTATGAAGCCAAGAGAAGGAGGAGGCGTGAACGTGCATCCATGTATGCAGGCGAGAAGGGAAGGAGCATTGGTCATGCATCCCTGCATGAGGGTGAGACAGGGAGGAGATATGATCCCCGTATGAAGCCGAGAGAAGGAGGAGGCGTGAACGTGCCTCCATGTATGCGGGCGAGACAGGAAGGAGCATTGGTCATGCATCCCTGCATGAGGGTGAGACAGGGAGGAGATATGATCCCCGTATGAAGCCGAGAGAACGAGGAGACATGAACGTGCATCCATGTATGCGGGCGAGAAGGGAAGGAGCATTGGTCATGCATCCCTGCATGAGGGTAAGACAGGGAGGAGATAAAATCCCTGTATGAAGCCAAGAGAACGAGGCGGCATGAACATGCATCCTTGTATGCAGGTGTGACATGGAGTCATCATGAACATGCATCCCTTTATAAGGACATAACATGGAGGACGCATGAACATGAATGCCTGAATTTTATGGTGGTGGCCTTCGGGTGATTTGGCACGTGCAATTGGTGAAGAGCACTTCTCCTGCGCAAAAAAATAAATGTACTATTAGCACCCCGGAGGGAGCCTCTGCACTTCTTATAGGGAGAAAACTCTGCAATGGAAGGGGACAGGGTCAATAACAGCTGTAAACTCTCACAAGACCATCAATGCTCTCACACTTTCCTGCTCTCAGGCTGGCGGGCCATTATCGGCCCTGGCTGCCGCACCATTGCCAGGTTTGTGTAACTGTATTATTTCTAATTGGCTCCACTTTGATGACTTTCATTTGGATTCTGACTTGATTATTGAGATCTTAAATAAGTGACTGGGGATCAGGTGTCCACTTATTCTCATGGATAACATCACAACCAACCTTTAATTCAAACATGAGTCATGACATCACAGATGGAGTACAGCTTATGATAGAGGTGGAACGTCACATTGTAGCAGCCCAAGTAGCTCTCCCTGATCATATACTGGTTAGTACTCTGCGTTGTGGCCGCAGCAACCTCGGTTCGAATCCGAGTCACGGCATTGCGGTGAGGCAATGTCACGGCAGTTGGGCAGATATTTTAGAATTTCCATTAATACATTGGCAATCTCTGTGGAGGACTGAAACAATTCGATATGTCCTGTTACTGTTATGAACCTTTTGTTTCTTTAATGCTCTTTGCACACTTTTTCATCGGGTGACTGTAATGTATTTCAACCAAATCTAATTAAGAGCGCATTATGTGGTGACATTTGCAGTACATGAAACATTATAACACTGCCATTTACGTCAATAACCACTAGCTTGATTAAGACATATGTATTGCAGCAACAGTATTTCCCAGTTACAAATGGGAATAAAAACAACATCCGCGAGGGATTGAACCAACGACATTTAACTGATGTTGCCAATGGAGCGCGTTACAGAGAGCGTGAGGTCCCGCCTTTACAGTCACACGCTGATGATAATACAGATGTTTGAATAAACAGGCATATCTGTGGACTTGTGGTCTTTCTACATTGGGACTCAAAGTCTAGTCCTAGGCTATTGTAGGCACTGGCGTATCTTTTAGTGGAATGAGAGGCATTCTGTAGTCGCGTGAAAGGACCTTTCAAGTCAATCTGATCTGTATTGTCCTGTGAAAAAAAGCGTTCTTAGACACAGTGAGGAGTTTTTGGGGATAATGGGAAAATCATTTCCAACTAAATGACAGGAATTTCTTAGTCCAATCATGAGGTGTGCTAGGCTTTTTTATACTGTGGCGGAAAGAGAGAGAGTATAACAGTCATTATAAATAAAGGGCCAAGGAAGTGACAGTTTATGGAAGGAACAATTTGCACATAGTTTTAGAATGTGGTCAGGAGGAGGACAATGTGCTTACACATATGAAACATTAGAAGGTAGACATTATGGAAGCACATATATTTCTTTATTTTTATTGTATTTGGGGAGAGGGGGTTAATATAGCACGTCCAATGTGGAAACGTGCTTTCCATAGCACCTTGCAGGTGGGCGACATCTAGAGCTGTGCAGTAGCCACCCATGCCCCAGACGTCAAAGAGAACAAGAAGTTACACATGTTGGAAGTGAGGGTGACACATTGAGGAGATATGATCCCCGTAAGAAGCCGAGAGAAGGAGGAGGCGTGAACGTGCATCCATGTATGCAGGCGAGAAGGGAAGGAGCATTGGTCATGCATCCCTGCATGAGGGTGAGACAGGGAGGAGATAAAATCCCCGTATGAAGCCAAGAGAACGAGGAGACATGAACGTGCATCCATGTATGCGGGCGAGAAGGGAAGGAGCATTGGTCATGTATCCCTGCATGAGGGTGAGACAGGGAGGAGATAAAATCCCTGTATGAAGCCAAGAGAACGAGGCGGCATGAACATGCATCCTTGTATGCAGGTGTGACATGGAGTCATCATGAACATGCATCCCTTTATAAGGACATAACATGGAGGACGTATGAACATGAATGCCTGAATTTTATGGTGGTGGCCTTCGGGTGATTTGGCACGTATAATTGGTGAAGAGCACTTCTCCTGCGCAAAAAAATAAATGTACTATTAGCACCCCGGAGGGAGCCTCTGCACTTCTTATAGGGAGAAAACTCTGCAATGGAAGGGGACAGGGTCAATAACAGCTGTAAACTCTCACAAGACCATCAATGCTCTCACACTTTCCTGCTCTCAGGCTGGCGGGTCATTATCGGCCCTGGCTGCAGCACCATTGCCAGGTTTGTGTAACTGTATTATTTCTAATTGGCTCCACTTTGATGACTTTCATTTGGATTCTGACTTGATTATTGAGATCTTAAATAAGTGACTGGGGATCAGGTGTCCACTTATTCTCATGGATAACATCACAACCAACCTTTAATTCAAACATGAGTCATGACATCACAGATGGAGTACAGCTTATGATAGAGGTGGAGCGTCACATTGTAGCAGCCCAAGTAGCTCGCTGTGATCGTATAGTGGTTAGTACTCTGCGTTGTGGCCGCAGCAACCTCGGTTCGAATCCGAGTCACGGCATTGCGGTGAGGCAATGTCACGGCGGTTGGGCAGATATTTTAGAATTTCCATTAATACATTGTCAATCTCTGTGGAGGACTGAAACAATTCGATATGTCCTGTTACTGTTCTGAACCTTTTGTTTCTTTAATGCTCTTTGCACACTTTTTCATCGGGTGACTGTAATGTATTTCAACCAAATCTAATTAAGAGCGCATTATGTGGTGACATTTGCAGTACATGAAACATTATAACACTGCCATTTACGTCAATAACCACTAGCTTGATTAAGACATATGTATTGCAGCGACCGTATTTCCCAGTTACAAATGGGAATAAAAACAACATCCGCGAGGGATTGAACCAACGACATTTAACTGATGTTGCCAATGGAGCGCGTTACAGAGAGCGCAAGGTCCCGCCTTTACAGTCACACGCTGATGATAATACAGATGTTTAAATAAACAGGCATATCTGTGGACTTGTGGTCTTTCTACATTGGGACTCATAGTCTAGTCCTAGGCTATTGTAGGCACTGGCGTATCTTTTAGTGGAATGAGAAGCATTCTGTAGTCGCGTGAAAGGACCTTTCAAGTCAATCTGATCTGTATTGTCCTGTGAAAAAAAGCGTTCTTAGACACAGTGAGGAGTTTTTGGGGATAATGGGAAAATCATTTCCAACTAAATGACAGGAATTTCTTAGTCCAATCATGAGGTGTGCTAGTCTTTTTTATACTGTGGCGGAAAGAGAGAGAGTATAACAGTCATTATAAATAAAGGGCCAAGGAAGTGACAGTTTATGGAAGGAACAATTTGCACATAGTTTTAGAATGTGGTCAGGAGGAGGACAATGTGCTTACACATATGAAACATTAGAAGGTAGACATTATGGAAGCACATATATTTCTTTATTTTTATTGTATTTGGGGAGAGGGGGTTAATATAGCACGTCCAATGTGGAAACGTGCTTTCCATAGCACCTTGCAGGTGGGCGACATCTAGAGCTGTGCAGTAGCCACCCATGCCCCAGACGTCAAAGAGAACAAGAAGTTACACATGTTGGAAGTGAGGGTGACACATTGAGGAGATATGATCCCCGTAAGAAGCCGAGAGAAGGAGGAGGCGTGAACGTGCATCCATGTATGCAGGCGAGAAGGGAAGGAGCATTGGTCATGCATCCCTGCATGAGGGTGAGACAGGGAGGAGATATGATCCCCGTATGAAGCCGAGAGAAGGAGGAGGCGTGAACGTGCATCCATGTATGCGGGCGAGACAGGAAGGAGCATTGGTCATGCATCCCTGCATGAGGGTGAGACAGGGAGGAGATATGATCCCCGTATGAAGCCAAGAGAAGGAGGAGGCGTGAACGTGCATCCATGTATGCAGGCGAGAAGGGAAGGAGCATTGGTCATGCATCCCTGCATGAGGGTGAGACAGGGAGGAGATATGATCCCCGTATGAAGCCGAGAGAAGGAGGAGGCGTGAACGTGCCTCCATGTATGCGGGCGAGACAGGAAGGAGCATTGGTCATGCATCCCTGCATGAGGGTGAGACAGGGAGGAGATATGATCCCCGTATGAAGCCGAGAGAACGAGGAGACATGAACGTGCATCCATGTATGCGGGCGAGAAGGGAAGGAGCATTGGTCATGCATCCCTGCATGAGGGTAAGACAGGGAGGAGATAAAATCCCTGTATGAAGCCAAGAGAACGAGGCGGCATGAACATGCATCCTTGTATGCAGGTGTGACATGGAGTCATCATGAACATGCATCCCTTTATAAGGACATAACATGGAGGACGCATGAACATGAATGCCTGAATTTTATGGTGGTGGCCTTCGGGTGATTTGGCACGTGCAATTGGTGAAGAGCACTTCTCCTGCGCAAAAAAATAAATGTACTATTAGCACCCCGGAGGGAGCCTCTGCACTTCTTATAGGGAGAAAACTCTGCAATGGAAGGGGACAGGGTCAATAACAGCTGTAAACTCTCACAAGACCATCAATGCTCTCACACTTTCCTGCTCTCAGGCTGGCGGGCCATTATCGGCCCTGGCTGCCGCACCATTGCCAGGTTTGTGTAACTGTATTATTTCTAATTGGCTCCACTTTGATGACTTTCATTTGGATTCTGACTTGATTATTGAGATCTTAAATAAGTGACTGGGGATCAGGTGTCCACTTATTCTCATGGATAACATCACAACCAACCTTTAATTCAAACATGAGTCATGACATCACAGATGGAGTACAGCTTATGATAGAGGTGGAACGTCACATTGTAGCAGCCCAAGTAGCTCTCCCTGATCATATAGTGGTTAGTACTCTGCGTTGTGGCCGCAGCAACCTCGGTTCGAATCCGAGTCACGGCATTGCGGTGAGGCAATGTCACGGCAGTTGGGCAGATATTTTAGAATTTCCATTAATACATTGGCAATCTCTGTGGAGGACTGAAACAATTCGATATGTCCTGTTACTGTTATGAACCTTTGGTTTCTTTAATGCTCTTTGCACACTTTTTCATCGGGTGACTGTAATGTATTTCAACCAAATCTAATTAAGAGCGCATTATGTGGTGACATTTGCAGTACATGAAACATTATAACACTGCCATTTACGTCAATAACCACTAGCTTGATTAAGACATATGTATTGCAGCAACAGTATTTCCCAGTTACAAATGGGAATAAAAACAACATCCGCGAGGGATTGAACCAACGACATTTAACTGATGTTGCCAATGGAGCGCGTTACAGAGAGCGTGAGGTCCCGCCTTTACAGTCACACGCTGATGATAATACAGATGTTTGAATAAACAGGCATATCTGTGGACTTGTGGTCTTTCTACATTGGGACTCAAAGTCTAGTCCTAGGCTATTGTAGGCACTGGCGTATCTTTTAGTGGAATGAGAGGCATTCTGTAGTCGCGTGAAAGGACCTTTCAAGTCAATCTGATCTGTATTGTCCTGTGAAAAAAAGCGTTCTTAGACACAGTGAGGAGTTTTTGGGGATAATGGGAAAATCATTTCCAACTAAATGACAGGAATTTCTTAGTCCAATCATGAGGTGTGCTAGGCTTTTTTATACTGTGGCGGAAAGAGAGAGAGTATAACAGTCATTATAAATAAAGGGCCAAGGAAGTGACAGTTTATGGAAGGAACAATTTGCACATAGTTTTAGAATGTGGTCAGGAGGAGGACAATGTGCTTACACATATGAAACATTAGAAGGTAGACATTATGGAAGCACATATATTTCTTTATTTTTATTGTATTTGGGGAGAGGGGGTTAATATAGCACGTCCAATGTGGAAAAGTGCTTTCCATAGCACCTTGCAGGTGGGCGACATCTAGAGCTGTGCAGTAGCCACCCATGCCCCAGACGTCAAAGAGAACAAGAAGTTACACATGTTGGAAGTGAGGGTGAGACATTGAGGAGATATGATCCCCGTATGAAGCCGAGAGAAGGAGGAGGCGTGAACGTGCATCCATGTATGAGGCGAGAAGGGAAGGAGCATTGGTCATGCATCCCTGCATGAGGGTGAGACAGGGAGGAGATATGATCCCCGTATGAAGCCGAGAGAAGGAGGAGGCGTGAACGTGCATCCATGTATGCGGGCGAGACAGGAAGGAGCATTGGTCATGCATCCCTGCATGAGGGTGAGACAGGGAGGAGATATGATCCCCGTATGAAGCCGAGAGAAGGAGGAGGCGTGAACGTGCATCCATGTATGCAGGTGAGAAGGGAAGGAGCATTGGTCATGCATCCCTGCATGAGGGTGAGACAGGGAGGAGATATGATCCCCGTATGAAGCCGAGAGAAGGAGGAGGCGTGAACGTGCATCCATATATGCAGGCGTGACAGGAAGGAGCATTGGTCATGCATCCCTGCATGAGGGTGAGACAGGGAGGAGATATGATCCCCGTATGAAGCCGAGAGAAGGAGGAGGCGTGAACGTGCATCCATGTATGCGGGCGAGACGGGAAGGAGCATTGGTCATGCATCCCTGCATGAGGGTAAGACAGGGAGGAGATAAAATCCCTGTATGAAGCCAAGAGAACGAGGCGGCATGAACATGCATCCTTGTATGCAGGTGTGACATGGAGTCATCATGAACATGCATCCCTTTATAAGGACATAACATGGAGGACGCATGAACATGAATGCCTGAATTTTATGGTGGTGGCCTTCGGGTGATTTGGCACGTGCAATTGGTGAAGAGCACTTCTCCTGCGCAAAAAAATAAATGTACTATTAGCACCCCGGAGGGAGCCTCTGCACTTCTTATAGGGAGAAAACTCTGCAATGGAAGGGGACA
This sequence comes from Ambystoma mexicanum, assembly GCF_040938575.1. NCBI lineage: Eukaryota > Metazoa > Chordata > Amphibia > Caudata > Ambystomatidae > Ambystoma > Ambystoma mexicanum. The sequence goes on from NW_027182322.1 coordinate 4,328,160, forward strand.
GGGTCAATAACAGCTGTAAACTCTCACAAGACCATCAATGCTCTCACACTTTCCTGCTCTCAGGCTGGCGGGTCATTATCGGCCCTGGCTGCCGCACCATTGCCAGGTTTGTGTAACTGTATTATTTCTAATTGGCTCCACTTTGATGACTTTCATTTGGATTCTGACTTGATTATTGAGATCTTAAATAAGTGACTGGGGATCAGGTGTCCACTTATTCTCATGGATAACATCACAACCAACCTTTGATTCAAACGTGAGTCATGACATCACAGATGGAGTACAGCTTATGATAGAGGTGGAGCGTCACATTGTAGCAGCCCAAGTAGCTCGCTATGATCGTATAGTGGTTAGTACTCTGCGTTGTGGCCGCAGCAACAATCCGAGTCACGGCATTGCGGTGAGGCAATGTCACTGCAGTTGGGCAGATATTTTAGAATTTCCATTAATACATTGGCAATCTCTGTGGAGGACTGAAACAATTCGATATGTCCTGTTACTGTTCTGAACCTTTTGTTTCTTTAATGCTCTTTGCACACTTTTTCATCGGGTGACTGTAATGTATTTCAACCAAATCTAATTAAGAGCGCATTATGTGGTGACATTTGCAGTACATGAAACATTATAACACTGCCATTTACGTCAATAACCACTAGCTTGATTAAGACATATGTATTGCAGCGACAGTATTTCCCAGTTACAAATGGGAATAAAAACAACATCCGCGAGGGATTGAACCAACGACATTTAACTGATGTTGCCAATGGAGCGCGTTACAGAGAGCGCGAGGTCCCGCCTTTACAGTCACACGCTGATGATAATACAGATGTTTAAATAAACAGGCATATCTGTGGACTTGTGGTCTTTCTACATTGGGACTCATAGTCTAGTCCTAGGCTATTGTAGGCACTGGCGTATCTTTTAGTGGAATGAGAGGCATTCTGTAGTCGCGTGAAAGGACCTTTCAAGTCAATCTGATCTGTATTGTCCTGTGAAAAAAAGCGTTCTTAGACACAGTGAGGAGTTTTTGGGGATAATGGGAAAATCATTTCCAACTAAATGACAGGAATTTCTTAGTTCAATCATGAGGTGTGCTAGGCTTTTTTATACTGTGGCGGAAAGAGAGAGAGTATAACAGTCATTATAAATAAAGGGCCAAGGAAGTGACAGTTTATGGAAGGAACAATTTGCACATAGTTTTAGAATGTGGTCAGGAGGAGGACAATGTGCTTACACATATGAAACATTAGAAGGTAGACATTATGGAAGCACATATATTTCTTTATTTTTATTGTATTTGGGGAGAGGGGGTTAATATAGCACGTCCAATGTGGAAACGTGCTTTCCATAGCACCTTGCAGGTGGGCGACATCTAGAGCTGTGCAGTAGCCACCCATGCCCCAGACGTCAAAGAGAACAAGAAGTTACACATGTTGGAAGTGAGGGTGACACATTGAGGAGATATGATCCCCGTAAGAAGCCGAGAGAAGGAGGAGGCGTGAACGTGCATCCATGTATGCAGGCGAGAAGGGAAGGAGCATTGGTCATGCATCCCTGCATGAGGGTGAGACAGGGAGGAGATATGATCCCCGTATGAAGCCGAGAGAAGGAGGAGGCGTGAACGTGCATCCATGTATGCGGGCGAGACAGGAAGGAGCATTGGTCATGCATCCCTGCATGAGGGTGAGACAGGGAGGAGATATGATCCCCGTATGAAGCCAAGAGAAGGAGGAGGCGTGAACGTGCATCCATGTATGCAGGCGAGAAGGGAAGGAGCATTGGTCATGCATCCCTGCATGAGGGTGAGACAGGGAGGAGATATGATCCCCGTATGAAGCCGAGAGAAGGAGGAGGCGTGAACGTGCATCGATGTATGCGGGCGAGACAGGAAGGAGCATTGGTCATGCATCCCTGCATGAGGGTGAGACAGGGAGGAGATATGATCCCCGTATGAAGCCGAGAGAAGGAGGAGGCGTGAACGTGCATCCATGTATGCGGGCGAGACGGGAAGGAGCATTGGTCATGCATCCCTTCCTGAGGGTGAGACAGGGAGGAGATAAAATCCCAGTATGAAGCCAAGAGAACGAGGCGGCATGAACATGCATTCTTGTATGCAGGTGTGACATGGAGTCATCATGAACATGCATCCCTTCATAAGGACATAACATGGATGATGCATGAACATGAATGCCTGAATTTTATGGTGGTGGCCTTCGGGTGATTTGGCACGTGCAATTGGTGAAGAGCACTTCTCCTGCGCAACAAAATAAATTTACTATTAGCACCCCGGAGGGAGCCTCTGCACTTCTTATAGGGAGAAAACTCTGCAATGGAAGGGGACAGGGTCAATAACAGCTGTAAACTTTCACAAGACCATCACTGCTCTCACACTTTCCTGCTCTCAGGCTGGCGGGCCATTATCGGCCCTGGCTGCCGCACCATTGCCAGGTTTGTGTAACTATATTATTTCTAATTGGCTCCACTTTGATGACTTTCATTTGGATTCTGACTTGATTATTGAGATCTTAAATAAGTGACTGGGGATCAGGTGTCCACTTATTCTCATGGATAACATCACAACCAACCTTTAATTCAAACATGAGTCATGACATCACAGATGGAGTACAGCTTATGATAGAGGTGGAACGTCACATTGTAACAGCCCAAGTAGATCGCAGTCGTTAGTTCTCTGCGTTGTGGCCGCAGCAACCTCGGTACGAATCCGAGTCACGGCATTGCGGTGAGGCAATGTCACGGCAGTTGGGCAGATATTTTAGAATTTCCATTAATACATTGGCAATCTCTGTGGAGGACTGAAACAATTCAATATGTCCTGTTACTGTTATGAACCTTTTGTTTCTTTAATGCTCTTTGCACACTTTTTCATCGGGTGACTGTAATGTATTTCAACCAAATCTAATTAAGAGCACATTATGTGGTGACATTTGCAGTACATGAAACATTATAACACTGCCATTTACGTCAATAACCACTAGCTTGATTAAGACATATGTATTGCAGCGACAGTATTTCCCAGTTACAAATGGGAATAAAAACAACATCCGCGAGGGATTGAACCAACGACATTTAACTGATGTTGCCAATGGAGCGCGTTACAGAGAGCGCGAGTTCCCGCCTTTACAGTCACACGCTGATGATAATACAGATGTTTAAATAAACAGGCATATCTGTGGACTTGTGGTCTTTCTACATTGGGACTCATAGTCTAGTCCTAGGCTATTGTAGGCACTGGCGTATCTTTTAGTGGAATGAGAGGCATTCTGTAGTCGCGTGAAAGGGCCTTTCAAGTCAATCTGATCTGTATTGTCCTGTGAAAAAAAGCGTTCTTAGACACAGTGAGGAGTTTTTGGGGATAATGGGAAAATCATTTCCAACTAAATGACAGGAATTTCTTAGTCCAATCATGAGGTGTGCTAGGCTTTTTTATACTGTGGCGGAAATAGAGAGAGTATAACAGTCATTATAAATAAAGGGCCAAGGAAGTGACAGTTTATGGAAGGAACAATTTGCACATAGTTTTAGAATGTGGTCAGGAGGAGGACAATGTGCTTACACATATGAAACATTAGAAGGTAGACATTATGGAAGCACATATATTTCTTTATTTTTATTGTATTTGGGGAGAGGGGGTTAATATAGCACGTCCAATGTGGAAAAGTGCTTTCCATAGCACCTTGCAGGTGGGCGACATCTAGAGCTGTGCAGTAGCCACCCATGCCCCAGACGTCAAAGAGAACAAGAAGTTACACATGTTGGAAGTGAGGGTGAGACATTGAGGAGATATGATCCCCGTATGAAGCCGAGAGAAGGAGGAGGCATGAACGTGCATCCATGTATGCAGGCGAGAAGGGAAGGAGCATTGGTCATGCATCCCTGCATGAGGGTGAGACAGGGAGGAGATTTGATCCCCGTATGAAGCCGAGAGAAGGAGGAGGCGTGAACGTGCATCCATGTATGCGGGCGAGACAGGAAGGAGCATTGGTCATGCATCCCTGCATGAGGGTGAGACAGGGAGGAGATATGATCCCCGTATGAAGCCGAGAGAAGGAGGAGGCGTGAACGTGCATCCATGTATGCAGGCGAGAAGGGAAGAAGCATTGGTCATGCATCCCTGCATGAGGGTGAGACAGGGAGGAGATATGATCCCCGTATGAAGCCGAGAGAAGGAGGAGGCGTGAACGTGCATCCATGTATGCGGGCGAGACAGGAAGGAGCGTTGGTCATGCATCCCTGCATGAGGGTGAGACAGGGAGGAGATATGATCCCCGTATGAAGCCGAGAGAAGGAGGAGGCGTGAACGTGCATCCATGTATGCAGGCTAGAAGGGAAGGAGCATTGGTCATGCATCCCTGCATGAGGGTGAGACAGGGAGCAGATATGATCCCCGTATGAAGCCGAGAGAAGGAGGAGGCGTGAACGTGCATCCATGTATGCGGGCGAGACAGGAAGGAGCATTGGTCATGCATCCCTGCATGAGGGTGAGACAGGGAGGAGATATGATCCCCGTATGAAGCCGAGAGAAGGAGGAGGCGTGAACGTGCATCCATGTATGCGGGCGAGACGGGAAGGAGCATTGGTCATGCATCCCTTCCTGAGGGTGAGACAGGGAGGAGATAAAATCCCCGTATGAAGCCGAGAGAACGACAAGACATGAACGTGCATCCATGTATGCGGGCGAGAAGGGAAGGAGCATTGGTCATGCATCCCTGCATGAGGGTGAGACAGGGAGGAGATAAAATCCCTGTATGAAGCCAAGAGAACGAGGCGGCATGAACGTGCATCCATGTATGCGGGCGAGAAGGGAAGGAGCATTGGTCATGCATCCCTGCATGAGGGTGAGACAGGGAGGAGATAAAATCCCTGTATGAAGCCAAGAGAACGAGGCGGCATGAACATGCATCCTTGTATGCAGGTGTGACATGGAGTCATCATGAACATGCATCCCTTTATAAGGTCATAACATGGAGGACGCATGAACATGAATGCCTGAATTTTATGGTGGTGGCCTTCGGGTGATTTGGCACGTGCAATTGGTGAAGAGCACTTCTCCTGCGCAAAAAAATAAATTTACTATTAGCACCCCGGAGGGAGCCTCTGCACTTCTTATAGGGAGAAAACTCTGCAATGGAAGGAGACAGGGTCAATAACAGCTGTAAACTCTCACAAGACCATCACTGCTCTCACACTTTCCTGCTCTCAGGCTGGCGGGCCATTATCGGCCCTGGCTGCCGCACCATTGCCAGGTTTGTGTAACTATGTTATTTCTAATTGGCTCCACTTTGATGACTCTCATTTGGATTCTGACTTGATTATTGAGATCTTAAATAAGTGACTGGGGATCAGGTGTCCACTTATTCTCATGGATAACATCACAACCAACCTTTAATTCAAACATGAGTCATGACATCACAGATGGAGTACAGCTTATGATAGAGGTGGAACGTCACATTGTAGCAGCCCAAGTAGCTCGCCGTGATCTTATAGTGGTTAGTTCTCTGTGTTGTGGCCGCAGCAACCTCGGTTCGAATCCGAGTCACGGCAGTTGGGCAGATATTTTACAATTTCCATTAATACATTGGCAATCTCTGTGGAGGACTGAAACAATTCGATATGTCCTGTTACTGTTATGAACCTTTTGTTTCTTTAATGCTCTTTGCACACTTTTTCATCGGGTGACTGTAATGTATTTCAACCAAATCTAATTAAGTGCGCATTATGTGCTGACATTTGCAGCACATGAAACATTATAACACTGCCATTTACGTCAATAACCACTAGCTTGATTAAGACATATGTATTGCAGCGACAGTATTTCCCAGTTACAAATGGGAATAAAAACAACATCCGCGAGGGATTGAACCAACGACATTTAACTGATGTTGCCAATGGAGCGCGTTACAGAGAGCGCAAAGTCCCGCCTTTACAGTCACACGCTGATGATAATACAGATGTTTAAATAAACAGGCATATCTGTGGACTTGTGGTCTTTCTACATTGGGACGCATAGTCTAGTCCTAGTCTATTGTAGGCACTGGCGTATCTTCTAGTGGAATGAGAGGCATTCTGTAGTCGCGTGAAAGGACCTTTCAAGTCAATCTGATCTGTATTGTCCTGTGAAAAAAAATGTTCTTAGACACAGTGAGGAGTTTTTGGGGATAATGGGAAAATCATTTCCAACTAAATGACAGGAATTTCTTAGTCCAATCATGAGGTGTGCTAGGCATTTTTATACTGTGGCGGAAAGAGAGAGAGTATAACAGTCATTATAAATAAAGGGCCAAGGAAGTGACAGTTTATGGAAGGAACAATTTGCACATAGTTTTAGAATTTGGTCAGGAGGAGGACAATGTGCTTACACATATGAAACATTAGAAGGTAGACATTATGGAAGCACATATATTTCTTTATTTTTATTGTATTTGGGGAGAGGGGGTTAATATAGCACGTCCAATGTGGAAAAGTGCTTTCCATAGCACCTTGCAGGTGGGCGACATCTAGAGCTGTGCAGTAGCCACCCATGCCCCAGACGTCAAAGAGAACAAGAAGTTACACATGTTGGAAGTGAGGGTGAGACATTGAGGAGATATGATCCCCGTATGAAGCCGAGAAAAGGAGGAGGCGTGAACGTGCATCCATGTATGCAGGCGAGAAGGGAAGGAGCATTGGTCATGCATCCCTGCATGAGGGTGAGACAGGGAGGAGATATGATCCCCGTATGAAGCCGAGAGAAGGAGGAGGCGTGAACGTGCATCCATGTATGCAGGCGAGAAGGGAAGGAGCATTGGTCATGCATCCCCTCATGAGGGTGAGACAGGGAGGAGATATGATCCCCGTATGAAGCCGAGAGAAGGAGGAGGCGTGAACGTGCATCCATGTATGCGGGCGAGACGGGAAGGAGCATTGGTCATGCATCCCTTCCCGAGGGTGAGACAGGGAGGAGATAAAATCCCCGTATGAAGCCGAGAGAACGAGGAGACATGAACGTGCATCCATGTATGCGGGCGAGAAGGGAAGGAGCATTGGTCATGCATCCCTGCATGAGGGTGAGACAGGGAGAAGATAAAATCCCTGTATGAAGCCAAGAGAACGAGGCGGCATGAACATGCATCCTTGTATGCAGGTGTGACATGGAGTCATCATGAACATGCATCCCTTTATAAGGACATAACATGGAGGACGCATGAACATGAATGCCTGAATTTTATGGTGGTGGCCTTCGGGTGATTTGGCACGTGCAATTGGTGAAGAGCACTTCTCCTGCGCAAAAAAATAAATTTACTATTAGCACCCCGGAGGGAGCCTCTGCACTTCTTATAGGGAGAAAACTCTGCAATGGAAGGGGACAGGGTCAATAACAGCTGTAAACTCTCACAAGACCATCACTGCTCTCACACTTTCCTGCTCTCAGGCTGGCGGGCCATTATCGGCCCTGGCTGCCGCACCATTGCCAGGTTTGTGTAACTATATTATTTCTAATTGGCTCCACTTTGATGACTTTCATTTGGATTCTGACTTGATTATTGAGATCTTAAATAAGTGACTGGGGATCAGGTGTCCACTTATTCTCATGGATAACATCACAACCAACCTTTAATTCAAACATGAGTCATGACATCACAGATGGAGTACAGCTTATGATAGAGGTGGAACGTCACATTGTAGCAGCCCAAGTAGCTCGCCGTGATCGTATAGTGGTTAGTACTCTGCGTTGTGGCCGCAGCAAACTCGGTTCGAATCCGAGTCACGGCATTGCGGTGAGGCAATGTCACGGCAGTTGGGCAGATATTTTAGAATTTCCATTAATACATTGGCAATCTCTGTGGAGGACTGAAACAATTCGATATGTCCTGTTACTGTTATGAACCTTTTGTTTCTTTAATGCTCTTTGCACACTTTTTCATCGGGTGACTGTAATGTATTTCAACCAAATCTAATTAAGAGCGCATTATGTGGTGACATTTGCAGTACATGAAACATTATAACACTGCCATTTACGTCAATAACCACTAGCTTGATTAAGACATATGTATTGCAGCGACAGTATTTCCCAGTTACAAATGGGAATAAAAACAACATCCGCGAGGGATTGAACCAACGACATTTAACTGATGTTGCCAATGGAGCGCGTTACAGAGAGCGCGAGGTCCCGCCTTTACAGTCACACGCTGATGATAATACAGATGTTTAAATAAACAGGCATATCTGTGGACTTGTGGTCTTTCTACATTGGGACTCATAGTCTAGTCCTAGGCTATTGTAGGCACTGGCGTATCTTTTAGTGGAATGAGAGGCATTCTGTAGTCGCGTGAAAGGACCTTTCAAGTCAATCTGATCTGTATTGTCCTGTGAAAAAAAGCGTTCTTAGACACAGTGAGGAGTTTTTGGGGATAATGGGAAAATCATTTCCAACTAAATGACAGCAATTTCTTAGTCCAATCATGAGGTGTGCTAGGCTTTTTTATACTGTGGCAGAAAGAGAGAGAGTATAACAGTCATTATAAATAAAGGGCGAAGGAAGTGACAGTTTATGGAAGGAACAATTTGCACATAGTTTTAGAATGTGGTCAGGAGGAGGACAATGTGCTTACACATATGAAACATTAGAAGGTAGACATTATGGAAGCACATATATTTCTTTATTTTTATTGTATTTGGGGAGAGGGGGTTAATATAGCACGTCCAATGTGGAAAAGTGCTTTCCATAGCACCTTGCAGGTGGGCGACATCTAGATCTGTGCAGTAGCCACCCATGCCCCAGACGTCAAAGAGAACAAGAAGTTACACATGTTGGAAGTGAGGGTGAGACATTGAGGAGATATGATCCCCGTATGAAGTCGAGAGAAGGAGGAGGCGTGAACGTGCATCCATGTATGCAGGCGAGAAGGGAAGGAGCATTGGTCATGCATCCCTGCATGAGGGTGAGACAGGGAGGAGATATGATCCCGTATGAAGCCGAGAGAAGGAGGAGGCGTGAACGTGCATCCATGTATGCGGGCGAGACAGGAAGGAGCGTTGGTCATGCATCCCTGCATGAGGGTGAGACAGGGAGGAGATATGATCCCCGTATGAAGCCGAGAGAAGGAAGAGGCGTGAACGTTGCTCCATGTATGCAGGCGAGAAGGGAAGGAGCATTGGTCATGCATCCCTGCATGAGGGTGAGACAGGGAGGAGATATGATCCCCGTATGAAGCCGAGAGAAGGAGGAGGCGTGAACGTGCATCCATGCATGCGGGCGAGACAGGAAGGAGCATTGGTCATGCATCCCTGCATGAGGGTGAGACAGGGAGGAGATATGATCCCCGTATGAAGCCGAGAGAAGGAGGAGGCGTGAACGTGCATCCATGTATGCGGGCGAGACGGGAAGGAGCATTGGTCATGCATCCCTTCCTGAGGGTGAGACAGGGAGGAGATAAAATCCCCGTATGAAGCCGAGAGAACGACAAGACATGAACGTGCATCCATGTATGCGGGCGAGAAGGGAAGGAGCATTGGTCATGCATCCCTGCATGAGGGTGAGACAGGGAGGAGATAAAATCCCTTTATGAAGCCAAGAGAACGAGGCGGCATGAACATGCATCCTTGTATGCAGGTGTGACATGGAGTCATCATGAACATGCATCCCTTTATAAGGACATAACATGGAGGACGCATGAACATGAATGCCTGAATTTTATGGTGGTGGCCTTCGGGTGATTTGGCACGTGCAATTGGTCAAGAGCACTTCTCCTGCGCAAAAAAATAAATGTACTATTAGCACCCCGGAGGGAGCCTCTGCACTTCTTATAGGGAGAAAACTCTGCAATGGAAGGGGACAGGTTCAATAACAGCTGTAAACTCTCACAAGACCATCACTGCTCTCACACTTTCCTGCTCTCAGGCTGGCGGGCCATTATCAGCCCTGGCTGCCGCACCATTGCCAGGTTTGTGTAACTATATTATTTCTAATTGGCTCCACTTTGATGACTTTCATTTGGATTCTGACTTGATTATTGAGATCTTAAATAAGTGACTGGGGATCAGGTGTCCACTTATTCTCATGGATAACATCACAACCAACCTTTAATTCAAACATGAGTCATGACATCACAGATGGAGTACAGCTTATGATAGAGGTGGAACGTCGCATTGTAGCTGCCCAAGTAGCTCGCCGTGATCGTATAGTGGTTAGTACTCTGTGTTGTGGCCACAGCAACCTCGGTTCGAATCCGAGTCACGGCATTGCGGAGTCACGGCATTGCGGTGAGGCAATGTCACGGCAGTTGGGCAGATATTTTAGAATTTCCATTAATACATTGGCAATCTCTGTGGAGGACTGAAACAATTCGATATGTCCTGTTACTGTTCTGAACCTTTTGTTTCTTTAATGCTCTTTGCACACTTTTTCATCGGGTGACTGTAATGTATTTCAACCAAATCTAATTAAGAGCGCATTATGTGGTGACATTTGCAGTACATGAAACATTATAACACTGCCATTTACGTCAATAACCACTAGCTTGATTAAGACATATGTATTGCAGCGACAGTATTTCCCAGTTACAAATGGGAATAAAAACAACATCCGCGAGGGATTGAACCAACGACATTTAACTGATGTTGCCAATGGAGCACGTTACAGAGAGCGCAAAGTCCCGCCTTTACAGTCACACGCTGATGATAATACAGATGCTTAAATAAACAGGCATATCTGTGGACTTGTGGTCTTTCTACATTGGGACTCATAGTCTAGTCCTAGGCTATTGTAGGCACTGGCGTATCTTCTAGTGGAATGAGAGGCATTCTGTAGTCGCGTGAAAGGACCTTTCAAGTCAATCTGATCTGTATTGTCCTGTGAAAAAAAATGTTCTTAGACACAGTGAGGAGTTTTTGGGGATAATGGGAAAATCATTTCCAACTAAATGACAGGAATTTCTTAGTCCAATCATGAGGTGTGCTAGGCATTTTTATACTGTGGCGGAAAGAGAGAGAGTATAACAGTCATTATAAATAAAGGGCCAAGGAAGTGACAGTTTATGGAAGGAACAATTTGCACATAGTTTTAGAATTTGGTCAGGAGGAGGACAATGTGCTTACACATATGAAACATTAGAAGGTAGACATTATGGAAGCACATATATTTCTTTATTTTTATTGTATTTGGGGAGAGGGGGTTAATATAGCACGTCCAATGTGGAAAAGTGCTTTCCATAGCACCTTGCAGGTGGGCGACATCTAGAGCTGTGCAGTAGCCACCCATGCCCCAGACGTCAAAGAGAACAAGAAGTTACACATGTTGGAAGTGAGGGTGAGACATTGAGGAGATATGATCCCGGTATGAAGCCGAGAAAAGGAGGAGGCGTGAACGTGCATCCATGTATGCAGGCGAGAAGGGAAGGAGCATTGGTCATGCATCCCTGCATGAGGGTGAGACAGGGAGGAGATATGATCCCCGTATGAAGCCGAGAGAAGGAGGAGGCGTGAACGTGCATCCATGTATGCGGGCGAGACAGGAAGGAGCATTGGTCATGCATCCCTGCATGAGGGTGAGACAGGGAGGAGATATGATCCCCGTATGAAGCCGAGAGAAGGAGGAGGCGTGAACTTGCATCCATGTATGCAGGCGAGAAGGGAAGGAGCATTGGTCATGCATCCCCTCATGAGGGTGAGACAGGGAGGAGATATGATCCCCGTATGAAGCCGAGAGAAGGAGGAGGCGTGAACGTGCATCCATGTATGCGGGCGAGACGGGAAGGAGCATTGGTCATGCATCCCTTCCCGAGGGTGAGACAGGGAGGAGATAAAATCCCTGTATGAAGCCGAGAGAACGAGGAGACATGAACGTGCATCCATGTATGCGGGCGAGAAGGGAAGGAGCATTGGTCATGCATCCCTGCATGAGGGTGAGACAGGGAGGAGATAAAATCCCTGTATGAAGCCAAGAGAACGAGGCGGCATGAACATGCATCCTTGTATGCAGGTGTGACATGGAGTCATCATGAACATGCATCCCTTTATAAGGACATAACATGGAGGACGCATGAACATGAATGCCTGAATTTTATGGTGGTGGCCTTCGGGTGATTTGGCACGTGCAATTGGTAAAGAGCACTTCTCCTGCGCAAAAAAATAAATTTACTATTAGCACCCCGGAGGGAGCCTCTGCACTTCTTATAGGGAGAAAACTCTGCAATGGAAGGGGACAGGTTCAATAACAGCTGTAAACTCTCACAAGACCATCACTGCTCTCACACTTTCCTGCTCTCAGGCTGGCGGGCCATTATCAGCCCTGGCTGCCGCACCATTGCCAGGTTTGTGTAACTATATTATTTCTAATTGGCTCCACTTTGATGACTTTCATTTGGATTCTGACTTGATTATTGAGATCTTAAATAAGTGACTGGGGATCAGGTGTCCACTTATTCTCATGGATAACATCACAACCAACCTTTAATTCAAACATGAGTCATGACATCACAGATGGAGTACAGCTTATGATAGAGGTGGAACGTCACATTGTAGCAGCCCAAGTAGCTCGCCGTGATCGTATAGTGGTTAGTACCCTGCGTTGTGTCCGCAGCAACCTCGGTTCGAATCCGAGTCACGGCATTGCGGTGAGGCAATGTCACGGCAGTTGGGCAGATATTTTAGAATTTCCATTAATACATTGGCAATCTCTGTGGAGGACTGAAACAATTAGATATGTCCTGTTACTGTTATGAACCTTTTGTTTCTTTAATGCTCTTTGCACACTTTTTCATCGGGTGACTGTAATGTATTTCAACCAAATCTAATTAAGAGCGCATTATGTGGTGACATTTGCAGTACATGAAACATTATAACACTGCCATTTACGTCAATAACCACTAGCTTGATTAAGACATATGTATTGCAGCGACAGTATTTCCCAGTTACAAATGGGAATAAAAACAACATCCGCGAGGGATTGAACCAACGACATTTAACTGATGTTGCCAATGGAGCGCGTTACAGAGAGCGCAAAGTCCCGCCTTTACAGTCACACGCTGATGATAATACAGATGTTTAAATAAACAGGCATATCTGTGGACTTGTGGTCTTTCTACATTGGGACTCATAGTCTAGTCCTAGGCTATTGTAGGCACTGGCATATCTTCTAGTGGAATGAGAGGCATTCTGTAGTCGCGTGAAAGGACCTTTCAAGTCAATCTGATCTGTATTGTCCTGTGAAAAAAAATGTTCTTAGACACAGTGAGGAGTTTTTGGGGATAATGGGAAAATCATTTCCAACTAAATGACAGGAATTTCTTAGTCCAATCATGAGGTGTGCTAGGCATTTTTATACTGTGGCGGAAAGAGAGAGAGTATAACAGTCATTATAAATAAAGGGCCAAGGAAGTGACAGTTTATGGAAGGAACAATTTGCACATAGTTTTAGAATTTGGTCAGGAGGAGGACAATGTGCTTACACATATGAAACATTAGAAGGTAGACATTATGGAAGCACATATATTTCTTTATTTTTATTGTATTTGGGGAGAGGGGGTTAATATAGCACGTCCAATGTGGAAAAGTGCTTTCCATAGCACCTTGCAGGTGGGCGACATCTAGAGCTGTGCAGTAGCCACCCATGCCCCAGACGTCAAAGAGAACAAGAAGTTACACATGTTGGAAGTGAGGGTGAGACATTGAGGAGATATGATCCCCGTATGAAGCCGAGAAAAGGAGGAGGCGTGAACGTGCATCCATGTATGCAGGCGAGAAGGGAAGGAGCATTGGTCATGCATCCCTGCATGAGGGTGAGACAGGGAGGAGATATGATCCCCGTATGAAGCCGAGAGAAGGAGGAGGTGTGAACGTGCATCCATGTATGCGGGCGAGACAGGAAGGAGCATTGGTCATGCATCCCTGCATGAGGGTGAGACAGGGAGGAGATATGATCCCCGTATGAAGCCGAGAGAAGGAGGAGGCGTGAACGTGCATCCATGTATGCAGGCGAGAAGGGAAGGAGCATTGGTCATGCATCCCCTCATGAGGGTGAGACAGGGAGGAGATATGATCCCCGTATGAAGCCGAGAGAAGGAGGAGGCCTGTACGTGCATCCATGTATGCGGGCGAGACGGGAAGGAGCATTGGTCATGCATCCCTTCCCGAGGGTGAGACAGGGAGGAGATAAAATCCCCGTATGAAGCCGAGAGAACGAGGAGACATGAACGTGCATCCATGTATGCGGGCGAGAAGGGAAGGAGCATTGGTCATGCATCCCTGCATGAGGGTGAGACAGGGAGAAGATAAAATCCCTGTATGAAGCCAAGAGAACGAGGCGGCATGAACATGCATCCTTGTATGCAGGTGTGACATGGAGTCATCATGAACATGCATCCCTTTATAAGGACATAACATGGAGGACGCATGAACATGAATGCCTGAATTTTATGGTGGTGGCCTTCGGGTGATTTGGCACGTGCAATTGGTGAAGAGCACTTCTCCTGCGCAAAAAAATAAATTTACTATTAGCACCCCGGAGGGAGCCTCTGCACTTCTTATAGGGAGAAAACTCTGCAATGGAAGGGGACAGGGTCAATAACAGCTGTAAACTCTCACAAGACCATCACTGCTCTCACACTTTCCTGCTCTCAGGCTGGCGGGCCATTATCGGCCCTGGCTGCCGCACCATTGCCAGGTTTGTGTAACTATATTATTTCTAATTGGCTCCACTTTGATGACTTTCATTTGGATTCTGACTTGATTATTGAGGTCTTAAATAAGTGACTGGGGATCAGGTGTCCACTTATTCTCATGGATAACATCACAACCAACCTTTAATTCAAACATGAGTCATGACATCACAGATGGAGTACAGCTTATGATAGAGGTGGAACGTCACATTGTAGCAGCCCAAGTAGCTCGCCGTGATCGTATAGTGGTTAGTACTCTGCGTTGTGGCCGCAGCAAACTCGGTTAGAATCCGAGTCACGGCATTGCGGTGAGGCAATGTCACGGCAGTTGGGCAGATATTTTAGAATTTCCATTAATACATTGGCAATCTCTGTGGAGGACTGAAACAATTCGATATGTCCTGTTACTGTTATGAACCTTTTGTTTCTTTAATGCTCTTTGCACACTTTTTCATCGGGTGACTGTAATGTATTTCAACCAAATCTAATTAAGAGCGCATTATGTGGTGACATTTGCAGTACATGAAACATTATAACACTGCCATTTACGTCAATAACCACTAGCTTGATTAAGACATATGTATTGCAGCGACAGTATTTCCCAGTTACAAATGGGAATAAAAACAACATCCCCGAGGGATTGAACCAACGACATTTAACTGATGTTGCCAATGGAGCGCGTTACAGAGAGCGCGAGGTCCCGCCTTTACAGTCACACGCTGATGATAATACAGATGTTTAAATAAACAGGCATATCTGTGGACTTGTGGTCTTTCTACATTGGGACTCATAGTCTAGTCCTAGGCTATTGTAGGCACTGGCGTATCTTTTAGTGGAATGAGAGGCATTCTGTAGTCGCGTGAAAGGACCTTTCAAGTCAATCTGATCTGTATTGTCCTGTGAAAAAAAGCGTTCTTAGACACAGTGAGGAGTTTTTGGGGATAATGGGAAAATCATTTCCAACTAAATGACAGGAATTTCTTAGTCCAATCATGAGGTGTGCTATGCTTTTTTATACTGTGGCGGAAAGAGAGAGAGTATAACAGTCATTATAAATAAAGGGCCAAGGAAGTGACAGTTTATGGAAGGAACAATTTGCACATAGTTTTAGAATGTGGTCAGGAGGAGGACAATGTGCTTACACATATGAAACATTAGAAGGTAGACATTATGGAAGCACATATATTTCTTTATTTTTATTGTATTTGGGGAGAGGGGGTTAATATAGCACGTCCAATGTGGAAAAGTGCTTTCCATAGCACCTTGCAGGTGGGCGACATCTAGATCTGTGCAGTAGCCACCCATGCCCCAGACGTCAAAGAGAACAAGAAGTTACACATGTTGGAAGTGAGGGTGAGACATTGAGGAGATATGATCCCCGTATGAAGTCGAGAGAAGGAGGAGGCGTGAACGTGCATCCATGTATGCAGGCGAGAAGGGAAGGAGCATTGGTCATGCATCCCTGCATGAGGGTGAGACAGGGAGGAGATATGATCCCGTATGAAGCCGAGAGAAGGAGGAGGCGTGAACGTGCATCCATGTATGCGGGCGAGACAGGAAGGAGCGTTGGTCATGCATCCCTGCATGAGGGTGAGACAGGGAGGAGATATGATCCCCGTATGAAGCCGAGAGAAGGAAGAGGCGTGAACGTTGCTCCATGTATGCAGGCGAGAAGGGAAGGAGCATTGGTCATGCATCCCTGCATGAGGGTGAGACAGGGAGGAGATATGATCCCCGTATGAAGCCGAGAGAAGGAGGAGGCGTGAACGTGCATCCATGCATGCGGGCGAGACAGGAAGGAGCATTGGTCATGCATCCCTGCATGAGGGTGAGACAGGGAGGAGATATGATCCCCGTATGAAGCCGAGAGAAGGAGGAGGCGTGAACGTGCATCCATGTATGCGGGCGAGACGGGAAGGAGCATTGGTCATGCATCCCTTCCTGAGGATGAGACAGGGAGGAGATAAAATCCCCGTATGAAGCCGAGAGAACGACAAGACATGAACGTGCATCCATGTATGCGGGCGAGAAGGGAAGGAGCATTGGTCATGCATCCCTGCATGAGGGTGAGACAGGGAGGAGATAAAATCCCTTTATGAAGCCAAGAGAACGAGGCGGCATGAACATGCATCCTTGTATGCAGGTGTGACATGGAGTCATCATGAACATGCATCCCTTTATAAGGACATAACATGGAGGACGCATGAACATGAATGCCTGAATTTTATGGTGGTGGCCTTCGGGTGATTTGGCACGTGCAATTGGTCAAGAGCACTTCTCCTGCGCAAAAAAATAAATGTACTATTAGCACCCCGGAGGGAGCCTCTGCACTTCTTATAGGGAGAAAACTCTGCAATGGAAGGGGACAGGTTCAATAACAGCTGTAAACTCTCACAAGACCATCACTGCTCTCACACTTTCCTGCTCTCAGGCTGGCGGGCCATTATCAGCCCTGGCTGCCGCACCATTGCCAGGTTTGTGTAACTATATTATTTCTAATTGGCTCCACTTTGATGACTTTCATTTGGATTCTGACTTGATTATTGAGATCTTAAATAAGTGACTGGGGATCAGGTGTCCACTTATTCTCATGGATAACATCACAACCAACCTTTAATTCAAACATGAGTCATGACATCACAGATGGAGTACAGCTTATGATAGAGGTGGAACGTCGCATTGTAGCTGCCCAAGTAGCTCGCCGTGATCGTATAGTGGTTAGTACTCTGCGTTGTGGCCACAGCAACCTCGGTTCAAATCCGAGTCACGGCATTGCGGTGAGGCAATGTCACGGCAGTTGGGCAGATATTTTAGAATTTCCATTAATACATTGGCAATCTCTGTGGAGGACTGAAACAATTCGATATGTCCTGTTACTGTTATGAACCTTTTGTTTCTTTAATGCTCTTTGCACACTTTTTCATCGGGTGACTGTAATGTATTTCAACCAAATCTAATTAAGAGCGCATTATGTGGTGACATTTGCAGTACATGAAACATTATAACACTGCCATTTACGTCAATAACCACTAGCTTGATTAAGACATATGTATTGCAGCGACAGTATTTCCCAGTTACAAATGGGAATAAAAACAACATCCGCGAGGGATTGAACCAACGACATTTAACTGATGTTGCCAATGGAGCGCGTTACAGAGAGCGCGAGGTCCCGCCTTTACAGTCACACGCTGATGATAATACAGATGTTTAAATAAACAGGCATATCTGTGGACTTGTGGTCTTTCTACATTGGGACTCATAGTCTAGTCCTAGGCTATTGTAGGCACTGGCGTATCTTTTAGTGGAATGAGAGGCATTCTGTAGTCGCGGGAAAGGACCTTTCAAGTCAATCTGATCTGTATTGTCCTGTGAAAAAAAGCGTTCTTAGACACAGTGAGGAGTTTTTGGGGATAATGGGAAAATCATTTCCAACTAAATGACAGGAATTTCTTAGTCCAATCATGAGGTGTGCTAGGCTTTTTTATACTGTGGCGGAAAGAGAGAGAGTATAACAGTCATTATAAATAAAGGGCCAAGGAAGTGACAGTTTATGGAAGGAACAATTTGCACATAGTTTTAGAATGTGGTCGGGAGGAGGACAATGTGCTTACACATATGAAACATTAGAAGGTAGACATTATGGAAGCACATATATTTCTTTATTTTTATTGTATTTGGGGAGAGGGGGTTAATATAGCACGTCCAATGTGGAAAAGTGCTTTCCATAGCACCTTGCAGGTGGGCGACATCCAGAGCTGTGCAGTAGCCACCCATGCCCCAGACGTCAAAGAGAACAAGAAGTTACACATGTTGGAAGTGAGGGTGAGACATTGAGGAGATATGATCCCCCTATGAAGCCGAGAAAAGGAGGAGGCGTGAACGTGCATCCATGTATGCAGGTGAGAAGGGAAGGAACATTGGTCATGCATCCCTGCATGAGGGTGAGACAGGGAGGAGATATGATCCCCGTATGAAGCCGAGAGAAGGAGGAGGCGTGAACGTGCATCCATGTATGCGGGCGAGACAGGAAGGAGCATTGGTCATGCATCCCTGCATGAGGGTGAGACAGGGAGGAGATATGATCCCCGTATGAAGCCGAGAGAAGGAGGAGGCGTGAACCTGCATCCATGTATGCGGGCGAGACAGGAAGGAGCATTGGTCATGCATCCCTGCATGAGGGTGAGACAGGGAGGAGATATGATCCCCGTATGAAGCCGAGAGAAGGAGGAGGCGTGAACGTGCATCCATGTATGCGGGCGAGACGGGAAGGAGCATTGGTCATGCATCCCTTCCCGAGGGTGAGACAGGGAGGAGATAAAATCCCCGTATGAAGCCGAGAGAACGAGGAGACATGAACGTGCATCCATGTATGCGGGCGAGAAGGGAAGGAGCATTGGTCATGCATCCCTGCATGAGGGTGAGACAGGGAGGAGATAAAATCCCTGTATGAAGCCAAGAGAACGAGGCGGCATGAACATGCATCCTTGTATGCAGGTGTGACATGTAGTCATCATGAACATGCATCCCTTTATAAGGACATAACATGGAGGACGCATGAACATGAATGCCTGAATTTTATGGTGGTGGCCTTCGGGTGATTTGGCGCGTGCAATTGGTGAAGAGCACTTCTCCTGCGCAAAAAAATAAATTTACTATTAGCACCCCGGAGGGAGCCTCTGCAGTTCTTATAGGGAGAAAACTCTGCAATGGAAGGGGACAGGGTCAATAACAGCTGTAAACTCTCACAAGACCATCACTGCTCTCACACTTTCCTGCTCTCAGGCTGGCGGGCCATTATCGGCCCTGGCTGCCGCACCATTGCCAGGTTTGTGTAACTATATTATTTCTAATTGGCTCCACTTTGATGACTTTCATTTGGATTCTGACTTGATTATTGAGATCTTAAATAAGTGACTGGGGATCAGGTGTCCACTTATTCTCATGGATAACATCACAACCAAGCTTTAATTCAAACATGAGTCATGACATCACAGATGGAGTACAGCTTATGATAGAGGTGGAACGTCACATTGTAGCAGCCCAAGTAGCTCGCTGTGATCGTATTGTGGTTAGTACTCTGCGTTGTGGCCGCAGCAACCTCGGTTCGAATCCGAGTCACGGCATTGCGGTGAGGCAATGTCACGGCAGTTGGGCAGATATTTTAGAATTTCCATTAATACATTGGCAATCTCTGTGGAGGACTGAAACAATTCGATATGTCCTGTTACTGTTATGAACCTTTTGTTTCTTTAATGCTCTTTGCACACTTTTTCATCGGGTGACTGTAATGTATTTCAACCAAATCTAGTTAAGAGCGCATTATGTGGTGACATTTGCAGTACATGAAACATTATAACACTGCCATTTACGTCAATAACCACTAGCTTGATTAAGACATATGTATTGCAGCGACAGTATTTCCCAGTTACAAATGGGAATAAAAACAACATCCGCGAGGGATTGAACCAACGACATTTAACTGATGTTGCCAATGGAGCACGTTACAGAGAGCGCAAAGTCCCGCCTTTACAGTCACACGCTGATGATAATACAGATGTTTAAATAAACAGGCATATCTGTGGACTTGTGGTCTTTCTACATTGGGACTCATAGTCTAGTCCTAGGCAATTGTAGGCACTGGCGTATCTTTTAGTGGAATGAGAGGCATTCTGTAGTCGCGGGAAAGGACCTTTCAAGTCAATCTGATCTGTATTGTCCTGTGAAAAAAAGCGTTCTTAGACACAGTGAGGAGTTTTTGGGGATAATGGGAAAATCATTTCCAACTAAATGACAGGAATTTCTTAGTCCAATCATGAGGTGTGCTAGGCTTTTTTATACTGTGGCGGAAAGAGAGAGAGTATAACAGTCATTATAAATAAAGGGCCAAGGAAGTGACAGTTTATGGAAGGAACAATTTGCACATAGTTTTAGAATGTGGTCAGGAGGAGGACAATGTGCTTACACATATGAAACATTAGAAGGTAGACATTATGGAAGCACATATATTTCTTTATTTTTATTGTATTTGGGGAGAGGGGGTTAATATAGCACGTCCAATGTGGAAAAGTGCTTTCCATAGCACCTTGCAGGTGGGCGACATCCAGAGCTGTGCAGTAGCCACCCATGCCCCAGACGTCAAAGAGAACAAGAAGTTACACATGTTGGAAGTGAGGGTGAGACATTGAGGAGATATGATCCCCCTATGAAGCCGAGAAAAGGAGGAGGCGTGAACGTGCATCCATGTATGCAGGTGAGAAGGGAAGGAACATTGGTCATGCATCCCTGCATGAGGGTGAGACAGGGAGGAGATATGATCCCCGTATGAAGCCGAGAGAAGGAGGAGGCGTGAACGTGCATCCATGTATGCGGGCGAGACAGGAAGGAGCATTGGTCATGCATCCCTGCATGAGGGTGAGACAGGGAGGAGATATGATCCCCGTATGAAGCCGAGAGAAGGAGGAGGCGTGAACGTGCATCCATGTATGCGGGCGAGACAGGAAGGAGCATTGGTCATGCATCCCTGCATGAGGGTGAGACAGGGAGGAGATATGATCCCCGTATGAAGCCGAGAGAAGGAGGAGGCGTGAACGTGCATCCATGTATGCGGGCGAGACGGGAAGGAGCATTGGTCATGCATCCCTTCCCGAGGGTGAGACAGGGAGGAGATAAAATCCCCGTATGAAGCCGAGAGAACGAGGAGACATGAACGTGCATCCATGTATGCGGGCGAGAAGGGAAGGAGCATTGGTCATGCATCCCTGCATGAGGGTGAGACAGGGAGGAGATAAAATCCCTGTATGAAGCCAAGAGAACGAGGCGGCATGAACATGCATCCTTGTATGCAGGTGTGACATGTAGTCATCATGAACATGCATCCCTTTATAAGGACATAACATGGAGGACGCATGAACATGAATGCCTGAATTTTATGGTGGTGGCCTTCGGGTGATTTGGCGCGTGCAATTGGTGAAGAGCACTTCTCCTGCGCAAAAAAATAAATTTACTATTAGCACCCCGGAGGGAGCCTCTGCACTTCTTATAGGGAGAAAACTCTGCAATGGAAGGGGACAGGGTCAATAACAGCTGTAAACTCTCACAAGACCATCACTGCTCTCACACTTTCCTGCTCTCAGGCTGGCGGGCCATTATCGGCCCTGGCTGCCGCACCATTGCCAGGTTTGTGTAACTATATTATTTCTAATTGGCTCCACTTTGATGACTTTCATTTGGATTCTGACTTGATTATTGAGATCTTAAATAAGTGACTGGGGATCAGGTGTCCACTTATTCTCATGGATAACATCACAACCAAGCTTTAATTCAAACATGAGTCATGACATCACAGATGGAGTACAGCTTATGATAGAGGTGGAACGTCACATTGTAGCAGCCCAAGTAGCTCGCCGTGATCGTATAGTGGTTAGTACTCTGCGTTGTGGCCGCAGCAACCTCGGTTCGAATCCGAGTCACGGCATTGCGGTGAGGCAATGTCACGGCAGTTGGGCAGATATTTTAGAATTTCCATTAATACATTGGCAATCTCTGTGGAGGACTGAAACAATTCGATATGTCCTGTTACTGTTATGAACCTTTTGTTTCTTTAATGCTCTTTGCACACTTTTTCATCGGGTGACTGTAATGTATTTCAACCAAATCTAATTAAGAGCGCATTATGTGGTGACATTTGCAGTACATGAAACATTATAACACTGCCATTTACGTCAATAACCACTAGCTTGATTAAGACATATGTATTGCAGCGACAGTATTTCCCAGTTACAAATGGGAATAAAAACAACATCCGCGAGGGATTGAACCAACGACATTTAACTGATGTTGCCAATGGAGCACGTTACAGAGAGCGCAAAGTCCCGCCTTTACAGTCACACGCTGATGATAATACAGATGTTTAAATAAACAGGCATATCTGTGGACTTGTGGTCTTTCTACATTGGGACTCATAGTCTAGTCCTAGGCTATTGTAGGCACTGGCATATCTTCTAGTGGAATGAGAGGCATTCTGTAGTCGCGTGAAAGGACCTTTCAAGTCAATCTGATCTGTATTGTCCTGTGAAAAAAAATGTTCTTAGACACAGTGAGGAGTTTTTGGGGATAATGGGAAAATCATTTCCAACTAAATGACAGGAATTTCTTAGTCCAATCATGAGGTGTGCTAGGCATTTTTATACTGTGGCGGAAAGAGAGAGAGTATAACAGTCATTATAAATAAAGGGCCAAGGAAGTGACAGTTTATGGAAGGAACAATTTGCACATAGTTTTAGAATTTGGTCAGGAGGAGGACAATGTGCTTACACATATGAAACATTAGAAGGTAGACATTATGGAAGCACATATATTTCTTTATTTTTATTGTATTTGGGGAGAGGGGGTTAATATAGCACGTCCAATGTGGAAAAGTGCTTTCCATAGCACCTTGCAGGTGGGCGACATCTAGAGCTGTGCAGTAGCCACCCATGCCCCAGACGTCAAAGAGAACAAGAAGTTACACATGTTGGAAGTGAGGGTGAGACATTGAGGAGATATGATCCCGGTATGAAGCCGAGAAAAGGAGGAGGCGTGAACGTGCATCCATGTATGCAGGCGAGAAGGGAAGGAGCATTGGTCATGCATCCCTGCATGAGGGTGAGACAGGGAGGAGATATGATCCCCGTATGAAGCCGAGAGAAGGAGGAGGCGTGAACGTGCATCCATGTATGCGGGTGAGACAGGAAGGAGCATTGGTCATGCATCCCTGCATGAGGGTGAGACAGGGAGGAGATATGATCCCCGTATGAAGCCGAGAGAAGGAGGAGGCGTGAACTTGCATCCATGTATGCAGGCGAGAAGGGAAGGAGCATTGGTCATGCATCCCCTCATGAGGGTGAGACAGGGAGGAGATATGATCCCCGTATGAAGCCGAGAGAAGGAGGAGGCGTGAACGTGCATCCATGTATGCGGGCGAGACGGGAAGGAGCATTGGTCATGCATCCCTTCCCGAGGGTGAGACAGGGAGGAGATAAAATCCCCGTATGAAGCCGAGAGAACGAGGAGACATGAACGTGCATCCATGTATGCGGGCGAGAAGGGAAGGAGCATTGGTCATGCATCCCTGCATGAGGGTGAGACAGGGAGGAGATAAAATCCCTGTATGAAGCCAAGAGAACGAGGCGGCATGAACATGCATCCTTGTATGCAGGTGTGACATGGAGTCATCATGAACATGCATCCCTTTATAAGGACATAACATGGAGGACGCATGAACATGAATGCCTGAATTTTATGGTGGTGGCCTTCGGGTGATTTGGCACGTGCAATTGGTAAAGAGCACTTCTCCTGCGCAAAAAAATAAATTTACTATTAGCACCCCGGAGGGAGCCTCTGCACTTCTTATAGGGAGAAAACTCTGCAATGGAAGGGGACAGGGTCAATAACAGCTGTAAACTCTCACAAGACCATCACTGCTCTCACACTTTCCTGCTCTCAGGCTGGCGGGCCATTATCAGCCCTGGCTGCCGCACCATTGCCAGGTTTGTGTAACTATATTATTTCTAATTGGCTCCACTTTGATGACTTTCATTTGGATTCTGACTTGATTATTGAGATCTTAAATAAGTGACTGGGGATCAGGTGTCCACTTATTCTCATGGATAACATCACAACCAACCTTTAATTCAAACATGAGTCATGACATCACAGATGGAGTACAGCTTATGATAGAGGTGGAACGTCACATTGTAGCAGCCCAAGTAGCTCGCCGTGATCGTATAGTGGTTAGTACTCTGCGTTGTGGCCGCAGCAACCTCGGTTCGAATCCGAGTCACGGCATTGCGGTGAGGCAATATCACGGCAGTTGGGCAGATATTTTAGAATTTCCATTAATACATTGGCAATCTCTGTGGAGGACTGAAACAATTCGATATGTCCTGTTACTGTTATGAACCTTTTGTTTCTTTAATGCTCTTTGCACACTTTTTCATCGGGTGACTGTAATGTATTTCAACCAAATCTAATTAAGAGCGCATTATGTGGTGACATTTGCAGTACATGAAACATTATAACACTGCCATTTACGTCAATAACCACTAGCTTGATTAAGACATATGTATTGCAGCGACAGTATTTCCCAGTTACAAATGGGAATAAAAACAACATCCGCGAGGGATTGAACCAACGACATTTAACTGATGTTGCCAATGGAGCGCGTTACAGAGAGCGCAAAGTCCCGCCTTTACAGTCACACGCTGATGATAATACAGATGTTTAAATAAACAGGCATATCTGTGGACTTGTGGTCTTTCTACATTGGGACTCATAGTCTAGTCCTAGGCTATTGTAGGCACTGGCATATCTTCTAGTGGAATGAGAGGCATTCTGTAGTCGCGTGAAAGGACCTTTCAAGTCAATCTGATCTGTATTGTCCTGTGAAAAAAAATGTTCTTAGACACAGTGAGGAGTTTTTGGGGATAATGGGAAAATCATTTCCAACTAAATGACAGGAATTTCTTAGTCCAATCATGAGGTGTGCTAGGCATTTTTATACTGTGGCGGAAAGAGAGAGAGTATAACAGTCATTATAAATAAAGGGCCAAGGAAGTGACAGTTTATGGAAGGAACAATTTGCACATAGTTTTAGAATTTGGTCAGGAGGAGGACAATGTGCTTACACATATGAAACATTAGAAGGTAGACATTATGGAAGCACATATATTTCTTTATTTTTATTGTATTTGGGGAGAGGGGGTTAATATAGCACGTCCAATGTGGAAAAGTGCTTTCCATAGCACCTTGCAGGTGGGCGACATCTAGAGCTGTGCAGTAGCCACCCATGCCCCAGACGTCAAAGAGAACAAGAAGTTACACATGTTGGAAGTGAGGGTGAGACATTGAGGAGATATGATCCCCATATGAAGCCGAGAAAAGGAGGAGGCGTGAACGTGCATCCATGTATGCAGGCGAGAAGGGAAGGAGCATTGGTCATGCATCCCTGCATGAGGGTGAGACAGGGAGGAGATATGATCCCCGTATGAAGCCGAGAGAAGGAGGAGGTGTGAACGTGCATCCATGTATGCGGGCGAGACAGGAAGGAGCATTGGTCATGCATCCCTGCATGAGGGTGAGACAGGGAGGAGATATGATCCCCGTATGAAGCCGAGAGAAGGAGGAGGCGTGAACGTGCATCCATGTATGCAGGCGAGAAGGGAAGGAGCATTGGTCATGCATCCCCTCATGAGGGTGAGACAGGGAGGAGATATGATCCCCGTATGAAGCCGAGAGAAGGAGGAGGCGTGAACGTGCATCCATGTATGCGGGCGAGACGGGAAGGAGCATTGGTCATGCATCCCTTCCCGAGGGTGAGACAGGGAGGAGATAAAATCCCCGTATGAAGCCGAGAGAACGAGGAGACATGAACGTGCATCCATGTATGCGGGCGAGAAGGGAAGGAGCATTGGTCATGCATCCCTGCATGAGGGTGAGACAGGGAGAAGATAAAATCCCTGTATGAAGCCAAGAGAACGAGGCGGCATGAACATGCATCCTTGTATGCAGGTGTGACATGGAGTCATCATGAACATGCATCCCTTTATAAGGACATAACATGGAGGACGCATGAACATGAATGCCTGAATTTTATGGTGGTGGCCTTCGGGTGATTTGGCACGTGCAATTGGTGAAGAGCACTTCTCCTGCGCAAAAAAATAAATTTACTATTAGCACCCCGGAGGGAGCCTCTGCACTTCTTATAGGGAGAAAACTCTGCAATGGAAGGGGACAGGGTCAATAACAGCTGTAAACTCTCACAAGACCATCACTGCTCTCACACTTTCCTGCTCTCAGGCTGGCGGGCCATTATCGGCCCTGGCTGCCGCACCATTGCCAGGTTTGTGTAACTATATTATTTCTAATTGGCTCCACTTTGATGACTTTCATTTGGATTCTGACTTGATTATTGAGATCTTAAATAAGTGACTGGGGATCAGGTGTCCACTTATTCTCATGGATAACATCACAACCAACCTTTAATTCAAACATGAGTCATGACATCACAGATGGAGTACAGCTTATGATAGAGGTGGAACGTCACATTGTAGCAGCCCAAGTAGCTCGCCGTGATCGTATAGTGGTTAGTACTCTGCGTTGTGGCCGCAGCAACCTTGGTTCGAATCCGAGTCACGGCATTGCGGTGAGGCAATGTCACGGCAGTTGGGCAGATATTTTAGAATTTCCATTAATACATTGGCAATCTCTGTGGAGGACTGAAACAATTCGATATGTCCTGTTACTGTTATGAACCTTTTGTTTCTTTAATGCTCTTTGCACACTTTTTCATCGGGTGACTGTAATGTATTTCAACCAAATCTAATTAAGAGCGCATTATGTGGTGACATTTGCAGTACATGAAACATTATAACACTGCCATTTACGTCAATAACCACTAGCTTGATTAACACATATGTATTGCAGCCACAGTATTTCCCAGTTACAAATGGGAATAAAAACAACATCCGCGAGGGATTGAACCAACGACATTTAACTGATGTTGCCAATGGAGCGCGTTACAGAGAGCGCGAGGTCCCGCCTTTACAGTCACACGCTGATGATAATACAGATGTTTAAATAAACAGGCATATCTGTGGACTTGTGGTCTTTCTACATTGGGACTCATAGTCTAGTCCTAGGCTATTGTAGGCACTGGCGTATCTTTTAGTGGAATGAGAGGCATTCTGTAGTCGCGTGAAAGGACCTTTCAAGTCAATCTGATCTGTATTGTCCTGTGAAAAAAAGCGTTCTTAGACACAGTGAGGAGTTTTTGGGGATAATGGGAAAATCATTTCCAACTAAATGACAGGAATTTCTTAGTCCAATCATGAGGTGTGCTATGCTTTTTTATACTGTGGCGGAAAGAGAGAGAGTATAACAGTCATTATAAATAAAGGGCCAAGGAAGTGACAGTTTATGGAAGGAACAATTTGCACATAGTTTTAGAATGTGGTCAGGAGGAGGACAATGTGCTTACACATATGAAACATTAGAAGGTAGACATTATGGAAGCACATATATTTCTTTATTTTTATTGTATTTGGGGAGAGGGGGTTAATATAGCACGTCCAATGTGGAAAAGTGCTTTCCATAGCACTTTGCAGGTGGGCGACATCTAGAGCTGTGCAGTAGCCACCCATGCCCCAGACGTCAAAGAGAACAAGAAGTTACACATGTTGGAAGTGAGGGTGAGACATTGAGGAGATATGATCCCCCTATGAAGCAGAGAAAAGGAGGAGGCGTGAACGTGCATCCATGTATGCAGGTGAGAAGGGAAGGAACATTGGTCATGCATCCCTGCATGAGGGTGAGACAGGGAGGAGATATGATCCCCGTATGAAGCCGAGAGAAGGAGGAGGCGTGAACGTGCATCCATGTATGCGGGCGAGACAGGAAGGAGCATTGGTCATGCATCCCTGCATGAGGGTGAGACAGGGAGGAGATATGATCCCCGTATGAAGCCGAGAGAAGGAGGAGGCGTGAACGTGCATCCATGTATGCGGGCGAGACAGGAAGGAGCATTGGTCATGCATCCCTGCATGAGGGTGAGACAGGGAGGAGATATGATCCCCGTATGAAGCCGAGAGAAGGAGGAGGCGTGAACGTGCATCCATGTATGCGGGCGAGACGGGAAGGAGCATTGGTCATGCATCCCTTCCCGAGGGTGAGACAGGGAGGAGATAAAATCCCCGTATGAAGCCGAGAGAACGAGGAGACATGAACGTGCATCCATGTATGCGGGCGAGAAGGGAAGGAGCATTGGTCATGCATCCCTGCATGAGGGTGAGACAGGGAAGAGATAAAATCCCTGTATGAAGCCAAGAGAACGAGGCGGCATGAACATGCATCCTTGTATGCAGGTGTGACATGTAGTCATCATGAACATGCATCCCTTTATAAGGACATAACATGGAGGACGCATGAACATGAATGCCTGAATTTTATGGTGGTGGCCTTCGGGTGATTTGGCGCGTGCAATTGGTGAAGAGCACTTCTCCTGCGCAAAAAAATAAATTTACTATTAGCACCCCGGAGGGAGCCTCTGCACTTCTTATAGGGAGAAAACTCTGCAATGGAAGGGGACAGGGTCAATAACAGCTGTAAACTCTCACAAGACCATCACTGCTCTCACACTTTCCTGCTCTCAGGCTGGCGGGCCATTTTCGGCCCTGGCTGCCGCACCATTGCCAGGTTTGTGTAACTATATTATTTCTAATTGGCTCCACTTTGATGACTTTCATTTGGATTCTGACTTGATTATTGAGATCTTAAATAAGTGACTGGGGATCAGGTGTCCACTTATTCTCCTGGATAACATCACAACCAACCTTTAATTCAAACATGAGTCATGACATCACAGATGGAGTACAGCTTATGATAGAGGTGGAACAACACATTGTAGCAGCCCAAGTAGCTCGCCGTGATCGTATAGTGGTTAGTACTCTGCGTTGTGGCCACAGCAACCTTGGTTGGAATCCGAGTCACGGCATTGCGGTGAGGCAATGTCACCGCAGTTGGGCAGATATTTTACAATTTCCATTAATACATTGGCAATCTCTGTGGAGGACTGAAACAATTCGATATGTCCTGTTACTGTTATGAACCTTTTGTTTCTTTAATGCTCTTTGCACACTTTTTCATCGGGTGACTGTAATGTATTTCAACCAAATCTAATTAAGAGCGCATTATGTGGTGACATTTGCAGTACATGAAACATTATAACACTGCCATTTACGTCAATAACCACTAGCTTGATTAAGACATATGTATTGCAGCGACAGTATTTCCCAGTTACAAATGGGAATAAAAACAACATCCGCGAGGGATTGAACCAACGACATTTAACTGATGTTGCCAATGGAGCGCGTTACAGAGAGCGCAAAGTCCCGCCTTTACAGTCACACGCTGATGATAATACAGATGTTTAAATAAACAGGCATATCTGTGGACTTGTGGTCTTTCTACATTGGGACTCATAGTCTAGTCCTAGGCTATTGTAGGCACTGGCATATCTTCTAGTGGAATGAGAGGCATTCTGTAGTCGCGTGAAAGGACCTTTCAAGTCAATCTGATCTGTATTGTCCTGTGAAAAAAAATGTTCTTAGACACAGTGAGGAGTTTTTGGGGATAATGGGAAAATCATTTCCAACTAAATGACAGGAATTTCTTAGTCCAATCATGAGGTGTGCTAGGCATTTTTATACTGTGGCGGAAAGAGAGAGAGTATAACAGTCATTATAAATAAAGGGCCAAGGAAGTGACAGTTTATGGAAGGAACAATTTGCACATAGTTTTAGAATTTGGTCAGGAGGAGGACAATGTGCTTACACATATGAAACATTAGAAGGTAGACATTATGGAAGCACATATATTTCTTTATTTTTATTGTATTTGGGGAGAGGGGGTTAATATAGCACGTCCAATGTGGAAAAGTGCTTTCCATAGCACCTTGCAGGTGGGCGACATCTAGAGCTGTGCAGTAGCCACCCATGCCCCAGACGTCAAAGAGAACAAGAAGTTACACATGTTGGAAGTGAGGGTGAGACATTGAGGAGATATGATCCCCATATGAAGCCGAGAAAAGGAGGAGGCGTGAACGTGCATCCATGTATGCAGGCGAGAAGGGAAGGAGCATTGGTCATGCATCCCTGCATGAGGGTGAGACAGGGAGGAGATATGATCCCCGTATGAAGCCGAGAGAAGGAGGAGGTGTGAACGTGCATCCATGTATGCGGGCGAGACAGGAAGGAGCATTGGTCATGCATCCCTGCATGAGGGTGAGACAGGGAGGAGATATGATCCCCGTATGAAGCCGAGAGAAGGAGGAGGCGTGAACGTGCATCCATGTATGCAGGCGAGAAGGGAAGGAGCATTGGTCATGCATCCCCTCATGAGGGTGAGACAGGGAGGAGATATGATCCCCGTATGAAGCCGAGAGAAGGAGGAGGCGTGAACGTGCATCCATGTATGCGGGCGAGACGGGAAGGAGCATTGGTCATGCATCCCTTCCCGAGGGTGAGACAGGGAGGAGATAAAATCCCCGTATGAAGCCGAGAGAACGAGGAGACATGAACGTGCATCCATGTATGCGGGCGAGAAGGGAAGGAGCATTGGTCATGCATCCCTGCATGAGGGTGAGACAGGGAGAAGATAAAATCCCTGTATGAAGCCAAGAGAACGAGGCGGCATGAACATGCATCCTTGTATGCAGGTGTGACATGGAGTCATCATGAACATGCATCCCTTTATAAGGACATAACATGGAGGACGCATGAACATGAATGCCTGAATTTTATGGTGGTGGCCTTCGGGTGATTTGGCACGTGCAATTGGTGAAGAGCACTTCTCCTGCGCAAAAAAATAAATTTACTATTAGCACCCCGGAGGGAGCCTCTGCACTTCTTATAGGGAGAAAACTCTGCAATGGAAGGGGACAGGGTCAATAACAGCTGTAAACTCTCACAAGACCATCACTGCTCTCACACTTTCCTGCTCTCAGGCTGGCGGGCCATTATCGGCCCTGGCTGCCGCACCATTGCCAGGTTTGTGTAACTATATTATTTCTAATTGGCTCCACTTTGATGACTTTCATTTGGATTCTGACTTGATTATTGAGATCTTAAATAAGTGACTGGGGATCAGGTGTCCACTTATTCTCATGGATAACATCACAACCAACCTTTAATTCAAACATGAGTCATGACATCACAGATGGAGTACAGCTTATGATAGAGGTGGAACATCACATTGTAGCAGCCCAAGTAGCTCGCCGTGATCGTATAGTGGTTAGTACTCTGCGTTGTGGCCGCAGCAACCTTGGTTCGAATCCGAGTCACGGCATTGCGGTGAGGCAATGTCACGGCAGTTGGGCAGATATTTTAGAATTTCCATTAATACATTGGCAATCTCTGTGGAGGACTGAAACAATTCGATATGTCCTGTTACTGTTATGAACCTTTTGTTTCTTTAATGCTCTTTGCACACTTTTTCATCGGGTGACTGTAATGTATTTCAACCAAATCTAATTAAGAGCGCATTATGTGGTGACATTTGCAGTACATGAAACATTATAACACTGCCATTTACGTCAATAACCACTAGCTTGATTAACACATATGTATTGCAGCCACAGTATTTCCCAGTTACAAATGGGAATAAAAACAACATCCGCGAGGGATTGAACCAACGACATTTAACTGATGTTGCCAATGGAGCGCGTTACAGAGAGCGCGAGGTCCCGCCTTTACAGTCACACGCTGATGATAATACAGATGTGTAAATAAACAGGCATATCTGTGGACTTGTGGTCTTTCTACATTGGGACTCATAGTCTAGTCCTAGGCTATTGTAGGCACTGGCGTATCTTTTAGTGGAATGAGAGGCATTCTGTAGTCGCGTGAAAGGACCTTTCAAGTCAATCTGATCTGTATTGTCCTGTGAAAAAAAGCGTTCTTAGACACAGTGAGGAGTTTTTGGGGATAATGGGAAAATCATTTCCAACTAAATGACAGGAATTTCTTAGTCCAATCATGAGGTGTGCTATGCTTTTTTATACTGTGGCGGAAAGAGAGAGAGTATAACAGTCATTATAAATAAAGGGCCAAGGAAGTGACAGTTTATGGAAGGAACAATTTGCACATAGTTTTAGAATGTGGTCAGGAGGAGGACAATGTGCTTACACATATGAAACATTAGAAGGTAGACATTATGGAAGCACATATATTTCTTTATTTTTATTGTATTTGGGGAGAGGGGGTTAATATAGCACGTCCAATGTGGAAAAGTGCTTTCCATAGCACTTTGCAGGTGGGCGACATCTAGAGCTGTGCAGTAGCCACCCATGCCCCAGACGTCAAAGAGAACAAGAAGTTACACATGTTGGAAGTGAGGGTGAGACATTGAGGAGATATGATCCCCCTATGAAGCAGAGAAAAGGAGGAGGCGTGAACGTGCATCCATGTATGCAGGTGAGAAGGGAAGGAACATTGGTCATGCATCCCTGCATGAGGGTGAGACAGGGAGGAGATATGATCCCCGTATGAAGCCGAGAGAAGGAGGAGGCGTGAACGTGCATCCATGTATGCGGGCGAGACAGGAAGGAGCATTGGTCATGCATCCCTGCATGAGGGTGAGACAGGGAGGAGATATGATCCCCGTATGAAGCCGAGAGAAGGAGGAGGCGTGAACGTGCATCCATGTATGCGGGCGAGACAGGAAGGAGCATTGGTCATGCATCCCTGCATGAGGGTGAGACAGGGAGGAGATATGATCCCCGTATGAAGCCGAGAGAAGGAGGAGGCGTGAACGTGCATCCATGTATGCGGGCGAGACGGGAAGGAGCATTGGTCATGCATCCCTTCCCGAGGGTGAGACAGGGAGGAGATAAAATCCCCGTATGAAGCCGAGAGAACGAGGAGACATGAACGTGCATCCATGTATGCGGGCGAGAAGGGAAGGAGCATTGGTCATGCATCCCTGCATGAGGGTGAGACAGGGAAGAGATAAAATCCCTGTATGAAGCCAAGAGAACGAGGCGGCATGAACATGCATCCTTGTATGCAGGTGTGACATGTAGTCATCATGAACATGCATCCCTTTATAAGGACATAACATGGAGGACGCATGAACATGAATGCCTGAATTTTATGGTGGTGGCCTTCGGGTGATTTGGCGCGTGCAATTGGTGAAGAGCACTTCTCCTGCGCAAAAAAATAAATTTACTATTAGCACCCCGGAGGGAGCCTCTGCACTTCTTATAGGGAGAAAACTCTGCAATGGAAGGGGACAGGGTCAATAACAGCTGTAAACTCTCACAAGACCATCACTGCTCTCACACTTTCCTGCTCTCAGGCTGGCGGGCCATTTTCGGCCCTGGCTGCCGCACCATTGCCAGGTTTGTGTAACTATATTATTTCTAATTGGCTCCACTTTGATGACTTTCATTTGGATTCTGACTTGATTATTGAGATCTTAAATAAGTGACTGGGGATCAGGTGTCCACTTATTCTCCTGGATAACATCACAACCAACCTTTAATTCAAACATGAGTCATGACATCACAGATGGAGTACAGCTTATGATAGAGGTGGAACAACACATTGTAGCAGCCCAAGTAGCTCGCCGTGATCGTATAGTGGTTAGTACTCTGCGTTGTGGCCACAGCAACCTTGGTTGGAATCCGAGTCACGGCATTGCGGTGAGGCAATGTCACCGCAGTTGGGCAGATATTTTACAATTTCCATTAATACATTGGCAATCTCTGTGGAGGACTGAAACAATTCGATATGTCCTGTTACTGTTATGAACCTTTTGTTTCTTTAATGCTCTTTGCACACTTTTTCATCGGGTGACTGTAATGTATTTCAACCAAATCTATTTAAGAGCGCATTATGTGGTGACATTTGCAGTACATGAAACATTATAACACTGCCATTTACGTCAATAACCACTAGCTTGATTAAGACATATGTATTGCAGCGACAGTATTTCCCAGTTACAAATGGGAATAAAAACAACATCCGCGAGGGATTGAACCAACGACATTTAACTGATGTTGCCAATGGAGCGCGTTACAGAGAGCGCAAAGTCCCGCCTTTACAGTCACACGCTGATGATAATACAGATGTTTAAATAAACAGGCATATCTGTGGACTTGTGGTATTTCTACATTGGGACTCATAGTCTAGTCCTAGGCTATTGTAGGCACTGGCGTATCTTCTAGTGGAATGAGAGGCATTCTGTAGTCGCGTGAAAGGACCTTTCAAGTCAATCTGATCTGTATTGTCCTGTGAAAAAAAATGTTCTTAGTCACAGTGAGGAGTTTTTGGGGATAATGGGAAAATCATTTCCAACTAAATGACAGGAATTTCTTAGTCCAATCATGAGGTGTGCTAGGCATTTTTATACTGTGGCGGAAAGAGAGAGAGTATAACAGTCATTATAAATAAAGGGCCAAGGAAGTGACAGTTTATGGAAGGAACAATTTGCACATAGTTTTAGAATTTGGTCAGGAGGAGGACAATGTGCTTACACATATGAAACATTAGAAGGTAGACATTATGGAAGCACATATATTTCTTTATTTTTATTGTATTTGGGGAGAGGGGGTTAATATAGCACGTCCAATGTGGAAAAGTGCTTTCCATAGCACCTTGCAGGTGGGCGACATCTAGAGCTGTGCAGTAGCCACCCATGGCCCAGACGTCAAAGAGAACAAGAAGTTACACATGTTGGAAGTGAGGGTGAGGCATTGAGGAGATATGATCCCGGTATGAAGCCGAGAAAAGGAGGAGGCGTGAACGTGCATCCATGTATGCAGGCGAGAAGGGAAGGAGCATTGGTCATGCATCCCTGCATGAGGGTGAGACAGGGAGGAGATATGATCCCCGTATGAAGCCGAGAGAAGGAGGAGGTGTGAACGAACGTGCATCCATGTATGCGGGCGAGACAGGAAGGAGCATTGGTCATGCATCCCTGCATGAGGGTGAGACAGGGAGGAGATATGATCCCCGTATGAAGCCGAGAGAAGGAGGAGGCGTGAACGTGCATCCATGTATGCAGGCGAGAAGGGAAGGAGCATTGGTCATGCATCCCCTCATGAGGGTGAGACAGGGAGGAGATATGATCCCCGTATGAAGCCGAGAGAAGGAGGAGGCGTGAACGTGCATCCATGTATGCGGGCGAGACGGGAAGGAGCATTGGTCATGCATCCCTTCCCGAGGGTGAGACAGGGAGGAGATAAAATCCCCGTATGAAGCCGAGAGAACGAGGAGACATGAACGTGCATCCATGTATGCGGGCGAGAAGGGAAGGAGCATTGGTCATGCATCCCTGCATGAGGGTGAGACAGGGAGAAGATAAAATCCCTGTATGAAGCCAAGAGAACGAGGCGGCATGAACATGCATCCTTGTATGCAGGTGTGACATGGAGTCATCATGAACATGCATCCCTTTATAAGGACATAACATGGAGGACGCATGAACATGAATGCCTGAATTTTATGGTGGTGGCCTTCAGGTGATTTGGCACGTGCAATTGGTGAAGAGCACTTCTCCTGCGCAAAAAAATAAATTTACTATTAGCACCCCGGAGGGAGCCTCTGCACTTCTTATAGGGAGAAAACTCTGCAATGGAAGGGGACAGGGTCAATAACAGCTGTAAACTCTCACAAGACCATCACTGCTCTCACACTTTCCTGCTCTCAGGCTGGCGGGCCATTATCGGCCCTGGCTGCCGCACCATTGCCAGGTTTGTGTAACTATATTATTTCTAATTGGCTCCACTTTGATGACTTTCATTTGGATTCTGACTTGATTATTGAGATCTTAAATAAGTGACTGGGGATCAGGTGCCCACTTATTCTCATGGATAACATCACAACCAACCTTTAATTCAAACATGAGTCATGACATCACAGATGGAGTACAGCTTATGATAGAGGTGGAACGTCACATTGTAGCAGCCCAAGTAGCTCGCCGTGATCGTATAGTGGTTAGTACTCTGCGTTGTGGCCGCAGCAAACTCGGTTCGAATCCGAGTCTGTCACGGCAGTTGGGCAGATATTTTAGAATTTCCATTAATACATTGGCAATCTCTGTGGAGGACTGAAACAATTCGATATGTCCTGTTACTGTTATGAACCTTTTGTTTCTTTAATGCTCTTTGCACACTTTTTCATCGGGTGACTGTAATGTATTTCAACCAAATCTAATTAAGAGCGCATTATGTGGTGACATTTGCAGTACATGAAACATTATAACACTGCCATTTACGTCAATAACCACTAGCTTGATTAACACATATGTATTGCAGCCACAGTATTTCCCAGTTACAAATGGGAATAAAAACAACATCCGCGAGGGATTGAACCAACGACATTTAACTGATGTTGCCAATGGAGCGCGTTACAGAGAGCGCGAGGTCCCGCCTTTACAGTCACACGCTGATGATAATACAGATGTGTAAATAAACAGGCATATCTGTGGACTTGTGGTCTTTCTACATTGGGACTCATAGTCTAGTCCTAGGCTATTGTAGGCACTGGCGTATCTTTTAGTGGAATGAGAGGCATTCTGTAGTCGCGTGAAAGGACCTTTCAAGTCAATCTGATCTGTATTGTCCTGTGAAAAAAAGCGTTCTTAGACACAGTGAGGAGTTTTTGGGGATAATGGGAAAATCATTTCCAACTAAATGACAGGAATTTCTTAGTCCAATCATGAGGTGTGCTATGCTTTTTTATACTGTGGCGGAAAGAGAGAGAGTATAACAGTCATTATAAATAAAGGGCCAAGGAAGTGACAGTTTATGGAAGGAACAATTTGCACATAGTTTTAGAATGTGGTCAGGAGGAGGACAATGTGCTTACACATATGAAACATTAGAAGGTAGACATTATGGAAGCACATATATTTCTTTATTTTTATTGTATTTGGGGAGAGGGGGTTAATATAGCACGTCCAATGTGGAAAAGTGCTTTCCATAGCACTTTGCAGGTGGGCGACATCTAGAGCTGTGCAGTAGCCACCCATGCCCCAGACGTCAAAGAGAACAAGAAGTTACACATGTTGGAAGTGAGGGTGAGACATTGAGGAGATATGATCCCCCTATGAAGCAGAGAAAAGGAGGAGGCGTGAACGTGCATCCATGTATGCAGGTGAGAAGGGAAGGAACATTGGTCATGCATCCCTGCATGAGGGTGAGACAGGGAGGAGATATGATCCCCGTATGAAGCCGAGAGAAGGAGGAGGCGTGAACGTGCATCCATGTATGCGGGCGAGACAGGAAGGAGCATTGGTCATGCATCCCTGCATGAGGGTGAGACAGGGAGGAGATATGATCCCCGTATGAAGCCGAGAGAAGGAGGAGGCGTGAACGTGCATCCATGTATGCGGGCGAGACCGGAAGGAGCATTGGTCATGCATCCCTGCATGAGGGTGAGACAGGGAGGAGATATGATCCCCGTATGAAGCCGAGAGAAGGAGGAGGCGTGAACGTGCATCCATGTATGCTGGCGAGACGGGAAGGAGCATTGGTCATGCATCCCTTCCCGAGGGTGAGACAGGGAGGAGATAAAATCCCCGTATGAAGCCGAGAGAACGAGGAGACATGAACGTGCATCCATGTATGCGGGCGAGAAGGGAAGGAGCATTGGTCATGCATCCCTGCATGAGGGTGAGACAGGGAAGAGATAAAATCCCTGTATGAAGCCAAGAGAACGAGGCGGCATGAACATGCATCCTTGTATGCAGGTGTGACATGTAGTCATCATGAACATGCATCCCTTTATAAGGACATAACATGGAGGACGCATGAACATGAATGCCTGAATTTTATGGTGGTGGCCTTCGGGTGATTTGGCGCGTGCAATTGGTGAAGAGCACTTCTCCTGCGCAAAAAAATAAATTTACTATTAGCACCCCGGAGGGAGCCTCTGCACTTCTTATAGGGAGAAAACTCTGCAATGGAAGGGGACAGGGTCAATAACAGCTGTAAACTCTCACAAGACCATCACTGCTCTCACACTTTCCTGCTCTCAGGCTGGCGGGCCATTTTCGGCCCTGGCTGCCGCACCATTGCCAGGTTTGTGTAACTATATTATTTCTAATTGGCTCCACTTTGATGACTTTCATTTGGATTCTGACTTGATTATTGAGATCTTAAATAAGTGACTGGGGATCAGGTGTCCACTTATTCTCCTGGATAACATCACAACCAACCTTTAATTCAAACATGAGTCATGACATCACAGATGGAGTACAGCTTATGATAGAGGTGGAACAACACATTGTAGCAGCCCAAGTAGCTCGCCGTGATCGTATAGTGGTTAGTACTCTGCGTTGTGGCCACAGCAACCTTGGTTGGAATCCGAGTCACGGCATTGCGGTGAGGCAATGTCACCGCAGTTGGGCAGATATTTTACAATTTCCATTAATACATTGGCAATCTCTGTGGAGGACTGAAACAATTCGATATGTCCTGTTACTGTTATGAACCTTTTGTTTCTTTAATGCTCTTTGCACACTTTTTCATCGGGTGACTGTAATGTATTTCAACCAAATCTATTTAAGAGCGCATTATGTGGTGACATTTGCAGTACATGAAACATTATAACACTGCCATTTACGTCAATAACCACTAGCTTGATTAAGACATATGTATTGCAGCGACAGTATTTCCCAGTTACAAATGGGAATAAAAACAACATCCGCGAGGGATTGAACCAACGACATTTAACTGATGTTGCCAATGGAGCGCGTTACAGAGAGCGCAAAGTCCCGCCTTTACAGTCACACGCTGATGATAATACAGATGTTTAAATAAACAGGCATATCTGTGGACTTGTGGTATTTCTACATTGGGACTCATAGTCTAGTCCTAGGCTATTGTAGGCACTGGCGTATCTTCTAGTGGAATGAGAGGCATTCTGTAGTCGCGTGAAAGGACCTTTCAAGTCAATCTGATCTGTATTGTCCTGTGAAAAAAAATGTTCTTAGTCACAGTGAGGAGTTTTTGGGGATAATGGGAAAATCATTTCCAACTAAATGACAGGAATTTCTTAGTCCAATCATGAGGTGTGCTAGGCATTTTTATACTGTGGCGGAAAGAGAGAGAGTATAACAGTCATTATAAATAAAGGGCCAAGGAAGTGACAGTTTATGGAAGGAACAATTTGCACATAGTTTTAGAATTTGGTCAGGAGGAGGACAATGTGCTTACACATATGAAACATTAGAAGGTAGACATTATGGAAGCACATATATTTCTTTATTTTTATTGTATTTGGGGAGAGGGGGTTAATATAGCACGTCCAATGTGGAAAAGTGCTTTCCATAGCACCTTGCAGGTGGGCGACATCTAGAGCTGTGCAGTAGCCACCCATGGCCCAGACGTCAAAGAGAACAAGAAGTTACACATGTTGGAAGTGAGGGTGAGGCATTGAGGAGATATGATCCCGGTATGAAGCCGAGAAAAGGAGGAGGCATGAACGTGCATCCATGTATGCAGGCGAGAAGGGAAGGAGCATTGGTCATGCATCCCTGCATGAGGGTGAGACAGGGAGGAGATATGATCCCCGTATGAAGCCGAGAGAAGGAGGAGGTGTGAACGAACGTGCATCCATGTATGCGGGCGAGACAGGAAGGAGCATTGGTCATGCATCCCTGCATGAGGGTGAGACAGGGAGGAGATATGATCCCCGTATGAAGCCGAGAGAAGGAGGAGGCGTGAACGTGCATCCATGTATGCAGGCGAGAAGGGAAGGAGCATTGGTCATGCATCCCCTCATGAGGGTGAGACAGGGAGGAGATATGATCCCCGTATGAAGCCGAGAGAAGGAGGAGGCGTGAACGTGCATCCATGTATGCGGGCGAGACGGGAAGGAGCATTGGTCATGCATCCCTTCCCGAGGGTGAGACAGGGAGGAGATAAAATCCCCGTATGAAGCCGAGAGAACGAGGAGACATGAACGTGCATCCATGTATGCGGGCGAGAAGGGAAGGAGCATTGGTCATGCATCCCTGCATGAGGGTGAGACAGGGAGAAGATAAAATCCCTGTATGAAGCCAAGAGAACGAGGCGGCATGAACATGCATCCTTGTATGCAGGTGTGACATGGAGTCATCATGAACATGCATCCCTTTATAAGGACATAACATGGAGGACGCATGAACATGAATGCCTGAATTTTATGGTGGTGGCCTTCAGGTGATTTGGCACGTGCAATTGGTGAAGAGCACTTCTCCTGCGCAAAAAAATAAATTTACTATTAGCACCCCGGAGGGAGCCTCTGCACTTCTTATAGGGAGAAAACTCTGCAATGGAAGGGGACAGGGTCAATAACAGCTGTAAACTCTCACAAGACCATCACTGCTCTCACACTTTCCTGCTCTCAGGCTGGCGGGCCATTATCGGCCCTGGCTGCCGCACCATTGCCAGGTTTGTGTAACTATATTATTTCTAATTGGCTCCACTTTGATGACTTTCATTTGGATTCTGACTTGATTATTGAGATCTTAAATAAGTGACTGGGGATCAGGTGCCCACTTATTCTCATGGATAACATCACAACCAACCTTTAATTCAAACATGAGTCATGACATCACAGATGGAGTACAGCTTATGATAGAGGTGGAACGTCACATTGTAGCAGCCCAAGTAGCTCGCCGTGATCGTATAGTGGTTAGTACTCTGCGTTGTGGCCGCAGCAAACTCGGTTCGAATCCGAGTCACGGCATTGCGGTGAGGCAATGTCACGGCAGTTGGGCAGATATTTTAGAATTTCCATTAATACATTGGCAATCTCTGTGGAGGACTGAAACAATTCGATATGTCCTGTTACTGTTATGAACCTTTTGTTTCTTTAATGCTCTTTGCACACTTTTTCA
Organism: Ambystoma mexicanum; assembly: GCF_040938575.1. Classification (NCBI taxonomy): domain Eukaryota; kingdom Metazoa; phylum Chordata; class Amphibia; order Caudata; family Ambystomatidae; genus Ambystoma; species Ambystoma mexicanum. Next base: position 4,369,235 of record NW_027182322.1, read on the forward strand.
TCGGGTGACTGTAATGTATTTCAACCAAATCTAATTAAGAGCGCATTATGTGGTGACATTTGCAGTACATGAAACATTATAACACTGCCATTTACGTCAATAACCACTAGCTTGATTAAGACATATGTATTGCAGCGACAGTATTTCCCAGTTACAAATGGGAATAAAAACAACATCCGCGAGGGATTGAACCAACGACATTTAACTGATGTTGCCAATGGAGCGCGTTACAGAGAGCGCGATGTCCCGCCTTTACAGTCACACGCTGATGATAATACAGATGTTTAAATAAACAGGCATATCTGTGGACTTGTGGTCTTTCTACATTGGGACTCATAGTCTAGTCCTAGGCTATTGTAGGCACTGGCGTATCTTTTAGTGGAATGAGAGGCATTCTGTAGTCGCGTGAAAGGACCTTTCAAGTCAATCTGATCTGTATTGTCCTGTGAAAAAAAGCGTTCTTAGACACAGTGAGGAGTTTTTGGGGATAATGGGAAAATCATTTCCAACTAAATGACAGGAATTTCTTAGTCCAATCATGAGGTGTGCTAGGCTTTTTTATACTGTGGCGGAAAGAGCGAGAGTATAACAGTCATTATAAATAAAGGGCCAAGGAAGTGACAGTTTATGGAAGGAACAATTTGCACATAGTTTTAGAATGTGGTCAGGAGGAGGACAATGTGCTTACACATATGAAACATTAGAAGGTAGACATTATGGAAGCACATATATTTCTTTATTTTTATTGTATTTGGGGAGAGGGGGTTAATATAGCACGTCCAATGTGGAAAAGTGCTTTCCATAGCACCTTGCAGGTGGGCGACATCTAGAGCTGTGCAGTAACCACCCATGCCCCAGACGTCAAAGAGAACAAGAAGTTACACATGTTGGAAGTGAGGGTGAGACATTGAGGAGATATGATCCCCGTATGAAGCCGAGAGAAGGAGGAGGCGTGAACGTGCATCCATGTATGCGGGCGAGACAGGAAGGAGCGTTGGTCATGCATCCCTGCATGAGGGTGAGACAGGGAGGAGATATGATCCCCGTATGAAGCCGAGAGAAGGAGGAGGCGTGAACGTGCATCCATGTATGCGGGCGAGACAGGAAGGAGCGTTGGTCATGCATCCCTGCATGAGGGTGAGACAGGGAGGAGATATGATCCCCGTATGAAGCCGAGAGAAGGAGGAGGCGTGAACGTGCATCCATGTATGCGGGCGAGACAGGAAGGAGCATTGGTCATGCATCCCTGCATGAGGGTGAGACAGGGAGGAGATATGATCCCCGTATGAAGCCGAGAGAAGGAGGAGGCGTGAACGTGTATCCATGTATGCGGGCGAGACGGGAAGGAGCATTGGTCATGCATCCCTTCCTGAGGGTGAGACAGGGAGGAGATAAAATCCCAGTATGAAGCCGAGAGAACGAGGAGACATGAACGTGCATCCATGTATGCGGGCGAGAAGGGAAGGAGCATTGGTCATGCATCCCTGCATGAGGGTGAGACAGGGAGGAGATAAAATCCCTGTATGAAGCCAAGAGAACGAGGTGGCATGAACATGCATCCTTGTATGCAGGTGTGACATGGAGTCATCATGAACATGCATCCCTTTATAAGGACATAACATGGAGGACGCATGAACATGAATGCCTGAATTTTATGGTGGTGGCCTTCGGGTGATTTGGCACATGCAATTGGTGAAGAGCACTTCTCCTGCGCAAAAAAATAAATGTACTATTAGCACCCCGGAGGGAGCCTCTGCACTTCTTATAGGGAGAAAACTCTGCAATGGAAGGGGACAGGGTCAATAACAGCTGTAAACTCTCACAAGACCATCACTGCTCTCACACTTTCCTGCTCTCAGGCTGGCGGGCCATTATCAGCCCTGGCTGCCGCACCATTGCCAGGTTTGTGTAACTATATTATTTCTAATTGGCTCCACTTTGATGACTTTCATTTGGATTCTGACTTGATTATTGAGATCTTAAATAAGTGACTGGGGATCAGGTGTCCACTTATTCTCATGGATAACATCACAACCAACCTTTAATTCAAACATGAGTCATGACATCACAGATGGAGTACAGCTTATGATAGAGGTGGAACGTCACATTGTAGCAGCCCAAGTAGCTCGCTGTGATCATATAGTGGTTAGTACTCTGCGTTGTGGCCGCAGCAACCTCAGTTCAAATCCGAGTCACGGCATTGCGGTGAGGCAATGTCACGGCAGTTGGGCAGATATTTTAGAATTTCCATTAATACATTGGCAATCTCTGTGGAGGACTGAAACAATTCGATATGTCCTGTTACTGTTATGAACCTTTTGTTTCTTTAATGCTCTTTGCACACTTTTTCATCGGGTGACTGTAATGTATTTCAACCAAATCTAATTAAGAGCGCATTATGTGGTGACATTTGCAGTACATGAAACATTATAACACTGCCATTTACGTCAATAACCAATAGCTTGATTAAGACATATGTATTGCAGCGACAGTATTTCCCAGTTACAAATGGGAATAAAAACAACATCCGCGAGGGATTGAACCAACGACATTTAACTGATGTTGCCAATGGAGCGCGTTACAGAGAGCGCGAGGTCCCGCCTTTACAGTCACACGCTGATGATAATACAGATGTTTAAATAAACAGGCATATCTGTGGACTTGTGGTCTTTCTACATTGGGACTCATAGTCTAGTCCTAGGCTATTGTAGGCACTGGCGTATCTTTTAGTGGAATGAGAGGCATTCTGTAGTCGCGTGAAAGGACCTTTCAAGTCAATCTGATCTGTATTGTCCTGTGAAAAAAAGCGTTCTTAGACACAGTGAGGAGTTTTTGGGGATAATGGGAAAATCATTTCCAACTAAATGACAGGAATTTCTTAGTCCAATCATGAGGTGTGCTAGGCTTTTTTATACTGTGGCGGAAAGAGAGAGAGTATAACAGTCATTATAAATAAAGGGCCAAGGAAGTGACAGTTTATGGAAGGAACAATTTGCACATAGTTTTAGAATGTGGTCAGGAGGAGGACAATGTGCTTACACATATGAAACATTAGAAGGTAGACATTATGGAAGCACATATATTTCTTTATTTTTATTGTATTTGGGGAGAGGGGGTTAATATAGCACGTCCAATGTGGAAAAGTGCTTTCCATAGCACCTTGCAGGTGGGCGACATCTAGAGCTGTGCAGTAGCCACCCATGCCCCAGGCGTCAAAGAGAACAAGAAGTTACACATGTTGGAAGTGAGGGTGAGACATTGAGGAGATATGATCCCCGTATGAAGCCGAGAGAAGGAGGAGGCGTGAACGTGCATCCATGTATGCGGGCGAGACAGGAAGGAGCATTGGTCATGCATCCCTGCATGAGGGTGAGACAGGGAGGAGATATGATCCCCGTATGAAGCCGAGAGAAGGAGGAGGCGTGAACGTGCATCCATGCATGCAGGCGAGAAGGGAAGCAGCATTGGTCATGCATCCCTGCATGAGGGTGAGACAGGGAGGAGATATGATCCCCGTATGAAGCCGAGAGAAGGAGGAGGCGTGAACGTGCATCCATGTATGCGGGCGAGACAGGAAGGAGCATTGGTTATGCATCCCTGCATGAGGGTGAGACAGGGAGGAGATATGATCCCCGTATGAAGCCGAGAGAAGGAGGAGGCGTGAACATGCATCCATGTATGCGGGCGAGACGGGAAGGAGCATTGGTCATGCATCCCTTCCTGAGGGTGAGACAGGGAGGAGATAAAATCCCTGTATGAAGCCGAGAGAACGAGGAGACATGAGCGTGCATCCATGTATGCGGGCGAGAAGGGAAGGAGCATTGGTCATGCATCCCTGCATGAGGGTGAGACAGGGAGGAGATAAAATCCCTGTATGAAGCCCAGAGAACGAGGTGGCATGAACATGCATCCTTGTATGCAGGTGTGACATGGAGTCATCATGAACATGCATCCCTTTATAAGGACATAACATGGAGGACGCATGAACATGAATGCCTGAATTTTATGGTGGTGGCCTTCGGGTGATTTGGCACGTGCAATTGGTGAAGAGCACTTCTCCTGCGCAAAAAAATAAATGTACTATTAGCACCCCGGAGGGAGCCTCTGCACTTCTTATAGGGAGAAAACTCTGCAATGGAAGGGGACAGGGTCAATAACAGCTGTAAACTCTCACAAGACCATCACTGCTCTCACACTTTCCTGCTCTCAGGCTGGTGGTCCATTATCAGCCCTGGCTGCCGCACCATTGCCAGGTTTGTGTAACTATATTATTTCTAATTGGCTCCACTTTGATGACTTTCATTTGGATTCTGACTTGATTATTGAGATCTTAAATAAGTGACTGGGGATCAGGTGTCCACTTATTCTCATGGATAACATCACAACCAACCTTTAATTCAAACATGAGTCATGACATCACAGATGGAGTACAGCTTATGATAGAGGTGGAACGTCACATTGTAGCAGCCCAAGTAGCTCGCCGTGATCGTATAGTGGTTAGTACTCTGCGTTGTGGCCGCAGCAACAATCCGAGTCACGACATTGCGGTGAGGCAATGTCACGGCAGTTGGGCAGAAATTTTAGAATTTCCATTAATACATTGGCAATCTCTGTGGAGGACTGAAACAATTCGATATGTCCTGTTACTGTTATGAACCTTTTGTTTCTTTAATGCTCTTTGCACACTTTTTCATCGGGTGACTGTAATGTATTTCAACCAAATCTAATTAAGAGCGCATTATGTGGTGACATTTGCAGTACATGAAACATTATAACACTGCCATTTACGTCAATAACCACTAGCTTGATTAAGACATATGTATTGCAGCGACAGTATTTCCCAGTTACAAATGGGAATAAAAACAACATCCGCGAGGGATTGAACCAACGACATTTAACTGATGTTGCCAATGGAGCGCGTTACAGAGAGCGCGAGGTCCCGCTTTTACAGTCACACGCTGATGATAATACAGATGTTTAAATAAACAGGCATATCTGTGGACTTGTGGTCTTTCTACATTGGGACTCATAGTCTAGTCCTAGGCTATTGTAGGCACTGGCGTATCTTTTAGTGGAATGAGAGGCATTCTGTAGTCGCGTGAAAGGACCTTTCAAGTCAATCTGATCTGTATTGTCCTGTGAAAAAAAGCGTTCTTAGACACAGTGAGGTGTTTTTGGGGATAATGGGAAAATCATTTCCAACTAAATGACAGGAATTTCTTAGTCCAATCATGAGGTGTGCTAGGCTTTTTTATACTGTGGCGGAAAGAGAGAGAGTATAACAGTCATTATAAATAAAGGGGCAAGGAAGTGACAGTTTATGGAAGGAACAATTTGCACATAGTTTTAGAATGTGGTCAGGAGGAGGACAATGTGCTTACACATATGAAACATTAGAAGGTAGACATTATGGAAGCACATATATTTCTTTATTTTTATTGTATTTGGGGAGAGGGGGTTAATATAGCACGTCCAATGTGGAAAAGTGCTTTCCATAGCACCTTGCAGGTGGGCGACATCTAGAGCTGTGCAGTAGCCACCCATGCCCCAGACGTCAAAGAGAACAAGAAGTTACACATGTTGGAAGTGAGGGTGAGACATTGAGGAGATATGATCCCCGTATGAAGCCAAGAGAAGGAGGAGGCGTGAACGTGCATCCATGTATGCAGGCGAGAAGGGAAGGAGCGTTGGTCATGCATCCCTGCATGAGGGTGAGACAGGGAGGAGATATGATTCCCGTATGAAGCCGAGAGAAGGAGGAGGCGTGAACGTGCATCCATGTATGCGGGCGAGACAGGAAGGAGCGTTGGTCATGCATCCCTGCATGAGGGTGAGACAGGGAGGAGATATGATCCCCGTATGAAGCCGAGAGAAGGAGGAGGCGTGAACGTGCATCCATGTATGCAGGCGAGAAGGGAAGGAGCATTGGTCATGCATCCCTGCATGAGGGTGAGACAGGGAGGAGATATGATCCCCGTATGAAGCCGAGAGAAGGAGGAGGCGTGAACGTGCATCCATGTATGCGGGCGAGACGGGAAGGAGCATTGGTCATGCATCCCTTCCTGAGGGTGAGACAGGGAGGAGATAAAATCCCTGTATGAAGCCAAGAGAACGAGCTGGCATGAACATGCATCTTTGTATGCAGGTGTGACATGGAGTCATCATGAACATGCATCCCTTTATAAGGACATAACATGGAGGACGCATGAACATGAATGCCTGAATTTTATGGTGGTGGCCTTCGGGTGATTTGGCACGTGCAATTGGTGAAGAGCACTTCTCCTGCACAAAAAAATAAATGTACTATTAGCACCCCGGAGGGAGCCTCTGCACTTCTTATAGGGAGAAAACTCTGCAATGGAAGGGGACAGGGTCAATAACAGCTGTAAACTCTCACAAGACCATCACTGCTCTCACACTTTCCTGCTCTCAGGCTGGCGGGCCATTATCGGCCCTGGCTGCCGCACCATTGCCAGGTTTGTGTAACTATATTATTTCTAATTGGCTCCACTTTGATGACTTTCATTTGGATTCTGACTTGATTATTGAGGTCTTAAATAAGTGACTGGGGATCAGGTGTCCACTTATTCTCATGGATAACCTCACAACCAACCTTTAATTCAAACATGAGTCATGACATCACAGATGGAGTACAGCTTATGATAGAGGTGGAACGTCACATTGTAGCAGCCCAAGTAGCTCGCTGTGATCGTATAGTGGTTAGTACTCTGCATTGTGGCTGCAGCAACCTCGGTTGGAATCCGAGTCACGGCATTGCGGTGAGGCAATGTCACGGCAGTTGGGCAGATATTTTAGAATTTCCATTAATACATTGGCAATCTCTGTGGAGCACTGAAACAATTCGATATGTCCTGTTACTGTTATGAACCTTTTGTTTCTTTAATGCTCTTTGCACACTTTTTCATCGGGTGACTGTAATGTATTTCAACCAAATCTAATTAAGAGCGCATTATGTGGTGACATTTGCAGTACATGAAACATTATAACACTGCCATTTACGTCAATAACCACTAGCTTGATTAAGACATATGTATTGCAGCGACAGTATTTCCCAGTTACAAATGGGAATAAAAACAACATCCGCGAGGGATTGAACCAACGACATTTAACTGATGTTGCCAATGGAGCGCGTTACAGAGAGCGCGAGGTCCCGCCTTTACAGTCACACACTGATGATAATACAGATGTTTAAATAAACAGGCATATCTGTGGACTTGTGGTCTTTCTACATTGGGACTCATAGTCTAGTCCTAGGCTATTGTAGGCACTGGCGTATCTTTTAGTGGAATGAGAGGCATTCTGTAGTCGCGTGAAAGGACCTTTCAAGTCAATCTGATCTGTATTGTCCTGTGAAAAAAAGCGTTCTTAGACACAGTGAGGAGTTTTTGGGGATAATGGGAAAATCATTTCCAACTAAATGACAGGAATTTCTTAGTCCAATCATGAGGTGTGCTAGGCTTTTTTATACTGTGGCGGAAAGAGCGAGAGTATAACAGTCATTATAAATAAAGGGCCAAGGAAGTGACAGTTTATGGAAGGAACAATTTGCACATAGTTTTAGAATGTGGTCAGGAGGAGGACAATGTGCTTACACATATGAAACATTAGAAGGTAGACATTATGGAAGCACATATATTTCTTTATTTTTATTGTATTTGGGGAGAGGGGGTTAATATAGCACGTCCAATGTGGAAAAGTGCTTTCCATAACACCTTGCAGGTGGGCGACATCTAGAGCTGTGCAGTAACCACCCATGCCCCAGACGTCAAAGAGAACAAGAAGTTACACATGTTGGAAGTGAGGGTGAGACATTGAGGAGATATGATCCCCGTATGAAGCCGAGAGAAGGAGGAGGCGTGAACGTGCATCCATGTATGCGGGCGAGACAGGAAGGAGCGTTGGTCATGCATCCCTGCATGAGGGTGAGACAGGGAGGAGATATGATCCCCGTATGAAGCCGAGAGAAGGAGGAGGCGTGAACGTGCATCCATGTATGCGGGCGAGACAGGAAGGAGCGTTGGTCATGCATCCCTGCATGAGGGTGAGACAGGGAGGAGATATGATCCCCGTATGAAGCCGAGAGAAGGAGGAGGCGTGAACGTGCATCCATGTATGCGGGCGAGACAGGAAGGAGCATTGGTCATGCATCCCTGCATGAGGGTGAGACAGGGAGGAGATATGATCCCCGTATGAAGCCGAGAGAAGGAGGAGGCGTGAACGTGTATCCATGTATGCGGGCGAGACGGGAAGGAGCATTGGTCATGCATCCCTTCCTGAGGGTGAGACAGGGAGGAGATAAAATCCCAGTATGAAGCCGAGAGAACGAGGAGACATGAACGTGCATCCATGTATGCGGGCGAGAAGGGAAGGAGCATTGGTCATGCATCCCTGCATGAGGGTGAGACAGGGAGGAGATAAAATCCCTGTATGAAGCCAAGAGAACAAGGTGGCATGAACATGCATCCTTGTATGCAGGTGTGACATGGAGTCATCATGAACATGCATCCCTTTATAAGGACATAACATGGAGGACGCATGAACATGAATGCCTGAATTTTATGGTGGTGGCCTTCGGGTGATTTGGCACGTGCAATTGGTGAAGAGCACTTCTCCTGCGCAAAAAAATAAATGTACTATTAGCACCCCGGAGGGAGCCTCTGCACTTCTTATAGGGAGAAAACTCTGCAATGGAAGGGGACAGGGTCAATAACAGCTGTAAACTCTCACAAGACCATCACTGCTCTCACACTTTCCTGCTCTCAGGCTGGCGGGCCATTATCAGCCCTGGCTGCCGCACCATTGCCAGGTTTGTGTAACTATATTATTTCTAATTGGCTCCACTTTGATGACTTTCATTTGGATTCTGACTTGATTATTGAGATCTTAAATAAGTGACTGGGGATCAGGTGTCCACTTATTCTCATGGATAACATCACAACCAACCTTTAATTCAAACATGAGTCATGACATCACAGATGGAGTACAGCTTATGATAGAGGTGGAACGTCACATTGTAGCAGCCCAAGTAGCTCGCTGTGATCATATAGTGGTTAGTACTCTGCGTTGTGGCCGCAGCAACCTCAGTTCAAATCCGAGTCACGGCATTGCGGTGAGGCAATGTCACGGCAGTTGGGCAGATATTTTAGAATTTCCATTAATACATTGGCAATCTCTGTGGAGGACTGAAACAATTTGATATGTCCTGTTACTGTTATGAACCTTTTGTTTCTTTAATGCTCTTTGCACACTTTTTCATCGGGTGACTGTAATGTATTTCAACCAAATCTAATTAAGAGCGCATTATGTGGTGACATTTGCAGTACATGAAACATTATAACACTGCCATTTACGTCAATAACCACTAGCTTGATTAAGACATATGTATTGCAGTGTAACGCTCACCTGATTCTCGCAGAGGCGCCGGTCTTGACTGGGCGACTACCGTATCTTCAAAGGTGATGTGTAGCACCCGGTTGGCTCTTTGGGCTGGACCTCTGTGCACTGTATGCCTGACGTGTAGAGTAAGATGTCTGCAGATAGAAAATATGGGGTTAATGAACTGGGGTTATTGGGGTGTCCCTATCTCTTTCCTCTTCTCCTCTCCTGTAGACCCCCAAAGGTTAACGCTCTCACCTTAGGTAAGTGAATGCCGAGCTCTCCATCTGCCTCGGGGCAGGGTGCTGTAACCAGTTTCTTCACTGGATAGGTAGCGCAGGCCTCTTGACTTCAGAGGACTGCTGTCCGTCGTTTACTGCACGAACGGTAAGTTTCGAGTCATTCAAATGTCTTTAAAGTCTTTAGTAATGATGTCTCTTGTTTTGCAGGGTTCCGGCGATGGCGGATGACGGGCTGAAGTGAGTTGAAGATGGAGCCTGTGTGATGAATAGAAGCGCCTGGAAGCACGTAAGTAAGCGCTTGTTGCCTGCTTCACTATGCGCTCTAACTGTCTTTTTATTTTGCAGGTACGAGTTCGGAGCGGCTGCAGGGTGCCGGAATACCCACTGGATTAGATGTGGAAAGGAGTAATGGCACGTGAGTATTAAAGTTCCCCAATGTCTTTAAACGCACCTTGTTTTGTCTTTCAGATGCGGGATGCAGCGCCGAAGGCCTCCGGAGCGTGCAAAGAGTTGGTAAACTTTTGTCTTTCAGATGCCGGAATGCTAACCTGTTCTTTCTTGTCTTTATAGGTGTTGCTGAAGACTGGATTCAGGATGGTAAGCCTTTGCCTTTCAGATGCCGGAATGCTAACCTGTTCTTTCTTGTCTTTATAGGTGTTGCTGAAGACTGGATTCAGGATGGTAAGCCTTTTTCCTTAGGCCCAGGACCGGATGCAGAAGAATCGATGAGCGTTCTGCTGCAGAGGTCGCAGAATAACGCAAAGCAAGATTCATCCACCGGGTGTGGTTTAAATAGCCTCCTGTAGTGCTTAGGTGTCTCCTTCCACAGCCACGCCTAAGTAAGAAAAGAGTTCCTGGTAAGAAAAGAGTTCCTGCCTTCCAGAAGAGTTCCAGTGTTCTGAATCTAGGGAGTGGCTCCAGCCCCACCCAACAGGAAAAGTAGTTCCAAACAGAAGAGGATCAGAGGCTCAACTGGCAGGCAAGTAAGCAGCATGGTCTGCTGAAGGTAAGTCCACCCAAGCATTATGAGCCCGGCGCTTCCAGCGCTGGGACTGGGCATATTTATGAGCCTGGTGCCACTGGCGCCAGGACTGGGTCCAAAAGGTCCCAATTGGGACTGGTTGGCACTCGGAACCTGGGTTATGGATCTGCTTCCAAGGGAGTTGGGAAAACCCTGACCTTTTGGAAGCAGAGATCATGACAGTACCCCCCCTCAAGGCCCCTCCCAAACCGGGCTTCTCCGGGGGTTTTGGCTTGTCAGGAAATGTTCGGTGAAATCTTTTGATTAGGCGAGGAGCGTGGACATATTCAGCAGGTTCCCAGGATCTCTCTTGGGGGCCGTAGCCTTTCCAGTCAATTAGGTAGAATAGTTTAGATTTGGAGATATTGGAGTCCAGAATGCTTTTGACTTCAAACTCGAGTTCTCCATCCACTAGGATAGGTTTTGGAGATTTGGTTAGTCGGGTTTGAGGTTGCACGGGTTTTAATAGAGAGACTGGAAGACCGGATGTATCTTCATGTGCGGGGGCAAGTCCAACTTGACCGCTACTGGGTTTACTATGGTAGTGATGGAATAGGGACCAAGGTATCTTGGGTTGAATGTGCGTGGCCCTTTTAGAGATAGATATTTGGTGGATAACCAGACTTGATCCCCTACTTGATAGTGAGGGGCTTCCTTCCGATGTTGATCTGCTCCTTTCTTGTATTGTTCTTTAGCCCTTTGAAGGTGAGAAACAGCTTCCTTAAAGGCTTGGGTGATTGTAGAATGCAGGTAGTCTACTGCTGGTGTTTCAAGATCTTGGAGGGGATCCAACTCCGAGGTTCGAGGGTGACTGCCGTACAAAAGAAAAAACGGGGTTTTCCCAGTTCCCGAATGGACAGAGTTATTGTAGGCATACTCGGCTATCCAAAGGATATCATTCCAAGTTTTTTCAGTTTGTTGCAGCATGCAGCGTAAATACTGTTCCAGAGTTTGATTGGTCCTCTCGGTTTGTCCGTCGGTCTGAGGGTGGTGACTGGTCGATAGTCTCACATCAATTTGAGCCGACCGACAGCAACTTCGCCAAAAATGAGAAATAAATTGACTACCTCGATCCGAAATTAGAACCGAAGGAAAACCGTGCAGTCGGACGATGTTTTCGAGAAATTCTCGGGCCAGAGTTGCTGCTGTTGGCAAGCCTTTGAGCGGAATGAAATGCGCCATCTTGGAGAATAAGTCCACGATTACTAGAATCGTATTGTATCCGGAGCATGGAGGTAGATCGGTGATGAAGTCCATAGAAAGCGTATGCCAAGGGCGAGGTGGGATGTCAATAGGGCGTAAGAGGCCTGCTGGTCTTTCCTTTTGACTCTTGTTTTGGGCGCATACTCCACAGGACATTATAAAGTCTCTGATATCTTTTTTCCAAGATGGCCACCAGAAGTAGCGCTTGATCTTTTCTGAGGTCTTGGATATACCGGGATGACCTTCCATTAAAGAGTCGTGATAACAAGAGATTACTTTTTTCTGTAAATCTGTGCTGGGTAGGTATAATCGTTCTTGGAAATACAATAAGTTGTCCTTTACTGCAAAGTCCTTTCCCTGCAGATGCCAATTCTGTATGTCTGCTGGAGTTACAAGTTGCCTGGCTTTATCCTTAACTTCCTCTATGGATCCTGTGGCGATTACACCCAGAATTCTTTGTTCGGGAATGATTGGTACAAGTTTAGGGTTGACCAGGTGTTCTTCCACTCCCATCCGAGAAAGGGCATCGGCTTTACCGTTCTTTGTACCAGGTCGATAGGTAATTATGAAGTCAAACTCGGCAAAGAATAATGCCCAACGGAGTTGTCTAGAGGATTGGGCTTTTGCGGTCTTCAAATATTGCAGGTTTCGGTGATCCGTAATCACAGTAACGGTGTGTCGGGCCCCCAGCAGATAATGCCGCCAAGCCTTAAAGGCAGACTTGATAGCCAGAAGTTCCTTGTCAGTAATCGTGTAATTGATTTCAGGAGGCGAGAATTTGCGGGACCAAAATGCCACGGGATGCAACTGATTGGTTACCGGGTCCTTTTGTGATAGAACTGCCCCCATGGCAAGGCTTGAAGCATCAGTTTCCACGATGTAGGGGAGTTCGGGGCGAGGGTGTTTTAAGATTGGTGCAGAGATAAATTTAGTCTTCAAATCCTGGAAAGCTTGTTCCGCCTCGGTAGACCATTCAAAACGTTTGTTTTTCTTTAACAAGGCAGTGATGGGCTGGACTATTCGAGAGAATTCGGGGATAAACCTGCGGTAAAAGTTAGCGAAGCCTAACATGCTTTGCACACCTTTTACGGAGGATGGTGATGGCCATTTGAGAACTGCATCGACCTTCTTTGAATCCATACGCACTCCGCCAGGTGATAATATGAATCCCAAGAATTCAACTTCAGTCACGTTGAAAACACATTTTTCCAACTTAGCGAAAAGTTTGTGTTGACGCAATCTTTCGAGGACCATTTTCACATGTTTCCGATGTTCAGATTCCGATGAAGAATAAACGAGGATGTCGTCAATGTAAACAACAACACATACATCTATGAGCTCTCTGAGGACATCGTTCATAAAATATTGAAAGGCGGCCGGGGCATTGCAAAGTCCGAAGGGCATGACCTGATATTCAAATAGCCCATACTTGGTGCGGAAGGCCGTCTTCCATTCATCGCCCTCTTTTACTCGTACCAAGTGGTAAGCTCCTCTAAGATCCAGCTTTGTATATATGCATGCTTTTCTGACTTGGTCCAGGAGTTCAGGGATCAAAGGTAACGGATATCTATTCTTAACGGTGATCTGGTTCAGGGAGCGATAATCGATACAAGTTCTAAGGTCTCCTTCCTTTTTTGGAACGAAGAACAAAGCTGAAGAAGCAGGGGACTTGGAAGGACGAATAAACCCATTTGCCAGGTATTGATCCAGGTATTGTCGAAGGTGAAGGTTCTCAGGCTCGGTGAGGGCATAAATTCTACTACAAGGAGGAGTAGATCCAGGTATCAGGTCTATCTGGCAGTCATAAGACCTATGAGGAGGTAGAGAGTTAGCCTGATCCTTCCGGAAAACATCTTGGTATTCTAGGTATTCGGGAGGTAACTGGGGAGTCTCTGAAGAAATTGCGGCCAGTGCAACACCAGGTGGAGGGTGACAAGTAGAGACACATTCTGGAAACTGGACCGTTCTTGCTCGCCAATCGATCAGAGGATTGTGTTTCTCTAACCAAGGTATTCCTAGAATAATCTGAAACTGAGGGGCCTTGATCACATCGAACACGATCTTCTCATGGTGTCCATCTTGACTTACTAGCGTCACCTCTTGAGTGGTAAGCGTTACTGGCCCGGAGGCTATCTCCGTACCATCCACCGTAGTAATGACGTCCTTTACAGCCTTGGGACAAAGAGTTAGATTCATCCTTAAAACCATTTCATGATCCACATAATTGCCGATGGCACCGCTGTCGACGTAAGCTTCAATTGCATGTAATCGATCCGGATTATCAGGGCTAATGAGGACCATAGGTATCACGAAATGCGAGGTCACGGAACTGGTTTTCACGCTCGGCAAGAGGATCTCTATTCTTGTCGGGCGAGGTCGTTTCCCTGCTCAGAGTTTGTAACTTTGGTAACTGCAGCTCCTACTGCCTTCCTGGCAGGTTTCACCGGACAGTCTCGAAGAAAGTGCCCTGAGTTTCCGCAATATAGGCATAATTGCAACTGTTTCCTCCTTTCCCGCTCCCTTTGTGTTAGAGGACCTTTCAGACCCCCTATTTGCATGGGTTCCCCGGAGTCTACTCCTTTGGAAGGAGTTGGCGGTTTGGAAAATACTCGAGCATCAAACTTGGAACGATCGGCCTTCCTGTTCTGCAGCCTGTGATCTATTTGAACGACCAAGTCTATATAATCCGAACAGTCTTGTGGGGGATTCACTACTTGGGCTAAAATGTCTTTGAGCTCTCCACGTAGACCTCTATAAAACAGCGTAATCCTTTTGTCCTCAGGCCATTGAGTTTCCACTATTAGTCTATTGAAAGATGCAATATAAGCCAAAAGGTCTTGATTACCCTGTCGCAACGAAAGAAGCTCATTGTCCAAGGCCTGCCCCTGTGAATGTCTTGCGAACAGTTTTTCCATACTAAGCTGAAAGGCTTGAAAATCATGGAGAACCGGATCATCTTGATTAACTAGAGGGATCGACCAGTCTGCCGCATTGCCACTAAGGTATGAAAGTACAAAAGCTACTTTTGCTTGATCAGTTGGAAAGGCTGCTGGCCGGCATAAGAAGTGCAACCGGCACTGATTGATAAATACTGCAAACCTCTTTGGGTCACCAGAAAATCGTTCGGGCGGAGCCAGAGGTACATTCCCATGTAGGTTGATCTGCACTGGATTCATAGAGGATGTTGAAGGAAGATTTGCCCCTGATGCGGGTAACGGGGTCTGTCCGGCTTGTGACTGTAGCACTTGTCTAGCAAGATTGTCTGTTCTCTCCTTGGAAATAATTAGTTCCCTTCTTAGAGCATTCGTTTCCTGACGAGCTGCATGCACTTCTGCCCTTAGTTCCCCAAGTAACCGGGCTAGGGTGTCAGTATCCGAGGTTTCCATAGCGCCGGGGCGAGAGTTTTGCGGTAGGCTTTGCGTTCTGTAACGCTCACCTGATTCTCGCAGAGGCGCCGGTCTTGACTGGGCGACTACCGTATCTTCAAAGGTGATGTGTAGCACCCGGTTGGCTCTTTGGGCTGGACCTCTGTGCACTGTATGCCTGACGTGTAGAGTAAGATGTCTGCAGATAGAAAATATGGGGTTAATGAACTGGGGTTATTGGGGTGTCCCTATCTCTTTCCTCTTCTCCTCTCCTGTAGACCCCCAAAGGTTAACGCTCTCACCTTAGGTAAGTGAATGCCGAGCTCTCCATCTGCCTCGGGGCAGGGTGCTGTAAACAGTTTCTTCACTGGATAGGTAGCGCAGGCCTCTTGACTTCAGAGGACTGCTGTCCGTCGTTTACTGCACGAACGGTAAGTTTCGAGTCATTCAAATGTCTTTAAAGTCTTTAGTAATGATGTCTCTTGTTTTGCAGGGTTCCGGCGATGGCGGATGACGGGCTGAAGTGAGTTGAAGATGGAGCCTGTGTGATGAATAGAAGCGCCTGGAAGCACGTAAGTAAGCGCTTGTTGCCTGCTTCACTATGCGCTCTAACTGTCTTTTTATTTTGCAGGTACGAGTTCGGAGCGGCTGCAGGGTGCCGGAATACCCACTGGATTAGATGTGGAAAGGAGTAATGGCACGTGAGTATTAAAGTTCCCCAATGTCTTTAAACGCACCTTGTTTTGTCTTTCAGATGCGGGATGCAGCGCCGAAGGCCTCCGGAGCGTGCAAAGAGTTGGTAAACTTTTGTCTTTCAGATGCCGGAATGCTAACCTGTTCTTTCTTGTCTTTATAGGTGTTGCTGAAGACTGGATTCAGGATGGTAAGCCTTTGCCTTTCAGATGCCGGAATGCTAACCTGTTCTTTCTTGTCTTTATAGGTGTTGCTGAAGACTGGATTCAGGATGGTAAGCCTTTTTCCTTAGGCCCAGGACCGGATGCAGAAGAAACGATGAGCGTTCTGCTGCAGAGGTTGCAGAATAACGCAAAGCAAGATTCATCCACCGGGTGTGGTTTAAATAGCCTCCTGTAGTGCTTAGGTGTCTCCTTCCACAGCCACGCCTAAGTAAGAAAAGAGTTCCTGGTAAGAAAAGAGTTCCTGCCTTCCAGAAGAGTTCCAGTGTTCTGAATCTAGGGAGTGGCTCCAGCCCCACCCAACAGGAAAAGTAGTTCCAAACAGAAGAGGATCAGAGGCTCAACTGGCAGGCAAGTAAGCAGCATGGTCTGCTGAAGGTAAGTCCACCCAAGCATTATGAGCCCGGCGCTTCCAGCGCTGGGACTGGGCATATTTATGAGCCTGGTGCCACTGGCGCCAGGACTGGGTCCAAAAGGTCCCAATTGGGACTGGTTGGCACTCGGAACCTGGGTTATGGATCTGCTTCCAAGGGAGTTGGGAAAACCCTGACCTTTTGGAAGCAGAGATCATGACATGCAGCGACAGTATTTCCCAGTTACAAATGGGAATAAAAACAACATCCGCGAGGGATTGAACCAACGACATTTAACTGATGTTGCCAATGGAGCGCGTTACAGAGAGCACGAGGTCCCGCCTTTACAGTCACACGCTGATGATAATACAGATGTTTAAATAAACAGGCATATCTGTGGACTTGTGGTATTTCTACATTGGGACTCATAGTCTAGTCCTAGGCTATTGTAGGCACTGGCGTATCTTTTAGTGGAATGAGAGGCATTCTGTAGTCACGTGAAAGGACCTTTCAAGTCAATCTGATCTGTATTGTCCTGTGAAAAAAAGCGTTCTTAGACACAGTGAGGAGTTTTTGGGGATAATGGGAAAATCATTTCCAACTAAATGACAGGAATTTCTTAGTCCAATCATGAGGTGTACTAGGCTTTTTTATACTGTGGCGGAAAGAGAGAGAGTATAACAGTCATTATAAATCAAGGGCCAAGGAAGGGACAGTTTATGGAAGGAACAATTTGCACATAGTTTTAGAATGTGGTCAGGAGGAGGACAATGTGCTTACACATATGAAACATTAGAAGGTAGACATTATGGAAGCACATATATTTCTTTTTTTTTATTGTATTTGGGGAGAGGGGGTTAATATAGCACGTCCAATGTGGAAAAGTGCTTTCCATAGCACCTTGCAGTTGGGCGACATCTAGAGCTGTGCAGTAGCCACCCATGCCCCAGACGTCAAAGAGAACAAGAAGTTACACATGTTGGAAGTGAGGGTGAGACATTGAGGAGATATGATCCCCGTATGAAGCCGTGAGAAGGAGGAGGCGTGAACGTGCATCCATGTATGCAGGCGAGAAGGGAAGGAGCATTGGTCATGCATCCCTGCATGAGGGTGAGACAGGGAGGAGATATGATCTCCGTATGAAGCCGAGAGAAGGAGGAGGCGTGAACGTGCATCCATGTATGCGGGCGAGACAGGAAGGAGCGTTGGTCATGCATCCCTGCATGAGGGTGAGACAGGGAGGAGATATGATCCCCGTATGAAGCCGAGAGAAGGAGGAGGCGTGAACGTGCATCCATGTATGCAGGCGAGAAGGGAAGGAGCATTGGTCATGCATCCCTGCATGAGGGTGAGACAGGGAGGAGATATGATCCCCGTATGAAGCCAAGAGAAGGAGGAGGCGTGAACGTGCATCCATGTATGCGGGCGAGACAGGAAGGAGCATTGGTCATGCATCCCTGCATGAGGGTGAGACAGGGAGGAGATATGATCCCCGTATGAAGCCGGGAGAAGGAGGAGGCGTGAACGTGCATCCATGTATGCGGGCGAGACGGGAAGGAGCATTGGTCATGCATCCCTTCCTGAGGGTGAGACAGGGAGGAGATAAAATCCCTGTATGAAGCCGAGAGAACGAGGAGACATGAACGTGCATCCATGTATGCGGGCGAGAAGGGAAGGAGCATTGGTCATGCATCCCTGCATGAGGGTGACACAGGGAGGAGATAAAATCCCTGTATGAAGCCAAGAGAACGAGGCGGCATGAACATGCATCCTTGTATGCAGGTGTGACATGGAGTCATCATGAACATGCATCCCTTTATAAGGACATAACATGGAGGACGCATGAACATGAATGCCTGAATTTTATGGTGGTGGCCTTCGGGTGATTTGGCACGTGCAATTGGTGAAGAGCACTTCTCCTGCGCAAAAAAATAAATGTACTATTAGCACCCCGGAGGGAGCCTCTGCACTTCTTATAGGGAGAAAACTCTGCAATGGAAGGGGACAGGGTCAATAACAGCTGTAAACTCTCACAAGACCATCACTGCTCTCACACTTTCCTGCTCTCAGGCTGGTGGGCCATTATCGGCCCTGGCTGCCGAACCATTGCCAGGTTTGTGTAACTATATTATTTCTAATTGGCTCCACTTTGATGACTTTCATTTGGATTCTGACTTGATTATTGAGATCTTAAATAAGTGACTGGGGATCAGGTGTCCACTTATTCTCATGGATAACATCACAACCAACCTTTAATTCAAACATGAGTCATGACATCACAGATGGAGTACAGCTTATGATAGAGGTGGAACGTCACATTGTAGCAGCCCAAATAGCTCGCCGTGATCGTATAGTGGTTAGTACTCTGCGTTGTGGCCGCAGCAACCTCAGTTCGAATCCGAGTCACGGCATTGCGGCAGTTGGGCAGATATTTTAGCATTTCCATTAATACATTGGCAATCTCTGTGGAGGACTGAAACAATTCGATATGTCCTGTTACTGTTATGAACCTTTTGTTTCTTTAATGCTCTTTGCACACTTTTTCATCGGGTGACTGTAATGTATTTCAACCAAATCTAATTAAGAGCGCATTATGTGGTGACATTTGCAGTACATGAAACATTATAACACTGCCATTTACGTCAATAACCACTAGCTTGATTAAGACATATGTATTGCAGCGACAGTATTTCCCAGTTACAAATGGGAATAAAAACAACATCCGCGAGGGATTGAACCGACGACATTTAACTGATGTTGCCAATGGAGCGCGTTACAGAGAGCGCGAGGTCCCGCCTTTACAGTCACACGCTGATGATAATACAGATGTTTAAATAAACAGGCATATCTGTGGACTTGTGGTCTTTCTACATTGGGACTCATAGTCTAGTCCTAGGCTATTGTAGGCACTGGCGTATCTTTTAGTGGAATGAGAGGCATTCTGTAGTCGCTTGAAAGGACCTTTCAAGTCAATCTGATCTGTATTGTCCTGTGAAAAAAAGCGTTCTTAGACACAGTGAGGAGTTTTTGGGGATAATGGGAAAATCATTTCCAACTAAATGACAGGAATTTCTTAGTCCAATCATGAGGTGTGCTAGGCTTTTTTATACTGTGGCGGAAAGAGAGAGAGTATAACAGTCATTATAAATAAAGGGCCAAGGAAGTGACAGTTTATGGAAGGAACAATTTGCACATAGTTTTAGAATGTGGTCAGGAGGAGGACAATGTGCTTACACATATGAAACATTAGAAGGTAGACATTATGGAAGCACATATATTTCTTTATTTTTATTGTATTTGGGGAGAGGGGGTTAATATAGCACGTACAATGTGGAAAAGTGCTTTCCATAGCACCTTGCAGGTGGGCGACATCTAGAGCTGTGCAGTAGCCACCCATGCCCCAGACGTCTAAGAGAACAAGAAGTTACACATGTTGGAAGTGAGGGTGAGACATTGAGAAGATATGATCCCCGTATGAAGCCGAGAGAAGGAGGAGGCGTGAACGTGCATCCATGTATGCAGGCGAGAAGGGAAGGAGCATTGGTCATGCATCCCTGCATGAGGGTGAGACAGGGAGGAGATATGATCCCCGTATGAAGCCGAGAGAAGGAGGAGGCGTGAACGTGCATCCATGTATGCGGGCGAGAAAGGAAGGAGCGTTGGTCATGCATCCCTGCATGAGGGTGAGACAGGGAGGAGATATGATCCCCGTATGAAGCCGAGAGAAGGAGGAGGCGTGAACGTGCATCCATGTATGCAGGCGAGAAGGGAAGGAGCATTGGTCATGCATCCCTGCATGAGGGTGAGACAGGGAGGAGAAATGATCCCCGTATGAAGCCGAGAGAAGGAGGAGGCGTGAACGTGCATCCATGTATGCGGGCGACACAGGAAGGAGCATTGGTCATGCATCCCTGCATGAGGGTGAGACAGGGAGGAGATATGATCCCCGTATGAAGCCGAGAGAAGGAGGAGGCGTGAATGTGCATCCATGTATGCGGGCGAGACGGGAAGGAGCATTGGTCATGCATCCCTTCCTGAGGGTGAGACAGGGAGGAGATAAAATCCCCGTATGAAGCCGAGAGAACGAGGAGACATGAACGGGCATCCATGTATGCGGGCGAGAAGGGAAGGAGCATTGGTCATGCATCCCTGCATGAGGGTGAGACAGGGAGGAGATAAAATGCCTGTATGAAGCCAAAAGAACGAGGCGGCATGAACATGCATCCTTGTATGCAGGTGTGACATGGAGTCATCATGAACATGCATCCCTTTATAAGGACATAACATGGAGGACGCATGAACATGAATGCCTGAATTTTATGGTGGTGGCCTTCGGGTGATTTGGCACGTGCAATTGGTGAAGAGCACTTCTCCTGCGCAAAAAAATTAATTTACTATTAGCACCCCGGAGGGAGCCTCTGCACTTCTTATAGGGAGAAAACTCTGCAATGGAAGGGGACAGGGTCAATAACAGCTGTAAACTCTCACAAGACCATCACTGCTCTCACACTTTCCTGCTCTCAGGCTGGCGGGCCATTATCGGCCCTGGCTGCCGCACCATTGCCAGGTTTGTGTAACTATATTATTTCTAATTGGCTCCACTTTGATGTCTTTCATTTGGATTATGACTTGATTAGTGAGATCTTAAATAAGTGACTGGGGATCAGGTGTCCACTTATTCTCATGGATAACATCACAACCAACCTTTAATTCAAACATGAGTCATGACATCACAGATGGAGTACAGCTTATGATAGAGGTGGAACGTCACATTGTAGCAGCTCAAGTAGCTCGCCTTGATCATATAGTGGTTAGTACTCTGCGTTGTGGCCGCAGCAACCTCGGTTTGAATCCGAGTCACGGCATTGCGGTGAGGCAATGTCACGGCAGTTTGGCAGATATTTTAGAATTTCCATTAATACATTGGCAATCTCTGTGGAGGACTGAAACAATTCGATATGTCCTGTTACTGTTATGAACCTTTTGTTTCTTTAATGCTCTTTGCACACTTTTTCATCGGGTGACTGTAATGTATTTCAACCAAATCTAATTAAGAGCGCATTATGTGGTGACATTTGCAGTACATGAAACATTATAACACTGCCATTTACGTCAATAACCACTAGCTTGATTAAGACATATGTATTGCAGCGACAGTATTTCCCAGTTACAAATGGGAATAAAAACAACATCCGCGAGGGATTGAACCAACGACATTTAACTGATGTTGCCAATGGAGCGCGTTACAGAGAGCGCGAGGTCCCGCCTTTACAGTCACACGCTGATGATAATACAGATGTTTAAATAAACAGGCATATCTGTGGACTTGTGGTCTTTCTACATTGGGACTCATAGTCTAGTCCTAGGCTATTGTAGGCACTGGCGTATCTTTTAGTGGAATGAGAGGCATTCTGTAGTCGCGTGAAAGGACCTTTCAAGTCAATCTGATCTGTATTGTCCTGTGAAAAAAAGCGTTCTTAGACACAGTGAGGAGTTTTTGGGGATAATGGGAAAATCATTTCCAACTAAATGACAGGAATTTCTTAGTCCAATCATGAGGTGTGCTAGGCTTTTTTATACTGTGGCGGAAAGAGAGAGAGTATAACAGTCATTATAAATAAAGGGCCAAGGAAGTGACAGTTTATGGAAGGAACAATTTGCACATAGTTTTAGAATGTGGTCAGGAGGAGGACAATGTGCTTACACATATGAAACATTAGAAGGTAGACATTATGGAAGCACATATATTTCTTTATTTTTATTGTATTTGGGGAGAGGGGGTTAATATAGCACGTCCAATGTGGAAAAGTGCTTTCCATAGCACCTTGCAGGTGGGCGACATCTAGAGCTGTGCAGTAGCCACCCATGCCCCAGACGTCAAAGAGAACAAGAAGTTACACATGTTGGAAGTGAGGGTGAGACATTGAGGAGATATGATCCCCATATGAAGCCGAGAGAAGGAGGAGGCGTGAACGTGCATCCATGTATGCAGGCGAGAAGGAAAGGAGCATTGCATCCCTGCATGAGGGTGAGACAGGGAGGAGATATGATCCCCGTATGAAGCCGAGAGAAGGAGGAGGCGTGAACGTGCATCCATGTATGCGGGCGAGACAGGAAGGAGCGTTGGTCATGCATCCCTGCATGAGGGTGAGACAGGGAGGAGATATGATCCCCGTATGAAGCCGAGAGAAGGAGGAGGCGTGAACGTGAATCCATGTATGCGGGCGAGACAGGAAGGAGCGTTGGTCATGCATCCCTGCATGAGGGTGAGACAGGGAGGAGATATGATCCCCGTATGAAGCCGAGAGAAGGAGGAGGCGTGAACGTGCATCCATGTATGCAGGCGAGAAGGGAAGGAGCATTGGTCATGCATCCCTGCATGAGGGTGAGACAGGGAGGAGATATGATCCCCGTATGAAGCCGAGAGAAGGAGGAGGCGTGAACGTGCATCCATGTATGCTGGCGAGACAGGAAGGAGCATTGGTCATGCATCCCTGCATGAGGGTGAGACAGGGAGTAGATATGATCCCCGTATGAAGCCGAGAGAAGGAGGAGGCGTGAACGTGCATCCATGTATGCGGGCGAGACGGGAAGGAGCATTGGTCATGCATCCCTTCCTGAGGGTGAGACAGGGAGGAGATAAAATCCCAGTATGAAGCCGAGAGAACGAGGAGACATGAACGTGCATCCATGTATGCGGGCGAGAAGGGAAGGAGCATTGGTCATGCATCCCTGCATGAGGGTGAGACAGGGAGGAGATAAAATCCCTGTATGAAGCCAAGAGTACGAGGTGGCATGAACATGCATCCTTGTATGCAGGTGTGACATGGAGTCATCATGAACATGCATCCCTTTATAAGGACATAACATGGAGGACGCATGAACATGAATGCCTGAATTTTATGGTGGTGGCCTTCGGGTGATTTGGCACGTGCAATTGGTGAAGAGCACTTCTCCTGCGCAAAAAAATAAATGTACTATTAGCACCCCGGAGGGAGCCTCTGCACTTCTTATAGGGATAAAACTCTGCAATGGAAGGGGACAGGGTCAATAACAGCTGTAAACTCTCACAAGACCATCACTGCTCTCACACTTTCCTGCTCTCAGGCTGGCGGGCCATTATCGGCCCTGGCTGCCGCACCATTGCCAGGTTTGTGTAACTATATTATTTCTAATTGGCTCCACTTTGATGACTTTCATTTGGATTCTGACTTGATTATTGAGATCTTAAATAAGTGACTGGGGATCAGGTGTCCACTTATTCTCATGGATAACATCACAACCAACCTTTAATTCAAACATGAGTCATGACATCACAGATGGAGTACAGCTTATGATAGAGTTGGAACGTCACATTGTAGCAGCCCAAGTAGCTCGCCGTGATCGTATAGTGGTTAGTACTCTGCGTTGTGGCCGCATCAACCTCGGTTCGAATCCGAGTCACTGCATTGCGGCAGTTGGGCAGATATTTTAGAATTTCCATTAATACATTGGCAATCTCTGTGGAGGACTGAAACAATTCGATATGTCCTGTTACTGTTATGAACCTTTTGTTTCTTTAATGCTCTTTGCACACTTTTTCATCGGGTGACTGTAATGTATTTCAACCAAATCTAATTAAGAGCGCATTATGTGGTGACATTTGCAGTACATGAAACATTATAACACTGCCATTTACGTCAATAACCACTAGCTTGATTAAGACATATGTATTGCAGTGACAGTATTTCCCAGTTACAAATGGGAATAAAAACAACATCCGCGAGGGATTGAACCAACGACATTTAACTGATGTTGCCAATGGAGCGCGTTACAGAGAGCGCGAGGTCCCGCCTTTACAGTCACACTCTGATGATAATACAGATGTTTAAATAAACAGGCATATCTGTGGACTTGTGGTCTTTCTACATTGGGACTCATAGTCTAGTCCTAGGCTATTGTAGGCACTGGCGTATCTTTTAGTGGAATGAGAGGCATTCTGTAGTCGCGTGAAAGGACCTTTCAAGTCAATCTGATCTGTATTGTCCTGTGAAAAAAAGCGTTCTTAGACACAGTGAGGAGTTTTTGGGGATAATGGGAAAATCATTTCCAACTAAATGACAGGAATTTCTTAGTCCAATCATGAGGTGTGCTAGGCTTTTTTATACTGTGGCGGAAAGAGAGAGAGTATAACAGTCATTATAAATAAAGGGCCAAGGAAGTGACAGTTTATGGAAGGAACAATTTGCACATAGTTTTAGAATGTGGTCAGGAGGAGGACAATGTGCTTACACATATGAAACATTAGAAGGTAGACATTATGGAAGCACATATATTTCTTTATTTTTATTGTATTTGGGGAGAGGGGGTTAATATAGCACGTCCAATGTGGAAAAGTGCTTTCCATAGCACCTTGCAGGTGGGCGACATCTAGAGCTGTGCAGTAGCCACCCATGCCCCAGACGTCAAAGAGAACAAGAAGTTACACATGTTGGAAGTGAGGGTGAGACATTGAGAAGATATGATCCCCGTATGAAGCCGAGAGAAGGAGGAGGCGTGAACGTGCATCCATGTATGCAGGCGAGAAGGGAAGGAGCATTGGTCATGCATCCCTGCATGAGGGTGAGACAGGGAGGAGATATGATCCCCGTATGAAGCCGAGAGAAGGAGGAGGCGTGAACGTGCATCCATGTATGCGGGCGAGAAAGGAAGGAGCGTTGGTCATGCATCCCTGCATGAGGGTGAGACAGGGAGGAGATATGATCCCCGTATGAAGCCGAGAGAAGGAGGAGGAGTGAACGTGCATCCATGTATGCAGGCGAGAAGGGAAGGAGCATTGGTCATGCATCCCTGCATGAGGGTGAGACAGGGAGGAGATATGATCCCCGTATGAAGCCGAGAGAAGGAGGAGGCGTGAATGTGCATCCATTTATGCGGGCGAGACGGGAAGGAGCATTGGTCATGCATCCCTTCCTGAGGGTGAGACAGGGAGGAGATAAAATCCCCGTATGAAGCCGAGAGAACGAGGAGACATGAACGGGCATCCATGTATGCGGGCGAGAAGGGAAGGAGCATTGGTCATGCATCCCTGCATGAGGGTGAGACAGGGAGGAGATAAAATCCCTGTATGAAGCCAAAAGAACGAGGCGGCATGAACATGCATCCTTGTATGCAGGTGTGACATGGAGTCATCATGAACATGCATCCCTTTATAAGGACATAACATGGAGGACGCATGAACATGAATGCCTGAATTTTATGGTGGTGGCCTTCGGGTGATTTGGCACGTGCAATTGGTGAAGAGCACTTCTCCTGCGCAAAAAAATAAATGTACTATTAGCACCCCGGAGGGAGCCTCTGCACTTCTTATAGGGAGAAAACTCTGCAATGGAAGGGGACAGGGTCAATAACAGCTGTAAACTCTCATAAGACCATCACTGCTCTCACACTTTCCTGCTCTCAGGCTGGCGGGCCATTATCGGCCCTGGCTGCCGCACCATTGCCAGGTTTGTGTAACTGTAATATTTCTAATTGGCTCCACTTTGATGACTTTCATTTGGATTCCGACTTGATTATTGAGATCTTAAATAAGTGACTGGGGATCAGGTGTCCACTTATTCTCATGGATAACATCACAACCAACCTTTAATTCAAACATGAGTCATGACATCACAGATGGAGTACAGCTTATGATAGAGGTGGAACGTCACATTGTAGCAGCCCAAGTAGCTCGCCGTGATCGTATAGTGGTTAGTACTCTGCGTGGTGGCCGCAGCAAACTCGGTTGGAATCCGAGTCACAGCATTGCGGTGAGGCAATGTCACTGCAGTTGGGCAGATATTTTACAATTTCCATTAATACATTGGCAATCTCTGTGGAGGACTGAAACAATTCGATATGTCCTGTTACTGTTATGAACCTTTTGTTTCTTTAATGCTCTTTGCACACTTTTTCATCGGGTGACTGTAATGTATTTCAACCAAATCTAATTAAGAGCGCATTATGTGGTGACATTTGCAGTACATGAAACATTATAACACTGCCATTTACGTCAATAACCACTAGCTTGATTAAGACATATGTATTGCAGCGACAGTATTTCCCAGTTACAAATGGGAATAAAAACAACATCCGCGAGGGATTGAACCAACGACATTTAACTGATGTTGCCAATGGAGCGCGTTACAGAGAGCGCAAGGTCCCGCCTTTACAGTCACACGCTGATGATAATACTGATGTTTAAATAAACAGGCATATCTGTGGACTTGTGGTCTTTCTACATTGGGACTCATAGTCTAGTCCTAGGCTATTGTAGGCACTGGCGTATCTTTTAGTGGAATGAGAGGGATTCTGTAGTCGCGTGAAAGGACCTTTCAAGTCAATCTGATCTGTATTGTCCTGTGAAAAAAAGCGTTCTTAGACACAGTGAGGAGTTTTTGGGGATAATGGGAAAATCATTTCCAACTAAATGACAGGAATTTCTTAGTCCAATCATGAGGTGTGCTAGGCTTTTTTATACTTTGGCGGAAAGAGAGAGAGTATAACAGTCATTATAAATAAAGGGCCAAGGAAGTGACAGTTTATGGAAGGAACAATTTGCACATAGTTTTAGAATGTGGTCAGGAGGAGGACAATGTGCTTACACATATGAAACATTAGAAGGTAGACATTATGGAAGCACATATATTTCTTTATTTTTATTGTATTTGGGGAGAGGGGGTTAATATAGCACGTCCAATGTGGAAAAGTGCTTTCCATAGCACCTTGCAGGTGGGCGACATCTAGAGCTGTGCAGTAGCCACCCATGCCCCAGACGTCAAAGAGAACAAGAAGTTACACATGTTGGAAGTGAGGGTGAGACATTGAGGAGATATGATCCCCGTATGAAGCCGAGAGAAGGAGGAGGCGTGAACGTGCATCCATGTATGCAGGCGAGAAGGGAAGGAGCATTGGTCATGCATCCCTGCATGAGGGTGAGACAGGGAGGAGATATGATCCCCGTATGAAGCCGAGAGAAGGAGGAGGCGTGAACGTGCATCCATGTATGCAGGCGAGAAGGGAAGGAGCATTGGTCATGCATCCCTGCATGACGGTGAGACAGGGAGGAGATATGATCCCCGTATGAAGCCGAGAGAAGGAGGAGGCGTGAACGTGCATCCATGTATGCAGGCGAGAAGGGAAGGAGCATTGGTCATGCATCCCTGCATGAGGGTGAGACAGGGAGGAGATATGATCCCCGTATGAAGCCGAGAGAAGGAGGAGGCGTGAACGTGCATCCATGTATGCGGGCGAGACAGGAAGGAGCCTTGGTCATGCATCCCTGCATGAGGGTGAGACAGGGAGGAGATATGATCCCCGTATGAAGCCGAGAGAAGGAGGAGGCGTGAACGTGCATCCATGTATGCGGGCGAGACGGGAAGGAGCATTGGTCATGCATCCCTTCCTGAGGGTGAGACAGGGAGGAGATAAAATCCCCGTATGAAGCCGAGAGAACGAGGAGACATGAACGTGCATCCATGTATGCGGGCGAGAAGGGAAGGAGCATTGGTCATGCATCCCTGCATGAGGGTGAGACAGGGAGGAGATAAAATCCCTGTATGAAGCCAAGAGAATGAGGCGGCATGAACATGCATCCTTGTATGCAGGTGTGACATGGAGTCATCATGAACATGCATCCCTTTATAAGGACATAACATGGAGGACGCATGAACATGAATGCCTGAATTTTATGGTGGTGGCCTTCGGGTGATTTGGCACGTGCAATTGGTGAAGAGCACTTCTCCTGCGCAAAAAAATAAATTTACTATTAGCACCCCGGAGGGAGCCTCTGCACTTCTTATAGGGAGAAAACTCTGCAATGGAAGGGGACAGGGTCAATAACAGCTGTAAACTCTCACAAGACCATCACTGCTCTCACACTTTCCTGCTCTCAGGCTGGCGGGCCATTATCGGCCCTGGCTGCCGCACCATTGCCAGGTTTGTGTAACTATATTATTTCTAATTGGCTCCACTTTGATGACTTTCATTTGGATTCTGACTTGATTATTGAGATCTTAAATAAGTGACTGGGGATCAGGTGTCCACTTATTCTCATGGATAACATCACAACCAACCTTTAATTCAAACATGAGTCATGACATCACAGATGGAGTACAGCTTATGATAGAGGTGGAACGACACATTGTAGCAGCCCAAGTAGCTCGCCGTGATCGTATAGTGGTTAGTACTCTGCGTTGTGGCCGCAGCAACCTCGGTTCGAATCCGAGTCACGGCATTGCGGTGAGGCAATGTCACGGCAGTTGGGCAGACATTTTAGAATTTCCATTAATACATTGGCAATCTCTGTGGAGGACTGAAACAATTCGATATGTCCTGTTACTGTTATGAACCTTTTGTTTCTTTAATGCTCTTTGCACACTTTTTCATCGGGTGACTGTAATGTATTTCAACCAAATCTAATTAAGAGCGCATTATGTGGTGACATTTGCAGTACATGAAACATTATAACACTGCCATTTACGTCAATAACCACTAGCTTGATTAAGACATATGTATTGCAGCGACAGTATTTCCCAGTTACAAATGGGAATAAAAACAACATCCGCGAGGGATTGAACCAACGACATTTAACTGATGTTGCCAATGGAGCGCGTTACAGAGAGCGCGAGGTCCTGCCTTTACAGTCACGCGCTGATGATAATACAGATGTTTAAATAAACAGGCATATCTGTGGACTTGTGGTCTTTCTACATTGGGACTCGTAGTCTAGTCCTAGGCTATTGTAGGCACTGGCGTATCTTTTAGTGGAATGAGAGGCATTCTGTAGTCGCGTGAAAGGACCTTTCAAGTCAATCTGATCTGTATTGTCCTGTGAAAAAAAGCGTTCTTAGACACAGTGAGGAGTTTTTGGGGATAATGGGAAAATCATTTCCAACTAAATGACAGGAATTTCTTAGTCCAATCATGAGGTGTGCTAGGCTTTTTTATACTGTGGCGGAAAGAGAGAGAGTATAACAGTCATTATAAATAAAGGGCCAAGGAAGTGACAGTTTATGGAAGGAACAATTTGCACATAGTTTTAGAATGTGGTCAGGAGGAGGACAATGTGCTTACACATATGAAACATTAGAAGGTAGACATTATGGAAGCACATATATTTCTTTATTTTTATTGTATTTGGGGAGAGGGGGTTAATATAGCACGTCCAATGTGGAAAAGTGCTTTCCATAGCACCTTGCAGGTGGGCGACATCTAGAGCTGTGCAGTAGCCACCCATGCCCCAGACGTCAAAGAGAACAAGAAGTTACACATGTTGGAAGTGAGGGTGAGACATTGAGGAGATATGATCCCCGTATGAAGCCGAGAGAAGGAGGAGGCGTGAACGTGCATCCATGTATGCAGGCGAGAAGGGAAGGAGCATTGGTCATGCATCCCTGCATGAGGGTGAGACAGGGAGGAGATATGATCCCCGTATGAAGCCGAGAGAAGGAGGACGCGTGAACATGCATCCATGTATGCGGGCGAGACAGGAAGGAGCATTGGTCATGCATCCCTGCATGAGGGTGAGACAGGGAGGAGATATGATCCCCGTATGAAGCCGAGAGAAGGAGGAGGCGTGAACGTGCATCCATGTATGCAGGCGAGAAGGGAAGGAGCATTGGTCATGCATCCCTGCATGAGGGTGAGACAGGGAGGAGATATGATCCCCGTATGAAGCCGAGAGAAGGAGGAGGCGTGAACGTGCATCCATGTATGCGGGCGAGACAGGAAGGAGCATTGGTCATGCATCCCTGCATGAGGGTGAGACAGGGAGGAGATATGATCCCCGTATGAAGCCGAGAGAAGGAGGAGGCATGAACGTGCATCCATGTATGCGGGCGAGACGGGAAGGAGCATTGGCCATGCATCCCTTCCTGAGGGTGAGAGAGGGAGGAGATAAAATCCCCGTATGAAGCCGAGAGAACGAGGAGACATGAACGTGCATCCATGTATGCGGGCGAGAAGGGAAGGAGCATTGGTCATGCATCCCTGCATGAGGGTGAGACAGGGAGGAGATAAAATCCCTGTATGAAGCCAAGAGAACGAGGCGGCATGAACATGCATCCTTGTATGCAGGTGTGACATGGAGTCATCATGAACATGCATCCCTTTATAAGGACAAAACATGGAGGACGCATGAACATGAATGCCTGAATTTTATGGTGGTGGCCTTCGGGTGATTTGGCACGTGCAATTGGTGAAGAGCACTTCTCCTGCGCAAAAAAATAAAAGTACTATTAGCACCCCGGAGGGAGCCTCTGCACTTCTTATAGGGAGAAAACTCTGCAATGAAAGGGGACAGGGTCAATAACAGCTGTAAACTCTCACAAGACCATCACTGCTCTCACACTTTCCTGCTCTCAGGCTGGCGGGCCATTATCGGCCCTGGCTGCCGCACCATTGCCAGGTTTGTGTAACTATATTATTTCTAATTGGCTCCACTTTGATGACTTTCATTTGGATTCTGACTTGATTATTGAGATCTTAAATAAGTGACTGGGGATCAGGTGTCCACTTATTCTCATGGATAACATCACAACCAACCTTTAATTCAAACATGAGCCATGACATCACAGATGGATTACAGCTTATGATAGAGGTGGAACGTCACATTGTAGTAGCCCAAGTAGCTCGCCGTGATCGTATAGTGGTTAGTACTCTGCGTTGTGGCCGCAGCAACCTCGGTTCGAATCTGAGTCACGGCATTGCGGTGAGGCAATGTCACGGCAGTTGGGCAGATATTTTAGAATTTCCATTAATACATTGGCAATCTCTGTGGAGGACTGAAACAATTCGATATGTCCTGTTACTGTTATGAACCTTTTGTTTCTTTAATGCTCTTTGCACACTTTTTCATCGGGTGACTGTAATGTATTTCAACCAAATCTAATTAAGAGCGCATTATGTGGTGACATTTGCAGTACATGAAACATTATAACACTGCCATTTACGTCAATAACCACTAGCTTGATTAAGACATATGTATTGCAGCGACAGTATTTCCCAGTTACAAATGGGAATAAAAACAACATCCGCGAGGGATTGAACCTACGACATTTAACTGATGTTGCCAATGGAGCGCGTTACAGAGAGCGCGAGGTCCCGCCTTTACAGTCACACGCTGATGATAATACAGATGTTTAAATAAACAGGCATATCTGTGGACTTGTGGTCTTTCTACATTGGGAGTCATAGTCTAGTCCTAGGCTATTGTAGGCACTGGCGTATCTTTTAGTGGAATGAGAGGCATTCTGTAGTTGCGTGAAAGGACCTTTCAAGTCAATCTGATCTGTATTGTCCTGTGAAAAAAAGCGTTCTTAGACACAGTGAGGAGTTTTTGGGGATAATGGGAAAATCATTTCCAACTAAATGACAGGAATTTCTTAGTCCAATCATGAGGTGTGCTAGGCTTTTTTATACTGTGGCGGAAAGAGAGAGAGTATAACAGTCATTATAAGTAAAGGGCCAAGGAAGTGACAGTTTATGGAAGGAACAATTTGCACATAGTTTTAGAATGTGGTCAGGAGGAGGACAATGTGCTTACACATATGAAACATTAGAAGGTAGACATTATGGAAGCACATATATTTCTTTATTTTTATTGTATTTGGGGAGAGGGGGTTAATATAGCACGTCCAATGTGGAAAAGTGATTTCCATAGCACCTTGCAGGTGGGCGACATCTAGAGCTGTGCAGTAGCCACCCATTCCCCAGACGTCAAAGAGAACAAGAAGTTACACATGTTGGAAGTGAGGGTGAGACATTGAGGAGATATGATCCCCGTATGAAGCCGAGAGAAGGAGGAGGCGTGAACGTGCATCCATGTATGCAGGCGAGAAGGGAAGGAGCATTGGTCATGCATCCCTGCATGAGGGTGAGACAGGGAGGAGATATGATCCCCGTATGAAGCCGAGAGAAGGAGGACGCGTGAACGTGCATCCATGTATGCGGGCGAGACAGGAAGGAGCATTGGTCATGCATCCCTGCATGAGGGTGAGACAGGGAGGAGATATGATCCCCGTATGAAGCCGAGAGAAGGAGGAGGCGTGAACGTGCATCCATGTATGCAGGCGAGAAGGGAAGGAGCATTGGTCATACATCCCTGCATGAGGGTGAGACAGGGAGGAGATATGATCCCCGTATGAAGCCGAGAGAAGGAGGAGGCGTGAACGTGCATCCATGTATGCGGGCGAGACAGGAAGGAGCATTGGTCATGCATCCCTGCATGAGGGTGAGACAGGGAGGAGATATGATCCCCGTATGAAGCTGAGAGAAGGAGGAGGCGTGAACGTGCATCCATGTATGCGGGCGAGACGGGAAGGAGCATTGGTCATGCATCCCTTCCTGAGGGTGAGACAGGGAGGAGATAAAATCCCTGTATGAAGCCGAGAGAACGAGGAGACATGAACGTGCATCCATGTATGCGGGCGAGAAGGGAAGGAGCATTGGTCATGCATCCCTGCATGAGGGTGAGACAGGGAGGAGATAAAATCCCTGTATGAAGCCAAGAGAACGAGGCGGCTTGAACATGCATCCTTGTATGCAGGTGTGACATGGAGTCATCATGAACATGCATCCCTTTATAAGGACATAACATGGAGGACGCATGAACATGAATGCCTGAATTTTATGGTGGTGGCTTTCGGGTGATTTGGCACGTGCAATTGGTGAAGAGCACTTCTCCTGCGCAAAAAAATAAATGTACTATTAGCACCCCGGAGGGAGCCTCTGCACTTCTTATAGGGAGAAAACTCTGAAATGGAAGGGGACAGGGTCAATAACAGCTGTAAACTCTCACAAGACCATCACTGCTCTCACACTTTCCTGCTCTCAGGCTGGCGGGCCATTATCGGCCCTGGCTGCCGCACCATTGCCAGGTTTGTGTAACTATATTATTTCTAATTGGCTCCACTTTGATGACTTTCATTTGGATTCTGACTTGATTATTGAGATCTTAAATAAGTGACTGGGGATCAGGTGTCCACTTATTCTCATGGATAACATCACAACCAACCTTTAATTCAAACATGAGTCATGACATCACAGATGGAGTACAGCTTATGATAGAGGTGGAACGTCACATTGTAGCAGCCCAAGTAGCTCGCCGTGATCGTATAGTGGTTAGTACTCTGCGTTGTGGCCGCAGCAACCTTGGTTCGAATCCGAGTCACGGCATTGCGGTGAGGCAATGTCACGGCAGTTGGGCAGATATTTTAGAATTTCCATTAATACATTGGCAATCTCTGTGGAGGACTGAAACAATTCGATATGTCCTGTTACTGTTATGAACCTTTTGTTTCTTTAATGCTCTTTGCACACTTTTTCATCGGGTGACTGTAATGTATTTCAACCAAATCTAATTAAGAGCGCATTATGTGGTGCCATTTGCAGTACATGAAACATTATAACACTGCCATTTACGTCAATAACCACTAGCTTGATTAAGACATATGTATTGCAGCGACAGTATTTCCCAGTTACAAATGGGAATAAAAACAACATCCGCGAGGGATTGAACCAACGACATTTAACTGATGTTGCCAATGGAGCGCGTTACAGAGAGCGCGAGGTCCCGCCTTTACAGTCACACGCTGATGATAATACAGATGTTTAAATAAACAGGCATATCTGTGGACTTGTGGTCTTTCTACATTGGGACTCATAGTCTAGTCCTAGGCTATTGTAGGCACTGGTGTATCTTTTAGTGGAATGAGAGGCATTCTGTAGTCGCGTGAAAGGACCTTTCAAGTCAATCTGATCTGTATTGTCCTGTGAAAAAAAGCGTTCTTAGACACAGTGAGGAGTTTTTGGGGATAATGGGAAAATCATTTCCAACTAAATGACAGGAATTTCTTAGTCCAATCATGAGGTGTGCTAGGCTTTTTTATACTGTGGCGGAAAGAGAGAGAGTATAACACTCATTATAAATAAAGGGCCAAGGAAGTGACAGTTTATGGAAGGAACAATTTGCACATAGTTTTAGAATGTGGTCAGGAGGAGGACAATGTGCTTACACATATGAAACATTAGAAGGTAGACATTATGGAAGCACATATATTTCTTTATTTTTATTGTATTTGGGAAGAGGGGGTTAATATAGCACGTCCAATGTGGAAAAGTGCTTTCCATAGCACCTTGCAGGGGGGCGACATCTAGAGCTGTGCAGTAGCCACCCATGCCCCAGACGTCAAAGAGAACAAGAAGTTACACATGTTAGAAGTGAGGGTGAGACATTGAGGAGATATGATCCCCGAATGAAGCCGAGAGAAGGAGGAGGCGTGAACGTGCATCCATGTATGCAGGCGAGAAGGGAAGGAGCATTGGTCATGCATCCCTGCATGAGGGTGAGACAGGGAGGAGATATGATCCCCGTATGAAGCCGAGAGAAGGAGGAGGCGTGAACGTGCATCCATGTATGCGGGCGAGACAGGAAGGAGCATTGGTCATGCATCCCTGCATGAGGGTGAGACAGGGAGGAGATATGATCCCCGTATGAAGCCGAGAGAAGGAGGAGGCGTGAACGTGCATCCATGTATGCAGGCGAGAAGGGAAGGAGCATTGGTCATGCATCCCTGCATGAGGGTGAGACAGGGAGGAGATATGATCCCCGTATGAAGCCGAGAGAAGGAGGAGGCGTGAACGTGCATCCATGTATGCGGGCGAGACAGGAAGGAGCATTGGTCATGCATCCCTGCATGGGGGTGAGACAGGGAGGAGATATGATCCCCGTATGAAGCCGAGAAAAGGAGGAGGCGTGAACGTGCATCCATGTATGCGGGCGAGACGGGAAGGAGCATTGGTCATGCATCCCTTCCTGAGGGTGAAACAGGGAGGAGATAAAATCCCCGTATGAAGCCGAGAGAACGAGGAGACATGAACGTGCATCCATGTATGCGGGCGAGAAGGGAAGGAGCATTGGTCATGCATCCCTGCATGAGGGTGAGACAGGGAGGAGATAAAATCCCTGTATGAAGCCAAGAGAATGAGGCGGCATGAACATGCATCCTTGTATGCAGGTGTGACATGGAGTCATCATGAACATGCATCCCTTTATAAGGACATAACATGGAGGACGCATGAACATGAATGCCTGAATTTTATGGTGGTGGCCTACGGGTGATTTGGCACGTGCAATTGGTGAAGAGCACTTCTCCTGCGCAAAAAAATAAATGTACTATTAGCACCCCGGAGGGAGCCTCTGCACTTCTTATAGGGAGAAAACTCTGCAATGAAAGGGGACAGGGTCAATAACAGCTGTAAACTCTCACAAGACCATCACTGCTCTCACACTTTCCTGCTCTCAGGCTGGCGGGCCATTATCGGCCCTGGCTGCCGCACCATTGCCAGGTTTGTGTAACTATATTATTTCTAATTGGCTCCACTTTGATGACTTTCATTTGGATTCTGACTTGATTATTGAGATCTTAAATAAGTGACTGGGGATCAGGTGTCCACTTATTCTCATGGATAACATCACAACCAACCTTTAATTCAAACATGAGTCATGACATCACAGATGGAGTACAGCTTATGATAGAGGTGGAACGTCACATTGTAGCAGCCCAAGTAGTTCGCCGTGATCGTATAGTGGTTAGTACTCTGCGTTGTGGCCGCAGCAACCTCGGTTCGAATCCGAGTCACGGCATTGCGGTGAGGCAATGTCACCGCAGTTGGGCAGATATTTTACAATTTCCATTAATACATTGGCAATCTCTGTGGAGGACTGAAACAATTCGATATGTCCTGTTACTGTTATGAACCTTTTGTTTCTTTAATGCTCTTTGCACACTTTTTCATCGGGTGACTGTAATGTATTTCAACCAAATCTAATTAAGAGCGCATTATGTGGTGACATTTGCAGTACATGAAACATTATAACACTGCCATTTACGTCAATAACCACTAGCTTGATTAAGACATATGTATTGCTGCAACAGTATTTCCCAGTTACAAATGGGAATAAAAACAACATCCGCGAGGGATTGAACCAACGACATTTAACTGATGTTGCCAATGGAGCGCGTTACAGAGAGCGCAAGGTCCCGCCTTTACAGTCACATGCTGATGATAATACAGATGTTTAAATAAACAGGCATATCTGTGGACTTGTGGTCTTTCTACATTGGGACTCATAGTCTAGTCCTAGGCTATTGTAGGCACTGGCGTATCTTTTAGTGGAATGAGAGGCATTCTGTAGTCGCGTGAAAGGACCTTTCAAGTCAATCTGATCTGTATTGTCCTGTGAAAAAAAGCGTTCTTAGACACAGTGAGGAGTTTTTGGGGATAATGGGAAAATAATTTCCAACTAAATGACAGGAATTTCTTAGTCCAATCATGAGGTGTGCTAGGCTTTTTTGTACTGTGGCGGAAAGAGAGAGAGTATAACAGTCATTATAAATAAAGGGCCAAGGAAGTGACAGTTTATGGAAGGAACAATTTGCACATAGTTTTAGAATGTGGTCAGGAGGAGGACAATGTGCTTACACATATGAAACATTAGAAGGTAGACATTATGGAAGCACATATATTTCTTTATTTTTATTGTATTTGGGGAGAGGGGGTTAATATAGCACGTCCAATGTGGAAAAGTGCTTTTCATAGCACCTTGCAGGTGGGCGACATCTAGAGCTGTGCAGTAGCCACCCATGCTCCAGACGTCAAAGAGAACAAGAAGTTACACATGTTGGAAGTGAGGGTGAGACATTGAGGAGATATGATCCCCGTATGAAGCCGAGAGAAGGAGGAGGCGTGAACGTGCATCCATGTATGCAGGCGAGAAGGGAAGGAGCATTGGTCATGCATCCCTGCATGACGGTGAGACAGGGAGGAGATATGATCCCCGTATGAAGCCGAGAGAAGGAGGAGGCGTGAACGTGCATCCATGTATGCAGGCGAGAAGGGAAGGAGCATTGGTCATGCATCCCTGCATGAGGGTGAGACAGGGAGGAGATAAAATCCCTGTATGAAGCCAAGAGAATGAGGCGGCATGAACATGCATCCTTGTATGCAGGTGTGACATGGAGTCATCATGAACATGCATCCCTTTATAAGGACATAACATGGAGGACGCATGAACATGAATGCCTGAATTTTATGGTGGTGGCCTACGGGTGATTTGGCACGTGCAATTGGTGAAGAGCACTTCTCCTGCGCAAAAAAATAAATGTACTATTAGCACCCCGGAGGGAGCCTCTGCACTTCTTATAGGGAGAAAACTCTGCAATGAAAGGGGACAGGGTCAATAACAGCTGTAAACTCTCACAAGACCATCACTGCTCTCACACTTTCCTGCTCTCAGGCTGGCGGGCCATTATCGGCCCTGGCTGCCGCACCATTGCCAGGTTTGTGTAACTATATTATTTCTAATTGGCTCCACTTTGATGACTTTCATTTGGATTCTGACTTGATTATTGAGATCTTAAATAAGTGACTGGGGATCAGGTGTCCACTTATTCTCATGGATAACATCACAACCAACCTTTAATTCAAACATGAGTCATGACATCACAGATGGAGTACAGCTTATGATAGAGGTGGAACGTCACATTGTAGCAGCCCAAGTAGTTCGCCGTGATCGTATAGTGGTTAGTACTCTGCGTTGTGGCCGCAGCAACCTCGGTTCGAATCCGAGTCACGGCATTGCGGTGAGGCAATGTCACCGCAGTTGGGCAGATATTTTACAATTTCCATTAATACATTGGCAATCTCTGTGGAGGACTGAAACAATTCGATATGTCCTGTTACTGTTATGAACCTTTTGTTTCTTTAATGCTCTTTGCACACTTTTTCATCGGGTGACTGTAATGTATTTCAACCAAATCTAATTAAGAGCGCATTATGTGGTGACATTTGCAGTACATGAAACATTATAACACTGCCATTTACGTCAATAACCACTAGCTTGATTAAGACATATGTATTGCTGCAACAGTATTTCCCAGTTACAAATGGGAATAAAAACAACATCCGCGAGGGATTGAACCAACGACATTTAACTGATGTTGCCAATGGAGCGCGTTACAGAGAGCGCAAGGTCCCGCCTT
This sequence comes from Ambystoma mexicanum, assembly GCF_040938575.1. Taxonomy (NCBI): domain Eukaryota; kingdom Metazoa; phylum Chordata; class Amphibia; order Caudata; family Ambystomatidae; genus Ambystoma; species Ambystoma mexicanum. The sequence goes on from NW_027182322.1 coordinate 4,407,790, forward strand.
TACAGTCACATGCTGATGATAATACAGATGTTTAAATAAACAGGCATATCTGTGGACTTGTGGTCTTTCTACATTGGGACTCATAGTCTAGTCCTAGGCTATTGTAGGCACTGGCGTATCTTTTAGTGGAATGAGAGGCATTCTGTAGTCGCGTGAAAGGACCTTTCAAGTCAATCTGATCTGTATTGTCCTGTGAAAAAAAGCGTTCTTAGACACAGTGAGGAGTTTTTGGGGATAATGGGAAAATAATTTCCAACTAAATGACAGGAATTTCTTAGTCCAATCATGAGGTGTGCTAGGCTTTTTTGTACTGTGGCGGAAAGAGAGAGAGTATAACAGTCATTATAAATAAAGGGCCAAGGAAGTGACAGTTTATGGAAGGAACAATTTGCACATAGTTTTAGAATGTGGTCAGGAGGAGGACAATGTGCTTACACATATGAAACATTAGAAGGTAGACATTATGGAAGCACATATATTTCTTTATTTTTATTGTATTTGGGGAGAGGGGGTTAATATAGCACGTCCAATGTGGAAAAGTGCTTTTCATAGCACCTTGCAGGTGGGCGACATCTAGAGCTGTGCAGTAGCCACCCATGCTCCAGACGTCAAAGAGAACAAGAAGTTACACATGTTGGAAGTGAGGGTGAGACATTGAGGAGATATGATCCCCGTATGAAGCCGAGAGAAGGAGGAGGCGTGAACGTGCATCCATGTATGCAGGCGAGAAGGGAAGGAGCATTGGTCATGCATCCCTGCATGACGGTGAGACAGGGAGGAGATATGATCCCCGTATGAAGCCGAGAGAAGGAGGAGGCGTGAACGTGCATCCATGTATGCAGGCGAGAAGGGAAGGAGCATTGGTCATGCATCCCTGCATGAGGGTGAGACAGGGAGGAGATATGATCCCCGTATGAAGCCGAGAGAAGGAGGAGGCGTGAACGTGCATCCATGTATGCGGGCGAGACAGGAAGGAGCCTTGGTCATGCATCCCTGCATGAGGGTGAGACAGGGAGGAGATATGATCCCCGTATGAAGCCGAGAGAAGGAGGAGGCGTGAACGGGCATCCATGTATGCGGGCGAGACGGGAAGGAGCATTGGTCATGCATCCCTTCCTGAGGGTGAGACAGGGAGGAGATAAAATCCCCGTATGAAGCCGAGAGAACGAGGAGACATGAACGTGCATCCATGTATGCGGGCGAGAAGGGAAGGAGCATTGGTCATGCATCCCTGCATGAGGGTGAGACAGGGGAGGAGATAAAATCCCTGTATGAAGCCAAGAGAACGAGGCGGCATGAACATGCATCCTTGTATGCAGGTGCGACATGGAGTCATCATGAACATGCATCCCTTTATAAGGACATAACATGGAGGACGCATGAACATGAATGCCTGAATTTTATGGTGGTGGCCTTCGGGTGATTTGGCACGTGCAATTGGTGAAGAGCACTTCTCCTGCGCAAAAAAATAAATGTACTATTAGCACCCCGGAGGGAGCCTCTGCACTTCTTATAGGGAGAAAACTCTGCAATGGAAGGGGACAGGGTCAATAACAGCTGTAAACTCTCACAAGACCATCACTGCTCTCACACTTTCCTGCTCTCAGGCTGGCGGGCCATTATCGGCCCTGGCTGCCGCACGATTGCCAGGTTTGTGTAACTATATTATTTCTAATTGGCTCCACTTTGATGACTTTCATTTGGATTCTGACTTGATTATTGAGATCTTAAATAAGTGACTGGGGATCAGGTGTCCACTTATTCTCATGGATAACATCACAACCAACCTTTAATTCAAACATGAGTCATGACATCACAGATGGAGTACAGCTTATGATAGAGGTGGAACGTCACATTGTAGCAGCCCAAGTAGTTCGCCGTGATCGTATAGTGGTTAGTACTCTGCGTTGTGGCCGCAGCAACCTCGGTTCGAATCCGAGTCACGGCATTGCGGTGTGGCAATGTCACTGCAGTTGGCCGGATATTTTAGAATTTCCATTAATACATTGGCAATCTCTGTGGAGGACTGAAACAATTCGATATGTCCTGTTACTGTTATGAACCTTTTGTTTCTTTAATGCTCTTTGCACACTTTTTCATCGGGTGACTGTAATGTATTTCAACCAAATCTAATTAAGAGCGCATTATGTGGTGACATTTGCAGTACATGAAACATTATAACACTGCCATTTACGTCAATAACCACTAGCTTGATTAAGACATATGTATTGCTGCAACAGTATTTCCCAGTTACAAATGGGAATAAAAACAACATCCGCGAGGGATTGAACCAACGACATTTAACTGATGTTGCCAATGGAGCGCGTTACAGAGAGCGCAAGGTCCCGCCTTTACAGTCACATGCTGATGATAATACAGATGTTTAAATAAACAGGCATATCTGTGGACTTGTGGTCTTTCTACATTGGGACTCATAGTCTAGTCCTAGGCTATTGTAGGCACTGGCGTATCTTTTAGTGGAATGAGAGGCATTCTGTAGTCGCGTGAAAGGACCTTTCAAGTCAATCTGATCTGTATTGTCCTGTGAAAAAAAGCGTTCTTAGACACAGTGAGGAGTTTTTGGGGATAATGGGAAAATAATTTCCAACTAAATGACAGGAATTTCTTAGTCCAATCATGAGGTGTGCTAGGCTTTTTTGTACTGTGGCGGAAAGAGAGAGAGTATAACAGTCATTATAAATAAAGGGCCAAGGAAGTGACAGTTTATGGAAGGAACAATTTGCACATAGTTTTAGAATGTGGTCAGGAGGAGGACAATGTGCTTACACATATGAAACATTAGAAGGTAGACATTATGGAAGCACATATATTTCTTTATTTTTATTGTATTTGGGGAGAGGGGGTTAATATAGCACGTCCAATGTGGAAAAGTGCTTTTCATAGCACCTTGCAGGTGGGCGACATCTAGAGCTGTGCAGTAGCCACCCATGCTCCAGACGTCAAAGAGAACAAGAAGTTACACATGTTGGAAGTGAGGGTGAGACATTGAGGAGATATGATCCCCGTATGAAGCCGAGAGAAGGAGGAGGCGTGAACGTGCATCCATGTATGCAGGCGAGAAGGGAAGGAGCATTGGTCATGCATCCCTGCATGACGGTGAGACAGGGAGGAGATATGATCCCCGTATGAAGCCGAGAGAAGGAGGAGGCGTGAACGTGCATCCATGTATGCAGGCGAGAAGGGAAGGAGCATTGGTCATGCATCCCTGCATGAGGGTGAGACAGGGAGGAGATAAAATCCCTGTATGAAGCCAAGAGAATGAGGCGGCATGAACATGCATCCTTGTATGCAGGTGTGACATGGAGTCATCATGAACATGCATCCCTTTATAAGGACATAACATGGAGGACGCATGAACATGAATGCCTGAATTTTATGGTGGTGGCCTACGGGTGATTTGGCACGTGCAATTGGTGAAGAGCACTTCTCCTGCGCAAAAAAATAAATGTACTATTAGCACCCCGGAGGGAGCCTCTGCACTTCTTATAGGGAGAAAACTCTGCAATGAAAGGGGACAGGGTCAATAACAGCTGTAAACTCTCACAAGACCATCACTGCTCTCACACTTTCCTGCTCTCAGGCTGGCGGGCCATTATCGGCCCTGGCTGCCGCACCATTGCCAGGTTTGTGTAACTATATTATTTCTAATTGGCTCCACTTTGATGACTTTCATTTGGATTCTGACTTGATTATTGAGATCTTAAATAAGTGACTGGGGATCAGGTGTCCACTTATTCTCATGGATAACATCACAACCAACCTTTAATTCAAACATGAGTCATGACATCACAGATGGAGTACAGCTTATGATAGAGGTGGAACGTCACATTGTAGCAGCCCAAGTAGTTCGCCGTGATCGTATAGTGGTTAGTACTCTGCGTTGTGGCCGCAGCAACCTCGGTTCGAATCCGAGTCACGGCATTGCGGTGAGGCAATGTCACCGCAGTTGGGCAGATATTTTACAATTTCCATTAATACATTGGCAATCTCTGTGGAGGACTGAAACAATTCGATATGTCCTGTTACTGTTATGAACCTTTTGTTTCTTTAATGCTCTTTGCACACTTTTTCATCGGGTGACTGTAATGTATTTCAACCAAATCTAATTAAGAGCGCATTATGTGGTGACATTTGCAGTACATGAAACATTATAACACTGCCATTTACGTCAATAACCACTAGCTTGATTAAGACATATGTATTGCTGCAACAGTATTTCCCAGTTACAAATGGGAATAAAAACAACATCCGCGAGGGATTGAACCAACGACATTTAACTGATGTTGCCAATGGAGCGCGTTACAGAGAGCGCAAGGTCCCGCCTTTACAGTCACATGCTGATGATAATACAGATGTTTAAATAAACAGGCATATCTGTGGACTTGTGGTCTTTCTACATTGGGACTCATAGTCTAGTCCTAGGCTATTGTAGGCACTGGCGTATCTTTTAGTGGAATGAGAGGCATTCTGTAGTCGCGTGAAAGGACCTTTCAAGTCAATCTGATCTGTATTGTCCTGTGAAAAAAAGCGTTCTTAGACACAGTGAGGAGTTTTTGGGGATAATGGGAAAATAATTTCCAACTAAATGACAGGAATTTCTTAGTCCAATCATGAGGTGTGCTAGGCTTTTTTGTACTGTGGCGGAAAGAGAGAGAGTATAACAGTCATTATAAATAAAGGGCCAAGGAAGTGACAGTTTATGGAAGGAACAATTTGCACATAGTTTTAGAATGTGGTCAGGAGGAGGACAATGTGCTTACACATATGAAACATTAGAAGGTAGACATTATGGAAGCACATATATTTCTTTATTTTTATTGTATTTGGGGAGAGGGGGTTAATATAGCACGTCCAATGTGGAAAAGTGCTTTTCATAGCACCTTGCAGGTGGGCGACATCTAGAGCTGTGCAGTAGCCACCCATGCTCCAGACGTCAAAGAGAACAAGAAGTTACACATGTTGGAAGTGAGGGTGAGACATTGAGGAGATATGATCCCCGTATGAAGCCGAGAGAAGGAGGAGGCGTGAACGTGCATCCATGTATGCAGGCGAGAAGGGAAGGAGCATTGGTCATGCATCCCTGCATGACGGTGAGACAGGGAGGAGATATGATCCCCGTATGAAGCCGAGAGAAGGAGGAGGCGTGAACGTGCATCCATGTATGCAGGCGAGAAGGGAAGGAGCATTGGTCATGCATCCCTGCATGAGGGTGAGACAGGGAGGAGATATGATCCCCGTATGAAGCCGAGAGAAGGAGGAGGCGTGAACGTGCATCCATGTATGCGGGCGAGACAGGAAGGAGCCTTGGTCATGCATCCCTGCATGAGGGTGAGACAGGGAGGAGATATGATCCCCGTATGAAGCCGAGAGAAGGAGGAGGCGTGAACGGGCATCCATGTATGCGGGCGAGACGGGAAGGAGCATTGGTCATGCATCCCTTCCTGAGGGTGAGACAGGGAGGAGATAAAATCCCCGTATGAAGCCGAGAGAACGAGGAGACATGAACGTGCATCCATGTATGCGGGCGAGAAGGGAAGGAGCATTGGTCATGCATCCCTGCATGAGGGTGAGACAGGGGAGGAGATAAAATCCCTGTATGAAGCCAAGAGAACGAGGCGGCATGAACATGCATCCTTGTATGCAGGTGCGACATGGAGTCATCATGAACATGCATCCCTTTATAAGGACATAACATGGAGGACGCATGAACATGAATGCCTGAATTTTATGGTGGTGGCCTTCGGGTGATTTGGCACGTGCAATTGGTGAAGAGCACTTCTCCTGCGCAAAAAAATAAATGTACTATTAGCACCCCGGAGGGAGCCTCTGCACTTCTTATAGGGAGAAAACTCTGCAATGGAAGGGGACAGGGTCAATAACAGCTGTAAACTCTCACAAGACCATCACTGCTCTCACACTTTCCTGCTCTCAGGCTGGCGGGCCATTATCGGCCCTGGCTGCCGCACGATTGCCAGGTTTGTGTAACTATATTATTTCTAATTGGCTCCACTTTGATGACTTTCATTTGGATTCTGACTTGATTATTGAGATCTTAAATAAGTGACTGGGGATCAGGTGTCCACTTATTCTCATGGATAACATCACAACCAACCTTTAATTCAAACATGAGTCATGACATCACAGATGGAGTACAGCTTATGATAGAGGTGGAACGTCACATTGTAGCAGCCCAAGTAGTTCGCCGTGATCGTATAGTGGTTAGTACTCTGCGTTGTGGCCGCAGCAACCTCGGTTCGAATCCGAGTCACGGCATTGCGGTGTGGCAATGTCACTGCAGTTGGCCGGATATTTTAGAATTTCCATTAATACATTGGCAATCTCTGTGGAGGACTGAAACAATTCGATATGTCCTGTTACTGTTATGAACCTTTTGTTTCTTTAATGCTCTTTGCACACTTTTTCATCGGGTGACTGTAATGTATTTCAACCAAATCTAATTAAGAGCGCATTATGTGGTGACATTTGCAGTACATGAAACATTATAACACTGCCATTTACGTCAATAACCACTAGCTTGATTAAGACATATGTATTGCTGCGACAGTATTTCCCAGTTACAAATGGGAATAAAAACAACATCCGCGAGGGATTGAACCAACGACATTTAACTGATGTTGCCAATGGAGCGCGTTACAGAGAGCGCAAGGTCCCGCCTTTACAGTCACATGCTGATGATAATACAGATGTTTAAATAAACAGGCATATCTGTGGACTTGTGGTCTTTCTACATTGGGACTCATAGTCTAGTCCTAGGCTATTGTAGGCACTGGCGTATCTTTTAGTGGAATGAGAGGCATTCTGTAGTCGCGTGAAAGGACCTTTCAAGTCAATCTGATCTGTATTGTCCTGTGAAAAAAAGCGTTCTTAGACACAGTGAGGAGTTTTTGGGGATAATGGGAAAATAATTTCCAACTAAATGACAGGAATTTCTTAGTCCAATCATGAGGTGTGCTAGGCTTTTTTGTACTGTGGCGGAAAGAGAGAGAGTATAACAGTCATTATAAATAAAGGGCCAAGGAAGTGACAGTTTATGGAAGGAACAATTTGCACATAGTTTTAGAATGTGGTCAGGAGGAGGACAATGTGCTTACACATATGAAACATTAGAAGGTAGACATTATGGAAGCACATATATTTCTTTATTTTTATTGTATTTGGGGAGAGGGGGTTAATATAGCACGTCCAATGTGGAAAAGTGCTTTTCATAGCACCTTGCAGGTGGGCGACATCTAGAGCTGTGCAGTAGCCACCCATGCTCCAGACGTCAAAGAGAACAAGAAGTTACACATGTTGGAAGTGAGGGTGAGACATTGAGGAGATATGATCCCCGTATGAAGCCGAGAGAAGGAGGAGGCGTGAACGTGCATCCATGTATGCAGGCGAGAAGGGAAGGAGCATTGGTCATGCATCCCTGCATGACGGTGAGACAGGGAGGAGATATGATCCCCGTATGAAGCCGAGAGAAGGAGGAGGCGTGAACGTGCATCCATGTATGCAGGCGAGAAGGGAAGGAGCATTGGTCATGCATCCCTGCATGAGGGTGAGACAGGGAGGAGATATGATCCCTGTATGAAGCCGAGAGAAGGAGGAGGCGTGAACGTGCATCCATGTATGCGGGCGAGACAGGAAGGAGCCTTGGTCATGCATCCCTGCATGAGGGTGAGACAGGGAGGAGATATGATCCCCGTATGAAGCCGAGAGAAGGAGGAGGCGTGAACGTGCATCCATGTATGCGGGCGAGACGGGAAGGAGCATTGGTCATGCATCCCTTCCTGAGGGTGAGACAGGGAGGAGATAAAATCCCCGTATGAAGCCGAGAGAACGAGGAGACATGAACGTGCATCCATGTATGCGGGCGAGAAGGGAAGGAGCATTGGTCATGCATCCCTGCATGAGGGTGAGACAGGGGAGGAGATAAAATCCCTGTATGAAGCCAAGAGAACGAGGCGGCATGAACATGCATCCTTGTATGCAGGTGCGACATGGAGTCATCATGAACATGCATCCCTTTATAAGGACATAACATGGAGGACGCATGAACATGAATGCCTGAATTTTATGGTGGTGGCCTTCGGGTGATTTGGCACGTGCAATTGGTGAAGAGCACTTCTCCTGCGCAAAAAAATAAATGTACTATTAGCACCCCGGAGGGAGCCTCTGCACTTCTTATAGGGAGAAAACTCTGCAATGGAAGGGGACAGGGTCAATAACAGCTGTAAACTCTCACAAGACCATCACTGCTCTCACACTTTCCTGCTCTCAGGCTGGCGGGCCATTATCGGCCCTGGCTGCCGCACGATTGCCAGGTTTGTGTAACTATATTATTTCTAATTGGCTCCACTTTGATGACTTTCATTTGGATTCTGACTTGATTATTGAGATCTTAAATAAGTGACTGGGGATCAGGTGTCCACTTATTCTCATGGATAACATCACAACCAACCTTTAATTCAAACATGAGTCATGACATCACAGATGGAGTACAGCTTATGATAGAGGTGGAACGTCACATTGTAGCAGCCCAAGTAGTTCGCCGTGATCGTATAGTGGTTAGTACTCTGCGTTGTGGCCGCAGCAACCTCGGTTCGAATCCGAGTCACGGCATTGCGGTGAGGCAATGTCACCGCAGTTGGGCAGATATTTTACAATTTCCATTAATACATTGGCAATCTCTGTGGAGGACTGAAACAATTCGATATGTCCTGTTACTGTTATGAACCTTTTGTTTCTTTAATGCTCTTTGCACACTTTTTCATCGGGTGACTGTAATGTATTTCAACCAAATCTAATTAAGAGCGCATTATGTGGTGACATTTGCAGTACATGAAACATTATAACACTGCCATTTACGTCAATAACCACTAGCTTGATTAAGACATATGTATTGCTGCGACAGTATTTCCCAGTTACAAATGGGAATAAAAACAACATCCGCGAGGGATTGAACCAACGACATTTAACTGATGTTGCCAATGGAGCGCGTTACAGAGAGCGCAAGGTCCCGCCTTTACAGTCACATGCTGATGATAATACAGATGTTTAAATAAACAGGCATATCTGTGGACTTGTGGTCTTTCTACATTGGGACTCATAGTCTAGTCCTAGGCTATTGTAGGCACTGGCGTATCTTTTAGTGGAATGAGAGGCATTCTGTAGTCGCGTGAAAGGACCTTTCAAGTCAATCTGATCTGTATTGTCCTGTGAAAAAAAGCGTTCTTAGACACAGTGAGGAGTTTTTGGGGATAATGGGAAAATAATTTCCAACTAAATGACAGGAATTTCTTAGTCCAATCATGAGGTGTGCTAGGCTTTTTTGTACTGTGGCGGAAAGAGAGAGAGTATAACAGTCATTATAAATAAAGGGCCAAGGAAGTGACAGTTTATGGAAGGAACAATTTGCACATAGTTTTAGAATGTGGTCAGGAGGAGGACAATGTGCTTACACATATGAAACATTAGAAGGTAGACATTATGGAAGCACATATATTTCTTTATTTTTATTGTATTTGGGGAGAGGGGGTTAATATAGCACGTCCAATGTGGAAAAGTGCTTTTCATAGCACCTTGCAGGTGGGCGACATCTAGAGCTGTGCAGTAGCCACCCATGCTCCAGACGTCAAAGAGAACAAGAAGTTACACATGTTGGAAGTGAGGGTGAGACATTGAGGAGATATGATCCCCGTATGAAGCCGAGAGAAGGAGGAGGCGTGAACGTGCACCCATGTATGCAGGCGAGAAGGGAAGGAGCATTGGTCATGCATCCCTGCATGACGGTGAGACAGGGAGGAGATATGATCCCCGTATGAAGCCGAGAGAAGGAGGAGGCGTGAACGTGCATCCATGTATGCGGGCGAGACAGGAAGGAGCATTGGTCATGCATCCCTGCATGAGGGTGAGACAGGGAGGAGATATGATCCCCGTATGAAGCCGAGAGAAGGAGGAGGCGTGAACGTGCATCCATGTATGCAGGCGAGAAGGGAAGGAGCATTGGTCATGCATCCCTGCATGAGGGTGAGACAGGGAGGAGATATGATCCCCGTATGAAGCCGAGAGAAGGAGGAGGCGTGAACGTGCATCCATGTATGCGGGCGAGATGGGAAGGAGCATTGATCATGCATCCCTTCCTGAGGGTGAGACAGGGAGGAGATAAAATCCCTGTATGAAGCCGAGAGAACGAGGAGACATGAACGTGCATCCATTTATGCGGGCGAGAAGGGAAGGAGCATTGGTCATACATCCCTGCATGAGGGTGAGACAGGGAGGAGATAAAATCCCTGTATGAAGCCAAGAGAACGAGGCAGCATGAACATGCATCCTTGTATGCAGGTGTGACATGGAGTCATCATGAACATGCATCCCTTTATAAGGACATAACATGGAGGACGCATGAACATAAATGCCTGAATTTTATGGTGGTGGCCTTCGGGCGATTTGGCACGTGCAATTGGTGAAGAGCACTTCTCCTGCGCAAAAAAATAAATGTACTATTAGCACCCCAGAGGGAGCCTCTGCACTTCTTATAGGGAGAAAACTCTGCAATGGAAGGGGACAGGGTCAATAACAGCTGTAAACTCTCACAAGACCATCACTGCTCTCACACTTTCCTGCTCTCAGGCTGGCGGGCCATTATCGGCCCTGGCTGCCGCACCATTGCCAGGTTTGTGTAACTATATTATTTCTAATTGGCTCCACTTTGATGACTTTCATTTGGATTCTGACTTGATTATTGAGATCTTAAATAAGTGACTGGGGATCAGGTGTCCACTTATTCTCATGGATAACATCACAACCAACCTTTAATTCAAACATGAGTCATGACATCACAGATGGAGTACAGCTTATGATAGAGGTGGAACGACACATTGTAGCAGCCCAAGTAGCTCGCCGTGATCGTATAGTGGTTAGTACTCTGCGTTGTGGCCGCAGCAACCTCGGTTCGAATCCGAGTCACAGCATTGCGGTGAGGCAATGTCACGGCAGTTGGGCAGATATTTTAGAATTTCCATTAATACATTGGCAATCTCTGTGGAGGACTGAAACAATTCGATATGTCCTGTTACTGTTATGAACCTTTTGTTTCTTTAATGCTCTTTGCACACTTTTTCATCGGGTGACTGTAATGTATTTCAACCAAATCTAATTAAGAGCGCATTATGTGGTGACATTTGCAGTACATGAAACATTATAACACTGCCATTTACGTCAATAACCACTAGCTTGATTAAGACATATGTATTGCAGCGACAGTATTTCCCAGTTACAAATGGGAATAAAAACAACATCCGCGAGGGATTGAACCAACGACATTTAACTGATGTTACCAATGGAGCGCGTTACAGAGAGCGCGAGGTCCCGCCTTTACAGTCACACGCTGATGATAATACAGATGTTTAAATAAACAGGCATATCTGTGGACTTGTGGTCTTTCTACATTGGGACTCGTAGTCTAGTCCTAGGCTATTGTAGGCACTGGCGTATCTTTTAGTGGAATGAGAGGCATTCTGTAGTCGCGTGAAAGGACCTTTCAAGTCAATCTGATCTGTATTGTCCTGTGAAAAAAAGCGTTCTTAGACACAGTGAGGAGTTTTTGGGGATAATGGGAAAATCATTTCCAACTAAATGACAGGAATTTCTTAGTCCAATCATGAGGTGTGCTAGGCTTTTTTATACTGTGGCGGAAAGAGAGAGAGTATAACAGTCATTATAAATAAAGGGCCAAGGAAGTGACAGTTTATGGAAGGAACAATTTGCACATAGTTTTAGAATGTGGTCAGGAGGAGGACAATGTGCTTACACATATGAAACATTAGAAGGTAGACATTATGGAAGCACATATATTTCTTTATTTTTATTGTATTTGGGGAGAGGGGGTTAATATAGCACGTCCAATGTGGAAAAGTGCTTTCCATAGCACCTTGCAGGTGGGCGACATCTAGAGCTGTGCAGTAGCCACCCATGCCCCAGACGTCAAAGAGAACAAGAAGTTACACATGTTGGAAGTGAGGGTGAGACATTGAGGAGATATGATCCCCGTATGAAGCCGAGAAAAGGAGGAGGCGTGAACGTGCATCCATGTATGCAGGCGAGAAGGGAAGGAGCATTGGTCATGCATCCCTGCATGAGGGTGAGACAGGGAGGAGATATGATCCCCGCATGAAGCCGAGAGAAGGAGGAGGCGTGAACGTGCATCCATGTATGCAGGCGAGAAGGGAAGGAGCATTGGTCATGCATCCCTGCATGAGGGTGAGACAGGGAGGAGATAAAATCCCTGTATGAAGCCGAGAGAACGAGGAGACATGAACGTGCATCCATGTATGCGGGCGAGAAGGGAAGGAGCATTGGTCATGCATCCCTGCATGAGGGTGAGACAGGGAGGAGATAAAATCCCTGTATGAAGCCAAGAGAATGAGGCGGCATGAACATGCATCCTTGTATGCAGGTGTGACATGGAGTCATCATGAACATGCATCCCTTTATAAGGACATAACATGGAGGACGCATGAACATGAATGCCTGAATTTTATGGTGGTGGCCTTCGGGTGATTTGGCACGTGCAATTGGTGAAGAGCACTTCTCCTGCGCAAAAAAATAAATTTACTATTAGCACCCCGGAGGGAGCCTCTGCACTTCTTATAGGGAGAAAACTCTGAAATGGAAGGGGACAGGGTCAATAACAGCTGTAAACTCTCACAAGACCATCACTGCTCTCACACTTTCCTGCTCTCAGGCTGGCGGGCCATTATCGGCCCTGGCTGCCGCACGATTGCCAGGTTTGTGTAACTATATTATTTCTAATTGGCTCCACTTTGATGACTTTCATTTGGATTCTGACTTGATTATTGAGATCTTAAATAAGTGACTGGGGATCAGGTGTCCACTTATTCTCCTGGATAACATCACAACCAACCTTTAATTCAAACATGAGTCATGACATCACAGATGGAGTACAGCTTATGATAGAGGTGGAACGACACATTGTAGCAGCCCAAGTAGCTCGCCGTGATCGTATAGTGGTTAGTACTCTGCGTTGTGGCCGCAGCAACCTCGGTTCGAATCCGAGTCACGGCATTGCGGTGAGGCAATGTCACGGCAGTTGGGCAGATATTTTACAATTTCCATTAATACATTGGCAATCTCTGTGGAGGACTGAAACAATTCGATATGTCCTGTTACTGTTATGAACCTTTTGTTTCTACAATGCTCTTTGCACACTTTTTCATCGGGTGACTGTAATGTATTTCAACCAAATCTAATTAAGAGCGCATTATGTGGTGACATTTGCAGTAGATGAAACATTATAACACTGCCATTTACGTCAATAACCACTAGCTTGATTAAGACATATGTATTGCAGCGACAGTATTTCCCAGTTACAAATGGGAATAAAAACAACATCCGCGAGGGATTGAACCAACGACATTTAACTGATGTTGCCAATGGAGCGCGTTACAGAGAGCGCGAGGTCCCGCCTTTACAGTCACACGCTGATGATAATACAGATGTTTAAATAAACAGGCATATCTGTGGACTTGTGGTCTTTCTACATTGGGACTCATAGTCTAGTCCTAGGCTATTGTAGGCACTGGCGTATCTTTTAGTGGAATGAGAGGCATTCTGTAGTCGCGTGAAAGGACCTTTCAAGTCAATCTGATCTGTATTGTCCTGTGAAAAAAAGCGTTCTTAGACACAGTGAGGAGTTTTTGGGGATAATGGGAAAATCATTTCCAACTAAATGACAGGAATTTCTTAGTCCAATCATGAGGTGTGCTAGGCTTTTTTATACTGTGGCGGAAAGAGAGAGAGTATAACAGTCATTATAAATAAAGGGCCAAGGAAGTGACAGTTTATGGAAGGAACAATTTGCACATAGTTTTAGAATGTGGTCAGGAGGAGGACAATGTGCTTACACATATGAAACATTAGAAGGTAGACATTATGGAAGCACATATATTTCTTTATTTTTATTGTATTTGGGGAGAGGGGGTTAATATAGCACGTCCAATGTGGAAAAGTGCTTTCCATAGCACCTTGCAGGTGGGCGACATCTAGAGCTGTGCAGTAGCCACCCATGCCCCAGACGTCAAAGAGAACAAGAAGTTACACATGTTGGAAGTGAGGGTGAGACATTGAGGAGATATGATCCCCGTATGAAGCCGAGAAAAGGAGGAGGCGTGAACGTGCATCCATGTATGCAGGCGAGAAGGGAAGGAGCATTGGTCATGCATCCCTGCATGAGGGTGAGACAGGGAGGAGATATGATCCCCGTATGAAGCCGAGAGAAGGAGGAGGCGTGAACGTGCATCCATGTATGCAGGCGAGAAGGGAAGGAGCATTGGTCATGCATCCCTGCATGAGGGTGAGACAGGGAGGAGATATGATCCCCGTATGAAGCCGAGAGAAGGAGGAGGCGTGAACGTGCATCCATGTATGCGGGCGAGACGGGAAGGAGCATTGATCATGCATCCCTTCCTGAGGGTGAGACAGGGAGGAGATAAAATCCCTGTATGAAGCCGAGAGAACGAGGAGACATGAACGTGCATCCATGTATGCGGGAGAGAAGGGAAGGAGCATTGGTCATGCATCCCTGCATGAGGGTGAGACAGGGAGGAGATAAAATCCCTGTATGAAGCCAAGAGAATGAGGCGGCATGAACATGCATCCTTGTATGCAGGTGTGACATGGAGTCATCATGAACATGCATCCCTTTATAAGGACATAACATGGAGGACGCATGAACATGAATGCCTGAATTTTATGGTGGTGGCCTTCGGGTGATTTGGCACGTGCAATTGGTGAAGAGCACTTCTCCTGCGCAAAAAAATAAATTTACTATTAGCACCCCGGAGGGAGCCTCTGCACTTCTTATAGGGAGAAAACTCTGCAATGGAAGGGGACAGGGTCAATAACAGCTGTAAACTCTCACAAGACCATCACTGCTCTCACACTTTCCTGCTCTCAGGCTGGCGGGCCATTATCGGCCCTGGCTGCCGCACCATTGCCAGGTTTGTGTAACTATATTATTTCTAATTGGCTCCACTTTGATGACTTTCATTTGGATTCTGACTTGATTATTGAGATCTTAAATAAGTGACTGGGGATCAGGTGTCCACTTATTCTCATGGATAACATCACAACCAACCTTTAATTCAAACATGAGTCATGACATCACAGATGGAGTACAGCTTATGATAGAGGTGGAACGACACATTGTAGCAGCCCAAGTATCTCGCCGTGATCGTATAGTGGTTAGTACTCTGCGTTGTGGCCGCAGCAACCTCGGTTCGAATCCGAGTCACGGCATTGCGGTGAGGCAATGTCACGGCAGTTGGGCAGATATTTTAGAATTTCCATTAATACATTGGCAATCTCTGTGGAGGACTGAAACAATTCGATATGTCCTGTTACTTTTATGAACCTTTTGTTTCTTTAATGCTCTTTGCACACTTTTTCATCGGGTGACTGTAATGTATTTCAACCAAATCTAATTAAGAGCGCATTATGTGGTGACATTTGCAGTACATGAAACATTATAACACTGCCATTTACGTCAATAACCACTAGCTTGATTAAGACATATGTATTGCAGCGACAGTATTTCCCAGTTACAAATGGGAATAAAAACAACATCCGCGAGGGATTGAACCAACGACATTTAACTGATGTTGCCAATGGAGCGCGTTACAGAGAGCGCGAGGTCCCGCCTTTACAGTCACACGCTGATGATAATACAGATGTTTAAATAAACAGGCATATCTGTGGACTTGTGGTCTTTCTACATTGGGACTCATAGTCTAGTCCTAGGCTATTGTAGGCACTGGCGTATCTTTTAGTGGAATGAGAGGCATTCTGTAGTCGCGTGAAAGGACCTTTCAAGTCAATCTGATCTGTATTGTCCTGTGAAAAAAAGCGTTCTTAGACACAGTGAGGAGTTTTTGGGGATAATGGGAAAATCATTTCCAACTAAATGACAGGAATTTCTTAGTCCAATCATGAGGTGTGCTAGGCTTTTTTATACTGTGGCGGAAAGAGAGAGAGTATAACAGTCATTATAAATAAAGGGCCAAGGAAGTGACAGTTTATGGAAGGAACAATTTGCACATAGTTTTAGAATGTGGTCAGGAGGAGGACAATGTGCTTACACATATGAAACATTAGAAGGTAGACATTATGGAAGCACATATATTTCTTTATTTTTATTGTATTTGGGGAGAGGGGGTTAATATAGCACGTCCAATGTGGAAAAGTGCTTTCCATAGCACCTTGCAGGTGGGCGACATCTAGAGCTGTGCAGTAGCCACCCATGCCCCAGACGTCAAAGAGAACAAGAAGTTACACATGTTGGAAGTGAGGGTGAGACATTGAGGAGATATGATCCCCGTATGAAGCCGAGAGAAGGAGGAGGCATGAACGTGCATCCATGTATGCAGGCAAGAAGGGAAGGAGCATTGGTCATGCATCCCTGCATGAGGGTGAGACAGGGAGGAGATATGATCCCCGTATGAAGCCGAGAGAAGGAGGAGGCGTGAACGTGCATCCATGTATGCAGGCGAGAAGGGAAGGAGCATTGGTCATGCATCCCTGCATGAGGGTGAGACAGGGAGGAGATATGATCCCCGTATGAAGCCGAGAGAAGAAGGAGGCGTGAACGTGCATCCATGTATGCGGGCGAGAAGGGAAGGAGCATTGGTCATGCATCCCTGCATGAGGGTGAGACAGGGAGGAGATAAAATCCCTGTATGAAGCCAAGAGAACGAGGCGGCATGAACATGCATCCTTGTATGCAGGTGTGACATGGAGTCATCATGAACATGCATCCCTTTATAAGGACATAACATGGAGGACGCATGAACATGAATGCCTGAATTTTATGGTGGTGGCCTTCGGGTGATTTGGCACGTGCAATTGGTGAAGAGCACTTCTCCTGCGCAAAAAAATAAATGTACTATTAGCACCCCGGAGGGAGCCTCTGCACTTCTTATAGGGAGAAAACTCTGCAATGGAAGGGGACAGGGTCAATAACAGCTGTAAACTCTCACAAGACCATCACTGCTCTCACACTTTCCTGCTCTCAGGCTGGCGGGCCATTATCGGCCCTGGCTGCCGCACGATTGCCAGGTTTGTGTAACTGTATTATTTCTAATTGGCTCCACTTTGATGACTTTCATTTGGATTCTGACTTGATTATTGAGATCTTAAATAAGTGACTGGGGATCAGGTGTCCACTTATTCTCATTTATAACATCACAACCAACCTTTAATTCAAACATGAGTCATGACATCACAGATGGAGTACAGCTTATGATAGAGGTGGAACGTCACATTGTAGCAGCCCAAGTAGCTCGCCGTGATCGTATAGTGGTTAGTACTCTGCGTTGTGGCGGCAGCAACCTCGGTTCGAATCCGAGTCACGACATTGCGGTGAGGCAATGTCACCGCAGTTGGGCAGATATTTTAGAATTTCCATTAATACATTGGCAATCTCTGTGGAGGACTGAAACAATTCGATATGTCCTGTTACTGTTATGAACCTTTTGTTTCTTTAATGCTCTTTGCACACTTTTTCATCGGGTGACTGTAATGTATTTCAACCAAATCTAATTAAGAGCGCATTATGTGGTGACATTTGCAGTACATGAAACATTATAACACTGCCAATTACGTCAATAACCACTAGCTTGATTAAGACATATGTATTGCAGCGACAGTATTTCCCAGTTACAAATGGGAATAAAAACAACATCCGCGAGGGATTGAACCAACGACATTTAACTGATGTTGCCAATGGAGCGCGTTACAGAGAGCGCGAGGTCCCGCCTTTACAGTCACACGCTGATGATAATACAGATGTTTAAATAAACAGGCATGTCTGTGGACTTGTGGTCTTTCTACATTGGGACTCATAGTCTAGTCCTAGGCTATTGTAGGCACTGGCGTATCTTTTAGTGGAATGAGAGGCATTCTGTAGTCGCCTGAAAGGACCTTTCAAGTCAATCTGATCTGTATTGTCCTGTGAAAAAAAGCGTTCTTAGACACAGTGAGGCGTTTTTGGGGATAATGGGAAAATCATTTCCAACTAAATGACAGGAATTTCTTAGTCCAATCATGAGGTGTGCTAGGCTTTTTTATACTGTGGCGGAAAGAGAGAGAGTATAACAGTCATTATAAATAAAGGGCCAAGGAAGTGACAGTTTATGGAAGGAACAATTTGCACATAGTTTTAGAATGTGGTCAGGAGGAGGACAATGTGCTTACACATATGAAACATTAGAAGGTAGACATTATGGAAGCACATATATTTCTTTATTTTTATTGTATTTGGGGAGAGGGGGTTAATATAGCACGTCCAATGTGGAAAAGTGTTTTCCATAGCACCTTGCAAGTGGGCGACATCTAGAGTTGTACAGTAGCCACCCATGCCCCAGACGTCAAAGAGAACAAGAAGTTACACATGTTGGAAGTGAGGGTGAGACATTGAGGAGATATGATCCCCGTATGAAGCCGAGAGAAGGAGGAGGCGTGAACGTGCATCCATGTATGCAGGCGAGAAGGGAAGGAGCATTGGTCATGCATCCCTGCATGAGGGTGAGACAGGGAGGAGATATGATCCCCGTATGAAGCCGAGAGAAGGAGGACGCGTGAACATGCATCCATGTATGCGGGCGAGACAGGAAGGAGCATTGGTCATGCATCCCTGCATGAGGGTGAGACAGGGAGGAGATATGATCCCCGTATGAAGCCGAGAGAAGGAGGAGGCGTGAACGTGCATCCATGTATGCAGGCGAGAAGGGAAGGAGCATTGGTCATGCATCCCTGCATGAGGGTGAGACAGGGAGGAGATATGATCCCCGTATGAAGCCGAGAGAAGGAGGAGGCGTGAACGTGCATCCATGTATGCGGGCGAGACAGGAAGGAGCATTGGTCATGCATCCCTGCATGAGGGTGAGACAGGGAGGAGATATGATCCCCGTATGAAGCCGAGAGAAGGAGGAGGCATGAACGTGCATCCATGTATGCGGGCGAGACGGGAAGGAGCATTGGTCATGCATCCCTTCCTGAGGGTGAGACAGGGAGGAGATAAAATCCCCGTATGAAGCCGAGAGAACGAGGAGACATGAACGTGCATCCATGTATGCGGGCGAGAAGGGAAGGAGCATTGGTCATGCATCCCTGCATGAGGGTGAGACAGGGAGGAGATAAAATCCCTGTATGAAGCCAAGAGAACGAGGCGGCATGAACATGCATCCTTGTATGCAGGTGTGACATGGAGTCATCATGAACATGCATCCCTTTATAAGGACAAAACATGGAGGACGCATGAACATGAATGCCTGAATTTTATGGTGGTGGCCTTCGGGTGATTTGGCACGTGCAATTGGTGAAGAGCACTTCTCCTGCGCAAAAAAATAAAAGTACTATTAGCACCCCGGAGGGAGCCTCTGCACTTCTTATAGGGAGAAAACTCTGCAATGAAAGGGGACAGGGTCAATAACAGCTGTAAACTCTCACAAGACCATCACTGCTCTCACACTTTCCTGCTCTCAGGCTGGCGGGCCATTATCGGCCCTGGCTGCCGCACCATTGCCAGGTTTGTGTAACTATATTATTTCTAATTGGCTCCACTTTGATGACTTTCATTTGGATTCTGACTTGATTATTGAGATCTTAAATAAGTGACTGGGGATCAGGTGTCCACTTATTCTCATGGATAACATCACAACCAACCTTTAATTCAAACATGAGTCATGACATCACAGATGGAGTACAGCTTATGATAGAGGTGCAAGTCACATTGTAGCAGCCCAAGTAGCTTGTGGCCGCAGCAACCTCGGTTCGAATCCGAGTCACGGCATTGCGGTGAGGCAATGTCACGGCAGTTGGGCAGATATTTTAGAATTTCCATTAATACATTGGCAATCTCTGTGGAGGACTGAAACAATTCGATATGTCGTGTTACTGTTATGAACCTTTTGTTTCTTTAATGCTCTTTGCACACTTTTTCATCGGGTGACTGTAATGTATTTCAACCAAATCTAATTAAGAGCGCATTATGTGGTGACATTTGCAGTACATGAAACATTATAACACTGCCATTTACGTCAATAACCACTAGCTTGATTAAGACATATGTATTGCAGCGACAGTATTTCCCAGTTACAAATGGGAATAAAAACAACATCCGCGAGGGATTGAACCAACGACATTTAACTGATGTTGCCAATGGAGCGCGTTACAGAGAGCGCGAGGTCCCGCCTTTACAGTCACACGCTGATGATAATACAGATGTTTAAATAAACAGGCATATCTGTGGACTTGTGGTCTTTCTACATTGGGAGTCATAGTCTAGTCCTAGGCTATTGTAGGCACTGGCGTATCTTTTAGTGGAATGAGAGGCATTCTGTAGTCGCGTGAAAGGACCTTTCAAGTCAATCTGATCTGTATTGTCCTGTGAAAAAAAGCGTTCTTAGACACAGTGAGGAGTTTTTGGGGATAATGGGAAAATCATTTCCAACTAAATGACAGGAATTTCTTAGTCCAATCATGAGGTGTGCTAGGCTTTTTTATACTATGGCGGAAAGAGAGAGAGTATAACAGTCATTATAAGTAAAGGGCCAAGGAAGTGACAGTTTATGGAAGGAACAATTTGCACATAGTTTTAGAATGTGGTCAGGAGGAGGACAATGTGCTTACACATATGAAACATTAGAAGGTAGACATTATGGAAGCACATATATTTCTTTATTTTTATTGTATTTGGGGAGAGGGGGTTAATATAGCACGTCCAATGTGGAAAAGTGATTTCCATAGCACCTTGCAGGTGGGCGACATCTAGAGCTGTGCAGTAGCCACCCATGCCCCAGACGTCAAAGAGAACAAGAAGTTACACATGTTGGAAGTGAGGGTGAGACATTGAGGAGATATGATCCCCGTATGAAGCCGAGAGAAGGAGGAGGCGTGAACGTGCATCCATGTATGCAGGCGAGAAGGGAAGGAGCATTGGTCATGCATCCCTGCATGAGGGTGAGACAGGGAGGAGATATGATCCCCGTATGAAGCCGAGAGAAGGAGGACGCGTGAACGTGCATCCATGTATGCGGGCGAGACAGGAAGGAGCATTGGTCATGCATCCCTGCATGAGGGTGAGACAGGGAGGAGATATGATCCCCGTATGAAGCCGAGAGAAGGAGGAGGCGTGAACATGCATCCATGTATGCAGGCGAGAAGGGAAGGAGCATTGGTCATACATCCCTGCATGAGGGTGAGACAGGGAGGAGATATGATCCCCGTATGAAGCCGAGAGAAGGAGGAGGCGTGAACGTGCATCCATGTATGCGGGCGAGACAGGAAGGAGCATTGGTCATGCATCCCTGCATGAGGGTGAGACAGGGAGGAGATATGATCCCCGTATGAAGCTGAGAGAAGGAGGAGGCGTGAACGTGCATCCATGTATGCGGGCGAGACGGGAAGGAGCATTGGTCATGCATCCCTTCCTGAGGGTGAGACAGGGAGGAGATAAAATCCCTGTATGAAGCCGAGAGAACGAGGAGACATGAACGTGCATCCATGTATGCGGGCGAGAAGGGAAGGAGCATTGGTCATGCATCCCTGCATGAGGGTGAGACAGGGAGGAGATAAAATCCCTGTATGAAGCCAAGAGAACGAGGCGGCTTGAACATGCATCCTTGTATGCAGGTGTGACATGGAGTCATCATGAACATGCATCCCTTTATAAGGACATAACATGGAGGACGCATGAACATGAATGCCTGAATTTTATGGTGGTGGCCTTCGGGTGATTTGGCACGTGCAATTGGTGAAGAGCACTTCTCCTGCGCAAAAAAATAAATGTACTATTAGCACCCCGGAGGGAGCCTCTGCACTTCTTATAGGGAGAAAACTCTGAAATGGAAGGGGACAGGGTCAATAACAGCTGTAAACTCTCACAAGACCATCACTGCTCTCACACTTTCCTGCTCTCAGGCTGGCGGGCCATTATCGGCCCTGGCTGCCGCACCATTGCCAGGTTTGTGTAACTATATTATTTCTAATTGGCTCCACTTTGATGACTTTCATTTGGATTCTGACTTGATTATTGAGATCTTAAATAAGTGACTGGGGATCAGGTGTCCACTTATTCTCATGGATAACATCACAACCAACCTTTAATTCAAACATGAGTCATGACATCACAGATGGAGTACAGCTTATGATAGAGGTGGAACGTCACATTGTAGCAGCCCAAGTAGCTCGCCGTGATCGTATAGTGGTTAGTACTCTGCGTTGTGGCCGCAGCAACCTTGGTTCGAATCCGAGTCACGGCATTGCGGTGAGGCAATGTCACGGCAGTTGGGCAGATATTTTAGAATTTCCATTAATACATTGGCAATCTCTGTGGAGGACTGAAACAATTCGATATGTCCTGTTACTGTTATGAACCTTTTGTTTCTTTAATGCTCTTTGCACACTTTTTCATCGGGTGACTGTAATGTATTTCAACCAAATCTAATTAAGAGCGCATTATGTGGTGCCATTTGCAGTACATGAAACATTATAACACTGCCATTTACGTCAATAACCACTAGCTTGATTAAGACATATGTATTGCAGCGACAGTATTTCCCAGTTACAAATGGGAATAAAAACAACATCCGCGAGGGATTGAACCAACGACATTTAACTGATGTTGCCAATGGAGCGCGTTACAGAGAGCGCGAGGTCCCGCCTTTACAGTCACACGCTGATGATAATACAGATGTTTAAATAAACAGGCATATCTGTGGACTTGTGGTCTTTCTACATTGGGACTCATAGTCTAGTCCTAGGCTATTGTAGGCACTGGCGTATCTTTTAGTGGAATGAGAGGCATTCTATAGTCGCGTGAAAGGACCTTTCAAGTCAATCTGATCTGTATTGTCCTGTGAAAAAAAGCGTTCTTAGACACAGTGAGGAGTTTTTGGGGATAATGGGAAAATCATTTCCAACTAAATGACAGGAATTTCTTAGTCCAATCATGAGGTGTGCTAGGCTTTTTTATACTGTGGCGGAAAGAGAGAGAGTATAACACTCATTATAAATAAAGGGCCAAGGAAGTGACAGTTTATGGAAGGAACAATTTGCACATAGTTTTAGAATGTGGTCAGGAGGAGGACAATGTGCTTACACATATGAAACATTAGAAGGTAGACATTATGGAAGCACATATATTTCTTTATTTTTATTGTATTTGGGAAGAGGGGGTTAATATAGCACGTCCAATGTGGAAAAGTGCTTTCCATAGCACCTTGCAGGGGGGCGACATCTAGAGCTGTGCAGTAGCCACCCATGCCCCAGACGTCAAAGAGAACAAGAAGTTACACATGTTGGAAGTGAGGGTGAGACATTGAGGAGATATGATCCCCGAATGAAGCCGAGAGAAGGAGGAGGCGTGAACGTGCATCCATGTATGCAGGCGAGAAGGGAAGGAGCATTGGTCATGCATCCCTGCATGAGGGTGAGACAGGGAGGAGATATGATCCCCGTATGAAGCCGAGAGAAGGAGGAGGCGTGAACGTGCATCCATGTATGCGGGCGAGACAGGAAGGAGCATTGGTCATGCATCCCTGCATGAGGGTGAGACAGGGAGGAGATATGATCCCCGTATGAAGCCGAGAGAAGGAGGAGGCGTGAACGTGCATCCATGTATGCAGGCGAGAAGGGAAGGAGCATTGGTCATGCATCCCTGCATGAGGGTGAGACAGGGAGGAGATATGATCCCCGTATGAAGCCGAGAGAAGGAGGAGGCGTGAACGTGCATCCATGTATGCGGGCGAGACAGGAAGGAGCATTGGTCATGCATCCCTGCATGGGGGTGAGACAGGGAGGAGATATGATCCCCGTATGAAGCCGAGAAAAGGAGGAGGCGTGAACGTGCATCCATGTATGCGGGCGAGACGGGAAGGAGCATTGGTCATGCATCCCTTCCTGAGGGTGAAACAGGGAGGAGATAAAATCCCCGTATGAAGCCGAGAGAACGAGGAGACATGAACGTGCATCCATGTATGCGGGCGAGAAGGGAAGGAGCATTGGTCATGCATCCCTGCATGAGGGTGAGACAGGGAGGAGATAAAATCCCTGTATGAAGCCAAGAGAATGAGGCGGCATGAACATGCATCCTTGTATGCAGGTGTGACATGGAGTCATCATGAACATGCATCCCTTTATAAGGACATAACATGGAGGATGCATGAACATGAATGCCTGAATTTTATGGTGGTGGCCTACGGGTGATTTGGCACGTGCAATTGGTGAAGAGCACTTCTCCTGCGCAAAAAAATAAATGTACTATTAGCACCCCGGAGGGAGCCTCTGCACTTCTTATAGGGAGAAAACTCTGTAATGAAAGGGGACAGGGTCAATAACAGCTGTAAACTCTCACAAGACCATCACTGCTCTCACACTTTCCTGCTCTCAGGCTGGCGGGCCATTATCGGCCCTGGCTGCCGCACCATTGCCAGGTTTGTGTAACTATATTATTTCTAATTGGCTCCACTTTGATGACTTTCATTTGGATTCTGACTTGATTATTGAGATCTTAAATAAGTGACTGGGGATCAGGTGTCCACTTATTCTCATGGATAACATCACAACCAACCTTTAATTCAAACATGAGTCATGACATCACAGATGGAGTACAGCTTATGACAGAGGTGGGACATCACATTGTGGCAGCCCAAGTAGCTCGCCGTGATCGTATAGTGGTTAGTACTCTGTGTTGTGGCCGCAGCAACCTCCGTTCGAATCCGAGTCACGGCATTGCGGTGAGGCAATGTGACGGCAGTTGGGCAGATATTTTAGAATTTCCATTAATACATTGGGAATCTCTGTGGAGGACTGAAACAATTCGATATGTCCTGTTACTGTTATGAACCTTTTGTTTCTTTAATGCTCTTTGCACACTTTTTCATCGGGTGACTGTAATGTATTTCAACCAAATCTAATTAAGAGCGCATTATGTGGTGACATTTGCAGTACATGAAACATTATAACACTGCCATTTACGTCAATAACCACTAGCTTGATTAAGACATATGTATTGCAGCAACAGTATTTCCCAGTTACAAATGGGAATAAAAACAACATCCGCGAGGGATTGAACCAACGACATTTAACTGATGTTGCCAATGGAGCGCGTTACAGAGAGCGCAAGGTCCCGCCTTTACAGTCACACGCTGATGATAATACAGATGTTTAAATAAACAGGCATATCTGTGGACTTGTGGTCTTTCTACATTGGGACTCATAGTCTAGTCCTAGGCTATTGTAGGCACTGGCGTATCTTTTAGTGGAATGAGAGGCATTCTGTAGTCGCGTGAAAGGACCTTTCAAGTCAATCTGATCTGTATTGTCCTGTGAAAAAAAGCGTTCTTAGACACAGTGAGGAGTTTTTGGGGATAATGGGAAAATCATTTCCAACTAAATGACAGGAATTTCTTAGTCCAATCATGAGGTGTGCTAGGCTTTTTTATACTGTGGCGGAAAGAGAGAGAGTATAACAGTCATTATAAATAAAGGGCCAAGGAAGTGACAGTTTATGGAAGGAACAATTTGCACATAGTTTTAGAATGTGGTCAGGAGGAGGACAATGTGCTTACACATATGAAACATTAGAAGGTAGACATTATGGAAGCACATATATTTCTTTATTTTTATTGTATTTGGGGAGAGGGGGTTAATATAGCACGTCCAATGTGGAAAAGTGCTTTCCATAGCACCTTGCAGGTGGGCGACATCTAGAGCTGTGCAGTAGCCACCCATGCCCCAGACGTCAAAGAGAACAAGAAGTTACACATGTTGGAAGTGAGGGTGAGACATTGAGGAGATATGATCCCCGTATGAAGCCGAGAGAAGGAGGAGGCGTGAACGTGCATCCATGTATGCAGGCGAGAAGGGAAGGAGCATTGGTCATGCATCCCTGCATGAGGGTGAGACAGGGAGGAGATATGATCCCCGTATGAAGCCGAGAGAAGGAGGAGGCGTGAACGTGCATCCATGTATGCGGGCGAGACAGGAAGGAGCATTGGTCATGCATCCCTGCATGAGGGTGAGACAGGGAGGAGATATGATCCCCGTATGAAGCCGAGAGAAGGAGGAGGCGTGAACGTGCATCCATGTATGCAGGCGAGAAGGGAAGGAGCATTGGTCATGCATCCCTGCATGAGGGTGAGACAGGGAGGAGATATGATCCCCGTATGAAGCCGAGAGAAGGAGGAGGCGTGAACGTGCATCCATGTATGCGGGCGAGACAGGAAGGAGCATTGGTCATGCATCCCTGCATGAGGGTGAGACAGGGAGGAGATATGATCCCCGTATGAAGCCGAGAGAAGGAGGAGGCGTGAACGTGCATCCATGTATGCGGGCGAGACGGGAAGGAGCATTGGTCATGCATCCATTCCTGAGGGTGAGACAGGGAGGAGATAAAATCCCCGTATGAAGCCAAGAGAATGAGGAGACATGAACGTGCATCCATGTATGCGGGCGAGAAGGGAAGGAGCATTGGTCATGCATCCCTGCATGAGGGTGAGACAGGGAGGAGATAAAATCCCTGTATGAAGCCAAGAAAACGAGGCGGCATGAACATGCATCCTTGTATGCAGGTGTGACATGGAGTCATCATGAACATGCATCCCTTTATAAGGACATAACATGGAGGACGCATGAACATGAATGCCTGAATTTTATGGTGGTGGCCTTCGGGTGATTTGGCACGTGCAATTGGTGAAGAGCACTTCTCCTGCGCAAAAAAATAAATCTACTATTAGCACCCTGGAGGGAGCCTCTGCACTTCTTATAGGGAGAAAACTCTGCAATGGAAGGGGACAGGGTCCAGGGACGTCATTTCACCAAAATGCCAGGGGTAGCGGAAGTGACATCGCAACACCACGCCCCCAAGAGTGACATCACAGGAAGTGATGTCCTTTGACCACGCCCCCACATGGCATTACAGGAAGTGGCATTATCCCATAGTACATTAAGAAAAATATGGTTACGATATGACTGTATTGTGACATTTCATACAAGAATGGATTTGCATCACATTTCATCAAAAACTCCCTCTTGGGTACTATTTAAACAGTGTCACAAAAGGAATGAATAAGCATTTGCAACTGTGGCTACTTTTTCATTTTTCATTGGTGCCCGAGACAATTTTATGGCCCAGTCCAACCCTGATGACCTGTGTGAAGTGAAGCACACAAGTCAGCATGAGTCTGGGCCCTGGGCCTGCGATGGCGCAGCCCACTCCACTCCCCCAACTCCCATCCCCAGGAATTTTCTAATTAATGACCTGCTGCCAAAAGCGCTTCACTGATCTGACATGCCAGGGTGACCCCGACAAATGAAAAAGGTGACTTTCTGTGAGACTCCTTTCTCAATGCCCCACTAACAAGAAGGTAAAGGTGGCGCTTTTGTTCACCTATTATCTATTTAATTACTTGTGAGCCGAATCATGGCGAGGCTCAGGCATGATGCGTAGATAAAAGCCGTCCTTCGCTTGTTTATTTTTTCCCAAAACGTCTCCAGAAGTGCCAGCGTGGGCCTATTCTGTGGGGCAATTTCATAACTTTATGGAGTGATTTTCTAAGATGTGTAAATTGCTCACAATGGACGTCTGACGTTTTACTTGTGTGCACTTTGATACCCATAGATTTTTTTTGTGTGATTTGCACTATGAAATACTGACGGATCCAGGTTAAACTTAACACGCGTATTTTGCATATCGAAGTGCAAAGAAGTGTAAATGCCCCCCAAAATGTATGCTTGTTGGAGACTTTTACAATGGATTCGTGGCACGTGCTAAGAACGGGTGGACTGGATTCCTTAGGAATCAGCATGCAAATGTGATGCTGACGCTGGGACATGTTTTTCTCATGCAGAGCGTATGGGACAGGTTGGAACAGTGGTTTCGTTCTGCGTCCCTGTTCCACCTGCCAAAAACAAAAATGCCCCACCGTATTAAAAGAGGTGCAAAAACGAGACGATACCTTTTCCATCAGGTTTTTACACCTGTTTTAATTCGCTTGAAATGTAGGCAATGCCCCCCATTAGTGAGATTATGATGGGGATTAGGACAAAATTCACTGAAAACTTGTTCACAAATCTTTGTAAAAATTGCACTCTCTCTCAGTACTAGGTAAACAGAATGCCGTTGGCACCGTGGCAGCAGGCGAGACGAGTTGGTGATTGAAGCACTGTGGTGGAAGGGGTATAAAGCGTGTCAAAGGATCCTTGCGTTTCTCATCCATGTCAGTTGGACAGCTAGGTTTACATTACAGTATCATAGTGCCATGCTTTGTTTCTGTTGGCATGCACAGTACTTCATTGGTATTGTGGTTGACCTGTCACTCGAAGCCCTGGTATTTTAGGGACATAATGCACTGTTACAAGTTAAGAAACCTCAGTGTAAAAAAACAGCTATTATTAAATTACCAAGAGAGAGACGGCAAATCGTGAGTGATATTTTTAAATAGTCAATACTATTAACGTGCTAATATTTCTCTTTGCAGCATTTGGCAGTCAATTGGGAGCACAGCAGGACTTCACGGTGCACTGTAATCCACGTGCCGTCATTAGATGAGACATTCTCTGTATGTTTCACCTCGTCGCCGGCATGATCTATCAATTCCCAGCCACATTACAGCTCCTTGATGCATTTAAGGAGTGGGCGAGAGCCCATATTACGCACAAATTAGCCTCGGCGTGGAAACGGTTTTAGGTGCAAGGAGAGCAATAATGGCGGGACGTGGTGTCGAATTCCGTTTAGTTTAGAGATTAAGTAAAGCTATTATAGGGCTGGGGGTTTGGGGGTTCTGCAGGCCTCACATCTCTCCATCTGTTTGTATGCGAGAGGGGGAAGCACGCCCCCGTCCTGACCTCAGCATGGCAGGCGAGTTCAACTTGTTACTCGCCTGCCGCCACGGCGCTGCTGCAGGCCCAGGCTGACCTGTGTGAAGTGATGCACACAAGTCAGCCTGGGCCCTGGGCCTGTGACTGAGCCGCGGCCGCAGGCAAATAACGAGTTGGTGAAACACACCACGCACCCGACCTCAGCCTGGGCCTGCAGCCGCTGGCTGCAGAGCGGCCGCAGGCGAGTTGGGCTTGGGCACCACCACGGCATTCTGATTCCGGCAACACAACAACCCCAAACCAGCACAGCAGCACACACACCCCCCGTCCCCAACCTCAATCCCACTTACCGCTTGGAAGTTGGACTGGAGTAATTGGACAGCAGACGACAAGAGCGCCGCACAAGAGGAACCGCACATGCTGCTGACTTTGGTAGCTGTGGCCACGCCCCCTCCTCTGATTGGAGGAAACCAGAGGTCGCAGGAGATTGACAGCGGTCGCTGGCCAATCAGCAGAGGTCGCTCTTGCGACCTCTGGCGACCCCCAAATGACGTCCCTGACAGGGTCAATAACAGCTGTAAACTCTCACAAGACCATCACTGCTCTCACACTTTCCTGCTCTCAGGCTGGCGGGCCATTATCGGCCCTGGCTGCCACACCATTGCCAGGTTTGTGTAACTATATTATTTCTAATTGGCTCCACTTTGATGACTTTCATTTGGATTCTGACTTGATTATTGAGATCTTAAATAAGTGACTGGGGATCAGGTGTCCACTTATTCTCATGGATAACATCACAACCAACCTTTAATTCAAACATGAGTCATGACATCACAGATGGAGTACAGCTTATGACAGAGGTGGAACGTCACATTGTAGCAGCCCAAGTAGCTCGCCGTGATCGTATAGTGGTTAGTACTCTGCGTATTGGCCGCAGCAACCTCGGTTCGAATCCGAGTCACGGCATTGCGGTGAGGCAATGTCACGGCAGTTGGGCAGATATTTTAGAAATTCCATTAATACATTGGCAATCTCTGAGGAGGACTGAAACAATTCGATATGTCCTGTTACTGTTATGAACCTTTTGTTTCTTTAATGCTGTTTGCACACTTTTTCATCGGGTGACTGTAATGTATTTCAACCAAATCTAATTAAGAGCGCATTATGTGGTGACATTTGCAGTACGTGAAACATTATAACACTGCCATTTACATCAATAACCACAACTTGATTAAGACATATGTATTGCAGCGACAGTATTTCCCAGTTACAAATGGGAATAAAAACAACATCCGCGAGGGATTGAACCAACGACATTTAACTGATGTTGCCAATGGAGCGCGTTACAGAGAGCGCGAGGTCCCGCCTTTACAGTCACACGCTGATGATAATACAGATGTTTAAATTAACAGGCATATCTGTGGACTTGTGGTCTTTCTACATTGGGACTCATAGTCTAGTCCTAGGCTATTGTAGGCACTGGCGTATCTTTTAGTGGAATGAGAGGCATTCTGTAGTCGCGTGAAAGGACCTTTCAAGTCAATCTGATCTGTATTGTCCTGTGAAAAAAAGCGTTCTTAGACACAGTGAGGAGTTTTTGGGGATAATGGGAAAATCATTTCCAACTAAATGACAGGAATTTCTTAGTCCAATCATGAGGTGTGCTAGGCTTTTTTATACTGTGGCGGAAAGAGAGACAGTATAACAGTCATTATAAATAAAGGGCCAAGGAAGTGACAGTTTATGGAAGGAACAATTTGCACATAGTTTTAGAATGTGGTCAGGAGGAGGACAATGTGCTTACACATATGAAACATTAGAAGGTAGACATTATGGAAGCACAAATATTTCTTTATTTTTATTGTATTTGGGGAGAGGGGGTTAATATAGCACGTCCAATGTGGAAAAGTGCTTTCCATAGCACCTTGCAGGTGGGCGACATCTAGAGCTGTGCAGTAGCCACCCATGCCCCAGACGTGAAAGAGAACAAGAAGTTACACATGTTGGAAGTGAGGGTGAGACATTGAGGAGATATGATCCCCGTATGAAGCCGAGAGAAGGAGGAGGCGTGAACGTGCATCCATGTATGCAGGCGAGAAGGGAAGGAGCATTGGTCATGCATCCCTGCATGAGGGTGAGACAGGGAGGAGATATGATCCCCGTATGAAGCCGAGAGAAGGAGGACGCGTGAACATGCATCCATGTATGCGGGCGAGACAGGAAGGAGCATTGGTCATGCATCCCTGCATGAGGGTGAGACAGGGAGGAGATATGATCCCCGTATGAAGCCGAGAGAAGGAGGAGGCGTGAACGTGCATCCATGTATGCAGGCGAGAAGGGAAGGAGCATTGGTCATGCATCCCTGCATGAGGGTGAGACAGGGAGGAGATATGATCCCCGTATGAAGCCGAGAGAAGGAGGAGGCGTGAACGTGCATCCATGTATGCGGGCGAGACAGGAAGGAGCATTGGTCATGCATCCCTGCATGAGGGTGAGACAGGGAGGAGATATGATCCCCGTATGAAGCCGAGAGAAGGAGGAGGCATGAACGTGCATCCAGTTATGCGGGCGAGACGGGAAGGAGCATTGGTCATGCATCCCTTCCTGAGGGTGAGACAGGGAGGAGATAAAATCCCCGTATGAAGCCGAGAGAACGAGGAGACATGAATGTGCATCCATGTATGCGGGCGAGAAGGGAAGGAGCATTGGTCATGCATCCCTGCATGAGGGTGAGACAGGGAGGAGATAAAATCCCTGTATGAAGCCAAGAGAACGAGGCGGCATGAACATGCATCCTTGTATGCAGGTGTGACATGGAGTCATCATGAACATGCATCCCTTTATAAGGACATAACATGGAGGACGCATGAACATGAATGCCTGAATTTTATGGTGGTGGCCTTCGGGTGATTTGGCACGTGCAATTGGTGAAGAGCACTTCTCCTGCGCAAAAAAATAAAAGTACTATTAGCACCCCGGAGGGAGCCTCTGCACTTCTTATAGGGAGAAAACTCTGCAATGAAAGGGGACAGGGTCAATAACAGCTGTAAACTCTCACAAGACCATCACTGCTCTCACACTTTCCTGCTCTCAGGCTGGCGGGCCATTATCGGCCCTGGCTGCCGCACCATTGCCAGGTTTGTGTAACTATATTATTTCTAATTGGCTCCACTTTGATGACTTTCATTTGGATTCTGACTTGATTATTGAGATCTTAAATAAGTGACTGGGGATCAGGTGTCCACTTATTCTCATGGATAACATCACAACCAACCTTTAATTCAAACATGAGTCATGACATCACAGATGGAGTACAGCTTATGATAGAGGTGGAACGTCACATTGTAGCAGCCCAAGTAGCTCGCCGTGATCGTATAGTGGTTAGTACTCTGCGTTGTGGCCGCAGCAACCTCGGTTCGATCATTGCGGTGAGGCAATGTCACAGCAGTTGGGCAGATATTTTAGAATTTCCATTAATACATTGGCAATCTCTGTGGAGGACTGAAACAATTCGATATGTCCTGTTACTGTTATGAACCTTTTGTTTCTTTAATGCTCTTTGCACACTTTTTCATCGGGTGACTGTAATGTATTTCAACCAAATCTAATTAAGAGCGCATTATGTGGTGACATTTGCAGTACATGAAACATTATAACACTGCCATTTACGTCAATAACCACTAGCTTGATTAAGACATATCTATTGCAGCGACAGTATTTCCCAGTTACAAATGGGAATAAAAACAACATCCGCGAGGGATTGAACCAACGACATTTAACTGATGTTGCTAATGGAGGGCGTTACAGAGAGCGCGAGGTCCCGCCTTTACAGTCACACGCTGATGATAATACAGATGTTTAAATAAACAGGCATATCTGTGGACTTGTGGTCTTTCTACATTGGGACTCATAGTCTAGTCCTAGGCTATTGTAGGCACTGGCGTATCTTTTAGTGGAATGAGAGGCATTCTGTAGTCGCGTGAAAGGACCTTTCAAGTCAATCTGATCTGTATTGTCCTGTGAAAAAAAGCGTTCTTAGACACAGTGAGGAGTTTTTGGGGATAATGGGAAAATCATTTCCAACTAAATGACAGGAATTTCTTAGTCCAATCATGAGGTGTGCTAGGCTTTTTTATACTGTGGCGGAAAGAGAGAGAGTATAACAGTCATTATAAATAAAGGGCCAAGGAAGTGACAGTTTATGGAAGAAACAATTTGCACATAGTTTTAGAATGTGGTCAGGAGGAGGACAATGTGCTTACACATATGAAACATTAGAAGGTAGACATTATGGAAGCACATATATTTCTTTATTTTTATTGTATTTGGGGAGAGGGGGTTAATATAGCACGTCCAATGTGGAAAAGTGCTTTCCATAGCACCTTGCAGGTGGGCGACATCTAGAGCTGTGCAGTAGCCACCCATGCCCCAGACGTCATAGAGAACAAGAAGTTACACATGTTGGAAGTGAGGGTGAGACATTGAGGAGATATGATCCCCGTATGAAGCCGAGAGAAGGAGGAGGCGTGAACGTGCATCCATGTATGCAGGCGAGAAGGGAAGGAGCATTGGTCATGCATCCCTGCATGAGGGTGAGACAGGGAGGAGATATGATCCCCGTATGAAGCCGAGAGAAGGAGGAGGCGTGAACGTGCATCCATGTATGCGGGCGAGACAGGAAGGAGCATTGGTCATGCATCCCTGCATGAGGGTGAGACAGGGAGGAGATATGATCCCTGTATGAAGCCGAGAGAAGGAGGAGGCGTGAACGTGCATCCATGTATGCAGGCGAGAAGGGAAGGAGCATTGGTCATGCATCCCTGCATAAGGGTGAGACAGGGAGGAGATATGATCCCCGTATGAAGCCGAGAGAAGGAGGAGGCGTGAACGTGCATCCATGTATGCGGGCGAGACAGGAAGGAGCATTGGTCATGCATCCCTGCATGAGGGTGGGACAGGGAGGAGATATGATCCCCGTATGAAGCCGAGAGAAGGAGGAGGCATGAACGTGCATCCATGTATGCGAGCGAGAAGGGAAGGAGCATTGGTCATGCATCCCTGCATGAGGGTGAGACAGGGAGGAGATATGATCCCTGTATGAAGCCGAGAGAAGGAGGAGGCGTGAACGTGCATCCATGTATGCGGGCGAGACAGGAAGGAGCATTGGTCATGCATCCCTGCATGAGGGTGAGACAGGGAGGAGATATGATCCCCGTATGAAGCCGAGAGAAGGAGGAGGCGTGAACGTGCATCCATGTATGCAGGCGAGACGGGAAGGAGCATTGGTCATGCATCCCTTCCTGAGGGTGTGACAGGGAGGAGATAAAATCCCCGTATGAAGCCGAGAGAACGAGGAGACATGAACGTGCATCCATGTATGCGGGCGAGAAGGGAAGGAGCATTGGTCATGCATCCCTGCATGAGGGTGAGACAGGGAGGAGATAAATTCCCTGTATGAAGCCAAGAGAACGAGGCGGCATGAACATGCATCCTTGTATGCAGGTGTGACATGGAGTCATCATGAACATGCATCCCTTTATAAGGACATAACATGGAGGACGCATGCACATGAATGCCTGAATTTTATGGTGGTGGCCTTCGGGTGATTTGGCACGTGCAATTGGTGAAGAGCACTTCTCCTGCGCAAAAAAATAAATGTACTATTAGCACCCCGGAGGCAGCCTCTGTACTTCCTATAGGGAGAAAACTCTGCAATGGAAGGGGACAGGGTCAATAACAGCTGTAAACTCTCACAAGACCATCACTGCTCTCACACTTTCCTGCTCTCAGGCTGGCGGGCCATTATCGGCCCTGGCTGCCACACCATTGCCAGGTTTGTGTAACTATATTATTTCTAATTGGCTCCACTTTGATGACTTTCATTTGGATTCTGACTTGATTATTGAGATCTTAAATAAGTGACTGGGGATCAGGTGTCCACTTATTCTCATGGATAACATCACAACCAACCTTTAATTCAAACATGAGTCATGACATCACAGATGGAGTACAGCTTATGACAGAGGTGGAACGTCACATCGTAGTAGCCCACTCGCGTGATCGTATAGTGGTTAGTACTCTGCGTTGTGGCCGCAGCAACCTCGGTTCGAATCCGAGTCACGGCATTGCGGTGAGGCAATGTCACGGCAGTTGGGCAGATATTTTAGAATTTCCATTAATACATTGGCAATCTCTTTGGAGGACTGAAACAATTTGATATGTCCTGTTACTGTTATGAACCTTTTGTTTCTTTAATGCTCTTTGCACACTTTTTCATCGGGTGACTGTAATGTATTTCAACCAAATCTAATTAAGAGCGCATTATGTGGTGACATTTGCATTACATGAAACATTATAACACTGCCATTTACGTCAATAACCACTAGCTTGATTAAGACAAATGTATTGCAGCGACAGTATTTCCCAGTTACAAATGGGAATAAAAACAACATCCGCGAGGGATTGAACCAACGACATTTAACTGATGTTGCCAATGGAGCGCGTTACAGAGAGCGCGAGGTCCCGCCTTTACAGTCACACGCTGATGATAATACAGATGTTTAAATAAACAGGCATATCTGTGGACTTGTGGTCTTTCTACATTGGGACTCATAGTCTAGTCCTAGGCTATTGTAGGCACTGGCGTATCTTTTAGTGGAATGAGAGGCATTCTGTAGTCGCGTGAAAGGACCTTTCAAGTCAATCTGATCTGTATTGTCCTGTGAAAAAAAGCGTTCTTAGACACAGTGAGGAGTTTTTGGGGATAATGGGAAAATCATTTCCAACTAAATGACAGGAATTTCTTAGTCCAATCATGAGGTGTGCTAGGATTTTTTATACTGTGGCGGAAAGAGAGAGAGTATAACAGTCATTATAAATAAAGGGCCAAGGAAGTGACAGTTTATGGAAGGAACAATTTGCACATAGTTTTAGAATGTGGTCAGGAGGAGGACAATGTGCATACACATATGAAACATTAGAAGGTAGACATTATGGAAGCACATATATTTCTTTATTTTTATTGTATTTGGGGAGAGGGGGTTAATATAGCACGTCCAATGTGGAAAAGTGCTTTCCATAGCACCTTGCAGGTGGGCGACATCTAGAGCTGTGCAGTAGCCACCCATGCCCCAGACGTCAAAGAGAACAAGAAGTTGCACATGTTGGAAGTGAGGGTGAGACATTGAGGAGATATGATCCCCGTATGAAGCCGAGAGAAGGAGGAGGCGTGAACGTGCATCCATGTATGCAGGCGAGAAGGGAAGGAGCATTGGTCATGCATCCCTGCATGAGGGTGAGACAGGGAGGAGATATGATCCCCGTATGAAGCCGAGAGAAGGAGGAGGCGTGAACGTGCATCCATGTATGCGGGCGAGACAGGAAGGAGCATTGGTCATGCATCCCTGCATGAGGGTGAGACAGGGAGGAGATATGATCCCCGTATGAAGCCGAGAGAAGGAGGAGGCGTGAACGTGCATCCATGTATGCGGGCGAGACAGGAAGGAGCATTGGTCATGCATCCCTGCATGAGGGTGAGACAGGGAGGAGATATGATCCCCGTATGAAGCCGAGAGAAGGAGGAGGCGTGAACGTGCATCCATGTATGCAGGCGAGAAGG
This sequence comes from Ambystoma mexicanum, assembly GCF_040938575.1. NCBI lineage: Eukaryota > Metazoa > Chordata > Amphibia > Caudata > Ambystomatidae > Ambystoma > Ambystoma mexicanum. Next base: position 4,444,328 of record NW_027182322.1, read on the forward strand.
GAAGGAGCATTGGTCATGCATCCCTGCATGAGGGTGAGACAGGGAGGAGATATGATCCCTGTATGAAGCCGAGAGAAGGAGGAGGCGTGAACATGCATCCATGTATGCGGGCGAGACAGGAAGGAGCATTGGTCATGCATCCCTGCATGAGGGTGAGACAGGGAGGAGATATGATCCCCGTATGAAGCCGAGAGAAGGAGGAGGCGTGAACGTGCATCCATGTATGCAGGCAAGACGGGAAGGAGCATTGGTCATGCATCCCTTCCTGAGGGTGAGACAGGGAGGAGATAAAATCCCCGTATGAAGCCGAGAGAACGAGGAGACATGAACGTGCATCCATGTATGCGGGCGAGAAGGGAAGGAGCATTGGTCATGCATCCCTGCATGAGGGTGAGACAGGGAGGAGATAAAATCCCTGTATGAAGCCAAGAGAACGAGGCGGCATGAACATGCATCCTTGTATGCAGGTGTGACATGGAGTCATCATGAACATGCATCCCTTTATAAGGACATAACATGGAGGACGCATGAACATGAATACCTGAATTTTATGGTGGTGGCCTTCGGGTGATTTGGCACGTGCAATTGGTGAAGAGCACTTCTCCTGCGCAAAAAAATAAATGTACTATTAGCACCCCGGAGGGAGCCTCTGCACTTCTTATAGGGAGAAAACTCTGCAATGGAAGGGGACAGGGTCAATAACAGCTGTAAACTCTCACAAGACCATCACTGCTCTCACACTTTCCTGCTCTCAGGCTGGCGGGCCATTATCGGCCCTGGCTGACGCACCATTGCCAGGTTTGGGTAACTATATTATTTCTAATTGGCTCCACTTTGATGACTTTCATTTGGATTCTGACTTGATTATTGAGATCTTTAATAAGTGACTGGGGATCAGGTGTCCACTTATTCTCATGGATAACATCACAACCAACCTTTAATTCAAACATGAGTCATGACATCACAGATGGAGTACAGCTTATGATAGAGGTGGAACGTCACATTGTAGCAGCCCAAGTAGCTCACCGTGATCGTATAGTGGTTAGTACTCTGCGTTGTGGCCGCAGCAACCTCGGTTCGAATCCGAGTCACGGCATTGCAGTGAGGCAATGTCACGGCAGTTGGGCAGATATTTTAGAATTTCCATTAATACATTGGCAATCTCTGTGGAGGACTGAAACAATTCGATATGTCCTGTTACTGTTATGAACCTTTTGTTTCTTTAATGCTCTTTGCACACTTTTTCATCGGGTGACTGTAATGTATTTCAACCAAATCTAATTAAGAGCGCATTATGTGGTGACATTTGCAGTACATGAAACATTATAACACTGCCATTTACGTCAATAACCACTAGCTTGATTAAGACATATGTATTGCAGCGACAGTATTTCCCAGTTACAAATGGGAATAAAAACAACATCCGCGAGGGATTGAACCAACGACATTTAACTGATGTTGCCAATGGAGCGCGTTACAGAGAGCGCGAGGTCCCGCCTTTGCAGTCACACGCTGATGATAATACAGATGTTTAAATAAACAGGCATATCTGTGGACTTGTGGTCTTTCTACATTGGGACTCATAGTCTAGTCCTAGGCTATTATAGGCACTGGCGTATCTTTTAGTGGAATGAGAGACATTCTGTAGTCGCGTGAAAGGACCTTTCAAGTCAATCTGATCTGTATTGTCCTGTGAAAAAAAGCGTTCTTAGACACAGTGAGGAGTTTTTGGGGATAATGGGAAAATCATTTCCAACTAAATGACAGGAATTTCTTAGTCCAATCATGAGGTGTGCTAGGCTTTTTTATACTGTGGCGGAAAGAGAGACAGTATAACAGTCATTATAAATAAAGGGCCAAGGAAGTGACAGTTTATGGAAGGAACAATTTGCACATAGTTTTAGAATGTGGTCAGGAGGAGGACAATGTGCTTACACATATGAAACATTAGAAGGTAGACATTATGGAAGCACATATATTTCTTTATTTTTATTGTATTTGGGGAGAGGGGGTTAATATAGCACGTCCAATGTGGAAAAGTGCTTTCCATAGCACCTTGCAGGTGGGCGACATCTAGAGCTGTGCAGTAGCCACCCATGCCCCAGACGTCAAAGAGAACAAGAAGTTACACATGTTGGAAGTGAGGGTGAGACATTGAGGAGATATGATCCCCGTATGAAGCCGAGAGAAGGAGGAGGCGTGAACGTGCATCCATGTATGCAGGCGAGAAGGGAAGGAGCATTGGTCATGCATCCCTGCATGAGGGTGAGACAGGGAGGAGATATCATCCCCGTATGAAGCCGAGAGAAGGAGGAGGCGTGAACGTGCATCCATGTATGCGGGCGAGACAGGAAGGAGCATTGGTCATGCATCCCTGCATGAGGGTGAGACAGGGAGGAGATATGATCCCCGTATGAAGCCGTGAGAAGGAGGAGGCGTGAAGGTGCATCCATGTATGCAGGCGAGAAGGGAAGGAGCATTGGTCATGCATCCCTGCATGAGGGTGAGACAGGGAGGAGATATGATCCCCGTATGAAGCCGAGAGAAGGAGGAGGCGTGAACGTGCATCCATGTATGCGGGCGAGACAGGAAGGAGCATTGGTCATGCATCCCTGCATGAGGGTGAGACAGGGAGGAGATATGATCCCCGTATGAAGCCGAGAGAAGGAGGAGGCGTGAACGGGCATCCATGTATGCGGGCGAGACGGGAAGGAGCATTGGTCATGCATCCCTTCCTGAGGGTGAGACAGGGAGGAGATAAAATCCCTGTATGAAGCCGAGAGAACGAGGAGACATGAACGTGCATCCATGTATGCGGGCGAGAAGGGAAGGAGCATTGGTCATGCATCCCTGCATGAGGGTGAGACAGGGAGGAGATAAAATCCCTGTATGAAGCCAAGAGAACGAGGCGGCATGAACATGCATCCTTGTATGCAGGTGTGACATGGAGTCATCATGAACATGCATCCCTTTATAAGGACATAACATGGAGGACGCATGAACATGAATGCCTGAATTTTTTGGTGGTGGCCTTCGGGTGATTTGGCACGTGCAATTGGTGAAGAGCACTTCTCCTGCGCAAAAAAATAAATGTACTATTAGCACCCCGGAGGGAGCCTCTGCACTTCTTATAGGGAGAAAACTCTGCAATGGAAGGGGACAGGGTCAATAACAGCTGTAAACTCTCACAAGACCATCACTGCTCTCACACTTTCCTGCTCTCAGGCTGGCGGGCCATTATCGGCCTTGGCTGCCGCACCATTGCCAGGTTTGTGTAACTATATTATTTCTAATTGGCTCCACTTTGATGACTTTCATTTGGATTCTGACTTGATTATTGAGATCTTAAATAAGTGACTGGGGATCAGGTGTCCACTTATTCTCATGGATAACATCACAACCAACCTTTAATTCAAACATGAGCCATGACATCACAGATGGAGTACAGCTTATGATAGAGGTGGAACGTCACATTGTAGCAGCCCAAGTAGCTCGCCGTGATCGTATAGTGGTTAGTACTCTGCGTTGTGGCCGCAGCAACCTCGGTTCGATTCCGAGTCACGGCATTGCGGTGAGGCAATGTCACGGCAGTTGGGCAGATATTTTAGAATTTCCATTAATACATTGGCAATCTCTGTGGAGGACTGAAACAATTCGATATGTCCTGTTACTGTTATGAACCTTTTGTTTCTTTAATGCTCTTTGCACACTTTTTCATCGGGTGACTGTAATGTATTTCAACCAAATCTAATTAAGAGCGCATTATGTGGTGACATTTGCAGTACATGAAACATTATAACACTGCCATTTACGTCAATAACCACTAGCTTGATTAAGACATATGTATTGCAGCGACAGTATTTCCCAGTTACAAATGGGAATAAAAACAACATCCGCGAGGGATTGAACCAACGACATTTAACTGATGTTGCCAATGGAGCGCGTTACAGAGAGCGCGAGGTCCCGCCTTTACAGTCACACGCTGATGATAATACAGATGTTTAAATAAACAGGCATATCTGTGGACTTGTGGTCTTTCTACATTGGGACTCATAGTCTAGTCCTAGGCTATTGTAGGCACTGGCGTATCTTTTAGTGGAATGAGAGGCATTCTGTAGTCGCGTGAAAGGACCTTTCAAGTCAATCTGATCTGAATTGTCCTGTGAAAAAAAGCGTTCTTAGACACAGTGAGGAGTTTTTGGGGATAATGGGAAAATCATTTCCAACTAAATGACAGGAATTTCTTAGTCCAATCATGAGGTGTGCTAGACTTTTTTATACTGTGGCGGAAAGAGAGACAGTATAACAGTCATTATAAATAAAGGGCCAAGGAAGTGACAGTTTATGGAAGGAACAATTTGCACAAAGTTTTAGAATGTGGTCAGGAGGAGGACAATGTGCTTACACATATGAAACATTAGAAGGTAGACATTATGGAAGCACATATATTTCTTTATTTTTATTGTATTTGGGGAGAGGGGGTTAATATAGCACGTCCAATGTGGAAAAGTGCTTTCCATAGCACCTTGCAGGTGGGCGACATCTAGAGCTGTGCAGTAGCCACCCATGCCCCAGACGTCAAAGAGAACAAGAAGTTACACATGTTGGAAGTGAGGGTGAGACATTGAGGAGATATGATCCCCGTATGAAGCCGAGAGAAGGAGGAGGCGTGAACGTGCATCCATGTATGCAGGCGAGAAGGGAAGGAGCATTGGTCATGCATCCCTGCATGAGGGTGAGACAGGGAGGAGATATGATCCCCGTATGAAGCCGAGAGAAGGAGGAGGCGTGAACGTGCATCCATGTATGCGGGCGAGACAGGAAGGAGCATTGGTCATGCATCCCTGCATGAGGGTGAGACAGGGAGGAGATATGATCCCCGTATGAAGCCGAGAGAAGGAGGAGGCGTGAACGTGCATCCATGTATGCAGGCGAGAAGGGAAGGAGCATTGGTCATGCATCCCTGCATAAGGGTGAGACAGGGAGGAGATATGATCCCCGTATGAAGCCGAGAGAAGGAGGAGGCGTGAACGTGCATCCATGTATGCGGGCGAGACAGGAAGGAGCATTGGTCATGCATCCCTGCATGAGGGTGGGACAGGGAGGAGATATGATCCCCGTATGAAGCCGAGAGAAGGAGGAGGCGTGAACGTGCATCCATGTATGCGGGCGAGAAGGGAAGGAGCATTGGTCATGCATCCCTGCATGAGGGTGAGACAGGGAGGAGATATGATCCCTGTATGAAGCCGAGAGAAGGAGGAGGCGTGAACGTGCATCCATGTATGCGGGCGAGACAGGAAGGAGCATTGGTCATGCATCCCTGCATGAGGGTGAGACAGGGAGGAGATATGATCCCCGTATGAAGCCGAGAGAAGGAGGAGGCGTGAACGTGCATCCATGTATGCAGGCGAGACGGGAAGGAGCATTGGTCATGCATCCCTTCCTGAGGGTGAGACAGGGAGGAGATAAAATCCCCGTATGAAGCCGAGAGAACGAGGAGACATGAACGTGCATCCATGTATGCGGGCGAGAAGGGAAGGAGCATTGGTCATGCATCCCTGCATGAGGGTGAGACAGGGAGGAGATAAATTCCCTGTATGAAGCCAAGAGAACGAGGCGGCATGAACATGCATCCTTGTATGCAGGTGTGACATGGAGTCATCATGAACATGCATCCCTTTATAAGGACATAACATGGAGGACGCATGCACATGAATGCCTGAATTTTATGGTGGTGGCCTTCGGGTGATTTGGCACGTGCAATTGGTGAAGAGCACTTCTCCTGCGCAAAAAAATAAATGTACTATTAGCACCCCTGAGGGAGCCTCTGTACTTCCTATAGGGAGAAAACTCTGCAATGGAAGGGGACAGGGTCAATAACAGCTGTAAACTCTCACAAGACCATCACTGCTCTCACACTTTCCTGCTCTCAGGCTGGCGGGCCATTATCGGCCCTGGCTGCCACACCATTGCCAGGTTTGTGTAACTATATTATTTCTAATTGGCTCCACTTTGATGACTTTCATTTGGATTCTGACTTGATTATTGAGATCTTAAATAAGTGACTGGGGATCAGGTGTCCACTTATTCTCATGGATAACATCACAACCAACCTTTAATTCAAACATGAGTCATGACATCACAGATGGAGTACAGCTTATGACAGAGGTGGAACGTCACATCGTAGTAGCCCAAGTAGCTTGCCGTGATTGTATAGTGGTTAGTACTCTGCGTTGTGGCCGCAGCAACCTCGGTTCGAATCCGAGTCACGGCATTCCGGTGAGGCAATGTCACGGCAGTTGGGCAGATATTTTAGAATTTCCATTAATACATTGGCAATCTCTGTGGAGGACTGAAACAATTCGATATGTCCTGTTACTGTTATGAACCTTTTGTTTCTTTAATGCTCTTTGCACACTTTTTCATCGGGTGACTGTAATGTATTTCAACCAAATCTAATTAAGAGCGCATTATGTGGTGACATTTGCAGTACATGAAACATTATAACACTGCCATTTACGTCAATAACCACTAGCTTGATTAAGACATATGTATTGCAGCGACAGTATTTCCCAGTTACAAATGGGAATAAAAACAACATCCGCGAGGGATTGAACCAACGACATTTAACTGATGTTGCCAATGGAGCGCGTTACAGAGAGCGCGAGGTCCCGCCTTTACAGTCACACGCTGATGATAATACAGATGTTTAAATAAACAGGCATATCTGTGGACTTGTGGTCTTTCTACATTGGGACTCATAGTCTAGTCCTAGGCTATTGTAGGCACTGGCGTATCTTTTAGTGGAATGAGAGGCATTCTGTAGTCGCGTGAAAGGACCTTTCAAGTCAATCTGATCTGAATTGTCCTGTGAAAAAAAGCGTTCTTAGACACAGTGAGGAGTTTTTGGGGATAATGGGAAAATCATTTCCAACTAAATGACAGGAATTTCTTAGTCCAATCATGAGGTGTGCTAGACTTTTTTATACTGTGGCGGAAAGAGAGACAGTATAACAGTCATTATAAATAAAGGGCCAAGGAAGTGACAGTTTATGGAAGGAACAATTTGCACAAAGTTTTAGAATGTGGTCAGGAGGAGGACAATGTGCTTACACATATGAAACATTAGAAGGTAGACATTATGGAAGCACATATATTTCTTTATTTTTATTGTATTTGGGGAGAGGGGGTTAATATAGCACGTCCAATGTGGAAAAGTGCTTTCCATAGCACCTTGCAGGTGGGCGACATCTAGAGCTGTGCAGTAGCCACCCATGCCCCAGACGTCAAAGAGAACAAGAAGTTACACATGTTGGAAGTGAGGGTGAGACATTGAGGAGATATGATCCCCGTATGAAGCCGAGAGAAGGAGGAGGCGTGAACGTGCATCCATGTATGCAGGCGAGAAGGGAAGGAGCATTGGTCATGCATCCCTGCATGAGGGTGAGACAGGGAGGAGATATGATCCCCGTATGAAGCCGAGAGAAGGAGGAGGCGTGAACGTGCATCCATGTATGCGGGCGAGACAGGAAGGAGCATTGGTCATGCATCCCTGCATGAGGGTGAGACAGGGAGGAGATATGATCCCCGTATGAAGCCGAGAGAAGGAGGAGGCGTGAACGTGCATCCATGTATGCAGGCGAGAAGGGAAGGAGCATTGGTCATGCATCCCTGCATAAGGGTGAGACAGGGAGGAGATATGATCCCAGTATGAAGCCGAGAGAAGGAGGAGGCGTGAACGTGCATCCATGTATGCGGGCGAGACAGGAAGGAGCATTGGTCATGCATCCCTGCATGAGGGTGGGACAGGGAGGAGATATGATCCCCGTATGAAGCCGAGAGAAGGAGGAGGCGTGAACGTGCATCCATGTATGCGGGCGAGACGGGAAGGAGCATTGGTCATGCATCCCTTCCTGAGGGTGAGACAGGGAGGAGATAAAATCCCCGTATGAAGCCGAGAGAACGAGGAGACATGAACGTGCATCCATCTATGCGGGCGAGAAGGGAAGGAGCATTGGTCATGCATCCCTGCATGAGGGTGAGACAGGGAGGAGATAAAATCCCTGTATGAAGCCAAGAGAACGAGGCGGCATGAACATGCACCCTTGTATGCAGGTGTGACATGGAGTCATCATGAACATGCATCCCTTTATAAGGACATAACATGGAGGACGCATGAACATGAATGCCTGAATTTTTTGGTGGTGGCCTTCGGGTGATTTGGCACGTGCAATTGGTGAAGAGCACTTCTCCTGCGCAAAAAAATAAATGTACTATTAGCACCCCGGAGGGAGCCTCTGCACTTCTTATAGGGAGAAAACTCTGCAATGGAAGGGGACAGGGTCAATAACAGCTGTAAACTCTCACAAGACCATCACTGCTCTCACACTTTCCTGCTCTCAGGCTGGCGGGCCATTATCGGCCCTGGCTGCCGCACCATTGCCAGGTTTGTGTAACTATATTATTTCTAATTGGCTCCACTTTGATGACTTTCATTTGGATTCTGACTTGATTATTGAGATCTTAAATAAGTGACTGGGGATCAGGTGTCCACTTATTCTCATGGATAACATCACAACCAACCTTTAATTCAAACATGAGCCATGACATCACAGATGGAGTACAGCTTATGATAGAGGTGGAACGTCACATTGTAGCAGCCCAAGTAGCTCGCCGTGATTGTATAGTGGTTAGTACTCTGCGTTGTGGCCGCAGCAACCTCGGTTCGCGGCATTGCGGTGAGGCAATGTCACAGCAGTTGGGCAGATATTTTAGAATTTCCATTAATACATTGGCAATCTCTGTAGAGGACTGAAACAATTCGATATGTCCTGTTACTGTTATGAACCTTTTGTTTCTTTAATGCTCTTTGCACACTTTTTCATCGGGTGACTGTAATGTATTTCAACCAAATCTAATTAAGAGTGCATTATGTGGTGACATTTGCATTACATGAAACATTATAACACTGCCATTTACGTCAATAACCACTAGCTTGATTAAGACATATGTATTGCAGCGACAGTATTTCCCAGTTACAAATGGGAATAAAAACAACATCCGCGAGGGATTGAACCAACGACATTTAACTGATGTTGCCAATGGAGCGCGTTACAGAGAGCGCGAGGTCCCGCCTTTACAGTCACACGCTGATGATAATACAGATGTTTAAATAAACAGGCATATCTGTGGACTTGTGGTCTTTCTACATTGGGACTCATAGTCTAGTCCTAGGCTATTGTAGGCACTGGCGTATCTTTTAGTGGAATGAGAGGCATTCTGTAGTCGCGTGAAAGGACCTTTCAAGTCAATCTGATCTGTATTGTCCTGTGAAAAAAAGCGTTCTTAGACACAGTGAGGAGTTTTTGGGGATAATGGGAAAATCATTTCCAACTAAATGACAGGAATTTCTTAGTCCAATCAGGAGGTGTGCTAGGCTTTTTTATACTGTGGCGGAAAGAGAGAGAGTATAACAGTCATTATAAATAAAGGGCCAAGGAAGTGACAGTTTATGGAAGGAACAATTTGCACATAGTTTTAGAATGTGGTCAGGAGGAGGACAATGTGCTTACACATATGAAACATTAGAAGGTAGACATTATGGAAGCACATATATTTCTTTATTTTTATTGTATTTGGGGAGAGGGGGTTAATATAGCACGTCCAATGTGGAAAAGTGCTTTCCATAGCACCTTGCAGGTGGGCGACATCTAGAGCTGTGCAGTAGCCACCCATGCCCCAGACGTCAAAGAGAACAAGAAGTTACACTTGTTGGAAGTGAGGGTGAGACATTGAGGAGATATGATCCCCGTATGAAGCCGAGAGAAGGAGGAGGCGTGAACGTGCATCCATGTATGCAGGCGAGATGGGAAGGAGCATTGGTCATGCATCCCTGCATGAGGGTGAGACAGGGAGGAGATATGATCCCCGTATGAAGCCGAGAGAAGGAGGAGGCGTGAACATGCATCCATGTATGCGGGCGAGACAGGAAGGAGCATTGGTCATGCATCCCTGCATGAGGGTGAGACAGGGAGGAGATATGATCCCCGTATGAAGCCGAGAGAAGGAGGAGGCGTGAACGTGCATCCATATATGCAGGCGAGACAGGAAGGAGCATTGGTCATGCATCCCTGCATGAGGGTGAGACAGGGAGGAGATATGATCCCCGTATGAAGCCGAGAGAAGGAGGAGGCGTGAACGTGCATCCATGTATGCGGGCGAGACGGGAAGGAGCATTGGTCATGCATCCCTTCCTGAGGGTGAGACAGGGAGCAGATAAAATCCCTGTATGAAGCCGAGAGAACGAGGAGACATGAACGTGCATCCATGTATGCGGGCGAGAAGGGAAGGAGCATTGGTCATGCATCCCTGCATGAGGGTGAGACAGGGAGGAGATAAAATCCCTGTATGAAGCCAAGAGAACGAGGCGGCATGAACATGCATCCTTGTATGCAGATGTGACATGGAGTCATCATGAACATGCATCCCTTTATAAGGACATAACATGGAGGACGCATGAACATGAATGCCTGAATTTTATGGTGGTGGCCTTCGGGTGATTTGGCACGTGCAATTGGTGAAGAGCACTTCTCCAGCGCAAAAAAATAAATGTACTATTAGCACCCCGGAGGGAGCCTCTGCACTTCTTATAGGGAGAAAACTCTGCAATGAAAGGGGACAGGGTCAATAACAGCTGTAAACTCTCACAAGACCATCACTGCTCTCACACTTTCCTGCTCTCAGGCTGGCGGGCCATTATCGGCCCTGGCTGCCGCACCATTGCCAGGTTTGTGTAACTATATTATTTCTAATTGGCTCCACTTTGATGACTTTCATTTGGATTCTGACTTGATTATTGAGATCTTAAATAAGTGACTGGGGATCAGGTGTCCACTTATTCTCATGGATAACATCACAACCAACCTTTAATTCAAACATGAGTCATGACATCACAGATGGAGTACAGCTTATGATAGAGGTGGAACTTCACATTGTAGCAGCCCAAGTAGCTCGCCGTGATCGTATAGTGGTTAGTACTCTGCGTTGTGGCCGCAGCAACCTCGGTTCGAATCCGAGTCACGGCATTGCGGTGAGGCAATGTCACGGCAGTTGGGCAGATATTTTAGAATTTCCATTAATACATTGGCAATATCTGTGGAGGACTGAAACAATTCGATATGTCCTGTTGCTGTTATGAACCTTTTGTTTCTTTAATGCTCTTTGCACACTTTTTCATCGGGTGACTGTAATGTATTTCAACCAAATCTAATTAAGAGCGCATTATGTGGTGACATTTGCAGTACATGAAACATTATAACACTGCCATTTACGTCAATAACCACTAGCTTGATTAAGACATATGTATTGCAGCGACAGTATTTCCCAGTTACAAATGGGAATAAAAACAACATCCGCGAGGGATTGAACCAACGACATTTAACTGATGTTGCCAATGGAGCGCGTTACAGAGAGCGCGAGGTCCCGCCTTTACAGTCACACGCTGATGATAATACAGATGTTTAAATAAACAGGCATATCTGTGGACTTGTGGTCTTTCTACATTGGGACTCATAGTCTAGTCCTAGGCTATTGTAGGCACTGGCGTATCTTTTAGTGGAATGAGAGGCATTCTGTAGTCGCGTGAAAGGACCTTTCAAGTCAATCTGATCTGTATTGTCCTGTGAAAAAAAGCGTTCTTAGACACAGTGAGGAGTTTTTGGGGATAATGGGAAAATCATTTCCAACTAAATGACAGGAATTTCTTAGTCCAATCATGAGGTGTGCTAGGCTTTTTTATACTGTGGCGGAAAGAGAGAGAGTATAACAGTTATTATAAATAAAGGGCCAAGGAAGTGACAGTTTATGGAAGGAACAATTTGCACATAGTTTTAGAATGTGGTCAGGAGGAGGACAATTGCTTACACATATGAAACATTAGAAGGTAGACATTATGGAAGCACATATATTTCTTTATTTTTATTGTATTTGGGGAGAGGGGGTTAATATAGCACGTCCAATGTGGAAAAGTGCTTTCCATAGCACCTTGCAGGTGGGCGACATCTAGAGCTGTGCAGTAGCCACCCATGCCCCAGACGTCAAAGAGAACAAGAAGTTACACATGTTGGAAGTGAGGGTGAGACATTGAGGAGATATGATCCCCGTATGAAGCCGAGAGAAGGAGGAGGCGTGAACGTGCATCCATGTATGCAGGCGAGAAGGGAAGGAGCATTGGTCATGCATCCCTGCATGAGGGTGAGACAGGGAGGAGATATGATCCCCGTATGAAGCCGAGAGAAGGAGGAGGCGTGAACGTGCATCCATGTATGCGGGCGAGACAGGAAGGAGCGTTGGTCATGCATCCCTGCATGAGGGTGAGACAGGGAGGAGATATGATCCCCTTTTGAAGCCGAGAGAAGGTGGAGGCGTGAACGTGCATCCATGTATGCATGCGAGAAGGGAAGGAGCATTGGTCATGCATCGCTGCATGAGGGTGAGACAGGGAGGAGATATGATCCCCGTATGAAGCCGAGAGAAGGAGGAGGCGTGAACGTGCATCCATGTATGCGGGCGAGACAGGAAGGAGCATTGGTCATGCATCCCTGCATGAGGGTGAGACAGGGAGGAGATATGATCCCCGTATGAAGCCGAGAGAAGGAGGAGGCGTGAACGTGCATCCATGTATGCGGGCGAGAAGGGAAGGAGCATTGGTCATGCATCCCTGCATGAGGGTGAGACAGGGAGGAGATAAAATCCCTGTATGAAGCCAAGAGAACGAGGCGGCATGAACATGCATCCTTGTATGCAGGTGTGACATGGAGTCATCATGAACATGCATCCCTTTATAAGGACATAACATGGAGGACGCATGAACATGAATGCCTGAATTTTATGGTGGTGGCCTTCGGGTGATTTGGCACGTGCAATTGGTGAAGAGCACTTCTCCTGCGCAAAAAAATAAATTTACTATTAGCACCCCGGAGGGAGCCTCTGCACTTCTTATAGGGAGAAAACTCTGCAATGGAAGGGGACAGGGTCAATAACAGCTGTAAACTCTCACAAGACCATCACTGCTCTCACACTTTCCTGCTCTCAGGCTGGCGGGCCATTATCGGCCCTGGCTGCCGCACCATTGCCAGGTTTGTGTAACTATATTATTTCTAATTGGCTCCACTTTGATGACTTTCATTTGGATTCTGACTTGATTATTGAGATCTTTAATAAGTGACTGGGGATCAGGTGTCCACTTATTCTCATGGATAACATCACAACCAACCTTTAATTCAAACATGAGTCATGACATCACAGATGGAGTACAGCTTATGATAGAGGTGGAACGTCACATGGTAGCAGCCCAAGTAGCTCGCTGTGATCGTATAGTGGTTAGTACCCTGCGTTGTGGCCGCAGCAACCTCGGTTCGAATCCGAGTCACGGCATTGCGGTGAGGCAATGTCACGGCAGTTGGGCAGATATTTTAGAATTTCCATTAATACATTGGCAATCTCTGTGGAGGACTGAAACAATTCGATATGTCCTGTTACTGTTATGAACCTTTTGTTTCTTTAATGCTCTCTGCACACTTTTTCATCGGGTGACTGTAATGTATTTCAACCAAATCTAATCAAGAGCGCATTATGTGGTGACATTTGCAGTACATGAAACATTATAACACTGCCATTTACGTCAATAACCACTAGCTTGATTAAGACATATGTATTGCAGCGACAGTATTTCCCAGTTACAAATGGGAATAAAAACAACATCCGCGAGGGATTGAACCAACGACATTTAACTGATGTTGCCAATGGAGCGCGTTACAGAGAGCGCGAGGTCCCGCCTTTACAGTCACACGCTGATGATAATACAGATGTTTAAATAAACAGGCATATCTGTGGACTTGTGGTCTTTCTACATTGGGACTCATAGTCTAGTCCTAGGCTATTGTAGGCACTGGCGTATCTTTTAGTGGAATGAGAGGCATTCTGTAGTCGCGTGAAAGGACCTTTCAAGTCAATCTGATCTGTATTGTCCTGTGAAAAAAAGCGTTCTTAGACACAGTGAGGAGTTTTTGGGGATAATGGGAAAATCATTTCCAACTAAATGACAGGAATTTCTTAGTCCAATCATGAGGTGTGCTAGGCTTTTTTATACTGTGGCGGAAAGAGAGAGAGTATAACAGTCATTATAAATAAAGGGCCAAGGAAGTGACAGTTTATGGAAGGAACAATTTGCACATAGTTTTAGAATGTGGTCAGGAGGAGGACAATGTGCTTACACATATGAAACATTAGAAGGTAGACATTATGGAAGCACATATATTTCTTTATTTTTATTGTATTTGGGGAGAGGGGGTTAATATAGCACGTCCAATGTGGAAAAGTGCTTTCCATAGCACCTTGCAGGTGGGCGACATCTAGAGCTGTGCAGTAGCCACCCATGCCCCAGACGTCAAAGAGAACAAGAAGTTACACTTGTTGGAAGTGAGGGTGAGACATTGAGGAGATATGATCCCCGTATGAAGCCGAGAGAAGGAGGAGGCGTGAACGTGCATCCATATATGCAGGCGAGAAGGGAAGGAGCATTGGTCATGCATCCCTGCATGAGGGTGAGACAGGGAGGAGATATGATCCCCGTATGAAGCCTAGAGAAGGAGGAGGCGTGAACATGCATCCATGTATGCGGGCGAGACAGGAAGGAGCATTGGTCATGCATCCCTGCATGAGGGTGAGACAGGGAGGAGATATGATCCCCGTATGAAGCCGAGAGAAGGAGGAGGCGTGAACGTGCATCCATGTATGCAGGCGAGAAGGGAAGGAGCATTGGTCATGCATCCCTGCATGAGGGTGAGACAGGGAGGAGATATGATCCCCGTATGAAGCCGAGAGAAGGAGGAGGCGTGAACGTGCATCCATGTATGCGGGCTAGACAGGAAGGAGCATTGGTCATGCATCCCTGCATGAGGGTGAGACAGGGAGGAGATATGATCCCCGTATGAAGCCGAGAGAAGGAGGAGGCATGAACGTGCATCCATGTATGCGGGCGAGAAGGGAAGGAGCATTGGTCATGCATCCCTGCATGAGGGTGAGACAGGGAGGAGATAAAATCCCTGTATGAAGCCAAGAGAACGAGGCGGCATGAACATGCATCCTTGTATGCAGGTGTGACATGGAGTCATCATGAACATGCATCCCTTTATAAGGACATAACATGGAGGACGCATGAACATGAATGCCTGAATTTTATGGTGGTGGCCTTCGGGTGATTTGGCACGTGCAATTGGTGAAGAGCACTTCTCCTGCGCAAAAAAATAAATTTACTATTAGCACCCCGGAGGGAGCCTCTGCACTTCCTATAGGGAGAAAACTCTGCAATGGAAGGGGACAGGGTCAATAACAGCTGTAAACTCTCACAAGACCATCACTGCTCTCACACTTTCCTGCTCTCAGGCTGGCGGGCCATTATCGGCCCTGGCTGCCGCACCATTGCCAGGTTTGTGTAACTATATTATTTCTAATTGGCTCCACTTTGATGACTTTCATTTGGATTCTGACTTGATTTTTGAGATCTTTAATAAGTGACTGGGGATCAGGTGTCCACTTATTCTCATGGATAACATCACAACCAACCTTTAATTCAAACATGAGTCATGACATCACAGATGGAGTACAGCTTATGATAGAGGTGGAACGTCACTTTGTAGCAGCCCAAGTAGCTCGCCGTGATCGTATAGTGGTTAGTACCCTGCGTTGTGGCCGCAGCAACCTCGGTTCGAATCCGAGTCACGGCATTGCGGTGAGGCAATGTCACGGCAGTTGGGCAGATATTTTAGAATTTCCATTAATACATTGGCAATCTCTGTGGAGGACTGAAACAATTCGATATGTCCTGTTACTGTTATGAACCTTTTGTTTCTTTAATGCTCTCTGCACACTTTTTCATCGGGTGACTGTAATGTATTTCAACCAAATCTAATTAAGAGCGCATTATGTGGTGACATTTGCAGTACATGAAACATTATAACACTGCCATTTACGTCAATAACCACTAGCTTGATTAAGACATATGTATTGCAGCGACAGTATTTCCCAGTTACAAATGGGAATAAAAACAACATCCGCGAGGGATTGAACCAACGACATTTAACTGATGTTGCCAATGGAGCGCGTTACAGAGAGCGCGAGGTCCCGCCTTTACAGTCACACGCTGATGATAATACAGATGTTTAAATAAACAGGCATATCTGTGGACTTGTGGTCTTTCTACATTGGGACTCATAGTCTAGTCCTAGGCTATTGTAGGCACTGGCGTATCTTTTAGTGGAATGAGAGGCATTCTGTAGTCGCGTGAAAGGACCTTTCAAGTCAATCTGATCTGTATTGTCCTGTGAAAAAAAGCGTTCTTAGACACAGTGAGGAGTTTTTGGGGATAATGGGAAAATCATTTCCAACTAAATGACAGGAATTTCTTAGTCCAATCATGAGGTGTGCTAGGCTTTTTTATACTGTGGCGGAAAGAGAGAGAGTATAACAGTCATTATAAATAAAGGGCCAAGGAAGTGACAGTTTATGGAAGGAACAATTTGCACATAGTTTTAGAATGTGGTCAGGAGGAGGACAATGTGCTTACACATATGAAACATTAGAAGGTAGACATTATGGAAGCACATATATTTCTTTATTTTTATTGTATTTGGGGAGAGGGGGTTAATATAGCACGTCCAATGTGGAAAAGTGCTTTCCATAGCACCTTGCAGGTGGGCGACATCTAGAGCTGTGCAGTAGCCACCCATGCCCCAGACGTCAAAGAGAACAAGAAGTTACACATGTTGGAAGTGAGGGTGAGACATTGAGGAGATATGATCCCCGTATGAAGCCGAGAGAAGGAGGAGGCGTGAACGTGCATCCATGTATGCAGGCGAGAAGGGAAGGAGCATTGGTCATGCATCCCTGCATGAGGGTGAGACAGGGAGGAGATATGATCCCCGTATGAAGCCGAGAGAAGGAGGAGGCGTGAACGTGCACCCATGTATGCGGGCGAGACAGGAAGGAGCGTTGGTCATGCATCCCTGCATGAGGGTGAGACAGGGAGGAGATATGATCCCCGTATGAAGCCGAGTGTAGGAGGAGGCGTGAACGTGCATCCATGTATGCAGGCGAGAAGGGAAGGAGCATTGGTCATGCATCCCTGCATGAGGGTGAGACAGGGAGGAGATATGATCCCCGTATGAAGCCGAGAGAAGGAGGAGGCGTGAACGTGCATCCATGTATGCGGGCGAGACAGGAAGGACCATTGGTCATGCATCCCTGAATGAGGGTGAGACAGGGAGGAGATATGATCCCCGTATGAAGCCGAGAGAAGGAGGAGGCGTGAACGTGCATCCATGTATGCGGGCGAGACGTGAAGGAGCATTGGGCATGCATCCCTTCCTGAGGGTGAGACAGGGAGGAGATCAAATCCCCGTATGAAGCCGAGAGAACGAGAAGACATGAACGTGCATCCATGTATGCGGGCGAGAAGGGAAGGAGCATTGGTCATGCATCCCTGCATGAGGGTGAGACAGGGAGGAGATAAAATCCCTGTATGAAGCCAAGAGAACGAGGCGGCATGAACATGCATCCTTGTATGCAGGTGTGACATGGAGTGATCATTAACATGCATCCCTTTATAAGGACATAACATGGAGGACGCATGAACATGAATGCCTGAATTTTATGGTGGTGGCCTTCGGGTGATTTGGCACGTGCAATTGGCGAAGAGCACTTCTCCTGCGCAAAAAAATAAATGTACTATTAGCACCCCGGAGGGAGCCTCTGCACTTCTTATAGGGAGAAAACTCTGCAATGGAAGGGGACAGGGTCAATAACAGCTGTAAACTCTCACAAGACCATCACTGCTCTCACACTTTCCTGCTCTCAGGCTGGCGGGCCATTATCGGCCCTGGCTTTCGCACCATTGCCAGGTTTGTGTAACTATATTATTTGTAATTGGCTCCACTTTGATGACTTGCATTTGGATTCTGACTTGATTATTGAGATCTTAAATAAGTGACTGGGGATCAGGTGTCCACTTATTCTCATGGATAACATCACAACCAACCTTTAATTCAAACATGAGTCATGACATCACAGATGGAGTACAGCTTATGATAGAGGTGGAACGTCACATTGTAGCAGCCCAAGTAGCTCGCCGTGATCGTATAGTGGTTAGTACTCTGCGTTGTGGCCGCAGCAACCTCGGTTGGAATCCGAGTCACGGCATTGCGGTGAGGAAATGTCACGGCAGTTGGGCAGATATTTTAGAATTTCCATTAATACATTGGCAATCTCTGTGGAGGACTGAAACAATTCGATATGTCCTGTTACTGTTATGAACCTTTTGTTTCTTTAATGCTCTTTGCACACTTTTTCATCGGGTGACTGTAATGTATTTCAACCAAATCTAATTAAGAGCGCATTATGTGGTGACATTTGCAGTACATGAAACATTATAACACTGCCATTTACGTCAATAACCACTAGCTTGATTAAGACATATGTATTGCAGCGACAGTATTTCCCAGTTACAAATGGGAATAAAAACAACATCCACGAGGGATTGAACCAACGACATTTAACTGATGTTCCCAATGGAGCGCGTTACAGAGAGCGCGAGGTCCCGCCTTTACAGTCACACGCTGATGATAATACAGATGTTTAAATAAACAGGCATATCTGTGGACTTGTGGTCTTTCTACATTGGGACTCATAGTCTAGTCCTAGGCTAGTGTAGGCACTGGCGTATCTTTTAGTGGAATGAGAGGCATTCTGTAGTCGCGTGAAAGGACCTTTCAAGTCAATCTGATCTGTATTGTCCTATGAAAAAAAGCGTTCTTAGACACAGTGAGGAGTTTTTGGGGATAATGGGAAAATCATTTCCAACTAAATGACAGGAATTTCTTAGTCCAATCATGAGGTGTGCTAAGCTTTTTTATACTGTGGCGGAAAGAGAGAGAGTATAACAGTCATTATAAATAAAGGGCCAAGGAAGTGACAGTTTATGGAAGGAACAATTTGCACATAGTTTTAGAATGTGGTCAGGAGGAGGACAATGTGCTTACACATATGAAACATTAGAAGGTAGACATTATGGAAGCACATATATTTCTTTATTTTTATTGTATTTGGGGAGAGGGGGTTAATATAGCACGTCCAATGTGGAAAAGTGCTTTCCATAGCACCTTGCAGGTGGGCGACATCTAGAGCTGTGCAGTAGCCACCCATGCCCCAGACGTCAAAGAGAACAAGAAGTTACACATGTTGGAAGTGAGGGTGAGACATTGAGGAGATATGATCCCCGTATGAAGCCGAGAGAAGGAGGAGGCGTGAACGTGCATCCATGTATGCAGGCGAGAAGGGAAGGAGCATTGGTCATGCATCCCTGCATGAGGGTGAGACAGGGAGGAGATATGATCCCCGTATGAAGCCGAGAGAAGGAGGAGGCGTGAACGTGCATCCATGTATGCGGGCGAGACAGGAAGGAGCGTTGGTCATGCATCCCTGCATGAGGGTGAGACAGGGAGGAGATATGATCCCCTTTTGAAGCCGAGAGAAGGAGGAGGCGTGAACGTGCATCCATGTATGCAGGCGAGAAGGGAAGGAACATTGGTCATGCATCCCTGCATGAGGGTGAGACAGGGAGGAGATATGATCCCCGTATGAAGCCGAGAGAAGGAGGAGGCGTGAACGTGCATCCATGTATGCGGGCGAGACAGGAAGGAGCATTGGTCATGCATCCCTGCATGAGGGTGAGACAGAGAGGAGATATGATCCCCGTATGAAGCCGAGAGAAGGAGGAGGCGTGAACGTGCATCCATGTATGCGGGCGAGACGGGAAGGAGCATTGGTCATGCATCCCTTCCTGAGGGTGAGACAGGGAGGAGATAAAATCCCCGTATGAAGCAGAGAGAACGAGGAGACATGAAAGTGCATCCATGTATGCGGGCGGGAAGGGAAGGAGCATTGGTCATGCATCCCTGCATGAGGGTGAGACAGGGAGGAGATAAAATCCCTGTATGAAGCCAAGAGAACGAGGCGGCATGAACATGCATCCTTGTATGCAGGTGTGACATGGAGTCATCATGAACATGCATCCCTTTATAAGGACATAACATGGAGGACGCATGAACATGAATGCCTGAATTTTATGGTGGTGGCCTTCGGGTGATTTGGCACGTGCAATTGGTGAAGAGCACTTCTCCTGCGCAAAAAAATAAATTTACTATTAGCACCCCGGAGGGAGCCTCTGCACTTCTTATAGGGAGAAAACTCTGCAATGGAAGGGGACAGGGTCAATAACAGCTGTAAACTCTCACAAGACCATCACTGCTCTCACACTTTCCTGCTCTCAGGCTGGCGGGCCATTATCGGCCCTGGCTGCCGCACCATTGCCAGGTTTGTGTAACTATATTATTTCTAATTGGCTCCACTTTGATGACTTGCATTTGGATTCTGACTTGATTATTGAGATCTTAAATAAGTGACTGGGGATCAGGTGTCCACTTATTCTCATGGATAACATCACAACCAACCTTTAATTCAAACATGAGTCATGACATCACAGATGGAGTACAGCTTATGATAGAGGTGGAACGTCACATTGTAGCAGCCCAAGTAGCTCGCCGTGATTGTATAGTGGTTAGTACTCTGCGTTGTGGCCGCAGCAACCTCGGTTGGAATCCGAGTCACGGCATTGCGGTGAGGAAATGTCATGGCAGTTGGGCAGATATTTTAGAATTTCCATTAATACATTGGCAATCTCTGTGGAGGACTGAAACAATTCGATATGTCCTGTTACTGTTATGAACCTTTTGTTTCTTTAATGCTCTTTGCACACTTTTTCATCGGGTGACTGTAATGTATTTCAACCAAATCTAATTAAGAGCGCATTATGTGGTGACATTTGCAGTACATGAAACATTATAACACTGCCATTTACGTCAATAACCACTAGCTTGATTAAGACATATGTATTGCAGCGACAGTATTTCCCAGTTACAAATGGGAATAAAAACAACATCCACGAGGGATTGAACCAACGACATTTAACTGATGTTGCCAATGGAGCGCGTTACAGAGAGCGCGAGGTCCCGCCTTTACAGTCACACGCTGATGATAATACAGATGTTTAAATAAACAGGCATATCTGTGGACTTGTGGTCTTTCTACATTGGGACTCATAGTCTAGTCCTAGGCTATTGTAGGCACTGGCGTATCTTTTAGTGGAATGAGAGGCATTCTGTAGTCGCGTGAAAGGACCTTTCAAGTCAATCTGATCTGTATTGTCCTGTGAAAAAAAGCGTTCTTAGACACAGTGAGGAGTTTTTGGGGATAATGGGAAAATCATTTCCAACTAAATGACAGGAATTTCTTAGTCCAATCATGAGGTGTGCTAAGCTTTTTTATACTGTGGCGGAAAGAGAGAGAGTATAACAGTCATTATAAATAAAGGGCCAAGGAAGTGACAGTTTATGGAAGGAACAATTTGCACATAGTTTTAGAATGTGGTCAGGAGGAGGACAATGTGCTTACACATATGAAACATTAGAAGGTAGACATTATGGAAGCACATATATTTCTTTATTTTTATTGTATTTGGGGAGAGGGGGTTAATATAGCACGTCCAATGTGGAAAAGTGCTTTCCATAGCACCTTGCAGGTGGGCGACATCTAGAGCTGTGCAGTAGCCACCCATGCCCCAGACGTCAAAGAGAACAAGAAGTTACACATGTTGGAAGTGAGGGTGAGACATTGAGGAGATATGATCCCCGTATGAAGCCGAGAGAAGGAGGAGGCGTGAACGTGCATCCATGTATGCAGGCGAGAAGGGAAGGAGCATTGGTCATGCATCCCTGCATGAGGGTGAGACAGGGAGGAGATATGATCCCCGTATGAAGCCGAGAGAAGGAGGAGGCGTGAACGTGCATCCATGTATGCGGGCGAGACAGGAAGGAGCATTGGTCATGCATCCCTGCATGAGGGTGAGACAGGGAGGAGATATGATCCCCGTATGAAGCCGAGAGAAGGAGGAGGCGTGAACGTGCATCCATGTATGCAGGCGAGAAGGGAAGGAGCATTGGTCATGCATCCCTGCATGAGGGTGAGACAGGGAGGAGATATGATCCCTGTATGAAGCCGAGAGAAGGAGGAGGCGTGAACGTGCATCCATGTATGCGGGCGAGACAGGAAGGAGCATTGGTCATGCATCCCTGCATGAGGGTGAGACAGGGAGGAGATATGATCCCCGTATGAAGCCGAGAGAAGGAGGAGGCGTGAACGTGCATCCATGTATGCAGGCGAGACGGGAAGGAGCATTGGTCATGCATCCCTTCCTGAGGGTGAGACAGGGAGGAGATAAAATCCCCGTATGAAGCCGAGAGAACGAGGAGACATGAACGTGCATCCATGTATGCGGGCGAGAAGGGAAGGAGCATTGGTCATGCATCCCTGCATGAGGGTGAGACAGGGAGGAGATAAAATCCCTGTATGAAGCCAAGAGAACGAGGCGGCATGAACATGCATCCTTGTATGCAGGTGTGACATGGAGTCATCATGAACATGCATCCCTTTATAAGGACATAACATGGAGGACGCATGAACATGAATGCCTGAATTTTATGGTGGTGGCCTTCGGGTGATTTGGCACGTGCAATTGGTGAAGAGCACTTCTCCTGCGCAAAAAAATAAATGTACTATTAGCACCCCGGAGGGAGCCTCTGCACTTCTTATAGGGAGAAAACTCTGCAATGGAAGGGGACAGGGTCAATAACAGCTGTAAACTCTCACAAGACCATCACTGCTCTCACACTTTCCTGCTCTCAGGCTGGCGGGCCATTATCGGCCCTGGCTGCCGCACCATTGCCAGGTTTGTGTAACTGTATTATTTCTAATTGGCTCCACTTTGATGACTTTCATTTGGATTCTGACTTGATTATTGAGATCTTAAATAAGT
Source organism: Ambystoma mexicanum (assembly GCF_040938575.1). Classification (NCBI taxonomy): domain Eukaryota; kingdom Metazoa; phylum Chordata; class Amphibia; order Caudata; family Ambystomatidae; genus Ambystoma; species Ambystoma mexicanum. The sequence goes on from NW_027182322.1 coordinate 4,467,312, forward strand.
GACTGGGGATCAGGTGTCCACTTATTCTCATGGATAACATCACAACCAACCTTTAATTCAAACATGTCATGACATCACAGATGGAGTACAGCTTATGATAGAGGTGGAACGTCACATTGTAGCAGCCCAAGTAGCTCGCCGTGATCGTATAGTGGTTAGTACTCTGCATTGTGGCCGCAGCAACCTCGGTTCGAATCCGAGTCACAGCATTGCGGTGAGGCAATGTCACGGCAGTTGGGCAGATATTTTAGAATTTCCATTAATACATTGGCAATCTCTGTGGAGGACTGAAACAATTCGATATGTCCTGTTACTGTTATGAACCTTTTGTTTCTTTAATGCTCTTTGCACACTTTTTCATCGGGTGACTGTAATGTATTTCAACCAAATCTAATTAAGAGCGCATTATGTGGTGACATTTGCAGTACATGAAACATTATAACACTGCCATTTACGTCAATAACCACTAGCTTGATTAAGACATATGTACTGCAGCGACAGTATTTCCCAGTTACAAATGGGAATAAAAACAACATCCGCGAGGGATTGAACCAACGACATTTAACTGATGTTGCCAATTGAGCGCGTTACAGAGAGCGCGAGGTCCCGCCTTTACAGTCACACGCTGATGATAATACAGATGTTTAAATAAACAGGCATATCTGTGGACTTGTGGTCTTTCTACATTGGGACTCATAGTCTAGTCCTAGGCTATTGTAGGCACTGGCGTATCTTTTAGTGGAATGAGAGGCATTCTGTAGTCGCGTGAAAGGACCTTTCAAGTCAATCTGATCTGTATTGTCCTGTGAAAAAAAGCGTTCTTAGACACAGTGAGGAGTTTTTGGGGATAATGGGAAAATCATTTCCAACTAAATGACAGGAATTTCTTAGTCCAATCATGAGGTGTGCTAGGCTTTTTTATACTGTGGCGGAAAGAGAGAGAGTATAACAGTCATTATAAATAAAGGGCCAAGGAAGTGACAGTTTATGGAAGGAACAATTTGCACATAGTTTTAGAATGTGGTCAGGAGGAGGACAATTGCTTACACATATGAAACATTAGAAGGTAGACATTATGGAAGCACATATATTTCTTTATTTTTATTGTATTTGGGGAGAGGGGGTTAATATAGCACGTCCAATGTGGAAAAGTGCTTTCCATAGCACCTTGCAGGTGGGCGACATCTAGAGCTGTGCAGTAGCCACCCATGCCCCAGACGTCAAAGAGAACAAGAAGTTACACATGTTGGAAGTGAGGGTGAGACATTGAAGAGATATGATCCCCGTATGAAGCCGAGAGAAGGAGGAGGCGTGAACGTGCATCCATGTATGCAGGCGAGAAGGGAAGGAGCATTGGTCATGCATCCCTGCATGAGGGTGAGACAGGGAGGAGATATGATCCCCGTATGAAGCCGAGAGAAGGAGGAGGCGTGAACGTGCATCCATGTATGCGGGCGAGACAGGAAGGAGCGTTGGTCATGCATCCCTGCATGAGGGTGAGACAGGGAGGAGATATGATCCCCTTTTGAAGCCGAGAGAAGGAGGAGGCGTGAACGTGCATCCATGTATGCAGGCGAGAAGGGAAGGAGCATTGGTCATGCATCCCTGCATGAGGGTGAGACAGGGAGGAGATATGATCCCCGTATGAAGCTGAGAGAAGGAGGAGGCGTGAACGTGCATCCATGTATGCGGGCGAGACAGGAAGGAGCATTGGTCATGCATCCCTGCATGAGGGTGAGACAGGGAGGAGATATGATCCCCGTATGAAGCCGAGAGAAGGAGGAGGCGTGAACGTGCATCCATGTATGCGGGCGAGACGGGAAGGAGCATTGGTCATGCATCCCTTCCTGAGGGTGAGACAGGGAGGAGATAAAATCCCCGTATGAAGCAGAGAGAACGAGGAGACATGAACGTGCATCCATGTATGCGGGCGAGAAGGGAAGGAGCATTGGTCATGCATCCCTGCATGAGGGTGAGACAGGGAGGAGATAAAATCCCTGTATGAATCCAAGAGAACGAGGCGGCATGAACATGCATCCTTGTATGCAGGTGTGACATGGAGTCATCATGAACATGCATCCCTTTATAAGGACATAACATGGAGGACGCATGAACATGAATGCCTGAATTTTATGGTGGTGGCCTTCGGGTGATTTGGCACGTGCAATTGGTGAAGAGCACTTCTCCTGCGCAAAAAAATAAATTTACTATTAGCACCCCGGAGGGAGCCTCTGCACTTCTTATAGGGAGAAAACTCTGCAATGGAAGGGGACAGGGTCAATAACAGCTGTAAACTCTCACAAGACCATCACTGCTCTCACGCTTTCCTGCTCTCAGGCTGGCGGGCCATTATCGGCCCTGGCTGCCGCACCATTGCCAGGTTTGTGTAACTATATTATTTCTAATTGGCTCCACTTTGATGACTTTCATTTGGATTCTGACTTGATTATTGAGATCTTTAATAAGTGACTGGGGATCAGGTGTCCACTTATTCTCATGGATAACATCACAACCAACCTTTAATTCAAACATGAGTCATGACATCACAGATGGAGTACAGCTTATGATAGAGGTGGAACGTCACATTGTAGCAGCCCAAGTAGCTCGCCGTGATCGTATAGTGGTTAGTACTCTGCGTTGTGGCCGCAGCAACCTCGGTTCGAATCCGAGTCACGGCATTGCGGTGAGGCAATGTCACGGCAGTTGGGCAGATATTTTAGAATTTCCATTAATACATTGGCAATCTCTGTGGAGGACTGAAACAATTCGATATGTCCTGTTACTGTTATGAACCTTTTGTTTCTTTAATGCTCTCTGCACACTTTTTCATCGGGTGACTGTAATGTATTTCAACCAAATCTAATTAAGAGCGCATTATGTGGTGACATTTGCAGTACATGAAACATTATAACACTGCCATTTACGTCAATAACCACTAGCTTGATTAAGACATATGTATTGCAGCGACAGTATTTCCCAGTTACAAATGGGAATAAAAACAACATCCGCGAGGGATTGAACCAACGACATTTAACTGATGTTGCCAATGGAGCGCGTTACAGAGAGCGCAAGGTCCCGCCTTTACAGTCACACGCTGATGATAATACAGATGTTTAAATAAACAGGCATATCTGTGGACTTGTGGTCTTTCTACATTGGGACTCATAGTCTAGTCCTAGGCTATTGTAGGCACTGGCGTATCTTTTAGTGGAATGAGAGGCATTCTGTAGTCGCGTGAAAGGACCTTTCAAGTCAATCTGATCTGTATTGTCCTGTGAAAAAAAGCGTTCTTAGACACAGTGAGGAGTTTTTGGGGATAATGGGAAAATCATTTCCAACTAAATGACAGGAATTTCTTAGTCCAATCATGAGGTGTGCTAGGCTTTTTTATACTGTGGCGGAAAGAGAGAGAGTATAACAGTCATTATAAATAAAGGGCCAAGGAAGTGACAGTTTATGGAAGGAACAATTTGCACATAGTTTTAGAATGTGGTCAGGAGGAGGACAATGTGCTTACACATATGAAACATTAGAAGGTAGACATTATGGAAGCACATATATTTCTTTATTTTTATTGTATTTGGGGAGAGGGGGTTAATATAGCACGTCCAATGTGGAAAAGTGCTTTCCATAGCACCTTGCAGGTGGGCGACATCTAGAGCTGTGCAGTAGCCACCCATGCCCCAGACGTCAAAGAGAACAAGAAGTTACACATGTTGGAAGTGAGGGTGAGACATTGAGGAGATATGATCCACGTATGAAGCCGAGAGAAGGAGGAGGCGTGAACGTGCATCCATGTATGCAGGCGAGAAGGGAAGGAGCATTGGTCATGCATCCCTGCATGAGGGTGAGACAGGGAGGAGATATGATCCCCGTATGAAGCCGAGAGAAGGAGGAGGCGTGAACGTGCATCCATGTATGCGGGCGAGACAGGAAGGAGCGTTGGTCATGCATCCCTGCATGAGGGTGAGACAGGGAGGAGATATGATCCCCGTATGAAGCCGAGAGTAGGAGGAGGCGTGAACGTGCATCCATGTATGCAGGCGAGAAGGGAAGGAGCATTGGTCATGCATCCCTGCATGAGGGTGAGACAGGGAGGAGATATGATCCCCGTATGAAGCCGAGAGAAGGAGGAGGCGTGAACGTGCATCCATGTATGCGGGCGAGACAGGAAGGACCATTGGTCATGCATCCCTGCATGAGGGTGAGACAGGGAGGAGATATGATCCCCGTATGAAGCCGAGAGAAGGAGGAGGCGTGAACGTGCATCCATGTATGCGGGCGAGACGTGAAGGAGCATTGGGCATGCATCCCTTCCTGAGGGTGAGACAGGGAGGAGATAAAATCCCCGTATGAAGCCGAGAGAACGAGAAGACATGAACGTGCATCCATGTATGCGGGCGAGAAGGGAAGGAGCATTGGTCATGCATCCCTGCATGAGGGTGAGACAGGGAGGAGATAAAATCCCTGTATGAAGCCAAGAGAACGAGGCGGCATGAACATGCATCCTTGTATGCAGGTGTGACATGGAGTCATCATGAACATGCATCCCTTTATAAGGACATAACATGGAGGACGCATGAACATGAATGCCTGAATTTTATGGTGGTGGCCTTCAGGTGATTTGGCACGTGCAATTGGTGAAGAGCACTTCTCCTGCGCAAAAAATAAATGTACTATTAGCACCCCGGAGGGAGCCTCTGCACTTCTTATAGGGAGAAAACTCTGCAATCAAAGGGGACAGGGTCAATAACAGCTGTAAACTCTCACAAGACCATCACTGCTCTCACACTTTCCTGCTCTCAGGCTGGCCGGCCATTATCGGCCCTGGCTGCCGCACCATTGCCAGGTTTGTGTAACTATATTATTTCTAATTGGCTCCACTTTGATGACTTTCATTTGGATTCTGACTTGATTATTGAGATCTTAAATAAGTGACTGGGGATCAGGTGTCCACTTATTCTCATGGATAACATCACAACCAACCTTTAATTCAAACATGAGTCATGACATCACAGATGGAGTACAGCTTATGATAGAGGTGGAACGTCACATTGTAGCAGCCCAAGTAGCTCACCGTGATCGTATAGTGGTTAGTACTCTGCGTTGTGGCCGCAGCAACCTCGGTTCGAATCCGAGTCACGGCATTGCGGTGAGGCAATGTCACGGCAGTTGGGCAGATATTTTAGAATTTCCATTAATACATTGGCAATCTCTGTGGAGGACTGAAACAATTCGATATGTCCTGTTACTGTTATGAACCTTTTGTTTCTTTAATGCTCTTTGCACACTTTTTCATCGGGTGACTGTAATGTATTTCAACCAAATCTAATTAAGAGCGCATTATTTGGTGACATTTGCAGTACATGAAACATTATAACACTGCCATTTACGTCAATAACCACTAGCTTGATTAAGACATATGTATTGCAGCGGCAGTATTTCCCAGTTACAAATGGGAATAAAAACAACATCCGAGAGGGATTGAACCAACGACATTTAACTGATGTTGCCAATGGAGCGCGTTACAGAGAGCGCGAGGTCCCGCCTTTACAGTCACACGCTGATGATAATACAGATGTTTAAATAAACAGGCATATCTGTGGACTTGTGGTCTTTCTACATTGGGACTCATAGTCTAGTCCTAGGCTATTGTAGGCACTGGCGTATCTTTTAGTGGAATGAGAGGCATTCTGTAGTCGCGTGAAAGGACCTTTCAAGTCAATCTGATCTGTATTGTCCTGTGAAAAAAAGCGTTCTTAGACACAGTGAGGAGTTTTTGGGGATAATGGGAAAATCATTTCCAACTAAATGACAGGAATTTCTTAGTCCAATCATGAGGTGTGCTAGGCTTTTTTATACTGTGGCGGAAAGAGAGAGAGTATAACAGTCATTATAAATAAAGGGCCAAGGAAGTGACAGTTTATGGAAGGAGCAATTTGCACATAGTTTTAGAATGTGGTCAGGAGGAGGACAATGTGCTTACACATATGAAACATTAGAAGGTAGACATTATGGAAGCACATATATTTCTTTATTTTTATTGTATTTGGGGAGAGGGGGTTAATATAGCACGTCCAATGTGGAAAAGTGCTTTCCATAGGACCTTGCAGGTGGGCGACATCTAGAGCTGTGCAGTAGCCACCCATGCCCCAGACGTCAAAGAGAACAAGAAGTTACACATGTTGGAAGTGAGGGTGAGACATTGAGGAGATATGATCCCCGTATGAAGCCGAGAGAAGGAGGAGGCGTGAACGTGCATCCATATATGCAGGCGAGAAGGGAAGGAGCATTGGTCATGCATCCCTGCATGAGGGTGAGACAGGGAGGAGATATGATCCCCGTATGAAGCCGAGAGAAGGAGGAGGCGTGAACATGCATCCATGTATGCGGGCGAGACAGGAAGGAGCATTGGTCATGCATCCCTGCATGAGGGTGAGACAAGGAGGAGATATGATCCCCGTATGAAGCCGAGAGAAGGAGGAGGCGTGAACGTGCATCCATGTATGCAGGCGAGAAGGGAAGGAGCATTGGTCATGCATCCCTGCATGAGGGTGAGACAGGGAGGAGATATGATCCCCGTATGAAGCCGAGAGAAGGAGGAGGCGTGAACGTGCATCCATGTATGCGGGCGAGACAGGAAGGAGCATTGGTCATGCATCCCTGCATGAGGGTGAGACAGGGAGGAGATATGATCCCCCTATGAAGCCGAGAGAAGGAGGAGGCGTGAACGTGCATCCATGTATGCGGGCGAGACGGGAAGGAGCATTGGTCATGCATCCCTTCCTGAGGGTGAGACAGGGAGGAGATAAAATCCCCGAATGAAGCCGAGAGAACGAGGAGACATGAACGTGCATCCATGTATGCGGGCGAGAAGGGAAGGAGCATTGATCATGCATCCCTGCATGAGGGTGAGACAGGGAGGAGATAAAATCCCTGTATGAAGCAAAGAGAACGAGGCGGCATGAACATGCATCCTTGTATGCAGGTGTGACATGGAGTCATCATGAACATGCATCCCTTTATAAGGACATAACATGGAGGACGCATGAACATGAATGCCTGAATTTTATGGTGGTGGCCTTCGGGTGATTTGGCACATGCAATTGGTGAAGAGCACTTCTCCTGCGCAAAAAAATAAATGTACTATTAGCACCCCGGAGGGAGCCTCTGCACTTCTTATAGGGAGAAAACTCTGCAATGGAAGGGGACAGGGTCAATAACAGCTGTAAACTCTCACAAGACCATCACTGCTCTCACACTTTCCTGCTCTCAGGCTGGCGGGCCATTATCGGCCCTGGCTGCCGCACCATTGCCAGGTTTGTGTAACTGTATTATTTCTAATTGGCTCCACTTTGATGACTTTCATTTGGATTCTGACTTGATTATTGAGATCTTAAATAAGTGACTGGGGATCAGGTGTCCACTTATTCTCATGGATAACATCACAACCAACCTTTAATTCAAACATGTCATGACATCACAGATGGAGTACAGCTTATGATAGAGGTGGAACGTCACATTGTAGCAGCCCAAGTAGCTCGCTGTGATCGTATAGTGGTTAGTACTCTGCGTTGTGGCCGCAGCAACTTCGGTTCGAATCCGAGTCACGGCATTGCGGTGAGGCAATGTCACGGCAGTTGGGCAGATATTTTAGAATTTCCATTTATACATTGGCAATCTCTGTGGAGGACTGAAACAATTCGATATGTCCTGTTACTGTTATGAACCTTTTGTTTCTTTAATGCTCTTTGCACACTTTTTCATCGGGTGACTGTAATGTATTTCAACCAAATCTAATTAAGAGCGCATTATGTGGTGACATTTGCAGTACATGAAACATTATAACACTGCCATTTACGTCAATAACCACTAGCTTGATTAAGACATATGTATTGCAGCGACAGTATTTCCCAGTTACAAATGGGAATAAAAACAACATCCGCGAGGGATTGAACCAACAACATTTAACTGATGTTGCCAATGGAGCGCGTTACAGAGAGCGCGATGTCCCGCCTTTACAGTCACACGCTGATGATAATACAGATGTTTAAATAAACAGGCATATCTGTGGACTTGTGGTCTTTCTACATTGGGACTCATAGTCTAGTCCTAGGCTAGTGTAGGCACTGGCGTATCTTTTAGTGGAATGAGAGGCATTCTGTAGTCGCGTGAAAGGACCTTTCAAGTCAATCTGATCTGTATTGTCCTGTGAAAAAAAGCGTTCTTAGACACAGTGAGGAGTTTTTGGGGATAATGGGAAAATCATTTCCAACTAAATGACAGGAATTTCTTAGTCCAATCATGAGGTGTGCTAGGCTTTTTTATACTGTGGCGGAAAGAGAGAGAGTATAACAGTCATTATAAATAAAGGGCCAAGGAAGTGACAGTTTATGGAAGGAACAATTTGCACATAGTTTTAGAATGTGGTCAGGAGGAGTACAATTGCTTACACATATGAAACATTAGAAGGTAGACATTATGGAAGCACATATATTTCTTTATTTTTATTGTATTTGGGGAGAGGGGGTTAATATAGCACGTCCAATGTGGAAAAGTGCTTTCCATAGCACCTTGCAGGTGGGCGACATCTAGAGCTGTGCAGTAGCCACCCATGCCCCAGACGTCAAAGAGAACAAGAAGTTACACATGTTGGAAGTGAGGGTGAGACATTGAGGAGATATGATCCCCGTATGAAGCAGAGAGAAGGAGGAGGCGTGAACGTGCATCCATGTATGCAGGCGAGAAGGGAAGGAGCATTGATCATGCATCCCTGCATGAGGGTGAGACAGGGAGGAGATATGATCCCCGTATGAAGCCGAGAGAAGGAGGAGGCGTGAACGTGCATCCATGTATGCGGGCGAGACAGGAAGGAGCGTTGGTCATGCATCCCTGCATGAGGGTGAGACAGGGAGGAGATATGATCCCCGTATGAAGCCGAGAGAAGGAGGAGGCGTGAACGTGCATCCATGTATGCAGGCGAGAAGGGAAGGAGCATTGGTCATGCATCCCTGCATGAGGGTGAGACAGGGAGGAGATATGATCCCCGTATGAAGCCGAGAGAAGGAGGAGGCGTGAACGTGCATCCATGTATGCGGGCGAGACAGGAAGGAGCATTGGTCATGCATCCCTGCATGAGGTTGAGACAGGGAGGAGATATGATCCCTGTATGAAGCCGAGAGAAGGAGGAGGCGTGAACGTACATCCATGTATGCGGGCGAGACGGGAAGGAGCATTGGTCATGCATCCCTTCCTGAGGGTGAGACAGGGAGGAGATAAAATCCCCGTATGAAGCAGAGAGAACGAGGAGACATGAACGTGCATCCATGTATGCGGGCGAGAAGGGAAGGAGCATTGGTCATGCATCCCTGCATGAGGGTGAGACAGGGAGGAGATAAAATCCCTGTATGAAGCCAAGAGAACGAGGCGGCATGAACATGCATCCTTGTATGCAGGTGTGACATGGAGTCATCATGAACATGCATCCCTTTATAAGGACATAACATGGAGGACGCATGAACATGAATGCCTGAATTTTATGGTGGTGGCCTTCGGGTGATTTGGCACGTGCAATTGGTGAAGAGCACTTCTCCTGCGCAAAAAAATAAATGTACTATTAGCACCCCGGAGGGAGCCTCTGCACTTCTTATAGGGAGAAAACTCTGCAATGGAAGGGGACAGGGTCAATAACAGCTGTAAACTCTCACAAGACCATCACTGCTCTCACACTTTCCTGCTCTCAGGCTGGCGGGCCATTATCGGCCCTGGCTGCCGCACCATTGCCAGGTTTGTGTAACTATATTATTTCTAATTGGCTCCACTTTGATGACTTTCATTTGGATTCTGACTTGATTATTGAGATCTTAAATAAGTGACTGGGGATCAGGTGTCCACTTATTCTCATGGATAACATCACAACCAACCTTTAATTCAAACATGAGTCATGACATCACAGATGGAGTACAGCTTATGATAGAGGTGGAACGTCACATGGTAGCAGCCCAAGTAGCTCGCTGTGATCGTATAGTGGTTAGTACTCTGTGTTGTGGCCGCAGCAACCTCGGTTCGAATCCGAGTCACGGCATTGCGGTGAGGCAATGTCACGGCAGTTGGGCAGATATTTTAGAATTTCCATTAATACATTGGCAATCTCTGTGGAGGACTGAAACAATTCGATATGTCCTGTTACTGTTATGAACCTTTTGTTTCTTTAATGCTCTCTGCACACTTTTTCATCAGGTGACTGTAATGTATTTCAACCAAATCTAATTAAGAGCGCATTATGTGGTGACATTTGCAGTACATGAAACATTATAACACTGCCATTTACGTCAATAACCACTAGCTTGATTAAGACATATGTATTGCAGCAACAGTATTTCCCAGTTACAAATGGGAATAAAAACAACATCCGCGAGGGATTGAACCAACGACATTTAACTGATGTTGCCAATGGAGCGCGTTACAGAGAGCGCGAGGTCCCGCCTTTACAGTCACACGCTGATGATAATACAGATGTTTAAATAAACAGGCATATCTGTGGACTTGTGGTCTTTCTACATTGGGACTCATAGTCTAGTCCTAGGCTATTGTAGGCACTGGCGTATCTTTTAGTGGAATGAGAGGCATTCTGTAGTCGCGTGAAAGGACCTTTCAAGTCAATCTGATCGGTATTGTCCTGTGAAAAAAAGCGTTCTTAGACACAGTGAGGAGTTTTTGGGGATAATGGGAAAATCATTTCCAACTAAATGACAGGAATTTCTTAGTCCAATCATGAGGTGTGCTAGGCTTTTTTATACTGTGGCGGAAAGAGAGAGAGTATAACAGTCATTATAAATAAAGGGCCAAGGAAGTGACAGTTTATGGAAGGAACAATTTGCACATAGTTTTAGAATGTGGTCAGGAGGAGGACAATGTGCTTACACATATGAAACATTAGAAGGTAGACATTATGGAAGCACATATATTTCTTTATTTTTATTGTATTTGGGGAGAGGGGGTTAATATAGCACGTCCAATGTGGAAAAGTGCTTTCCATAGCACCTTGCAGGTGGGCGACATCTAGAGCTGTGCAGTAGCCAACCATGCCCCAGACGTCAAAGAGAACAAGAAGTTACACATGTTGGAAGTGAGGGTGAGACATTGAGGAGATATGATCCCCGTATGAAGCCGAGAGAAGGAGGAGGCGTGAACATGCATCCATGTATGCAGGCGAGAAGGGAAGGAGCATTGGTCATGCATCCCTGCATGAGGGTGAGACAGGGAGGAGATATGATCCCCGTATGAAGCCGAGAGAAGGAGGAGGCGTGAACGTGCATCCATGTATGCGGGCGAGACAGGAAGGAGCGTTGGTCATGCATCCCTGCATGAGGGTGAGACAGGGAGGAGATATGATCCCCGTATGAAGCCGAGAGTAGGAGGAGGCGTGAACGTGCATCCATGTATGCAGGCGAGAAGGGAAGGAGCATTGGTCATGCATCCCTGCATGAGGGTGAGACAGGGAGGAGATATGATCCCCGTATGAAGCCGAGAGAAGGAGGAGGCGTGAACGTGCATCCATGTATGCGGGCGAGACAGGAAGGACCATTGGTCATGCATCCCTGCATGAGGGTGAGACAGGGAGGAGATATGATCCCCGTATGAAGCCGAGAGAAGGAGGAGGCGTGAACGTGCATCCATGTATGCGGGCGAGACAGGAAGGAGCATTGGTCATGCATCCCTGCATGAGGGTGAGACAGGGAGGAGATATGATCCCCGTATGAAGCCGAGAGAAGGAGGAGGCGTGAACGTGCATCCATGTATGCGGGCGAGACAGGAAGGAGCGTTGGTCATGCATCCCTGCATGAGGGTGAGACAGGGAGGAGATATGATCCCCGTATGAAGCCGAGAGTAGGAGGAGGCGTGAACGTGCATCCATGTATGCAGGCGAGAAGGGAAGGAGCATTGGTCATGCATCCCTGCATGAGGGTGAGACAGGGAGGAGATATGATCCCCGTATGAAGCCGAGAGAAGGAGGAGGCGTGAACGTGCATCCATGTATGCGGGCGAGACAGGAAGGACCATTGGTCATGCATCCCTGCATGAGGGTGAGACAGGGAGGAGATATGATCCCCGTATGAAGCCGAGAGAAGGAGGAGGCGTGAACGTGCATCCATGTATGCGGGCGAGACGTGAAGGAGCATTGGGCATGCATCCCTTCCTGAGGGTGAGACAGGGAGGAGATAAAATCCCCGTATGAAGCCGAGAGAACGAGAAGACATGAACGTGCATCCATGTATGCGGGCGAGAAGGGAAGGAGCATTGGTCATGCATCCCTGCATGAGGGTGAGACAGGGAGGAGATAAAATCCCTGTATGAAGCCAAGAGAACGAGGCGGCATGAACATGCATCCTTGTATGCAGGTGTGACATGGAGTCATCATGAACATGCATCCCTTTATAAGGACATAACATGGAGGACGCATGAACATGAATGCCTGAATTTTATGGTGGTGGCCTTCAGGTGATTTGGCACGTGCAATTGGTGAAGAGCACTTCTCCTGCGCAAAAAATAAATGTACTATTAGCACCCCGGAGGGAGCCTCTGCACTTCTTATAGGGAGAAAACTCTGCAATCAAAGGGGACAGGGTCAATAACAGCTGTAAACTCTCACAAGACCATCACTGCTCTCACACTTTCCTGCTCTCAGGCTGGCGGGCCATTATCGGCCCTGGCTGCCGCACCATTGCCAGGTTTGTGTAACTATATTATTTCTAATTGGCTCCACTTTGATGACTTTCATTTGGATTCTTACTTGATTATTGAGATCTTAAATAAGTGACTGGGGATCAGGTGTCCACTTATTCTCCTGGATAACATCACAACCAACCTTTAATTCAAACATGAGTCATGACATCACAGATGGAGTACAGCTTATGATAGAGGTGGAACGTCACATTGTAGCAGCCCAAGTAGCTCGCCTTGATCGTATAGTGGTTAGTACTCTGCGTTGTGGCCACAGCAACCTCGGTTCGAATCCGAATCACAGCATTGCGGTGAGGCAATGTCACGGCAGTTGGGCAGATATTTTAGAATTTCCATTAATACATTGGCAATCTCTGTGGAGGACTGAAACAATTCGATATGTCCTGTTACTGTTATGAACCTTTTGTTTCTTTAATGCTCTTTGCACACTTTTTCATCGGGTGACTGTAATGTATTTCAACCAAATCTAATTAAGAGCGCATTATGTGGTGACATTTGCAGTACATGAAACATTATAACACTGCCATTTACGTCAATAACCACTAGCTTGATTAAGACATATGTATTGCAGCGGCAGTATTTCCCAGTTACAAATGGGAATAAAAACAACATCCGCGAGGGATTGAACCAACGACATTTAACTGATGTTGCCAATGGAGCGCGTTACAGAGAGCGCGAGGTCCCGCCTTTACAGTCACACGCTGATGATAATACAGATGTTTAAATAAACAGGCATATCTGTGGACTTGTGGTCTTTCTACATTGGGACTCATAGTCTAGTCCTAGGCTATTGTAGGCACTGGCGTATCTTTTAGTGGAATGAGAGGCATTCTGTAGTCGTGTGAAAGGACCTTTCAAGTCAATCTGATCTTTATTGTCCTGTGAAAAAAAGCGTTCTTACACACAGTGAGGAGTTTTTGGGGATAATGGGAAAATCATTTCCAACTAAATGACAGGAATTTCTTAGTCCAATCATGAGGTGTGCTAGGCTTTTTTATACTGTGGCGGAAAGAGAGAGAGTATAACAGTCATTATAAATAAAGGGCCAAGGAAGTGACAGTTTATGGAAGGAGCAATTTGCACATAGTTTTAGAATGTGGTCAGGAGGAGGACAATGTGCTTACACATATGAAACATTAGAAGGTAGACATTATGGAAGCACATATATTTCTTTATTTTTATTGTATTTGGGGAGAGGGGGTTAATATAGCACGTCCAATGTGGAAAAGTGCTTTCCATAGCACCTTGCAGGTGGGCGACATCTAGAGCTGTGCAGTAGCCACCCATGCCCCAGACGTCAAAGAGAACAAGAAGTTACACATGTTGGAAGTGAGGGTGAGACATTGAGGAGATATGATCCCCGTATGAAGCCGAGAGAAGGAGGAGGCGTGAACGTGCATCCATATATGCAGGCGAGAAGGGAAGGAGCATTGGTCATGCATCCCTGCATGAGGGTGAGACAGGGAGGAGATATGATCCCCGTATGAAGCCGAGAGAAGGAGGAGGCGTGAACATGCATCCATGTATGCGGGCGAGACAGGAAGGAGCATTGGTCATGCATCCCTGCATGAGGGTGAGACAAGGAGGAGATATGATCCCCGTATGAAGCCGAGAGAAGGAGGAGGCGTGAACGTGCATCCATGTATGCAGGCGAGAAGGGAAGGAGCATTGGTCATGCATCCCTGCATGAGGGTGAGACAGGGAGGAGATATGATCCCCGTATGAAGCCGAGAGAAGGAGGAGGCGTGAACGTGCATCCATGTATGCGGGCGAGACAGGAAGGAGCATTGGTCATGCATCCCTGCATGAGGGTGAGACAGGGAGGAGATATGATCCCCCTATGAAGCCGAGAGAAGGAGGAGGCGTGAACGTGCATCCATGTATGCGGGCGAGATGGGAAGGAGCATTGGTCATGCATCCCTTCCTGAGGGTGAGACAGGGAGGAGATAAAATCCCCGAATGAAGCCGAGAGAACGAGGAGACATGAACGTGCATCCATGTATGCGGGCGAGAAGGGAAGGAGCATTGATCATGCATCCCTGCATGAGGGTGAGACAGGGAGGAGATAAAATGCCTGTATGAAGCCAAGAGAACGAGGCGGCATGAACATGCATCCTTGTATGCAGGTGTGACATGGAGTCATCATGAACATGCATCCCTTTATAAGGACATAACATGGAGGACGCATGAACATGAATGCCTGAATTTTATGGTGGTGGCCTTCGGGTGATTTGGCACATGCAATTGGTGAAGAGCACTTCTCCTGCGCAAAAAAATAAATGTACTATTAGCACCCCGGAGGGAGCCTCTGCACTTCTTATAGGGAGAAAACTCTGCAATGGAAGGGGACAGGGTCAATAACAGCTGTAAACTCTCACAAGACCATCACTGCTCTCACACTTTCCTGCTCTCAGGCTGGCGGGCCATTATCGGCCCTGGCTGCCGCACCATTGCCAGGTTTGTGTAACTGTATTATTTCTAATTGGCTCCACTTTGATGACTTTCATTTGGATTCTGACTTGATTATTGAGATCTTAAATAAGTGACTGGGGATCAGGTGTCCACTTATTCTCATGGATAACATCACAACCAACCTTTAATTCAAACATGTCATGACATCACAGATGGAGTACAGCTTATGATAGAGGTGGAACGTCACATTGTAGCAGCCCAAGTAGCTCGCTGTGATCGTATAGTGGTTAGTACTCTGCGTTGTGGCCGCAGCAACCTCGGTTCGAATCCGAGTCACGGCATTGCGGTGAGGCAATGTTACGGCAGTTGGGCAGATATTTGAGAATTTCCATTAATACATTGGCAATCTCTGTGGAGGACTGAAACAATTCGATATGTCCTGTTACTGTTATGAACCTTTTGTTTCTTTAATGCTCTTTGCACACTTTTTCATCGGGTGACTGTAATGTATTTCAACCAAATCTAATTAAGAGCGCATTATGTGGTGACATTTGCAGTACATGAAACATTATAACACTGCCATTTACGTCAATAACCACTAGCTTGATTAAGACATATGTATTGCAGCGACAGTATTTCCCAGTTACAAATGGGAATAAAAACAACATCCGCGAGGGATTGAACCAACAACATTTAACTGATGTTGCCAATGGAGCGCGTTACAGAGAGCGCGATGTCCCGCCTTTACAGTCACACGCTGATGATAATACAGATGTTTAAATAAACAGGCATATCTGTGGACTTGTGGTCTTTCTACATTGGGACTCATAGTCTAGTCCTAGGCTAGTGTAGGCACTGGCGTATCTTTTAGTGGAATGAGAGGCATTCTGTAGTCGCGTGAAAGGACCTTTCAAGTCAATCTGATCTGTATTGTCCTGTGAAAAAAAGCGTTCTTAGACACAGTGAGGAGTTTTTGGGGATAATGGGAAAATCATTTCCAACTAAATGACAGGAATTTCTTAGTCCAATCATGAAGTGTGCTAGGCTTTTTTATACTGTGGCGGAAAGAGAGAGAGTATAACAGTCATTATAAATAAAGGGCCAAGGAAGTGACAGTTTATGGAAGGAACAATTTGCACATAGTTTTAGAATGTGGTCAGGAGGAGTACAATTGCTTACACATATGAAACATTAGAAGGTAGACATTATGGAAGCACATATATTTCTTTATTTTTATTGTATTTGGGGAGAGGGGGTTAATATAGCACGTCCAATGTGGAAAAGTGCTTTCCATAGCACCTTGCAGGTGGGCGACATCTAGAGCTGTGCAGTAGCCACCCATGCCCCAGACGTCAAAGAGAACAAGAAGTTACACATGTTGGAAGTGAGGGTGAGACATTGAGGAGATATGTTCCCCGTATGAAGCAGAGAGAAGGAGGAGGCGTGAACGTGCATCCATGTATGCAGGCGAGAAGGGAAGGAGCATTGGTCATGCATCCCTGCATGAGGGTGAGACAGGGAGGAGATATGATCCCCGTATGAAGCCGAGAGAAGGAGGAGGCGTGAACGTGCATCCATGTATGCGGGCGAGACAGGAAGGAGCGTTGGTCATGCATCCCTGCATGAGGGTGAGACAGGGAGGAGATATGATCCCCGTATGAAGCCGAGAGAAGGAGGAGGCGTGAACGTGCATCCATGTATGCAGGCGAGAAGGGAAGGAGCATTGGTCATGCATCCCTGCATGAGGGTGAGACAGGGAGGAGATATGATCCCTGTATGAAGCCGAGAGAAGGAGGAGGCGTGAACGTGCATCCATGTATGCGGGCGAGACAGGAAGGACCATTGGTCATGCATCCCTGCATGAGGGTGAGACAGGGAGGAGATATGATCCCCGTATGAAGCCGAGAGAAGGAGGAGGCGTGAACGTGCATCCATGTATGCGGGCGAGACGTGAAGGAGCATTGGGCATGCATCCCTTCCTGAGGGTGAGACAGGGAGGAGATAAAATCCCCGTATGAAGCCGAGAGAACGAGAAGACATGAACGTGCATCCATGTATGCGGGCGAGAAGGGAAGGAGCATTGGTCATGCATCCCTGCATGAGGGTGAGACAGGGAGGAGATAAAATCCCTGTATGAAGCCAAGAGAACGAGGCGGCATGAACATGCATCCTTGTATGCAGGTGTGACATGGAGTCATCATGAACATGCATCCCTTTATAAGGACATAACATGGAGGATGCATGAACATGAATGCCTGAATTTTATGGTGGTGGCCTTCGGGTGATTTGGCACGTGCAATTGGCGAAGAGCACTTCTCCTGTGCAAAAAAATAAATGTACTATTAGCGCCCCGGAGGGAGCCTCTGCACTTCTTATAGGGAGAAAACTCTGCAATGGAAGGGGACAGGGTCAATAACAGCTGTAAACTCTCACAAGACCATCACTGCTCTCACACTTTCCTGCTCTCAGGCTGGCGGGCCATTATCGGCCCTGGCTGCCGCACCATTGCCAGATTTGTGTAACTATATTATTTGTAATTGGCTCCACTTTGATGACTTGCATTTGGATTCTGACTTGATTATTGAGATCTTAAATAAGTGACTGGGGATCAGGTGTCCACTTATTCTCATGGATAACATCACAACCAACCTTTAATTCAAACATGAGTCATGACATCACAGATGGAGTACAGTTTATGATAGAGGTGGAACGTCACATTGTAGCAGCCCAAATATCTCGCCGTGATCGTATAGTGGTTAGTACTCTGCGTTGTGGCCTCAGCAACCTCGGTTCGAATCCGAGACACGGCATTGCGGTGAGGCAATGTCACGGCAGTTGGGCAGATATTTTAGAATTTCCATTAATACATTGGCAATCTCTGTGGAGGACTGAAACAATTCGATATGTCCTGTTACTGTTATGAACCTTTTGTTTCTTTAATGCTCTCTGCACACTTTTTCATCAGGTGACTGTAATGTATTTCAACCAAATCTAATTAAGAGCGCATTATGTGGTGACATTTGCAGTACATGAAACATTATAACACTGCCATTTACGTCAATAACCACTAGCTTGATTAAGACATATGTATTGCAGCGACAGTATTTCCCAGTTACAAATGGGAATAAAAACAACATCCGCGAGGGATTGAACCAACGACATTTAACTGATGTTGCCAATGGAGCGCGTTACAGAGAGCGCGAGGTCCCGCCTTTACAGTCACACGCTGATGATAATACAGATGTTTAAATAAACAGGCATATCTGTGGACTTGTGGTCTTTCTACATTGGGACTCATAGTCTAGTCCTAGGCTATTGTAGGCACTGGCGTATCTTTTAGTGGAATGAGAGGCATTCTGTAGTCGCGTGAAAGGACCTTTCAAGTCAATCTGATCTGTATTGTCCTGTGAAAAAAAGCGTTCTTAGACACAGTGAGGAGTTTTTGGGGATAATGGGAAAATAATTTCCAACTAAATGACAGGAATTTCTTAGTCCAATCATGAGGTGTGCTAGGCTTTTTTATACTGTGGCGGAAAGAGAGAGAGTATAACAGTCATTATAAATAAAGGGCCAAGGAAGTGACAGTTTATGGAAGGAACAATTTGCACATAGTTTTAGAATGTGGTCAGGAGGAGGGCAATGTGCTTACACATATGAAACATTAGAAGGTAGACATTATGGAAGCACATATATTTCTTTATTTTTATTGTATTTGGGGAGAGGGGGTTAATATAGCACGTCCAATGTGGAAAAGTGCTTTCCATAACACCTTGCACGTGGGCGACATCTAGAGCTGTGCAGTAGCCACCCATGCCCCAGACGTCAAAGAGAACAAGAAGTTACACATGTTGGAAGTGAGGGTGAGACATTGAGGAGATATGATCCCCGTATGAAGCCGAGAGAAGGAGGAGGCGTGAACGTGCATCCATGTATGCGGGCAAGACAGGAAGGAGCATTGGTCATGCATCCCTGCATGAGGGTGAGACAGGGAGGAGATATGATCCCTGTATGAAGCCGAGAGAAGGAGGAGGCATGAACGTGCATCCATGTATGCGGGCGAGACGGGAAGGAGCATTGGTCATGCATCCCTTCCTGAGGGTGAGACAAGGAGGAGATAAAATCCCCATATGAAGCAGAGAGAACGAGGAGACATGAACGTGCATCCATGTATGCGGGCGAGAAGGTAAGGAGCATTGGTCATGCATCCCTGCATGAGGGTGAGACAGGGAGGAGATAAAATCCCTGTATGAAGCCAAGAGAATGAGGCGGCATGAACATGCATCCTTGTATGCAGGTGTGACATGGAGTCATCATGAACATGCATCCCTTTATAAGGACATAACATGGAGGACGCATGAACATGAATGCCTGAATTTTATGGTGGTGGCCTTCGGGTGATTTGGCACGTGCAATTGGTGAAGAGCACTTCTCCTGCGCAAAAAAATAAATTTACTATTAGCACCCCGGAGGGAGCCTCTGCACTTCTTATAGGGAGAAAACTCTGCAATGGAAGGGGACAGGGTCAATAACAGCTGTAAACTCTCATAAGACCATCACTGCTCTCACACTTTCCTGCTCTCAGGCTGGCGGGCCATTATCGGCCCTGGCTGCCGCACCATTGTCAGGTTTGTGTAACTATATTATTTCTAATTGGCTCCACTTTGATGACTTTCATTTGGATTCTAACATGATTATTGAGATCTTAAATAA
Organism: Ambystoma mexicanum; assembly: GCF_040938575.1. Classification (NCBI taxonomy): domain Eukaryota; kingdom Metazoa; phylum Chordata; class Amphibia; order Caudata; family Ambystomatidae; genus Ambystoma; species Ambystoma mexicanum. The sequence goes on from NW_027182322.1 coordinate 4,487,178, forward strand.
GTGACTGGGGATCAGGTGTCCACTTATTCTCATGGATAACATCACAACCAACCTTTAATTCAAACATGAGTCATGACATCACAGATGGAGTACAGCTTATGATAGAGGTGGAACGTCACATTGTAGCAGCCCAAGTAGCTTGCCGTGATCGTATAGTGGTTAGTACTCTGCGTTGTGGCCGCAGCAACCTCGGTTCGAATCCGAGTCACGGCATTGTGGTGAGGCAATGTCACGGCAGTTGGGCAGATATTTTAGAATTTCCATTAATACATTGGCAATCTCTGTGGAGGACTGAAACAATTGGATATGTCCTGTTACTGTTATGAACCTTTTGTTTCTTTAATGCTCTTTGCACACTTTTTCATCGGGTGACTGTAATGTATTTCAACCAAATCTAATTAAGAGCGCATTATGTGGTGACATTTGCAGTACATGAAACATTATAACACTGCCATTTACGTCAATAACCACTAGCTTGATTAAGACATATGTATTGCAGCGACAGTATTTCCCAGTTACAAATGGGAATAAAAACAACATCCGCGAGGGATTGAACCAACGACATTTAACTGATGTTGCCAATGGAGCGCGTTACAGAGAGCGCGAGGTCCCGCCTTTACAGTCACACGCTGATGATAATACAGATGTTTAAATAAACAGGCATATCTGTGGACTTGTGGTCTTTCTACATTGGGACTCATAGTCTAGTCCTAGGCTATTGTAGGCACTGGCGTATCTTTTAGTGGAATGAGAGGCATTCTGTAGTCGCGTGAAAGGACCTTTCAAGTCAATCTGATCTGTATTGTCCTGTGAAAAAAAGCGTTCTTAGACACAGTGAGGAGTTTTTGGGGATAATGGGAAAATCATTTCCAACTAAATGACAGGAATTTCTTAGTCCAATCATGAGGTGTGCTAGGCTTTTTTATACTGTGGCGGAAAGAGAGAGAGTATAACAGTCATTATAAATAAAGGGCCAAGGAAGTGACAGTTTATGGAAGGAGCAATTTGCACATAGTTTTAGAATGTGGTCAGGAGGAGGACAATGTGCTTACACATATGAAACATTAGAAGGTAGACATTATGGAAGCACATATATTTCTTTATTTTTATTGTATTTGGGGAGAGGGGGTTAATATAGCACGTCCAATGTGGAAAAGTGCTTTCCATAGCACCTTGCAGGTGGGCGACATCTAGAGCTGTGCAGTAGCCACCCATACCCCAGACGTGAAAGAGAACAAGAAGTTACACATGTTGGAAGTGAGGGTGAGACATTGAGGAGATATGATCCCCGTATGAAGCCGAGAGAAGGAGGAGGCGTGAACGTGCATCCATGTATGCAGGCGAGAAGGGAAGGAGCATTGGTCATGCATCCCTGCATGAGGGTGAGACAGGGAGGAGATATGATCCCCGTATGAAGCCGAGAGAAGGAGGAGGCGTGAACGTGCATCCATGTATGCGGGCGAGACAGGAAGGAGCATTGGTCATGCATCCCTGCATGAGGGTGAGACAGGGAGGAGATATGATCCCCGTATGAAGCCGAGAGAAGGAGGAGGCGTGAACGTGCATCCATGTATGCAGGCGAGAAGGGAAGGAGCATTGGTCATGCATCCCTGCATGAGGGTGAGACAGGGAGGAGATATGATCCCTGTATGAAGCCGAGAGAAGGAGGAGGCATGAACATGCATCCATGTATGCGGGCGAGACAGGAAGGAGCATTGGTCATGCATCCCTGCATGAGGGTGAGACAGGGAGGAGATATGATCCCCGTATGAAGCCGAGAGAAGGAGGAGGCGTGAACGTGCATCCATGTATGCAGGCGAGACGGGAAGGAGCATTGGTCATGCATCCCTTCCTGAGGGTGAGACAGGGAGGAGATAAAATCCCCGTATGAAGCCGAGAGAACGAGGAGACATGAACGTGCATCCATGTATGCGGGCGAGAAGGGAAGGAGCATTGGTCATGCATCCCTGCATGAGGGTGAGACAGGGAGGAGATAAAATCCCTGTATGAAGCCAATAGAACGAGGCGGCATGAACATGCATCCATGTATGCAGGTGTGACATGGAGTCATCATGAACATGCATCCCTTTATAAGGACATAACATGGAGGACGCATGAACATGAATGCCTGAATTTTATGGTGGTGGCCTTCGGGTGATTTGGCACGTGCAATTGGTGAAGAGCACTTCTCCTGCACAAAAAAATAAATGTACTATTAGCACCCCGGAGGGAGCCTCTGCACTTCTTATAGGGAGAAAACTCTGCAATGGAAGGGGACAGGGTCAATAACAGCTGTAAACTCTCACAAGACCATCACTGCTCTCACACTTTCCTGCTCTCAGGCTGGCGGGCCATTATCGGCCCTGGCTGCCGCACCATTGCCAGGTTTGTGTAACTATATTATTTCTAATTGGCTCCACTTTGATGACTTTCATTTGGATTCTGACTTGATTATTGAGATCTTAAATAAGTGACTGGGGATCAGGTGTCCACTTATTCTCATGGATAACATCACAACCAACCTTTAATTCAAACATGAGTCATGACATCACAGATGGAGTACAGCTTATGATAGAGGTGGAACGTCACATTGTAGCAGCCCAAGTAGCTCGACGTGATAGTATAGTGGTTAGTACTCTGCGTTGTGGCCGCAGCAACCTCGGTTCGAATCCGAGTCACGGCATTGCAGTGAGGCAATGTCACGGCAGTTGGGCAGATATTTTAGAATTTCCATTAATACATTGGCAATCTCTGTGGAGGACTGAAACAATTCGATATGTCCTGTTACTGTTATGAACCTTTTGTTTCTTTAATGCTCTTTGCACACTTTTTCATCGGGTGACTGTAATGTATTTCAACCAAATCTAATTAAGAGCGCATTATGTGGTGACATTTGCAGTACATGAAACATTATAACACTGCCATTTACGTCAATAACCACTAGCTTGATTAAGACATATGTATTGCAGCGACAGTATTTCCCAGTTACAAATGGGAATAAAAACAACATCCGCGAGGGATTGAACCAACGACATTTAACTGATGTTGCCAATGGAGCGCGTTACAGAGAGCGCGAGGTCCCGCCTTTACAGTCACACGCTGATGATAATACAGATGTTTAAATAAACAGGCATATCTGTGGACTTGTGGTCTTTCTACATTGGGACTCATAGTCTAGTCCTAGGCTATTGTAGGCACTGGCGTATCTTTTAGTGGAATGAGAGGCATTCTGTAGTCGCGTGAAAGGACCTTTCAAGTCAATCTGATCTGTATTGTCCTGTGAAAAAAAGCGTTCTTAGACACAGTGAGGAGTTTTTGGGGATAATGGGAAAATCATTTCCAACTAAATGACAGGAATTTCTTAGTCCAATCATGAGGTGTGCTAAGCTTTTTTATACTGTGGCGGAAAGAGAGAGAGTATAACAGTCATTATAAATAAAGGGCCAAGGAAGTGACTGTTTATGGAAGGAACAATTTGCACATAGTTTTAGAATGTGGTCAGGAGGAGGACAATGTGCTTACACATATGAAACATTAGAAGGTAGACATTATGGAAGCACATATATTTCTTTATTTTTATTGTATTTGGGGAGAGGGGGTTAATATAGCACGTCCAATGTGGAAAAGTGCTTTCCATAGCACCTTGCAGGTGGGCGACATCTAGAGCTGTGCAGTAGCCACCCATGCCCCAGACGTCAAAGAGAACAAGAAGTTACACATGTTGGAAGTGAGGGTGAGACATTGAGGAGATATGATCCCCGTATGAAGCCGAGAGAAGGAGGAGGCGTGAACGTGCATCCATGTATGTAGGCGAGAAGGGAAGGAGCATTGGTCATGCATCCCTGCATGAGGGTGAGACAGGGAGGAGATATGATCCCCGTATGAAGCCGAGAGAAGGAGGAGGCGTGAACGTGCATCCATGTATGCAGGCGAGAAGGGAAGGAGCATTGGTCATGCATCCCTGCATGAGGGTGAGACAGGGAGGAGATATGATCCCTGTATGAAGCCGAGAGAAGGAGGAGGCGTGAACGTGCATCCATGTATCTGGGCGAGACAGGAAGGAGCATTGGTCATGCATCCCTGCATGAGGGTGAGACAGGGAGGAGATATGATCCCCGTATGAAGCCGAGAGAAGGAGGAGGCGTGAACGTGCATCCATGTATGCAGGCGAGACGGGAAGGAGCATTGGTCATGCATCCCTTCCTGAGGGTGAGACAGGGAGGAGATAAAATCCCCGTATGAAGCCGAGAGAACGAGGAGACATGAACGTGCATCCATGTATGCAGGCGAGAAGGGAAGGAGCATTGGTCATGCATCCCTGCATGAGGGTGAGACAGGGAGGAGATAAAATCCCTGTATGAAGCCAAGAGAACGAGGCGGCATGAACATGCATCCTTGTATGCAGGTGTGACATGGAGTCATCATGAACATGCATCCCTTTATAAGGACATAAGATGGAGGACGCATGAACATGAATGCCTGAATTTTATGGTGGTGGCCTTCGGGTGATTTGGCACGTGCAATTGGTGAAGAGCACTTCTCCTGCGCAAAAAAATAAATGTACTATTAGCACCCCGGAGGGAGCCTCTGCACTTCTTATAGGGAGAAAACTCTGCAATGGAAGGGGACAGGGTCAATAACAGCTGTAAACTCTCACAAGACCATCACTGCTCTCACACTTTCCTGCTCTCAGGCTGGCGGGCCATTATCGGCCCTGGCTGCCGCACCATTGCCAGGTTTGTGTAACTGTATTATTTCTAATTGGCTCCACTTTGATGACTTTCATTTGGATTCTGACTTGATTATTGAGATCTTAAATAAGTGACTGGGGATTAGGTGTCCACTTATTCTCATGGATAACATCACAACCAACCTTTAATTCAAACATGAGTCATGACATCACAGATGGAGTACAGCTTATGATAGAGGTGGAACGTCACATTGTAGCAGCCCAAGTAGCTCGCTGTGATCGTATAGTGGTTAGTACTCTTCGTTGTGGCCGCAGCAACCTCGGTTCGAATCCGAGTCACAGCATTGCGGTGAGGCAATGTCACGGCAGTTGGGCAGATATTTTAGAATTTCCATTAATACATTGGCAATCTCTGTGGAGGACTGAAACAATTCGATATGTCCTGTTACTGTTATGAACCTTTTGTTTCTTTAATGCTCTTTGCACACTTTTTCATCGGGTGACTGTAATGTATTTCAACCAAATCTAATTAAGAGCGCATTATGTGGTGACATTTGCAGTACATGAAACATTATAACACTGCCATTTACGTCAATAACCACTAGCTTGATTACGACATATGTATTGCAGCGACAGTATTTCCCAGTTACAAACGGGAATAAAAACAACATCCGCGAGGGATTGAACCAACAACATTTAACTGATGTTGCCAATGGAGCGCGTTACAGAGAGCGCGATGTCCCGCCTTTACAGTCACACGCTGATGATAATACAGATGTTTAAATAAACAGGCATATCTGTGGACTTGTGGTCTTTCTACATTGGGACTCATAGTCTAGTCCTAGGCTAGTGTAGGCACTGGCGTATCTTTTAGTGGAATGAGAGGCATTCTGTAGTCGCGTGAAAGGACCTTTCAAGTCAATCTGATCTGTATTGTCCTGTGAAAAAAAGCGTTCTTAGACACAGTGAGGAGTTTTTGGGGATAATGGGAAAATCATTTCCAACTAAATGACAGGAATTTCTTAGTCCAATCATGAGGTGTGCTAGGCTTTTTTATACTGTGGCGGAAAGAGAGACAGTATAACAGTCATTATAAATAAAGGGCCAAGGAAGTGACAGTTTATGGAAGGAACAATTTGCACATAGTTTTAGAATGTGGTCAGGAGGAGGACAATTGCTTACACATATGAAACATTAGAAGGTAGACATTATGGAAGCACATATATTTCTTTATTTTTATTGTATTTGGGGAGAGGGGGTTAATATAGCACGTCCAATGTGGAAAAGTGCTTTCCATAGCACCTTGCAGGTGGGCGACATCTAGAGCTGTGCAGTAGCCACCCATGCCCCAGACGTCAAAGAGAACAAGAAGTTACACATGTTGGAAGTGAGGGTGAGACATTGAGGAGATATGATCCCCGTATGAAGCCGAGAGAAGGAGGAGGCGTGAACGTGCATCCATGTATGCAGGCGAGAAGGGAAGGAGCATTGGTCATGCATCCCTGCATGAGGGTGAGACAGGGAGGAGATATGATCCCCGTATGAAGCCGAGAGAAGGAGGAGGCGTGAACGTGCATCCATGTATGCGGGCGAGACAGGAAGGAGCGTTGGTCATGCATCCCTGCATGAGGGTGAGACAGGGAGGAGATATGATCCCCTTTTGAAGCCGAGAGAAGGAGGAGGCGTGAACGTGCATCCATGTATGCAGGCGAGAAGGGAAGGAGCATTGGTCATGCATCCCTGCATGAGGGTGAGACAGGGAGGAGATATGATCCCCGTATGAAGCCGAGAGAAGGAGGAGGCGTGAACGTGCATCCATGTATGCGGGCGAGACAGGAAGGACCATTGGTCATGCATCCCTGCATGAGGGTGAGACAGGGAGGAGATATGATCCCCGTATGAAGCCGAGAGAAGGAGGAGGCGTGAACGTGCATCCATGTATGCGGGCGAGACGGGAAGGAGCATTGGGCATGCATCCCTTCCTGAGGGTGAGACAGGGAGGAGATAAAATCCCCGTATGAAGCCGAGAGAACGAGAAGACATGAACGTGCATCCATGTATGCGGACGAGAAGGGAAGGAGCATTGGTCATGCATCCCTGCATGAGGGTGAGACAGGGAGGAGATAAAATCCCTGTATGAAGCCAAGAGAACGAGGCGGCATGAACATGCATCCTTGTATGCAGGTGTGACATGGAGTCATCATGAACATGCATCCCTTTATAAGGACATAACATGGAGGACGCATGAACATGAATGCCTGAATTTTATGGTGGTGGCCTTCAGGTGATTTGGCACGTGCAATTGGTGAAGAGCACTTCTCCTGCGCAAAAAATAAATGTACTATTAGCACCCTGGAGGGAGCCTCTGCACTTCTTATAGGGAGAAAACTCTGCAATCAAAGGGGACAGGGTCAATAACAGCTGTAAACTCTCACAAGACCATCACTGCTCTCACACTTTCCTGCTCTCAGGCTGGCGGGCCATTATCGGCCCTGGCTGCCGCACCATTGCCAGGTTTGTGTAACTATATTATTTCTAATTGGCTCCACTTTGATGACTTTCATTTGGATTCTGACTTGATTATTGAGATCTTAAATAAGTGACTGGGGATCAGGTGTCCACTTATTCTCATGGATAACATCACAACCAACCTTTAATTCAAAAAGAGTCATGACATCACAGATGGAGTACAGCTTATGATAGAGGTGGAAAGTCACATTGTAGCAGCCCAAGTAGCTCGCCGTGATTAGTACTCTGCGTTGTGGCCGCAGCAACCTCGGTTCGAATCCGAGTCACGGCATTGCGGTGAGGCAATGTCACAGCAGTTGGGCAGATATTTTAGAATTTCCATTAATACATTGGCAATCTCTGTGGAGGACTGAAACAATTCGATATGTCCTGTTACTGTTATGAACCTTTTGTTTCTTTAATGCTCTTTGCACACTTTTTCATCGGGTGACTGTAATGTATTTCAACCAAATCTAATTAAGAGCGCATTATGTGGTGACATTTGCAGTACATGAAACATTATAACACTGCCATTTACGTCAATAACCACTAGCTTGATTAAGACATATGTATTGCAGCGGCAGTATTTCCCAGTTACAAATGGGAATAAAAACAACATCCGCGAGGGATTGAACCAACGACATTTAACTGATGTTGCCAATGGAGCGCGTTACAGAGAGCGCGAGGTCCCGCCTTTACAGTCACACGCTGATGATAATACAGATGTTTAAATAAACAGGCATATCTGTGGACTTGTGGTCTTTCTACATTGGGACTCATAGTCTAGTCCTAGGCTATTGTAGGCACTGGCGTATCTTTTAGTGGAATGAGAGGCATTCTGTAGTCGCGTGAAAGGACCTTTCAAGTCAATCTGATCTGTATTGTCCTGTGAAAAAAAGCATTCTTAGACACAGTGAGGAGTTTTTGGGGATAATGGGAAAATCATTTCCAACTAAATGACAGGAATTTCTTAGTCCAATCATGAGGTGTGCTAGGCTTTTTTATACTGTGGCGGAAAGAGAGAGAGTATAACAGTCATTATAAATAAAGGGCCAAGGAAGTGACAGTTTATGGAAGGAGCAATTTGCACATAGTTTTAGAATGTGGTCAGGAGGAGGACAATGTGCTTACACATATGAAACATTAGAAGGTAGACATTATGGAAGCACATATATTTCTTTATTTTTATTGTATTTGGGGAGAGGGGGTTAATATAGCACGTCCAATGTGGAAAAGTGCTTTCCATAGCACCTTGCAGGTGGGCGACATCTAGAGCTGTGCAGTAGCCACCCATGCCCCAGACGTCAAAGAGAACAAGAAGTTACACATGTTGGAAGTGAGGGTGAGACATTGAGGAGATATGATCCCCGTATGAAGCCGAGAGAAGGAGGAGGCGTGAACGTGCATCCATATATGCAGGCGAGAAGGGAAAGAGCATTGGTCATGCATCCCTGCATGAGGGTGAGACAGGGAGGAGATATGATCCCCGTATGAAGCCGAGAGAAGGAGGAGGCATGAACATGCATCCATGTATGCGGGTGAGACAGGAAGGAGCATTGGTCATGCATCCCTGCATGAGGGTGAGACAAGGAGGAGATATGATCCCCGTATGAAGCCGAGAGAAGGAGGAGGCGTGAACGTGCATCCATGTATGCAGGCGAGAAGGGAAGGAGCATTGGTCATGCATCCCTGCATGAGGGTGAGACAGGGAGGAGATATGATCCCCGTATGAAGCCGAGAGAAGGAGGAGGCGTGAACGTGCATCCATGTATGCGGGCGAGACAGGAAGGAGCATTGGTCATGCATCCCTGCATGAGGGTGAGACAGGGAGGAGATATGATCCCCCTATGAAGCCGAGAGAAGGAGGAGGCGTGAACGTGCATCCATGTATGCGGGCGAGACGGGAAGGAGCATTGGTCATGCATCCCTTCCTGAGGGTGAGACAGGGAGGAGATAAAATCCCCGTATGAAGCCGAGAGAACGAGGAGACATGAACGTGCATCCATGTATGCGGGCGAGAAGGGAAGGAGCATTGGTCATGCATCCCTGCATGAGGGTGAGACAGGGAGGAGATAAAATCCCTGTATGAAGCCAAGAGAACGAGGCGGCATGAACATGCATCCTTGTATGCAGGTGTGACATGGAGTCATCATGAACATGCATCCCTTTATAAGGACATAACATGGAGGACGCATGAACATGAATGCCTGAATTTTATGGTGGTGGCCTTCGGGTGATTTGGCACGTGCAATTGGTGAAGAGCACTTCTCCTGCGCAAAAAAATAAATGTACTATTAGCACCCCGGAGGGAGCCTCTGCACTTCTTATAGGGAGAAAACTCTGCAATGGAAGGGGACAGGGTCAATAACAGCTGTAAACTCTCACAAGACCATCACTGCTCTCACACTTTCCTGCTCTCAGGCTGGCGGGCCATTATCGGCCCTGGCTGCCGCACCATTGCCAGGTTTGTGTAACTGTATTATTTCTAATTGGCTCCACTTTGATAACTTTCATTTGGATTCTGACTTGATTATTGAGATCTTAAATAAGTGACTGGGGATCAGGTGTCCACTTATTCTCATGGATAACATCACAACCAACCTTTAATTCAAACATGAGTCATGACATCACAGATGGAGTACAGCTTATGATAGAGGTGGAACGTCACATTGTAGCAGCCCAAGTGTCACATTGTAGCAGCCCAAATATCTCGCCGTGATCGTATAGTGGTTAGTACTCTGCGTTGTGGCCTCAGCAACCTGGGTTCGAATCCGAGACACGGCATTGCGGTGAGGCAATGTCACGGCAGTTGGGCAGATATTTTAGAATTTCCATTAATACATTGGCAATCTCTGTGGAGGACTGAAACAATTCGATATGTCCTGTTACTGTTATGAACCTTTTGTTTCTTTAATGCTCTTTGCACACTTTTTCATCGGGTGACTGTAATGTATTTCAACCAAATCTAATTAAGAGCGCATTATGTGGTGACATTTGCAGTACATGAAACATTATAACACTGCCATTTACGTCAATAACCACTAGCTTGATTAAGACATATGTATTGCAGCGACAGTATTTCCCAGTTACAAATGGGAATAAAAACAACATCCGCAAGGGATTGAACCAACGACATTTAACTGATGTTGCCAATGGAGCGCGTTACAGAGAGCGCGAGGTCCCGCCTTTACAGTCACACGCTGATGATAATACAGATGTTTAAATAAACAGGCATATCTGTGGACTTGTGGTCTTTCTACATTGGGACTCATAGTCTAGTCCTAGGCTATTGTAGGCACTGGCGTATCTTTTAGTGGAATGAGAGGCATTCTGTAGTCGCGTGAAAGGACCTTTCAAGTCAATCTGATCTGTATTGTCCTGTGAAAAAAAGCGTTCTTAGACACAGTGAGGAGTTTTTAGGGATAATGGGAAAATAATTTCCAACTAAATGACAGGAATTTCTTAGTCCAATCATGAGGTGTGCTAGGCTTTTTTATACTGTGGCGGAAAGAGAGAGAGTATAACAGTCATTATAAATAAAGGGCCAAGGAAGTGACAGTTTATGGAAGGAACAATTTGCACATAGTTTTAGAATGTGGTCAGGAGGAGGGCAATGTGCTTACACATATGAAACATTAGAAGGTAGACATTATGGAAGCACATATATTTCTTTATTTTTATTGTATTTGGGGAGAGGGGGTTAATATAGCACGTCCAATGTGGAAAAGTGCTTTCCATAACACCTTGCAGGTGGGCGACACCTAGAGCTGTGCAGTAGCCACCCATGCCCCAGACGTCAAAGAGAACAAGAAGTTACACATGTTGGAAGTGAGGGTGAGACATTGAGGAGATATGATCCCCGTATGAAGCCGAGAGAAGGAGGAGGCGTGAACGTGCATCCATGTATGCAGGCGAGAAGGGAAGGAGCATTGGTCATGCATCCCTGCATGAGGGTGAGACAGGGAGGAGATATGATCCCCGTATGAAGCCGAGAGAAGGAGGAGGCGTGAACGTGCATCCATGTATGCGGGCGAGACAGGAAGGAGCGTTGGTCATGCATCCCTGCATGAGGGTGAGAAAGGGAGGAGATATGATCCCCGTATGAAGCCGAGAGAAGGAGGAGGCGTGAACGTGCATCCATGTATGCAGGCGAGAAGGGAAGGAGCATTGGTCATGCATCCCTGCATGAGGGTGAGACAGGGAGGAGATATGATCCCCGTATGAAGCCGAGAGAAGGAGGAGGCGTGAACGTGCATCCATGTATGCGGGCGAGACAGGAAGGAGCATTGGTCATGCATCCCTGCATGAGGGTGAGACAGGGAGGAGATATGATCCCTGTATGAAGCCGAGAGAAGGAGGAGGCATGAACGTGCATCCATGTATGCGGGCGAGACGGGAAGGAGCATTGGTCATGCATCCCTTCCTGAGGGTGAGACAAGGAGGAGATAAAATCCCCATATGAAGCAGAGAGAACGAGGAGACATGAACGTGCATCCATGTATGCGGGCGAGAAGGTAAGGAGCATTGGTCATGCATCCCTGCATGAGGGTGAGACAGGGAGGAGATAAAATCCCTGTATGAAGCCAAGAGAATGAGGCGGCATGAACATGCATCCTTGTATGCAGGTGTGACATGGAGTCATCATGAACATGCATCCCTTTATAAGGACATAACATGGAGGACGCATGAACATGAATGCCTGAATTTTATGGTGGTGGCCTTCGGGTGATTTGGCACGTGCAATTGGTGAAGAGCACTTCTCCTGCGCAAAAAAATAAATTTACTATTAGCACCCCGGAGGGAGCCTCTGCACTTCTTACAGGGAGAAAACTCTGCAATGGAAGGGGACAGGGTCAATAACAGCTGTAAACTCTCATAAGACCATCACTGCTCTCACACTTTCCTGCTCTCAGGCTGGCGGGCCATTATCGGCCCTGGCTGCCGCACCATTGTCAGGTTTGTGTAACTATATTATTTCTAATTGGCTCCACTTTGATGACTTTCATTTGGATTCTGACATGATTATTGAGATCTTAAATAAGTGACTGGGGATCAGGTGTCCACTTATTCTCATGGATAACATCACAACCAACCTTTAATTCAAACATGAGTCATGACATCACAGATGGAGTACAGCTTATGATAGAGGTGGAACGTCACATTGTAGCAGCCCAAGTAGCTCGCCGTGATCGTATAGTGGTTAGTACTCTGCGTTGTGGCCGCAGCAACCTCGGTTTGAATCCGAGTCACGGCATTGCGGTGAGGCAATGTCACGGCAGTTGGGCAGATATTTTAGAATTTCCATTAATACATTGGCAATCTCTGTGGAGGACTGAAACAATTCGATATGTCCTGTTACTGTTATGAACCTTTTGTTTCTTTAATGCTCTTTGCACACTTTTTCATCGGGTGACTGTAATGTATTTCAACCAAATCTAATTAAGAGCGCATTATGTGGTGACATTTGCAGTACATGAAACATTATAACACTGCCATTTACGTCAATAACCACTAGCTTGATTAAGACATATGTATTGCAGCGACAGTATTTCCCAGTTACAAATGGGAATAAAAACAACATCCGCGAGGGATTGAACCAACGACATTTAACTGATGTTGCCAATGGAGCGCGTTACAGAGAGCGCGAGGTCCCGCCTTTACAGTCACACGCTGATGATAATACAGATGTTTAAATAAACAGGCATATCTGTGGACTTGTGGTCTTTCTACATTGGGACTCATAGTCTAGTCCTAGGCTATTAGTAGGCACTGGCGTATCTTTTAGTGGAATGAGAGGCATTCTGTAGTCGCGTGAAAGGACCTTTCAAGTCAATCTGATCTGTATTGTCCTGTGAAAAAAGCGTTCTTAGACACAGTGAGGAGTTTTTGGGGATAATGGGAAAATCATTTCCAACTAAATGACTGGAATTTCTTAGTCCAATCATGAGGTGTGCTAGGCTTTTTTATACTGTGGCGGAAAGAGAGACAGTATAACAGTCATTATAAATAAAGGGCCAAGGAAGTGACAGTTTATGGAAGGAACAATTTGCACATAGTTTTAGAATGTGGTCAGGAGGAGGACAATGTGCTTACACATATGAAACATTAGAAGGTAGACATTATGGAAGCACATATATTTCTTTATTTTTATTGTATTTGGGGAGAGGGGGTTAATATAGCACGTCCAATGTGGAAAAGTGCTTTCCATAGCACCTTGCAGGTGGGCGACATCTAGAGCTGTGCAGTAGCCACCCATGCCCCAGACGTGAAAGAGAACAAGAAGTTACACATGTTGGAAGTGAGGGTGAGACATTGAGGAGATATGATCCCCGTATGAAGCCGAGAGAAGGAGGAGGCGTGAACGTGCATCCATGTATGCAGGCGAGACAGGAAGGAGCATTGGTCATGCATCCCTGCATGAGGGTGAGACAGGAAGGAGATATGATCCCCGTATGAAGCCGAGAGAAGGAGGAGGCGTGAACGTGCATCCATGTATGCAGGCGAGAAGGGAAGGAGCATTGGTCATGCATCCCTGCATGAGGGTGAGACAGGGAGGAGATATGATCCCTGTATGAAGCCGAGAGAAGGAGGAGGCGTGAACATGCATCCATGTATGCGGGCGAGACAGGAAGGAGCATTGGTCATGCATCCCTGCATGAGGGTGAGACAGGGAGGAGATATGATCCCCGTATGAAGCCGAGAGAAGGAGGAGGCGTGAACGTGCATCCATGTATGCAGGCGAGACGGGAAGGAGCATTGGTCATGCATCCCTTCCTGAGGGTGAGACAGGGAGGAGATAAAATCCCCGTATGAAGCCGAGAGAACGAGGAGACATGAACGTGCATCCATGTATGCGGGCGAGAAGGGAAGGAGCATTGGTCATGCATCCCTGCATGAGGGTGAGACAGGGAGGAGATAAAATCCCTGTATGAAGCCAATAGAACGAGGCGGCATGAACATGCATCCATGTATGCAGGTGTGACATGGAGTCATCATGAACATGCATCCCTTAATAAGGACATAACATGCGGGCGAGAAGGGAAGGAGCATTGGTCATGCATCCCTGCATGAGGGTGAGACAGGGAGGAGATAAAATCCCTGTATGAAGCCAATAGAACGAGGCGGCATGAACATGCATCCATGTATGCAGGTGTGACATGGAGTCATCATGAACATGCATCCCTTAATAAGGACATAACATGAAGGACGCATGAACATGAATGCCTGAATTTTATGGTGGTGGCCTTCGGGTGATTTGGCACGTGCAATTGGTGAAGAGCACTTCTCCTGCACAAAAAAATAAATGTACTATTAGCACCCCGGAGGGAGCCTCTGCACTTCTTATAGGGAGAAATCTCTGCAATGGAAGGGGACAGGGTCAATAACAGCTGTAAACTCTCACAAGACCATCACTGCTCTCACACTTTCCTGCTCTCAGGCTGGCGGGCCATTATCGGCCCTGGCTGCCGCACCATTGCCAGGTTTGTGTAACTATATTATTTCTAATTGGCTCCACTTTGATGACTTTCATTTGGATTCTGACTTGATTATTGAGATCTTAAATAAGTGACTGGGGATCAGGTGTCCACTTATTCTCATGGATAACATCACAACCAACCTTTAATTCAAACATGAGTCATGACATCACAGATGGAGTACAGCTTATGATAGAGGTGGAACGTCACATTGTAGCAGCCCAAGTAGCTCGCCGTGATCATATAGTGGTTAGTACTCTGCGTTGTGGCCGCAGCAACCTCGGTTCGAATCCGAGTCACGGCATTGCAGTGAGGCAATGTCACGGCAGTTGGGCAGATATTTTAGAATTTCCATTAATACATTGGCAATCTCTGTGGAGGACTGAAACAATTCGATATGTCCTGTTACTGTTATGGACCTTTTGTTTCTTTAATGCTCTTTGCACACTTTTTCATCGGGTGACTGTAATGTATTTCAACCAAATCTAATTAAGAGCGCATTATGTGGTGACATTTGCAGTACATGAAACATTATAACACTGCCATTTACGTCAATAACCACTAGCTTGATTAAGACATATGTATTGCAGCGACAGTATTTCCCAGTTACAAATGGGAATAAAAACAACATCCGCGAGGGATTGAACCAACGACATTTAACTGATGTTGCCAATGGAGCGCGTTACAGAGAGCGCGAGGTCCCGCCTTTACAGTCACACGCTGATGATAATACAGATGTTTAAATAAACAGGCATATCTGTGGACTTGTGGTCTTTCTACATTGGGACTCATAGTCTAGTCCTAGGCTATTGTAGGCACTGGCGTATCTTTTAGTGGAATGAGAGGCATTCTGTAGTCGCGTGAAAGGACCTTTCAAGTCAATCTGATCTGTATTGTCCTGTGAAAAAAAGCGTTCTTAGACACAGTGAGGAGTTTTTGGGGATAATGGGAAAATCATTTCCAACTAAATGACAGGAATTTCTTAGTCCAATCATGAGGTGTGCTAGGCTTTTTTATACTGTGGCGGAAAGAGAGACAGTATAACAGTCATTATAAATAAAGGGCCAAGGAAGTGACAGTTTATGGAAGGAACAATTTGCACATAGTTTTAGAATGTGGTCAGGAGGAGGACAATGTGCTTACACATATGAAACATTAGAAGGTAGACATTATGGAAGCACATATATTTCTTTATTTTTATTGTATTTGGGGAGAGGGGGTTAATATAGCACGTCCAATGTGAAAAAGTGCTTTCCATAGCACCTTGCAGGTGGGCGACATCTAGAGCTGTGCAGTAGCCACCTATGCCCCAGACGTGAAAGAGAACAAGAAGTTACACATGTTGGAAGTGAGGGTGAGACATTGAGGAGATATGATCCCCGTATGAAGCCGAGAGAAGGAGGAGGCGTGAACGTGCATCCATGTATGCAGGCGAGAAGGGAAGGAGCATTGGTCATGCATCCCTGCATGAGGGTGAGACAGGGAGGAGATATCATCCCCGTATGAAGCCGAGAGAAGGAGGAGGCGTGAACGTGCATCCATGTATGCGGGCGAGACAGGAAGGAGCATTGGTCATGCCTCCCTGCATGAGGGTGAGACAGGGAGGAGATATGATCCCCGTATGAAGCCGTGAGAAGGAGGAGGCGTGAACGTGCATCCATGTATGCAGGCGAGAAGGGAAGGAGCATTGGTCATGCATCCCTGCATGAGGGTGAGACAGGGAGGAGATATGATCCCCGTATGAAGCCGAGAGAAGGAGGAGGCGTGAACGTGCATCCATGTATGCGGGCGAGACAGGAAGGAGCATTGGTCATGCATCCCTGCATGAGGGTGAGACAGGGAGGAGATATGATCCCCGTATGAAGCCGAGAGAAGGAGGAGGCGTGAACGTGCATCCATGTATGTGGGCGAGACGGGAAGGAGCATTGGTCATGCATCCCTTCCTGAGGGTGAGACAGGGAGGAGATAAAATCCCTGTATGAAGCCGAGAGAACGAGGAGACATGAACGTGCATCCATGTATGCGGGCGAGAAGGGAAGGAGCATTGGTCATGCATCCCTGCATGAGGGTGAGACAGGGAGGAGATAAAATCCCTGTATGAAGCCAAGAGAACGAGGCGGCATGAACATGCATCCTTGTATGCAGGTGTGACATGGAGTCATCATGAACATGCATCCCTTTATAAGGACATAACATGGAGGACGCATGAACATGAATGCCTGAATTTTTTGGTGGTGGCCTTTGGGTGATTTGGCACGTGCAATTGGTGAAGAGCACTTCTCCTGCGCAAAAAAATAAATGTACTATTAGCACCCCGGAGGGAGCCTCTGCACTTCTTATAGGGAGAAAACTCTGCAATGGAAGGGGACAGGGTCAATAACAGCTGTAAACTCTCACAAGACCATCACTGCTCTCACACTTTCCTGCTCTCAGGCTGGCGGGCCATTATCGGCCCTGGCTGCCGCACCATTGCCAGGTTTGTGTAACTATATTATTTCTAATTGGCTCCACTTTGATGACTTTCATTTGGATTCTGACTTGATTATTGAGATCTTAAATAAGTGACTGGGGATCAGGTGTCCACCTATTCTCATGGATAACATCACAACCAACCTTTAATTCAAACATGAGTCATGACATCACAGATGGAGTACAGCTTATGATAGAGGTGGAACGTCACATTGTAGCAGCCCAAGTAGCTCGCCGTGATCGTATAGTGGTTAGTACTCTGCGTTGTGGCCGCAGCAACCTCGGTTCGAATCCGAGTCACGGCATTGCGGTGAGGCAATGTCACGGCAGTTGGGCAGATATTTTAGAATTTCCATTAATACATTGGCAATCTCTGTGGAGGACTGAAACAATTCGATATGTCCTGTTACTGTTATGAACCTTTTGTTTCTTTAATGCTCTTTGCACACTTTTTCATCGGGTGACTGTAATGTATTTCAACCAAATCTAATTAAGAGCGCATTATGTGGTGACATTTGCAGTACATGAAACATTATAACACTGCCATTTACGTCAATAACCACTAGCTTGATTAAGACATATGTATTGCAGCGACAGTATTTCCCAGTTACAAATGGGAATAAAAACAACATCCGCGAGGGATTGAACCAACGACATTTAACTGATGTTGCCAATGGAGCGTGTTACAGAGAGCGCGAGGTCCCGCCTTTACAGTCACACGCTGATGATAATACAGATGTTTAAATAAACAGGCATATCTGTGGACTTGTGGTCTTTCTACATTGGGACTCATAGTCTAGTCCTAGGCTATTGTAGGCACTGGCGTATCTTTTAGTGGAATGAGAGGCATTCTGTAGTCGCGTGAAAGGACCTTTCAAGTCAATCTGATCTGTATTGTCCTGTGAAAAAAAGCGTTCTTAGACACAGTGAGGAGTTTTTGGGGATAATGGGAAAATCATTTCCAACTAAATGACAGGAATTTCTTAGTCCAATCATGAGGTGTGCTAGGCTTTTTTATACTGTGGCGGAAAGAGAGACAGTATAACAGCCATTATAAATAAAGGGCCAAGGAAGTGACAGTTTATGGAAGGAACAATTTGCACATAGTTTTAGAATGTGGTCAGGAGGAGGACAATGTGCTTACACATATGAAACATTAGAAGGTAGACATTATGGAAGCACATATATTTCTTTATTTTTATTGTATTTGGGGAGAGGGGGTTAATATAGCACGTCCAATGTGGAAAAGTGCTTTCCATAGCACCTTGCAGGTGGGCGACATCTAGAGCTGTGCAGTAGCCACCCATGCCCCAGACGTCAAAGAGAACAAGAAGTTACACATGTTGGAAGTGAGGGTGAGACATTGAGGAGATATGATCCCCGTATGAAGCCGAGAGAAGGAGGAGGCGTGAACGTGCATCCATGTATGCAGGCGAGAAGGGAAGGAGCATTGGTCATGCATCCCTGCATGAGGGTGAGACAGGGAGGAGATATGATCCCCGTATGAAGCCGAGAGAAGGAGGAGGCGTGAACGTGCATCCATGTATGCGGGCGAGACAGGAAGGAGCATTGGTCATGCATCCCTGCATGAGGGTGAGACAGGGAGGAGATATGATCCCCGTATGAAGCCGAGAGAAGGAGGAGGCGTGAACGTGCATCCATGTATGCAGGCGAGAAGGGAAGGAGCATTGGTCATGCATCCCTGCATAAGGGTGAGACAGGGAGGAGATATGATCCCCGTATGAAGCCGAGAGAAGGAGGAGGCGTGAACGTGCATCCATGTATGCGGGCGAGACAGGAAGGAGCATTGGTCATGCATCCCTGCATGAGGGTGGGACAGGGAGGAGATATGATCCCCGTATGAAGCCGAGAGAAGGAGGAGGCATGAACGTGCATCCATGTATGCGGGCGAGAAGGGAAGGAGCATTGGTCATGCATCCCTGCATGAGGGTGAGACAGGGAGGAGATATGATCCCTGTATGAAGCCGAGAGAAGGAGGAGGCGTGAACGTGCATCCATGTATGCGGGCGAGACAGGAAGCAGCATTGGTCATGCATCCCTGCATGAGGGTGAGACAGGGAGGAGATATGATCCCCGTATGAAGCCGAGAGAAGGAGGAGGCGTGAACGTGCATCCATGTATGCAGGCGAGACGGGAAGGAGCATTGGTCATGCATCCCTTCCTGAGGGTGAGACAGGGAGGAGATATAATCCCCGTATGAAGCCGAGAGAACGAGGAGACATGAACGTGCATCCATGTATGCGGGCGAGAAGGGAAGGAGCATTGGCCATGCATCCCTGCATGAGGGTGAGACAGGGAGGAGATATGATCCCTGTATGAAGCTGAGAGAAGGAGGAGGCGTGAACGTGCATCCATGTATGCGGGCGAGACGGAAAGGAGCATTGGTCATGCATCCCTTCCTGAGGGTGAGACAGGGAGGAGATAAAATCCCCGTATGAAGCCGAGAGAACGAGGAGACATGAACGTGCATCCATGTATGCGGGCGAGAAGGGAAGGAGCATTGGTCATGCATCCCTGCATGAGGGTGAGACAGGGAGGAGATAAAATCCCTGTATGAAGCCAAGAGAACGAGGCGGCATGAACATGCATCCTTGTATGCATGTGTGACATGGAGTCATCATGAACATGCATCCCTTTATAAGGACATAACATGGAGGACGCATGAACATGAATGCCTGAATTTTATGGTGGTGGCCTTCGGGTGATTTGGCATGTGCAATTGGTGAAGAGCACTTCTCCTGCGCAAAAAAATAAATGTACTATTAGCACCCCGGAGGGAGCCTCTGCACTTCTTATAGGGAGAAAACTCTGCAATGGAAGGGGACAGGGTCAATAACAGCTGTAAACTCTCACAAGACCATCACTGCTCTCACACTTTCCTGCTCTCAGGCTGGCGGGCCATTATCGGCCCTGGCTGCCGCACCATTGCCAGGTTTGTGTAACTATATTATTTCTAATTTGCTCCACTTTGATGACTTTCATTTGGATTCTGACTTGATTATTGAGATCTTAAATAAGTGACTGGGGATCAGGTGTCCACTTATTCTCATGGATAACATCACAACCAACCTTTAATTCAAACATGAGTCATGACATCACAGATGGAGTACAGCTTATGATAGTGGTGGAACGTCACATTGTAGAAGCCCAAGTAGCTCGCAGTGATCTTATAGTGGTTAGTACTCTGCGTTGT
The DNA here is from genome assembly GCF_040938575.1 of Ambystoma mexicanum. NCBI lineage: Eukaryota > Metazoa > Chordata > Amphibia > Caudata > Ambystomatidae > Ambystoma > Ambystoma mexicanum. The sequence goes on from NW_027182322.1 coordinate 4,507,534, forward strand.
GGCCGCAGCAACCTCGGTTCGAATCCGAGTCACGGCAATGTCACGGCAGTTGGGCAGATATTTTAGAATTTCCATTAATACATTGGCAATCTCTGTGGAGGACTGAAACAATTCGATATGTCCTGTTACTGTTATGAACCTTTTGTTTCTTTAATGCTCCTTGCACACTTTTTCATCGGGTGACTGTAATGTATTTCAACCAAATCTAATTAAGAGCGCATTATGTGGTGACATTTGCAGTACATGAAACATTATAACACTGCCATTTACGTCAATAACCACTAGCTTGATTAAGACATATGTATTGCAGCGACAGTATTTCCCAGTTACAAATGGGAATAAAAACAACATCCGCGAGGGATTGAACCAACGACATTTAACTGATGTTGCCAATGGAGCGCGTTACAGAGAGCGCGAGGTCCCGCCTTTACAGTCACACGCTGATGATAATACAGATGTTTAAATAAACAGGCATATCTGTGGACTTGTGGTCTTTCTACAATGGGACTCATAGTCTAGTCCTAGGCTATTGTAGGCACTGGCGTATCTTTTAGTGGAATGAGAGGCATTCTGTAGTCGCGTGAAAGGACCTTTCAAGTCAATCTGATCTGTATTGTCCTGTGAAAAAAAGCGTTCTTAGACACAGTGAGGAGTTTTTGGGGATAATGGGAAAATCATTTCCAACTAAATGACAGGAATTTCTTAGTCCAATCATGAGGTGTGCTAGGCTTTTTTATACTGTGGCGGAAAGAGAGACAGTATAACAGTCATTATAAATAAAGGGCCAAGGAAGTGACAGTTTATGGAAGGAACAATTTGCACATAGTTTTAGAATGTGGTCAGGAGGAGGACAATGTGCTTACACATATGAAACATTAGAAGGTAGACATTATGGAAGCACGTATATTTCTTTATTTTTATTGTATTTGGGGAGAGGGGGTTAAGATAGCACGTCCAATGTGGAAAAGTGCTTTCCATAGCACCTTGCAGGTGGGCGACATCTAGAGCTGTGCAGTAGCCACCCATGCCCCAGACGTGAAAGAGAACAAGAAGTTACACATGTTGGAAGTGAGGGTGAGACATTGAGGAGATATGATCCCCGTATGAAGCCGAGAGAAGGAGGAGGCGTGAACGTGCATCCATGTATGCAGGCGAGAAGGGAAGGAGCATTGGTCATGCATCCCTGCATGAGGGTGAGACAGGGAGGAGATATGATCCCCGTATGAAGCCGAGAGAAGGAGGAGGCGTGAACGTGCATCCATGTATGCGGGCGAGACAGGAAGGAGCATTGGTCATGCATCCCTGCATGAGGGTGAGACAGGGAGGAGATATGATCCCCGTATGAAGCCGAGAGAAGGAGGAGGCGTGAACGTGCATCCATGTATGCAGGCAAGAAGGGAAGGAGCATTGGTCATGCATCCCTGCATGAGGGTGAGACAGGGAGGAGATATGATCCCCGTATGAAGCCGAGAGAAGGAGGAGGCGTGAACGTGCATCCATGTATGCGGGCGAGACAGGAAGGAGCATTGGTCATGCATCCCTGCATGAGGGTGAGACAGGGAGGAGATATGATCCCCGTATGAAGCCGAGAGAAGGAGAAGGCGTGACCGTGCATCCATGTATGCGGGCGAGACGGAAAGGAGCATTGGTCATGCATCCCTTCCTGAGGGTGAGACAGGGAGGAGATAAAATCCCCGTATGAAGCCGAGAGAACGAGGAGACATGAACGTGCATCCATGTATGCGGGCGAGAAGGGAAGGAGCATTGGTCATGCATCCCTGCATGAGGGTGAGACAGGGAGGAGATAAAATCCCTGTATGAAGCCAAGAGAACGAGGCGGCATGAACATGCATCCTTGTATGCAGGTGTGACATGGAGTCATCATGAACATGCATCCCTTTATAAGGACATAACATGGAGGACGCATGAACATGAATGCCTGAATTTTTTGGTGGTGGCCTTCGGGTGATTTGGCACGTGCAATTGGTGAAGAGCACTTCTCCTGCGCAAAAAAATAAATGTACTATTAGCACCCCGGAGGGAGCCTCTGTACTTCTTATAGGGAGAAAACTCTGCAATGGAAGGGGACAGGGTCAATAACAGCTGTAAACTCTCACAAGACCATCACTGCTCTCACACTTTCCTGCTCTCAGGCTGGCGGGCCATTATCGGCCCTGGCTGCCGCACCATTGCCAGGTTTGTGTAACTATATTATTTCTAATTGGCTCCACTTTGATGACTTTCATTTGGATTCTGACTTGATTATTGAGATCTTAAATAAGTGACTGGGGATCAGGTGTCCACTTATTCTCATGGATAACATCACAACCAACCTTTAATTCAAACATGAGTCATGACATCACAGATGGAGTACAGCTTATGATAGAGGTGGAACGTCACATTGTAGCAGCCCAAGTAGCTTGATGTGATCGTATAGTGGTTAGTACTCTGCGTTGTGGCCGCAGCAACCTCGGTTCGATTCCGAGTCACGGCATTGCGGTGAGGCAATGTCACGGCAGTTGGGCAGATATTTTAGAATTTCCATGAATACATTGGCAATCTCTGTGGAGGACTGAAACAATTCGATATGTCCTGTTACTGTTATGAACCTTTCGTTTCTTTAATGCTCTTTGCACACTTTTTCATCGGGTGACTGTAATGTATTTCAACCAAATCTAATTAAGAGCGCATTATGTGGTGACATTTGCAGTACATGAAACATTATAACACTGCCATTTACGTCAATAACCACTAGCTTGATTAAGACATATGTATTGCAGCAACAGTATTTCCCAGTTACAAATGGGAATAAAAACAACATCCGAGAGGGATTGAACCAACGACATTTAACTGATGTTGCCAATGGAGCGCGTTACAGAGAGCGCGAGGTCCCGCCTTTACAGTCACACGCTGATGATAATACAGATGTTTAAATAAACAGGCATATCTGTGGACTTGTGGTCTTTCTACATAGGGACTCATAGTCTAGTCCTAGGCTATTGTAGGCACTGGCGTATCTTTTAGTGGAATGAGAGGCATTCTGTAGTCGCGTGAAAGGCCCTTTCAAGTCAATCTGATCTGTATTGTCCTGTGAAAAAAAGCGTTCTTAGACACAGTGAGGAGTTTTTGGGCATAATGGGAAAATCATTTCCAACTAAATGACAGGAATTTCTTAGTCCAATCATGAGGTGTGCTAGGCTTTTTTATACTGTGGCGGAAAGAGAGAGAGTATAACAGTCATTATAAATAAAGGGCCAAGGAAGTGACAGTTTATGGAAGGAACAATTTGCACATAGTTTTAGAATGTGGTCAGGAGGAGGACAATGTGCTTACACATATGAAACATTAGAAGGTACACATTATGGAAGCACATATATTTCTTTATTTTTATTGTATTTGGGGAGAGGGGGTTAATATAGCACGTCCAATGTGGAAAAGTGCTTTCCATAGCACCTTGCAGGTGGGCGACATCTAGAGCTGTGCAGTAGCCACCCATGCCCCAGACGTCAAAGAGAACAAGAAGTTACACATGTTGGAAGTGAGGGTGAGACATTGAGGAGATATGATCCCCGTATGAAGCCGAGAGAAGGAGGAGGCGTGAACGTGCATCCATATATGCAGGCGAGAAGGGAAGGAGCATTGGTCATGCATCCCTGCATGAGGGTGAGACAGGGAGGAGATATGATCCCCGTATGAAGCCGAGAGAAGGAGGAGGCGTGAACATGCATCCATGTATGCGGGCGAGACAGGAAGGAGCATTGGTCATGCATCCCTGCATGAGGGTGAGACAGGGAGGAGATATGATCCCCCTATGAAACCGAGAGAAGGAGGAGGCGTGAACGTGCATCCATGTATGCAGGCGAGAAGGGAAGGAGCATTGGTCATGCCTCCCTGCATGAGGGTGAGACAGGGAGGAGATATGATCCCCGTATGAAGCCGAGAGAAGGAGGAGGCGTGAACGTGCATCCATGTATGCGGGCGAGACAGGAAGGAGCATTGGTCATGCATCCCTGCATGAGGGTGAGACAGGGAGGAGATATGATCCCCCTATGAAGCCGAGAGAAGGAGGAGGCGTGAACGTGCATCCATGTATGCGGGCGAGACGGGAAGGAGCATTGGTCATGCATCCCTTCCTGAGGGTGAGACAGGGAGGAGATAAAATCCCCGAATGAAGCCGAGAGAACGAGGAGACATGAACGTGCATCCATGTATGCGGGCGAGAAGGGAAGGAGCATTGGTCATGCATCCCTGCATGAGGGTGAGACAGGGAGGAGATATGATCCCCCTATGAAGCCGAGAGAAGGAGGAGGCGTGAACATGCATCCATGTATGCAGGCGAGAAGGGAAGGAGCATTGGTCATGCATCCCTGCATGAGGGTGAGACAGGGAGGAGATATGATCCCCCTATGAAGCCGAGAGAAGGAGGAGGCGTGAACGTGCATCCATGTATGCAGGCGAGAAGGGAAGGAGCATTGGTCATGCCTCCCTGCATGAGGGTGAGACAGGGAGGAGATATGATCCCCGTATGAAGCCGAGAGAAGGAGGAGGCGTGAACGTGCATCCATGTATGCGGGCGAGACAGGAAGGAGCATTGGTCATGCATCCCTGCATGAGGGTGAGACAGGGAGGAGATATGATCCCCCTATGAAGCCGAGAGAAGGAGGAGGCGTGAACGTGCATCCATGTATGCGGGCGAGACGGGAAGGAGCATTGGTCATGCATCCCTTCCTGAGGGTGAGACAGGGAGGAGATAAAATCCCCGAATGAAGCCGAGAGAACGAGGAGACATGAACGTGCATCCATGTATGCGGGCGAGAAGGGAAGGAGCATTGGTCATGCATCCCTGCATGAGGGTGAGACAGGGAGGAGATAAAATCCCTGTATGAAGCCAAGAGAACGAGGCGGCATGAACATGCATCCTTGTATGCAGGTGTGACATGGAGTCATCATGAACATGCATCCCTTTATAAGGACATAACATGGAGGACGCATGAACATGAATGCCTGAATTTTATGTTGGTGGCCTTCGGGTGATTTGGAACGTGCAATTGGTGAAGAGCACTTCTCCTGCGCAAAAAAATAAATGTACTATTAGCACCCCGGAGGGAGCCTCTGCACTTCTTATAGGGAGAAAACTCTGCAATGGAAGGGGACAGGGTCAATAACAGCTGTAAACTCTCACAAGACCATCACTGCTCTCACACTTTCCTGCTCTCAGGCTGGCGGGCCATTATCGGCCCTGGCTGCCGCACCATTGCCAGGTTTGTGTAACTGTATTATTTCTAATTGGCTCCACTTTGATGACTTTCATTTGGATTCTGACTTGATTATTGAGATCTTAAATAAGTGACTGGGGATCAGGTGTCCACTTATTCTCATGGATAACATCACAACCAACCTTTAATTCAAACATGAGTCATGACATCACAGATGGAGTACAGCTTATGATAGAGGTGGAACGTCACATTGTAGCAGCCCAAGTAGCTCGCTGTGATCGTATAGTGGTTAGTACTCTGCGTTGTGGCCGCAGCAACCTCGGTTCGAATCCGAGTCACGGCATTGCGGTGAGGCAATGTCACGGCAGTTGGGCAGATATTTTAGAATTTCCATTAATACATTGGCAATCTCTGTGGAGGACTGAAACAATTCGATATGTCCTGTTACTGTTATGAACCTTTTGTTTCTTTAATGCTCTTTGCACACTTTTTCATCGGGTGACTGTAATGTATTTCAACCAAATCTAATTAAGAGCGCATTATGTGGTGACATTTGCAGTACATGAAACATTATAACACTGCCATTTACGTCAATAACCACTAGCTTGATTAAGACATATGTATTGCAGCGACAGTATTTCCCAGTTACAAATGGGAATAAAAACAACATCCGCGAGGGATTGAACCAACAACATTTAACTGATGTTGCCAATGGAGCGCGTTACAGAGAGCGCGATGTCCCGCCTTTACAGTCACACGCTGATGATAATACAGATGTTTAAATAAACAGGCATATCTGTGGACTTGTGGTCTTTCTACATTGGGACTCATAGTCTAGTCCTAGGCTAGTGTAGGCACTGGCGTATCTTTTAGTGGAATGAGAGGCATTCTGTAGTCGCGTGAAAGGACCTTTCAAGTCAATCTGATCTGTATTGTCAAGTGAAAAAAAGCGTTCTTAGACACAGTGAGGAGTTTTTGGGGATAATGGGAAAATCATTTCCAACTAAATGACAGGAATTTCTTAGTCCAATCATGAGGTGTGCTAGGCTTTTTTATACTGTGGCGGAAAGAGAGAGAGTATAACAGTCATTATAAATAAAGGGCCAAGGAAGTGACAGTTTATGGAAGGAACAATTTGCACATAGTTTTAGAATGTGGTCAGGAGGAGGACAATTGCTTACACATATGAAACATTAGAAGGTAGACATTATGGAAGCACATATATTTCTTTATTTTTATTGTATTTGGGGAGAGGGGGTTAATATAGCACGTCCAATGTGGAAAAGTGCTTTCCATAGCACCTTGCAGGTGGGCGACATCTAGAGCTGTGCAGTAGCCACCCATGCCCCAGACGTCAAAGAGAACAAGAAGTTACACATGTTGGAAGTGAGGGTGAGACATTGAGGAGATATGATCCCCGTATGAAGCCGAGAGAAGGAGGAGGCGTGAACGTGCATCCATGTATGCAGGCGAGAAGGGAAGGAGCATTGGTCATGCATCCCTGCATGAGGGTGAGACAGGGAGGAGATATGATCCCCGTATGAAGCCGAGAGAAGGAGGAGGCGTGAACGTGCATCCATGTATGCGGGCGAGACAGGAAGGAGCGTTGGTCATGCATCCCTGCATGAGGGTGAGACAGGGAGGAGATATGATCCCCTTTTGAAGCCGAGAGAAGGAGGAGGCGTGAACGTGCATCCATGTATGCAGGCGAGAAGGGAAGGAGCATTGGTCATGCATCCCTGCATGAGGGTGAGACAGGGAGGAGATATGATCCCCGTATGAAGACGAGAGAAGGAGGAGGCGTGAACGTGCATCCATGTATGCGGGCGAGACAGGAAGGAGCATTGGTCATGCATCCCTGCATGAGGGTGAGACAGGGAGGAGATATGATCCCCGTATGAAGCTGAGAGAAGGAGGAGGCGTGAACGTGCATCCATGTATGCGGGCGAGACGGGAAGGAGCATTGGTCATGCATCCCTTCCTGAGGGTGAGACAGGGAGGAGATAAAATCCCCGTATGAAGCAGAGAGAACGAAGAGACATGAACGTGCATCCATGTATGCGGGCGAGAAGGGAAGGAGCATTGGTCATGCATCCCTGCATGAGGGTGAGACAGGGAGGAGATAAAATCCCTGTATGAAGCCAAGAGAACGAGGCGGCATGAACATGCATCCTTGTATGCAGGTGTGACATGGAGTCATCATGAACATGCATCCCTTTATAAGGACATAACATGGAGGACGCATGAACATGAATGCCTGAATTTTATGGTGGTGGCCTTCGGGTGATTTGGCACGTGCAATTGGTGAAGAGCACTTCTCCTGCGCAAAAAAATAAATTTACTATTAGCACCCGGAGGGAGCCTCTGCACTTCTTATAGGGAGAAAACTCTGCAATGGAAGGGGACAGGGTCAATAACAGCTGTAAACTCTCACAAGACCATCACTGCTCTCACACTTTCCTGCTCTCAGGCTGGCGGGCCATTATCGGCCCTGGCTGCCGCACCATTGCCAGGTTTGTGTAACTATATTATTTCTAATTGGCTCCACTTTGATGACTTTCATTTGGATTCTGACTTGATTATTGAGATCTTTCATAAGTGACTGGGGATCAGGTGTCCACTTATTCTCATGGATAACATCACAACCAACCTTTAATTCAAACATGAGTCATGACATCACAGATGGAGTACAGCTTATGATAGAGTTGGAACGTCACATGGTAGCAGCCCAAGTAGCTCCTGTGATAGTATAGTGGTTAGTACCCTGCGTTGTGGCCGCAGCAACCTCGGTTCGAATCCGAGTCACGGCATTGCGGTGAGGCAATGTCACGGCAGTTGGGCAGATATTTTAGAATTTCCATTAATACATTGGCAATCTCTGTGGAGGACTGAAACAATTCGATATGTCCTGTTACTGTTATGAACCTTTTGTTTCTTTAATGCTCTCTGCACACTTTTTCATCGGGTGACTGTAATGTATTTCAACCAAATCTAATTAAGAGCGCATTATGTGGTGACATTTGCAGTACATGAAACATTATAACACTGCCATTTACGTCAATAACCACTAGCTTGATTAAGACATATGTATTGCAGCGACAGTATTTCCCAGTTACAAATGGGAATAAAAACAACATCCGCGAGGGATTGAACCAACGACATTTAACTGATGTTGCCAATGGAGCGCGTTACAGAGAGCGCGAGGTCCCGCCTTTACAGTCACACGCTGATGATAATACAGATGTTTAAATAAACAGGCATATCTGTGGACTTGTGGTCTTTCTACATTGGGACTCATAGTCTAGTCCTAGGCTATTGTAGGCACTGGCGTATCTTTTAGTGGAATGAGAGGCATTCTGTAGTCGCGTGAAAGGACCTTTCAAGTCAATCTGATCTGTATTGTCCTGTGAAAAAAAGCGTTCTTAGACACAGTGAGGAGTTTTTGGGGATAATGGGAAAATCATTTCCAACTAAATGACAGGAATTTCTTAGTCCAATCATGAGGTGTGCTAGGCTTTTTTATACTGTGGCGGAAAGAGAGAGAGTATAACAGTCATTATAAATAAAGGGCCAAGGAAGTGACAGTTTATGGAAGGAACAATTTGCACATAGTTTTAGAATGTGGTCAGGAGGAGGACAATGTGCTTACACATATGAAACATTAGAAGGTAGACATTATGGAAGCACATATATTTCTTTATTTTTATTGTATTTGGGGAGAGGGGGTTAATATAGCACGTCCAATGTGGAAAAGTGCTTTCCATAGCACCTTGCAGGTGGGCGACATCTAGAGCTGTGCAGTAGCCACCCATGCCCCAGACGTCAAAGAGAACAAGAAGTTACACATGTTGGAAGTGAGGGTGAGACATTGAGGAGATATGATCCCCGTATGAAGCCGAGAGAAGGAGGAGGCGTGAACGTGCATCCATGTATGCAGGCGAGAAGGGAAGGAGCATTGGTCATGCATCCCTGCATGAGGGTGAGACAGGGAGGAGATATGATCCCCGTCTGAAGCCGAGAGAAGGAGGAGGCGTGAACGTGCATCCACGTATGCGGGCGAGACAGGAAGGAGCGTTGGTCATGCATCCCTGCATGAGGGTGAGACAGGGAGGAGATATGATCCCCGTATGAAGCCGAGAGAAGGAGGAGGCGTGAACGTGCATCCATGTATGCAGACGAGAAGGGAAGGAGCATTGGTCATGCATCCCTGCATGAGGGTGAGACAGGGAGGAGATATGATCGCCGTATGAAGCCGAGAGAAGGAGGAGGCGTGAACGTGCATCCATGTATGCGGGCGAGACAGGAAGGAGCATTGGTCATGCATCCCTGCATGAGGGTGAGACAGGGAGGAGATATGATCCCCATATGAAGCCGAGAGAAGGAGGAGGCGTGAACGTGCATCCATGTATGCGGGCGAGACGGGAAGGAGCATTGGTCATGCATCCCTTCCTGAGGGTGAGACAGGGAGGAGATAAAATCCCCGTATGAAGCAGAGAGAACGAGGAGACATGAACGTGCATCCATGTATGCGGGCGAGAAGGGAAGGAGCATTGGTCATGCATCCCTGCATGAGGGTGAGACAGGGAGGAGATAAAATCCCTGTATGAAGCCAAGAGAACGAGGCGGCATGAACATGCATCCTTGTATGCAGGTGTGACATGGAGTCATCATGAACATGCATCCCTTTATAAGGACATAACATGGAGGACGCATGAACATGAATGCCTGAATTTTATGGTGGTGGCCTTCGGGTGATTTGGCACGTGCAATTGGCGAAGAGCACTTCTCCTGTGCAAAAAAATAAATGTACTATTAGCGCCCCGGAGGGAGCCTCTGCACTTCTTATAGGGAGAAAACTCTGCAATGGAAGGGGACAGGGTCAATAACAGCTGTAAACTCTCACAAGACCATCACTGCTCTCACACTTTCCTGCTCTAAGGCTGGCGGGCCATTATCGGCCCTGGCTGCCGCACCATTGCCAGGTTTGTGTAACTATATTATTTGTAATTGGCTCCACTTTGATGACTTGCATTTGGATTCTGACTTGATTATTGAGATCTTAAATAAGTGACTGGGGATCAGGTGTCCACTTATTCTCATGGATAACATCACAACCAACCTTTAATTCAAACATGAGTCATGACATCACAGATGGAGTACAGCTTATGATAGAGGTGGAACGTCACATTGTAGCAGCCCAAGTAGCTCGCTGTGATCGTATAGTGGTTAGTACTCTGTGTTGTGGTCGCAGCAACCTCGGTTCGAATCCGAGTCACGGCATTGCGGTGAGGCAATGTCACGGCAGTTGGGCAGATATTTTAGAATTTCCATTAATACATTGGCAATCTCTGTGGAGGACTGAAACAATTCGATATGTCCTGTTACTGTTATGAACCTTTTGTTTCTTTAATGCTCTTTGCACACTTTTTCATCGGGTGACTGTAATGTATTTCAACCAAATCTAATTAAGAGCGCATTATGTGGTGACATTTGCAGTACATGAAACATTATAACACTGCCATTTACGTCAACAACCACTAGCTTGATTAAGACATATGTATTGCAGCGACAGTATTTTCCAGTTACAAATGGGAATAAAAACAACATCCGCGAGGGATTGAACCAACGACATTTAACTGATGTTGCCAATGGAGCGCGTTACAGAGAGCGCGAGGTCCCGCCTTTACAGTCACACGCTGATGATAATACAGATGTTTAAATAAACAGGCATATCTGTGGACTTGTGGTCTTTCTACATTGGGACTCATAGTCTAGTCCTAGGCTATTGTAGGCACTGGCGTATCTTTTAGTGGAATGAGAGGCATTCTGTAGTCGCGTGAAAGGACCTTTCAAGTCAATCTGATCTGTATTGTCCTGTGAAAAAAAGCGTTCTTAGACACAGTGAGGAGTTTTTGGGGATAATGGGAAAATCATTTCCAACTAAATGACAGGAATTTCTTAGTCCAATCATGAGGTGTGCTAGGCTTTTTTATACTGTGGCGGAAAGAGAGAGAGAGTATAACAGTCATTATAAATAAAGGGCCAAGGAAGTGACAGTTTATGGAAGGAACAATTTGCACATAGTTTTAGAATGTGGTCAGGAGGAGGACAATGTGCTTACACATATGAAACATTAGAAGGTAGACATTATGGAAGCACATATATTTCTTTATTTTTATTGTATTTGGGGAGAGGGGGTTAATATAGCACGTCCAATGTGGAAAAGTGCTTTCCATAGCACCTTGCAGGTGGGCGACATCTAGAGCTGTGCAGTAGCCACCCATGCCCCAGACGTCAAAGAGAACAAGAAGTTACACATGTTGGAAGTGAGGGTGAGACATTGAGGAGATATGATCCCCGTATGAAGCCGAGAGAAGGAGGAGGCATGAACGTGCATCCATGTATGCAGGCGAGAAGGGAAGGAGCATTGGTCATGCATCCCTGCATGAGGGTGAGACAGGGAGGAGATATGATCCCCGTATGAAGCCAAGAGAAGGAGGAGGCATGAACGTGCATCCATGTATACGGGCGAGACAGGAAGGAGCATTGGTCATGCATCCCTGCATGAGGGTGAGACAGGGAGGAGATATGATCCCTGTATGAAGCCGAGAGAAGGAGGAGGCGTGAACGTGCATCCATGTATGCAGACGAGAAGGGAAGGAGCATTGGTCATGCATCCCTGCATGAGGGTGAGACAGGGAGGAGATATGATCCCTGTATTAAGCTGAGAGAAGGAGGAGGCGTGAACGTGCATCCATGTATGCAGGCGAGAAGGGAAGGAGCATTGGTCATGCATCCCTGCATGAGGGTGAGACGGGGAGGAGATATGATCCCCGTATGAAGCCGAGAGAAGGAGGAGGCGTGAACGTGCATCCATGTATGCGGGCGAGACAGGAAGGAGCATTGGTCATGCATCCCTGCATGAGGGTGAGACAGGGAGGAGATATGATCCCCGTATGAAGCCGAGAGAAGGAGGAGGCGTGAACGTGCATCCATGTATGCGGGCGAGACGGGAAGGAGCATTGGTCATGCATCCCTTCCTGAGGGTGAGACAGGGAGGAGATAAAATCCCCGTATGAAGCAGAGAGAACGAGGAGACATGAACGTGCATCCATGTATGCGGGCGAGAAGGGAAGGAGCATTGGTCATGCATCCCTGCATGAGGGTGAGACAGGGAGGAGATAAAATCCCTGTATGAAGCCAAGAGAACGAGGCGGCATGAACATGCATCCTTGTATGCAGGTGTGACATGGAGTCATCATGAACATGCATCCCTTTATAAGGACATAACATGGAGGACGCATGAACATGAATGCCTGAATTTTATGGTGGTGGCCTTCGGGTGATTTGGCACGTGCAATTGGTGAAGAGCACTTCTCCTGCGCAAAAAAATAAATTTACTATTAGCACCCAGGAGGGAGCCTCTGCACTTCTTATAGGGAGAAAACTCTGCAATGGAAGGGGACAGGGTCAATAACAGCTGTAAACTCTCACAAGACCATCACTGCTCTCACACTTTCCTGCTCTCAGGCTGGCGGGCCATTATCGGCCCTGGCTGCCGCACCATTGCCAGGTTTGTGTAACTATATTATTTCTAATTGGCTCCACTTTGATGACTTTCATTTGGATTCTGACTTGATTATTGAGATCTTAAATAAGTGACTGGGGATCAGGTGCCCACTTATTCTCATGGATAACATCACAACCAACCTTTAATTCAAACATGAGTCATGAAATCACAGATGGAGTACAGCTTATGATAGAGGTGGAACTTCGCGTTTTAGCAGCCCAAGTAGCTCGCCGTGATCTTATAGTGGTTAGTACTCTGTGTTGTGGTCGCAGCAACCTCGGTTCGAATCCGAATCACAGCATTGCGGTGAGGCAATGTCACTGCAGTTGGGCAGATATTTTAGAATTTCCATTAATACATTGGCAATCTCTGTGGAGGACTGAAACAATTCGATATGTCCTGTTACTGTTATGAACCTTTTGTTTCTTTAATGCTCTTTGCACACTTTTTCATCGGGTGACTGTAATGTATTTCAACCAAATCTAATTAAGAGCGCATTATGTGGTGACATTTGCAGTACATGAAACATTATAACACTGCCATTTACGTCAACAACCACTAGCTTGATTAAGACATATGTATTGCAGCGACAGTATTTCCCAGTTACAAATGGGAATAAAAACAACATCCGCGAGGGATTGAACCAACGACATTTAACTGATGTTGCCAATGGAGCGCGTTACAGAGAGCGCGAGGTCCCGCCTTTACAGTCACACGCTGATGATAATACAGATGTTTAAATAAACAGGCATATCTGTGGACTTGTGGTCTTTCTACATTGGGACTCATAGTCTAGTCCTAGGCTATTGTAGGCACTGGCGTATCTTTTAGTGGAATGAGAGGCATTCTGTAGTCGCGTGAAAGGACCTTTCAAGTCAATCTGATCTGTATTGTCCTGTGAAAAAAAGCGTTCTTAGACACAGTGAGGAGTTTTTGGGGATAATGGGAAAATCATTTCCAACTAAATGACAGGAATTTCTTAGTCCAATCATGAGGTGTGCTAGGCTTTTTTATACTGTGGTGGAAAGAGAGAGAGAGTATAACAGTCATTATAAATAAAGGGCCAAGGAAGTGACAGTTTATGGAAGGAACAATTTGCACATAGTTTTAGAATGTGGTCAGGAGGAGGACAATGTGCTTACACATATGAAACATTAGAAGGTAGACATTATGGAAGCACATATATTTCTTTATTTTTAGTGTATTTGGGGAGAGGGGGTTAATATAGCACGTCCAATGTGGAAAAGTGCTTTCCATAGCACCTTGCAGGTGGGCGACATCTAGAGCTGTGCAGTAGCCACCCATGCCCCAGACGTCAAAGAGAACAAGAAGTTACACATGTTGGAAGTGAGGGTGAGACATTGAGGAGATATGATCCCCGTATGAAGCCGAGAGAAGGAGGAGGCATGAACGTGCATCCATGTATGCAGGCGAGAAGGGAAGGAGCATTGGTCATGCATCCCTGCATGAGGGTGAGACAGGGAGGAGATATGATCCCCGTATGAAGCCGAGAGAAGGAGGAGGCATGAACGTGCATCCATGTATACGGGCGAGACAGGAAGGAGCATTGGTCATGCATCCCTGCATGAGGGTGAGACAGGGAGGAGATATGATCCCTGTATGAAGCCGAGAGAAGGAGGAGGCGTGAACGTGCATCCATGTATGCAGACGAGAAGGGAAGGAGCATTGGTCATGCATCCCTGCATGAGGGTGAGACAGGGAGGAGATATGATCCCCGTATGAAGCCGAGAGAAGGAGGAGGCGTGAACGTGCATCCATGTATGTGGGCCAGACAGGAAGGAGCATTGGTCATGCATCCCTGCATGAGGGTGAGACAGGGAGGAGATATGATCCCCGTATGAAGCCGAGAGAAGGAGGAGGCGTGAACGTGCATCCATGTATGCGGGTGAGACGGGAAGGAGCATTGGTCATGCATCCCTTCCTGAGGGTGAGACAGGGAGGAGATAAAATCCCTGTATGAAGCAGAGAGAACGAGGAGACATGAATGTGCATCCATGTATGCAGGCGAGAAGGGAAGGAGCATTGGTCATGCATCCCTGCATGAGGGTGAGACAGGGAGGAGATAAAATCCCTGTATGAAGCCAAGAGAACGAGGCGGCATGAACATGCATCCTTGTATGCAGGTGTGACATGGAGTCATCATGAACATGCATCCCTTTATAAGGACATAACATGGAGGACGCATGAACATGAATACCTGAATTTTATGGTGGTGGCCTTCAGGTGATTTGGCACGTGCAATTTGTGAAGAGCACTTCTCCTGCGCAAAAAAATAAATTTACCATTAGCACCCCGGAGGGAGCCTCTGCACTTCTTATAGGGAGAAAACTCTGCAATGGAAGGGGACAGGGTCAATAACAGCTGTAAACTCTCACAAGACCATCACTGCTCCCACACTTTCCTGCTCTCAGGCTGGCGGGCCATTATCGGCCCTGGCTGCCGCACCATTGCCAGGTTTGTGCAACTATATTATTTCTAATTGGCTCCACTTTGATGACTTTCATTTGGATTCTGACTTGATTATTGAGATCTTAAATAAGTGACTGGGAATCAGGTGTCCACTTATTCTCATGGATAACATCACAACCAACCTTTAATTCAAACATGAGTCATGAAATCACAGATGGAGTACAGCTTATGATAGAGGTGGAACTTAGCGTTTTAGCAGCCCAAGTAGCTCGCCGTGATCTTATAGTGGTTAGTACTCTGTGTTGTGGTCGCAGCAACCTCGGTTCGAATCCGAGTCACAGCATTGCGGTGAGGCAATGTCACTGCAGTTGGGCAGATATTTTAGAATTTCCATTAATACATTGGCAATCTCTGTGGAGGACTGAAACAATTCGATATGTCCTGTTACTGTTATGAACCTTTTGTTTCTTTAATGCTCTTTGCACACTTTTTCATCGGGTGACTGTAATGTATTTCAACCAAATCTAATTAAGAGCGCATTATGTGGTGACATTTGCAGTACATGAAACATTATAACACTGCCATTTACGTCAATAACCACTAGCTTGATTAAGACATATGTATTGCAGCGACAGTATTTCCCAGTTACAAATGGGAATAAAAACAACATCCGCGAGGGATTGAACCAACGACATTTAACTGATGTTGCCAATGGAGCGCGTTACAGAGAGCGCGAGGTCCCGCCTTTACAGTCACACGCTGTTGATAATACAGATGTTTAAATAAACAGGCATATCTGTGGACTTGTGGTCTTTCTACATTGGGACTCATAGTCTAGTCCTAGGCTATTGTAGGCACTGGCGTATCTTTTAGTGGAATGAGAGGCATTCTGTAGTCGCGTGAAAGGACCTTTCAAGTCAATCTGATCTGTATTGTCCTGTGAAAAAAAGCGTTCTTAGACACAGTGAGGAGTTTTTTGGGATAATGGGAAAATCATTTCCAACTAAATGACAGGAATTTCTTGGTCCAATCATGAGGTGTGCTAGGCTTTTTTATACTGTGGCGGAAAGAGAGAGAGTATAACAGTCATTATAAATAAAGGGCCAAGGAAGTGACAGTTTATGGAAGGAACAATTTGCACATCGTTTTAGAATGTGGTCAGGAGGAGGACAATGTGCTTACACATATGAAACATTAGAAGGTACACATTATGGAAGCACATATATTTCTTTATTTTTATTGTATTTGGGGAGAGGGGGTTAATATAGCACGTCCAATGTGGAAAAGTGCTTTCCATAACACCTTGCAGGTGGGCGACATCTAGAGCTGTGCAGTAGCCACCCATGCCCCAGACGTCAAAGAGAACAAGAAGTTACAAAGGTTGGAAGTGAGGGTGAGACATTGAGGAGATATGATCCCCGTATGAAGCCGAGAGAAGGAGGAGGCATGAACGTGCATCCATGTATGCAGGCGAGAAGGGAAGGAGCATTGGTCATGCATCCCTGCATGAGGGTGAGACAGGGAGGAGATATGATCCCCGTATGAAGCCGAGAGAAGGAGGAGGCGTGAACGTGCATCCATGTATGCGGGCGAGACAGGAAGGAGCATTGGTCATGCATCCCTGCATGAGGGTGGGAGAGGGAGGAGATATGATCCCCGTATGAAGCCGAGAGAAGGAGGAGGCGTGAACGTGCATCCATGTATGCAGGCGAGAAGGGAAGGAGCATTGGTCATGCATCCCTGCATGAGGGTGAGACAGGGAGGAGATATGATCCCCGTATGAAGCCGAGAGAAGGAGGAGGCGTGAACGTGCATCCATGTATGCGGGCGAGACAGGAAGGAGCATTGGTCATGCATCCCTGCATGAGGGTGAGACAGGGAGGAGATATGATCCCCGTATCAAGCCGAGAGAAGGAGGAGGCGTGAACGTGCATCCATGTATGTGGGCGAGACGGGAAGGAGCATTGGTCATGCATCCCTTCCTGAGGGTGAGACAGGGAGGAGATAAAATCCCTGTATGAAGCCGAGAGAACGAGGAGACATGAATGTGCATCCATGTATGCAGGCGAGAAGGGAAGGAGCATTGGTCATGCATCCCTGCATGAGGGTGAGACAGGGAGGAGATAAAATCCCTGTATGAAGCCAAGAGAACGAGGCGGCATGAACATGCATCCTTGTATGCAGGTGTGACATGGAGTCATCATGAACATGCATCCCTTTATAAGGACATAACATGGAGGACGCATGAACATGAATGCCTGAATTTTATGGTGGTGGCCTTCGGGTGATTTGGCACGTGCAATTGGTGAAGAGCACTTCTCCTGCGCAAAAAAATAAATTTACTATTAGCACCCCGGAGGGAGCCTCTGCACTTCTTATAGGGAGAAAACTCTGCAATGGAAGGGGACAGGGTCAATAACAGCTGTAAACTCTCACAAGACCATCACTGCTCTCACACTTTCCTGCTCTCAGGCTGGCGGGCCATTATCGGCCCTGGCTTCTGCACCATTGCCAGGTTTGTGTAACTATATTATTTCTAATTGGCTCCACTTTGATGACTTTCATTTGGATTCTGACTTGATTATTGAGATCTTAAATAAGTGACTGGGGATCAGGTGTCCACTTATTCTCATGGATAACATCACAACCAACCTTTAATTCAAACATGAGTCATGACATCACAGATGGAGTACAGCTTATGATAGAGGTGGAACGTCACATTGTAGCAGCCCAAGTAGCTCGTTGTGATCGTATAGTGGTTAGTACTCTGCGTTGTGGCCGCAGCAACCTCGGTTCGAATCCGAGTCACGGCATTTCGGTGAGGCAATGTCACAGCAGTTGGGCAGATATTTTAGAATTTCCATTAATACATTGGCAATCTCTGTGGAGGACTGAAACAATTCGATATGTCCTGTTACTGTTATGAACCTTTTGTTTCTTTAATGCTCTTTGCACACTTTTCCATCGGGTGACTGTAATGTATTTCAACCAAATCTAATTAAGAGCGCATTATGTGGTGACATTTGCAGTACATGAAACATTATAACACTGCCATTTACGTCAATAACCACTAGCTTGATTAAGACATATGTATTGCAGCGACAGTATTTCCCAGTTACAAATGGGAATAAAAACAACATCCGCGAGGGATTGAACCAACGACATTTAACTGATGTTGCCAATGGAGCGCGTTACAGAGAGCGCGAGGTCCCGCCTTTACAGTCACACACTGATGATAATACAGATGTTTAAATAAACAGGCATATCTGTGGACTTGTGGTCTTTCTACATTGGGACTCATAGTCTAGTCCTAGGCTATTGTAGGCACTGGCGTATCTTTTAGTGGAATGAGAGGCATTCTGTAGTCGCGTGAAAGGGCCTTTCAAGTCAATCTGATCTGTATTGTCCTGTGAAAAAAAGCGTTCTTCGACACAGTGAAGAGTTTTTGGGGATAATGGGAAAATCATTTCCAACTAAATGACAGGTATTTCTTAGTCCAATCATGAGGTGTGCTAGGCTTTTTTATACTGTGGCGGAAAGAGAGAGAGTATAACAGTCATTATAAATAAAGGGCCAAGGAAGTGACAGTTTATGGAAGGAACAATTTGCACATAGTTTTAGAATGTGGTCAGGAGGAGGACAATGTGCTTACACATATGAAACATTATAAGGTAGACATTATGGAAGCACATATATTTCTTTATTTCTATTGTATTTGGGGAGAGGGGGTTAATATAGCACGTCCAATGTGGAAAAGTGCTTTCCATAGCACCTTGCAGGTGGGCGACATCTAGAGCTGTGCAGTAGCCACCCATGCCCCAGAAGTCAAAGAGAACAAGAAGTTACACATGTTGGAAGTGAGGGTGAGACATTGAGGAGATATTATCCCCGTATGAAGCCGAGAGAAGGAGGAGGCATGAACGTGCATCCATGTATGCAGGCGAGAAGGGAAGGAGCATTGGTCATGCATCCCTGCATGAGGGTGAGACAGGGAGGAGATATGATCCCCGTATGAAGCCGAGAGAAGGAGGAGGCGTGAACGTGCATCCATGTATGCGGGCGAGACAGGAAGGAGCATTGGTCATGCATCCCTGCATGAGGGTGAGACAGGGAGGAGATATGATCCCCGTATGAAGCCGAGAGAAGGAGGAGGCGTGAACGTGCATCCATGTATGCAGGCGAGAAGGGAAGGAGCATTGGGCATGCATCCCTGCATGAGGGTGAGACAGGGAGGAGATATGATCCCCGTATGAAGCCGAGAGAAGGAGGAGGCGTGAACGTGCATCCATGTATGCGGGCGAGACAGGAAGGAGTGTTGGTCATGCATCCCTGCATGAGGGTGAGACAGGGAGGAGATATGATCCCCGTATGAAGCCGAGAGAAGGAGGAGGCGTGAACGTGCATCCATGTATGCAGGCGAGAAGGGAAGGAGCATTGGTCATGCATCCCTGCATGAGGGTGAGACAGGGAGGAGATATGATCCCCGTATGAAGCCGAGAGAAGGAGGAGGCGTGAACGTGCATCCATGTATGCGGGCGAGACAGGAAGGAGCATTGGTCATGCATCCCTGCATGAGGGTGAGACAGGGAGGAGATATGATCCCCGTATGAAGCCGAGAGAAGGAGGAGGCGTGAACGTGCATCCATGTATGCGGGCGAGACGGGAAGGAGCATTGGTCATGCATCCCTTCCTGAGGGTGAGACTGGGAGGAGATAAAATCCCCGTATGAAGCAGAGAGAAAGAGGAGACATGAACGTGCATCCATGTATGCGGGCAGGAAGGGAAGGAGCATTGGTCATGCATCCCTGCATGAGGGTGAGACAGGGAGGAGATAAAATCCCTGTATGAAGCCAAGAGAACGAGGCGGCATGAACATGCATCCTTGTATGCAGGTGTGACATGGAGTCATCATGAACATGCATCCCTTTATAAGGACATAACATGGAGGACGCATGAACATGAATGCCTGAATTTTATGGTGGTGGCCTTCGGGTGATTTGGCACGTGCAATTGGTGAAGAGCACTTCTCCTGCGCAAAAAAATAAATTTACTATTAGCACCCCAGAGGGAGCCTCTGCACTTCTTATAGGGAGAAAACTCTGCAATGGAAGGGGACATGGTCAATAACAGCTGTAAACTCTCACAAGACCATCACTGCTCTCACACTTCCCTGCTCTCAGGCTGGCGGGCCATTATCGGCCCTGGCTGCCGCACCATTGCCAGGTTTGTGTAACTATATTATTTCTAATTGGCTCCACTTTGATGACTTTCATTTGGATTCTGACTTGATTATTGAGATCTTAAATAAGTGACTGGGGATCAGGTGTCATCTTATTCTCATCGATAACATCACAACCAACCTTTAATTCAAACATGAGTCATGACATCACAGATGGAGTACAGATTATGATAGAGGTGGAACGTCAAATTGTAGCAGCCCAAGTAGCTCGTTGTGATCGTATAGTGGTTAGTACTCTGCGTTGTGGCCGCAGCAACCTCGGTTCGAATCCGAGTCACGGCATTTCGGTGAGGCAATGTCACAGCAGTTGGGCAGATATTTTAGAATTTCCATTAATACATTGGCAATCTCTGTGGAGGACTGAAACAATTCGATATGTCCTGTTACTGTTATGAACCTTTTGTTTCTTTAATGCTCTTTGCACACTTTTCCATCGGGTGACTGTAATGTATTTCAACCAAATCTAATTAAGAGCGCATTATGTGGTGACATTTGCAGTACATGAAACATTATAACACTGCCATTTACGTCAATAACCACTAGCTTGATTAAGACATATGTATTGCAGCGACAGTATTTCCCAGTTACAAATGGGAATAAAAACAACATCCGCGAGGGATTGAACCAACGACATTTAACTGATGTTGCCAATGGAGCGCGTTACGGAGAGCGCGAGGTCCCGCCTTTACAGTCACACGCTGATGATAATACAGATGTTTAAATAAACAGGCATATCTGTGGACTTGTGGTCTTTCTACATTGGGACTCATAGTCTAGTCCTAGGCTATTGTAGGCACTGGCGTATCTTTTAGTGGAATGAGAGGCATTCTGTAGTCGCGTGAAAGGGCCTTTCAAGTCAATCTGATCTGTATTGTCCTGTGAAAAAAAGCGTCCTTCGACACAGTGAAGAGTTTTTGGGGATAATGGGAAAATCATTTCCAACTAAATGACAGGTATTTCTTAGTCCAATCATGAGGTGTGCTAGGCTTTTTTATACTGTGGCGGAAAGAGAGAGAGTATAACAGTCATTATAAATAAAGGGCCAAGGAAGTGACAGTTTATGGAAGGAACAATTTGCACATAGTTTTAGAATGTGGTCAGGAGGAGGACAATGTGCTTACACATATGAAACATTATAAGGTAGACATTATGGAAGCACATATATTTCTTTATTTCTATTGTATTTGGGGAGAGGGGGTTAATATAGCACGTCCAATGTGGAAAAGTGCTTTCCATAGCACCTTGCAGGTGGGCGACATCTAGAGCTGTGCAGTAGCCACCCATGCCCCAGAAGTCAAAGAGAACAAGAAGTTACACATGTTGGAAGTGAGGGTGAGACATTGAGGAGATATTATCCCCGTATGAAGCCGAGAGAAGGAGGAGGCATGAACGTGCATCCATGTATGCAGGCGAGAAGGGAAGGAGCATTGGTCATGCATCCCTGCATGAGGGTGAGACAGGGAGGAGATATGATCCCCGTATGAAGCCGAGAGAAGGAGGAGGCGTGAACGTGCATCCATGTATGCGGGCGAGACAGGAAGGAGCATTGGTCATGCATCCCTGCATGAGGGTGAGACAGGGAGGAGATATGATCCCCGTATGAAGCCGAGAGAAGGAGGAGGCGTGAACGTGCATCCATGTATGCAGGCGAGAAGGGAAGGAGCATTGGGCATGCATCCCTGCATGAGGGTGAGACAGGGAGGAGATATGATCCCCGTATGAAGCCGAGAGAAGGAGGAGGCGTGAACGTGCATCCATGTATGCGGGCGAGACAGGAAGGAGTGTTGGTCACGCATCCCTGCATGAGGGTGAGACAGGGAGGAGATATGATCCCCGTATGAAGCCGAGAGAAGGAGGAGGCGTGAACGTGCATCCATGTATGCAGGCGAGAAGGGAAGGAGCATTGGTCATGCATCCCTGCATGAGGGTGAGACAGGGAGGAGATATGATCCCCGTATGAAGCCGAGAGAAGGAGGAGGCGTGAACGTGCATCCATGTATGCGGGCGAGACAGGAAGGAGCATTGGTCATGCATCCCTGCATGAGGGTGAGACAGGGAGGAGATATGATCCCCGTATGAAGCCGAGAGAAGGAGGAGGCGTGAACGTGCATCCATGTATGCGGGCGAGACGGGAAGGAGCATTGGTCATGCATCCCTTCCTGAGGGTGAGACTGGGAGGAGATAAAATCCCCGTATGAAGCAGAGAGAAAGAGGAGACATGAACGTGCATCCATGTATGCGGGCAGGAAGGGAAGGAGCATTGGTCATGCATCCCTGCATGAGGGTGAGACAGGGAGGAGATAAAATCCCTGTATGAAGCCAAGAGAACGAGGCGGCATGAACATGCATCCTTGTATGCAGGTGTGACATGGAGTCATCATGAACATGCATCCCTTTATAAGGACATAACATGGAGGACGCATGAACATGAATGCCTGAATTTTATGGTGGTGGCCTTCGGGTGATTTGGCACGTGCAATTGGTGAAGAGCACTTCTCCTGCGCAAAAAAATAAATTTACTATTAGCACCCCAGAGGGAGCCTCTGCACTTCTTATAGGGAGAAAACTCTGCAATGGAAGGGGACATGGTCAATAACAGCTGTAAACTCTCACAAGACCATCACTGCTCTCACACTTCCCTGCTCTCAGGCTGGCGGGCCATTATCGGCCCTGGCTGCCGCACCATTGCCAGGTTTGTGTAACTATATTATTTCTAATTGGCTCCACTTTGATGACTTTCATTTGGATTCTGACTTGATTATTGAGATCTTAAATAAGTGACTGGGGATCAGGTGTCATCTTATTCTCATCGATAACATCACAACCAACCTTTAATTCAAACATGAGTCATGACATCACAGATGGAGTACAGATTATGATAGAGGTGGAACGTCAAATTGTAGCAGCCCAAGTAGCTCTCGTATAGTGGTTAGTACTCTGCGTTGTGGCCGCAGCAACCTCGGTTCGAATCCGAGTCACGGCATTGCGGTGAGGCAATGTCACGGCAGTTGGGCAGATATTTTAGAATTTCCATTAATACATTGGCAATCTCTGTGGAGGACTGAAACAATTCGATATGTCCTGTTACTGTTATGAACCTTTTGTTTCTTTAATGCTCTTTGCACACTTTTTCATCGGGTGACTGTAATGTATTTCAACCAAATCTAATTAAGAGCGCATTATGTGGTGACATTTGCAGTACATGAAACATTATAACACTGCCATTTACGTCAATAACCACTAGCTTGATTAAGACATATGTATTGCAGCGACCGTATTTCCCAGTTACAAATGGGAATAAAAACAACATCCGCGAGGGATTGAACCAACGACATTTAACTGATGTTGCCAATGGAGCGCGTTACAGAGAGCGCAAGGTCCCGCCTTTACAGTCACACGCTGATGATAATACAGATGTTTAAATAAACAGGCATATCTGTGGACTTGTGGTCTTTCTACATTGGGACTCATAGTCTAGTCCAAGGCTATTGTAGGCACTGGCGTATCTTTTAGTGGAATGAGAAGCATTCTGTAGTCGCGTGAAAGGACCTTTCAAGTCAATCTGATCTGTATTGTCCTGTGAAAAAAAGCGTTCTTAGACACAGTGAGGAGTTTTTGGGGATAATGGGAAAATCATTTCCAACTAAATGACAGGAATTTCTTAGTCCAATCATGAGGTGTGCTAGTCTTTTTTATACTGTGGCGAAAAGAGAGAGAGTATAACAGTCATTATAAATAAAGGGCCAAGGAAGTGACAGTTTATGGAAGGAACAATTTGCACATAGTTTTAGAATGTGGTCAGGAGGAGGACAATGTGCTTACACATATGAAACATTAGAAGGTAGACATTATGGAAGCACATATATTTCTTTATTTTTATTGTATTTGGGGAGAGGGGGTTAATATAGCACGTCCAATGTGGAAACGTGCTTTCCATAGCACCTTGCAGGTGGGCGACATCTAGAGCTGTGCAGTAGCCACCCATGCCCCAGACGTCAAAGAGAACAAGAAGTTACACATGTTGGAAGTGAGGGTGACACATTGAGGAGATATGATCCCCGTAAGAAGCCGAGAGAAGGAGGAGGCGTGAACGTGCATCCATGTATGCAGGCGAGAAGGGAAGGAGCATTGGTCATGCATCCCTGCATGAGGGTGAGACAGGGAGGAGATAAAATCCCCGTATGAAGCCAAGAGAACGAGGAGACATGAACGTGCATCCATGTATGCGGGCGAGAAGGGAAGGAGCATTGGTCATGTATCCCTGCATGAGGGTGAGACAGGGAGGAGATAAAATCCCTGTATGAAGCCAAGAGAACGAGGCGGCATGAACATGCATCCTTGTATGCAGGTGTGACATGGAGTCATCATGAACATGCATCCCTTTATAAGGACATAACATGGAGGACGTATGAACATGAATGCCTGAATTTTATGGTGGTGGCCTTCGGGTGATTTGGCACGTATAATTGGTGAAGAGCACTTCTCCTGCGCAAAAAAATAAATGTACTATTAGCACCCCGGAGGGAGCCTCTGCACTTCTTATAGGGAGAAAACTCTGCAATGGAAGGGGACAGGGTCAATAACAGCTGTAAACTCTCACAAGACCATCAATGCTCTCACACTTTCCTGCTCTCAGGCTGGCGGGTCATTATCGGCCCTGGCTGCAGCACCATTGCCAGGTTTGTGTAACTGTATTATTTCTAATTGGCTCCACTTTGATGACTTTCATTTGGATTCTGACTTGATTATTGAGATCTTAAATAAGTGACTGGGGATCAGGTGTCCACTTATTCTCATGGATAACATCACAACCAACCTTTAATTCAAACATGAGTCATGACATCACAGATGGAGTACAGCTTATGATAGAGGTGGAGCGTCACATTGTAGCAGCCCAAGTAGCTCGCTGTGATCGTATAGTGGTTAGTACTCTGCTTTGTGGCCGCAGCAACCTCGGTTCGAATCTGAGTCACGGCATTGCGGTGAGGCAATGTCACAGCGGTTGGGCAGATATTTTAGAATTTCCATTAATACATTGTCAATCTCTGTGGAGGACTGAAACAATTCGATATGTCCTGTTACTGTTCTGAACCTTTTGTTTCTTTAATGCTCTTTGCACACTTTTTCATCGGGTGACTGTAATGTATTTCAACCAAATCTAATTAAGAGCGCATTATGTGGTGACATTTGCAGTACATGAAACATTATAACACTGCCATTTACGTCAATAACCACTAGCTTGATTAAGACATATGTATTGCAGCGACCGTATTTCCCAGTTACAAATGGGAATAAAAACAACATCCGCGAGGGATTGAACCAACGACATTTAACTGATGTTGCCAATGGAGCGCGTTACAGAGAGCGCAAGGTCCCGCCTTTACAGTCACACGCTGATGATAATACAGATGTTTAAATAAACAGGCATATCTGTGGACTTGTGGTCTTTCTACATTGGGACTCATAGTCTAGTCCTAGGCTATTGTAGGCACTGGCGTATCTTTTAGTGGAATGAGAAGCATTCTGTAGTCGCGTGAAAGGACCTTTCAAGTCAATCTGATCTGTATTGTCCTGTGAAAAAAAGCGTTCTTAGACACAGTGAGGAGTTTTTGGGGATAATGGGAAAATCATTTCCAACTAAATGACAGGAATTTCTTAGTCCAATCATGAGGTGTGCTAGTCTTTTTTATACTGTGGCGGAAAGAGAGAGAGTATAACAGTCATTATAAATAAAGGGCCAAGGAAGTGACAGTTTATGGAAGGAACAATTTGCACATAGTTTTAGAATGTGGTCAGGAGG
This sequence comes from Ambystoma mexicanum, assembly GCF_040938575.1. NCBI lineage: Eukaryota > Metazoa > Chordata > Amphibia > Caudata > Ambystomatidae > Ambystoma > Ambystoma mexicanum. Next base: position 4,533,789 of record NW_027182322.1, read on the forward strand.
AGGACAATGTGCTTACACATATGAAACATTAGAAGGTAGACATTATGGAAGCACATATATTTCTTTATTTTTATTGTATTTGGGGAGAGGGGGTTAATATAGCACGTCCAATGTGGAAACGTGCTTTCCATAGCACCTTGCAGGTGGGCGACATCTAGAGCTGTGCAGTAGCCACCCATGCCCCAGACGTCAAAGAGAACAAGAAGTTACACATGTTGGAAGTGAGGGTGACACATTGAGGAGATATGATCCCCGTAAGAAGCCGAGAGAAGGAGGAGGCGTGAACGTGCATCCATGTATGCAGGCGAGAAGGGAAGGAGCATTGGTCATGCATCCCTGCATGAGGGTGAGACAGAGAGGAGATATGATCCCCGTATGAAGCCGAGAGAAGGAGGAGGCGTGAACGTGCATCCATGTATGCGGGCGAGACAGGAAGGAGCATTGGTCATGCATCCCTGCATGAGGGTGAGACAGGGAGGAGATATGATCCCCGTATGAAGCCAAGAGAAGGAGGAGGCGTGAACGTGCATCCATGTATGCAGGCGAGAAGGGAAGGAGCATTGGTCATGCATCCCTGCATGAGGGTGAGACAGGGAGGAGATATGATCCCCGTATGAAGCCGAGAGAAGGAGGAGGCGTGAACGTGCCTCCATGTATGCGGGCGAGACAGGAAGGAGCATTGGTCATGCATCCCTGCATGAGGGTGAGACAGGGAGGAGATATGATCCCCGTATGAAGCCGAGAGAACGAGGAGACATGAACGTGCATCCATGTATGCGGGCGAGAAGGGAAGGAGCATTGGTCATGCATCCCTGCATGAGGGTAAGACAGGGAGGAGATAAAATCCCTGTATGAAGCCAAGAGAACGAGGCGGCATGAACATGCATCCTTGTATGCAGGTGTGACATGGAGTCATCATGAACATGCATCCCTTTATAAGGACATAACATGGAGGACGCATGAACATGAATGCCTGAATTTTATGGTGGTGGCCTTCGGGTGATTTGGCACGTGCAATTGGTGAAGAGCACTTCTCCTGCGCAAAAAAATAAATGTACTATTAGCACCCCGGAGGGAGCCTCTGCACTTCTTATAGGGAGAAAACTCTGCAATGGAAGGGGACAGGGTCAATAACAGCTGTAAACTCTCACAAGACCATCAATGCTCTCACACTTTCCTGCTCTCAGGCTGGCGGGCCATTATCGGCCCTGGCTGCCGCACCATTGCCAGGTTTGTGTAACTGTATTATTTCTAATTGGCTCCACTTTGATGACTTTCATTTGGATTCTGACTTGATTATTGAGATCTTAAATAAGTGACTGGGGATCAGGTGTCCACTTATTCTCATGGATAACATCACAACCAACCTTTAATTCAAACATGAGTCATGACATCACAGATGGAGTACAGCTTATGATAGAGGTGGAACGTCACATTGTAGCAGCCCAAGTAGCTCTCCCTGATCATATAGTGGTTAGTGCTCTGCGTTGTGGCCGCAGCAACCTCGGTTCGAATCCGAGTCACGGCATTGCGGTGAGGCAATGTCACGGCAGTTGGGCAGATATTTTAGAATTTCCATTAATACATTGTCAATCTCTGTGTCGGACTGAAACAATTCGATATGTCCTGTTACTGTTATGAACCTTTTGTTTCTTTAATGCTCTTTGCACACTTTTTCATCGGGTGACTGTAATGTATTTCAACCAAATCTAATTAAGAGCGCATTATGTGGTGACATTTGCAGTACATGAAACATTATAACACTGCCATTTACGTCAATAACCACTAGCTTGATTAAGACATATGTATTGCAGCAACAGTATTTCCCAGTTACAAATGGGAATAAAAACAACATCCGCGAGGGATTGAACCAACGACATTTAACTGATGTTGCCAATGGAGCGCGTTACAGAGAGCGTGAGGTCCCGCCTTTACAGTCACACGCTGATGATAATACAGATGTTTGAATAAACAGGCATATCTGTGGACTTGTGGTCTTTCTACATTGGGACTCAAAGTCTAGTCCTAGGCTATTGTAGGCACTGGCGTATCTTTTAGTGGAATGAGAGGCATTCTGTAGTCGCGTGAAAGGACCTTTCAAGTCAATCTGATCTGTATTGTCCTGTGAAAAAAAGCGTTCTTAGACACAGTGAGGAGTTTTTGGGGATAATGGGAAAATCATTTCCAACTAAATGACAGGAATTTCTTAGTCCAATCATGAGGTGTGCTAGGCTTTTTTATACTGTGGCGGAAAGAGAGAGAGAATAACAGTCATTATAAATAAAGGGCCAAGGAAGTGACAGTTTATGGAAGGAACAATTTGCACATAGTTTTAGAATGTGGTCAGGAGGAGGACAATGTGCTTACACATATGAAACATTAGAAGGTAGACATTATGGAAGCACATATATTTCTTTATTTTTATTGTATTTGGGGAGAGGGGGTTAATATAGCACGTCCAATGTGGAAACGTGCTTTCCATAGCACCTTGCAGGTGGGCGACATCTAGAGCTGTGCAGTAGCCACCCATGCCCCAGACGTCAAAGAGAACAAGAAGTTACACATGTTGGAAGTGAGGGTGACACATTGAGGAGATATGATCCCCGTAAGAAGCCGAGAGAAGGAGGAGGCGTGAACGTGCATCCATGTATGCAGGCGAGAAGGGAAGGAGCATTGGTCATGCATCCCTGCATGAGGGTGAGACAGGGAGGAGATAAAATCCCCGTATGAAGCCAAGAGAACGAGGAGACATGAACGTGCATCCATGTATGCGGGCGAGAAGGGAAGGAGCATTGGTCATGTATCCCTGCATGAGGGTGAGACAGGGAGGAGATAAAATCCCTGTATGAAGCCAAGAGAACGAGGCGGCATGAACATGCATCCTTGTATGCAGGTGTGACATGGAGTCATCATGAACATGCATCCCTTTATAAGGACATAACATGGAGGACGTATGAACATGAATGCCTGAATTTTATGGTGGTGGCCTTCGGGTGATTTGGCACGTATAATTGGTGAAGAGCACTTCTCCTGCGCAAAAAAATAAATGTACTATTAGCACCCCGGAGGGAGCCTCTGCACTTCTTATAGGGAGAAAACTCTGCAATGGAAGGGGACAGGGTCAATAACAGCTGTAAACTCTCACAAGACCATCAATGCTCTCACACTTTCCTGCTCTCAGGCTGGCGGGTCATTATCGGCCCTGGCTGCAGCACCATTGCCAGGTTTGTGTAACTGTATTATTTCTAATTGGCTCCACTTTGATGACTTTCATTTGGATTCTGACTTGATTATTGAGATCTTAAATAAGTGACTGGGGATCAGGTGTCCACTTATTCTCATGGATAACATCACAACCAACCTTTAATTCAAACATGAGTCATGACATCACAGATGGAGTACAGCTTATGATAGAGGTGGAGCGTCACATTGTAGCAGCCCAAGTAGCTCGCTGTGATCGTATAGTGGTTAGTACTCTGCGTTGTGGCCGCAGCAACCTCGGTTCGAATCCGAGTCACGGCATTGCGGTGAGGCAATGTCACGGCGGTTGGGCAGATATTTTAGAATTTCCATTAATACATTGTCAATCTCTGTGGAGGACTGAAACAATTCGATATGTCCTGTTACTGTTCTGAACCTTTTGTTTCTTTAATGCTCTTTGCACACTTTTTCATCGGGTGACTGTAATGTATTTCAACCAAATCTAATTAAGAGCGCATTATGTGGTGACATTTGCAGTACATGAAACATTATAACACTGCCATTTACGTCAATAACCACTAGCTTGATTAAGACATATGTATTGCAGCGACCGTATTTCCCAGTTACAAATGGGAATAAAAACAACATCCGCGAGGGATTGAACCAACGACATTTAACTGATGTTGCCAATGGAGCGCGTTACAGAGAGCGCAAGGTCCCGCCTTTACAGTCACACGCTGATGATAATACAGATGTTTAAATAAACAGGCATATCTGTGGACTTGTGGTCTTTCTACATTGGGACTCATAGTCTAGTCCTAGGCTATTGTAGGCACTGGCGTATCTTTTAGTGGAATGAGAAGCATTCTGTAGTCGCGTGAAAGGACCTTTCAAGTCAATCTGATCTGTATTGTCCTGTGAAAAAAACCGTTCTTAGACACAGTGAGGAGTTTTTGGGGATAATGGGAAAATCATTTCCAACTAAATGACAGGAATTTCTTAGTCCAATCATGAGGTGTGCTAGTCTTTTTTATACTGTGGCGGAAAGAGAGAGAGTATAACAGTCATTATAAATAAAGGGCCAAGGAAGTGACAGTTTATGGAAGGAACAATTTGCACATAGTTTTAGAATGTGGTCAGGAGGAGGACAATGTGCTTACACATATGAAACATTAGAAGGTAGACATTATGGAAGCACATATATTTCTTTATTTTTATTGTATTTGGGGAGAGGGGGTTAATATAGCACGTCCAATGTGGAAACGTGCTTTCCATAGCACCTTGCAGGTGGGCGACATCTAGAGCTGTGCAGAAGCCACCCATGCCCCAGACGTCAAAGAGAACAAGAAGTTACACATGTTGGAAGTGAGGGTGACACATTGAGGAGATATGATCCCCGTAAGAAGCCGAGAGAAGGAGGAGGCGTGAACGTGCATCCATGTATGCAGGCGAGAAGGGAAGGAGCATTGGTCATGCATCCCTGCATGAGGGTGAGACAGGGAGGAGATATGATCCCCGTATGAAGCCGAGAGAAGGAGGAGGCGTGAACGTGCATCCATGTATGCGGGCGAGACAGGAAGGAGCATTGGTCATGCATCCCTGCATGAGGGTGAGACAGGGAGGAGATATGATCCCCGTATGAAGCCAAGAGAAGGAGGAGGCGTGAACGTGCATCCATGTATGCAGGCGAGAAGGGAAGGAGCATTGGTCATGCATCCCTGCATGAGGGTGAGACAGGGAGGAGATATGATCCCCGTATGAAGCCGAGAGAAGGAGGAGGCGTGAACGTGCCTCCATGTATGCGGGCGAGACAGGAAGGAGCATTGGTCATGCATCCCTGCATGAGGGTGAGACAGGGAGGAGATATGATCCCCGTATGAAGCCGAGAGAACGAGGAGACATGAACGTGCATCCATGTATGCGGGCGAGAAGGGAAGGAGCATTGGTCATGCATCCCTGCATGAGGGTAAGACAGGGAGGAGATAAAATCCCTGTATGAAGCCAAGAGAACGAGGCGGCATGAACATGCATCCTTGTATGCAGGTGTGACATGGAGTCATCATGAACATGCATCCCTTTATAAGGACATAACATGGAGGACGCATGAACATGAATGCCTGAATTTTATGGTGGTGGCCTTCGGGTGATTTGGCACGTGCAATTGGTGAAGAGCACTTCTCCTGCGCAAAAAAATAAATGTACTATTAGCACCCCGGAGGGAGCCTCTGCACTTCTTATAGGGAGAAAACTCTGCAATGGAAGGGGACAGGGTCAATAACAGCTGTAAACTCTCACAAGACCATCAATGCTCTCACACTTTCCTGCTCTCAGGCTGGCGGGCCATTATCGGCCCTGGCTGCCGCACCATTGCCAGGTTTGTGTAACTGTATTATTTCTAATTGGCTCCACTTTGATGACTTTCATTTGGATTCTGACTTGATTATTGAGATCTTAAATAAGTGACTGGGGATCAGGTGTCCACTTATTCTCATGGATAACATCACAACCAACCTTTAATTCAAACATGAGTCATGACATCACAGATGGAGTACAGCTTATGATAGAGGTGGAACGTCACATTGTAGCAGCCCAAGTAGCTCTCCCTGATCATATAGTGGTTAGTACTCTGCGTTGTGGCCGCAGCAACCTCGGTTCGAATCCGAGTCACGGCATTGCGGTGAGGCAATGTCACGGCAGTTGGGCAGATATTTTAGAATTTCCATTAATACATTGTCAATCTCTGTGTCGGACTGAAACAATTCGATATGTCCTGTTACTGTTATGAACCTTTTGTTTCTTTAATGCTCTTTGCACACTTTTTCATCGGGTGACTGTAATGTATTTCAACCAAATCTAATTAAGAGCGCATTATGTGGTGACATTTGCAGTACATGAAACATTATAACACTGCCATTTACGTCAATAACCACTAGCTTGATTAAGACATATGTATTGCAGCAACAGTATTTCCCAGTTACAAATGGGAATAAAAACAACATCCGCGAGGGATTGAACCAACGACATTTAACTGATGTTGCCAATGGAGCGCGTTACAGAGAGCGTGAGGTCCCGCCTTTACAGTCACACGCTGATGATAATACAGATGTTTGAATAAACAGGCATATCTGTGGACTTGTGGTCTTTCTACATTGGGACTCAAAGTCTAGTCCTAGGCTATTGTAGGCACTGGCGTATCTTTTAGTGGAATGAGAGGCATTCTGTAGTCGCGTGAAAGGACCTTTCAAGTCAATCTGATCTGTATTGTCCTGTGAAAAAAAGCGTTCTTAGACACAGTGAGGAGTTTTTGGGGATAATGGGAAAATCATTTCCAACTAAATGACAGGAATTTCTTAGTCCAATCATGAGGTGTGCTAGGCTTTTTTATACTGTGGCGGAAAGAGAGAGAGTATAACAGTCATTATAAATAAAGGGCCAAGGAAGTGACAGTTTATGGAAGGAACAATTTGCACATAGTTTTAGAATGTGGTCAGGAGGAGGACAATGTGCTTACACATATGAAACATTAGAAGGTAGACATTATGGAAGCACATATATTTCTTTATTTTTATTGTATTTGGGGAGAGGGGGTTAATATAGCACGTCCAATGTGGAAAAGTGCTTTCCATAGCACCTTGCAGGTGGGCGACATCTAGAGCTGTGCAGTAGCCACCCATGCCCCAGACGTCAAAGAGAACAAGAAGTTACACATGTTGGAAGTGAGGGTGAGACATTGAGGAGATATGATCCCCGTATGAAGCCGAGAGAAGGAGGAGGCGTGAACGTGCATCCATGTATGAGGCGAGAAGGGAAGGAGCATTGGTCATGCATCCCTGCATGAGGGTGAGACAGGGAGGAGATATGATCCCCGTATGAAGCCGAGAGAAGGAGGAGGCGTGAACGTGCATCCATGTATGCGGGCGAGACAGGAAGGAGCATTGGTCATGCATCCCTGCATGAGGGTGAGACAGGGAGGAGATATGATCCCCGTATGAAGCCGAGAGAAGGAGGAGGCGTGAACGTGCATCCATGTATGCAGGTGAGAAGGGAAGGAGCATTGGTCATGCATCCCTGCATGAGGGTGAGACAGGGAGGAGATATGATCCCCGTATGAAGCCGAGAGAAGGAGGAGGCGTGAACGTGCATCCATGTATGCAGGCGTGACAGGAAGGAGCATTGGTCATGCATCCCTGCATGAGGGTGAGACAGGGAGGAGATATGATCCCCGTATGAAGCCGAGAGAAGGAGGAGGCGTGAACGTGCATCCATGTATGCAGGTGAGAAGGGAAGGAGCATTGGTCATGCATCCCTGCATGAGGGTGAGACAGGGAGGAGATATGATCCCCGTATGAAGCCGAGAGAAGGAGGAGGCGTGAACGTGCATCCATGTATGCAGGCGTGACAGGAAGGAGCATTGGTCATGCATCCCTGCATGAGGGTGAGACAGGGAGGAGATATGATCCCCGTATGAAGCCAAGAGAACGAGGCGGCATGAACATGCATCCTTGTATGCAGGTGTGACATGGAGTCATCATGAACATGCATCCCTTTATAAGGACATAACATGGAGGACGCATGAACATGAATGCCTGAATTTTATGGTGGTGGCCTTCGGGTGATTTGGCACGTGCAATTGGTGAAGAGCACTTCTCCTGCGCAAAAAAATAAATGTACTATTAGCACCCCGGAGGGAGCCTCTGCACTTCTTATAGGGAGAAAACTCTGCAATGGAAGGGGACAGGGTCAATAACAGCTGTAAACTCTCACAAGACCATCAATGCTCTCACACTTTCCTGCTCTCAGGCTGGCGGGTCATTATCGGCCCTGGCTGCCGCACCATTGCCAGGTTTGTGTAACTGTATTATTTCTAATTGGCTCCACTTTGATGACTTTCATTTGGATTCTGACTTGATTATTGAGATCTTAAATAAGTGACTGGGGATCAGGTGTCCACTTATTCTCATGGATAACATCACAACCAACCTTTAATTCAAACGTGAGTCATGACATCACAGATGGAGTACAGCTTATGATAGAGGTGGAGCGTCACATTGTAGCAGCCCAAGTAGCTCGCTGTGATCGTATAGTGGTTAGTACTCTGCGTTGTGGCCGCAGCAACAATCCGAGTCACGGCATTGCGGTGAGGCAATGTCACTGCAGTTGGGCAGATATTTTAGAATTTCCATTAATACATTGGCAATCTCTGTGGAGGACTGAAACAATTCGATATGTCCTGTTACTGTTCTGAACCTTTTGTTTCTTTAATGCTCTTTGCACACTTTTTCATCGGGTGACTGTAATGTATTTCAACCAAATCTAATTAAGAGCGCATTATGTGGTGACATTTGCAGTACATGAAACATTATAACACTGCCATTTACGTCAATAACCACTAGCTTGATTAAGACATATGTATTGCAGCGACAGTATTTCCCAGTTACAAATGGGAATAAAAACAACATCCGCGAGGGATTGAACCAACGACATTTAACTGATGTTGCCAATGGAGCGCGTTACAGAGAGCGCGAGGTCCCGCCTTTACAGTCACACGCTGATGATAATACAGATGTTTAAATAAACAGGCATATCTGTGGACTTGTGGTCTTTCTACATTGGGACTCATAGTCTAGTCCTAGGCTATTGTAGGCACTGGCGTATCTTTTAGTGGAATGAGAGGCATTCTGTAGTCGCGTGAAAGGACCTTTCAAGTCAATCTGATCTGTATTGTCCTGTGAAAAAAAGCGTTCTTAGACACAGTGAGGAGTTTTTGGGGATAATGGGAAAATCATTTCCAACTAAATGACAGGAATTTCTTAGTTCAATCATGAGGTGTGCTAGGCTTTTTTATACTGTGGCGGAAAGAGAGAGAGTATAACAGTCATTATAAATAAAGGGCCAAGGAAGTGACAGTTTATGGAAGGAACAATTTGCACATAGTTTTAGAATGTGGTCAGGAGGAGGACAATGTGCTTACACATATGAAACATTAGAAGGTAGACATTATGGAAGCACATATATTTCTTTATTTTTATTGTATTTGGGGAGAGGGGGTTAATATAGCACGTCCAATGTGGAAACGTGCTTTCCATAGCACCTTGCAGGTGGGCGACATCTAGAGCTGTGCAGTAGCCACCCATGCCCCAGACGTCAAAGAGAACAAGAAGTTACACATGTTGGAAGTGAGGGTGACACATTGAGGAGATATGATCCCCGTAAGAAGCCGAGAGAAGGAGGAGGCGTGAACGTGCATCCATGTATGCAGGCGAGAAGGGAAGGAGCATTGGTCATGCATCCCTGCATGAGGGTGAGACAGGGAGGAGATATGATCCCCGTATGAAGCCGAGAGAAGGAGGAGGCGTGAACGTGCATCCATGTATGCGGGCGAGACAGGAAGGAGCATTGGTCATGCATCCCTGCATGAGGGTGAGACAGGGAGGAGATATGATCCCCGTATGAAGCCAAGAGAAGGAGGAGGCGTGAACGTGCATCCATGTATGCAGGCGAGAAGGGAAGGAGCATTGGTCATGCATCCCTGCATGAGGGTGAGACAGGGAGGAGATATGATCCCCGTATGAAGCCGAGAGAAGGAGGAGGCGTGAACGTGCATCGATGTATGCGGGCGAGACAGGAAGGAGCATTGGTCATGCATCCCTGCATGAGGGTGAGACAGGGAGGAGATATGATCCCCGTATGAAGCCGAGAGAAGGAGGAGGCGTGAACGTGCATCCATGTATGCGGGCGAGACGGGAAGGAGCATTGGTCATGCATCCCTTCCTGAGGGTGAGACAGGGAGGAGATAAAATCCCAGTATGAAGCCAAGAGAACGAGGCGGCATGAACATGCATTCTTGTATGCAGGTGTGACATGGAGTCATCATGAACATGCATCCCTTCATAAGGACATAACATGGATGATGCATGAACATGAATGCCTGAATTTTATGGTGGTGGCCTTCGGGTGATTTGGCACGTGCAATTGGTGAAGAGCACTTCTCCTGCGCAACAAAATAAATTTACTATTAGCACCCCGGAGGGAGCCTCTGCACTTCTTATAGGGAGAAAACTCTGCAATGGAAGGGGACAGGGTCAATAACAGCTGTAAACTCTCACAAGACCATCACTGCTCTCACACTTTCCTGCTCTCAGGCTGGCGGGCCATTATCGGCCCTGGCTGCCGCACCATTGCCAGGTTTGTGTAACTATATTATTTCTAATTGGCTCCACTTTGATGACTTTCATTTGGATTCTGACTTGATTATTGAGATCTTAAATAAGTGACTGGGGATCAGGTGTCCACTTATTCTCATGGATAACATCACAACCAACCTTTAATTCAAACATGAGTCATGACATCACAGATGGAGTACAGCTTATGATAGAGGTGGAACGTCACATTGTAACAGCCCAAGTAGATCGCAGTCGTTAGTTCTCTGCGTTGTGGCCGCAGCAACCTCGGTACGAATCCGAGTCACGGCATTGCGGTGAGGCAATGTCACGGCAGTTGGGCAGATATTTTAGAATTTCCATTAATACATTGGCAATCTCTGTGGAGGACTGAAACAATTCAATATGTCCTGTTACTGTTATGAACCTTTTGTTTCTTTAATGCTCTTTGCACACTTTTTCATCGGGTGACTGTAATGTATTTCAACCAAATCTAATTAAGAGCACATTATGTGGTGACATTTGCAGTACATGAAACATTATAACACTGCCATTTACGTCAACAACCACTAGCTTGATTAAGACATATGTATTGCAGCGACAGTATTTCCCAGTTACAAATGGGAATAAAAACAACATCCGCGAGGGATTGAACCAACGACATTTAACTGATGTTGCCAATGGAGCGCGTTACAGAGAGCGCGAGTTCCCGCCTTTACAGTCACACGCTGATGATAATACAGATGTTTAAATAAACAGGCATATCTGTGGACTTGTGGTCTTTCTACATTGGGACTCATAGTCTAGTCCTAGGCTATTGTAGGCACTGGCGTATCTTTTAGTGGAATGAGAGGCATTCTGTAGTCGCGTGAAAGGGCCTTTCAAGTCAATCTGATCTGTATTGTCCTGTGAAAAAAAGCGTTCTTAGACACAGTGAGGAGTTTTTGGGGATAATGGGAAAATCATTTCCAACTAAATGACAGGAATTTCTTAGTCCAATCATGAGGTGTGCTAGGCTTTTTTATACTGTGGCGGAAATAGAGAGAGTATAACAGTCATTATAAATAAAGGGCCAAGGAAGTGACAGTTTATGGAAGGAACAATTTGCACATAGTTTTAGAATGTGGTCAGGAGGAGGACAATGTGCTTACACATATGAAACATTAGAAGGTAGACATTATGGAAGCACATATATTTCTTTATTTTTATTGTATTTGGGGAGAGGGGGTTAATATAGCACGTCCAATGTGGAAAAGTGCTTTCCATAGCACCTTGCAGGTGGGCGACATCTAGAGCTGTGCAGTAGCCACCCATGCCCCAGACGTCAAAGAGAACAAGAAGTTACACATGTTGGAAGTGAGGGTGAGACATTGAGGAGATATGATCCCCGTATGAAGCCGAGAGAAGGAGGAGGCATGAACGTGCATCCATGTATGCAGGCGAGAAGGGAAGGAGCATTGGTCATGCATCCCTGCATGAGGGTGAGACAGGGAGGAGATTTGATCCCCGTATGAAGCCGAGAGAAGGAGGAGGCGTGAACGTGCATCCATGTATGCGGGCGAGACAGGAAGGAGCATTGGTCATGCATCCCTGCATGAGGGTGAGACAGGGAGGAGATATGATCCCCGTATGAAGCCGAGAGAAGGAGGAGGCGTGAACGTGCATCCATGTATGCAGGCGAGAAGGGAAGAAGCATTGGTCATGCATCCCTGCATGAGGGTGAGACAGGGAGGAGATATGATCCCCGTATGAAGCCGAGAGAAGGAGGAGGCGTGAACGTGCATCCATGTATGCGGGCGAGACAGGAAGGAGCGTTGGTCATGCATCCCTGCATGAGGGTGAGACAGGGAGGAGATATGATCCCCGTATGAAGCCGAGAGAAGGAGGAGGCGTGAACGTGCATCCATGTATGCAGGCGAGAAGGGAAGGAGCATTGGTCATGCATCCCTGCATGAGGGTGAGACAGGGAGCAGATATGATCCCCGTATGAAGCCGAGAGAAGGAGGAGGCGTGAACGTGCATCCATGTATGCGGGCGAGACAGGAAGGAGCATTGGTCATGCATCCCTGCATGAGGGTGAGACAGGGAGGAGATATGATCCCCGTATGAAGCCGAGAGAAGGAGGAGGCGTGAACGTGCATCCATGTATGCGGGCGAGACGGGAAGGAGCATTGGTCATGCATCCCTTCCTGAGGGTGAGACAGGGAGGAGATAAAATCCCCGTATGAAGCCGAGAGAACGACAAGACATGAACGTGCATCCATGTATGCGGGCGAGAAGGGAAGGAGCATTGGTCATGCATCCCTGCATGAGGGTGAGACAGGGAGGAGATAAAATCCCTGTATGAAGCCAAGAGAACGAGGCGGCATGAACGTGCATCTATGTATGCGGGCGAGAAGGGAAGGAGCATTGGTCATGCATCCCTGCATGAGGGTGAGACAGGGAGGAGATAAAATCCCTGTATGAAGCCAAGAGAACGAGGCGGCATGAACATGCATCCTTGTATGCAGGTGTGACATGGAGTCATCATGAACATGCATCCCTTTATAAGGTCATAACATGGAGGACGCATGAACATGAATGCCTGAATTTTATGGTGGTGGCCTTCGGGTGATTTGGCACGTGCAATTGGTGAAGAGCACTTCTCCTGCGCAAAAAAATAAATTTACTATTAGCACCCCGGAGGGAGCCTCTGCACTTCTTATAGGGAGAAAACTCTGCAATGGAAGGAGACAGGGTCAATAACAGCTGTAAACTCTCACAAGACCATCACTGCTCTCACACTTTCCTGCTCTCAGGCTGGCGGGCCATTATCGGCCCTGGCTGCCGCACCATTGCCAGGTTTGTGTAACTATGTTATTTCTAATTGGCTCCACTTTGATGACTCTCATTTGGATTCTGACTTGATTATTGAGATCTTAAATAAGTGACTGGGGATCAGGTGTCCACTTATTCTCATGGATAACATCACAACCAACCTTTAATTCAAACATGAGTCATGACATCACAGATGGAGTACAGCTTATGATAGAGGTGGAACGTCACATTGTAGCAGCCCAAGTAGCTCGCCGTGATCTTATAGTGGTTAGTTCTCTGTGTTGTGGCCGCAGCAACCTCGGTTCGAATCCGAGTCACGGCAGTTGGGCAGATATTTTACAATTTCCATTAATACATTGGCAATCTCTGTGGAGGACTGAAACAATTCGATATGTCCTGTTACTGTTATGAACCTTTTGTTTCTTTAATGCTCTTTGCACACTTTTTCATCGGGTGACTGTAATGTATTTCAACCAAATCTAATTAAGTGCGCATTATGTGCTGACATTTGCAGCACATGAAACATTATAACACTGCCATTTACGTCAATAACCACTAGCTTGATTAAGACATATGTATTGCAGCGACAGTATTTCCCAGTTACAAATGGGAATAAAAACAACATCCGCGAGGGATTGAACCAACGACATTTAACTGATGTTGCCAATGGAGCGCGTTACAGAGAGCGCAAAGTCCCGCCTTTACAGTCACACGCTGATGATAATACAGATGTTTAAATAAACAGGCATATCTGTGGACTTGTGGTCTTTCTACATTGGGACGCATAGTCTAGTCCTAGTCTATTGTAGGCACTGGCGTATCTTCTAGTGGAATGAGAGGCATTCTGTAGTCGCGTGAAAGGACCTTTCAAGTCAATCTGATCTGTATTGTCCTGTGAAAAAAAATGTTCTTAGACACAGTGAGGAGTTTTTGGGGATAATGGGAAAATCATTTCCAACTAAATGACAGGAATTTCTTAGTCCAATCATGAGGTGTGCTAGGCATTTTTATACTGTGGCGGAAAGAGAGAGAGTATAACAGTCATTATAAATAAAGGGCCAAGGAAGTGACAGTTTATGGAAGGAACAATTTGCACATAGTTTTAGAATTTGGTCAGGAGGAGGACAATGTGCTTACACATATGAAACATTAGAAGGTAGACATTATGGAAGCACATATATTTCTTTATTTTTATTGTATTTGGGGAGAGGGGGTTAATATAGCACGTCCAATGTGGAAAAGTGCTTTCCATAGCACCTTGCAGGTGGGCGACATCTAGAGCTGTGCAGTAGCCACCCATGCCCCAGACGTCAAAGAGAACAAGAAGTTACACATGTTGGAAGTGAGGGTGAGACATTGAGGAGATATGATCCCCGTATGAAGCCGAGAAAAGGAGGAGGCGTGAACGTGCATCCATGTATGCAGGCGAGAAGGGAAGGAGCATTGGTCATGCATCCCTGCATGAGGGTGAGACAGGGAGGAGATATGATCCCCGTATGAAGCCGAGAGAAGGAGGAGGCGTGAACGTGCATCCATGTATGCAGGCGAGAAGGGAAGGAGCATTGGTCATGCATCCCCTCATGAGGGTGAGACAGGGAGGAGATATGATCCCCGTATGAAGCCGAGAGAAGGAGGAGGCGTGAACGTGCATCCATGTATGCGGGCGAGACGGGAAGGAGCATTGGTCATGCATCCCTTCCCGAGGGTGAGACAGGGAGGAGATAAAATCCCCGTATGAAGCCGAGAGAACGAGGAGACATGAACGTGCATCCATGTATGCGGGCGAGAAGGGAAGGAGCATTGGTCATGCATCCCTGCATGAGGGTGAGACAGGGAGAAGATAAAATCCCTGTATGAAGCCAAGAGAACGAGGCGGCATGAACATGCATCCTTGTATGCAGGTGTGACATGGAGTCATCATGAACATGCATCCCTTTATAAGGACATAACATGGAGGACGCATGAACATGAATGCCTGAATTTTATGGTGGTGGCCTTCGGGTGATTTGGCACGTGCAATTGGTGAAGAGCACTTCTCCTGCGCAAAAAAATAAATTTACTATTAGCACCCCGGAGGGAGCCTCTGCACTTCTTATAGGGAGAAAACTCTGCAATGGAAGGGGACAGGGTCAATAACAGCTGTAAACTCTCACAAGACCATCACTGCTCTCACACTTTCCTGCTCTCAGGCTGGCGGGCCATTATCGGCCCTGGCTGCCGCACCATTGCCAGGTTTGTGTAACTATATTATTTCTAATTGGCTCCACTTTGATGACTTTCATTTGGATTCTGACTTGATTATTGAGATCTTAAATAAGTGACTGGGGATCAGGTGTCCACTTATTCTCATGGATAACATCACAACCAACCTTTAATTCAAACATGAGTCATGACATCACAGATGGAGTACAGCTTATGATAGAGGTGGAACGTCACATTGTAGCAGCCCAAGTAGCTCGCCGTGATCGTATAGTGGTTAGTACTCTGCGTTGTGGCCGCAGCAAACTCGGTTCGAATCCGAGTCACGGCATTGCGGTGAGGCAATGTCACCGCAGTTGGGCAGATATTTTAGAATTTCCATTAATACATTGGCAATCTCTGTGGAGGACTGAAACAATTCGATATGTCCTGTTACTGTTATGAACCTTTTGTTTCTTTAATGCTCTTTGCACACTTTTTCATCGGGTGACTGTAATGTATTTCAACCAAATCTAATTAAGAGCGCATTATGTGGTGACATTTGCAGTACATGAAACATTATAACACTGCCATTTACGTCAATAACCACTAGCTTGATTAAGACATATGTATTGCAGCGACAGTATTTCCCAGTTACAAATGGGAATAAAAACAACATCCGCGAGGGATTGAACCAACGACATTTAACTGATGTTGCCAATGGAGCGCGTTACAGAGAGCGCGAGGTCCCGCCTTTACAGTCACACGCTGATGATAATACAGATGTTTAAATAAACAGGCATATCTGTGGACTTGTGGTCTTTCTACATTGGGACTCATAGTCTAGTCCTAGGCTATTGTAGGCACTGGCGTATCTTTTAGTGGAATGAGAGGCATTCTGTAGTCGCGTGAAAGGACCTTTCAAGTCAATCTGATCTGTATTGTCCTGTGAAAAAAAGCGTTCTTAGACACAGTGAGGAGTTTTTGGGGATAATGGGAAAATCATTTCCAACTAAATGACAGCAATTTCTTAGTCCAATCATGAGGTGTGCTAGGCTTTTTTATACTGTGGCAGAAAGAGAGAGAGTATAACAGTCATTATAAATAAAGGGCGAAGGAAGTGACAGTTTATGGAAGGAACAATTTGCACATAGTTTTAGAATGTGGTCAGGAGGAGGACAATGTGCTTACACATATGAAACATTAGAAGGTAGACATTATGGAAGCACATATATTTCTTTATTTTTATTGTATTTGGGGAGAGGGGGTTAATATAGCACGTCCAATGTGGAAAAGTGCTTTCCATAGCACCTTGCAGGTGGGCGACATCTAGATCTGTGCAGTAGCCACCCATGCCCCAGACGTCAAAGAGAACAAGAAGTTACACATGTTGGAAGTGAGGGTGAGACATTGAGGAGATATGATCCCCGTATGAAGTCGAGAGAAGGAGGAGGCGTGAACGTGCATCCATGTATGCAGGCGAGAAGGGAAGGAGCATTGGTCATGCATCCCTGCATGAGGGTGAGACAGGGAGGAGATATGATCCCGTATGAAGCCGAGAGAAGGAGGAGGCGTGAACGTGCATCCATGTATGCGGGCGAGACAGGAAGGAGCGTTGGTCATGCATCCCTGCATGAGGGTGAGACAGGGAGGAGATATGATCCCCGTATGAAGCCGAGAGAAGGAAGAGGCGTGAACGTTGCTCCATGTATGCAGGCGAGAAGGGAAGGAGCATTGGTCATGCATCCCTGCATGAGGGTGAGACAGGGAGGAGATATGATCCCCGTATGAAGCCGAGAGAAGGAGGAGGCGTGAACGTGCATCCATGCATGCGGGCGAGACAGGAAGGAGCATTGGTCATGCATCCCTGCATGAGGGTGAGACAGGGAGGAGATATGATCCCCGTATGAAGCCGAGAGAAGGAGGAGGCGTGAACGTGCATCCATGTATGCGGGCGAGACGGGAAGGAGCATTGGTCATGCATCCCTTCCTGAGGGTGAGACAGGGAGGAGATAAAATCCCCGTATGAAGCCGAGAGAACGACAAGACATGAACGTGCATCCATGTATGCGGGCGAGAAGGGAAGGAGCATTGGTCATGCATCCCTGCATGAGGGTGAGACAGGGAGGAGATAAAATCCCTTTATGAAGCCAAGAGAACGAGGCGGCATGAACATGCATCCTTGTATGCAGGTGTGACATGGAGTCATCATGAACATGCATCCCTTTATAAGGACATAACATGGAGGACGCATGAACATGAATGCCTGAATTTTATGGTGGTGGCCTTCGGGTGATTTGGCACGTGCAATTGGTCAAGAGCACTTCTCCTGCGCAAAAAAATAAATGTACTATTAGCACCCCGGAGGGAGCCTCTGCACTTCTTATAGGGAGAAAACTCTGCAATGGAAGGGGACAGGTTCAATAACAGCTGTAAACTCTCACAAGACCATCACTGCTCTCACACTTTCCTGCTCTCAGGCTGGCGGGCCATTATCAGCCCTGGCTGCCGCACCATTGCCAGGTTTGTGTAACTATATTATTTCTAATTGGCTCCACTTTGATGACTTTCATTTGGATTCTGACTTGATTATTGAGATCTTAAATAAGTGACTGGGGATCAGGTGTCCACTTATTCTCATGGATAACATCACAACCAACCTTTAATTCAAACATGAGTCATGACATCACAGATGGAGTACAGCTTATGATAGAGGTGGAACGTCGCATTGTAGCTGCCCAAGTAGCTCGCAGTGATCGTATAGTGGTTAGTACTCTGTGTTGTGGCCACAGCAACCTCGGTTCAAATCCGAGTCACGGCATTGCGGTGAGGCAATGTCACGGCAGTTGGGCAGATATTTTAGAATTTCCATTAATACATTGGCAATCTCTGTGGAGGACTGAAACAATTCGATATGTCCTGTTACTGTTATGAACCTTTTGTTTCTTTAATGCTCTTTGCACACTTTTTCATCGGGTGACTGTAATGTATTTCAACCAAATCTAATTAAGAGCGCATTATGTGGTGACATTTGCAGTACATGAAACATTATAACACTGCCATTTACGTCAATAACCACTAGCTTGATTAAGACATATGTATTGCAGCGACAGTATTTCCCAGTTACAAATGGGAATAAAAACAACATCCGCGAGGGATTGAACCAACGACATTTAACTGATGTTGCCAATGGAGCGCGTTACAGAGAGCGCGAGGTCCCGCCTTTACAGTCACACGCTGATGATAATACAGATGTTTAAATAAACAGGCATATCTGTGGACTTGTGGTCTTTCTACATTGGGACTCATAGTCTAGTCCTAGGCTATTGTAGGCACTGGCGTATCTTTTAGTGGAATGAGAGGCATTCTGTAGTCGCGGGAAAGGACCTTTCAAGTCAATCTGATCTGTATTGTCCTGTGAAAAAAAGCGTTCTTAGACACAGTGAGGAGTTTTTGGGGATAATGGGAAAATCATTTCCAACTAAATGACAGGAATTTCTTAGTCCAATCATGAGGTGTGCTAGGCTTTTTTATACTGTGGCGGAAAGAGAGAGAGAATAACAGTCATTATAAATAAAGGGCCAAGGAAGTGACAGTTTATGGAAGGAACAATTTGCACATAGTTTTAGAATGTGGTCAGGAGGAGGACAATGTGCTTACACATATGAAACATTAGAAGGTAGACATTATGGAAGCACATATATTTCTTTATTTTTATTGTATTTGGGGAGAGGGGGTTAATATAGCACGTCCAATGTGGAAAAGTGCTTTCCATAGCACCTTGCAGGTGGGCGACATCCAGAGCTGTGCAGTAGCCACCCATGCCCCAGACGTCAAAGAGAACAAGAAGTTACACATGTTGGAAGTGAGGGTGAGACATTGAGGAGATATGATCCCCCTATGAAGCCGAGAAAAGGAGGAGGCGTGAACGTGCATCCATGTATGCAGGTGAGAAGGGAAGGAACATTGGTCATGCATCCCTGCATGAGGGTGAGACAGGGAGGAGATATGATCCCCGTATGAAGCCGAGAGAAGGAGGAGGCGTGAACGTGCATCCATGTATGCGGGCGAGACAGGAAGGAGCATTGGTCATGCATCCCTGCATGAGGGTGAGACAGGGAGGAGATATGATCCCCGTATGAAGCCGAGAGAAGGAGGAGGCGTGAACGTGCATCCATGTATGCGGGCGAGACAGGAAGGAGCATTGGTCATGCATCCCTGCATGAGGGTGAGACAGGGAGGAGATATGATCCCCGTATGAAGCCGAGAGAAGGAGGAGGCGTGAACGTGCATCCATGTATGCGGGCGAGACGGGAAGGAGCATTGGTCATGCATCCCTTCCCGAGGGTGAGACAGGGAGGAGATAAAATCCCCGTATGAAGCCGAGAGAACGAGGAGACATGAACGTGCATCCATGTATGCGGGCGAGACGGGAAGGAGCATTGGTCATGCATCCCTGCATGAGGGTGAGACAGGGAGGAGATAAAATCCCTGTATGAAGCCAAGAGAACGAGGCGGCATGAACATGCATCCTTGTATGCAGGTGTGACATGTAGTCATCATGAACATGCATCCCTTTATAAGGACATAACATGGAGGACGCATGAACATGAATGCCTGAATTTTATGGTGGTGGCCTTCGGGTGATTTGGCGCGTGCAATTGGTAAAGAGCACTTCTCCTGCGCAAAAAAATAAATTTACTATTAGCACCCCGGAGGGAGCCTCTGCACTTCTTATAGGGAGAAAACTCTGCAATGGAAGGGGACAGGTTCAATAACAGCTGTAAACTCTCACAAGACCATCACTGCTCTCACACTTTCCTGCTCTCAGGCTGGCGGGCCATTATCAGCCCTGGCTGCCGCACCATTGCCAGGTTTGTGTAACTATATTATTTCTAATTGGCTCCACTTTGATGACTTTCATTTGGATTCTGACTTGATTATTGAGATCTTAAATAAGTGACTGGGGATCAGGTGTCCACTTATTCTCATGGATAACATCACAACCAACCTTTAATTCAAACATGAGTCATGACATCACAGATGGAGTACAGCTTATGATAGAGGTGGAACGTCACATTGTAGCAGCCCAAGTAGCTCGCCGTGATCGTATAGTGGTTAGTACTCTGCGTTGTGGCCGCAGCAACCTCGGTTCGAATCCGAGTCACGGCATTGCGGTGAGGCAATGCCACGGCAGTTGGGCAGATATTTTAGAATTTCCATTAATACATTGGCAATCTCTGTGGAGGACTGAAACAATTAGATATGTCCTGTTACTGTTATGAACCTTTTGTTTCTTTAATGCTCTTTGCACACTTTTTCATCGGGTGACTGTAATGTATTTCAACCAAATCTAATTAAGAGCGCATTATGTGGTGACATTTGCAGTACATGAAACATTATAACACTGCCATTTACGTCAATAACCACTAGCTTGATTAAGACATATGTATTGCAGCGACAGTATTTCCCAGTTACAAATGGGAATAAAAACAACATCCGCGAGGGATTGAACCAACGACATTTAACTGATGTTGCCAATGGAGCGCGTTACAGAGAGCGCAAAGTCCCGCCTTTACAGTCACACGCTGATGATAATACAGATGTTTAAATAAACAGGCATATCTGTGGACTTGTGGTCTTTCTACATTGGGACTCATAGTCTAGTCCTAGGCTATTGTAGGCACTGGCATATCTTCTAGTGGAATGAGAGGCATTCTGTAGTCGCGTGAAAGGACCTTTCAAGTCAATCTGATCTGTATTGTCCTGTGAAAAAAAATGTTCTTAGACACAGTGAGGAGTTTTTGGGGATAATGGGAAAATCATTTCCAACTAAATGACAGGAATTTCTTAGTCCAATCATGAGGTGTGCTAGGCATTTTTATACTGTGGCGGAAAGAGAGAGAGTATAACAGTCATTATAAATAAAGGGCCAAGGAAGTGACAGTTTATGGAAGGAACAATTTGCACATAGTTTTAGAATTTGGTCAGGAGGAGGACAATGTGCTTACACATATGAAACATTAGAAGGTAGACATTATGGAAGCACATATATTTCTTTATTTTTATTGTATTTGGGGAGAGGGGGTTAATATAGCACGTCCAATGTGGAAAAGTGCTTTCCATAGCACCTTGCAGGTGGGCGACATCTAGAGCTGTGCAGTAGCCACCCATGCCCCAGACGTCAAAGAGAACAAGAAGTTACACATGTTGGAAGTGAGGGTGAGACATTGAGGAGATATGATCCCCGTATGAAGCCGAGAAAAGGAGGAGGCGTGAACGTGCATCCATGTATGCAGGCGAGAAGGGAAGGAGCATTGGTCATGCATCCCTGCATGAGGGTGAGACAGGGAGGAGATATGATCCCCGTATGAAGCCGAGAGAAGGAGGAGGTGTGAACGTGCATCCATGTATGCGGGCGAGACAGGAAGGAGCATTGGTCATGCATCCCTGCATGAGGGTGAGACAGGGAGGAGATATGATGCCCGTATGAAGCCGAGAGAAGGAGGAGGCGTGAACGTGCATCCATGTATGCAGGCGAGAAGGGAAGGAGCATTGGTCATGCATCCCCTCATGAGGGTGAGACAGGGAGGAGATATGATCCCTGTATGAAGCCGAGAGAAGGAGGAGGCCTGTACGTGCATCCATGTTTGCGGGCGAGACGGGAAGGAGCATTGGTCATGCATCCCTTCCCGAGGGTGAGACAGGGAGGAGATAAAATCCCCGTATGAAGCCGAGAGAACGAGGAGACATGAACGTGCATCCATGTATGCGGGCGAGAAGGGAAGGAGCATTGGTCATGCATCCCTGCATGAGGGTGAGACAGGGAGAAGATAAAATCCCTGTATGAAGCCAAGAGAACGAGGCGGCATGAACATGCATCCTTGTATGCAGGTGTGACATGGAGTCATCATGAACATGCATCCCTTTATAAGGACATAACATGGAGGACGCATGAACATGAATGCCTGAATTTTATGGTGGTGGCCTTCGGGTGATTTGGCACGTGCAATTGGTGAAGAGCACTTCTCCTGCGCAAAAAAATAAATTTACTATTAGCACCCCGGAGGGAGCCTCTGCACTTCTTATAGGGAGAAAACTCTGCAATGGAAGGGGACAGGGTCAATAACAGCTGTAAACTCTCACAAGACCATCACTGCTCTCACACTTTCCTGCTCTCAGGCTGGCGGGCCATTATCGGCCCTGGCTGCCGCACCATTGCCAGGTTTGTGTAACTATATTATTTCTAATTGGCTCCACTTTGATGACTTTCATTTGGATTCTGACTTGATTATTGAGGTCTTAAATAAGTGACTGGGGATCAGGTGTCCACTTATTCTCATGGATAACATCACAACCAACCTTTAATTCAAACATGAGTCATGACATCACAGATGGAGTACAGCTTATGATAGAGGTGGAACGTCACATTGTAGCAGCCCAAGTAGCTCGCCGTGATCGTATAGTGGTTAGTACTCTGCGTTGTGGCCGCAGCAAACTCGGTTCGAATCCGAGTCACGGCATTGCGGTGAGGCAATGTCACGGCAGTTGGGCAGATATTTTAGAATTTCCATTAATACATTGGCAATCTCTGTGGAGGACTGAAACAATTCGATATGTCCTGTTACTGTTATGAACCTTTTGTTTCTTTAATGCTCTTTGCACACTTTTTCATCGGGTGACTGTAATGTATTTCAACCAAATCTAATTAAGAGCGCATTATGTGGTGACATTTGCAGTACATGAAACATTATAACACTGCCATTTACGTCAATAACCACTAGCTTGATTAAGACATATGTATTGCAGCGACAGTATTTCCCAGTTACAAATGGGAATAAAAACAACATCCCCGAGGGATTGAACCAACGACATTTAACTGATGTTGCCAATGGAGCGCGTTACAGAGAGCGCGAGGTCCCGCCTTTACAGTCACACGCTGATGATAATACAGATGTTTAAATAAACAGGCATATCTGTGGACTTGTGGTCTTTCTACATTGGGACTCATAGTCTAGTCCTAGGCTATTGTAGGCACTGGCGTATCTTTTAGTGGAATGAGAGGCATTCTGTAGTCGCGTGAAAGGACCTTTCAAGTCAATCTGATCTGTATTGTCCTGTGAAAAAAAGCGTTCTTAGACACAGTGAGGAGTTTTTGGGGATAATGGGAAAATCATTTCCAACTAAATGACAGGAATTTCTTAGTCCAATCATGAGGTGTGCTATGCTTTTTTATACTGTGGCGGAAAGAGAGAGAGTATAACAGTCATTATAAATAAAGGGCCAAGGAAGTGACAGTTTATGGAAGGAACAATTTGCACATAGTTTTAGAATGTGGTCAGGAGGAGGACAATGTGCTTACACATATGAAACATTAGAAGGTAGACATTATGGAAGCACATATATTTCTTTATTTTTATTGTATTTGGGGAGAGGGGGTTAATATAGCACGTCCAATGTGGAAAAGTGCTTTCCATAGCACCTTGCAGGTGGGCGACATCTAGATCTGTGCAGTAGCCACCCATGCCCCAGACGTCAAAGAGAACAAGAAGTTACACATGTTGGAAGTGAGGGTGAGACATTGAGGAGATATGATCCCCGTATGAAGTCGAGAGAAGGAGGAGGCGTGAACCTGCATCCATGTATGCAGGCGAGAAGGGAAGGAGCATTGGTCATGCATCCCTGCATGAGGGTGA
This sequence comes from Ambystoma mexicanum, assembly GCF_040938575.1. Classification (NCBI taxonomy): domain Eukaryota; kingdom Metazoa; phylum Chordata; class Amphibia; order Caudata; family Ambystomatidae; genus Ambystoma; species Ambystoma mexicanum. The sequence continues at coordinate 4,557,841 of NW_027182322.1, forward strand.
GACAGGGAGGAGATATGATCCCGTATGAAGCCGAGAGAAGGAGGAGGCGTGAACGTGCATCCATGTATGCGGGCGAGACAGGAAGGAGCGTTGGTCATGCATCCCTGCATGAGGGTGAGACAGGGAGGAGATATGATCCCCGTATGAAGCCGAGAGAAGGAAGAGGCGTGAACGTTGCTCCATGTATGCAGGCGAGAAGGGAAGGAGCATTGGTCATGCATCCCTGCATGAGGGTGAGACAGGGAGGAGATATGATCCCCGTATGAAGCCGAGAGAAGGAGGAGGCGTGAACGTGCATCCATGCATGCGGGCGAGACAGGAAGGAGCATTGGTCATGCATCCCTGCATGAGGGTGAGACAGGGAGGAGATATGATCCCCGTATGAAGCTGAGAGAAGGAGGAGGCGTGAACGTGCATCCATGTATGCGGGCGAGACGGGAAGGAGCATTGGTCATGCATCCCTTCCTGAGGGTGAGACAGGGAGGAGATAAAATCCCCGTATGAAGCCGAGAGAACGACAAGACATGAACGTGCATCCATGTATGCGGGCGAGAAGGGAAGGAGCATTGGTCATGCATCCCTGCATGAGGGTGAGACAGGGAGGAGATAAAATCCCTTTATGAAGCCAAGAGAACGAGGCGGCATGAACATGCATCCTTGTATGCAGGTGTGACATGGAGTCATCATGAACATGCATCCCTTTATAAGGACATAACATGGAGGACGCATGAACATGAATGCCTGAATTTTATGGTGGTGGCCTTCGGGTGATTTGGCACGTGCAATTGGTCAAGAGCACTTCTCCTGCGCAAAAAAATAAATGTACTATTAGCACCCCGGAGGGAGCCTCTGCACTTCTTATAGGGAGAAAACTCTGCAATGGAAGGGGACAGGTTCAATAACAGCTGTAAACTCTCACAAGACCATCACTGCTCTCACACTTTCCTGCTCTCAGGCTGGCGGGCCATTATCAGCCCTGGCTGCCGCACCATTGCCAGGTTTGTGTAACTATATTATTTCTAATTGGCTCCACTTTGATGACTTTCATTTGGATTCTGACTTGATTATTGAGATCTTAAATAAGTGACTGGGGATCAGGTGTCCACTTATTCTCATGGATAACATCACAACCAACCTTTAATTCAAACATGAGTCATGACATCACAGATGGAGTACAGCTTATGATAGAGGTGGAACGTCGCATTGTAGCTGCCCAAGTAGCTCGCCGTGATCGTATAGTGGTTAGTACTCTGCGTTGTGGCCACAGCAACCTCGGTTCAAATCCGAGTCACGGCATTGCGGTGAGGCAATGTCACGGCAGTTGGGCAGATATTTTAGAATTTCCATTAATACATTGGCAATCTCTGTGGAGGACTGAAACAATTCGATATGTCCTGTTACTGTTATGAACCTTTTGTTTCTTTAATGCTCTTTGCACACTTTTTCATCGGGTGACTGTAATGTATTTCAACCAAATCTAATTAAGAGCGCATTATGTGGTGACATTTGCAGTACATGAAACATTATAACACTGCCATTTACGTCAATAACCACTAGCTTGATTAAGACATATGTATTGCAGCGACAGTATTTCCCAGTTACAAATGGGAATAAAAACAACATCCGCGAGGGATTGAACCAACGACATTTAACTGATGTTGCCAATGGAGCACGTTACAGAGAGCGCAAAGTCCCGCCTTTACAGTCACACGCTGATGATAATACAGATGTTTAAATAAACAGGCATATCTGTGGACTTGTGGTCTTTCTACATTGGGACTCATAGTCTAGTCCTAGGCTATTGTAGGCACTGGCGTATCTTTTAGTGGAATGAGAGGCATTCTGTAGTCGCGGGAAAGGACCTTTCAAGTCAATCTGATCTGTATTGTCCTGTGAAAAAAAGCGTTCTTAGACACAGTGAGGAGTTTTTGGGGATAATGGGAAAATCATTTCCAACTAAATGACAGGAATTTCTTAGTCCAATCATGAGGTGTGCTAGGCTTTTTTATACTGTGGCGGAAAGAGAGAGAGTATAACAGTCATTATAAATAAAGGGCCAAGGAAGTGACAGTTTATGGAAGGAACAATTTGCACATAGTTTTAGAATGTGGTCAGGAGGAGGACAATGTGCTTACACATATGAAACATTAGAAGGTAGACATTATGGAAGCACATATATTTCTTTATTTTTATTGTATTTGGGGAGAGGGGGTTAATATAGCACGTCCAATGTGGAAAAGTGCTTTCCATAGCACCTTGCAGGTGGGCGACATCCAGAGCTGTGCAGTAGCCACCCATGCCCCAGACGTCAAAGAGAACAAGAAGTTACACATGTTGGAAGTGAGGGTGAGACATTGAGGAGATATGATCCCCCTATGAAGCCGAGAAAAGGAGGAGGCGTGAACGTGCATCCATGTATGCAGGTGAGAAGGGAAGGAACATTGGTCATGCATCCCTGCATGAGGGTGAGACAGGGAGGAGATATGATCCCCGTATGAAGCCGAGAGAAGGAGGAGGCGTGAACGTGCATCCATGTATGCGGGCGAGACAGGAAGGAGCATTGGTCATGCATCCCTGCATGAGGGTGAGACAGGGAGGAGATATGATCCCCGTATGAAGCCGAGAGAAGGAGGAGGCGTGAACGTGCATCCATGTATGCGGGCGAGACAGGAAGGAGCATTGGTCATGCATCCCTGCATGAGGGTGAGACAGGGAGGAGATATGATCCCCGTATGAAGCCGAGAGAAGGAGGAGGCGTGAACGTGCATCCATGTATGCGGGCGAGACGGGAAGGAGCATTGGTCATGCATCCCTTCCCGAGGGTGAGACAGGGAGGAGATAAAATCCCCGTATGAAGCCGAGAGAACGAGGAGACATGAACGTGCATCCATGTATGCGGGCGAGAAGGGAAGGAGCATTGGTCATGCATCCCTGCATGAGGGTGAGACAGGGAGGAGATAAAATCCCTGTATGAAGCCAAGAGAACGAGGCGGCATGAACATGCATCCTTGTATGCAGGTGTGACATGGAGTCATCATGAACATGCATCCCTTTATAAGGACATAACATGGAGGACGCATGAACATGAATGCCTGAATTTTATGGTGGTGGCCTTCGGGTGATTTGGCGCGTGCAATTGGTGAAGAGCACTTCTCCTGCGCAAAAAAATAAATTTACTATTAGCACCCCGGAGGGAGCCTCTGCAGTTCTTATAGGGAGAAAACTCTGCAATGGAAGGGGACAGGGTCAATAACAGCTGTAAACTCTCACAAGACCATCACTGCTCTCACACTTTCCTGCTCTCAGGCTGGCGGGCCATTATCGGCCCTGGCTGCCGCACCATTGCCAGGTTTGTGTAACTATATTATTTCTAATTGGCTCCACTTTGATGACTTTCATTTGGATTCTGACTTGATTATTGAGATCTTAAATAAGTGACTGGGGATCAGGTGTCCACTTATTCTCATGGATAACATCACAACCAAGCTTTAATTCAAACATGAGTCATGACATCACAGATGGAGTACAGCTTATGATAGAGGTGGAACGTCACATTGTAGCAGCCCAAGTAGCTCGCCGTGATCGTATAGTGGTTAGTACTCTGCGTTGTGGCCGCAGCAACCTCGGTTCGAATCCGAGTCACGGCATTGCGGTGAGGCAATGTCACGGCAGTTGGGCAGATATTTTAGAATTTCCATTAATACATTGGCAATCTCTGTGGAGGACTGAAACAATTCGATATGTCCTGTTACTGTTATGAACCTTTTGTTTCTTTAATGCTCTTTGCACACTTTTTCATCGGGTGACTGTAATGTATTTCAACCAAATCTAATTAAGAGCGCATTATGTGGTGACATTTGCAGTACATGAAACATTATAACACTGCCATTTACGTCAATAACCACTAGCTTGATTAAGACATATGTATTGCAGCGACAGTATTTCCCAGTTACAAATGGGAATAAAAACAACATCCGCGAGGGATTGAACCAACGACATTTAACTGATGTTGCCAATGGAGCACGTTACAGAGAGCGCAAAGTCCTGCCTTTACAGTCACACGCTGATGATAATACAGATGTTTAAATAAACAGGCATATCTGTGGACTTGTGGTCTTTCTACATTGGGACTCATAGTCTAGTCCTAGGCAATTGTAGGCACTGGCGTATCTTTTAGTGGAATGAGAGGCATTCTGTAGTCGCGGGAAAGGACCTTTCAAGTCAATCTGATCTGTATTGTCCTGTGAAAAAAAGCGTTCTTAGACACAGTGAGGAGTTTTTGGGGATAATGGGAAAATCATTTCCAACTAAATGACAGGAATTTCTTAGTCCAATCATGAGGTGTGCTAGGCTTTTTTATACTGTGGCGGAAAGAGAGAGAGTATAACAGTCATTATAAATAAAGGGCCAAGGAAGTGACAGTTTATGGAAGGAACAATTTGCACATAGTTTTAGAATGTGGTCAGGAGGAGGACAATGTGCTTACACATATGAAACATTAGAAGGTAGACATTATGGAAGCACATATATTTCTTTATTTTTATTGTATTTGGGGAGAGGGGGTTAATATAGCACGTCCAATGTGGAAAAGTGCTTTCCATAGCACCTTGCAGGTGGGCGACATCCAGAGCTGTGCAGTAGCCACCCATGCCCCAGACGTCAAAGAGAACAAGAAGTTACACATGTTGGAAGTGAGGGTGAGACATTGAGGAGATATGATCCCCCTATGAAGCCGAGAAAAGGAGGAGGCGTGAACGTGCATCCATGTATGCAGGTGAGAAGGGAAGGAACATTGGTCATGCATCCCTGCATGAGGGTGAGACAGGGAGGAGATATGATCCCCGTATGAAGCCGAGAGAAGGAGGAGGCGTGAACGTGCATCCATGTATGCGGGCGAGACAGGAAGGAGCATTGGTCATGCATCCCTGCATGAGGGTGAGACAGGGAGGAGATATGATCCCCGTATGAAGCCGAGAGAAGGAGGAGGCGTGAACGTGCATCCATGTATGCGGGCGAGACAGGAAGGAGCATTGGTCATGCATCCCTGCATGAGGGTGAGACAGGGAGGAGATATGATCCCCGTATGAAGCCGAGAGAAGGAGGAGGCGTGAACGTGCATCCATGTATGCGGGCGAGACGGGAAGGAGCATTGGTCATGCATCCCTTCCCGAGGGTGAGACAGGGAGGAGATAAAATCCCCGTATGAAGCCGAGAGAACGAGGAGACATGAACGTGCATATATGTATGCGGGCGAGAAGGGAAGGAGCATTGGTCATGCATCCCTGCATGAGGGTGAGACAGGGAGGAGATAAAATCCCTGTATGAAGCCAAGAGAACGAGGCGGCATGAACATGCATCCTTGTATGCAGGTGTGACATGTAGTCATCATGAACATGCATCCCTTTATAAGGACATAACATGGAGGACGCATGAACATGAATGCCTGAATTTTATGGTGGTGGCCTTCGGGTGATTTGGCGCGTGCAATTGGTGAAGAGCACTTCTCCTGCGCAAAAAAATAAATTTACTATTAGCACCCCGGAGGGAGCCTCTGCACTTCTTATAGGGAGAAAACTCTGCAATGGAAGGGGACAGGGTCAATAACAGCTGTAAACTCTCACAAGACCATCACTGCTCTCACACTTTCCTGCTCTCAGGCTGGCGGGCCATTATCGGCCCTGGCTGCCGCACCATTGCCAGGTTTGTGTAACTATATTATTTCTAATTGGCTCCACTTTGATGACTTTCATTTGGATTCTGACTTGATTATTGAGATCTTAAATAAGTGACTGGGGATCAGGTGTCCACTTATTCTCATGGATAACATCACAACCAAGCTTTAATTCAAACATGAGTCATGACATCACAGATGGAGTACAGCTTATGATAGAGGTGGAACGTCACATTGTAGCAGCCCAAGTAGCTCGCCGTGATCGTATAGTGGTTAGTACTCTGCGTTGTGGCCGCAGCAACCTCGGTTCGAATCCGAGTCACGGCATTGCGGTGAGGCAATGTCACGGCAGTTGGGCAGATATTTTAGAATTTCCATTAATACATTGGCAATCTCTGTGGAGGACTGAAACAATTCGATATGTCCTGTTACTGTTATGAACCTTTTGTTTCTTTAATGCTCTTTGCACACTTTTTCATCGGGTGACTGTAATGTATTTCAACCAAATCTAATTAAGAGCGCATTATGTGGTGACATTTGCAGTACATGAAACATTATAACACTGCATTTACGTCAATAACCACTAGCTTGATTAAGACATATGTATTGCAGCGACAGTATTTCCCAGTTACAAATGGGAATAAAAACAACATCCGCGAGGGATTGAACCAACGACATTTAACTGATGTTGCCAATGGAGCACGTTACAGAGAGCGCAAAGTCCCGCCTTTACAGTCACACGCTGATGATAATACAGATGTTTAAATAAACAGGCATATCTGTGGACTTGTGGTCTTTCTACATTGGGACTCATAGTCTAGTCCTAGGCTATTGTAGGCACTGGCGTATCTTCTAGTGGAATGAGAGGCATTCTGTAGTCGCGTGAAAGGACCTTTCAAGTCAATCTGATCTGTATTGTCCTGTGAAAAAAAATGTTCTTAGACACAGTGAGGAGTTTTTGGGGATAATGGGAAAATCATTTCCAACTAAATGACAGGAATTTCTTAGTCCAATCATGAGGTGTGCTAGGCATTTTTATACTGTGGCGGAAAGAGAGAGAGTATAACAGTCATTATAAATAAAGGGCCAAGGAAGTGACAGTTTATGGAAGGAACAATTTGCACCTAGTTTTAGAATTTGGTCAGGAGGAGGACAATGTGCTTACACATATGAAACATTAGAAGGTAGACATTATGGAAGCACATATATTTCTTTATTTTTATTGTATTTGGGGAGAGGGGGTTAATATAGCACGTCCAATGTGGAAAAGTGCTTTCCATAGCACCTTGCAGGTGGGCGACATCTAGAGCTGTGCAGTAGCCACCCATGCCCCAGACGTCAAAGAGAACAAGAAGTTACACATGTTGGAAGTGAGGGTGAGACATTGAGGAGATATGATCCCGGTATGAAGCCGAGAAAAGGAGGAGGCGTGAACGTGCATCCATGTATGCAGGCGAGAAGGGAAGGAGCATTGGTCATGCATCCCTGCATGAGGGTGAGACAGGGAGGAGATATGATCCCCGTATGAAGCCGAGAGAAGGAGGAGGCGTGAACGTGCATCCATGTATGCGGGCGAGACAGGAGCATTGGTCATGCATCCCTTCCCGAGGGTGAGACAGGGAGGAGATAAAATCCCCGTATGAAGCCGAGAGAACGAGGAGACATGAACGTGCATCCATGTATGCGGGCGAGAAGGGAAGGAGCATTGGTCATGCATCCCTGCATGAGGGTGAGACAGGGAGGAGATATGATCCCCGTATGAAGCCGAGAGAAGGAGGAGGCGTGAACGTGCATCCATGTATGCGGGCGAGACGGGAAGGAGCATTGGTCATGCATCCCTTCCCGAGGGTGAGACAGGGAGGAGATAAAATCCCCGTATGAAGCCGAGAGAACGAGGAGACATGAACGTGCATATATGTATGCGGGCGAGAAGGGAAGGAGCATTGGTCATGCATCCCTGCATGAGGGTGAGACAGGGAGGAGATAAAATCCCTGTATGAAGCCAAGAGAACGAGGCGGCATGAACATGCATCCTTGTATGCAGGTGTGACATGTAGTCATCATGAACATGCATCCCTTTATAAGGACATAACATGGAGGACGCATGAACATGAATGCCTGAATTTTATGGTGGTGGCCTTCGGGTGATTTGGCGCGTGCAATTGGTGAAGAGCACTTCTCCTGCGCAAAAAAATAAATTTACTATTAGCACCCCGGAGGGAGCCTCTGCACTTCTTATAGGGAGAAAACTCTGCAATGGAAGGGGACAGGGTCAATAACAGCTGTAAACTCTCACAAGACCATCACTGCTCTCACACTTTCCTGCTCTCAGGCTGGCGGGCCATTATCGGCCCTGGCTGCCGCACCATTGCCAGGTTTGTGTAACTATATTATTTCTAATTGGCTCCACTTTGATGACTTTCATTTGGATTCTGACTTGATTATTGAGATCTTAAATAAGTGACTGGGGATCAGGTGTCCACTTATTCTCATGGATAACATCACAACCAAGCTTTAATTCAAACATGAGTCATGACATCACAGATGGAGTACAGCTTATGATAGAGGTGGAACGTCACATTGTAGCAGCCCAAGTAGCTCGCCGTGATCGTATAGTGGTTAGTACTCTGCGTTGTGGCCGCAGCAACCTCGGTTCGAATCCGAGTCACGGCATTGCGGTGAGGCAATGTCACGGCAGTTGGGCAGATATTTTAGAATTTCCATTAATACATTGGCAATCTCTGTGGAGGACTGAAACAATTCGATATGTCCTGTTACTGTTATGAACCTTTTGTTTCTTTAATGCTCTTTGCACACTTTTTCATCGGGTGACTGTAATGTATTTCAACCAAATCTAATTAAGAGCGCATTATGTGGTGACATTTGCAGTACATGAAACATTATAACACTGCATTTACGTCAATAACCACTAGCTTGATTAAGACATATGTATTGCAGCGACAGTATTTCCCAGTTACAAATGGGAATAAAAACAACATCCGCGAGGGATTGAACCAACGACATTTAACTGATGTTGCCAATGGAGCACGTTACAGAGAGCGCAAAGTCCCGCCTTTACAGTCACACGCTGATGATAATACAGATGTTTAAATAAACAGGCATATCTGTGGACTTGTGGTCTTTCTACATTGGGACTCATAGTCTAGTCCTAGGCTATTGTAGGCACTGGCGTATCTTCTAGTGGAATGAGAGGCATTCTGTAGTCGCGTGAAAGGACCTTTCAAGTCAATCTGATCTGTATTGTCCTGTGAAAAAAAATGTTCTTAGACACAGTGAGGAGTTTTTGGGGATAATGGGAAAATCATTTCCAACTAAATGACAGGAATTTCTTAGTCCAATCATGAGGTGTGCTAGGCATTTTTATACTGTGGCGGAAAGAGAGAGAGTATAACAGTCATTATAAATAAAGGGCCAAGGAAGTGACAGTTTATGGAAGGAACAATTTGCACATAGTTTTAGAATTTGGTCAGGAGGAGGACAATGTGCTTACACATATGAAACATTAGAAGGTAGACATTATGGAAGCACATATATTTCTTTATTTTTATTGTATTTGGGGAGAGGGGGTTAATATAGCACGTCCAATGTGGAAAAGTGCTTTCCATAGCACCTTGCAGGTGGGCGACATCTAGAGCTGTGCAGTAGCCACCCATGCCCCAGACGTCAAAGAGAACAAGAAGTTACACATGTTGGAAGTGAGGGTGAGACATTGAGGAGATATGATCCCGGTATGAAGCCGAGAAAAGGAGGAGGCGTGAACGTGCATCCATGTATGCAGGCGAGAAGGGAAGGAGCATTGGTCATGCATCCCTGCATGAGGGTGAGACAGGGAGGAGATATGATCCCCGTATGAAGCCGAGAGAAGGAGGAGGCGTGAACGTGCATCCATGTATGCGGGTGAGACAGGAAGGAGCATTGGTCATGCATCCCTGCATGAGGGTGAGACAGGGAGGAGATATGATCCCCGTATGAAGCCGAGAGAAGGAGGAGGCGTGAACTTGCATCCATGTATGCAGGCGAGAAGGGAAGGAGCATTGGTCATGCATCCCCTCATGAGGGTGAGACAGGGAGGAGATATGATCCCCGTATGAAGCCGAGAGAAGGAGGAGGCGTGAACGTGCATCCATGTATGCGGGCGAGACGGGAAGGAGCATTGGTCATGCATCCCTTCCCGAGGGTGAGACAGGGAGGAGATAAAATCCCCGTATGAAGCCGAGAGAACGAGGAGACATGAACGTGCATCCATGTATGCGGGCGAGAAGGGAAGGAGCATTGGTCATGCATCCCTGCATGAGGGTGAGACAGGGAGGAGATAAAATCCCTGTATGAAGCCAAGAGAACGAGGCGGCATGAACATGCATCCTTGTATGCAGGTGTGACATGGAGTCATCATGAACATGCATCCCTTTATAAGGACATAACATGGAGGACGCATGAACATGAATGCCTGAATTTTATGGTGGTGGCCTTCGGGTGATTTGGCACGTGCAATTGGTAAAGAGCACTTCTCCTGCGCAAAAAAATAAATTTACTATTAGCACCCCGGAGGGAGCCTCTGCACTTCTTATAGGGAGAAAACTCTGCAATGGAAGGGGACAGGTTCAATAACAGCTGTAAACTCTCACAAGACCATCACTGCTCTCACACTTTCCTGCTCTCAGGCTGGCGGGCCATTATCAGCCCTGGCTGCCGCACCATTGCCAGGTTTGTGTAACTATATTATTTCTAATTGGCTCCACTTTGATGACTTTCATTTGGATTCTGACTTGATTATTGAGATCTTAAATAAGTGACTGGGGATCAGGTGTCCACTTATTCTCATGGATAACATCACAACCAACCTTTAATTCAAACATGAGTCATGACATCACAGATGGAGTACAGCTTATGATAGAGGTGGAACGTCACATTGTAGCAGCCCAAGTAGCTCGCTGTGATCGTATAGTGGTTAGTACTCTGCGTTGTGGCCGCAGCAACCTCGGTTCGAATCCGAGTCACGGCATTGCGGTGAGGCAATATCACGGCAGTTGGGCAGATATTTTAGAATTTCCATTAATACATTGGCAATCTCTGTGGAGGACTGAAACAATTCGATATGTCCTGTTACTGTTATGAACCTTTTGTTTCTTTAATGCTCTTTGCACACTTTTTCATCGGGTGACTGTAATGTATTTCAACCAAATCTAATTAAGAGCGCATTATGTGGTGACATTTGCAGTACATGAAACATTATAACACTGCCATTTACGTCAATAACCACTAGCTTGATTAAGACATATGTATTGCAGCGACAGTATTTCCCAGTTACAAATGGGAATAAAAACAACATCCGCGAGGGATTGAACCAACGACATTTAACTGATGTTGCCAATGGAGCGCGTTACAGAGAGCGCAAAGTCCCGCCTTTACAGTCACACGCTGATGATAATACAGATGTTTAAATAAACAGGCATATCTGTGGACTTGTGGTCTTTCTACATTGGGACTCATAGTCTAGTCCTAGGCTATTGTAGGCACTGGCATATCTTCTAGTGGAATGAGAGGCATTCTGTAGTCGCGTGAAAGGACCTTTCAAGTCAATCTGATCTGTATTGTCCTGTGAAAAAAAATGTTCTTAGACACAGTGAGGAGTTTTTGGGGATAATGGGAAAATCATTTCCAACTAAATGACAGGAATTTCTTAGTCCAATCATGAGGTGTGCTAGGCATTTTTATACTGTGGCGGAAAGAGAGAGAGTATAACAGTCATTATAAATAAAGGGCCAAGGAAGTGACAGTTTATGGAAGGAACAATTTGCACATAGTTTTAGAATTTGGTCAGGAGGAGGACAATGTGCTTACACATATGAAACATTAGAAGGTAGACATTATGGAAGCACATATATTTCTTTATTTTTATTGTATTTGGGGAGAGGGGGTTAATATAGCACGTCCAATGTGGAAAAGTGCTTTCCATAGCACCTTGCAGGTGGGCGACATCTAGAGCTGTGCAGTAGCCACCCATGCCCCAGACGTCAAAGAGAACAAGAAGTTACACATGTTGGAAGTGAGGGTGAGACATTGAGGAGATATGATCCCCATATGAAGCCGAGAAAAGGAGGAGGCGTGAACGTGCATCCATGTATGCAGGCGAGAAGGGAAGGAGCATTGGTCATGCATCCCTGCATGAGGGTGAGACAGGGAGGAGATATGATCCCCGTATGAAGCCGAGAGAAGGAGGAGGTGTGAACGTGCATCCATGTATGCGGGCGAGACAGGAAGGAGCATTGGTCATGCATCCCTGCATGAGGGTGAGACAGGGAGGAGATATGATCCCCGTATGAAGCCGAGAGAAGGAGGAGGCGTGAATGTGCATCCATGTATGCAGGCGAGAAGGGAAGGAGCATTGGTCATGCATCCCCTCATGAGGGTGAGACAGGGAGGAGATATGATCCCCGTATGAAGCCGAGAGAAGGAGGAGGCGTGAACGTGCATCCATGTATGCGGGCGAGACGGGAAGGAGCATTGGTCATGCATCCCTTCCCGAGGGTGAGACAGGGAGGAGATAAAATCCCCGTATGAAGCCGAGAGAACGAGGAGACATGAACGTGCATCCATGTATGCGGGCGAGAAGGGAAGGAGCATTGGTCATGCATCCCTGCATGAGGGTGAGACAGGGAGAAGATAAAATCCCTGTATGAAGCCAAGAGAACGAGGCGGCATGAACATGCATCCTTGTATGCAGGTGTGACATGGAGTCATCATGAACATGCATCCCTTTATAAGGACATAACATGGAGGACGCATGAACATGAATGCCTGAATTTTATGGTGGTGGCCTTCGGGTGATTTGGCACGTGCAATTGGTGAAGAGCACTTCTCCTGCGCAAAAAAATAAATTTACTATTAGCACCCCGGAGGGAGCCTCTGCACTTCTTATAGGGAGAAAACTCTGCAATGGAAGGGGACAGGGTCAATAACAGCTGTAAACTCTCACAAGACCATCACTGCTCTCACACTTTCCTGCTCTCAGGCTGGCGGGCCATTATCGGCCCTGGCTGCCGCACCATTGCCAGGTTTGTGTAACTATATTATTTCTAATTGGCTCCACTTTGATGACTTTCATTTGGATTCTGACTTGATTATTGAGATCTTAAATAAGTGACTGGGGATCAGGTGTCCACTTATTCTCATGGATAACATCACAACCAACCTTTAATTCAAACATGAGTCATGACATCACAGATGGAGTACAGCTTATGATAGAGGTGGAACGTCACATTGTAGCAGCCCAAGTAGCTCGCCGTGATCGTATAGTGGTTAGTACTCTGCGTTGTGGCCGCAGCAAACTCGGTTCGAATCCGAGTCACGGCATTGCGGTGAGGCAATGTCACGGCAGTTGGGCAGATATTTTAGAATTTCCATTAATACATTGGCAATCTCTGTGGAGGACTGAAACAATTCGATATGTCCTGTTACTGTTATGAACCTTTTGTTTCTTTAATGCTCTTTGCACACTTTTTCATCGGGTGACTGTAATGTATTTCAACCAAATCTAATTAAGAGCGCATTATGTGGTGACATTTGCAGTACATGAAACATTATAACACTGCCATTTACGTCAATAACCACTAGCTTGATTAACACATATGTATTGCAGCCACAGTATTTCCCAGTTACAAATGGGAATAAAAACAACATCCGCGAGGGATTGAACCAACGACATTTAACTGATGTTGCCAATGGAGCGCGTTACAGAGAGCGCGAGGTCCCGCCTTTACAGTCACACGCTGATGATAATACAGATGTTTAAATAAACAGGCATATCTGTGGACTTGTGGTCTTTCTACATTGGGACTCATAGTCTAGTCCTAGGCTATTGTAGGCACTGGCGTATCTTTTAGTGGAATGAGAGGCATTCTGTAGTCGCGTGAAAGGACCTTTCAAGTCAATCTGATCTGTATTGTCCTGTGAAAAAAAGCGTTCTTAGACACAGTGAGGAGTTTTTGGGGATAATGGGAAAATCATTTCCAACTAAATGACAGGAATTTCTTAGTCCAATCATGAGGTGTGCTATGCTTTTTTATACTGTGGCGGAAAGAGAGAGAGTATAACAGTCATTATAAATAAAGGGCCAAGGAAGTGACAGTTTATGGAAGGAACAATTTGCACATAGTTTTAGAATGTGGTCAGGAGGAGGACAATGTGCTTACACATATGAAACATTAGAAGGTAGACATTATGGAAGCACATATATTTCTTTATTTTTATTGTATTTGGGGAGAGGGGGTTAATATAGCACGTCCAATGTGGAAAAGTGCTTTCCATAGCACTTTGCAGGTGGGCGACATCTAGAGCTGTGCAGTAGCCACCCATGCCCCAGACGTCAAAGAGAACAAGAAGTTACACATGTTGGAAGTGAGGGTGAGACATTGAGGAGATATGATCCCCCTATGAAGCAGAGAAAAGGAGGAGGCGTGAACGTGCATCCATGTATGCAGGTGAGAAGGGAAGGAACATTGGTCATGCATCCCTGCATGAGGGTGAGACAGGGAGGAGATATGATCCCCGTATGAAGCCGAGAGAAGGAGGAGGCGTGAACGTGCATCCATGTATGCGGGCGAGACAGGAAGGAGCATTGGTCATGCATCCCTGCATGAGGGTGAGACAGGGAGGAGATATGATCCCCGTATGAAGCCGAGAGAAGGAGGAGGCGTGAACGTGCATCCATGTATGCGGGCGAGACAGGAAGGAGCATTGGTCATGCATCCCTGCATGAGGGTGAGACAGGGAGGAGATATGATCCCCGTATGAAGCCGAGAGAAGGAGGAGGCGTGAACGTGCATCCATGTATGCGGGCGAGACGGGAAGGAGCATTGGTCATGCATCCCTTCCCGAGGGTGAGACAGGGAGGAGATAAAATCCCCGTATGAAGCCGAGAGAACGAGGAGACATGAACGTGCATCCATGTATGCGGGCGAGAAGGGAAGGAGCATTGGTCATGCATCCCTGCATGAGGGTGAGACAGGGAAGAGATAAAATCCCTGTATGAAGCCAAGAGAACGAGGCGGCATGAACATGCATCCTTGTATGCAGGTGTGACATGTAGTCATCATGAACATGCATCCCTTTATAAGGACATAACATGGAGGACGCATGAACATGAATGCCTGAATTTTATGGTGGTGGCCTTCGGGTGATTTGGCGCGTGCAATTGGTGAAGAGCACTTCTCCTGCGCAAAAAAATAAATTTACTATTAGCACCCCGGAGGGAGCCTCTGCACTTCTTATAGGGAGAAAACTCTGCAATGGAAGGGGACAGGGTCAATAACAGCTGTAAACTCTCACAAGACCATCACTGCTCTCACACTTTCCTGCTCTCAGGCTGGCGGGCCATTTTCGGCCCTGGCTGCCGCACCATTGCCAGGTTTGTGTAACTATATTATTTCTAATTGGCTCCACTTTGATGACTTTCATTTGGATTCTGACTTGATTATTGAGATCTTAAATAAGTGACTGGGGATCAGGTGTCCACTTATTCTCCTGGATAACATCACAACCAACCTTTAATTCAAACATGAGTCATGACATCACAGATGGAGTACAGCTTATGATAGAGGTGGAACAACACATTGTAGCAGCCCAAGTAGCTCGCCGTGATCGTATAGTGGTTAGTACTCTGCGTTGTGGCCACAGCAACCTTGGTTGGAATCCGAGTCACGGCATTGCGGTGAGGCAATGTCACCGCAGTTGGGCAGATATTTTACAATTTCCATTAATACATTGGCAATCTCTGTGGAGGACTGAAACAATTCGATATGTCCTGTTACTGTTATGAACCTTTTGTTTCTTTAATGCTCTTTGCACACTTTTTCATCGGGTGACTGTAATGTATTTCAACCAAATCTAATTAAGAGCGCATTATGTGGTGACATTTGCAGTACATGAAACATTATAACACTGCCATTTACGTCAATAACCACTAGCTTGATTAAGACATATGTATTGCAGCGACAGTATTTCCCAGTTACAAATGGGAATAAAAACAACATCCGCGAGGGATTGAACCAACGACATTTAACTGATGTTGCCAATGGAGCGCGTTACAGAGAGCGCAAAGTCCCGCCTTTACAGTCACACGCTGATGATAATACAGATGTTTAAATAAACAGGCATATCTGTGGACTTGTGGTATTTCTACATTGGGACTCATAGTCTAGTCCTAGGCTATTGTAGGCACTGGCGTATCTTCTAGTGGAATGAGAGGCATTCTGTAGTCGCGTGAAAGGACCTTTCAAGTCAATCTGATCTGTATTGTCCTGTGAAAAAAAATGTTCTTAGACACAGTGAGGAGTTTTTGGGGATAATGGGAAAATCATTTCCAACTAAATGACAGGAATTTCTTAGTCCAATCATGAGGTGTGCTAGGCATTTTTATACTGTGGCGGAAAGAGAGAGAGTATAACAGTCATTATAAATAAAGGGCCAAGGAAGTGACAGTTTATGGAAGGAACAATTTGCACATAGTTTTAGAATTTGGTCAGGAGGAGGACAATGTGCTTACACATATGAAACATTAGAAGGTAGACATTATGGAAGCACATATATTTCTTTATTTTTATTGTATTTGGGGAGAGGGGGTTAATATAGCACGTCCAATGTGGAAAAGTGCTTTCCATAGCACCTTGCAGGTGGGCGACATCTAGAGCTGTGCAGTAGCCACCCATGGCCCAGACGTCAAAGAGAACAAGAAGTTACACATGTTGGAAGTGAGGGTGAGGCATTGAGGAGATATGATCCCGGTATGAAGCCGAGAAAAGGAGGAGGCGTGAACGTGCATCCATGTATGCAGGCGAGAAGGGAAGGAGCATTGGTCATGCATCCCTGCATGAGGGTGAGACAGGGAGGAGATATGATCCCCGTATGAAGCCGAGAGAAGGAGGAGGCGTGAACGTGCATCCATGTATGCGGGCGAGACAGGAAGGAGCATTGGTCATGCATCCCTGCATGAGGGTGAGACAGGGAGGAGATATGATCCCCGTATGAAGCCGAGAGAAGGAGGAGGTGTGAACGTGCATCCATGTATGCAGGCGAGAAGGGAAGGAGCATTGGTCATGCATCCCCTCATGAGGGTGAGACAGGGAGGAGATATGATCCCCGTATGAAGCCGAGAGAAGGAGGAGGCGTGAACGTGCATCCATGTATGCGGGCGAGACGGGAAGGAGCATTGGTCATGCATCCCTTCCCGAGGGTGAGACAGGGAGGAGATAAAATCCCCGTATGAAGCCGAGAGAACGAGGAGACATGAACGTGCATCCATGTATGCGGGCGAGAAGGGAAGGAGCATTGGTCATGCATCCCTGCATGAGGGGGAGACAGGGAGGAGATAAAATCCCTGTATGAAGCCAAGAGAACGAGGCGGCATGAACATGCATCCTTGTATGCAGGTGTGACATGGAGTCATCATGAACATGCATCCCTTTATAAGGACATAACATGGAGGACGCATGAACATGAATGCCTGAATTTTATGGTGGTGGCCTTCGGGTGATTTGGCACGTGCAATTGGTGAAGAGCACTTCTCCTGCGCAAAAAAATAAATTTACTATTAGCACCCCGGAGGGAGCCTCTGCACTTCTTATAGGGAGAAAACTCTGCAATGGAAGGGGACAGGTTCAATAACAGCTGTAAACTCTCACAAGACCATCACTGCTCTCACACTTTCCTGCTCTCAGGCTGGCGGGCCATTATCAGCCCTGGCTGCCGCACCATTGCCAGGTTTGTGTAACTATATTATTTCTATTTGGCTCCACTTTGATGACTTTCATTTGGATTCTGACTTGATTATTGAGATCTTAAATAAGTGACTGGGGATCAGGTGTCCACTTATTCTCATGGATAACATCACAACCAACCTTTAATTCAAACATGAGTCATGACATCACAGATGGAGTACAGCTTATGATAGAGGTGGAACGTCACATTGTAGCAGCCCAAGTAGCTCGCCGTGATCGTATAGTGGTTAGTACTCTGCGTTGTGGCCGCAGCAACCTCGGTTCGAATCCGAGTCACGGCATTGCGGTGAGGCAATGTCACGGCAGTTGGGCAGATATTTTAGAATTTCCATTAATACATTGGCAATCTCTGTGGAGGACTGAAACAATTCGATATGTCCTGTTACTGTTATGAACCTTTTGTTTCTTTAATGCTCTTTGCACACTTTTTCATCGGGTGACTGTAATGTATTTCAACCAAATCTAATTAAGAGCGCATTATGTGGTGACATTTGCAGTACATGAAACATTATAACACTGCCATTTACGTCAATAACCACTAGCTTGATTAAGACATATGTATTGCAGCGACAGTATTTCCCAGTTACAAATGGGAATAAAAACAACATCCGCGAGGGATTGAACCAACGACATTTAACTGATGTTGCCAATGGAGCGCGTTACAGAGAGCGCAAAGTCCCGCCTTTACAGTCACACGCTGATGATAATACAGATGTTTAAATAAACAGGCATATCTGTGGACTTGTGGTCTTTCTACATTGGGACTCATAGTCTAGTCCTAGGCTATTGTAGGCACTGGCGTATCTTCTAGTGGAATGAGAGGCATTCTGTAGTCGCGTGAAAGGACCTTTCAAGTCAATCTGATCTGTATTGTCCTGTGAAAAAAAATGTTCTTAGACACAGTGAGGAGTTTTTGGGGATAATGGGAAAATCATTTCCAACTAAATGACAGGAATTTCTTAGTCCAATCATGAGGTGTGCTAGGCATTTTTATACTGTGGCGGAAAGAGAGAGAGTATAACAGTCATTATAAATAAAGGGCCAAGGAAGTGACAGTTTATGGAAGGAACAATTTGCACATAGTTTTAGAATTTGGTCAGGAGGAGGACAATGTGCTTACACATATGAAACATTAGAAGGTAGACATTATGGAAACACATATATTTCTTTATTTTTATTGTATTTGGGGAGAGGGGGTTAATATAGCACGTCCAATGTGGAAAAGTGCTTTCCATAGCACCTTGCAGGTGGGCGACATCTAGAGCTGTGCAGTAGCCACCCATGCCCCAGACGTCAAAGAGAACAAGAAGTTACACATGTTGGAAGTGAGGGTGAGACATTGAGGAGATATGATCCCCGTATGAAGCCGAGAAAAGGAGGAGGCGTGAACGTGCATCCATGTATGCAGGCGAGAAGGGAAGGAGCATTGGTCATGCATCCCTGCATGAGGGTGAGACAGGGAGGAGATATGATCCCCGTATGAAGCCGAGAGAAGGAGGAGGTGTGAACGAACGTGCATCCATGTATGCGGGCGAGACAGGAAGGAGCATTGGTCATGCATCCCTGCATGAGGGTGAGACAGGGAGGAGATATGATCCCCGTATGAAGCCGAGAGAAGGAGGAGGCGTGAACGTGCATCCATGTATGCAGGCGAGAAGGGAAGGAGCATTGGTCATGCATCCCCTCATGAGGGTGAGACAGGGAGGAGATATGATCCCCGTATGAAGCCGAGAGAAGGAGGAGGCGTGAACGTGCATCCATGTATGCGGGCGAGACGGGAAGGAGCATTGGTCATGCATCCCTTCCCGAGGGTGAGACAGGGAGGAGATAAAATCCCCGTATGAAGCCGAGAGAACGAGGAGACATGAACGTGCATCCATGTATGCGGGCGAGAAGGGAAGGAGCATTGGTCATGCATCCCTGCATGAGGGTGAGACAGGGAGAAGATAAAATCCCTGTATGAAGCCAAGAGAACGAGGCGGCATGAACATGCATCCTTGTATGCAGGTGTGACATGGAGTCATCATGAACATGCATCCCTTTATAAGGACATAACATGGAGGACGCATGAACATGAATGCCTGAATTTTATGGTGGTGGCCTTCAGGTGATTTGGCACGTGCAATTGGTGAAGAGCACTTCTCCTGCGCAAAAAAATAAATTTACTATTAGCACCCCGGAGGGAGCCTCTGCACTTCTTATAGGGAGAAAACTCTGCAATGGAAGGGGACAGGGTCAATAACAGCTGTAAACTCTCACAAGACCATCACTGCTCTCACACTTTCCTGCTCTCAGGCTGGCGGGCCATTATCGGCCCTGGCTGCCGCACCATTGCCAGGTTTGTGTAACTATATTATTTCTAATTGGCTCCACTTTGATGACTTTCATTTGGATTCTGACTTGATTATTGAGATCTTAAATAAGTGACTGGGGATCAGGTGCCCACTTATTGTCATGGATAACATCACAACCAACCTTTAATTCAAACATGAGTCATGACATCACCGATGGATTACAGTTTATGATAGAGGTGGAACGTCACATTGTAGCAGCCCAAGTAGCTCGCCGTGCTCTGCGTTGTGGCCGCAGCAACCTCGGTTCGAATCCGAGTCACGGCATTGCGGTGAGGCAATGTCACGGCAGTTGGGCAGATATTTTAGAATTTCCATTAATACATTGGCAATCTCTGTGGAGGACTGAAACAATTCGATATGTCCTGTTACTGTTATGAACCTTTTGTTTCTTTAATGCTCTTTGCACACTTTTTCATCGGGTGACTGTAATGTATTTCAACCAAATCTAATTAAGAGCGCATTATGTGGTGACATTTGCAGTACATGAAACATTATAACACTGCCATTTACGTCAATAACCACTAGCTTGATTAAGACATATGTATTGCAGCGACAGTATTTCCCAGTTACAAATGGGAATAAAAACAACATCCGCGAGGGATTGAACCAACGACATTTAACTGATGTTGCCAATGGAGCGCGTTACAGAGAGCGCGAGGTCCCGCCTTTACAGTCACACGCTGATGATAATACAGATGTTTAAATAAACAGGCATATCTGTGGACTTGTGGTCTTTCTACATTGGGACTCATAGTCTAGTCCTAGGCTATTGTAGGCACTGGCGTATCTTTTAGTGGAATGAGAGGCATTCTGTAGTCGCGTGAAAGGACCTTTCAAGTCAATCTGATCTGTATTGTCCTGTGAAAAAAAGCGTTCTTAGACACAGTGAGGAGTTTTTGGGGATAATGGGAAAATCATTTCCAACTAAATGACAGGAATTTCTTAGTCCAATCATGAGGTGTGCTAGGCTTTTTTATACTGTGGCGGAAAGAGAGAGAGTATAACAGTCATTATAAATAAAGGGCGAAGGAAGTGACAGTTTATGGAAGGAACAATTTGCACATAGTTTTAGAATGTGGTCAGGAGGAGGACAATGTGCTTACACATATGAAACATTAGAAGGTAGACATTATGGAAGCACATATATTTCTTTATTTTTATTGTATTTGGGGAGAGGGGGTTAATATAGCACGTCCAATGTGGAAAAGTGCTTTCCATAGCACCTTGCAGGTGGGCGACATCTAGATCTGTGCAGTAGCCACCCATGCCCCAGACGTCAAAGAGAACAAGAAGTTACACATGTTGGAAGTGAGGGTGAGACATTGAGGAGATATGATCCCCGTATGAAGCCGAGAGAAGGAGGAGGCGTGAACGTGCATCCATGTATGCAGGCGAGAAGGGAAGGAGCATTGGTCATGCATCCCTGCATGAGGGTGAGACAGGGAGGAGATATGATCCCCGTATGAAGCCGAGAGAAGGAGGAGGCGTGAACGTGCATCCATGTATGCGGGCGAGACAGGAAGGAGCATTGGTCATGCATCCCTGCATGAGGGTGAGACAGGGAGGAGATATGATCCCCGTATGAAGCCGAGAGAAGGAGGAGGCGTGAACGTGCATCCATGTATGCATGCGAGAAGGGAAGGAGCATTGGTCATGCATCCCTGCATGAGGGTGAGACAGGGAGGAGATATGATCCCCGTATGAAGCCGAGAGAAGGAGGAGGCGTGAACGTGCATCCATGTATGCGGGCGAGACAGGAAGGAGCATTGGTCATGCATCCCTGCATGAGGGTGAGACAGGGAGGAGATATGATCCCCGTATGAAGCCGAGAGAAGGAGGAGGCGTGAACGTGCATCCATGTATGCGGGCGAGACGGGAAGGAGCATTGGTCATGCATCCCTTCCTGAGGGTGAGACAGGGAGGAGATAAAATCCCCGTATGAAGCCGAGAGAACGAGGAGACATGAACGTGCATCCATGTATGCGGGCGAGAAGGGAAGGAGCATTGGTCATGCATCCCTGCATGAGGGTGAGACAGGGAGGAGATAAAATCCCTGTATGAAGCCAAGAGAACGAGGCGGCATGAACATGCATCCTTGTATGCAGGTGTGACATGGAGTCATCATGAACATGCATCCCTTTATAAGGACATAACATGGAGGACGCATGAACATGAATGCCTGAATTTTATGGTGGTGGCCTTCGGGTGATTTGGCACGTGCAATTGGTGAAGAGCACTTCTCCTGCGCAAAAAAATAAATGTACTATTAGCACCCCGGAGGGAGCCTCTGCACTTCTTATAGGGAGAAAACTCTGCAATGGAAGGGGACAGGGTCAATAACAGCTGTAAACTCTCACAAGACCATCACTGCTCTCACACTTTCCTGCTCTCAGGCTGGCGGGCCATTATCGGCCCTGGCTGCCGCACCATTGCCATGTTTGTGTAACTGTATTATTTCTAATTGGCTCCACTTTGATGACTTTCATTTGGATTCTGACTTGATTATTGAGATCTTAAATAAGTGACTGGGGATCAGGTGTCCACTTATTCTCATGGATAACATCACAACCAACCTTTAATTCAAACATGAGTCATGACATCACAGATGGAGTACAGCTTATGATAGAGGTGGAACGTCACATTGTAGCAGCCCAAGTAGCTCGCTGTGATCGTATAGTGGTTAGTACTCTGCGTTGTGGCCGCAGCAACCTCTGTTCGAATCCGAGTCACAGCATTGCGGTGAGGCAATGTCACGGCAGTTGGGCAGATATTTTACAATTTCCATTAATACATTGGCAATCTCTGTGGAGGACTAAAACAATTCGATATGTCCTGTTACTGTTATGAACCTTTTGTTTCTTTAATGCTCTTTGCACACTTTTTCATCGGGTGACTGTAATGTATTTCAACCAAATCTAATTAAAAGCGCATTATGTGGTGACATTTGCAGTACATGAAACATTATAACACTGCCATTTACGTCAATAACCACTAGCTTGATTAAGACATATGTATTGCAGCAACAGTATTTCCCAGTTACAAATGGGAATAAAAACAACATCCGCGAGGGATTGAACCAACGACATTTAACTGATGTTGCCAATAGAGCGCGTTACAGAGAGCGCGAGGTCCCGCCTTTACAGTCACAAGCTCATGATAATACAGATGTTTAAATAAACAGGCATATCTGTGGACTTGTTGTCTTTCTACATTGGGACTCATAGTCTAGTCCTAGGCTATTGTAGGCACTGGCGTATCTTTTAGTGGAATGAGAGGCATTCTGTAGTCGCGTGAAAGGACCTTTCAAGTCAATCTGATCTGTATTGTCCTGTGAAAAAAAGCGTTCTTAGACACAGTGAGGAGTTTTTGGGGATAATGGGAAAATAATTTCCAACTAAATGACAGGAATTTCTTAGTCCAATCATGAGGTGTGCTAGGCGTTTTTATACTGTGGCGGAAAGAGAGAGAGTATAACAGTCATTATAAATAAAGGGCCAAGGAAGTGACAGCTTATGGAAGGAACAATTTGCACATAGTTTTAGAATGTGGTCAGGAGGAGGACAATGTGCTTACACATATGAAACATTAGAAGGTAGACATTATGGAAGCACATATATTTCTTTATTTTTATTGTATTTGGGGAGAGGGGGTTAATATAGCACGTCCAATGTGGAAAAGTGCTTTCCATAGCACCTTGCAGGTGGGCGACATCTAGAGCTGTGCAGTAGCCACCCATGCCCCAGACGTCAAAGAGAACAAGAAGTTACACATGTTGGAAGTGAGGGTGAGACATTGAGGAGATATGATCCCCGTATGAAGCCGAGAGAAGGAGGAGGCGTGAACGTGCATCCATGTATGCAGGCGAGAAGGGAAGGAGCATTGGTCATGCATCCCTGCATGAGGGTGAGACAGGGAGGAGATATGATCCCCGTATGAAGCCGAGAGAAGGAGGAGGCGTGAACGTGCATCCATGTATGCGGGCGAGACAGGAAGGAGCCTTGGTCATGCATCCCTGCATGAGGGTGAGACAGGGAGGAGATATGATCCCCGTATGAAGCCGAGAGAAGGAGGAGGCGTGAACGTGCATCCATGTATGCGGGCGAGACGGGAAGGAGCATTGGTCATGCATCCCTTCCTGAGGGTGAGACAGGGAGGAGATAAAATCCCCGTATGAAGCCGAGAGAACGAGGAGACATGAACGTGCATCCATGTATGCGGGCGAGAAGGGAAGGAGCATTGGTCATGCATCCCTGCATGAGGGTGAGACAGGGGAGGAGATAAAATCCCTGTATGAAGCCAAGAGAACGAGGCGGCATGAACATGCATCCTTGTATGCAGGTGCGACATGGAGTCATCATGAACATGCATCCCTTTATAAGGACATAACATGGAGGACGCATGAACATGAATGCCTGAATTTTATGGTGGTGGCCTTCGGGTGATTTGGCACGTGCAATTGGTGAAGAGCACTTCTCCTGCGCAAAAAAATAAATGTACTATTAGCACCCCGGAGGGAGCCTCTGCACTTCTTATAGGGAGAAAACTCTGCAATGGAAGGGGACAGGGTCAATAACAGCTGTAAACTCTCACAAGACCATCACTGCTCTCACACTTTCCTGCTCTCAGGCTGGCGGGCCATTATCGGCCCTGGCTGCCGCACGATTGCCAGGTTTGTGTAACTATATTATTTCTAATTGGCTCCACTTTGATGACTTTCATTTGGATTCTGACTTGATTATTGAGATCTTAAATAAGTGACTGGGGATCAGGTGTCCACTTATTCTCATGGATAACATCACAACCAACCTTTAATTCAAACATGAGTCATGACATCACAGATGGAGTACAGCTTATGATAGAGGTGGACGTCACATTGTAGCAGCCCAAGTAGTTCGTCGTGATCGTATAGTGGTTAGTACTCTGCGTTGTGGCCGCAGCAACCTCGGTTCGAATCCGAGTCACAGGATTGCGGTGAGGCAATGTCACCGCAGTTGGGCAGATATTTTACAATTTCCATTAATACATTGGCAATCTCTGTGGAGGACTGAAACAATTCGATATGTCCTGTTACTGTTATGAACCTTTTGTTTCTTTAATGCTCTTTGCACACTTTTTCATCGGGTGACTGTAATGTATTTCAACCAAATCTAATTAAGAGCGCATTATGTGGTGACATTTGCAGTACATGAAACATTATAACACTGCCATTTACGTCAATAACCACTAGCTTGATTAAGACATATGTATTGCAGCGACAGTATTTCCCAGTTACAAATGGGAATAAAAACAACATCCGCGAGGGATTGAACCAACGACATTTAACTGATGTTGCCAATGGAGCGCGTTACAGAGAGCGCAAGGTCCCGCCTTTACAGTCACACGCTGATGATAATACAGATGTTTAAATAAACAGGCATATCTGTGGACTTGTGGTCTTTCTACATTGGGACTCATAGTCTAGTCCTAGGCTATTGTAGGCACTGGCGTATCTTTTAGTGGAATGAGAGGCATTCTGTAGTCGCGTGAAAGGACCTTTCAAGTCAATCTGATCTGTATTGTCCTGTGAAAAAAAGCGTTCTTAGACACAGTGAGGAGTTTTTGGGGATAATGGGAAAATCATTTCCAACTA
Source organism: Ambystoma mexicanum (assembly GCF_040938575.1). Taxonomy (NCBI): domain Eukaryota; kingdom Metazoa; phylum Chordata; class Amphibia; order Caudata; family Ambystomatidae; genus Ambystoma; species Ambystoma mexicanum. The sequence goes on from NW_027182322.1 coordinate 4,583,290, forward strand.
AATGACAGGAATTTCTTAGTCCAATCATGAGGTGTGCTATGCTTTTTTATACTGTGGCGGAAAGAGAGAGAGTATAACAGTCATTATAAATAAAGGGCCAAGGAAGTGACAGTTTATGGAAGGAACAATTTGCACATAGTTTTAGAATGTGGTCAGGAGGAGGACAATGTGCTTACACATATGAAACATTAGAAGGTAGACATTATGGAAGCACATATATTTCTTTATTTTTATTGTATTTGGGGAGAGGGGGTTAATATAGCACGTCCAATGTGGAAAAGTGCTTTCCATAGCACTTTGCAGGTGGGCGACATCTAGAGCTGTGCAGTAGCCACCCATGCCCCAGACGTCAAAGAGAACAAGAAGTTACACATGTTGGAAGTGAGGGTGAGACATTGAGGAGATATGATCCCCCTATGAAGCAGAGAAAAGGAGGAGGCGTGAACGTGCATCCATGTATGCAGGTGAGAAGGGAAGGAACATTGGTCATGCATCCCTGCATGAGGGTGAGACAGGGAGGAGATATGATCCCCGTATGAAGCCGAGAGAAGGAGGAGGCGTGAACGTGCATCCATGTATGCGGGCGAGACAGGAAGGAGCATTGGTCATGCATCCCTGCATGAGGGTGAGACAGGGAGGAGATATGATCCCCGTATGAAGCCGAGAGAAGGAGGAGGCGTGAACGTGCATCCATGTATGCGGGCGAGACAGGAAGGAGCATTGGTCATGCATCCCTGCATGAGGGTGAGACAGGGAGGAGATATGATCCCCGTATGAAGCCGAGAGAAGGAGGAGGCGTGAACGTGCATCCATGTATGCGGGCGAGACGGGAAGGAGCATTGGTCATGCATCCCTTCCCGAGGGTGAGACAGGGAGGAGATAAAATCCCCGTATGAAGCCGAGAGAACGAGGAGACATGAACGTGCATCCATGTATGCGGGCGAGAAGGGAAGGAGCATTGGTCATGCATCCCTGCATGAGGGTGAGACAGGGAAGAGATAAAATCCCTGTATGAAGCCAAGAGAACGAGGCGGCATGAACATGCATCCTTGTATGCAGGTGTGACATGTAGTCATCATGAACATGCATCCCTTTATAAGGACATAACATGGAGGACGCATGAACATGAATGCCTGAATTTTATGGTGGTGGCCTTCGGGTGATTTGGCGCGTGCAATTGGTGAAGAGCACTTCTCCTGCGCAAAAAAATAAATTTACTATTAGCACCCCGGAGGGAGCCTCTGCACTTCTTATAGGGAGAAAACTCTGCAATGGAAGGGGACAGGGTCAATAACAGCTGTAAACTCTCACAAGACCATCACTGCTCTCACACTTTCCTGCTCTCAGGCTGGCGGGCCATTTTCGGCCCTGGCTGCCGCACCATTGCCAGGTTTGTGTAACTATATTATTTCTAATTGGCTCCACTTTGATGACTTTCATTTGGATTCTGACTTGATTATTGAGATCTTAAATAAGTGACTGGGGATCAGGTGTCCACTTATTCTCCTGGATAACATCACAACCAACCTTTAATTCAAACATGAGTCATGACATCACAGATGGAGTACAGCTTATGATAGAGGTGGAACAACACATTGTAGCAGCCCAAGTAGCTCGCCGTGATCGTATAGTGGTTAGTACTCTGCGTTGTGGCCACAGCAACCTTGGTTGGAATCCGAGTCACGGCATTGCGGTGAGGCAATGTCACCGCAGTTGGGCAGATATTTTACAATTTCCATTAATACATTGGCAATCTCTGTGGAGGACTGAAACAATTCGATATGTCCTGTTACTGTTATGAACCTTTTGTTTCTTTAATGCTCTTTGCACACTTTTTCATCGGGTGACTGTAATGTATTTCAACCAAATCTAATTAAGAGCGCATTATGTGGTGACATTTGCAGTACATGAAACATTATAACACTGCCATTTACGTCAATAACCACTAGCTTGATTAAGACATATGTATTGCAGCGACAGTATTTCCCAGTTACAAATGGGAATAAAAACAACATCCGCGAGGGATTGAACCAACGACATTTAACTGATGTTGCCAATGGAGCGCGTTACAGAGAGCGCAAAGTCCCGCCTTTACAGTCACACGCTGATGATAATACAGATGTTTAAATAAACAGGCATATCTGTGGACTTGTGGTATTTCTACATTGGGACTCATAGTCTAGTCCTAGGCTATTGTAGGCACTGGCGTATCTTCTAGTGGAATGAGAGGCATTCTGTAGTCGCGTGAAAGGACCTTTCAAGTCAATCTGATCTGTATTGTCCTGTGAAAAAAAATGTTCTTAGACACAGTGAGGAGTTTTTGGGGATAATGGGAAAATCATTTCCAACTAAATGACAGGAATTTCTTAGTCCAATCATGAGGTGTGCTAGGCATTTTTATACTGTGGCGGAAAGAGAGAGAGTATAACTGTCATTATAAATAAAGGGCCAAGGAAGTGACAGTTTATGGAAGGAACAATTTGCACATAGTTTTAGAATTTGGTCAGGAGGAGGACAATGTGCTTACACATATGAAACATTAGAAGGTAGACATTATGGAAGCACATATATTTCTTTATTTTTATTGTATTTGGGGAGAGGGGGTTAATATAGCACGTCCAATGTGGAAAAGTGCTTTCCATAGCACCTTGCAGGTGGGCGACATCTAGAGCTGTGCAGTAGCCACCCATGGCCCAGACGTCAAAGAGAACAAGAAGTTACACATGTTGGAAGTGAGGGTGAGGCATTGAGGAGATATGATCCCGGTATGAAGCCGAGAAAAGGAGGAGGCGTGAACGTGCATCCATGTATGCAGGCGAGAAGGGAAGGAGCATTGGTCATGCATCCCTGCATGAGGGTGAGACAGGGAGGAGATATGATCCCCGTATGAAGCCGAGAGAAGGAGGAGGCGTGAACGTGCATCCATGTATGCGGGCGAGACAGGAAGGAGCATTGGTCATGCATCCCTGCATGAGGGTGAGACAGGGAGGAGATATGATCCCCGTATGAAGCCGAGAGAAGGAGGAGGTGTGAACGTGCATCCATGTATGCAGGCGAGAAGGGAAGGAGCATTGGTCATGCATCCCCTCATGAGGGTGAGACAGGGAGGAGATATGATCCCCGTATGAAGCCGAGAGAAGGAGGAGGCGTGAACGTGCATCCATGTATGCGGGCGAGACGGGAAGGAGCATTGGTCATGCATCCCTTCCCGAGGGTGAGACAGGGAGGAGATAAAATCCCCGTATGAAGCCGAGAGAACGAGGAGACATGAACGTGCATCCATGTATGCGGGCGAGAAGGGAAGGAGCATTGGTCATGCATCCCTGCATGAGGGTGAGACAGGGAGGAGATAAAATCCCTGTATGAAGCCAAGAGAACGAGGCGGCATGAACATGCATCCTTGTATGCAGGTGTGACATGGAGTCATCATGAACATGCATCCCTTTATAAGGACATAACATGGAGGACGCATGAACATGAATGCCTGAATTTTATGGTGGTGGCCTTCGGGTGATTTGGCACGTGCAATTGGTGAAGAGCACTTCTCCTGCGCAAAAAAATAAATTTACTATTAGCACCCCGGAGGGAGCCTCTGCACTTCTTATAGGGAGAAAACTCTGCAATGGAAGGGGACAGGTTCAATAACAGCTGTAAACTCTCACAAGACCATCACTGCTCTCACACTTTCCTGCTCTCAGGCTGGCGGGCCATTATCAGCCCTGGCTGCCGCACCATTGCCAGGTTTGTGTAACTATATTATTTCTATTTGGCTCCACTTTGATGACTTTCATTTGGATTCTGACTTGATTATTGAGATCTTAAATAAGTGACTGGGGATCAGGTGTCCACTTATTCTCATGGATAACATCACAACCAACCTTTAATTCAAACATGAGTCATGACATCACAGATGGAGTACAGCTTATGATAGAGGTGGAACGTCACATTGTAGCAGCCCAAGTAGCTCGCCGTGATCGTATAGTGGTTAGTACTCTGCGTTGTGGCCGCAGCAACCTCGGTTCGAATCCGAGTCACGGCATTGCGGTGAGGCAATGTCACGGCAGTTGGGCAGATATTTTAGAATTTCCATTAATACATTGGCAATCTCTGTGGAGGACTGAAACAATTCGATATGTCCTGTTACTGTTATGAACCTTTTGTTTCTTTAATGCTCTTTGCACACTTTTTCATCGGGTGACTGTAATGTATTTCAACCAAATCTAATTAAGAGCGCATTATGTGGTGACATTTGCAGTACATGAAACATTATAACACTGCCATTTACGTCAATAACCACTAGCTTGATTAAGACATATGTATTGCAGCGACAGTATTTCCCAGTTACAAATGGGAATAAAAACAACATCCGCGAGGGATTGAACCAACGACATTTAACTGATGTTGCCAATGGAGCGCGTTACAGAGAGCGCAAAGTCCCGCCTTTACAGTCACACGCTGATGATAATACAGATGTTTAAATAAACAGGCATATCTGTGGACTTGTGGTCTTTCTACATTGGGACTCATAGTCTAGTCCTAGGCTATTGTAGGCACTGGCGTATCTTCTAGTGGAATGAGAGGCATTCTGTAGTCGCGTGAAAGGACCTTTCAAGTCAATCTGATCTGTATTGTCCTGTGAAAAAAAATGTTCTTAGACACAGTGAGGAGTTTTTGGGGATAATGGGAAAATCATTTCCAACTAAATGACAGGAATTTCTTAGTCCAATCATGAGGTGTGCTAGGCATTTTTATACTGTGGCGGAAAGAGAGAGAGTATAACAGTCATTATAAATAAAGGGCCAAGGAAGTGACAGTTTATGGAAGGAACAATTTGCACATAGTTTTAGAATTTGGTCAGGAGGAGGACAATGTGCTTACACATATGAAACATTAGAAGGTAGACATTATGGAAACACATATATTTCTTTATTTTTATTGTATTTGGGGAGAGGGGGTTAATATAGCACGTCCAATGTGGAAAAGTGCTTTCCATAGCACCTTGCAGGTGGGCGACATCTAGAGCTGTGCAGTAGCCACCCATGCCCCAGACGTCAAAGAGAACAAGAAGTTACACATGTTGGAAGTGAGGGTGAGACATTGAGGAGATATGATCCCCGTATGAAGCCGAGAAAAGGAGGAGGCGTGAACGTGCATCCATGTATGCAGGCGAGAAGGGAAGGAGCATTGGTCATGCATCCCTGCATGAGGGTGAGACAGGGAGGAGATATGATCCCCGTATGAAGCCGAGAGAAGGAGGAGGTGTGAACGAACGTGCATCCATGTATGCGGGCGAGACAGGAAGGAGCATTGGTCATGCATCCCTGCATGAGGGTGAGACAGGGAGGAGATATGATCCCCGTATGAAGCCGAGAGAAGGAGGAGGCGTGAACGTGCATCCATGTATGCAGGCGAGAAGGGAAGGAGCATTGGTCATGCATCCCCTCATGAGGGTGAGACAGGGAGGAGATATGATCCCCGTATGAAGCCGAGAGAAGGAGGAGGCGTGAACGTGCATCCATGTATGCGGGCGAGACGGGAAGGAGCATTGGTCATGCATCCCTTCCCGAGGGTGAGACAGGGAGGAGATAAAATCCCCGTATGAAGCCGAGAGAACGAGGAGACATGAACGTGCATCCATGTATGCGGGCGAGAAGGGAAGGAGCATTGGTCATGCATCCCTGCATGAGGGTGAGACAGGGAGAAGATAAAATCCCTGTATGAAGCCAAGAGAACGAGGCGGCATGAACATGCATCCTTGTATGCAGGTGTGACATGGAGTCATCATGAACATGCATCCCTTTATAAGGACATAACATGGAGGACGCATGAACATGAATGCCTGAATTTTATGGTGGTGGCCTTCAGGTGATTTGGCACGTGCAATTGGTGAAGAGCACTTCTCCTGCGCAAAAAAATAAATTTACTATTAGCACCCCGGAGGGAGCCTCTGCACTTCTTATAGGGAGAAAACTCTGCAATGGAAGGGGACAGGGTCAATAACAGCTGTAAACTCTCACAAGACCATCACTGCTCTCACACTTTCCTGCTCTCAGGCTGGCGGGCCATTATCGGCCCTGGCTGCCGCACCATTGCCAGGTTTGTGTAACTATATTATTTCTAATTGGCTCCACTTTGATGACTTTCATTTGGATTCTGACTTGATTATTGAGATCTTAAATAAGTGACTGGGGATCAGGTGCCCACTTATTGTCATGGATAACATCACAACCAACCTTTAATTCAAACATGAGTCATGACATCACCGATGGATTACAGTTTATGATAGAGGTGGAACGTCACATTGTAGCAGCCCAAGTAGCTCGCCGTGATCGTATAGTGGTTAGTACTCTGCGTTGTGGCCGCAGCAACCTCGGTTCGAATCCGAGTCACGGCATTGCGGTGAGGCAATGTCACGGCAGTTGGGCAGATATTTTAGAATTTCCATTAATACATTGGCAATCTCTGTGGAGGACTGAAACAATTCGATATGTCCTGTTACTGTTATGAACCTTTTGTTTCTTTAATGCTCTTTGCACACTTTTTCATCGGGTGACTGTAATGTATTTCAACCAAATCTAATTAAGAGCGCATTATGTGGTGACATTTGCAGTACATGAAACATTATAACACTGCCATTTACGTCAATAACCACTAGCTTGATTAAGACATATGTATTGCAGCGACAGTATTTCCCAGTTACAAATGGGAATAAAAACAACATCCGCGAGGGATTGAACCAACGACATTTAACTGATGTTGCCAATGGAGCGCGTTACAGAGAGCGCGAGGTCCCGCCTTTACAGTCACACGCTGATGATAATACAGATGTTTAAATAAACAGGCATATCTGTGGACTTGTGGTCTTTCTACATTGGGACTCATAGTCTAGTCCTAGGCTATTGTAGGCACTGGCGTATCTTTTAGTGGAATGAGAGGCATTCTGTAGTCGCGTGAAAGGACCTTTCAAGTCAATCTGATCTGTATTGTCCTGTGAAAAAAAGCGTTCTTAGACACAGTGAGGAGTTTTTGGGGATAATGGGAAAATCATTTCCAACTAAATGACAGGAATTTCTTAGTCCAATCATGAGGTGTGCTAGGCTTTTTTATACTGTGGCGGAAAGAGAGAGAGTATAACAGTCATTATAAATAAAGGGCGAAGGAAGTGACAGTTTATGGAAGGAACAATTTGCACATAGTTTTAGAATGTGGTCAGGAGGAGGACAATGTGCTTACACATATGAAACATTAGAAGGTAGACATTATGGAAGCACATATATTTCTTTATTTTTATTGTATTTGGGGAGAGGGGGTTAATATAGCACGTCCAATGTGGAAAAGTGCTTTCCATAGCACCTTGCAGGTGGGCGACATCTAGATCTGTGCAGTAGCCACCCATGCCCCAGACGTCAAAGAGAACAAGAAGTTACACATGTTGGAAGTGAGGGTGAGACATTGAGGAGATATGATCCCCGTATGAAGCCGAGAGAAGGAGGAGGCGTGAACGTGCATCCATGTATGCAGGCGAGAAGGGAAGGAGCATTGGTCATGCATCCCTGCATGAGGGTGAGACAGGGAGGAGATATGATCCCCGTATGAAGCCGAGAGAAGGAGGAGGCGTGAACGTGCATCCATGTATGCGGGCGAGACAGGAAGGAGCATTGGTCATGCATCCCTGCATGAGGGTGAGACAGGGAGGAGATATGATCCCCGTATGAAGCCGAGAGAAGGAGGAGGCGTGAACGTGCATCCATGTATGCATGCGAGAAGGGAAGGAGCATTGGTCATGCATCCCTGCATGAGGGTGAGACAGGGAGGAGATATGATCCCCGTATGAAGCCGAGAGAAGGAGGAGGCGTGAACGTGCATCCATGTATGCGGGCGAGACAGGAAGGAGCATTGGTCATGCATCCCTGCATGAGGGTGAGACAGGGAGGAGATATGATCCCCGTATGAAGCCGAGAGAAGGAGGAGGCGTGAACGTGCATCCATGTATGCGGGCGAGACGGGAAGGAGCATTGGTCATGCATCCCTTCCTGAGGGTGAGACAGGGAGGAGATAAAATCCCCGTATGAAGCCGAGAGAACGAGGAGACATGAACGTGCATCCATGTATGCGGGCGAGAAGGGAAGGAGCATTGGTCATGCATCCCTGCATGAGGGTGAGACAGGGAGGAGATAAAATCCCTGTATGAAGCCAAGAGAACGAGGCGGCATGAACATGCATCCTTGTATGCAGGTGTGACATGGAGTCATCATGAACATGCATCCCTTTATAAGGACATAACATGGAGGACGCATGAACATGAATGCCTGAATTTTATGGTGGTGGCCTTCGGGTGATTTGGCACGTGCAATTGGTGAAGAGCACTTCTCCTGCGCAAAAAAATAAATGTACTATTAGCACCCCGGAGGGAGCCTCTGCACTTCTTATAGGGAGAAAACTCTGCAATGGAAGGGGACAGGGTCAATAACAGCTGTAAACTCTCACAAGACCATCACTGCTCTCACACTTTCCTGCTCTCAGGCTGGCGGGCCATTATCGGCCCTGGCTGCCGCACCATTGCCAGGTTTGTGTAACTGTATTATTTCTAATTGGCTCCACTTTGATGACTTTCATTTGGATTCTGACTTGATTATTGAGATCTTAAATAAGTGACTGGGGATCAGGTGTCCACTTATTCTCATGGATAACATCACAACCAACCTTTAATTCAAACATGAGTCATGACATCACAGATGGAGTACAGCTTATGATAGAGGTGGAACGTCACATTGTAGCAGCCCAAGTAGCTCACTGTGATCGTATAGTGGTTAGTACTCTGCGTTGTGGCCGCAGCAACCTCTGTTCGAATCCGAGTCACAGCATTGCGGTGAGGCAATGTCACGGCAGTTGGGCAGATATTTTACAATTTCCATTAATACATTGGCAATCTCTGTGGAGGACTAAAACAATTCGATATGTCCTGTTACTGTTATGAACCTTTTGTTTCTTTAATGCTCTTTGCACACTTTTTCATCGGGTGACTGTAATGTATTTCAACCAAATCTAATTAAGAGCGCATTATGTGGTGACATTTGCAGTACATGAAACATTATAACACTGCCATTTACGTCAATAACCACTAGCTTGATTAAGACATATGTATTGCAGCAACAGTATTTCCCAGTTACAAATGGGAATAAAAACAACATCCGCGAGGGATTGAACCAACGACATTTAACTGATGTTGCCAATAGAGCGCGTTACAGAGAGCGCGAGGTCCCGCCTTTACAGTCACAAGCTCATGATAATACAGTTGTTTAAATAAACAGGCATATCTGTGGACTTGTTGTCTTTCTACATTGGGACTCATAGTCTAGTCCTAGGCTATTGTAGGCACTGGCGTATCTTTTAGTGGAATGAGAGGCATTCTGTAGTCGCGTGAAAGGACCTTTCAAGTCAATCTGATCTGTATTGTCCTGTGAAAAAAAGCGTTCTTAGACACAGTGAGGAGTTTTTGGGGATAATGGGAAAATAATTTCCAACTAAATGACAGGAATTTCTTAGTCCAATCATGAGGTGTGCTAGGCGTTTTTATACTGTGGCGGAAAGAGAGAGAGTATAACAGTCATTATAAATAAAGGGCCAAGGAAGTGACAGCTTATGGAAGGAACAATTTGCACATAGTTTTAGAATGTGGTCAGGAGGAGGACAATGTGCTTACACATATGAAACATTAGAAGGTAGACATTATGGAAGCACATATATTTCTTTATTTTTATTGTATTTGGGGAGAGGGGGTTAATATAGCACGTCCAATGTGGAAAAGTGCTTTCCATAGCACCTTGCAGGTGGGCGACATCTAGAGCTGTGCAGTAGCCACCCATGCCCCAGACGTCAAAGAGAACAAGAAGTTACACATGTTGGAAGTGAGGGTGAGACATTGAGGAGATATGATCCCCGTATGAAGCCGAGAGAAGGAGGAGGCGTGAACGTGCATCCATGTATGCAGGCGAGAAGGGAAGGAGCATTGGTCATGCATCCCTGCATGAGGGTGAGACAGGGAGGAGATATGATCCCCGTATGAAGCCGAGAGAAGGAGGAGGCGTGAACGTGCATCCATGTATGCGGGCGAGACAGGAAGGAGCCTTGGTCATGCATCCCTGCATGAGGGTGAGACAGGGAGGAGATATGATCCCCGTATGAAGCCGAGAGAAGGAGGAGGCGTGAACGTGCATCCATGTATGCGGGCGAGACAGGAAGGAGCATTGGTCATGCATCCCTTCCTGAGGGTGAGACAGGGAGGAGATAAAATCCCCGTATGAAGCCGAGAGAACGAGGAGACATGAACGTGCATCCATGTATGCGGGCGAGAAGGGAAGGAGCATTGGTCATGCATCCCTGCATGAGGGTGAGACAGGGGAGGAGATAAAATCCCTGTATGAAGCCAAGAGAACGAGGCGGCATGAACATGCATCCTTGTATGCAGGTGCGACATGGAGTCATCATGAACATGCATCCCTTTATAAGGACATAACATGGAGGACGCATGAACATGAATGCCTGAATTTTATGGTGGTGGCCTTCGGGTGATTTGGCACGTGCAATTGGTGAAGAGCACTTCTCCTGCGCAAAAAAATAAATGTACTATTAGCACCCCGGAGGGAGCCTCTGCACTTCTTATAGGGAGAAAACTCTGCAATGGAAGGGGACAGGGTCAATAACAGCTGTAAACTCTCACAAGACCATCACTGCTCTCACACTTTCCTGCTCTCAGGCTGGCGGGCCATTATCGGCCCTGGCTGCCGCACGATTGCCAGGTTTGTGTAACTATATTATTTCTAATTGGCTCCACTTTGATGACTTTCATTTGGATTCTGACTTGATTATTGAGATCTTAAATAAGTGACTGGGGATCAGGTGTCCACTTATTCTCATGGATAACATCACAACCAACCTTTAATTCAAACATGAGTCATGACATCACAGATGGAGTACAGCTTATGATAGAGGTGGACGTCACATTGTAGCAGCCCAAGTAGTTCGTCGTGATCGTATAGTGGTTAGTACTCTGCGTTGTGGCCGCAGCAACCTCGGTTCGAATCCGAGTCACGGCATTGCGGTGAGGCAATGTCACCGCAGTTGGGCAGATATTTTACAATTTCCATTAATACATTGGCAATCTCTGTGGAGGACTGAAACAATTCGATATGTCCTGTTACTGTTATGAACCTTTTGTTTCTTTAATGCTCTTTGCACACTTTTTCATCGGGTGACTGTAATGTATTTCAACCAAATCTAATTAAGAGCGCATTATGTGGTGACATTTGCAGTACATGAAACATTATAACACTGCCATTTACGTCAATAACCACTAGCTTGATTAAGACATATGTATTGCAGCGACAGTATTTCCCAGTTACAAATGGGAATAAAAACAACATCCGCGAGGGATTGAACCAACGACATTTAACTGATGTTGCCAATGGAGCGCGTTACAGAGAGCGCAAGGTCCCGCCTTTACAGTCACACGCTGATGATAATACAGATGTTTAAATAAACAGGCATATCTGTGGACTTGTGGTCTTTCTACATTGGGACTCATAGTCTAGTCCTAGGCTATTGTAGGCACTGGCGTATCTTTTAGTGGAATGAGAGGCATTCTGTAGTCGCGTGAAAGGACCTTTCAAGTCAATCTGATCTGTATTGTCCTGTGAAAAAAAGCGTTCTTAGACACAGTGAGGAGTTTTTGGGGATAATGGGAAAATCATTTACAACTAAATGACAGGAATTTCTTAGTCCAATCATGAGGTGTGCTAGGCTTTTTTGTACTGTGGCGGAAAGAGAGAGAGTATAACAGTCATTATAAATAAAGGGCCAAGGAAGTGACAGTTTATGGAAGGAACAATTTGCACATAGTTTTAGAATGTGGTCAGGAGGAGGACAATGTGCTTACACATATGAAACATTAGAAGGTAGACATTATGGAAGCACATATATTTCTTTATTTTTATTGTATTTGGGGAGAGGGGGTTAATATAGCACGTCCAATGTGGAAAAGTGCTTTTCATAGCACCTTGCAGGAGGGCGACATCTAGAGCTGTGCAGTAGCCACCCATGCCCCAGACGTCAAAGAGAACAAGAAGTTACACATGTTGGAAGTGAGGGCGAGACATTGAGGAGATATGATCCCCGTATGAAGCCGAGAGAAGGAGGAGGCGTGAACGTGCATCCATGTATGCAGGCGAGAAGGGAAGGAGCATTGGTCATGCATCCCTGCATGACGGTGAGACAGGGAGGAGATATGATCCCCGTATGAAGCCGAGAGAAGGAGGAGGCGTGAACGTGCATCCCTGTATGCGGGCGAGACAGGAAGGAGCATTGGTCATGCATCCCTGCATGAGGGTGAGACAGGGAGGAGATATGATCCCCGTATGAAGCCGAGAGAAGGAGGAGGCGTGAACGTGCATCCATGTATGCAGGCGAGAAGGGAAGGAGCATTGGTCATGCATCCCTGCATGAGGGTGAGACAGGGAGGAGATATGATCCCCGTATGAAGCCGAGAGAAGGAGGAGGCGTGAACGTGCATCCATGTATGCGGGCGAGACGGGAAGGAGCATTGATCATGCATCCCTTCCTGAGGGTGAGACAGGGAGGAGATAAAATCCCTGTATGAAGCCGAGAGAACGAGGAGACATGAACGTGCATCCATATATGCGGGCGAGAAGTGAAGGAGCATTGGTCATGCATCCCTGCATGAGGGTGAGACAGGGAGGAGATAAAATCCCTGTATGAAGCCAAGAGAATGAGGCGGCATGAACATGCATCCTTGTATGCAGGTGTGACATGGAGTCATCATGAACATGCATCCCTTTATAAGGACATAACATGGAGGACCATGAACATGAATGCCTGAATTTTATGGTGGTGGCCTTCGGGTGATTTGGCACGTGCAATTGGTGAAGAGCACTTCTCCTGCGCAAAAAAATAAATTTACTATTAGCACCCCGGAGGGAGCCTCTGCACTTCTTATAGGGAGAAAACTCTGCAATGGAAGGGGACAGGGTCAATAACAGCTGTAAACTCTCACAAGACCATCACTGCTCTCACACTTTCCTGCTCTCAGGCTTGCGGGCCATTATCGGCCCTGGCTGCCGCACGATTGCCAGGTTTGTGTAACTATATTATTTCTAATTGGCTCCACTTTGATGACTTTCATTTGGATTCTGACTTGATTATTGAGATCTTAAATAAGTGACTGGGGATCAGGTGTCCACTTATTCTCCTGGATAACATCACAACCAACCTTTAATTCAAACATGAGTCATGACATCACAGATGGAGTACAGCTTATGATAGAGGTGGAACGACACATTGTAGCAGCCCAAGTAGCTCGCCGTGATCGTATAGTGGTTAGTACTCTGCGTTGTGGCCGCAGCAACCTCGGTTCGAATCCGAGTCACGGCATTGCGGTGAGGCAATGTCACGGCAGTTGGGCAGATATTTTAGAATTTCCATTAATACATTGGCAATCTCTGTGGAGGACTGAAACAATTCGATATGTCCTGTTACTGTTATGAACCTTTTGTTTCTTTAATGCTCTTTGCACACTTTTTCATCGGGTGACTGTAATGTATTTCAACCAAATCTAATTAAGAGCGCATTATGTGGTGACATTTGCAGTACATGAAACATTATAACACTGCCATTTACGTCAATAACCACTAGCTTGATTAAGACATATGTATTGCAGCGACAGTATTTCCCAGTTACAAATGGGAATAAAAACAACATCCGCGAGGGATTGAACCAACGACATTTAACTGATGTTGCCAATGGAGCGCGTTACAGAGAGCGCGAGGTCCCGCCTTTACAGTCACACGCTGATGATAATACAGATGTGTAAATAAACAGGCATATCTGTGGACTTGTGGTCTTTCTACATTGGGACTCATAGTCTAGTCCTAGGCTATTGTAGGCACTGGCGTATCTTTTAGTGGAATGAGAGGCATTCTGTAGTCGCTTGAAAGGACCTTTCAAGTCAATCTGATCTGTATTGTCCTGTGAAAAAAAGCGTTCTTAGACACAGTGAGGAGTTTTTGGGGATAATGGGAAAATCATTTCCAACTAAATGACAGGAATTTCTTAGTCCAATCATGAGGTGTGCTAGGCTTTTTTATACTGTGGCGGAAAGAGAGAGAGTATAACAGTCATTATAAATAAAGGGCCAAGGAAGTGACAGTTTATGGAAGGAACAATTTGCACATAGTTTTAGAATGTGGTCAGGAGGAGGACAATGTGCTTACACATATGAAACATTAGAAGGTAGACATTATGGAAGCACATATATTTCTTTATTTTTATTGTATTTGGGGAGAGGGGGTTAATATAGCACGTCCAATGTGGAAAAGTGCTTTCCATAGCACCTTGCAGGTGGGCGACATCTAGAGCTGTGCAGTAGCCACCCATGCCCCAGACGTCAAAGAGAACAAGAAGTTACACATGTTGGAAGTGAGGGTGAGACATTGAGGAGATATGATCCCCGTATGAAGCCGAGAAAAGGAGGAGGCGTGAACGTGCATCCATGTATGCAGGCGAGAAGGGAAGGAGCATTGGTCATGCATCCCTGCATGAGGGTGAGACAGGGAGGAGATATGATCCCCATATGAAGCCGAGAGAAGGAGGAGGCGTGAACGTGCATCCATGTATGCAGGCGAGAAGGGAAGGAGCATTGGTCATGCATCCCTGCATGAGGGTGAGACAGGGAGGAGATATGATCCCCGTATGAAGCCGAGAGAAGGAGGAGGCGTGAACGTGCATCCATGTATGCGGGCGAGACGGGAAGGAGCATTGATCATGCATCCCTTCCTGAGGGTGAGACAGGGAGGAGATAAAATCCCTGTATGAAGCCGAGAGAACGAGGAGACATGAACGTGCATCCATGTATGCGGGCGAGAAGGGAAGGAGCATTGGTCATGCATCCCTGCATGAGGGTGAGACAGGGAGGAGATAAAATCCCTGTATGAAGCCAAGAGAATGAGGCGGCATGAACATGCATCCTTGTATGCAGGTGTGACATGGAGTCATCATGAACATGCATCCCTTTATAAGGACATAACATGGAGGACGCATGAACATGAATGCCTGAATTTTATGGTGGTGGCCTTCGGGTGATTTGGCACGTGCAATTGGTGAAGAGCACTTCTCCTGCGCAAAAAAATAAATTTACTATTAGCACCCCGGAGGGAGCCTCTGCACTTCTTATAGGGAGAAAACTCTGCAATGGAAGGGGACAGGGTCAATAACAGCTGTAAACTCTCACAAGACCATCACTGCTCTCACACTTTCCTGCTCTCAGGCTGGCGGGCCATTATCGGCCCTGGCTGCCGCACCATTGCCAGGTTTGTGTAACTATATTATTTCTAATTGGCTCCACTTTGATGACTTTCATTTGGATTCTGACTTGATTATTGAGATCTTAAATAAGTGACTGGGGATCAGGTGTCCACTTATTCTCCTGGATAACATCACAACCAACCTTTAATTCAAACATGAGTCATGACATCACAGATGGAGTACAGCTTATGATAGAGGTGGAACGACACATTGCAGCAGCCCAAGTAGCTCGCCGTGATCGTATAGTGGTTAGTACTCTGCGTTGTGGCCGCAGCAACCTCGGTTCGAATCCGAGTCACGGCATTGCGGTGAGGCAATGTCACGGCAGTTGGGCAGATATTTTAGAATTTCCATTAATACATTGGCAATCTCTGTGGAGGACTGAAAATATTCGATATGTCCTGTTACTGTTATGAACCTTTTGTTTCTTTAATGCTCTTTGCACACTTTTTCATCGGGTGACTGTAATGTATTTCAACCAAATCTAATTAAGAGCGCATTATGTGGTGACATTTGCAGTACATGAAACATTATAACACTGCCATTTACGTCAATAACCACTAGCTTGATTAAGACATATGTATTGCAGCGACAGTATTTCCCAGTTACAAATGGGAATAAAAACAACATCCGCGAGGGATTGAACCAACGACATTTAACTGATGTTGCCAATGGAGCGCGTTACAGAGAGCGCGAGGTCCCGCCTTTACAGTCACACGCTGATGATAATACAGATGTTTAAATAAACAGGCATATCTGTGGACTTGTGGTCTTTCTACATTGGGACTCATAGTCTAGTCCTAGGCTATTGTAGGCACTGGCGTATCTTTTAGTGGAATGATAGGCATTCTGTAGTCGCGTGAAAGGACCTTTCAAGTCAATCTGATCTGTATTGTCCTGTGAAAAAAAGCATTCTTAGACACAGTGAGGAGTTTTTGGGGATAATGGGAAAATCATTTCCAACTAAATGACAGGAATTTCTTAGTCCAATCATGAGGTGTGCTAGGCTTTTTTATACTGTGGCGGAAAGAGAGAGAGTATAACAGTCATTATAAATAAAGGGCCAAGGAAGTGACAGTTTATGGAAGGAACAATTTGCACATAGTTTTAGAATGTGGTCAGGAGGAGGACAATGTGCTTACACATATGAAACATTAGAAGGTAGACATTATGGAAGCACATATATTTCTTTATTTTTATTGTATTTGGGGAGAGGGGGTTAATATAGCACGTCCAATGTGGAAAAGTGCTTTTCATAGCACCTTGCAGGTGGGCGACATCTAGAGCTGTGCAGTAGCCACCCATGCTCCAGACGTCAAAGAGAACAAGAAGTTACACATGTTGGAAGTGAGGGTGAGACATTGAGGAGATATGATCCCCGTATGAAGCCGAGAGAAGGAGGAGGCGTGAACGTGCATCCATGTATGCAGGCGAGAAGGGAAGGAGCATTGGTCATGCATCCCTGCATGAGGGTGAGACAGGGAGGAGATATGATCCCCGTATGAAGCCGAGAGAAGGAGGAGGCGTGAACGTGCATCCATGTATGCGGGCGAGACAGGAAGGAGCATTGGTCATGCATCCCTGCATGAGGGTGAGACAGGGAGGAGATATGATCCCCGTATGAAGCCGAGAGAAGGAGGAGGCGTGAACGTGCATCCATGTATGCAGGCGAGAAGTGAAGGAGCATTGGTCATGCATCCCTGCATGAGGGTGAGACAGGGAGGAGATATGATCTCCGTATGAAGCCGAGAGAAGGAGGAGGCGTGAACGTGCATCCATGTATGCGGGCGAGACGGGAAGGAGCATTGATCATGCATCCCTTCCTGAGGGTGAGACAGGGAGGAGATAAAATCCCTGTATGAAGCCGAGAGAACGAGGAGACTGAACGTGCATCCATGTATGCGGGCGAGAAGGGAAGGAGCATTGGTCATGCATCCCTGCATGAGGGTGAGACAGGGAGGAGATAAAATCCCTGTATGAAGCCAAGAGAACGAGGCGGCATGAACATGCATCCTTGTATGCAGGTGTGACATGGAGTCATCATGAACATGCATCCCTTTATAAGGACATAACATGGAGGACGCATGAACATGAATGCCTGAATTTTATGGTGGTGGCCTTCGGGTGATTTGGCACGTGCAATTGGTGAAGAGCACTTCTCCTGCGCAAAAAAATAAATTTACTATTAGCACCCCGGAGGGAGCCTCTGCACTTCTTATAGGGAGAAAACTCTGCAATGGAAGGGGACAGGGTCAATAACAGCTGTAAACTCTCACAAGACCATCACTGCTCTCACACTTTCCTGCTCTCAGGCTGGCGGGCCATTATCGGCCCTGGCTGCCGCACCATTGCCAGGTTTGTGTAACTATATTATTTCTAATTTGCTCCACTTTGATGACTTTCATTTGGATTCTGACTTGATTATTGAGATCTTAAATAAGTGACTGGGGATCAGGTGTCCACTTATTCTCATGGATAACATCACAACCAACCTTTAATTCAAACATGAGTCATGACATCACAGATGGAGTACAGCTTATGATAGAGGTGGAACGACACATTGCAGCAGCCCAAGTAGCTCGCCGTGATCGTATAGTGGTTAGTACTCTGCGTTGTGGCCGCAGCAACCTCGGTTCGAATCCGAGTCACGGCATTGCGGTGAGGCAATGTCACGGCAGTTGGGCAGATATTTTAGAATTTCCATTAATACATTGGCAATCTCTGTGGAGGACTGAAACAATTCGATATGTCCTGTTACTGTTATGAACCTTTTGTTTCTTTAATGCTCTTTGCACACTTTTTCATCGGGTGACTGTAATGTATTTCAACCAAATCTAATTAAGAGCGCATTATGTGGTGACGTTTGCAGTACATGAAACATTATAACACTGCCATTTACGTCAATAACCACTAGCTTGATTAAGACATATATATTGCAGCGACAGTATTTCCCAGTTACAAATGGGAATAAAAACAACATCCGCGAGGGATTGAACCAACGACATTTAACTGATGTTGCCAATGGAGCGCGTTACAGAGAGCGCGAGGTCCCGCCTTTACAGTCACACGCTGATGATAATACAGATGTTTAAATAAACAGGCATATCTGTGGACTTGTGGTCTTTCTACATTGGGACTCATAGTCTAGTCCTAGGCTATTGTAGGCACTGGCGTATCTTTTTGTGGAATGATAGGCATTCTGTAGTCGCGTGAAAGGACCTTTCAAGTCAATCTGATCTGTATTGTCCTGTGAAAAAAAGCGTTCTTAGACACAGTGAGGAGTTTTTGGGGATAATGGGAAAATCATTTCCAACTAAATGACAGGAATTTCTTAGTCCAATCATGAGGTGTGCTAGGCTTTTTTATACTGTGGCGGAAAGAGAGAGAGTATAACAGTCATTATAAATAAAGGGCCAAGGAAGTGACAGTTTATGGAAGGAACAATTTGCACATAGTTTTAGAATGTGGTCAGGAGGAGGACAATGTGCTTACACATATGAAACATTAGAAGGTAGACATTATGGAAGCACATATATTTCTTTATTTTTATTGTATTTGGGGAGAGGGGGTTAATATAGCACGTCCAATGTGGAAAAGTGCTTTCCATAGCACCTTGCAGGTGGGCGACATCTAGAGCTGTGCAGTAGCCACCCATGCCCCAGACGTCAAAGAGAACAAGAAGTTACACATGTTGGAAGTGAGGGTGAGACATTGAGGAGATATGATCCCCGTATGAACCCGAGAGAAGGAGGAGGCGTGAACGTGCATCCATGTATGCAGGCGAGAAGGGAAGGAGCATTGGTCATGCATCCCTGCATGAGGGTGAGACAATGAGGAGATATGATCCCCGTATGAAGCCGAGAGAAGGAGGAGGCGTGAACGTGCATCCATGTATGCGGGCGAGACAGGAAGGAGCATTGGTCATGCATCCCTGCATGAGGGTGAGACAGGGAGGAGATATGATCCCCGTATGAATCCGAGAGAAGGAGGAGGCGTGAACGTGCATCCATGTATGCAGGCGAGAAGGGAAGGAGCATTGGTCATGCATCCCTGCATGAGGGTGAGACAGGGAGGAGATATGATCCCCGTATGAAGCCGAGAGAAGGAGGAGGCGTGAACGTGCATCCATGTATGCGGGCGAGACAGGAAGGAGCATTGGTCATGCATCCCTGCATGAGGGTGAGACAGGGAGGAGATATGATCCCCGTATGAAGCCGAGAGAAGGAGGAGGCGTGAACGTGCATCCATGTATGCGGGCGAGACGGGAAGGAGCATTGGTCATGCATCCCTTCCTGAGGGTGAGACAGGGAGGAGATAAAATCCCTGTATGAAGCCGAGAGAACGAGGCGGCATGAACATGCATCCTTGTATGCAGGTGTGACATGGAGTCATCATGAACATGCATCCCTTTATAAGGACATAACATGGAGGACACATGAACATGAATGCCTGAATTTTATGGTGGTGGCCTTTGGGTGATTTGGCACGTGCAATTGGTGAAGAGCACTTCTCCTGCGCAAAAAAATAAATGTAGTATTAGCACCCCGGAGGGAGCCTCTGCACTTCTTATAGGGAGAAAACTCTGCAATGGAAGGGGACAGGGTCAATAACAGCTGTAAATGCTCACAAGACCATCACTGCTCTCACACTTTCCTGCTCTCAGGCTGGCGGGCCATTATCGGCCCTGGCTGCCGCACCATTGTCAGGTTTGTGTAACTATATTATTTCTAATTGGCTCCACTTTGATGACTTTCATTTGGATTCTGACTTGATTATTGAGATCTTAAATAAGTGACTGGGGATCAGGTGTCCACTTATTCCCATGGATAACATCACAACCAACCTTTAATTCAAACATGAGTCATGACATCACAGATGGAGTACAGCTTATGATAGAGGTGGAACGTCACATTGTAGCAGCCCAAGTAGCTCACCGTGATCGTATAGTGGTTAGTACTCTGCCGAGTCACGCCATTGCGGTGAGGCAATGTCACGGAAGTTGGGCAGATATTTTAGAATTTCCATTAATACATTGGCAATCTCTGTGGAGGACTGAAACAATTCGATATGTCCTGTTACTGTTATGAACCTTTTGTTTCTTTAATGCTCTTTGCACACTTTTTTATCGGGTGAATGTAATGTATTTCAACCAAATCTAATTAAGAGCGCATTATGTGGTGACATTTGCAGTACATGAAACATTATAACACTGCCATTTACGTCAATAACCACTAGCTTGATTAAGACATATGTATTGCAGCGACAGTATTTCCCAGTTACAAATGGGAATAAAAACAACATCCGCGAGGGATTGAACCAGCGACATTTAACTGATGTTGCCAATGGAGCGCGTTACAGAGAGCGCGAGGTCCCGCCTTTACAGTCACACGCTGATGATAATACAGATGTTTAAATAAACAGGCATATCTGTGGACTTGTGGTCTTTCTACATTGGGACTCACAGTCTAGTCCTAGGCAATTGTAGGCACTGGCGTATCTTTTAGTGGAATGAGAGGCATTCTGTAGTCGCGTGAAAGGACCTTTCAAGTCAATCTGATCTGTATTGTCCTGTGAAAAAAAGCGTTCTTAGACAGAGTGAGGAGTTTTTGGGGATAATGGGAAAATAATTTCCAACTAAATGACAGGAATTTCTTAGTCCAATCATGAGGTGTGCTAGGCTTTTTTATACTGTGGCGGAAAGAGAGAGAGTATAACAGTCATTATAAATAAAGGGCCAAGGAAGTGACAGTTTATGGAAGGAACAATTTGCACATAGTTTTAGAATGTGGTCAGGAGGAGGACAATGTGCTTACACATATGAAACATTAGAAGGTAGACATTATGGAAGCACATATATTTCTTTATTTTTATTGTATTTGGGGAGAGGGGGTTAATATAGCACGTCCAATGTGGAAAAGTGCTTTCCATAGCACCTTGCAGGTGGGCGACATCTAGAGCTGTGCAGTAGCCACCCATGCCCCAGACGTTAAAGAGAACAAGAAGTTACACATGTTGGAAGTGAGGGTGAGACATTGAGGAGATATGATCCCCGTATGAAGCCGAGAAAAGGAGGAGGCGTGAACGTGCATCCATGTATGCAGGCGAGAAGGGAAGGAGCATTGGTCATGCATCCCTGCATGAGGGTGAGACAGGGAGGAGATATGATCCCCGTATGAAGCCGAGAGAAGGAGGAGGCGTGAACGTGCATTCATGTATGCAGGCGAGAAGGGAAGGAGCATTGGTCATGCATCCCTGCATGAGGGTGAGACAGGGAGGAGATATGATCCCCGTATGAAGCCGAGAGAAGGAGGAGGCGTGAACGTGCATCCATGTATGCGGGCGAGACGGGAAGGAGCATTGATCATGCATCCCTTCCTGAGGGTGAGACAGGGAGGAGATAAAATCCCTGTATGAAGCCGAGAGAACGAGGAGACATGAACGTGCATCCATGTATGCGGGCGAGAAGGGAAGGAGCATTGGTCATGCATCCCTGCATGAGGGTGAGACAGGGAGGAGATAAAATCCCTGTATGAAGCCAAGAGAATGAGGCGGCATGAACATGCATCCTTGTATGCAGGTGTGACATGGAGTCATCATGAACATGCATCCCTTTATAAGGACATAACATGGAGGACGCATGAACATGAATGCCTGAATTTTATGGTGGTGGCCTTCGGGTGATTTGGCACGTGCAATTGGTGAAGAGCACTTCTCCTGCGCAAAAAAATAAATTTACTATTAGCACCCCGGAGGGAGCCTCTGCACTTCTTATAGGGAGAAAACTCTGCAATGGAAGGGGACAGGGTCAATAACAGCTGTAAACTCTCACAAGACCATCACTGCTCTCACACTTTCCTGCTCTCAGGCTGGCGGGCCATTATCGGCCCTGGCTGCCGCACGATTGCCAGGTTTGTGTAACTATATTATTTCTAATTGGCTCCACTTTGATGACTTTCATTTGGATTCTGACTTGATTATTGAGATCTTAAATAAGTGACTGGGGATCAGGTGTCCACTTATTCTCCTGGATAACATCACAACCAACCTTTAATTCAAACATGAGTCATGACATCACAGATGGAGTACAGCTTATGATAGAGGTGGAACGACACATTGTAGCAGCCCAAGTAGCTCGCCTTGATCGTATAGTGGTTAGTACTCTGCGTTGTGGCCGCAGCAACCTCGGTTCGAATCCGAGTCACGGCATTGCGGTGAGGCAATGTCACGGCAGTTGGGCAGATATTTTAGAATTTCCATTAATACATTGGCAATCTCTGTGGAGGACTGAAACAATTCGATATGTCCTGTTACTGTTATGAACCTTTTGTTTCTTTAATGCTCTTTGCACACTTTTTCATCGGGTGACTGTAATGTATTTCAACCAAATCTAATTAAGAGCGCATTATGTGGTGACATTTGCAGTACATGAAACATTATAACACTGCCATTTACGTCAATAACCACTAGCTTGATTAAGACATATGTATTGCAGCGACAGTATTTCCCAGTTACAAATGGGAATAAAAACAACATCCGCGAGGGATTGAACCAACGACATTTAACTGATGTTGCCAATGGAGCGCGTTACAGAGAGCGCGAGGTCCCGCCTTTACAGTCACACGCTGATGATAATACAGATGTTTAAATAAACAGGCATATCTGTGGACTTGTGGTCTTTCTACATTGGGACTCATAGTCTAGTCCTAGGCTATTGTAGGCACTGGCGTATCTTTTAGTGGAATGAGAGGCATTCTGTAGTCGCGTGAAAGGACCTTTCAAGTCAATCTGATCTGTATTGTCCTGTGAAAAAGAGCGTTCTTAGACACAGTGAGGAGTTTTTGGGGATAATGGGAAAATCATTTCCAACTAAATGACAGGAATTTCTTAGTCCAATCATGAGGTGTGCTAGGCTTTTTTATACTGTGGCGGAAAGAGAGAGAGTATAACAGTCATTATAAATAAAGGGCCAAGGAAGTGACAGTTTATGGAAGGAACAATTTGCACATAGTTTTAGAATGTGGTCAGGAGGAGGACAATGTGCTTACACATATGAAACATTAGAAGGTAGACATTATGGAAGCACATATATTTCTTTATTTTTATTGTATTTGGGGAGAGGGGGTTAATATAGCACGTCCAATGTGGAAAAGTGCTTTCCATAGCACCTTGCAGGTGGGCGACATCTAGAGCTGTGCAGTAGCCACCCATGCCCCAGACGTCAAAGAGAACAAGAAGTTACACATGTTGGAAGTGAGGGTGAGACATTGAGGAGATATGATCCCCGTATGAAGCCGAGAAAAGGAGGAGGCGTGAACGTGCATCCATGTATGCAGGCGAGAAGGGAAGGAGCATTGGTCATGCATCCCTGCATGAGGGTGAGACAGGGAGGAGATATGATCCCCGTATGAAGCCGAGAGAAGGAGGAGGCGTGAACGTGCATCCATGTATGCAGGCGAGAAGGGAAGGAGCATTGGTCATGCATCCCTGCATGAGGGTGAGACAGGGAGGAGATATGATCCCCGTATGAAACCGAGAGAAGGAGGAGGCGTGAACGTGCATCCATGTATGCGGGCGAGACGGGAAGGAGCATTGATCATGCATCCCTTCCTGAGGGTGAGACAGGGAGGAGATAAAATCCCTGTATGAAGCCGAGAGAACGAGGAGACATGAACGTGCATCCATGTATGCGGGCGAGAAGGGAAGGAGCATTGGTCATGCATCCCTGCATGAGGGTGAGACAGGGAGGAGATAAAATCCCTGTATGAAGCCAAGAGAATGAGGCGGCATGAACATGCATCCTTGTATGCAGGTGTGACATGGAGTCATCATGAACATGCATCCCTTTATAAGGACATAACATGGAGGACGCATGAACATGAATGCCTGAATTTTATGGTGGTGGCCTTCGGGTGATTTCGCACGTGCAATTGGTGAAGAGCACTTCTCCTGCGCAAAAAAAATAAATTTACTATTAGCACCCCGGAGGGAGCCTCTGCACTTCTTATAGGGAGAAAACTCTGCAATGGAAGGGGACAGGGTCAATAACAGCTGTAAACTCTCACAAGACCATCACTGCTCTCACACTTTCCTGCTCTCAGGCTGGCGGGCCATTATCGGCCCTGGCTGCCGCACGATTGCCAGGTTTGTGTAACTATATTATTTCTAATTGGCTCCACTTTGATGACTTTCATTTGGATTCTGACTTGATTATTGAGATCTTAAATAAGTGACTGGGGATCAGGTGTCCACTTATTCTCCTGGATAACATCACAACCAACCTTTAATTCAAACATGAGTCATGACATCACAGATGGAGTACAGCTTATGATAGAGGTGGAACGACACATTGTAGCAGCCCAAGTAGCTCGCCGTGATCGTATAGTGGTTAGTACTCTGCGTTGTGGCCGCAGCAACCTCGGTTCGAATCCGAGTCACGGCATTGCGGTGAGGCAATGTCACGGCAGTTGGGCAGATATTTTAGAATTTCCATTAATACATTGGCAATCTCTGTGGAGGACTGAAACAATTCGATATGTCCTGTTACTGTTATGAACCTTTTGTTTCTTTAATGCTCTTTGCACACTTTTTCATCGGGTGAATGTAATGTATTTCAACCAAATCTAATTAAGAGCGCATTATGTGGTGACATTTGCAGTACATGAAACATTATAACACTGCCATTTACGTCAATAACCACTAGCTTGATTAAGACATATGTATTGCAGCGACAGTATTTCCCAGTTACAAATGGGAATAAAAACAACATCCGCGAGGGATTGAACCAACGACATTTAACTGATGTTGCCAATGGAGCGCGTTACAGAGAGCGCAAGGTCCCGCCTTTACAGTCACACGCTGATGATAATACTGATGTTTAAATAAACAGGCATATCTGTGGACTTGTGGTCTTTCTACATTGGGACTCATAGTCTAGTCCTAGGCTATTGTAGGCACTGGCGTATCTTTTAGTGGAATGAGAGGCATTCTGTAGTCGCGTGAAAGGACCTTTCAAGTCAATCTGATCTGTATTGTCCTGTGAAAAAAAGCGTTCTTAGACACAGTGAGGAGTTTTTGGGGATAATGGGAAAATCATTTCCAACTAAATGACAGGAATTTCTTAGTCCAATCATGAGGTGTGCTAGGCTTTTTTATACTGTGGCGGAAAGAGAGAGAGTATAACAGTCATTATAAATAAAGGGCCAAGGAAGTGACAGTTTATGGAAGGAACAATTTGCACATAGTTTTAGAATGTGGTCAGGAGGAGGACAATGTGCTTACACATATGAAACATTAGAAGGTAGACATTATGGAAGCACATATATTTCTTTATTTTTATTGTATTTGGGGAGAGGGGGTTAATATAGCACGTCCAATGTGGAAAAGTGCTTTCCATAGCACCTTGCAGGTGGGCGACATCTAGAGCTGTGCAGTAGCCACCCATGCCCCAGACGTCAAAGAGAACAAGAAGTTACACATGTTGGAAGTGAGGGTGAGACATTGAGGAGATATGATCCCCGTATGAAGCCGAGAGAAGGAGGAGGCGTGAACGTGCATCCATGTATGCAGGCGAGAAGGGAAGGAGCATTGGTCATGCATCCCTGCATGAGGGTGAGACAGGGAGGAGATATGATCCCCGTATGAAGCCGAGAGAAGGAGGAGGCGTGAACGTGCATCCATGTATGCGGGCGAGACAGGAAGGAGCATTGGTCATGCATCCCTGCATGAGGGTGAGACAGGGAGGAGATATGATCCCCGTATGAAGCCGAGAGAAGGAGGAGGCGTGAACGTGCATCCATGTATGCAGGCGAGAAGGGAAGGAGCATTGGTCATGCATCCCTGCATGAGGGTGAGACAGGGAGGAGATATGATCCCCGTATGAAGCCGAGAGAAGGAGGAGGCGTGAACGTGCATCCATGTATGCGGGCGAGACAGGAAGGAGCCTTGGTCATGCATCCCTGCATGAGGGTGAGACAGGGAGGAGATATGATCCCCGTATGAAGCCGAGAGAAGGAGGAGGCGTGAACGTGCATCCATGTATGCGGGCGAGACGGGAAGGAGCATTGGTCATGCATCCCTTCCTGAGGGTGAGACAGGGAGGAGATAAAATCCCCGTATGAAGCCGAGAGAACGAGGAGACATGAACGTGCATCCATGTATGCGGGCGAGAAGGGAAGGAGCATTGGTCATGCATCCCTGCATGAGGGTGAGACAGGGGAGGAGATAAAATCCCTGTATGAAGCCAAGAGAACGAGGCGGCATGAACATGCATCCTTGTATGCAGGTGCGACATGGAGTCATCATGAACATGCATCCCTTTATAAGGACATAACATGGAGGACGCATGAACATGAATGCCTGAATTTTATGGTGGTGGCCTTCGGGTGATTTGGCACGTGCAATTGGTGAAGAGCACTTCTCCTGCGCAAAAAAATAAATGTACTATTAGCACCCCGGAGGGAGCCTCTGCACTTCTTATAGGGAGAAAACTCTGCAATGGAAGGGGACAGGGTCAATAACAGCTGTAAACTCTCACAAGACCATCACTGCTCTCACACTTTCCTGCTCTCAGGCTGGCGGGCCATTATCGGCCCTGGCTGCCGCACCATTGCCAGGTTTGTGTAACTGTAATATTTCTAATTGGCTCCACTTTGATGACTTTCATTTGGATTCCGACTTGATTATTGAGATCTTAAATAAGTGACTGGGGATCAGGTGTCCACTTATTCTCATGGATAACATCACAACCAACCTTTAATTCAAACATGAGTCATGACATCACAGATGGAGTACAGCTTATGATAGAGGTGGAACGTCACATTGTAGCAGCCCAAGTAGCTCGCCGTGATCGTATAGTGGTTAGTACTCTGCGTTGTGGCCGCAGCAACCTCGGTTCGAATCCGAGTCACGGCATTGCGGTGAGGCAATGTCACAGCATTTGGTCAGATATTTTACAATTTCCATTAATACATTGGCAATCTCTGTGGAGGACTGAAACAATTCGATATGTCCTGTTACTGTTATGAACCTTTTGTTTCTTTAATGCTCTTTGCACACTTTTTCATCGGGTGACTGTAATGTATTTCAACCAAATCTAATTAAGAGCGCATTATGTGGTGACATTTGCAGTACATGAAACATTATAACACTGCCATTTACGTCAATAACCACTAGCTTGATTAATACATATGTATTGCATCGACAGTATTTCCCAGTTACAAATGGGAATAAAAACAACATCCGCGAGGGATTGAACCAACGACATTTAACTGATGTTGCCAATGGAGCGCGTTACAGAGAGCGCGAGGTCCCGCCTTTACAGTCACACGCTGATGATAATACAGATGTTTAAATAAACAGGCATATCTGTGGACTTGTGGTCTTTCTACATTGGGACTCATAGTCTAGTCCTAGGCTATTGTAGGCACTGGCGTATCTTTTAGTGGAATGAGAGGCATTCTGTAGTCGCGTGAAAGGACCTTTCAAGTCAATCTGATCTGTATTGTCCTGTGAAAAAAAGCGTTCTTAGACACAGTGAGGAGTTTTTGGGGATAATGGGAAAATCATTTCCAACTAAATGACAGGAATTTCTTAGTCCAATCATGAGGTGTGCTAGGCTTTTTTATACTGTGGCGGAAAGAGAGAGAGTATAACAGTCATTATAAATAAAGGGCCAAGGAAGTGACAGTTTATGGAAGGAACAATTTGCACATAGTTTTAGAATGTGGTCAGGAGGAGGACAATGTGCTTACACATATGAAACATTAGAAGGTAGACATTATGGAAGCACATATATTTCTTTATTTTTATTGTATTTGGGGAGAGGGGGTTAATATAGCACGTCCAATGTGGAAAAGTGCTTTCCATAGCACCTTGCAGGTGGGCGACATCTAGAGCTGTTTAGTAGCCACCCATGGCCCAGACGTCAAAGAGAACAAGAAGTTACACATGTTGGAAGTGAGGGTGAGACATTGAGGAGATATGATCCCCGTATGAAGCCGAGAAAAGGAGGAGGCGTGAACGTGCATCCATGTATGCAGGCGAGAAGGGAAGGAGCATTGGTCATGCATCCCTGCATGAGGGTGAGACAGGGAGGAGATATGATCCCCGTATGAAGCCGAGAGAAGGAGGAGGCGTGAATGTGCATCCATGTATGCAGGCGAGAAGGGAAGGAGCATTGGTCATGCATCCCTGCATGAGGGTGAGACAGGGAGGAGATATGATCCCCGTATGAAGCCGAGAGAAGGAGGAGGCGTGAACGTGCATCCATGTATGCGGGCGAGACGGGAAGGAGCATTGATCATGCATCCCTTCCTGAGGGTGAGACAGGGAGGAGATAAAATCCCTGTATGAAGCCGAGAGAACGAGGAGACATGAACGTGCATCCATGTATGCGGGCGAGAAGGGAAGGAGCATTGGTCATGCATCCCTGCATGAGGGTGAGACAGGGAGGAGATAAAATCCCTGTATGAAGCCAAGAGAATGAGGCGGCATGAACATGCATCCTTGTATGCAGGTGTGACATGGAGTCATCATGAACATGCATCCCTTTATAAGGACATAACATGGAGGACGCATGAACATGAATGCCTGAATTTTATGGTGGTGGCCTTCGGGTGATTTGGCACGTGCAATTGGTGAAGAGCACTTCTCCTGCGCAAAAAAATAAATTTACTATTAGCACCCCAGAGGGAGCCTCTGCACTTCTTATAGGGAGAAAACTCTGCAATGGAAGGGGACAGGGTCAATAACAGCTGTAAACTCTCACAAGACCATCACTGCTCTCACACTTTCCTGCTCTCAGGCTGGCGGGCCATTATCGGCCCTGGCTGCCGCACGATTGCCAGGTTTGTGTAACTATATTATTTCTAATTGGCTCCACTTTGATGACTTTCATTTGGATTCTGACTTGATTATTGAGATCTTAAATAAGTGACTGGGGATCAGGTGTCCACTTATTCTCCTGGATAACATCACAACCAACCTTTAATTCAAACATGAGTCATGACATCACAGATGGAGTACAGCTTATGATAGAGGTGGAACGACACATTGTAGCAGCCCAAGTAGCTCGCCGTGATCGTATAGTGGTTAGTACTCTGCGTTGTGGCCGCAGCAACCTCGGTTCGAATCCGAGTCACGGCATTGCGGTGAGGCAATGTCACGGCAGTTGGGCAGATATTTTAGAATTTCCATTAATACATTGGCAATCTCTGTGGAGGACTGAAACAATTCGATATGTCCTGTTACTGTTATGAACCTTTTGTTTCTTTAATGCTCTTTGCACACTTTTTCATCGGGTGACTGTAATGTATTTCAACCAAATCTAATTAAGAGCGCATTATGTGGTGACATTTGCAGTACATGAAACATTATAACACTGCCATTTACGTCAATAACCACTAGCTTGATTAAGACATATGTATTGCAGCGACAGTATTTCCCAGTTACAAATGGGAATAAAAACAACATCCGCGAGGGATTGAACCAACGACATTTAACTGATGTTGCCAATGGAGCGCGTTACAGAGAGCGCAAGGTCCCGCCTTTACAGTCACACGCTGATGATAATACTGATGTTTAAATAAACAGGCATATCTGTGGACTTGTGGTCTTTCTACATTGGGACTCATAGTCTAGTCCTAGGCTATTGTAGGCACTGGCGTATCTTTTAGTGGAATGAGAGGCATTCTGTAGTCGCGTGAAAGGACCTTTCAAGTCAATCTGATCTGTATTGTCCTGTGAAAAAAAGCGTTCTTAGACACAGTGAGGAGTTTTTGGGGATAATGGGAAAATCATTTCCAACTAAATGACAGGAATTTCTTAGTCCAATCATCAGGTGTGCTAGGCTTTTTTATACTGTGGCGGAAAGAGAGAGAGTATAACAGTCATTATAAATAAAGGGCCAAGGAAGTGACAGTTTATGGAAGGAACAATTTGCACATAGTTTTAGAATGTGGTCAGGAGGAGGACAATGTGCTTACACATATGAAACATTAGAAGGTAGACATTATGGAAGCACATATATTTCTTTATTTTTATTGTATTTGGGGAGAGGGGGTTAATATAGCACGTCCAATGTGGAAAAGTGCTTTCCATAGCACCTTGCAGGTGGGCGACATCTAGAGCTGTGCAGTAGCCACCCATGCCCCAGACGTCAAAGAGAACAAGAAGTTACACATGTTGGAAGTGAGGGTGAGACATTGAGGAGATATGATCCCCGTATGAAGCCGAGAGAAGGAGGAGGCGTGAACGTGCATCCATGTATGCAGGCGAGAAGGGAAGGAGCATTGGTCATGCATCCCTGCATGAGGGTGAGACAGGGAGGAGATATGATCCCCGTATGAAGCCGAGAGAAGGAGGAGGCGTGAACGTGCATCCATGTATGCGGGCGAGACAGGAAGGAGCATTGGTCATGCATCCCTGCATGAGGGTGAGACAGGGAGGAGATATGATCCCCGTATGAAGCCGATAGAAGGAGGAGGCGTGAACGTGCATCCATGTATGCAGGCGAGAAGGGAAGGAGCATTGGTCATGCATCCCTGCATGAGGGTGAGACAGGGAGGAGATATGATCCCCGTATGAAGCCGAGAGAAGGAGGAGGCGTGAACGTGCATCCATGTATGCGGGCGAGACAGGAAGGAGCCTTGGTCATGCATCCCTGCATGAGGGTGAGACAGGGAGGAGATATGATCCCCGTATGAAGCCGAGAGAAGGAGGAGGCGTGAACGTGCATCCATGTATGCGGGCGAGACGGGAAGGAGCATTGGTCATGCATCCCTTCCTGAGGGTGAGACAGGGAGGAGATAAAATCCCCGTATGAAGCCGAGAGAACGAGGAGACATGAACGTGCATCCATGTATGCGGGCGAGAAGGGAAGGAGCATTGGTCATGCATCCCTGCATGAGGGTGAGACAGGGGAGGAGATAAAATCCCTGTATGAAGCCAAGAGAACGAGGCGGCATGAACATGCATCCTTGTATGCAGGTGCGACATGGAGTCATCATGAACATGCATCCCTTTATAAGGACATAACATGGAGGACGCATGAACATGAATGCCTGAATTTTATGGTGGTGGCCTTCGGGTGATTTGGCACGTGCAATTGGTGAAGAGCACTTCTCCTGCGCAAAAAAATAAATGTACTATTAGCACCCCGGAGGGAGCCTCTGCACTTCTTATAGGGAGAAAACTCTGCAATGGAAGGGGACAGGGTCAATAACAGCTGTAAACTCTCACAAGACCATCACTGCTCTCACACTTTCCTGCTCTCAGGCTGGCGGGCCATTATCGGCCCTGGCTGCCGCACCATTGCCAGGTTTGTGTAACTGTAATATTTCTAATTGGCTCCACTTTGATGACTTTCATTTGGATTCCGACTTGATTATTGAGATCTTAAATAAGTGACTGGGGATCAGGTGTCCACTTATTCTCATGGATAACATCACAACCAACCTTTAATTCAAATATGAGTCATGACATCACAGATGGAGTACAGCTTATGATAGAGGTGGAACGTCACATTGTAGCAGCCCAAGTAGCTCGCTGTGATCGTATAGTGGTTAGTACTCTGCGTTGTGGCCGCAGCAACCTCGGTTCGAATCCGAGTCACGGCATTGCGGTGAGGCAATGTCACGGCAGTTGGGCAGATATTTTACAATTTCCATTAATACATTGGCAATCTCTGTGGAGGACTGAAACAATTCGATATGTCCTGTTACTGTTATGAACCTTTTGTTTCTTTAATGCTCTTTGCACACTTTTTCATCGGGTGACTGTAATGTATTTCAACCAAATCTAATTAAGAGCGCATTATGTGGTGACATTTGCAGTACATGAAACATTATAACACTGCCATTTACGTCAATAACCACTAGCTTGATTAAGACATATGTATTGCAGCGACAGTATTTCCCAGTTACAAATGGGAATAAAAACAACATCCGCGAGGGATTGAACCAACGACATTTAACTGATGTTGCCAATGGAGCGCGTTACAGAGAGCGCAAGGTCCCGCCTTTACAGTCACACGCTGATGATAATACTGATGTTTAAATAAACAGGCATATCTGTGGACTTGTGGTCTTTCTACATTGGGACTCATAGTCTAGTCCTAGGCTATTGTAGGCACTGGCGTATCTTTTAGTGGAATGAGAGGCATTCTGTAGTCGCGTGAAAGGACCTTTCAAGTCAATCTGATCTGTATTGTCCTGTGAAAAAAAGCGTTCTTAGACACAGTGAGGAGTTTTTGGGGATAATGGGAAAATCATTTCCAACTAAATGACAGGAATTTCTTAGTCCAATCATGAGGTGTGCTAGGCTTTTTTATACTGTGGCGGAAAGAGAGAGAGTATAACAGTCATTATAAATAAAGGGCCAAGGAAGTGACAGTTTATGGAAGGAACAAAATTCACATAGTTTTAGAATGTGGTCAGGAGGAGGACAATGTGCTTACACATATGAAACATTAGAAGGTAGACATTATGGAAGCACATATATTTCTTTATTTTTATTGTATTTGGGGAGAGGGGGTTAATATAGCACGTCCAATGTTGAAAAGTGCTTTCCATAGCACCTTGCAGGTGGGCGACATCTAGAGCTGTGCAGTAGCCACCCATGCCCCAGACGTCAAAGAGAACAAGAAGTTACACATGTTGGAAGTGAGGGTGAGACATTGAGGAGATATGATCCCCGTATGAAGCCGAGAGAAGGAGGAGGCGTGAACGTGCATCCATGTATGCAGGCGAGAAGGGAAGGAGCATTGGTCATGCATCCCTGCATGAGGGTGAGACAGGGAGGAGATATGATCCCCGTATGAAGCCGAGAGAAGGAGGAGGCGTGAACGTGCATCCATGTATGCGGGCGAGACAGGAAGGAGCATTGGTCATGCATCCCTGCATGAGGGTGAGACAGGGAGGAGATATGATCCCCGTATGAAGCCGATAGAAGGAGGAGGCGTGAACGTGCATCCATGTATGCAGGCGAGAAGGGAAGGAGCATTGGTCATGCATCCCTGCATGAGGGTGAGACAGGGAGGAGATATGATCCCCGTATGAAGCCGAGAGAAGGAGGAGGCGTGAACGTGCATCCATGTATGCGGGCGAGACAGGAAGGAGCCTTGGTCATGCATCCCTGCATGAGGGTGAGACAGGGAGGAGATATGATCCCCGTATGAAGCCGAGAGAAGGAGGAGGCGTAAACGTGCATCCATGTATGCGGGCGAGACGGGAAGGAGCATTGGTCATGCATCCCTTCCTGAGGGTGAGACAGGGAGGAGATAAAATCCCCGTATGAAGCCGAGAGAACGAGGAGACATGAACGTGCATCCATGTATGCGGGCGAGAAGGGAAGGAGCATTGGTCATGCATCCCTGCATGAGGGTGAGACAGGGGAGGAGATAAAATCCCTGTATGAAGCCAAGAGAACGAGGCGGCATGAACATGCATCCTTGTATGCAGGTGCGACATGGAGTCATCATGAACATGCATCCCTTTATAAGGACATAACATGGAGGACGCATGAACATGAATGCCTGAATTTTATGGTGGTGGCCTTCGGGTGATTTGGCACGTGCAATTGGTGAAGAGCACTTCTCCTGCGCAAAAAAATAAATGTACTATTAGCACCCCGGAGGGAGCCTCTGCACTTCTTATAGGGAGAAAACTCTGCAATGGAAGGGGACAGGGTCAATAACAGCTGTAAACTCTCACAAGACCATCACTGCTCTCACACTTTCCTGCTCTCAGGCTGGCGGGCCATTATCGGCCCTGGCTGCCGCACCATTGCCAGGTTTGTGTAACTGTAATATTTCTAATTGGCTCCACTTTGATGACTTTCATTTGGATTCCGACTTGATTATTGAGATCTTAAATAAGTGACTGGGGATCAGGTGTCCACTTATTCTCATGGATAACATCACAACCAACCTTTAATTCAAACATGAGTCATGACATCACAGATGGAGTACAGCTTATGATAGAGGTGGAACGTCACATTGTAGCAGCCCAAGTAGCTCGCCGTGATCATATAGTGGTTAGTACTCTGCGTTGTGGCCACAGCAACATCGGTTCGAATCCGAGTCACAGCATTGCGGTGAGGCAATGTCACGGCAGTTGGGCAGATATTTTAGAATTTCCATTAATACATTGGCAATCTCTGTGGAGGACTGAAACAATTCGATATGTCCTGTTACTGTTATGAACCTTTTGTTTCTTTAATGCTCTTTGCACACTTTTTCATCGGGTGACTGTAATGTATTTCAACCAAATCTAATTAAGAGCGCGTTATGTGGTGACATTTGCAGTACATGAAACATTATAACACTGCCATTTACGTCAATAACCACTAGCTTGATTAAGACATATGTATTGCAGCGACAGTATTTCCCAGTTACAAATGGGAATAAAAACAACATCCGCGAGGGATTGAACCAACGACATTTAACTGATGTTGCCAATGGAGCGCGTTACAGAGAGCGCAAGGTCCCGCCTTTACAGTCACACGCTGATGATAATACTGATGTTTAAATAAACAGGCATATCTGTGGACTTGTGGTCTTTCTACATTGGGACTCATAGTCTAGTCCTAGGCAATTGTAGGCACTGGCGTATCTTTTA
Source organism: Ambystoma mexicanum (assembly GCF_040938575.1). Classification (NCBI taxonomy): domain Eukaryota; kingdom Metazoa; phylum Chordata; class Amphibia; order Caudata; family Ambystomatidae; genus Ambystoma; species Ambystoma mexicanum. The sequence goes on from NW_027182322.1 coordinate 4,618,278, forward strand.
GTGGAATGAGAGGCATTCTGTAGTCGCGTGAAAGGACCTTTCAAGTCAATCTGATCTGTATTGTCCTGTGAAAAAAAGCGTTCTTAGACACAGTGAGGAGTTTTTGGGGATAATGGGAAAATCATTTCCAACTAAATGACAGGAATTTCTTAGTCCAATCATGAGGTGTGCTAGGCTTTTTTATACTGTGGCGGAAAGAGAGAGAGTATAACAGTCATTATAAATAAAGGGCCAAGGAAGTGACAGTTTATGGAAGGAACAATTTGCACATAGTTTTAGAATGTGGTCAGGAGGAGGACAATGTGCTTACACATATGAAACATTAGAAGGTAGACATTATGGAAGCACATATATTTCTTTATTTTTATTGTATTTGGGGAGAGGGGGTTAATATAGCACGTCCAATGTGGAAAAGTGCTTTCCATAGCACCTTGCAGGTGGGCGACATCTAGAGCTGTGCAGTAGCCACCCATGCCCCAGACGTCAAAGAGAACAAGAAGTTACACATGTTGGAAGTGAGGGTGAGACATTGAGGAGATATGATCCCCGTATGAAGCCGAGAGAAGGAGGAGGCGTGAACGTGCATCCATGTATGCAGGCGAGAAGGGAAGGAGCATTGGTCATGCATCCCTGCATGAGGGTGAGACAGGGAGGAGATATGATCCCCGTATGAAGCCGAGAGAAGGAGGAGGCGTGAACGTGCATCCATGTATGCGGGCGAGACGGGAAGGAGCATTGATCATGCATCCCTTCCTGAGGGTGAGACAGGGAGGAGATAAAATCCCTGTATGAAGCCGAGAGAACGAGGAGACATGAACGTGCATCCATGTATGCGGGCGAGAAGGGAAGGAGCATTGGTCATGCATCCCTGCATGAGGGTGAGACAGGGAGGAGATAAAATCCCTGTATGAAGCCAAGAGAATGAGGCGGCATGAACATGCATCCTTGTATGCAGGTGTGACATGGAGTCATCATGAACATGCATCCCTTTATAAGGACATAACATGGAGGACGCATGAACATGAATGCCTGAATTTTATGGTGGTGGCCTTCGGGTGATTTGGCACGTGCAATTGGTGAAGAGCACTTCTCCTGCGCAAAAAAATAAATTTACTATTAGCACCCCGGAGGGAGCCTCTGCACTTCTTATAGGGAGAAAACTCTGCAATGGAAGGGGACAGGGTCAATAACAGCTGTAAACTCTCACAAGACCATCACTGCTCTCACACTTTCCTGCTCTCAGGCTGGCGGGCCATTATCGGCCCTGGCTGCCGCACGATTGCCAGGTTTGTGTAACTATATTATTTCTAATTGGCTCCACTTTGATGACTTTCATTTGGATTCTGACTTGATTATTGAGATCTTAAATAAGTGACTGGGGATCAGGTGTCCACTTATTCTCCTGGATAACATCACAACCAACCTTTAATTCAAACATGAGTCATGACATCACAGATGGAGTACAGCTTATGATAGAGGTGGAACGACACATTGTAGCAGCCCAAGTAGCTCGCCGTGATCTTATAGTGGTTAGTACTCTGCGTTGTGGCCGCAGCAACCTCGGTTCGAATCCGAGTCACGGCATTGCGGTGAGGCAATGTCACGGCAGTTGGGCAGATATTTTAGAATTTCCATTAATACATTGGCAATCTCTGTGGAGGACTGAAACAATTCGATATGTCCTGTTACTGTTATGAACCTTTTGTTTCTTTAATGCTCTTTGCACACTTTTTCATCGGGTGACTGTAATGTATTTCAACCAAATCTAATTAAGAGCGCATTATGTGGTGACATTTGCAGTACATGAAACATTATAACACTGCCATTTACGTCAATAACCACTAGCTTGATTAAGACATATGTATTGCAGCGACAGTATTTCCCAGTTACAATTGGGAATAAAAACAACATCCGCGAGGGATTGAACCAACGACATTTAACTGATGTTGCCAATGGAGCGCGTTACAGAGAGCGCAAGGTCCCGCCTTTACAGTCACACGCTGATGATAATACTGATGTTTAAATAAACAGGCATATCTGTGGACTTGTGGTCTTTCTACATTGGGACTCATAGTCTAGTCCTAGGCTATTGTAGGCACTGGCGTATCTTTTAGTGGAATGAGAGGCATTCTGTAGTCGCGTGAAAGGACCTTTCAAGTCAATCTGATCTGTATTGTCCTGTGAAAAAAAGCGTTCTTAGACACAGTGAGGAGTTTTTGGGGATAATGGGAAAATCATTTCCAACTAAATGACAGGAATTTCTTAGTCCAATCATGAGGTGTGCTAGGCTTTTTTATACTGTGGCGGAAAGAGAGAGAGTATAATAGTCATTATAAATAAAGGGCCAAGGAAGTGACAGTTTATGGAAGGAACAATTTGCACATAGTTTTAGAATGTGGTCAGGAGGAGGACAATGTGCTTACACATATGAAACATTAGAAGGTAGACATTATGGAAGCACATATATTTCTTTATTTTTATTGTATTTGGGGAGAGGGGGTTAATATAGCACGTCCAATGTGGAAAAGTGCTTTCCATAGCACCTTGCAGGTGGGCGACATCTAGAGCTGTGCAGTAGCCACCCATGCCCCAGACGTCAAAGAGAACAAGAAGTTACACATGTTGGAAGTGAGGGTGAGACATTGAGGAGATATGATCCCCGTATGAAGCCGAGAGAAGGAGGAGGCGTGAACGTGCATCCATGTATGCAGGCGAGAAGGGAAGGAGCATTGGTCATGCATCCCTGCATGAGGGTGAGACAGGGAGGAGATATGATCCCCGTATGAAGCCGAGAGAAGGAGGAGGCGTGAACGTGCATCCATGTATGCGGGCGAGACAGGAAGGAGCATTGGTCATGCATCCCTGCATGAGGGTGAGACAGGGAGGAGATATGATCCCCGTATGAAGCCGATAGAAGGAGGAGGCGTGAACGTGCATCCATGTATGCAGGCGAGAAGGGAAGGAGCATTGGTCATGCATCCCTGCATGAGGGTGAGACAGGGAGGAGATATGATCCCCGTATGAAGCCGAGAGAAGGAGGAGGCGTGAACGTGCATCCATGTATGCGGGCGAGACAGGAAGGAGCCTTGGTCATGAATCCCTGCATGAGGGTGAGACAGGGAGGAGATATGATCCCCGTATGAAGCCGAGAGAAGGAGGAGGCGTGAACGTGCATCCATGTATGCGGGCGAGACGGGAAGGAGCATTGGTCATGCATCCCTTCCTGAGGGTGAGACAGGGAGGAGATAAAATCCCCGTATGAAGCCGAGAGAACGAGGAGACATGAACGTGCATCCATGTATGCGGGCGAGAAGGGAAGGAGCATTGGTCATGCATCCCTGCATGAGGGTGAGACAGGGGAGGAGATAAAATCCCTGTATGAAGCCAAGAGAACGAGGCGGCATGAACATGCATCCTTGTATGCAGGTGCGACATGGAGTCATCATGAACATGCATCCCTTTATAAGGACATAACATGGAGGACGCATGAACATGAATGCCTGAATTTTATGGTGGTGGCCTTCGGGTGATTTGGCACGTGCAATTGGTGAAGAGCACTTCTCCTGCGCAAAAAAATAAATGTACTATTAGCACCCCGGAGGGAGCCTCTGCACTTCTTATAGGGAGAAAACTCTGCAATGGAAGGGGACAGGGTCAATAACAGCTGTAAACTCTCACAAGACCATCACTGCTCTCACACTTTCCTGCTCTCAGGCTGGCGGGCCATTATCGGCCCTGGCTGCCGCACCATTGCCAGGTTTGTGTAACTGTAATATTTCTAATTGGCTCCACTTTGATGACTTTCATTTGGATTCCGACTTGATTATTGAGATCTTAAATAAGTGACTGGGGATCAGGTGTCCACTTATTCTCATGGATAACATCACAACCAACCTTTAATTCAAACATGAGTCATGACATCACAGATGGAGTACAGCTTATGATAGAGGTGGAACGTCACATTGTAGCAGCCCAAGTAGCTCGCCGTGATCGTATAGTGGTTAGTACTCTGCGTTGTGGCCACAGCAACCTCGGTCCGAGTCACGGCATTGCGGTGAGGCAATGTCACAGCATTTGGTCAGATATTTTACAATTTCCATTAATACATTGGCAATCTCTGTGGAGGACTGAAACAATTCGATATGTCCTGTTACTGTTATGAACCTTTTGTTTCTTTAATGCTCTTTGCACACTTTTTCATCGGGTGACTGTAATGTATTTCAACCAAATCTAATTAAGAGCGCATTATGTGTTGACATTTGCAGTACATGAAACATTATAACACTGCCATTTACGTCAATAACCACTAGCTTGATTAAGACATATGTATTGCAGCGACAGTATTTCCCAGTTACAAATTGGAATAAAAACAACATCCGCGAGGGATTGAACCAACGACATTTAACTGATGTTGCCAATGGAGCGCGTTACAGAGAGCGCAAGGTCCCGCCTTTACAGTCACACGCTGATGATAATACTGATGTTTAAATAAACAGGCATATCTGTGGACTTGTGGTCTTTCTACATTGGGACTCATAGTCTAGTCCTAGGCAATTGTAGGCACTGGCGTATCTTTTAGTGGAATGAGAGGCATTCTGTAGTCGCGTGAAAGGACCTTTCAAGTCAATCTGATCTGTATTGTCCTGTGAAAAAAAGCGTTCTTAGACACAGTGAGGAGTTTTTGGGGATAATGGGAAAATCATTTCCAACTAAATGACAGGAATTTCTTAGTCCAATCATGAGGTGTGCTAGGCTTTTTTATACTGTGGCAGAAAGAGAGAGAGTATAACAGTCATTATAAATAAAGGGCCAAGGAAGTGACAGTTTATGGAAGGAACAATTTGCACATAGTTTTAGAATGTGGTCAGGAGGAGGACAATGTGCTTACACATATGAAACATTAGAAGGTAGACATTATGGAAGCACATATATTTCTTTATTTTTATTGTATTTGGGGAGAGGGGGTTAATATAGCACGTCCAATGTGGAAAAGTGCTTTCCATAGCACCTTGCAGGTGGGCGACATCTAGAGCTGTGCAGTAGCCACCCATGCCCCAGACGTCAAAGAGAACAAGAAGTTACACATGTTGGAAGTGAGGGTGAGACATTGAGGAGATATGATCCCCGTATGAAGCCGAGAGAAGGAGGAGGCGTGAACGTGCATCCATGTATGCAGGCGAGAAGGGAAGGAGCATTGGTCATGCATCCCTGCATGAGGGTGAGACAGGGAGGAGATATGATCCCCGTATGAAGCCGAGAGAAGGAGGAGGCGTGAACGTGCATCCATGTATGCGCGCGAGACGGGAAGGAGCATTGATCATGCATCCCTTCCTGAGGGTGAGACAGGGAGGAGATAAAATCCCTGTATGAAGCCGAGAGAACGAGGAGACATGAACGTGCATCCATGTATGCGGGCGAGAAGGGAAGGAGCATTGGTCATGCATCCCTGCATGAGGGTGAGACAGGGAGGAGATAAAATCCCTGTATGAAGCCAAGAGAATGAGGCGGCATGAACATGCATCCTTGTATGCAGGTGTGACATGGAGTCATCATGAACATGCATCCCTTTATAAGGACATAACATGGAGGACGCATGAACATGAATGCCTGAATTTTATGGTGGTGGCCTTCGGGTGATTTGGCACGTGCAATTGGTGAAGAGCACTTCTCCTGCGCAAAAAAATAAATTTACTATTAGCACCCCGGAGGGAGCCTCTGCACTTCTTATAGGGAGAAAACTCTGCAATGGAAGGGGACAGGGTCAATAACAGCTGTAAACTCTCACAAGACCATCACTGCTCTCACACTTTCCTGCTCTCAGGCTGGCGGGCCATTATCGGCCCTGGCTGCCGCACGATTGCCAGGTTTGTGTAACTATATTATTTCTAATTGGCTCCACTTTGATGACTTTCATTTGGATTCTGACTTGATTATTGAGATCTTAAATAAGTGACTGGGGATCAGGTGTCCACTTATTCTCCTGGATAACATCACAACCAACCTTTAATTCAAACATGAGTCATGACATCACAGATGGAGTACAGCTTATGATAGAGGTGGAACGACACATTGTAGCAGCCCAAGTAGCTCGCCGTGATCGTATAGTGGTTAGTACTCTGCGTTGTGGCCGCAGCAACCTCGGTTCGAATCCGAGTCACGGCATTGCGGTGAGGCAATGTCACGGCAGTTGGGCAGATATTTTAGAATTTCCATTAATACATTGGCAATCTCTGTGGAGGACTGAAACAATTCGATATGTCCTGTTACTGTTATGAACCTTTTGTTTCTTTAATGCTCTTTGCACACTTTTTCATCGGGTGACTGTAATGTATTTCAACCAAATCTAATTAAGAGCGCATTATGTGGTGACATTTGCAGTACATGAAACATTATAACACTGCCATTTACGTCAATAACCACTAGCTTGATTAAGACATATGTATTGCAGCGACAGTATTTCCCAGTTACAAATGGGAATAAAAACAACATCCGCGAGGGATTGAACCAACGACATTTAACTGATGTTGCCAATGGAGCGCGTTACAGAGAGCGCAAGGTCCCGCCTTTACAGTCACACGCTGATGATAATACTGATGTTTAAATAAACAGGCATATCTGTGGACTTGTGGTCTTTCTACATTGGGACTCATAGTCTAGTCCTAGGCTATTGTAGGCACTGGCGTATCTTTTAGTGGAATGAGAGGCATTCTGTAGTCGCGTGAAAGGACCTTTCAAGTCAATCTGATCTGTATTGTCCTGTGAAAAAAAGCGTTCTTAGACACAGTGAGGAGTTTTTGGGGATAATGGGAAAATCATTTCCAACTAAATGACAGGAATTTCTTAGTCCAATCATGAGGTGTGCTAGGCTTTTTTATACTGTGGCGGAAAGAGAGAGAGTATAACAGTCATTATAAATAAAGGGCCAAGGAAGTGACAGTTTATGGAAGGAACAATTTGCACATAGTTTTAGAATGTGGTCAGGAGGAGGACAATGTGCTTACACATATGAAACATTAGAAGGTAGACATTATGGAAGCACATATATTTCTTTATTTTTATTGTATTTGGGAAGAGGGGGTTAATATAGCACGTCCAATGTGGAAAAGTGCTTTCCATAGCACCTTGCAGGTGGGCGACATCTAGAGCTGTGCAGTAGCCACCCATGCCCCAGACGTCAAAGAGAACAAGAAGTTACACATGTTGGAAGTGAGGGTGAGACATTGAGGAGATATGATCCCCGTATGAAGCCGAGAAAAGGAGGAGGCGTGAACGTGCATCCATGTATGCAGGCGAGAAGGGAAGGAGCATTGGTCATGCATCCCTGCATGAGGGTGAGACAGGGAGGAGATATGATCCCCGTATGAAGCCGAGAGAAGGAGGAGGCGTGAACGTGCATCCATGTATGCAGGCGAGAAGGGAAGGAGCATTGGTCATGCATCCCTGCATGAGGGTGAGACAGGGAGGAGATATGATCCCCGTATGAAGCCGAGAGAAGGAGGAGGCGTGAACGTGCATCCATGTATGCAGGCGAGAAGGGAAGGAGCATTGGTCATGCATCCCTGCATGAGGGTGAGACAGGGAGGAGATATGATCCCCGTATGAAGCCGAGAGAAGGAGGAGGCGTGAACGTGCATCCATGTATGCGCGCGAGACGGGAAGGAGCATTGATCATGCATCCCTTCCTGAGGGTGAGACAGGGAGGAGATAAAATCCCTGTATGAAGCCGAGAGAACGAGGAGACATGAACGTGCATCCATGTATGCGGGCGAGAAGGGAAGGAGCATTGGTCATGCATCCCTGCATGAGGGTGAGACAGGGAGGAGATAAAATCCCTGTATGAAGCCGAGAGAACGAGGAGACATGAACGTGCATCCATGTATGCGGGCGAGAAGGGAAGGAGCATTGGTCATGCATCCCTGCATGAGGGTGAGACAGGGAGGAGATAAAATCCCTGTATGAAGCCAAGAGAATGAGGCGGCATGAACATGCATCCTTGTATGCAGGTGTGACATGGAGTCATCATGAACATGCATCCCTTTATAAGGACATAACATGGAGGACGCATGAACATGAATGCCTGAATTTTATGGTGGTGGCCTTCGGGTGATTTGGCACGTGCAATTGGTGAAGAGCACTTCTCCTGCGCAAAAAAATAAATTTACTATTAGCACCCCGGAGGGAGCCTCTGCACTTCTTATAGGGAGAAAACTCTGCAATGGAAGGGGACAGGGTCAATAACAGCTGTAAACTCTCACAAGACCATCACTGCTCTCACACTTTCCTGCTCTCAGGCTGGCGGGCCATTATCGGCCCTGGCTGCCGCACGATTGCCAGGTTTGTGTAACTATATTATTTCTAATTGGCTCCACTTTGATGACTTTCATTTGGATTCTGACTTGATTATTGAGATCTTAAATAAGTGACTGGGGATCAGGTGTCCACTTATTCTCCTGGATAACATCACAACCAACCTTTAATTCAAACATGAGTCATGACATCACAGATGGAGTACAGCTTATGATAGAGGTGGAACGACACATTGTAGCAGCCCAAGTAGCTCGCCGTGATCGTATAGTGGTTAGTACTCTGCGTTGTGGCCGCAGCAACCTCGGTTCGAATCCGAGTCACGGCATTGCGGTGAGGCAATGTCACGGCAGTTGGGCAGATATTTTAGAATTTCCATTAATACATTGGCAATCTCTGTGGAGGACTGAAACAATTCGATATGTCCTGTTACTGTTATGAACCTTTTGTTTCTTTAATGCTCTTTCCACACTTTTTCATCGGGTGACTGTAATGTATTTCAACCAAATCTAAATAAGAGCGCATTATGTGGTGACATTTGCAGTACATGAAACATTATAACACTGCCATTTACGTCAATAACCACTAGCTTGATTAAGACATATGTATTGCAGCGACAGTATTTCCCAGTTACAAATGGGAATAAAAACAACATCCGCGAGGGATTGAACCAACGACATTAAACTGATGTTGCCAATGGAGCGCGTTACAGAGAGCGCGAGGTCCCGCCTTTACAGTCACACGCTGATGATAATACAGATGTTTAAATAAACAGGCATATCTGTGGACTTGTGGTCTTTCTACATTGGGACTCATAGTCTAGTCCTAGGCTATTGTAGGCACTGGCGTATCTTTTAGTGGAATGAGAGGCATTCTGTAGTCGCGTGAAAGGACCTTTCAAGTCAATCTGATCTGTATTGTCCTGTGAAAAAAAGCGTTCTTAGACACAGTGAGGAGTTTTTGGGGATAATGGGAAAATCATTTCCAACTAAATGACAGGAATTTCTTAGTCCAATCATGAGGTGTGCTAGGCTTTTTTATACTGTGGCGGAAAGAGAGAGAGTATAACAGTCATTATAAATAAAGGGCCAAGGAAGTGACAGTTTATGGAAGGAACAATTTGCACATAGTTTTAGAATGTGGTCAGGAGGAGGACAATGTGCTTACACATATGAAACATTAGAAAGTAGACATTATGGAAGCACATATATTTCTTTATTTTTATTGTATTTGGGGAGAGGGGGTTAATATAGCACGTCCAATGTGGAAAAGTGCTTTCCATAGCACCTTGCAGGTGGGCGACATCTAGAGCTGTGCAGTAGCCACCCATGCCCCAGACGTCAAAGAGAACAAGAAGTTACACATGTTGGAAGTGAGGGTGAGACATTGAGGAGATATGATCCCCGTATGAAGCCGAGAAAAGGAGGAGGCGTGAACGTGCATCCATGTATGCAGGCGAGAAGGGAAGGAGCATTGGTCATGCATCCCTGCATGAGGGTGAGACAGGGAGGAGATATGATCCCCGTATGAAGCCGAGAGAAGGAGGAGGCGTGAACGTGCATCCATGTATGCAGGCGAGAAGGGAAGGAGCATTGGTCATGCATCCCTGCATGAGGGTGAGACAGGGAGGAGATATGATCCCCGTATGAAGCCGAGAGAAGGAGGAGGCGTGAACGTGCATCCATGTATGCGGGCGAGACGGGAAGGAGCATTGATCATGCATCCCTTCCTGAGGGTGAGACAGGGAGGAGATAAAATCCCTGTATGAAGCCGAGAGAACGAGGAGACATGAACGTGCATCCATGTATGCGGGCGAGAAGGGAAGGAGCATTGGTCATGCATCCCTGCATGAGGGTGAGACAGGGAGGAGATAAAATCCCTGTATGAAGCCAAGAGAATGAGGCGGCATGAACATGCATCCTTGTATGCAGGTGTGACATGGAGTCATCATGAACATGCATCCCTTTATAAGGACATAACATGGAGGACGCATGAACATGAATGCCTGAATTTTATGGTGGTGGCCTTCGGGTGATTTGGCACGTGCAATTGGTGAAGAGCACTTCTCCTGCGCAAAAAAATAAATTTACTATTAGCACCCCGGAGGGAGCCTCTGCACTTCTTATAGGGAGAAAACTCTGCAATGGAAGGGGACTGGGTCAATAACAGCTGTAAACTCTCACAAGACCATCACTGCTCTCACACTTTCCTGCTCTCAGGCTGGCGGGCCATTATCAGCCCTGGCTGCCGCACGATTGCCAGGTTTGTGTAACTATATTATTTCTAATTGGCTCCACTTTGATGACTTTCATTTGGATTCTGACTTGATTATTGAGATCTTAAATAAGTGACTGGGGATCAGGTGTCCACTTATTCTCCTGGATAACATCACAACCAACCTTTAATTCAAACATGAGTCATGACATCACAGATGGAGTACAGCTTATGATAGAGGTGGAACGACACATTGTAGCAGCCCAAGTAGCTGATCGTATAGTGGTTAGTACTCTGCGTTGTGGCCGCAGCAACCTCGGTTCGAATCCGAGTCACGGCATTGCGGTGAGGCAATGTCACGGCAGTTGGGCAGATATTTTAGAATTTCCATTAATACATTGGCAATCTCTGTGGAGGACTGAAACAATTCGATATGTCCTGTTACTGTTATGAACCTTTTGTTTCTTTAATGCTCTTTGCACACTTTTTCATCGGGTGACTGTAATGTATTTCAACCAAATCTAATTAAGAGCGCATTATGTGGTGACATTTGCAGTACATGAAACATTATAACACTGCCATTTACGTCAATAACCACTAGCTTGATTAAGACATATGTATTGCAGCGACAGTATTTCCCAGTTACAAATGGGAATAAAAACAACATCCGCGAGGGATTGAACCAACGACATTTAACTGATGTTGCCAATGGAGCGCGTTACAGAGAGCGCGAGGTCCCGCCTTTACAGTCACACGCTGATGATAATACAGATGTTTAAATAAACAGGCATATCTGTGGACTTGTGGTCTTTCTACATTGGGACTCAGAGTCTAGTCCTAGGCTATTGTAGGCACTGGCGTATCTTTTAGTGGAATGAGAGGCATTCTGTAGTCGCGTGAAAGGACCTTTCAAGTCAATCTGATCTGTATTGTCCTGTGAAAAAAAGCGTTCTTAGACACAGTGAGGAGTTTTTGGGGATAATGGGAAAATCATTTCCAACTAAATGACAGGAATTTCTTAGTCCAATCATGAGGTGTGCTAGGCTTTTTTATACTGTGGCGGAAAGAGAGAGAGTATAACAGTCATTATAAATAAAGGGCCAAGGAAGTGACAGTTTATGGAAGGAACAATTTGCACATAGTTTTAGAATGTGGTCAGGAGGAGGACAATGTGCTTACACATATGAAACATTAGAAGGTAGACATTATGGAAGCACATATATTTCTTTATTTTTATTGTATTTGGGGAGAGGGGGTTAATATAGCACGTCCAATGTGGAAAAGTGCTTTCCATAGCACCTTGCAGGTGGGCGACATCTAGAGCTGTGCAGTAGCCACCCATGCCCCAGACGTCAAAGAGAACAAGAAGTTACACATGTTGGAAGTGAGGGTGAGACATTGAGGAGATATGATCCCCGTATGAAGCCGAGAAAAGGAGGAGGCGTGAACGTGCATCCATGTATGCAGGCGAGAAGGGAAGGAGCATTGGTCATGCATCCCTGCATGAGGGTGAGACAGGGAGGAGATATGATCCCCGTATGAAGCCGAGAGAAGGAGGAGGCGTGAACGTGCATCCATGTATGCAGGCGAGAAGGGAAGGAGCATTGGTCATGCATCCCTGCATGAGGGTGAGACAGGGAGGAGATATGATCCCCGTATGAAGCCGAGAGAAGGAGGAGGCGTGAACGTGCATCCATGTATGCGGGCGAGACGGGAAGGAGCATTGATCATGCATCCCTTCCTGAGGGTGAGACAGGGAGGAGATAAAATCCCTGTATGAAGCCGAGAGAACGAGGAGACATGAACGTGCATCCATGTATGCGGGAGAGAAGGGAAGGAGCATTGGTCATGCATCCCTGCATGAGGGTGAGACAGGGAGGAGATAAAATCCCTGTATGAAGCCAAGAGAATGAGGCGGCATGAACATGCATCCTTGTATGCAGGTGTGACATGGAGTCATCATGAACATGCATCCCTTTATAAGGACATAACATGGAGGACGCATGAACATGAATGCCTGAATTTTATGGTGGTGGCCTTCGGGTGATTTGGCACGTGCAATTGGTGAAGAGCACTTCTCCTGCGCAAAAAAATAAATTTACTATTAGCACCCCGGAGGGAGCCTCTGCACTTCTTATAGGGAGAAAACTCTGCAATGGAAGGGGACAGGGTCAATAACAGCTGTAAACTCTCACAAGACCATCACTGCTCTCACACTTTCCTGCTCTCAGGCTGGCGGGCCATTATCGGCCCTGGCTGCCGCACCATTGCCAGGTTTGTGTAACTATATTATTTCTAATTGGCTCCACTTTGATGACTTTCATTTGGATTCTGACTTGATTATTGAGATCTTAAATAAGTGACTGGGGATCAGGTGTCCACTTATTCTCATGGATAACATCACAACCAACCTTTAATTCAAACATGAGTCATGACATCACAGATGGAGTACAGCTTATGATAGAGGTGGAACGACACATTGTAGCAGCCCAAGTATCTCGCCGTGATCGTATAGTGGTTAGTACTCTGCGTTGTGGCCGCAGCAACCTCGGTTCGAATCCGAGTCACGGCATTGCGGTGAGGCAATGTCACGGCAGTTGGGCAGATATTTTAGAATTTCCATTAATACATTGGCAATCTCTGTGGAGGACTGAAACAATTCGATATGTCCTGTTACTTTTATGAACCTTTTGTTTCTTTAATGCTCTTTGCACACTTTTTCATCGGGTGACTGTAATGTATTTCAACCAAATCTAATTAAGAGCGCATTATGTGGTGACATTTGCAGTACATGAAACATTATAACACTGCCATTTACGTCAATAACCACTAGCTTGATTAAGACATATGTATTGCAGCGACAGTATTTCCCAGTTACAAATGGGAATAAAAACAACATCCGCGAGGGATTGAACCAACGACATTTAACTGATGTTGCCAATGGAGCGCGTTACAGAGAGCGCGAGGTCCCGCCTTTACAGTCACACGCTGATGATAATACAGATGTTTAAATAAACAGGCATATCTGTGGACTTGTGGTCTTTCTACATTGGGACTCATAGTCTAGTCCTAGGCTATTGTAGGCACTGGCGTATCTTTTAGTGGAATGAGAGGCATTCTGTAGTCGCGTGAAAGGACCTTTCAAGTCAATCTGATCTGTATTGTCCTGTGAAAAAAAGCGTTCTTAGACACAGTGAGGAGTTTTTGGGGATAATGGGAAAATCATTTCCAACTAAATGACAGGAATTTCTTAGTCCAATCATGAGGTGTGCTAGGCTTTTTTATACTGTGGCGGAAAGAGAGAGTATAACAGTCATTATAAATAAAGGGCCAAGGAAGTGACAGTTTATGGAAGGAACAATTTGCACATAGTTTTAGAATGTGGTCAGGAGGAGGACAATGTGCTTACACATATGAAACATTAGAAGGTAGACATTATGGAAGCGCATATATTTCTTTATTTTTATTGTATTTGGGGAGAGGGGGTTAATATAGCACGTCCAATGTGGAAAAGTGCTTTCCATAGCACCTTGCAGGTGGGCGAAATCTAGAGCTGTGCAGTAGCCACCCATGCCCCAGACGTCAAAGAGAACAAGAAGTTACACATGTTGGAAGTGAGGGTGAGACATTGAGGAGATATGATCCCCGTATGAAGCCGAGAGAAGGAGAAGGCGTGAACGTGCATCCATGTATGCAGGCGAGAAGGGAAGGAGCATTGGTCATGCATACCTGCATGAGGGTGAGACAGGGAGGAGATATGATCCCCGTATGAAGCCGAGAGAAGGAGGAGGCGTGAACGTGCATCCATGTATGCGGGCGAGACAGGAAGGAGCATTGGTCATGCATCCCTTCCTGAGGGTGAGACAGGGAGGAGATAAAATCCCCGTATGAAGCCGAGAGAACGAGGAGACATGAACGTGCATCCATGTATGCGGGCGAGAAGGGAAGGAGCATTGGTCATGCACCCCTGCATGAGGGTGAGACAGGGAGGAGATAAAATCCCTGTATGAAGCTAAGAGAACGAGGCGGCATGAACATGCATCCTTGTATGCAGGTGTGACATGGAGTCATCATGAACATGCATCCCTTTATAAGGACATAACATGGAGGACGCATGAACATAAATGCCTGAATTTTATGGTGGTGGCCTTCGGGTGATTTGGCACGTACAATTGGTGAAGAGCACTTCTCCTGCGCAAAAAAATAAATGTACTATTAGCACCCCAGAGGGAGCCTCTGCACTTCTTATAGGGAGAAAACTCTGCAATGGAAGGGGACAGGGTCAATAACAGCTGTAAACTCTCACAAGACCATCACTGCTCTCACACTTTCCTGCTCTCAGGCTGGCGGGCCATTATCGGCCCTGGCTGCCGCACCATTGCCAGGTTTATGTAACTATATTATTTCTAATTGGCTCCACTTTGATGACTTTCATTTGGATTCTGACTTGATTATTGAGATCTTAAATAAGTGACTGGGGATCAGGTGTCCACTTATTCTCATGGATAACATCACAACCAACCTTTAATTCAAACATGAGTCATGACATCACAGATGGAGTACAGCTTATGATAGAGGTGGAACGTCACTTTGTAACAGCCCAAGTAGCTCGCTGTGATCGCATAGTGGTTAGTACTCTGCGTTGTGGCCGCAGCAACCTCGGTTCGAATCCGAGTCACGGCAGTTGGGCAGATATTTTAGAATTTCCATTAATACATTGGCAATCTCTGTGGAGGACTGAAACAATTCGATATGTCCTGTTACTGTTATGAACCTTTTGTTTCTTTAATGCTCTTTGCACACTTTTCCATCGGGTGACTGTAATGTATTTCAACCAAATCTAATTAAGAGCGCATTATGTGGTGACATTTGCAGTACATGAAACATTATAACACTGCCATTTACGTCAATAACCACTAGCTTGATTAAGACATATGTATTGCAGCGACAGTATTTCCCAGTTACAAATGGGAATAAAAACAACATCCGCGAGGGATTGAACCAACGACATTTAACTGATGTTGCCAATGGAGCGCGTTACAGAGAGCGCGAGGTCCCGCCTTTACAGTCACACGCTGATGATAATACAGATGTTTAAATAAACAGGCATATCTGTGGACTTGTGGTCTTTCTACATTGGGACTCATAGTCTAGTCCTAGGCTATTGTAGGCACTGGCGTATCTTTTAGTGGAATGAGAGGCATTCTGTAGTCGCGTGAAAGGACCTTTCAAGTCAATCTGATCTGTATTGTCCTGTGAAAAAAAGCGTTCTTAGACACAGTGAGGAGTTTTTGGGGATAATGGGAAAATCATTTCCAACTAAATGACAGGAATTTCTTAGTCCAATCATGAGGTGTGCTAGGCTTTTTTATACTGTGGCGGAAAGAGAGAGAGTATAACAGTCATTATAAATAAAGGGCCAAGGAAGTGACAGTTTATGGAAGGAACAATTTGCACATAGTTTTAGAATGTGGTCAGGAGGAGGACAATGTGCTTACACATATGAAACATTAGAAGGTAGACATTATGGAAGCACATATATTTCTTTATTTTTATTGTATTTGGGGAGAGGGGGTTAATATAGCACGTCCAATGTGGAAAAGTGCTTTCCATAGCACCTTGCAGGTGGGCGACATCTAGAGCTGTGCAGTAGCCACCCATGCCCCAGACGTCAAAGAGAACAAGAAGTTACACATGTTGGAAGTGAGGGTGAGACATTGAGGAGATATGATCCCCGTATGAAGCCGAGAGAAGGAGGAGGCATGAACGTGCATCCATGTATGCAGGCGAGAAGGGAAGGAGCATTGGTCATGCATCCCTGCATGAGGGTGAGACAGGGAGGAGATATGATCCCCGTATGAAGCCGAGAGAAGGAGGAGGCGTGAACGTGCATCCATGTATGCGGGCGAGACAGGAAGGAGCATTGGTCATGCATCCCTGCATGAGGGTGAGACAGGGAGGAGATATGATCCCCGTATGAAGCCGAGAGAAGGAGGAGGCGTGAACGTGCATCCATGTATGCAGGCGAGAAGGGAAGGAGCATTGGTCATGCATCCCTGCATGAGGGTGAGACAGGGAGGAGATATGATCCCCGTATGAAGCCGAGAGAAGAAGGAGGCGTGAACGTGCATCCATGTATGCGGGCGAGAAGGGAAGGAGCATTGGTCATGCATCCCTGCATGAGGGTGAGACAGGGAGGAGATAAAATCCCTGTATGAAGCCAAGAGAACGAGGCGGCATGAACATGCATCCTTGTATGCAGGTGTGACATGGAGTCATCATGAACATGCATCCCTTTATAAGGACATAACATGGAGGACGCATGAACATGAATGCCTGAATTTTATGGTGGTGGCCTTCGGGTGATTTGGCACGTGCAATTGGTGAAGAGCACTTCTCCTGCGCAAAAAAATAAATGTACTATTAGCACCCCGGAGGGAGCCTCTGCACTTCTTATAGGGAGAAAACTCTGCAATGGAAGGGGACAGGGTCAATAACAGCTGTAAACTCTCACAAGACCATCACTGCTCTCACACTTTCCTGCTCTCAGGCTGGCGGGCCATTATCGGCCCTGGCTGCCGCACGATTGCCAGGTTTGTGTAACTGCATTATTTCTAATTGGCTCCACTTTGATGACTTTCATTTGGATTCTGACTTGATTATTGAGATCTTAAATAAGTGACTGGGGATCAGGTGTCCACTTATTCTCATTTATAACATCACAACCAACCTTTAATTCAAACATGAGTCATGACATCACAGATGGAGTACAGCTTATGATAGAGGTGGAACGTCACATTGTAGCAGCCCAAGTAGCTCACCGTGATAGTACTCTGCGTTGTGGCTGCAGCAACCTCGGTTCGAATCCGAGTCACGGCATTGCGGTGAGGCAATGTCACGGCAGTTGGGCAGATATTTTAGAATTTCCATTAATACATTGGCAATCTCTGTGGAGGACTGAAACAATTCGATATGTCCTGTTACTGTTATGAACCTTTTGTTTCTTTAATGCTCTTTGCACACTTTTTCATCGGGTGACTGTAATGTATTTCAACCAAATCTAATTAAGAGCGCATTATGTGGTGACATTTGCAGTACATGAAACATTATAACACTGCCATTTACGTCAATAACCACTAGCTTGATTAAGACATATGTATTGCAGCGACAGTATTTCCCAGTTACAAATGGGAATAAAAACAACATCCGCGAGGGATTGAACCAACGACATTTAACTGATGTTGCCAATGGAGCGCGTTACAGAGAGCGCGAGGTCCCGCCTTTACAGTCACACGCTGATGATAATACAGATGTTTAAATAAACAGGCATATCTGTGGACTTGTGGTCTTTCTACATTGGGACTCGTAGTCTAGTCCTAGGCTATTGTAGGCACTGGCGTATCTTTTAGTGGAATGAGAGGCATTCTGTAGTCGCGTGAAAGGACCTTTCAAGTCAATCTGATCTGTATTGTCCTGTGAAAAAAAGCGTTCTTAGACACAGTGAGGAGTTTTTGGGGATAATGGGAAAATCATTTCCAACTAAATGACAGGAATTTCTTAGTCCAATCATGAGGTGTGCTAGGCTTTTTTATACTGTGGCGGAAAGAGAGAGAGTATAACAGTCATTATAAATAAAGGGCCAAGGAAGTGACAGTTTATGGAAGGAACAATTTGCACATAGTTTTAGAATGTGGTCAGGAGGAGGACAATGTGCTTACACATATGAAACATTAGAAGGTAGACATTATGGAAGCACATATATTTCTTTATTTTTATTGTATTTGGGGAGAGGGGGTTAATATAGCACGTCCAATGTGGAAAAGTGCTTTCCATAGCACCTTGCAGGTGGGCGACATCTAGAGCTGTGCAGTAGCCACCCATGCCCCAGACGTCAAAGAGAACAAGAAGTTACACATGTTGGAAGTGAGGGTGAGACATTGAGGAGATATGATCCCCGTATGAAGCCGAGAAAAGGAGGAGGCGTGAACGTGCATCCATGTATGCAGGCGAGAAGGGAAGGAGCATTGGTCATGCATCCCTGCATGAGGGTGAGACAGGGAGGAGATATGATCCCCGTATGAAGCCGAGAGAAGGAGGAGGCGTGAACGTGCATCCATGTATGCAGGCGAGAAGGGAAGGAGCATTGGTCATGCATCCCTGCATGAGGGTGAGACAGGGAGGAGATATGATCCCCGTATGAAGCCGAGAGAAGGAGGAGGCGTGAACGTGCATCCATGTATGCGGGCGAGACGGGAAGGAGCATTGATCATGCATCCCTTCCTGAGGGTGAGACAGGGAGGAGATAAAATCCCTGTATGAAGCCGAGAGAACGAGGAGACATGAACGTGCATCCATGTATGCGGGCGAGAAGGGAAGGAGCATTGGTCATGCATCCCTGCATGAGGGTGAGACAGGGAGGAGATAAAATCCCTGTATGAAGCCAAGAGAATGAGGCGGCATGAACATGCATCCTTGTATGCAGGTGTGACATGGAGTCATCATGAACATGCATCCCTTTATAAGGACATAACATGGAGGACGCATGAACATGAATGCCTGAATTTTATGGTGGTGGCCTTCGGGTGATTTGGCACGTGCAATTGGTGAAGAGCACTTCTCCTGCGCAAAAAAATAAATTTACTATTAGCACCCCGGAGGGAGCCTCTGC
Organism: Ambystoma mexicanum; assembly: GCF_040938575.1. Taxonomy (NCBI): domain Eukaryota; kingdom Metazoa; phylum Chordata; class Amphibia; order Caudata; family Ambystomatidae; genus Ambystoma; species Ambystoma mexicanum. Next base: position 4,637,464 of record NW_027182322.1, read on the forward strand.
ACTTCTTATAGGGAGAAAACTCTGCAATGGAAGGGGACAGGGTCAATAACAGCTGTAAACTCTCACAAGACCATCACTGCTCTCACACTTTCCTGCTCTCAGGCTGGCGGGCCATTATCGGCCCTGGCTGCCGCACGATTGCCAGGTTTGTGTAACTATATTATTTCTAATTGGCTCCACTTTGATGACTTTCATTTGGATTCTGACTTGATTATTGAGATCTTAAATAAGTGACTGGGGATCAGGTGTCCACTTATTCTCCTGGATAACATCACAACCAACCTTTAATTCAAACATGAGTCATGACATCACAGATGGAGTACAGCTTATGATAGAGGTGGAACGACACATTGTAACAGCCCAAGTAGCTCGCCATGATCTTATAGTGGTTAGTACTCTGCGTTGTGGCCGCAGCAACCTCGGTTCGAATCCGAGTCACGGCATTGCGGTGAGGCAATGTCACGGCAGTTGGGCAGATATTTTAGAATTTCCATTAATACATTGGCAATCTCTGTGGAGGACTGAAACAATTCGATATGTCCTGTTACTGTTATGAACCTTTTGTTTCTTTAATGCTCTTTGCACACTTTTTCATCGGGTGACTGTAATGTATTTCAACCAAATCTAATTAAGAGCGCATTATGTGGTGACATTTGCAGTACATGAAACATTATAACACTGCCATTTACGTCAATAACCACTAGCTTGATTAAGACATATGTATTGCAGCGACAGTATTTCCCAGTTACAAATGGGAATAAAAACAACATCCGCGAGGGATTGAACCAACGACATTTAACTGATGTTGCCAATGGAGCGCGTTACAGAGAGCGCGAGGTCCCGCCTTTACAGTCACACGCTGATGATAATACAGATGTTTAAATAAACAGGCATATCTGTGGACTTGTGGTCTTTCTACATTGGGACTCATAGTCTAGTCCTAGGCTATTGTAGGCACTGGCGTATCTTTTAGTGGAATGAGAGGCATTCTGTAGTCGCGTGAAAGGACCTTTCAAGTCAATCTGATCTGTATTGTCCTGTGAAAAAAAGCGTTCTTAGACACAGTGAGGAGTTTTTGGGGATAATGGGAAAATCATTTCCAACTAAATGACAGGAATTTCTTAGTCCAATCATGAGGTATGCTAGGCTTTTTTATACTGTGGCGGAAAGAGAGAGAGTATAACAGTCATTATAAATAAAGGGCCAAGGAAGTGACAATTTATGGAAGGAACAATTTGCACATAGTTTTAGAATGTGGTCAGGAGGAGGACAATGTGCTTACACATATGAAACATTAGAAGGTAGACATTATGGAAGCACATATATTTCTTTATTTTTATTGTATTTGGGGAGAGGGGGTTAATATAGCACGTCCAATGTGGAAAAGTGCTTTCCATAGCACCTTGCAGGTGGGCGACATCTAGAGCTGTGCAGTAGCCACCCATGCCCCAGACGTCAAAGAGAACAAGAAGTTACACATGTTGGAAGTGAGGGTGAGACATTGAGGAGATATGATCCCCGTATGAAGCCGAGAAAAGGAGGAGGCGTGAACGTGCATCCATGTATGCAGGCGAGAAGGGAAGGAGCATTGGTCATGCATCCCTGCATGAGGGTGAGACAGGGAGGAGATATGATCCCCGTATGAAGCCGAGAGAAGGAGGAGGCGTGAACGTGCATCCATGTATGCAGGCGAGAAGGGAAGGAGCATTGGTCATGCATCCCTGCATGAGGGTGAGACAGGGAGGAGATATGATCCCCGTATGAAGCCGAGAGAAGGAGGAGGCGTGAACGTGCATCCATGTATGCAGGCGAGAAGGGAAGGAGCATTGGTCATGCATCCCTGCATGAGGGTGAGACAGGGAGGAGATATGATCCCCGTATGAAGCCGAGAGAAGGAGGAGGCGTGAACGTGCATCTATGTATGCGGGCGAGACGGGAAGGAGCATTGATCATGCATCCCTTCCTGAGGGTGAGACAGGGAGGAGATAAAATCCCTGTATGAAGCCGAGAGAACGAGGAGACATGAACGTGCATCCATGTATGCGGGCGAGAAGGGAAGGAGCATTGGTCATGCATCCCTGCATGAGGGTGAGACAGGGAGGAGATAAAATCCCTGTATGAAGCCAAGAGAATGAGGCGGCATAAACATGCATCCTTGTATGCAGGTGTGACATGGAGTCATCATGAACATGCATCCCTTTATAAGGACATAACATGGAGGACGCATGAACATGAATGCCTGAATTTTATGGTGGTGGCCTTCGGGTGATTTGGCACGTGCAATTGGTGAAGAGCACTTCTCCTGCGCAAAAAAATAAATTTACTATTAGCACCCCGGAGGGAGCCTCTGCACTTCTTATAGGGAGAAAACTCTGCAATGGAAGGGGACAGGGTCAATAACAGCTGTAAACTCTCACAAGACCATCACTGCTCTCACACTTTCCTGCTCTCAGGCTGGCGGGCCATTATCGGCCCTGGCTGCCGCACGATTGCCAGGTTTGTGTAACTATATTATTTCTAATTGGCTCCACTTTGATGACTTTCATTTGGATTCTGACTTGATTATTGAGATCTTAAATAAGTGACTGGGGATCAGGTGTCCACTTATTCTCCTGGATAACATCACAACCAACCTTTAATTCAAACATGAGTCATGACATCACAGATGGAGTACAGCTTATGATAGAGGTGGAACGACACATTGTAGCAGCCCAAGTAGCTCGCCGTGATCGTATAGTGGTTAGTACTCTGCGTTGTGGCCGCAGCAACCTCGGTTCGAATCCGAGTCACGGCATTGCGGTGAGGCAATGTCACGGCAGTTGGGCAGATATTTTAGAATTTCCATTAATACATTGGCAATCTCTGTGGAGGACTGAAACAATTCGATATGTCCTGTTACTGTTATGAACCTTTTGTTTCTTTAATGCTCTTTGCACACTTTTTCATCGGGTGACTGTAATGTATTTCAACCAAATCTAATTAAGAGCGCATTATGTGGTGACATTTGCAGTACATGAAACATTATAACACTGCCATTTACGTCAATAACCACTAGCTTGATTAAGACATATGTATTGCAGCGACAGTATTTCCCAGTTACAAATGGGAATAAAAACAACATCCGCGAGGGATTGAACCAACGACATTTAACTGATGTTGCCAATGGAGCGCGTTACAGAGAGCGCGAGGTCCCGCCTTTACAGTCACACGCTGATGATAATACAGATGTTTAAATAAACAGGCATATCTGTGGACTTGTGGTCTTTCTACATTGGGACTCATAGTCTAGTCCTAGGCTATTGTAGGCACTGGCGTATCTTTTAGTGGAATGAGAGGCATTCTGTAGTCGCGTGAAAGGACCTTTCAAGTCAATCTGATCTGTATTGTCCTGTGAAAAAAAGCGTTCTTAGACACAGTGAGGAGTTTTTGGGGATAATGGGAAAATCATTTCCAACTAAATGACAGGAATTTCTTAGTCCAATCATGAGGTGTGCTAGGCTTTTTTATACTGTGGCGGAAAGAGAGAGAGTATAACAGTCATTATAAATAAAGGGCCAAGGAAGTGACAGTTTATGGAAGGAACAATTTGCACATAGTTTTAGAATGTGGTCAGGAGGAGGACAATGTGCTTACACATATGAAACATTAGAAGGTAGACATTATGGAAGCACATATATTTCTTTATTTTTATTGTATTTGGGGAGAGGGGGTTAATATAGCACGTCCAATGTGGAAAAGTGCTTTCCATAGCACCTTGCAGGTGGGCGACATCTAGAGCTGTGCAGTAGCCACCCATGCCCCAGACGTCAAAGAGAACAAGAAGTTACACATGTTGGAAGTGAGGGTGAGACATTGAGGAGATATGATCCCCGTATGAAGCCGAGAAAAGGAGGAGGCGTGAACGTGCATCCATGTATGCAGGCGAGAAGGGAAGGAGCATTGGTCATGCATCCCTGCATGAGGGTGAGACAGGGAGGAGATATGATCCCCGTATGAAGCCGAGAGAAGGAGGAGGCGTGAACGTGCATCCATGTATGCAGGCGAGAAGGGAAGGAGCATTGGTCATGCATCCCTGCATGAGGGTGAGACAGGGAGGAGATATGATCCCCGTATGAAGCCGAGAGAAGGAGGAGGCGTGAACGTGCATCCATGTATGCGGGCGAGACGGGAAGGAGCATTGATCATGCATCCCTTCCTGAGGGTGAGACAGGGAGGAGATAAAATCCCTGTATGAAGCCGAGAGAACGAGGAGACATGAACGTGCATCCATGTATGCGGGAGAGAAGGGAAGGAGCATTGGTCATGCATCCCTGCATGAGAGTGAGACAGGGAGGAGATAAAATCCCTGTATGAAGCCAAGAGAATGAGGCGGCATGAACATGCATCCTTGTATGCAGGTGTGACATGGAGTCATCATGAACATGCATCCCTTTATAAGGACATAACATGGAGGACGCATGAACATGAATGCCTGAATTTTATGGTGGTGGCCTTCGGGTGATTTGGCACGTGCAATTGGTGAAGAGCACTTCTCCTGCGCAAAAAAATAAATGTACTATTAGCACCCCGGAGGGAGCCTCTGCACTTCTTATAGGGAGAAAACTCTGCAATGGAAGGGGACAGGGTCAATAACAGCTGTAAACTCTCACAAGACCATCACTGCTCTCACACTTTCCTGCTCTCAGGCTGGCGGGCCATTATCGGCCCTGGCTGCCGCACCATTGCCAGGTTTGTGTAACTATATTATTTCTAATTGGCTCCACTTTGATGACTTTCATTTGGATTCTGACTTGATTATTGAGATCTTAAATAAGTGACTGGGGATCAGGTGTCCACTTATTCTCATGGATAACATCACAACCAACCTTTAATTCAAACATGAGTCTTGACATCACAGATGGAGTACAGCTTATGATAGAGGTGGAACGACACATTGTAGCAGCCCAAGTATCTCGCCGTGATCGTATAGTGGTTAGTACTCTGCGTTGTGGCCGCAGCAACCTCGGTTCGAATCCGAGTCACGGCATTGCGGTGAGGCAATGTCACGGCAGTTGGGCAGATATTTTAGAATTTCCATTAATACATTGGCAATCTCTGTGGAGGACTGAAACAATTCGATATGTCCTGTTACTTTTATGAACCTTTTGTTTCTTTAATGCTCTTTGCACACTTTTTCATCGGGTGACTGTAATGTATTTCAACCAAATCTAATTAAGAGCGCATTATGTGGTGACATTTGCAGTACATGAAACATTATAACACTGCCATTTACGTCAATAACCACTAGCTTGATTAAGACATATGTATTGCAGCGACAGTATTTCCCAGTTACAAATGGGAATAAAAACAACATCCGCGAGGGATTGAACCAACGACATTTAACTGATGTTGCCAATGGAGCGCGTTACAGAGAGCGCGAGGTCCCGCCTTTACAGTCACACGCTGATGATAATACAGATGTTTAAATAAACAGGCATATCTGTGGACTTGTGGTCTTTCTACATTGGGACTCATAGTCTAGTCCTAGGCTATTGTAGGCACTGGCGTATCTTTTAGTGGAATGAGAGGCATTCTGTAGTCGCGTGAAAGGACCTTTCAAGTCAATCTGATCTGTATTGTCCTGTGAAAAAAAGCGTTCTTAGACACAGTGAGGAGTTTTTGGGGATAATGGGAAAATCATTTCCAACTAAATGACAGGAATTTCTTAGTCCAATCATGAGGTGTGCTAGGCTTTTTTATACTGTGGCGGAAAGAGAGAGAGTATAACAGTCATTATAAATAAAGGGCCAAGGAAGTGACAGTTTATGGAAGGAACAATTTGCACATAGTTTTAGAATGTGGTCAGGAGGAGGACAATGTGCTTACACATATGAAACATTAGAAGGTAGACATTATGGAAGCGCATATATTTCTTTATTTTTATTGTATTTGGGGAGAGGGGGTTAATATAGCACGTCCAATGTGGAAAAGTGCTTTCCATAGCACCTTGCAGGTGGGCGAAATCTAGAGCTGTGCAGTAGCCACCCATGCCCCAGACGTCAAAGAGAACAAGAAGTTACACATGTTGGAAGTGAGGATGAGACATTGAGGAGATATGATCCCCGTATGAAGCCGAGAGAAGGAGAAGGCGTGAACGTGCATCCATGTATGTAGGCGAGAAGGGAAGGAGCATTGGTCATGCATACCTGCATGAGGGTGAGACAGGGAGGAGATATGATCCCCGTATGAAGCCGAGAGAAGGAGGAGGCGTGAACGTGCATCCATGTATGCGGGCGAGACAGGAAGGAGCATTGGTCATGCATCCCTTCCTGAGGGTGAGACAGGGAGGAGATAAAATCCCCGTATGAAGCCGAGAGAACGAGGAGACATGAACGTGCATCCATGTATGCGGGCGAGAAGGGAAGGAGCATTGGTCATGCACCCCTGCATGAGGGTGAGACAGGGAGGAGATAAAATCCCTGTATGAAGCTAAGAGAACCAGGCGGCATGAACATGCATCCTTGTATGCAGGTGTGACATGGAGTCATCATGAACATGCATCCCTTTATAAGGACATAACATGGAGGACGCATGAACATAAATGCCTGAATTTTATGGTGGTGGCCTTCGGGTGATTTGGCACGTGCAATTGGTGAAGAGCACTTCTCCTGCGCAAAAAAATAAATGTACTATTAGCACCCCAGAGGGAGCCTCTGCACTTCTTATAGGGAGAAAACTCTGCAATGGAAGGGGACAGGGTCAATAACAGCTGTAAACTCTCACAAGACCATCACTGCTCTCACACTTTCCTGCTCTCAGGCTGGCGGGCCATTATCGGCCCTGGCTGCCGCACCATTGCCAGGTTTATGTAACTATATTATTTCTAATTGGCTCCACTTTGATGACTTTCATTTGGATTCTGACTTGATTATTGAGATCTTAAATAAGTGACTGGGGATCAGGTGTCCACTTATTCTCATGGATAACATCACAACCAACCTTTAATTCAAACATGAGTCATGACATCACAGATGGAGTACAGCTTATGATAGAGGTGGAACGTCACATTGATACAGCCCAAGTAGCTCGCTGTGATCGTATAGTGGTTAGTACTCTGCGTTGTGGCCGCAGCAACCTCGGTTCGAATCCGAGTCATGGCAGTTGGGCAGATATTTAAGAATTTCCATTAATACATTGGCAATCTCTGTGGAGGACTGAAACAATTCGATATGTCCTGTTACTGTTATGAACCTTTTGTTTCTTTAATGCTCTTTGCACACTTTTCCATCGGGTGACTGTAATGTATTTCAACCAAATCTAATTAAGAGCGCATTATGTGGTGACATTTGCAGTACATGAAACATTATAACACTGCCATTTACGTCAATAACCACTAGCTTGATTAAGACATATGTATTGCAGCGACAGTATTTCCCAGTTACAAATGGGAATAAAAACAACATCCGCGAGGGATTGAACCAACGACATTTAACTGATGTTGCCAATGGAGCGCGTTACAGAGAGCGCGAGGTCCCGCCTTTACAGTCACACGCTGATGATAATACAGATGTTTAAATAAACAGGCATATCTGTGGACTTGTGGTCTTTCTACATTGGGACTCATAATCTAGTCCTAGGCTATTGTAGGCACTGGCGTATCTTTTAGTGGAATGAGAGGCATTCTGTAGTCATGTGAAAGGACCTTTCAAGTCAATCTGATCTGTATTGTCCTGTGAAAAAAAGCGTTCTTAGACACAGTGAGGAGTTTTTGGGGATAATGGGAAAATCATTTCCAACTAAATGACAGGAATTTCTTAGTCCAATCATGAGGTGTGCTAGGCTTTTTTATACTGTGGCGGAAAGAGAGAGAGTATAACAGTCATTATAAATAAAGGGCCAAGGAAGTGACAGTTTATGGAAGGAACAATTTGCACATAGTTTTAGAATGTGGTCAGGAGGAGGACAATGTGCTTACACATATGAAACATTAGAAGGTAGACATTATGGAAGCACATATATTTCTTTATTTTTATTGTATTTGGGGAGAGGGGGTTAATATAGCACGTCCAATGTGCAAAAGTGCTTTCCATAGCACCTTGCAGGTGGGCGACATCTAGAGCTGTGCAGTAGCCACCTATGCCCCAGACGTGAAAGAGAACAAGAAGTTACACATGTTGGAAGTGAGGGTGAGACATTGAGGAGATATGATCCCCGTATGAAGCCGAGAGAAGGAGGAGGCATGAACGTGCATCCATGTATGCAGGCGAGAAGGGAAGGAGCATTGGTCATGCATCCCTGCATGAGGGTGAGACAGGGAGGAGATATGATCCCCGTATGAAGCCGAGAGAAGGAGGAGGCGTGAACGTGCATCCATGTATGCGGGCGAGACAGGAAGGAGCATTGGTCATGCATCCCTGCATGAGGGTGAGACAGGGAGGAGATATGATCCCCGTATGAAGCCGAGAGAAGGAGGAGGCGTGAACGTGCATCCATGTATGCAGGCGAGAAGGGAAGGAGCATTGGTCATGCATCCCTGCATGAGGGTGAGACAGGGAGGAGATATGATCCCCGTATGAAGCCGAGAGAAGGAGGAGGCGTGAACGTGCATCCATGTATGCAGGCGAGAAGGGAAGGAGCATTGGTCATGCATCCCTGCATGAGGGTGAGACAGGGAGGAGATATGATCCCCGTATGAAGCCGAGAGAAGAAGGAGGCGTGAACGTGCATCCATGTATGCGGGCGAGAAGGGAAGGAGCATTGGTCATGCATCCCTGCATGAGGGTGAGACAGGGAGGAGATAAAATCCCTGTATGAAGCCAAGAGAACGAGGCGGCATGAACATGCATCCTTGTATGCAGGTGTGACATGGAGTCATCATGAACATGCATCCCTTTATAAGGACATAACATGGAGGACGCATGAACATGAATGCCTGAATTTTATGGTGGTGGCCTTCGGGTGATTTGGCACGTGCAATTGGTGAAGAGCACTTCTCCTGCGCAAAAAAATAAATGTACTATTAGCACCCCGGAGGGAGCCTCTGCACTTCTTATAGGGAGAAAACTCTGCAATGGAAGGGGACAGGGTCAATAACAGCTGTAAACTCTCACAAGACCATCACTGCTCTCACACTTTCCTGCTCTCAGGCTGGCGGGCCATTATCGGCCCTGGCTGCCGCACGATTGCCAGGTTTGTGTAACTGTATTATTTCTAATTGGCTCCACTTTGATGACTTTCATTTGGATTCTGACTTGATTATTGAGATCTTAAATAAGTGACTGGGGATCAGGTGTCCACTTATTCTCATTTATAACATCACAACCAACCTTTAATTCAAACATGAGTCATGACATCACAGATGGAGTACAGCTTATGATAGAGGTGGAACGTCACATTGTAGCAGCCCAAGTAGCTCGCCGTGATAGTACTCTGCGTTGTGGCCGCAGCAACCTCGGTTCGAATCCGAGTCACGGCATTGCGGTGAGGCAATGTCACGGCATTGCGGTGAGGCAATGTCACGGCAGTTGGGCAGACTTTTTAGAATTTCCATTAATACATTGGCAATCTCTGTGGAGGACTGAAACAATTCGATATGTCCTGTTACTGTTATGAACCTTTTGTTTCTTTAATGCTCTTTGCACACTTTTTCATCGGGTGACTGTAATGTATTTCAACCAAATCTAATTAAGAGCGCATTATGTGGTGACATTTGCAGTACATGAAACATTATAACACTGCCAATTACGTCAATAACCACTAGCTTGATTAAGACATATGTATTGCAGCGACAGTATTTCCCAGTTACAAATGGGAATAAAAACAACATCCGCGAGGGATTGAACCAACGACATTTAACTGATGTTGCCAATGGAGCGCGTTACAGAGAGCGCGAGGTCCCGCCTTTACAGTCACACGCTGATGATAATACAGATGTTTAAATAAACAGGCATGTCTGTGGACTTGTGGTCTTTCTACATTGGGACTCATAGTCTAGTCCTAGGCTATTGTAGGCACTGGCGTATCTTTTAGTGGAATGAGAGGCATTCTGTAGTCGCCTGAAAGGACCTTTCAAGTCAATCTGATCTGTATTGTCCTGTGAAAAAAAGCGTTCTTAGACACAGTGAGGCGTTTTTGGGGATAATGGGAAAATCATTTCCAACTAAATGACAGGAATTTCTTAGTCCAATCATGAGGTGTGCTAGGCTTTTTTATACTGTGGCGGAAAGAGAGAGAGTATAACAGTCATTATAAATAAAGGGCCAAGGAAGTGACAGTTTATGGAAGGAACAATTTGCACATAGTTTTAGAATGTGGTCAGGAGGAGGACAATGTGCTTACACATATGAAACATTAGAAGGTAGACATTATGGAAGCACATATATTTCTTTATTTTTATTGTATTTGGGGAGAGGGGGTTAATATAGCACGTCCAATGTGGAAAAGTGCTTTCCATAGCACCTTGCAAGTGGGCGACATCTAGAGTTGTACAGTAGCCACCCATGCCCCAGACGTCAAAGAGAACAAGAAGTTACACATGTTGGAAGTGAGGGTGAGACATTGAGGAGATATGATCCCCGTATGAAGCCGAGAGAAGGAGGAGGCGTGAACGTGCATCCATGTATGCAGGCGAGAAGGGAAGGAGCATTGGTCATGCATCCCTGCATGAGGGTGAGACAGGGAGGAGATATGATCCCCGTATGAAGCCGAGAGAAGGAGGACGCGTGAACATGCATCCATGTATGCGGGCGAGACAGGAAGGAGCATTGGTCATGCATCCCTGCATGAGGGTGAGACAGGGAGGAGATATGATCCCCGTATGAAGCCGAGAGAAGGAGGAGGCGTGAACGTGCATCCATGTATGCAGGCGAGAAGGGAAGGAGCATTGGTCATGCATCCCTGCATGAGGGTGAGACAGGGAGGAGATATGATCCCCGTATGAAGCCGAGAGAAGGAGGAGGCGTGAACGTGCATCCATGTATGCGGGCGAGACAGGAAGGAGCATTGGTCATGCATCCCTGCATGAGGGTGAGACAGGGAGGAGATATGATCCCCGTATGAAGCCGAGAGAAGGAGGAGGCATGAACGTGCATCCATGTATGCGGGCGAGACGGGAAGGAGCATTGGTCATGCATCCCTTCCTGAGGGTGAGACAGGGAGGAGATAAAATCCCCGTATGAAGCCGAGAGAACGAGGAGACATGAACGTGCATCCATGTATGCGGGCGAGAAGGGAAGGAGCATTGGTCATGCATCCCTGCATGAGGGTGAGACAGGGAGGAGATAAAATCCCTGTATGAAGCCAAGAGAACGAGGCGGCATGAACATGCATCCTTGTATGCAGGTGTGACATGGAGTCATCATGAACATGCATCCCTTTATAAGGACATAACATGGAGGACGCATGAACATGAATGCCTGAATTTTATGGTGGTGGCCTTCGGGTGATTTGGCACGTGCAATTGGTGAAGAGCACTTCTCCTGCGCAAAAAAATAAAAGTACTATTAGCACCCCGGAGGGAGCCTCTGCACTTCTTATAGGGAGAAAACTCTGCAATGAAAGGGGACAGGGTCAATAACAGCTGTAAACTCTCACAAGACCATCACTGCTCTCACACTTTCCTGCTCTCAGGCTGGCGGGCCATTATCGGCCCTGGCTGCCGCACCATTGCCAGGTTTGTGTAACTATATTATTTCTAATTGGCTCCACTTTGATGACTTTCATTTGGATTCTGACTTGATTATTGAGATCTTAAATAAGTGACTGGGGATCAGGTGTCCACTTATTCTCATGGATAACATCACAACCAACCTTTAATTCAAACATGAGTCATGACATCACAGATGGAGTACAGCTTATGATAGAGGTGCAAGTCACATTGTAGCAGCCCAAGTAGCTTGTGGCCGCAGCAACCTCTGTTCGAATCCGAGTCACGGCATTGCGGTGAGGCAATGTCACGGCAGTTGGGCAGATATTTTAGAATTTCCATTAATACATTGGCAATCTCTGTGGAGGACTGAAACAATTCGATATGTCCTGTTACTGTTATGAACCTTTTGTTTCTTTAATGCTCTTTGCACACTTTTTCATCGGGTGACTGTAATGTATTTCAACCAAATCTAATTAAGAGCGCATTATGTGGTGACATTTGCAGTACATGAAACATTATAACACTGCCATTTACGTCAATAACCACTAGCTTGATTAAGACATATGTATTGCAGCGACAGTATTTCCCAGTTACAAATGGGAATAAAAACAACATCCGCGAGGGATTGAACCAACGACATTTAACTGATGTTGCCAATGGAGCGCGTTACAGAGAGCGCGAGGTCCCGCCTTTACAGTCACACGCTGATGATAATACAGATGTTTAAATAAACAGGCATATCTGTGGACTTGTGGTCTTTCTACATTGGGAGTCATAGTCTAGTCCTAGGCTATTGTAGGCACTGGCGTATCTTTTAGTGGAATGAGAGGCATTCTGTAGTCGCGTGAAAGGACCTTTCAAGTCAATCTGATCTGTATTGTCCTGTGAAAAAAAGCGTTCTTAGACACAGTGAGGAGTTTTTGGGGATAATGGGAAAATCATTTCCAACTAAATGACAGGAATTTCTTAGTCCAATCATGAGGTGTGCTAGGCTTTTTTATACTGTGGCGGAAAGAGAGAGAGTATAACAGTCATTATAAGTAAAGGGCCAAGGAAGTGACAGTTTATGGAAGGAACAATTTGCACATAGTTTTAGAATGTGGTCAGGAGGAGGACAATGTGCTTACACATATGAAACATTAGAAGGTAGACATTATGGAAGCACATATATTTCTTTATTTTTATTGTATTTGGGGAGAGGGGGTTAATATAGCACGTCCAATGTGGAAAAGTGCTTTCCATAGCACCTTGCAGGTGGGCGACATCTAGAGCTGTGCAGTAGCCACCCATGCCCCAGACGTCAAAGAGAACAAGAAGTTACACATGTTGGAAGTGAGGGTGAGACATTGAGGAGATATGATCCCCGTATGAAGCCGAGAGAAGGAGGAGGCGTGAACGTGCATCCATGTATGCAGGCGAGAAGGGAAGGAGCATTGGTCATGCATCCCTGCATGAGGGTGAGACAGGGAGGAGATATGATCCCCGTATGAAGCCGAGAGAAGGAGGACGCGTGAACGTGCATCCATGTATGCGGGCGAGACAGGAAGGAGCATTGGTCATGCATCCCTGCATGAGGGTGAGACAGGGAGGAGATATGATCCCCGTATGAAGCCGAGAGAAGGAGGAGGCGTGAACGTGCATCCATGTATGCAGGCGAGAAGGGAAGGAGCATTGGTCATACATCCCTGCATGAGGGTGAGACAGGGAGGAGATATGATCCCCGTATGAAGCCGAGAGAAGGAGGAGGCGTGAACGTGCATCCATGTATGCGGGCGAGACAGGAAGGAGCATTGGTCATGCATCCCTGCATGAGGGTGAGACAGGGAGGAGATATGATCCCCGTATGAAGCTGAGAGAAGGAGGAGGCGTGAACGTGCATCCATGTATGCGGGCGAGACGGGAAGGAGCATTGGTCATGCATCCCTTCCTGAGGGTGAGACAGGGAGGAGATAAAATCCCTGTATGAAGCCGAGAGAACGAGGAGACATGAACGTGCATCCATGTATGCGGGCGAGAAGGGAAGGAGCATTGGTCATGCATCCCTGCATGAGGGTGAGACAGGGAGGAGATAAAATCCCTGTATGAAGCCAAGAGAACGAGGCGGCTTGAACATGCATCCTTGTATGCAGGTGTGACATGGAGTCATCATGAACATGCATCCCTTTATAAGGACATAACATGGAGGACGCATGAACATGAATGCCTGAATTTTATGGTGGTGGCCTTCGGGTGATTTGGCACGTGCAATTGGTGAAGAGCACTTCTCCTGCGCAAAAAAATAAATGTACTATTAGCACCCCGGAGGGAGCCTCTGCACTTCTTATAGGGAGAAAACTCTGCAATGGAAGGGGACAGGGTCAATAACAGCTGTAAACTCTCAAAAGACCATCACTGCTCTCACACTTTCCTGCTCTCAGGCTGGCGGGCCATTATCGGCCCTGGCTGCCGCACCATTGCCAGGTTTGTGTAACTATATTATTTCTAATTGGCTCCACTTTGATGACTTTCATTTGGATTCTGACTTGATTATTGAGATCTTAAATAAGTGACTGGGGATCAGGTGTCCACTTATTCTCATGGATAACATCACAACCAACCTTTAATTCAAACATGAGTCATGACATCACAGATGGAGTACAGCTTATGATAGAGGTGGAACGTCACATTGTAGCAGCCTAAGTAGCTCGCCGTGATCGTATAGTGGTTAGTACTCTGCGTTGTGGCTGCAGCAACCTTGGTTCGATTCCGAGTCACAGCACTGCGGTGAGGCAATGTCACGGCAGTTGGGCAGATATTTTAGAATTTCCATTAATACATTGGCAATCTCTGTGGAGGACTGAAACAATTCGATATGTCCTGTTACTGTTATGAACCTTTTGTTTCTTTAATGCTCTTTGCACACTTTTTCATCGGGTGACTGTAATGTATTTCAACCAAATCTAATTAAGAGCGCATTATGTGGTGCCATTTGCAGTACATGAAACATTATAACACTGCCATTTACGTCAATAACCACTAGCTTGATTAAGACATATGTATTGTAGCGACAGTATTTCCCAGTTACAAATGGGAATAAAAACAACATCCGCGAGGGATTGAACCAACGACATTTAACTGATGTTGCCAATGGAGCGCGCTACAGAGAGCGCGAGGTCCCGCCTTTACAGTCACACGCTGATGATAATACAGATGTTTAAATAAACAGGCATATCTGTGGACTTGTGGTCTTTCTACATTGGGACTCATAGTCTAGTCCTAGGCTATTGTAGGAACTGGTGTATCTTTTAGTGGAATGAGAGGCATTCTGTAGTCGCGTGAAAGGACCTTTCAAGTCAATCTGATCTGTATTGTCCTGTGAAAAAAAGCGTTCTTAGACACAGTGAGGAGTTTTTGGGGATAATGGGAAAATCATTTCCAACTAAATGACAGGAATTTCTTAGTCCAATCATGAGGTGTGCTAGGCTTTTTTATACTGTGGCGGAAAGAGAGAGAGTATAACACTCATTATAAATAAAGGGCCAAGGAAGTGACAGTTTATGGAAGGAACAATTTGCACATAGTTTTAGAATGTGGTCAGGAGGAGGACAATGTGCTTACACATATGAAACATTAGAAGGTAGACATTATGGAAGCACATATATTTCTTTATTTTTATTGTATTTGGGAAGAGGGGGTTAATATAGCACGTCCAATGTGGAAAAGTGCTTTCCATAGCACCTTGCAGGGGGGCGACATCTAGAGCTGTGCAGTAGCCACCCATGCCCCAGACGTCAAAGAGAACAAGAAGTTACACATGTTGGAAGTGAGGGTGAGACATTGAGGAGATATGATCCCCGAATGAAGCCGAGAGAAGGAGGAGGCGTGAACGTGCATCCATGTATGCAGGCGAGAAGGGAAGGAGCATTGGTCATGCATCCCTGCATGAGGGTGAGACAGGGAGGAGATATGATCCCCGTATGAAGCCGAGAGAAGGAGGAGGCGTGAACGTGCATCCATGTATGCGGGCGAGACAGGAAGGAGCATTGGTCATGCATCCCTGCATGAGGGTGAGACAGGGAGGAGATATGATCCCCGTATGAAGCCGAGAGAAGGAGGAGGCGTGAACGTGCATCCATGTATGCAGGCGAGAAGGGAAGGAGCATTGGTCATGCATCCCTGCATGAGGGTGAGACAGGGAGGAGATATGATCCCCGTATGAAGCCGAGAGAAGGAGGAGGCGTGAACGTGCATCCATGTATGCGGGCGAGACAGGAAGGAGCATTGGTCATGCATCCCTGCATGGGGGTGAGACAGGGAGGAGATATGATCCCCGTATGAAGCCGAGAAAAGGAGGAGGCGTGAACGTGCATCCATGTATGCGGGCGAGACGGGAAGGAGCATTGGTCATGCATCCCTTCCTGAGGGTGAAACAGGGAGGAGATAAAATCCCCGTATGAAGCCGAGAGAACGAGGAGACATGAACGTGCATCCATGTATGCGGGCGAGAAGGGAAGGAGCATTGGTCATGCATCCCTGCATGAGGGTGAGACAGGGAGGAGATAAAATCCCTGTATGAAGCCAAGAGAATGAGGCGGCATGAACATGCATCCTTGTATGCAGGTGTGACATGGAGTCATCATGAACATGCATCCCTTTATAAGGACATAACATGGAGGACGCATGAACATGAATGCCTGAATTTTATGGTGGTGGCCTTCGGGTGATTTGGCACGTGCAATTGGTGAAGAGCACTTCTCCTGCGCAAAAAAATAAATGTACTATTAGCACCCCGGAGGGAGCCTCTGCACTTCTTATAGGGAGAAAACTCTGCAATGAAAGGGGACAGGGTCAATAACAGCTGTAAACTCTCACAAGACCATCACTGCTCTCACACTTTCCTGCTCTCAGGCTGGCGGGCCATTATCAGCCCTGGCTGCCGCACCATTGCCAGGTTTGTGTAACTATATTATTTCTAATTGGCTCCACTTTGATGACTTTCATTTGGATTCTGACTTGATTATTGAGATCTTAAATAAGTGACTGGGGATCAGGTGTCCACTTATTCTCATGGATAACATCACAACCAACCTTTAATTCAAACATGAGTCATGACATCACAGATGGAGTACAGCTTATGACAGAGGTGGGACATCACATTGTGGCAGCCCAAGTAGCTCGCCGTGATCGTATAGTGGTTAGTACTCTGTGTTGTGGCCGCAGCAACCTCCGTTCGAATCCGAGTCACGGCATTGCGGTGAGGCAATGTCACGGCAGTTGGGCAGATATTTTAGAATTTCCATTAATACATTGGCAATCTCTGTGGAGGACTGAAACAATTCGATATGTCCTGTTACTGTTATGAACCTTTTGTTTCTTTAATGCTCTTTGCACACTTTTTCATCGGGTGACTGTAATGTATTTCAACCAAATCTAATTAAGAGCGCATTATGTGGTGACATTTGCATTACATGAAACATTATAACACTGCCATTTACGTCAATAACCACTAGCTTGATTAAGACATATGTATTGCAGCGACAGTATTTCCCAGTTACAAATGGGAATAAAAACAACATCCGCGAGGGATTGAACCAACGACATTTAACTTATGTTGCCAATGGAGCGCGTTACAGAGAGCGCGAGGTCCCGCCTTTACAGTCACACGCTGATGATAATACAGATGTTTAAATAAACAGGCATATCTGTGGACTTGTGGTCTTTCTACATTGGGACTCATAGTCTAGTCCTAGGCTATTGTAGGCACTGGCGTATCTTTTAGTGGAATGAGAGGCATTCTGTAGTCGCGTGAAAGGACCTTTCAAGTCAATCTGATCTGTATTGTCCTGTGAAAAAAAGCGTTCTTAGACACAGTGAGGAGTTTTTGGGGATAATGGGAAAATCATTTCCAACTAAATGACAGGAATTTCTTAGTCCAATCATGAGGTGTGCTAGGCTTTTTTATACTGTGGCGGAAAGAGAGAGAGTATAACAGTCATTATAAATAAAGGGCCAAGGAAGTGACAGTTTATGGAAGGAACAATTTGCACATAGTTTTAGAATGTGGTCAGGAGGAGGACAATGTGCATACACATATGAAACATTAGAAGGTAGACATTATGGAAGCACATATATTTCTTTATTTTTATTGTATTTGGGGAGAGGGGGTTAATATAGCACGTCCAATGTGGAAAAGTGCTTTCCATAGCACCTTGCAGGTGGGCGACATCTAGAGCTGTGCAGTAGCCACCCATGCCCCAGACGTCAAAGAGAACAAGAAGTTACACATGTTGGAAGTGAGGGTGAGACATTGAGGAGATATGATCCCCGTATGAAGCCGAGAGAAGGAGGAGGCGTGAACGTGCATCCATGTATGCAGGCGAGAAGGGAAGGAGCATTGGTCATGCATCCCTGCATGAGGGTGAGACAGGGAGGAGATATGATCCCCGTATGAAGCCGAGAGAAGGAGGAGGCGTGAACGTGCATCCATGTATGCGGGCGAGACAGGAAGGAGCATTGGTCATGCATCCCTGCATGAGGGTGAGACAGGGAGGAGATATGATCCCCGTATGAAGCCGAGAGAAGGAGGAGGCGTGAACGTGCATCCATGTATGCAGGCGAGAAGGGAAGAAGCATTGGTCATGCATCCCTGCATGAGGGTGAGACAGGGAGGAGATATGATCCCCGTATGAAGCCGAGAGAAGGAGGAGGCGTGAACGTGCATCCATGTATGCGGGCGAGACAGGAAGGAGCATTGGTCATGCATCCCTGCATGAGGGTGAGACAGGGAGGAGATATGATCCCCGTATGAAGCCGAGAGAAGGAGGAGGCGTGAACGTGCATCCATGTATGCGGGCGAGACGGGAAGGAGCATTGGTCATGCATCCCTTCCTGAGGGTGAGACAGGGAGGAGATAAAATCCCCGTATGAAGCCGAGAGAATGAGGAGACATGAACGTGCATCCATGTATGCGGGCGAGAAGGGAAGGAGCATTGGTCATGCATCCCTGCATGAGGGTGAGACAGGGAGGAGATAAAATCCCTGTATGAAGCCAAGAAAACGAGGCGGCATGAACATGCATCCTTGTATGCAGGTGTGACATGGAGTCATCATGAACATGCATCCCTTTATAAGGACATAACATGGAGGACGCATGAACATGAATGCCTGAATTTTATGGTGGTGGCCTTCGGGTGATTTGGCACGTGCAATTGGTGAAGAGCACATCTCCTGCTCAAAAAAATAAATCTACTATTAGCACCCCGGAGGGAGCCTCTGCACTTCTTATAGGGAGAAAACTCTGCAATGGAAGGGGACAGGGTCAATAACAGCTGTAAACTCTCACAAGACCATCACTGCTCTCACACTTTCCTGCTCTCAGGCTGGCGGGCCATAATCGGCCCTGGCTGCCGCACCATTGCCAGGTTTGTGTAACTATATTATTTCTAATTGGCTCCACTTTGATGACTTTCATTTGGATTCTGACTTGATTATTGAGATCTTAAATAAGTGACTGGGGATCAGGTGTCCACTTATTCTCATGGATAACATCACAACCAACCTTTAATTCAAACATGAGTCATGACATCAAAGATGGAGTACAGCTTATGACAGAGGTGGAACGTCACATTGTGGCAGCCCAAGTAACTCGCCGTGATCGTATAGTGGTTAGTACTCTGTGTTGTGGCCGCAGCAACCTCGGTTCGAATCCGAGTCACGGCAGTTGGGCAGATATTTTAGAATTTCCATTAATACATTGGCAATCTCTGTGGAGGACTGAAACAATTCGATATGTCCTGTTACTGTTATGAACCTTTTGTTTCTTTAATGCTCTTTGCACACTTTTTCATCGGGTGACTGTAATGTATTTCAACCAAATCTAATTAAGAGCGCATTATGTGGTGACATTTGCAGTACATGAAACATTATAACACTGCCATTTACGTCAATAACCACAACTTGATTAAGACATATGTATTGCAGCGACAGTATTTCCCAGTTACAAATGGGAATAAAAACAACATCCGCGAGGGATTGAACCAACGACATTTAACTGATGTTGCCAATGGAGCGCGTTACAGAGAGCGCGAGGTCCCGCCTTTACAGTCACACGCTGATGATAATACAGATGTTTAAATAAACAGGCATATCTGTGGACTTGTGGTCTTTCTACATTGGGAGTCATAGTCTAGTCCTAGGCTATTGTAGGCACTGGCGTATCTTTTAGTGGAATGAGAGGCATTCTGTAGTCGCGTGAAAGGACCTTTCAAGTCAATCTGATCTGTATTGTCCTGTGAAAAAAAGCGTTCTTAGACACAGTGAGGAGTTTTTGGGGATAATGGGAAAATCATTTCCAACTAAATGACAGGAATTTCTTAGTCCAATCATGAGGTGTGCTAGGCTTTTTTATACTGTGGCGGAAAGAGAGAGAGTATAACAGTCATTATAAATAAAGGGCCAAGGAAGTGACAGTTTATGGAAGGAACAATTTGCACATAGTTTTAGAATGTGGTCAGGAGGAGGACAATGTGCTTACACATATGAAACATTAGAAGGTAGACATTATGGAAGCACATATATTTCTTTATTTTTATTGTATTTGGGGAGAGGGGGTTAATATAGCACGTCCAATGTGGAAAAGTGCTTACCATAGCACCTTGCAGGTGGGCGACATCTAGAGCTGTGCAGTAGCCACCCATGCCCCAGACGTCAAAGAGAACAAGAAGTTACACATGTTGGAAGTGAGGGTGAGACATTGAGGAGATATGATCCCCGTATGAAGCCGAGAGAAGGAGGAGGCGTGAACGTGCATCCATGTATGCATGCGAGAAGGGAAGGAGCATTGGTCATGCATCCCTGCATGAGGGTGAGACAGGGAGGAGATATGATCCCCGTATGAAGTCGAGAGAAGGAGGAGGCGTGAACGTGCATCCATGTATGGAGGCGAGACAGGAAGGAGCATTGGTCATGCATCCCTGCATGAGGGTGAGACAGGGAGGAGATATGATCCCCGTATGAAGCCGAGAGAAGGAGGAGGCGTGAACGTGCATCCATGTATGCAGGCGAGAAGGGAAGGAGCATTGGTCATGCATCCCTGCATGAGGGTGAGACAGGGAGGAGATATGATCCCTGTATGAAGCCGAGAGAAGGAGGAGGCGTGAACGTGCATCCATGTATGCGGGCGAGACAGGAAGGAGCATTGGTCATGCATCCCTGCATGAGGGTGAGACAGGGAGGAGATATGATCCCCGTATGAAGCCGAGAGAAGGAGGAGGCGTGAACGTGCATCCATGTATGCAGGCGAGACGGGAAGGAGCATTGGTCATGCATCCCTTCCTGAGGGTGAGACAGGGAGGAGATAAAATCCCCGTATGAAGCCGAGAGAACGAGGAGACATGAACGTGCATCCATGTATGCGGGCGAGAAGGGAAGGAGCATAGGTCATGCATCCCTGCATGAGGGTGAGACAGGGAGGAGATAAAATCCCTGTATGAAGCCAAGAGAACGAGGCGGCATGAACATGCATCCTTGTATGCAGGTGTGACATGGAGTCATCATGAACATGCATCCCTTTATAAGGACATAACATGGAGGACGCATGAACATGAATGCCTGAATTTTATGGTGGTGGCCTTTGGGTGATTTGGCACGTGCAATTGGTGAAGAGCACTTCTCCTGCGCAAAAAAATAAATGTACTATTAGCACCCCGGAGGGAGCCTCTGCACTTCCTATAGGGAGAAAACTCTGCAATGGAAGGGGACAGGGTCAATAACAGCTGTAAACTCTCACAAGACCATCACTGCTCTCACACTTTCCTGCTCTCAGGCTGGCGGGCCATTATCGGCCCTGGCTGCCGCACCATTGCCAGGTTTGTGTAACTATATTATTTCTAATTGGCTCCACTTTGATGACTTTCATTTGGATTCTGACTTGATTATTGAGATCTTAAATAAGTGACTGGGGATCAGGTGTTAACATCACAACCAACCTTTAATTCAAACATGAGTCATGACATCACAGATGGAGTACAGCTTATGATAGAGGTGGAACGTCACATTGTAGCAGCCCAAGTAGCTCACTGTGATCTTATAGTGGTTAGTACTCTGCGTTGTGGCCGCAGCAACCTCGAATCGAATCGAATCCGAATCACGGCAATGCGGTGAGGCAATGTCACGGCAGTTGGGCAGATATTTTAGAATTTCCATTAATACATTGGCAATCTCTGTGGAGGACTGAAACAATTCGATATGTCCTGTTACTGTTATGAACCTTTTGTTTCTTTAATGCTCTTTGCACACTTTTTCATCGGGTGACTGTAATGTATTTCAACCAAATCTAATTAAGAGCGCATTATGTGGTGACATTTGCAGTACATGAAACATTATAACACTGCCATTTACGTCAATAACCACTAGCTTGATTAAGACATATGTATTGCAGCGACAGTATTTCCCAGTTACAAATGGGAATAAAAACAACATCCGCGAGGGATTGAACCAACGACATTTAACTGATGTTGCCAATGGAGCGCGTTACAGAGAGCGCGAGGTCCCGCCTTTACAGTCACACGCTGATGATAATACAGATGTTTAAATAAACAGGCATATCTGTGGACGTGTGGTCTTTCTACATTGGGACTCATAGTCTAGTCCTAGGCTATTGTAGGCACTGGCGTATCTTTTAGTGGAATGAGAGGCATTCTGTAGTCGCGTGAAAGGACCTTTCAAGTCAATCTGATCTGTATTGTCCTGTGAAAAAAAGCGTTCTTAGACACAGTGAGGAGTTTTTGGGGATAATGGGAAAATCATTTCCAACTAAATGACAGGAATTTCTTAGTCCAATCATGAGGTGTGCTAGGCTTTTTTATACTGTGGCGGAAAGAGAGAGAGTATAACAGTCATTATAAATAAAGGGCCAAGGAAGTGACAGTTTATGGAAGGAACAATTTGCACATAGTTTTAGAATGTGGTCAGGAGGAGGACAATGTGCTTACACATATGAAACATTAGAAGGTAGACATTATGGAAGCACATATATTTCTTTATTTTTATTGTATTTGGGGAGAGGGGGTTAATATAGCACGTCCAATGTGGAAAAGTGCTTTCCATAGCACCTTGCAGGTGGGCGACATCTAGAGCTTTGCAGTAGCCACCCATGCCCCAGATGTCAAAGAGAACAAGAAGTTACACATGTTGGAAGTGAGGGTGAGACATTGAGGAGATATGATCCCCGTATGAAGCCGAGAGAAGGAGGAGGCGTGAACGTGGACCCATTTATGCAGGCGAGAAGGGAAGGAGCATTGGTCATGCATCCCTGCATGAGGGTGAGACATGGGAGGAGATATGATTCCTGTATGAAGCCGAGAGAAGGAGGAGGCGTGAACATGCATCCATGTATGCGGGCGAGACAGGAAGGAGCATTGGTCATGCATCCCTGCATGAGGGTGAGACAGGGAGGAGATATGATCTCCGTATGAAGCCGAGAGAAGGAGGAGGCGTGACGTGCATCCATGTATGCAGGCGAGAAGGGAAGGAGCATTGGTCATGCATCCCTGCATGAGGGTGAGACAGGGAGGAGATATGATCCCCGTATGAAGCCGAGAGAAGGAGGAGGCGTGAACGTGCATCCATGTATGCGGGCGAGACAGGAAGGAGCATTGGTCATGCATCCCTGCATGAGGGTGAGACAGGGAGGAGATATGATCCCCGTATGAAGCCGAGAGAAGGAGGAGGCGTGAACGTGCATCCATGTATGCGGGCGAGACGGGAAGGAGCATTGGTCATGCATCCCTTCCTGAGGGTGAGACAGGGAGGAGATAAAATCCCCGTATGAAGCCGAGAGAACGAGGAGACATGAACGTGCATCCATGTATGCGGGCGAGAAGGGAAGGAGCATTGGTCATGCATCCCTGCATGAGGGTGAGACAGGGAGGAGATAAAATCCCTGTATGAAGCCAAGAGAACGAGGCGGCATGAACATGCATCCTTGTATGCAGGTGTGACATGGAGTCATCATGAACATGCATCCCTTTATAAGGACATAACATGGAGGACGCATGAACATGAATGCCTGAATTTTATGGTGGTGGCCTTCGGGTGATTTGGCACGTGCAATTGGTGAAGAGCACTTCTCCTGCGCAAAAAAATAAATGTACTATTAGCACCCCGGAGGGAGCCTCTGCACTTCTTATAGGGAGAAAACTCTGCAATGGAAGGGGACAGGGTCAATAACAGCTGTAAACTCTCACAAGACCATCACTGCTCTCACACTTTCCTGCTCTCAGGCTGGCGGGCCATTATCGGCCCTGGCTGCCGCACCATTGCCAGGTTTGTGTAACTATATTATTTCTAATTGGCTCCACTTTGATGACTTTCATTTGGATTCTGACTTGATTATTGAGATCTTAAATAAGTGACTGGGGATCAGGTGTCCACTTATTCTCATGGATAACATCACAACCAACCTTTAATTCAAACATGAGTCATGACATCACAGATGGAGTACAGCTTATGATAGAGGTGGAACGTCACATTGTAGCAGCCCAAGTAGCTCACCGTGATCGTATAGTGGTTAGTACTCTGCGTTGTGGCCGCAGCAACCTCGAATCGGATCCGAATCACGGCATAGCAGTGAGGCAATGTCACGGCAGTTGGGCAGATATTTTAGAATTTCCATTAATACATTGGCAATCTCTGTGGAGGACTGAAACAATTCGATATGTCCTGTTACTGTTATGAACCTTTTGTTTCTTTAATGCTCTTTGCACACTTTTTCATCGAGTGACTGTAATTTATTTCAACCAAATCTAATTAAGAGCGCATTATGTGGTGACATTTGCAGTACATGAAACATTATAACACTGCCATTTACGTCAATAACCACTAGCTTGATTAAGACATATGTATTGCAGCGACAGTATTTCCCAGTTACAAATGGGAATAAAAACAACATCCGCGAGGGATTGAACCAACGACATTTAACTGATGTTGCCAATGGAGCGCGTTACAGAGAGCGCGAGGTCCCGCCTTTACAGTCACACGCTGATGATAATACAGATGTTTAAATAAACAGGCATATCTGTGGACTTGTGGTCTTTCTACATTGGGACTCATAGTCTAGTCCTAGGCTATTGTAGGCACTGGCGTATCTTTTAGTGGAATGAGAGGCATTCTGTAGTCGCGTGAAAGGACCTTTCAAGTCAATCTGATCTGTATTGTCCTGTGAAAAAAAGCGTTCTTAGACACAGTGAGGAGTTTTTGGGGATAATGGGAAAATCATTTCCAACTAAATGACAGGAATTTCTTAGTCCAATCATGAGGTGTGCTAGGCTTTTTTATACTGTGGCGGAAAGAGAGACAGTATAACAGTCATTATAAATAAAGGGCCAAGGAAGTGACAGTTTATGGAAGGAACAATTTGCACATAGTTTTAGAATGTGGTCAGGAGGAGGACAATGTGCTTACACATATGAAACATTAGAAGGTAGACATTATGGAAGCACATATATTTCTTTATTTTTATTGTATTTGGGGAGAGGGGGTTAATATAGCACGTCCAATGTGGAAAAGTGCTTTCCATAGCACCTTGCAGGTGGGCGACATCTAGAGCTGTGCAGTAGCCACCCATGCCCCAGACGTGAAAGAGAACAAGAAGTTACACATGTTGGAAGTGAGGGTGAGACATTGAGGAGATATGATCCCCGTATGAAGCCGAGAGAAGGAGGAGGCGTGAACGTGCATCCATGTATGCAGGCGAGAAGGGAAGGAGCATTGGTCATGCATCCCTGCATGAGGGTGAGACAGGGAGGAGATATGATCCCCGTATGAAGCCGAGAGAAGGAGGAGGCGTGAACGTGCATCCATGTATGCGGGCGAGACAGGAAGGAGCATTGGTCATGCATCCCTGCATGAGGGTGAGACAGGGAGGAGATATGATCCCCGTATGAAGCCGAGAGAAGGAGGAGGCGTGAACGTGCATCCATGTATGCAGGCGAGAAGGGAAGGAGCATTGGTCATGCATCCCTGCATGAGGGTGAGACAGGGAGGAGATATGATCCCTGTATGAAGCCGAGAGAAGGAGGAGGCGTGAACATGCATCCATGTATGCGGGCGAGACAGGAAGGAGCATTGGTCATGCATCCCTGCATGAGGGTGAGACAGGGAGGAGATATGATCCCCGTATGAAGCCGAGAGAAGGAGGAGGCGTGAACGTGCATCCATGTATGCAGGCGAGACGGGAAGGAGCATTGGTCATGCATCCCTTCCTGAGGGTGAGACAGGGAGGAGATAAAATCCCCGTATGAAGCCGAGAGAACGAGGAGACATGAACGTGCATCCATGTATGCGGGCGAGAAGGGAAGGAGCATTGGTCATGCATCCCTGCATGAGGGTGAGACAGGGAGGAGATAAAATCCCTGTATGAAGCCAAGAGAACGAGGCGGCATGAACATGCATCCTTGTATGCAGGTGTGACATGGAGTCATCATGAACATGCATCCCTTTATAAGGACATAACATGGAGGACGCATGAACATGAATGCCTGAATTTTATGGTGGTGGCCTTCGGGTGATTTGGCACGTGCAATTGGTGAAGAGCACTTCTCCTGCGCAAAAAAATAAATGTACTATTAGCACCCCGGAGGGAGCCTCTGCACTTCTTATAGGGAGAAAATTCTGCAATGGAAGGGGACAGGGTCAATAACAGCTGTAAACTCTCACAAGACCATCACTGCTCTCACACTTTCCTGCTCTCAGGCTGGCGGGCCATTATCGGCCCTGGCTGCCGCACCATTGCCAGGTTTGTGTAACTATATTATTTCTAATTGGCTCCACTTTGATGACTTTCATTTGGATTCTGACTTGATTATTGAGATCTTAAATAAGTGACTGGGGATCAGGTGTCCACTTATTCTCATGGATAACATCACAACCAACCTTTAATTCAAACATGAGTCATGACATCACAGATGGAGTACAGCTTATGATAGAGGTGGAACGTCACATTGTAGCAGCCCAAGTAGCTCGCCGTGATCGTATAGTGGTTAGTACTCTGCGTTGTGGCCGCAGCAACCTCGGTTCGAATCCGAGTCACGGCATTGCAGTGAGGCAATGTCACGGCAGTTGGGCAGATATTTTAGAATTTCCATTAATACATTGGCAATCTCTGTGGAGGACTGAAACAATTCGATATGTCCTGTTACTGTTATGAACCTTTTGTTTCTTTAATGCTCTTTGCACACTTTTTCATCGGGTGACTGTAATGTATTTCAACCAAATCTAATTAAGAGCGCATTATGTGGTGACATTTGCAGTACATGAAACATTATAACACTGCCATTTACGTCAATAACCACTAGCTTGATTAAGACATATGTATTGCAGCGACAGTATTTCCCAGTTACAAATGGGAATAAAAACAACATCCGCGAGGGATTGAACCAACGACATTTAACTGATGTTGCCAATGGAGCGCGTTACAGAGAGCGCGAGGTCCCGCCTTTGCAGTCACACGCTGATGATAATACAGATGTTTAAATAAACAGGCATATCTGTGGACTTGTGGTCTTTCTACATTGGGACTCATAGTCTAGTCCTAGGCTATTATAGGCACTGGCGTATCTTTTAGTGGAATGAGAGGCATTCTGTAGTCGCGTGAAAGGACCTTTCAAGTCAATCTGATCTGTATTGTCCTGTGAAAAAAAGCGTTCTTAGACACAGTGAGGAGTTTTTGGGGATAATGGGAAAATCATTTCCAACTAAATGACAGGAATTTCTTAGTCCAATCATGAGGTGTGCTAGGCTTTTTTATACTGTGGCGGAAAGAGAGACAGTATAACAGTCATTATAAATAAAGGGCCAAGGAAGTGACAGTTTATGGAAGGAACAATTTGCACATAGTTTTAGAATGTGGTCAGGAGGAGGACAATGTGCTTACACATATGAAACATTAGAAGTTAGACATTATGGAAGCACATATATTTCTTTATTTTTATTGTATTTGGGGAGAGGGGGTTAATATAGCACGTCCAATGTGCAAAAGTGCTTTCCATAGCACCTTGCAGGTGGGCGACATCTAGAGCTGTGCAGTAGCCACCTATGCCCCAGACGTGAAAGAGAACAAGAAGTTACACATGTTGGAAGTGAGGGTGAGACATTGAGGAGATATGATCCCCGTATGAAGCCGAGAGAAGGAGGAGGCGTGAACGTGCATCCATGTATGCAGGCGAGAAGGGAAGGAGCATTGGTCATGCATCCCTGCATGAGGGTGAGACAGGGAGGAGATATCATCCCCGTATGAAGCCGAGAGAAGGAGGAGGCGTGAACGTGCATCCATGTATGCGGGCGAGACAGGAAGGAGCATTGGTCATGCATCCCTGCATGAGGGTGAGACAGGGAGGAGATATGATCCCCGTATGAAGCCGTGAGAAGGAGGAGGCGTGAAGGTGCATCCATGTATGCAGGCGAGAAGGGAAGGAGCATTGGTCATGCATCCCTGCATGAGGGTGAGACAGGGAGGAGATATGATCCCCGTATGAAGCCGAGAGAAGGAGGAGGCGTGAACGTGCATCCATGTATGCGGGCGAGACAGGAAGGAGCATTGGTCATGCATCCCTGCATGAGGGTGAGACAGGGAGGAGATATGATCCCCGTATGAAGCCGAGAGAAGGAGGAGGTGTGAACGGGCATCCATGTATGCGGGCGAGACGGGAAGGAGCATTGGTCATGCATCCCTTCCTGAGGGTGAGACAGGGAGGAGATAAAATCCCTGTATGAAGCCGAGAGAACGAGGAGACATGAACGTGCATCCATGTATGCGGGCGAGAAGGGAAGGAGCATTGGTCATGCATCCCTGCATGAGGGTGAGACAGGGAGGAGATAAAATCCCTGTATGAAGCCAAGAGAACGAGGCGGCATGAACATGCATCCTTGTATGCAGGTGTGACATGGAGTCATCATGAACATGCATCCCTTTATAAGGACATAACATGGAGGACGCATGAACATGAATGCCTGAATTTTTTGGTGGTGGCCTTCGGGTGATTTGGCACGTGCAATTGGTGAAGAGCACTTCTCCTGCGCAAAAAAATAAATGTACTATTAGCACCCCGGAGGGAGCCTCTGCACTTCTTATAGGGAGAAAACTCTGCAATGGAAGGGGACAGGGTCAATAACAGCTGTAAACTCTCACAAGACCATCACTGCTCTCACACTTTCCTGCTCTCAGGCTGGCGGGCCATTATCGGCCTTGGCTGCCGCACCATTGCCAGGTTTGTGTAACTATATTATTTCTAATTGGCTCCACTTTGATGACTTTCATTTGGATTCTGACTTGATTATTGAGATCTTAAATAAGTGACTGGGGATCAGGTGTCCACTTATTCTCATGGATAACATCACAACCAACCTTTAATTCAAACATGAGCCATGACATCACAGATGGAGTACAGCTTATGATAGAGGTGGAACGTCACATTGTAGCAGCCCAAGTAGCTCGCCATGATCGTATAGTGGTTAGTACTCTGCGTTGTGGCCGCAGCAACCTCGGTTCGATTCCGAGTCACGGCATTGCGGTGAGGCAATGTCACAGCAGTTGGGCAGATATTTTAGAATTTCCATTAATACATTGGCAATCTCTGTGGAGGACTGAAACAATTCGATATGTCCTGTTACTGTTATGAACCTTTTGTTTCTTTAATGCTCTTTGCACACTTTTTCATCGGGTGACTGTAATGTATTTCAACCAAATCTAATTAAGAGCGCATTATGTGGTGACATTTGCAGTACATGAAACATTATAACACTGCCATTTACGTCAATAACCACTAGCTTGATTAAGACATATGTATTGCAGCGACAGTATTTCCCAGTTACAAATGGGAATAAAAACAACATCCGCGAGGGATTGAACCAACGACATTTAACTGATGTTGCCAATGGAGCGCGTTACAGAGAGCGCGAGGTCCCGCCTTTACAGTCACACGCTGATGATAATACAGATGTTTAAATAAACAGGCATATCTGTGGACTTGTGGTCTTTCTACATTGGGACTCATAGTCTAGTCCTAGGCTATTGTAGGCACTGGCGTATCTTTTAGTGGAATGAGAGGCATTCTGTAGTCGCGTGAAAGGACCTTTCAAGTCAATCTGATCTGTATTGTCCTGTGAAAAAAAGCGTTCTTAGACACAGTGAGGAGTTTTTGGGGATAATGGGAAAATCATTTCCAACTAAATGACAGGAATTTCTTAGTCCAATCATGAGGTGTGCTAGACTTTTTTATACTGTGGCGGAAAGAGAGACAGTATAACAGTCATTATAAATAAAGGGCCAAGGAAGTGACAGTTTATGGAAGGAACAATTTGCACATAGTTTTAGAATGTGGTCAGGAGGAGGACAATGTGCTTACACATATGAAACATTAGAAGGTAGACATTATGGAAGCACATATATTTCTTTATTTTTATTGTATTTGGGGAGAGGGGGTTAATATAGCACGTCCAATGTGGAAAAGTGCTTTCCATAGCACCTTGCAGGTGGGCGACATCTAGAGCTGTGCAGTAGCCACCCATGCCCCAGACGTCAAAGAGAACAAGAAGTTACACATGTTGGAAGTGAGGGTGAGACAGGGAGGAGATATGATCCCCGTATGAAGCCGAGAGAAGGAGGAGGCGTGAACGTGCATCCATGTATGCGGGCGAGACAGGAAGGAGCATTGGTCATGCATCCCTGCATGAGGGTGAGACAGGGAGGAGATATGATCCCCGTATGAAGCCGAGAGAAGGAGGAGGCGTGAACGTGCATCCATGTATGCAGGCGAGAAGGGAAGGAGCATTGGTCATGCATCCCTGCATAAGGGTGAGACAGGGAGGAGATATGATCCCCGTATGAAGCCGAGAGAAGGAGGAGGCGTGAACGTGCATCCATGTATGCGGGCGAGACAGGAAGGAGCATTGGTCATGCATCCCTGCATGAGGGTGGGACAGGGAGGAGATATGATCCCCGTATGAAGCCGAGAGAAGGAGGAGGCGTGAACGTGCATCCATGTATGCGGGCGAGAAGGGAAGGAGCATTGGTCATGCATCCCTGCATGAGGGTGAGACAGGGAGGAGATATGATCCCTGTATGAAGCCGAGAGAAGGAGGAGGCGTGAACGTGCATCCATGTATGCGGGCGAGACAGGAAGGAGCATTGGTCATGCATCCCTGCATGAGGGTGAGACAGGGAGGAGATATGATCCCCGTATGAAGCCGAGAGAAGGAGGAGGCGTGAACGTGCATCCATGTATGCAGGCGAGACGGGAAGGAGCATTGGTCATGCATCCCTTCCTGAGGGTGAGACAGGGAGGAGATAAAATCCCCGTATGAAGCCGAGAGAACGAGGAGACATGAACGTGCATCCATGTATGCGGGCGAGAAGGGAAGGAGCATTGGTCATGCATCCCTGCATGAGGGTGAGACAGGGAGGAGATAAATTCCCTGTATGAAGCCAAGAGAACGAGGCGGCATGAACATGCATCCTTGTATGCAGGTGTGACATGGAGTCATCATGAACATGCATCCCTTTATAAGGACATAACATGGAGGACGCATGCACATGAATGCCTGAATTTTATGGTGGTGGCCTTCGGGTGATTTGGCACGTGCAATTGGTGAAGAGCACTTCTCCTGCGCAAAAAAATAAATGTACTATTAGCACCCCTGAGGGAGCCTCTGTACTTCCTATAGGGAGAAAACTCTGCAATGGAAGGGGACAGGGTCAATAACAGCTGTAAACTCTCACAAGACCATCACTGCTCTCACACTTTCCTGCTCTCAGGCTGGCGGGCCATTATCGGCCCTGGCTGCCACACCATTGCCAGGTTTGTGTAACTATATTATTTCTAATTGGCTCCACTTTGATGACTTTCATTTGGATTCTGACTTGATTATTGAGATCTTAAATAAGTGACTGGGGATCAGGTGTCCACTTATTCTCATGGATAACATCACAACCAACCTTTAATTCAAACATGAGTCATGACATCACAGATGGAGTACAGCTTATGACAGAGGTGGAACGTCACATCGTAGTAGCCCAAGTAGCTTGCCGTGATTGTATAGTGGTTAGTACTCTGCGTTGTGGCCGCAGCAACCTCGGTTCGAATCCGAGTCACGGCATTCTGGTGAGGCAATGTCACGGCAGTTGGGCAGATATTTTAGAATTTCCATTAATACATTGGCAATCTCTGTGGAGGACTGAAACAATTCGATATGTCCTGTTACTGTTATGAACCTTTTGTTTCTTTAATGCTCTTTGCACACTTTTTCATCGGGTGACTGTAATGTATTTCAACCAAATCTAATTAAGAGCGCATTATGTGGTGACATTTGCATTACATGAAACATTATAACACTGCCATTTACGTCAATAACCACTAGCTTGATTAAGACATATGTATTGCAGCGACAGTATTTCCCAGTTACAAATGGGAATAAAAACAACATCCGCGAGGGATTGAACCAACGACATTTAACTGATGTTGCCAATGGAGCGCGTTACAGAGAGCGCGAGGTCCCGCCTTTACAGTCACACGCTGATGATAATACAGATGTTTAAATAAACAGGCATATCTGTGGACTTGTGGTCTTTCTACATTGGGACTCATAGTCTAGTCCTAGGCTATTGTAGGCACTGGCGTATCTTTTAGTGGAATGAGAGGCATTCTGTAGTCGCGTGAAAGGACCTTTCAAGTCAATCTGATCTGTATTGTCCTGTGAATAAAAGCGTTCTTAGACACAGTGAGGAGTTTTTGGGGATAATGGGAAAATCATTTCCAACTAAATGACAGGAATTTCTTAGTCCAATCATGAGGTGTGCTAGGCTTTTTTATACTGTGGCGGAAAGAGAGAGAGTATAACAGTCATTATAAATAAAGGGCCAAGGAAGTGACAGTTTATGGAAGGAACAATTTGCACATAGTTTTAGAATGTGGTCAGGAGGAGGACAATGTGCTTACACATATGAAACATTAGAAGGTAGACATTATGGAAGCACATATATTTCTTTATTTTTATTGTATTTGGGGAGAGGGGGTTAATATAGCACGTCCAATGTGCAAAAGTGCTTTCCATAGCACCTTGCAGGTGGGCGACATCTAGAGCTGTGCAGTAGCCACCTATGCCCCAGACGTGAAAGAGAACAAGAAGTTACACATGTTGGAAGTGAGGGTGAGACATTGAGGAGATATGATCCCCGTATGAAGCCGAGAGAAGGAGGAGGCGTGAACGTGCATCCATGTATGCAGGCGAGAAGGGAAGGAGCATTGGTCATGCATCCCTGCATGAGGGTGAGACAGGGAGGAGATATCATCCCCGTATGAAGCCGAGAGAAGGAGGAGGCGTGAACGTGCATCCATGTATGCGGGCGAGACAGGAAGGAGCATTGGTCATGCATCCCTGCATGAGGGTGAGACAGGGAGGAGATATGATCCCCGTATGAAGCCGTGAGAAGGAGGAGGCGTGAAGGTGCATCCATGTATGCAGGCGAGAAGGGAAGGAGCATTGGTCATGCATCCCTGCATGAGGGTGAGACAGGGAGGAGATATGATCCCCGTATGAAGCCGAGAGAAGGAGGAGGCGTGAACGTGCATCCATGTATGCGGGCAAGACAGGAAGGAGCATTGGTCATGCATTCCTGCATGAGGGTGAGACAGGGAGGAGATATGATCCCCGTATGAAGCCGAGAGAAGGAGGAGGCGTGAACGTGCATCCATGTATGCGGGCGAGACGGGAAGGAGCATTGGTCATGCATCCCTTCCTGAGGGTGAGACAAGGAGGAGATAAAATCCCTGTATGAAGCCGAGAGAACGAGGAGAAATGAACGTGCATCCATGTATGCGGGCGAGAAGGGAAGGAGCATTGGTCATGCATCCCTGCATGAGGGTGAGACAGGGAGGAGATAAAATCCCTGTATGAAGCCAAGAGAACGAGGCGGCATGAACATGCATCCTTGTATGCAGGTGTGACATGGAGTCATCATGAACATGCATCCCTTTATAAGGACATAACATGGAGGACGCATGAACATGAATGCCTGAATTTTTTGGTGGTGGCCTTCGGGTGATTTGGCACGTGCAATTGGTGAAGAGCACTTCTCCTGCGCAAAAATATAAATGTACTATTAGCACCCCGGAGGGAGCCTCTGCACTTCTTATAGGGAGAAAACTCTGCAATGGAAGGGGACAGGGTCAATAACAGCTGTAAACTCTCACAAGACCATCACTGCTCTCACACTTTCCTGCTCTCAGGCTGGCGGGCCATTATCGGCCTTGGCTGCCGCACCATTGCCAGGTTTGTGTAACTATATTATTTCTAATTGGCTCCACTTTGATGACTTTCATTTGGATTCTGACTTGATTATTGAGATCTTAAATAAGTGACTGGGGATCAGGTGTCCACTTATTCTCATGGATAACATCACAACCAACCTTTAATTCAAACATGAGCCATGACATCACAGATGGAGTACAGCTTATGATAGAGGTGGAACGTCACATTGTAGCAGCCCAAGTAGCTCGCCGTGATCCTATAGTGGTTAGTACTCTGCGTTGTGGCCGCAGCAACCTCGGTTCGATTCCGAGTCACGGCATTGCAGTGAGGCAATGTCACGGCAGTTGGGCAGATATTTTAGAATTTCCATTAATACATTGGCAATCTCTGTGGAGGACTGAAACAATTCGATATGTCCTGTTACTGTTATGAACCTTTTGTTTCTTTAATGCTCTTTGCACACTTTTTCATCGGGTGACTGTAATGTATTTCAACCAAATCTAATTAAGAGCGCATTATGTGGTGACATTTGCAGTACATGAAACATTATAACACTGCCATTTACGTCAATAACCACTAGCTTGATTAAGACATATGTATTGCAGCGACAGTATTTCCCAGTTACAAATGGGAATAAAAACAACATCCGCGAGGGATTGAACCAACGACATTTAACTGATGTTGCCAATGGAGCGCGTTACAGAGAGCGCGAGGTCCCGCCTTTACAGTCACACGCTGATGATAATACAGATGTTTAAATAAACAGGCATAACTGTGGACTTGTGGTCTTTCTACATTGGGACTCATAGTCTAGTCCTAGGCTATTGTAGGCACTGGCGTATCTTTTAGTGGAATGAGAGGCATTCTGTAGTCGCGTGAAAGGACCTTTCAAGTCAATCTGATCTGTATTGTCCTGTGAAAAAAAGCGTTCTTAGACACAGTGAGGAGTTTTAGGGGATAATGGGAAAATCATTTCCAACTAAATGACAGGAATTTCTTAGTCCAATCATGAGGTGTGCTAGGCTTTTTTATACTGTGGCGGAAAGAGAGACAGTATAACAGTCATTATAAATAAAGGGCCAAGGAAGTGACAGTTTATGGAAGGAACAATTTGCACATAGTTTTAGAATGTGGTCAGGAGGAGGACAATGTGCTTACACATATGAAACATTAGAAGGTAGACATTATGGAAGCACATATATTTCTTTATTTTTATTGTATTTGGGGAGAGGGGGTTAATATAGCACGTCCAATGTGGAAAAGTGCTTTCCATAGCACCTTGCAGCTGGGCGACATCTAGAGCTGTGCAGTAGCCACCCATGCCCCAGACGTCAAAGAGAACAAGAAGTTACACATGTTGGAAGTGAGGGTGAGACATTGAGGAGATATGATCCCCGTATGAAGCCGAGAGAAGGAGGAGGCGTGAACGTGCATCCATGTATGCAGGCGAGAAGGGAAGGAGCATTGGTCATGCATCCCTGCATGAGGGTGAGACAGGGAGGAGATATGATCCCCGTATGAAGCCGAGAGAAGGAGGAGGCGTGAACGTGCATCCATGTATGCGGGCGAGACAGGAAGGAGCATTGGTCATGCATCCCTGCATGAGGGTGAGACAGGGAGGAGATATGATCCCCGTATGAAGCCGAGAGAAGGAGGAGGCGTGAACGTGCATCCATGTATGCAGGCGA
Source organism: Ambystoma mexicanum (assembly GCF_040938575.1). NCBI lineage: Eukaryota > Metazoa > Chordata > Amphibia > Caudata > Ambystomatidae > Ambystoma > Ambystoma mexicanum. The sequence goes on from NW_027182322.1 coordinate 4,673,059, forward strand.
GAAGGGAAGGAGCATTGGTCATGCATCCCTGCATAAGGGTGAGACAGGGAGGAGATATGATCCCCGTATGAAGCCGAGAGAAGGAGGAGGCGTGAACGTGCATCCATGTATGCGGGCGAGACAGGAAGGAGCATTGGTCATGCATCCCTGCATGAGGGTGGGACAGGGAGGAGATATGATCCCCGTATGAAGCCGAGAGAAGGAGGAGGCGTGAACGTGCATCCATGTATGCGGGCGAGACAGGAAGGAGCATTGGTCATGCATCCCTGCATGAGGGTGAGACAGGGAGGAGATATGATCCCCGTATGAAGCCGTGAGAAGGAGGAGGCGTGAACGTGCATCCATGTATGCAGGCGAGACGGGAAGGAGCATTGGTCATGCATCCCTTCCTGAGGGTGAGACAGGGAGGAGATAAAATCCCCGTATGAAGCCGAGAGAACGAGGAGACATGAACGTGCATCCATGTATGCGGGCGAGAAGGGAAGGAGCATTGGTCATGCATCCCTGCATGAGGGTGAGACAGGGAGGAGATAAATTCCCTGTATGAAGCCAAGAGAACGAGGCGGCATGAACATGCATCCTTGTATGCAGGTGTGACATGGAGTCATCATGAACATGCATCCCTTTATAAGGACATAACATGGAGGACGCATGCACATGAATGCCTGAATTTTATGGTGGTGGCCTTCGGGTGATTTGGCACGTGCAATTGGTGAAGAGCACTTCTCCTGCGCAAAAAAATAAATGTACTATTAGCACCCCTGAGGGAGCCTCTGTACTTCCTATAGGGAGAAAACTCTGCAATGGAAGGGGACAGGGTCAATAATAGCTGTAAACTCTCACAAGACCATCACTGCTCTCACACTTTCCTGCTCTCAGGCTGGCGGGCCATTATCGGCCCTGGCTGCCACACTATTGCCAGGTTTGTGTAACTATATTATTTCTAATTGGCTCCACTTTGATGACTTTCATTTGGATTCTGACTTGATTATTGAGATCTTAAATAAGTGACTGGGGATCAGGTGTCCACTTATTCTCATGGATAACATCACAACCAACCTTTAATTCAAACATGAGTCATGACATCAAAGATGGAGTACAGCTTATGACAGAGGTGGAACGTCACATCGTAGTAGCCCAAGTAGCTCGCCGTGATCGTATAGTGGTTAGTACTCTGCGTTGTGGCCGCAGCAACCTCGGTTCGAATCCGAGTCACGGCATTCCGGTGAGGCAATGTCACGGCAGTTGGGCAGATATTTTAGAATTTCCATTAATACATTGGCAATCTCTGTGGAGGACTGAAACAATTCGATATGTCCTGTTACTGTTATGAACCTTTTGTTTCTTTAATGCTCTTTGCACACTTTTTCATCGGGTGACTGTAATGTATTTCAACCAAATCTAATTAAGAGCGCATTATGTGGTGACATTTGCATTACATGAAACATTATAACACTGCCATTTACGTCAATAACCACTAGCTTGATTAAGACATATGTATTGCAGCGACAGTATTTCCCAGTTACAAATGGGAATAAAAACAACATCCGCGAGGGATTGAACCAACGACATTTAACTGATGTTGCCAATGGAGCGCGTTACAGAGAGCGCGAGGTCCCGCCTTTACAGTCACACGCTGATGATAATACAGATGTTTAAATAAACAGGCATATCTGTGGACTTGTGGTCTTTCTACATTGGGACTCATAGTATAGTCCTAGGCTATTGTAGGCACAGGCGTATCTTTTAGTGGAATGAGAGGCATTCTGTAGTCGCGTGAAAGGACCTTTCAAGTCAATCTGATCTGTATTGTCCTGTGAAAAAAAGCGTTCTTAGACACAGTGAGGAGTTTTTGGGGATAATGGGAAAATCATTTCCAACTAAATGACAGGAATTTCTTAGTCCAATCATGAGGTGTGCTAGGCTTTTTTATACTGTGGCGGAAAGAGAGAGAGTATAACAGTCATTATAAATAAAGGGCCAAGGAAGTGACAGTTTATGGAAGGAACAATTTGCACATAGTTTTAGAATGTGGTCAGGAGGAGGACAATGTGCTTACACATATGAAACATTAGAAGGTAGACATTATGGAAGCACATATATTTCTTTATTTTTATTGTATTTGGGGAGAGGGGGTTAATATAGCACGTCCAATGTGCAAAAGTGCTTTCCATAGCACCTTGCAGGTGGGCGACATCTAGAGCTGTGCAGTAGCCACCTATGCCCCAGACGTGAAAGAGAACAAGAAGTTACACATGTTGGAAGTGAGGGTGAGACATTGAGGAGATATGATCCCCGTATGAAGCCGAGAGAAGGAGGAGGCGTGAACGTGCATCCATGTATGCAGGCGAGAAGGGAAGGAGCATTGGTCATGCATCCCTGCATGAGGGTGAGACAGGGAGGAGATATCATCCCCGTATGAAGCCGAGAGAAGGAGGAGGCGTGAACGTGCATCCATGTATGCGGGCGAGACAGGAAGGAGCATTGGTCATGCATCCCTGCATGAGGGTGAGACAGGGAGGAGATATGATCCCCGTATGAAGCCGTGAGAAGGAGGAGGTGTGAAGGTGCATCCATGTATGCAGGCGAGAAGGGAAGGAGCATTGGTCATGCATCCCTGCATGAGGGTGAGACAGGGAGGAGATATGATCCCTGTATGAAGCCGAGAGAAGGAGGAGGCGTGAACGTGCATCCATGTATGCGGGCGAGACAGGAAGGAGCATTGGTCATGCATCCCTGCATGAGGGTGAGACAGGGAGGAGATATGATCCCCGTATGAAGCCGTGAGAAGGAGGAGGCGTGAACGTGCATCCATGTATGCAGGCGAGACGGGAAGGAGCATTGGTCATGCATCCCTTCCTGAGGGTGAGACAGGGAGGAGATAAAATCCCTGTATGAAGCCGAGAGAACGAGGAGACATGAACGTGCATCCATGTATGCGGGCGAGAAGGGAAGGAGCATTGGTCATGCATCCCTGCATGAGGGTGAGACAGGGAGGAGATAAAATCCCTGTATGAAGCCAAGAGAACGAGGCGGCATGAACATGCATCCTTGTATGCAGGTGTGACATGGGGTCATCATGAACATGCATCCCTTTATAAGGACATAACATGGAGGACGCATGAACATGAATGCCTGAATTTTTTGGTGGTGGCCTTCGGGTGATTTGGCACGTGCAATTGGTGAAGAGCACTTCTCCTGCGCAAAAAATAAATGTACTATTAGCACCCCGGAGGGAGCCTCTGCACTTCTTATAGGGAGAAAACTCTGCAATGGAAGGGGACAGGGTCAATAACAGCTGTAAACTCTCACAAGACCATCACTGCTCTCACACTTTCCTGCTCTCAGGCTGGCGGGCCATTATCGGCCCTGGCTGCCGCACCATTGCCAGGTTTGTATAACTATATTATTTCTAATTGGCTCCACTTTGATGACTTTCATTTGGATTCTGACTTGATTATTGAGATCTTAAATAAGTGACTGGGGATCAGGTGTCCACTTATTCTCATGGATAACATCACAACCAACCTTTAATTCAAACATGAGCCATGACATCAAAGATGGAGTACAGCTTATGATAGAGGTGGAACGTCACATTGTAGCAGCCCAAGTAGCTCGCCGTGATCGTATAGTGGTTAGTACTCTGCGTTGTGGCCGCAGCAACCTCGGTTCGATTCCGAGTCACGGCATTGCGGTGAGGCAATGTCACAGCAGTTGGGCAGATATTTTAGAATTTCCATTAATACATTGGCAATCTCTGTGGAGGACTGAAACAATTCGATATGTCCTGTTACTGTTATGAACCTTTTGTTTCTTTGCACACTTTTTCATCGGGTGACTGTAATGTATTTCAACCAAATCTAATTAAGAGCACATTATGTGGTGACATTTGCAGTACATGAAACATTATAACACTGCCATTTACGTCAATAACCACTAGCTTGATTAAGACATATGTATTGCAGCGACAGTATTTCCCAGTTACAAATGGGAATAAAAACAACATCCGCGAGGGATTGAACCAACGACATTTAACTGATGTTGCAAATGGAGCGCGTTACAGAGAGCGCGAGGTCCCGCCTTTACAGTCACACGCTGATGATAATACAGATGTTTAAATAAACAGGCATATCTGTGGACTTGTGGTCTTTCTACATTGGGACTCATAGTCTAGTCCTAGGCTATTGTAGGCACTGGCGTATCTTTTAGTGGAATGAGAGGCATTCTGTAGTCGCGTGAAAGGACCTTTCAAGTCAATCTGATCTGTATTGTCCTGTGAAAAAAAGCGTTCTTAGACACAGTGAGGAGTTTTTGGGGATAATGGGAAAATCATTTCCAACTAAATGACAGGAATTTCTTAGTCCAATCATGAGGTGTGCTAGGCTTTTTTATACTGTGGCGGAAAGAGAGACAGTATAACAGTCATTATAAATAAAGGGCCAAGGAAGTGACAGTTTATGGAAGGAACAATTTGCACATAGTTTTAGAATGTGGTCAGGAGGAGGACAATGTGCTTACACATATGAAACATTAGAAGGTAGACATTATGGAAGCACATATATTTCTTTATTTTTATTGTATTTGGGGAGAGGGGGTTAATATAGCACGTCCAATGTGGAAAAGTGCTTTCCATAGCACCTTGCAGGTGGGCGACATCTAGAGCTGTGCAGTAGCCACCCATGCCCCAGACGTCAAAGAGAACAAGAAGTTACACATGTTGGAAGTGAGGGTGAGACATTGAGGAGATATGATCCCCGTATGAAGCCGAGAGAAGGAGGAGGCGTGAACGTGCATCCATGTATGCAGGCGAGAAGGGAAGGAGCATTGGTCATGCATCCCTGCATGAGGGTGAGACAGGGAGGAGATATGATCCCCGTATGAAGCCGAGAGAAGGAGGAGGCGTGAACGTGCATCCATGTATGCGGGCGAGACAGGAAGGAGCATTGGTCATGCATCCCTGCATGAGGGTGAGACAGGGAGGAGATATGATCCCCGTATGAAGCCGAGATAAGGAGGAGGCGTGAACGTGCATCCATGTATGCAGGCGAGAAGGGAAGGAGCATTGGTCATGCATCCCTGCATAAGGGTGAGACAGGGAGGAGATATGATCCCCGTATGAAGCCGAGAGAAGGAGGAGGCGTGAACGTGCATCCATGTATGCGGGCGAGACAGGAAGGAGCATTGGTCATGCATCCCTGCATGAGGGTGGGACAGGGAGGAGATATGATCCCCGTATGAAGCCGAGAGAAGGAGGAGGCGTGAACGTGCATCCATGTATGCGGGCGAGAAGGGAAGGAGCATTGGTCATGCATCCCTGCATGAGGGTGAGACAGGGAGGAGATATGATCCCTGTATGAAGCCGAGAGAAGGAGGAGGCGTGAACGTGCATCCATGTATGCGGGCGAGACAGGAAGGAGCATTGGTCATGCATCCCTGCATGAGGGTGAGACAGGGAGGAGATATGATCCCCGTATGAAGCCGATAGAAGGAGGAGGCGTGAACGTGCATCCATGTATGCAGGCGAGACGGGAAGGAGCATTGGTCATGCATCCCTTCCTGAGGGTGAGACAGGGAGGAGATAAAATCCCCGTATGAAGCCGAGAGAACGAGGAGACATGAACGTGCATCCATGTATGCGGGCGAGAAGGGAAGGAGCATTGGTCATGCATCCCTGCATGAGGGTGAGACAGGGAGGAGATAAATTCACTGTATGAAGCCAAGAGAACGAGGCGGACTGAACATGCATCCTTGTATGCAGGTGTGACATGGAGTCATCATGAACATGCATCCCTTTATAAGGACATAACATGGAGGACGCATGCACATGAATGCCTGAATTTTATGGTGGTGGCCTTCGGGTGATTTGGCATGTGCAATTGGTGAAGAGCACTTCTCCTGCGCAAAAAAATAAATGTACTATTAGCACCCCTGAGGGAGCCTCTGTACATCCTATAGGGAGAAAACTCTGCAATGGAAGGGGACAGGGTCAATAACAGCTGTAAACTCTCACAAGACCATCACTGCTCTCACACTTTCCTGCTCTCAGGCTGGCGGGCCATTATCGGCCCTGGCTGCCACACCATTGCCAGGTTTGTGTAACTATATTATTTCTAATTGGCTCCACTTTGATGACTTTCATTTGGATTCTGACTTGATCATTGAGATCTTAAATAAGTGACTGGGGATCAGGTGTCCACTTCTTCTCATGGATAACATCACAACCAACCTTTAATTCAAACATGAGACATGACATCACAGATGGAGTACAGCTTATGACAGAGGTGGAACGTCACATCGTAGTAGCCCAAGTAGCTCGCCGTGATCGTATAGTGGTTAGTACTCTGCGTTGTGGCCGCAGCAACCTCGGTTCGAATCCGAGTCACGGCATTCCGGTGAGGCAATGTCACGGCAGTTGGGCAGATATTTTAGAATTTCCATTAATACATTGGCAATCTCTGTGGAGGACTGAAACAATTCGATATGTCCTGTTACTGTTATGAACCTTTTGTTTCTTTAATGCTCTTTGCACACTTTTTCATCGGGTGACTGTAATGTATTTCAACCAAATCTAATTAAGAGCGCATTATGTGGTGACATTTGCATTACATGAAACATTATAACACTGCCATTTACGTCAATAACCACTAGCTTGATTAAGACATATGTATTGCAGCGACAGTATTTCCCAGTTACAAATGGGAATAAAAACAACATCCGCGAGGGATTGAACCAACGACATTTAACTGATGTTGCCAATGGAGCGCGTTACAGAGAGCGCGAGGTCCCGCCTTTACAGTCACACGCTGATGATAATACAGATGTTTAAATAAACAGGCATATCTGTGGACTTTTGGTCTTTCTACATTGGGACTCATAGTCTAGTCCTAGGCTATTGTAGGCACTGGCGTATATTTTAGTGGAATGAGAGGCATTCTGAAGTCGCGTGAAAGGACCTTTCAAGTCAATCTGATCTGTATTGTCCTGTGAAAAAAAGCGTTCTTAGACACAGTGAGGAGTTTTTGGGGATAATGGGAAAATCATTTCCAACTAAATGACAGGAATTTCTTAGTCCAATCATGAGGTGTGCTAGGCTTTTTTATACTGTGGCGGAAAGAGAGAGAGTATAACAGTCATTATAAATAAAGGGCCAAATAAGTGACAGTTTATGGAAGGAACAATTTGCACATAGTTTTAGAATGTGGTCAGGAGGAGGACAATGTGCTTACACATATGAAACATTAGAAGGTAGACATTATGGAAGCACATATATTTCTTTATTTTTATTGTATTTGGGGAGAGGGGGTTAATATAGCACGTCCAATGTGGAAAAGTGCTTTCCATAGCACCTTGCAGGTGGGCGACATCTAGAGCTGTGCAGTAGCCACCCATGCCCCAGACGTCAAAGAGAACAAGAAGTTACACATGTTGGAAGTGAGGGTGAGACATTGAGGAGATATGATACCCGTATGAAGCCGAGAGAAGGAGGAGGCGTGAACGTGCATCCATGTATGCAGGCGAGAAGGGAAGGAGCATTGGTCATGCATCCCTGCATGAGGGTGAGACAGGGAGGAGATATGATCCCCGTATGAAGCCGAGAGAAGGAGGAGGCGTGAACATGCATCCATGTATGCGGGCGAGACAGGAAGGAGCATTGGTCATGCATCCCTGCATGAGGGTGAGACAGGGAGGAGATATGATCCCCGTATGAAGCCGAGAGAAGGAGGAGGCGTGAACGTGCATCCATGTATGCAGGCGAGAAGGGAAGGAGCATTGGTCATGCATCCCTGCATGAGGGTGAGACAGGGAGGAGATATGATCCCCGTATGAAGCCGAGAGAAGGAGGAGGCGTGAACGTGCATCCATGTATGCGGGCGAGACAGGAAGGAGCATTGGTCATGCATCCCTGCATGAGGGTGAGACAGGGAGGAGATATGATCCCCGTATGAAGCCGAGAGAAGGAGGAGGCGTGAACGTGCATCCATGTATGCGGGCGAGACGGGAAGGAGCATTGGTCATGCATCCCTTCCTGAGGGTGAGACAGGGAGGAGATAAAATCCCCGTATGAAGCCGAGAGAACGAGGAGACATGAACGTGCATCCATGTATGCGGGCGAGAAGGGAAGGAGCATTGGTCATGCATCCCTGCATGAGGGTGAGACAGGGAGGAGATAAAATCCCTGTATGAAGCCAAGAGAACGAGGCGGCATGAACATGCATCCTTGTATGCAGGTGTGACATGGAGTCATCATGAACATGCATCCCTTTATAAGGACATAACATGGAGGACGCATGAACATGAATGCCTGAATTTTATGGTGGTGGCCTTCGGGTGATTTGGCACGTGCAATTGGTGAAGAGCACTTCTCCTGCGCAAAAAAATAAATGTACTATTAGCACCCCGGAGGGAGCCTCTGCACTTCTTATAGGGAGAAAACTCTGCAATGGAAGGGGACAGGGTCAATAACAGCTGTAAACTCTCACAAGACCATCACTGCTCTCACACTTTCCTGCTCTCAGGCTGGCGGGCCATTATCGGCCCTGGCTGCCGCACCATTGCCAGGTTTGTGTAACTATATTATTTCTAATTGGCTCCACTTTGATGACTTTCATTTGGATTCTGACTTGATTATTGAGATCTTAAATAAGTGACTGGGGATCAGGTGTCCACTTATTCTCATGGATAACATCACAACCAACCTTTAATTCAAACATGAGCCATGACATCACAGATGGAGTACAGCTTATGATAGAGGTGGAACGTCACATTGTAGCAGCCCAAGTAGCTCGCCGTGATTGTATAGTGGTTAGTACTCTGAGTTGTGGCCGCAGCAACCTCGGTTCGAATCCGAGTCACGGCATTGCGGTGAGGCAATGTCACGGCAGTTGGGCAGATATTTTAGAATTTCCATTAATACATTGGCAATCTCTGTAGAGGACTGAAACAATTCGATATGTCCTGTTACTGTTATGAACCTTTTGTTTCTTTAATGCTCTTTGCACACTTTTTCATCGGGTGACTGTAATGTATTTCAACCAAATCTAATTAAGAGTGCATTATGTGGTGACATTTGCATTACATGAAACATTATAACACTGCCATTTACGTCAATAACCACTAGCTTGATTAAGACATATGTATTGCAGCGACAGTATTTCCCAGTTACAAATGGGAATAAAAACAACATCCGCGAGGGATTGAACCAACGACATTTAACTGATGTTGCCAATGGAGCGTGTTACAGAGAGCGCGAGGTCCCGCCTTTACAGTCACACGCTGATGATAATACAGATGTTTAAATAAACAGGCATATCTGTGGACTTGTGGTCTTTCTACATTGGGACTCATAGTCTAGTCCTAGGCTATTGTAGGCACTGGCGTATCTTTTAGTGGAATGAGAGGCATTCTGTAGTCGCGTGAAAGGACCTTTCAAGTCAATCTGATCTGTATTGTCCTGTGAAAAAGAGCGTTCTTAGACACAGTGAGGAGTTTTTGGGGATAATGGGAAAATCATTTCCAACTAAATGACAGGAATTTCTTAGTCCAATCATGAGGTGTGCTAGGCTTTTTTATACTGTGGCGGAAAGAGAGAGAGTATAACAGTCATTATAAATAAAGGGCCAAGGAAGTGACAGTTTATGGAAGGAACAATTTGCACATAGTTTTAGAATGTGGTCAGGAGGAGGACAATGTGCTTACACATATGAAACATTAGAAGGTAGACATTATGGAAGCACATATATTTCTTTATTTTTATTGTATTTGGGGAGAGGGGGTTAATATAGCACGTCCAATGTGGAAAAGTGCTTTCCATAGCACCTTGCAGGTGGGCGACATCTAGAGCTGTGCAGTAGCCACCCATGCCCCAGACGTCAAAGAGAACAAGAAGTTACACATGTTGGAAGTGAGGGTGAGACATTGAGGAGATATGATCCCCGTATGAAGCCGAGAGAAGGAGGAGGCGTGAACGTGCATCCATGTATGCAGGCAAGAAGGGAAGGAGCATTGGTCATGCATCCCTGCATGAGGGTGAGACAGGGAGGAGATATGATCCCCGTATGAAGCCGAGAGAAGGAGGAGGCGTGAACATGCATCCATGTATGCGGGCGAGACAGGAAGGAGCATTGGTCATGCATCCCTGCATGAGGGTGAGACAGGGAGGAGATATGATCCCCGTATGAAGCCGAGAGAAGGAGGAGGCGTGAACGTGCATCCATGTATGCGGGCGAGACAGGAAGGAGCATTGGTCATGCATCCCTGCATGAGGGTGAGACAGGGAGGAGATATGATCCCCGTATGAAGCCGGGAAAAGGAGGAGGCGTGAACGTGCATCCATGTATGCGGGCGAGACGGGAAGGAGCATTGGTCATGCATCCCTTCCTGAGGGTGAGACAGGGAGGAGATAAAATCCCTGTATGAAGCCGAGAGAACGAGGAGACATGAACGTGCATCCATGTATGCGGGCGAGAAGGGAAGGAGCATTGGTCATGCATCCCTGCATGAGGGTGAGACAGGGAGGAGATAAAATCCCTGTATGAAGCCAAGAGAACGAGGCGGCATGAACATGCATCCTTGTATGCAGGTGTGACATGGAGTCATCATGAACATGCATCCCTTTATAAGGCCATAACATGGAGGACGCATGAACATGAATGCCTGAATTTTATGGTGGTGGCCTTCGGGTGATTTGGCACGTGCAATTGGTGAAGAGCACTTCTCCTGCGCAAAAAAATAAATGTACTATTAGCACCCCGGAGGGAGCCTCTGCACTTCTTATAGGGAGAAAACTCTGCAATGGAAGGGGACAGGGTCAATAACAGCTGTAAACTCTCACAAGACCATCACTGCTCTCACACTTTCCTGCTCTCAGGCTGGCGGGCCATTATCGGCCCTGGCTGCCGCACCATTGCCAGGTTTGTGTAACTATATTATTTCTAATTGGCTCCACTTTGATGACTTTCATTTGGATTCTGACTTGATTATTGAGATCTTAAATAAGTGACTGGGGATCAGGTGTCCACTTATTCTCATGGATAACATCACAACCAACCTTTAATTCAACATGAGTCATGACATCACAGATGGAGTACAGCTTATGATAGAGGTGGAACGTCATATTGCAGCAGCCCAAGTAGCTCGCTGTGATCATATAGTGGTTAGTACTCTGCGTTGTGGCCGCAGCAACCTCGGTTCGAATCCGAGTCACGGCATTGCAGTGAGGTAATGTCACGGCAGTTGGGCAGATATTTTAGAATTTCCATTAATGCATTGGCAATCTCTGTGGAGGACTGAAACAATTCGATATGTCCTGTTACTGTTATGAACCTTTTGTTTCTTTAATGCTCTTTGCACACTTTTTCATCGGGTGACTGTAATGTATTTCAACCAAATCTAATTAAGAGCGCATTATGTGGTGACATTTGCAGTACATGAAACATTATAACACTGCCATTTACGTCAATAACCACTAGCTTGATTAAGACATATGTATTGCAGCGACAGTATTTCCCAGTTACAAATGGGAATAAAAACAACATCCGCGAGGGATTGAACCAACGACATTTAACTGATGTTGCCAATGGAGCGCGTTACAGAGAGCGCGATGTCCCGCCTTTACAGTCACACGCTGATGATAATACAGATGTTTAAATAAACAGGCATATCTGTGGACTTGTGGTCTTTCTACATTGGGACTCATAGTCTAGTTCTAGGCTATTGTAGGCACTGGCGTATCTTTTAGTGGAATGAGAGGCATTCTGTAGTCGCGTGAAAGGACCTTTCAAGTCAATCTGATCTGTATTGTCCTGTGAAAAAAAGCGTTCTTAGACACAGTGAGGAGTTTTTGGGGATAATGGGAAAATCATTTCCAACTAAATGACAGGAATTTCTTAGTCCAATCATGAGGTGTGCTAGGCTTTTTTATACTGTGGCGGAAAGAGAGACAGTATAACAGTCATTATAAATAAAGGGCCAAGGAAGTGACAGTTTATGGAAGGAACAATTTGCACATAGTTTTAGAATGTGGTCAGGAGGAGGACAATGTGCTTACACATATGAAACATTAGAAGGTAGACATTATGGAAGCACATATATTTCTTTATTTTTATTGTATTTGGGGAGAGGGGGTTAATATAGCACGTCCAATGTGGAAAAGTGCTTTCCATAGCACCTTGAGGGTGGGCGACATCTAGAGCTGTGCAGTAGCCACCCATGCCCCAGACGTCAAAGAGAACAAGAAGTTACACATGTTGGAAGTGAGGGTGAGACATTGAGGAGATATGATCCCCGTATGAAGCCGAGAGAAGGAGGAGGCGTGAACGTGCATCCATGTATGCAGGCGAGAAGGGAAGGAGCATTGGTCATGCATCCCTGCATGAGGGTGAGACAGGGAGGAGATATGATCCCCGTATGAAGCCGAGAGAAGGAGGAGGCGTGAACATGCATCCATGTATGCGGGCGAGACAGGAAGGAGCATTGGTCATGCATCCCTGCATGAGGGTGAGACAGGGAGGAGATATGATCCCCGTATGAAGCCGAGAGAAGGAGGAGGCGTGAACGTGCATCCATGTATGCAGGCGAGAAGGGAAGGAGCATTGGTCATGCATCCCTGCATGAGGGTGAGACAGGGAGGAGATATGATCCCTGTATGAAGCTGAGAGAAGGAGGAGGCGTGAACGTGCATCCATGTATGCGGGCGAGACAGGAAGGAGCATTGGTCATGCATCCCTGCATGAGGGTGAGACAGGGAGGAGATAAAATCCCCGTATGAAGCCGAGAGAACGAGGAGACATGAACGTGCATCCATTTATGCGGGCGAGAAGGGAAGGAGCATTGGTCATGCATCCCTGCATGAGGGTGAGACAGGGAGGAGATAAAATCCCTGTATGAAGCCAAGAGAACGAGGCGGCATGAACATGCATCCTTGTATGCATGTGTGACATGGAGTCATCATGTACATGCATCCCTTTATAAGGACATGACATGGAGGACGCATGAACATGAATGCCTGAATTTTATGGTGGTGGCCTTCGGGTGATTTGGCACGTGCAATTGGTGAACAGCACTTCTCCTGCGCAAAAAAATAAATGTACTATTAGCACCCCGGAGGGAGCCTCTGCACTTCTTATAGGGAGAAAACTCTGCAATGGAAGGGGACAGGGTCAATAACAGCTGTAAACTCTCACAAGACCATCACTGCTCTCACACTTTCCTGCTCTCAGGCTGGCGGGCCATTATCGGCCCTGGCTGCCGCACCATTGCCAGGTTTGTGTAACTATATTATTTCTAATTGGCTCCACTTTGATGACTTTCATTTGGATTCTGACTTGATTATTGAGATCTTAAATAAGTGACTGGGGATCAGGTGTCCACTTATTCTCATGGATAACATCACAACCAACCTTTAATTCAAACATGAGTCATGACATCACAGATGGAGTACAGCTTATGAAAGTGGTGGAACGTCACATTGTAGCAGCCCAAGTAGCTCACAGTGATCGTATAGTGGTTAGCACTCTGCGTTGTGACCGCAGCAACCTCGGTTCGAATCCGAGTCACGGCATTGCAGTGAGGCAATGTCACGGCAGTTGGGCAGATATTTTAGAATTTCCATTAACACATTGGCAATCTCTGTGGAGGACTGAAACAATTCGATATGTCCTGTTACTGTTATGAACCTTTTGTTTCTTTAATGCTCTTTGCACACTTTTTCATCGGGTGACTGTAATGTATTTCAACCAAATCTAATTAAGAGCGCATTATGTGGTGACATTTGCAGTACATAAAACATTATAACACTGCCATTTACGTCAATAACCACTAGCTTGATTAAGACATATGTATTGCAGCGACAGTATTTCCCAGTTACAAATGGGAATAAAAACAACATCCGCGAGGGATTGAACCAACGACATTTAACTGATGTTGCCAATGGAGCGCGTTACAGAGAGCGCGAGGTCCCGCCTTTACAGTCACACGCTGATGATAATACAGATGTTTAAATAAACAGGCATATCTGTGGACTTGTGGTCTTTCTACATTGGGACTCATAGTCTAGTCCTAGGCTATTGTAGGCACTGGCGTATCTTTTAGTGGAATGAGAGGCATTCTGTAGTCGCGTGAAAGGACCTTTCAAGTCAATCTGATCTGTATTGTCCTGTGAAAAAAAGCGTTCTTAGACACAGTGAGGAGTTTTTGGGGATAATGGAAAAATCATTTCCAACTAAATGACAGGAATTTCTTAGTCCAATCATGAGGTGTGCTAGGCTTTTTTATACTGTGGCGGAAAGAGAGAGAGTATAACAGTCATTATAAATAAAGGGCCAAGGAAGTGACAGTTTATGGAAGGAACAATTTGCACATAGTTTTAGAATGTGGTCAGGAGGAGGACAATGTGCTTACACATATGAAACATTAGAAGGTAGACATTATGGAAGCACATATATTTCTTTATTTTTATTGTATTTGGGGAGAGGGGGTTAATATAGCACGTCCAATGTGGAAAAGTGCTTTCCATAGCACCTTGCAGGGGGGCGACATCTAGAGCTGTGCAGTAGCCACCCATGCCCCAGACGTCAAAGAGAACAAGAAGTTACACATGTTGGAAGTGAGGGTGAGACATTGAGGAGATATGATCCCCGTATGAAGCCGAGAGAAGGAGGAGGCGTGAACGTGCATCCATGTATGCAGGCGAGAAGGGAAGGAGCATTGGTCATGCATCCCTGCATGAGGGTGAGACAGGGAGGAGATATGATCCCCGTATGAAGCCGAGAGAAGGAGGAGACTGAACATGCATCCATGTATGCGGGCGAGACAGGAAGGAGCATTGGTCATGCATCCTTGCATGAGGGTGAGACAGGGAGGAGATATGATCCCCGTATGAAGCCGAGAGAAGGAGGAGGCGTGAACGTGCATCCATGTATGCAGGCGAGAAGGGAAGGAGCATTGGTCATGCATCCCTGCATGAGGGTGAGACAGGGAGGAGATATGATCCCCGTATGAAGCCGAGAGAAGGAGGAGGCGTGAACGTGCATCCATGTATGCAGGCGAGACAGGAAGGAGCATTGGTCATGCATCCCTGCATGAGGGTGAGACAGGGAGGAGATATGATCCCCGTATGAAGCCGAGAGAAGGAGGAGGCGTGAACGTGCATCCATGTATGCGGGCGAGACGGGAAGGAGCATTGGTCATGCATCCCTTCCTGAGGGTGAGACAGGGAGGAGATAAAATCCCCGTATGAAGCCGAGAGAACGAGGAGACATGAACGTGCATCCATGTATGCGGGCGAGAAGGGAAGGAGCATTGGTCATGCATCCCTGCATGAGGGTGAGACAGGGAGGAGATAAAATCCCTGTATGAAGCCAAGAGAACGAGGCGGCATGAACATGCATCCTTGTATGCAGGTGTGACATGGAGTCATCATGAACATGCATCCCTTTATAAGGACATAACATGGAGGACGCATGAACATGAATGCCTGAATTTTATGGTGGTGGCCTTCGGGTGATTTGGCACGTGCAATTGGTGAAGAGCACTTCTCCTGCGCAAAAAAATAAATGTACTATTAGCACCCCGGAGGGAGCCTCTGCACTTCTTATAGGGAGAAAACTCTGCAATGGAAGGGGACAGGGTCAATAAGAGCTGTAAACTCTCACAAGACCATCACTGCTCTCACACTTTCCTGCTCTCAGGCTGGCGGGCCATTATCGGCCCTGGCTGCCGCACCATTGCCAGGTTTGTGTAACTATATTATTTCTAATTGGCTCCACTTTGATGACTTTCATTTGGATTCTGACTTGATTATTGAGATCTTTAATAAGTGACTGGGGATCAGGTGTCCACTTATTCTCATGGATAACATCACAACCAACCTTTAATTCAAACATGAGTCATGACATCACAGATGGAGTACAGCTTATTATAGAGGTGGAACGTCACATTGTAGCAGCCCAAGTACCTCGCCGTGATCGTATATTGGTTAATACTCTGCGTTGTGGCCGCAGCAACCTCGGTTCGATTCCGAGTCACGGCATTGCGGTGAGGCAATGTCACAGCAGTTGGGCAGATATTTTAGAATTTCCATTAATACATTGGCAATCTCCGTGGAGGACTGAAACAATTCGATATGTCCTGTTACTGTTATGAACCTTTTGTTTCTTTAATGCTCTTTGCACACTTTTTCATCGGGTGACTGTAATGTATTTCAACCAAATCTAATTAAGAGCGCATTATGTGGTTACATTTGCAGTACATGAAACATTATAACACTGCCATTTACGTCAATAACCACTAACTTGATTAAGACATATGTATTGCAGCGACAGTATTTCCCAGTTACAAATGGGAATAAAAACAACATCCGCGAGGGATTGAACCAACGACATTTAACTGATGTTGCCAATGGAGCGCGTTACAGAGAGCGCGAGGTCCCGCCTTTACAGTCACACGCTGATGATAATACAGATGTTTAAATAAACAGGCATATCTGTGGACTTGTGGTCTTTCTACATTGGGACTCATAGTCTAGTCCTAGGCTATTGTAGGCACTGGCGTACCTTTTAGTGGAATGAGAGGCATTCTGTAGTCGCGTGAAAGGACCTTTCAAGTCAATCTGATCTGTATTGTCCTGTGAAAAAAAGCGTTCTTAGACACAGTGAGGAGTTTTTGGGGCTAATGGGAAAATCATTTCCAACTAAATGACAGGAATTTCTTAGTCCAATCATGAGGTGTGCTAGGCTTTTTTATACTGTGGCGGAAAGAGAGACAGTATAACAGTCATTATAAATAAAGGGCCAAGGAAGTGACAGTTTATGGAAGGAACAATTTGCACATAGTTTTAGAATGTGGTCAGGAGGAGGACAATGTGCTTACACATATGAAACATTAGAAGGTAGACATTATGGAAGCACATATATTTCTTTATTTTTATTGTATTTGGGGAGAGGGGGTTAATATAGCACGTCCAATGTGGAAAAGTGCTTTCCATAGCACCTTGAGGGTGGGCGACATCTAGAGCTGTGCAGTAGCCACCCATGCCCCAGACGTCAAAGAGAACAAGAAGTTACACATGTTGGAAGTGAGGGTGAGACATTGAGGAGATATGATCCCCGTATGAAGCCGAGAGAAGGAGGAGGCGTGAACGTGCATCCATGTATGCAGGCGAGAAGGGAAGGAGCATTGGTCATGCATCCCTGCATGAGGGTGAGACAGGGAGGAGATATGATCCCCGTATGAAGCCGAGAGAAGGAGGAGGCGTGAACATGCATCCATGTATGCGGGCGAGACAGGAAGGAGCATTGGTCATGCATCCCTGCATGAGGGTGAGACAGGGAGGAGATATGATCCCCGTATGAAGCCGAGAGAAGGAGGAGGCGTGAACGTGCATCCATGTATGCAGGCGAGAAGGGAAGGAGCATTGGTCATGCATCCCTGCATGAGGGTGAGACAGGGAGGAGATATGATCCCTGTATGAAGCTGAGAGAAGGAGGAGGCGTGAACGTGCATCCATGTATGCGGGCGAGACAGGAAGGAGCATTGGTCATGCATCCCTGCATGAGGGTGAGACAGGGAGGGATATGATCCCCGTATGAAGCCGAGAGAAGGAGGAGGCGTGAACGTGCATCCATGTATGCGGGCGAGACGGGAAGGAGCATTGGTCATGCATCCCTTCCTGAGGGTGAGACAGGGAGGAGATAAAATCCCCGTATGAAGCCGAGAGAACGAGGAGACATGAACGTGCATCCATGTATGCGGGCGAGAAGGGAAGGAGCATTGGTCATGCATCCCTGCATGAGGGTGAGACAGGGAGGAGATAAAATCCCTGTATGAAGCCAAGAGAACGAGGCGGCATGAACATGCATCCTTGTATGCATGTGTGACATGGAGTCATCATGTACATGCATCCCTTTATAAGGACATAACATGGAGGACGCATGAACATGAATGCCTGAATTTTATGGTGGTGGCCTTCGGGTGATTTGGCACGTGCAATTGGTGAACAGCACTTCTCCTGCGCAAAAAAATAAATGTACTATTAGCACCCCGGAGGGAGCCTCTGCACTTCTTATAGGGAGAAAACTCTGCAATGGAAGGGGACAGGGTCAATAACAGCTGTAAACTCTCACAAGACCATCACTGCTCTCACACTTTCCTGCTCTCAGGCTGGCGGGCCATTATTGGCCCTGGCTGCCGCACCATTGCCAGGTTTGTGTAACTATATTATTTCTAATTGGCTCCACTTTGATGACTTTCATTTGGATTCTGACTTGATTATTGAGATCTTTAATAAGTGACTGGGGATCAGGTGTCCACTTATTCTCATGGATAACATCACAACCAACCTTTAATTCAAACATGAGTCATGACATCACAGATGGAGTACAGCTTATGAAAGTGGTGGAACGTCACATTGTAGCAGCCCAAGTAGCTCACAGTGATCGTATAGTGGTTAGCACTCTGCGTTGTGACCGCAGCAACCTCGGTTCGAATCCGAGTCACGGCATTGCAGTGAGGCAATGTCACGGCAGTTGGGCAGATATTTTAGAATTTCCGTTAACACATTGGCAATCTCTGTGGAGGACTGAAACAATTCGATATGTCCTGTTACTGTTATGAACCTTTTGTTTCTTTAATGCTCTTTGCACACTTTTTCATCGGGTGACTGTAATGTATTTCAACCAAATCTAATTAAGAGCGCATTATGTGGTGACATTTGCAGTACATAAAACATTATAACACTGCCATTTACGTCAATAACCACTAGCTTGATTAAGACATATGTATTGCAGCGACAGTATTTCCCAGTTACAAATGGGAATAAAAACAACATCCGCGAGGGATTGAACCAACGACATTTAACTGATGTTGCCAATGGAGCGCGTTACAGAGAGCGCGAGGTCCCGCCTTTACAGTCACACGCTGATGATAATACAGATGTTTAAATAAACAGGCATATCTGTGGACTTGTGGTCTTTCTACATTGGGACTCATAGTCTAGTCCTAGGCTATTGTAGGCACTGGCGTATCTTTTAGTGGAATGAGAGGCATTCTGTAGTCGCGTGAAAGGACCTTTCAAGTCAATCTGATCTGTATTGTCCTGTGAAAAAAAGCGTTCTTAGACACAGTGAGGAGTTTTTGGGGATAATGGGAAAATCATTTCCAACTAAATGACAGGAATTTCTTAGTCCAATCATGAGGTGTGCTAGGCTTTTTTATACTGTGGCGGAAAGAGAGAGAGTATAACAGTCATTATAAATAAAGGGCCAAGGAAGTGACAGTTTATGGAAGGAACAATTTGCACATAGTTTTAGAATGTGGTCAGGAGGAGGACAATGTGCTTACACATATGAAACATTAGAAGGTAGACATTATGGAAGCACATATATTTCTTTATTTTTATTGTATTTGGGGAGAGGGGGTTAATATAGCACGTCCAATGTGGAAAAGTGCTTTCCATAGCACCTTGCAGGGGGGCGACATCTAGAGCTGTGCAGTAGCCACCCATGCCCCAGACGTCAAAGAGAACAAGAAGTTACACATGTTGGAAGTGAGGGTGAGACATTGAGGAGATATGATCCCCGTATGAAGCCGAGAGAAGGAGGAGGCGTGAACGTGCATCCATGTATGCAGGCGAGAAGGGAAGGAGCATTGGTCATGCATCCCTGCATGAGGGTGAGACAGGGAGGAGATATGATCCCCGTATGAAGCCGAGAGAAGGAGGAGACGTGAACATGCATCCATGTATGCAGGCGAGACAGGAAGGAGCATTGGTCATGCATCCCTGCATGAGGGTGAGACAGGGAGGAGATATGATCCCCGTATGAAGCCGAGAGAAGGAGGAGGCGTGAACGTGCATCCATGTATGCAGGCGAGAAGGGAAGGAGCATTGGTCATGCATCCCTGCATGAGGGTGAGACAGGGAGGAGATATGATCCCCGTATGAAGCCGAGAGAAGGAGGAGGCGTGAACGTGCATCCATGTATGCAGGCGAGACAGGAAGGAGCATTGGTCATGCATCCCTGCATGAGGGTGAGACAGGGAGGAGATATGATCCCCGTATGAAGCCGAGAGAAGGAGGAGGCGTGAACGTGCATCCATGTATGCGGGCGAGACGGGAAGGAGCATTGGTCATGCATCCCTTCCTGAGGGTGAGACAGGGAGGAGATAAAATCCCCGTATGAAGCCGAGAGAACGAGGAGACATGAACGTGCATCCATGTATGCGGGCGAGAAGGGAAGGAGCATTGGTCATGCATCCCTGCATGAGGGTGAGACAGGGAGGAGATAAAATCCCTGTATGAAGCCAAGAGAACGAGGCGGCATGAACATGCATCCTTGTATGCAGGTGTGACATGGAGTCATCATGAACATGCATCCCTTTATAAGGACATAACATGGAGGACGCATGAACATGAATGCCTGAATTTTATGGTGGTGGCCTTCGGGTGATTTGGCACGTGCAATTGGTGAAGAGCACTTCTCCTGCGCAAAAAAATAAATGTACTATTAGCACCCCGGAGGGAGCCTCTGCACTTCTTATAGGGAGAAAACTCTGCAATGGAAGGGGACAGGGTCAATAACAGCTGTAAACTCTCACAAGACCATCACTGCTCTCACACTTTCCTGCTCTCAGGCTGGCGGGCCATTATCGGCCCTGGCTGCCGCACCATTGCCAGGTTTGTGTAACTATATTATTTCTAATTGGCTCCACTTTGATGACTTTCATTTGGATTCTGACTTGATTATTGAGATCTTAAATAAGTGACTGGGGATCAGGTGTCCACTTATTCTCATGGATAACATCACAACCAACCTTTAATTCAAACATGAGTCATGACATCACAGATGGAGTACAGCTTATGATAGAGGTGGAACGTCACATTGTAGCAGCCCAAGTAGCTCGCCGTGATCGTATAGTGGTTAGTACTCTGCGTTGTGGCCGCAGCAACCTCGGTTCGATTCCGAGTCACTGCATTGCGGTGAGGCAATGTCACGGCAGTTGGGCAGATATTTTAGAATTTCCATTAATACATTGGCAATCTCTGTGGAGGACTGAAACAATTCGATATGTCCTGTTACTGTTATGAACCTTTTGTTTCTTTAATGCTCTTTGCACACTTTTTCATCGGGTGACTGTAATGTATTTCAACCAAATCTAATTAAGAGCGCATTATGTGGTGACATTTGCAGTACATGAAACATTATAACACTGCCATTTACGTCAATAACCACTAGCTTGATTAAGACATATGTATTGCAGCGACAGTATTTCCCAGTTACAAATGGGAATAAAAACAACATCCGCGAGGGATTGAACCAACGACATTTAACTGATGTTGCCAATGGAGCGCGTTACAGAGAGCGTGAGGTCCCGCCTTTACAGTCACACGCTGATGATAATACAGATGTTTAAATAAACAGGCATATCTGTGGACTTGTGGTCTTTCTACATTGGGACTCATAGTCTAGTCCTAGGCTATTGTAGGCACTGGCGTATCTTTTAGTGGAATGAGAGGCATTCTGTAGTCGCGTGAAAGGACCTTTCAAGTCAATCTGATCTGTATTGTCCTGTGAAAAAAAGCGTTCTTAGACACAGTGAGGAGTTTTTGGGGATAATGGGAAAATCATTTCCAACTAAATGACAGGAATTTCTTAGTCCAATCATGAGGTGTGCTAGGCTTTTTTATACTGTGGCGGAAAGAGAGACAGTATAACAGTCATTATAAATAAAGGGCCAAGGAAGTGACAGTTTATGGAAGGAACAATTTGCACATAGTTTTAGAATGTGGTCAGGAGGAGGACAATGTGCTTACACATATGAAACATTAGAAGGTAGACATTATGGAAGCACATATATTTCTTTATTTTTATTGTATTTGGGGAGAGGGGGTTAATATAGCACGTCCAATGTGGAAAAGTGCTTTCCATAGCACCTTGCAGGTGGGCGACATCTAGAGCTGTGCAGTAGCCACCCATGCCCCAGACGTCAAAGAGAACAAGAAGTTACACATGTTGGAAGTGAGGGTGAGACATTGAGGAGATATGATCCCCGTATGAAGCCGAGAGAAGGAGGAGGCGTGAACGTGCATCCATGTATGCAGGCGAGAAGGGAAGGAGCATTGGTCATGCATCCCTGCATGAGGGTGAGACAGGGAGGAGATATGATCCCCGTATGAAGCCGAGAGAAGGAGGAGGCGTGAACGTGCATCCATGTATGCGGGCGAGACAGGAAGGAGCATTGGTCATGCATCCCTGCATGAGGGTGAGACAGGGAGGAGATATGATCCCCGTATGAAGCCGAGAGAAGGAGGAGGCGTGAACGTGCATCCATGTATGCAGGCGAGAAGGGAAGGAGCATTGGTCATGCATCCCTGCATAAGGGTGAGACAGGGAGGAGATATGATCCCCGTATGAAGCCGAGAGAAGGAGGAGGCGTGAACGTGCATCCATGTATGCGGGCGAGACAGGAAGGAGCATTGGTCATGCATCCCTGCATGAGGGTGGGACAGGGAGGAGATATGATCCCCGTATGAAGCCGAGAGAAGGAGGAGGCGTGAACGTGCATCCATGTATGCGGGCGAGAAGGGAAGGAGCATTGGTCATGCATCCCTGCATGAGGGTGAGACAGGGAGGAGATATGATCCCCGTATGAAGCCGAGAGAAGGAGGAGGCGTGAACGTGCATCCATGTATGCAGGCGAGACGGGAAGGAGCATTGGTCATGCATCCCTTCCTGAGGGTGAGACAGGGAGGAGATAAAATCCCCGTATGAAGCCGAGAGAACGAGGAGACATGAACGTGCATCCATGTATGCGGGCGAGAAGGGAAGGAGCATTGGTCATGCATCCCTGCATGAGGGTGAGACAGGGAGGAGATAAATTCCCTGTATGAAGCCAAGAGAACGAGGCGGCATGAACATGCATCCTTGTATGCAGGTGTGACATGGAGTCATCATGAACATGCATCCCTTTATAAGGACATAACATGGAGGACGCATGCACATGAATGCCTGAATTTTATGGTGGTGGCCTTCGGGTGATTTGGCATGTGCAATTGGTGAAGAGCACTTCTCCTGCGCAAAAAAATAAATGTACTATTAGCACCCCTGAGGGAGCCTCTGTACATCCTATAGGGAGAAAACTCTGCAATGGAAGGGGACAGGGTCAATAACAGCTGTAAACTCTCACAAGACCATCACTGCTCTCACACTTTCCTGCTCTCAGGCTGGCGGGCCATTATCGGCCCTGGCTGCCACACCATTGCCAGGTTTGTGTAACTATATTATTTCTAATTGGCTCCACTTTGATGACTTTCATTTGGATTCTGACTTGATTATTGAGATCTTAAATAAGTGACTGGGGATCAGGTGTCCACTTATTCTCATGGATAACATCACAACCAACCTTTAATTCAAACATGAGACATGACATCACAGATGGAGTACAGCTTATGACAGAGGTGGAACGTCACATCGTAGTAGCCCAAGTAGCTCGCCGTGATCGTATAGTGGTTAGTACTCTGCGTTGTGGCCGCAGCAACCTCGGTTCGAATCCGAGTCACGGCATTCCGGTGAGGCAATGTCACGGCAGTTGGGCAGATATTTTAGAATTTCCATTAATACATTGGCAATCTCTGTGGAGGACTGAAACAATTCGATACGTCCTGTTACTGTTATGAACCTTTTGTTTCTTTAATGCTCTTTGCACACTTTTTCATCGGGTGACTGTAATGTATTTCAACCAAATCTAATTAAGAGCGCATTATGTGGTGACATTTGCATTACATGAAACATTATAACACTGCCATTTACGTCAATAACCACTAGCTTGATTAAGACATATGTATTGCAGCGACAGTATTTCCCAGTTACAAATGGGAATAAAAACAACATCCGCGAGGGATTGAACCAACGACATTTAACTGATGTTGCCAATGGAGCGCGTTACAGAGAGCGCGAGGTCCCGCCTTTACAGTCACACGCTGATGATAATACAGATGTTTAAATAAACAGGCATATCTGTGGACTTTTGGTCTTTCTACATTGGGACTCATAGTCTAGTCCTAGGCTATTGTAGGCACTGGCGTATATTTTAGTGGAATGAGAGGCATTCTGTAGTCGCGTGAAAGGACCTTTCAAGTCAATCTGATCTGTATTGTCCTGTGAAAAAAAGCGTTCTTAGACACAGTGAGGAGTTTTTGGGGATAATGGGAAAATCATTTCCAACTAAATGACAGGAATTTCTTAGTCCAATCATGAGGTGTGCTAGGCTTTTTTATACTGTGGCGGAAAGAGAGAGAGTATAACAGTCATTATAAATAAAGGGCCAAGGAAGTGACAGTTTATGGAAGGAACAATTTGCACATAGTTTTAGAATGTGGTCAGGAGGAGGACAATGTGCTTACACATATGAAACATTAGAAGGTAGACATTATGGAAGCACATATATTTCTTTATTTTTATTGTATTTGGGGAGAGGGGGTTAATATAGCACGTCCAATGTGGAAAAGTGCTTTCCATAGCACCTTGCAGGTGGGCGACATCTAGAGCTGTGCAGTAGCCACCCATGCCCCAGACGTCAAAGAGAACAAGAAGTTACACATGTTGGAAGTGAGGGTGAGACATTGAGGAGATATGATCCCCGTATGAAGCCGAGAGAAGGAGGAGGCGTGAACGTGCATCCATGTATGCAGGCGAGAAGGGAAGGAGCATTGGTCATGCATCCCTGCATGAGGGTGAGACAGGGAGGAGATATGATCCCCGTATGAAGCCGAGAGAAGGAGGAGGCGTGAACATGCATCCATGTATGCGGGCGAGACAGGAAGGAGCATTGGTCATGCATCCCTGCATGAGGGTGAGACAGGGAGGAGATATGATCCCCGTCTGAAGCCGAGAGAAGGAGGAGGCGTGAACGTGCATCCATGTATGCAGGCGAGAAGGGAAGGAGCATTGGTCATGCATCCCTGCATGAGGGTGAGACAGGGAGGAGATATGATCCCCGTATGAAGCCGAGAGAAGGAGGAGGCGTGAACGTGCATCCATGTATGCGGGCGAGACAGGAAGGAGCATTGGTCATGCATCCCTGCATGAGGGTGAGACAGGGAGGAGATATGATCCCCGTATGAAGCCGAGAGAAGGAGGAGGCGTGAACGTGCATCCATGTATGCGGGCGAGACGGGAAGGAGCATTGGTCATGCATCCCTTCCTGAGGGTGAGACAGGGAGGAGATAAAATCCCCGTATGAAGCCGAGAGAACGAGGAGACATGAACGTGCATCCATGTATGCGGGCGAGAAGGGAAGGAGCATTGGTCATGCATCCCTGCATGAGGGTGAGACAGGGAGGAGATAAAATCCCTGTATGAAGCCAAGAGAACGAGGCGGCATGAACATGCATCCTTGTATGCAGGTGTGACATGGAGTCATCATGAACATGCATCCCTTTATAAGGACATAACATGGAGGACGCATGAACATGAATGCCTGAATTTTATGGTGGTGGCCTTCGGGTGATTTGGCACGTGCAATTGGTGAAGAGCACTTCTCCTGCGCAAAAAAATAAATGTACTATTAGCACCCCGGAGGGAGCCTCTGCACTTCTTATAGGGAGAAAACTCTGCAATGGAAGGGGACAGGGTCAATAACAGCTGTAAACTCTCACAAGACCATCACTGCTCTCACACTTTCCTGCTCTCAGGCTGGCGGGCCATTATCGGCCCTGGCTGCCGCACCATTGCCAGGTTTGTGTAACTATATTATTTCTAATTGGCTCCACTTTGATGACTTTCATTTGGATTCTGACTTGATTATTGAGATCTTAAATAAGTGACTGGGGATCAGGTGTCCACTTATTCTCATGGATAACATCACAACCAACCTTTAATTCAAACATGAGCCATGACATCACAGATGGAGTACAGCTTATGATAGAGGTGGAACGTCACATTGTAGCAGCCCAAGTAGCTCGCCGTGATTGTATAGTGGTTAGTACTCTGCGTTGTGGCCGCAGCAACCTCGGTTCGATTCCGAGTCACGGCATTGCGGTGAGGCAATGTCAAAGCAGTTGGGCAGATATTTTAGAATTTCCATTAATACATTGGCAATCTCTGTAGAGGACTGAAACAATTCGATATGTCCTGTTACTGTTATGAACCTTTTGTTTCTTTAATGCTCTGTGCACACTTTTTCATCGGGTGACTGTAATGTATTTCAACCAAATCTAATTAAGAGTGCATTATGTGGTGACATTTGCATTACATGAAACATTATAACACTGCCATTTACGTCAATAACCACTAGCTTGATTAAGACATATGTATTGCAGCGACAGTATTTCCCAGTTACAAATGGGAATAAAAACAACATCCGCGAGGGATTGAACCAACGACATTTAACTGATGTTGCCAATGGAGCGCGTTACAGAGAGCGCGAGGTCCCGCCTTTACAGTCACACGCTGATGATAATACAGATGTTTAAATAAACAGGCATATCTGTGGACTTGTGGTCTTTCTACATTGGCACTCATAGTCTAGTCCTAGGCTATTGTAGGCACTGGCGTATCTTTTAGTGGAATGAGAGGCATTCTGTAGTCGCGTGAAAGGACCTTTCAAGTCAATCTGATCTGTATTGTCCTGTGAAAAAGAGCGTTCTTAGACACAGTGAGGAGTTTTTGGGGATAATGGGAAAATCATTTCCAACTAAATGACAGGAATTTCTTAGTCCAATCATGAGGTGTGCTAGGCTTTTTTATACTGTGGCGGAAAGAGAGACAGTATAACAGTCATTATAAATAAAGGGCCAAGGAAGTGACAGTTTATGGAAGGAACAATTTGCACATAGTTTTAGAATGTGGTCAGGAGGAGGACAATGTGCTTACACATATGAAACATTAGAAGGTAGACATTATGGAAGCACATATATTTCTTTATTTGTATTGTATTTGGGGAGAGGGGGTTAATATAGCACGTCCAATGTGGAAAAGTGCTTTCCATAGCACCTTGCAGGTGGGCGACATCTAGAGCTGTGCAGTAGCCACCCATGCCCCAGACGTCAAAGAGAACAAGAAGTTACACATGTTGGAAGTGAGGGTGAGACATTGAGGAGATATGATACCCGTATGAAGCCGAGAGAAGGAGGAGGCGTGAACGTGCATCCATGTATGCAGGCAAGAAGGGAAGGAGCATTGGTCATGCATCCCTGCATGAGGGTGAGACAGGGAGGAGATATGATCCCCGTATGAAGCCGAGAGAAGGAGGAGGCGTGAACATGCATCCATGTATGCGGGCGAGACAGGAAGGAGCATTGGTCATGCATCCCTGCATGAGGGTGAGACAGGGAGGAGATATGATCCCCGTATGAAGCCGAGAGAAGGAGGAGGCGTGAACGTGCATCCATGTATGCGGGCGAGACAGGAAGGAGCATTGGTCATGCATCCCTGCATGAGGGTGAGACAGGGAGGAGATATGATCCCCGTATGAAGCCGGGAAAAGGAGGAGGCGTGAACGTGCATCCATGTATGCGGGCGAGACGGGAAGGAGCATTGGTCATGCATCCCTTCCTGAGGGTGAGACAGGGAGGAGATAAAATCCCTGTATGAAGCCGAGAGAACGAGGAGACATGAACGTGCATCCATGTATGCGGGCGAGAAGGGAAGGAGCATTGGTCATGCATCCCTGCTTGAGGGTGAGACAGGGAGGAGATAAAATCCCTGTATGAAGCCAAGAGAACGAGGCGGCATGAACATGCATCCTTGTATGCAGGTGTGACATGGAGTCATCATGAACATGCATCCCTTTATAAGGACATAACATGGAGGACGCATGAACATGAATGCCTGAATTTTATGGTGGTGGCCTTCGGGTGATTTGGCACGTGCAATTGGTGAAGAGCACTTCTCCTGCGCAAAAAAATAAATGTACTATTAGCACCCCGGAGGGAGCCTCTGCACTTCTTATAGGGAGAAAACTCTGCAATGGAAGGGGACAGGGTCAATAACAGCTGTAAACTCTCACAAGACCATCACTGCTCTCACACTTTCCTGCTCTCAGGCTGGCGGGCCATTATCGGCCCTGGCTGCCGCACCATTGCCAGGTTTGTGTAACTATATTATTTCTAATTGGCTCCACTTTGATGACTTTCATTTGGATTCTGACTTGATTATTGAGATCTTAAATAAGTGACTGGGGATCAGGTGTCCACTTATTCTCATGGATAACATCACAACCAACCTTTAATTCAACATGAGTCATGACATCACAGATGGAGTACAGCTTATGATAGAGGTGGAACGTCATATTGCAGCAGCCCAAGTAGCTCGCTGTGATCATATAGTGGTTAGTACTCTGCGTTGTGGCCGCAGCAACCTCGGTTCGAATCCGAGTCACGGCATTGCAGTGAGGTAATGTCACGGCAGTTGGGCAGATATTTTAGAATTTCCATTAATGCATTGGCAATCTCTGTGGAGGACTGAAACAATTCGATATGTCCTGTTACTGTTATGAACCTTTTGTTTCTTTAATGCTCTTTGCACACTTTTTCATCGGGTGACTGTAATGTATTTCAACCAAATCTAATTAAGAGCGCATTATGTGGTGACATTTGCAGTACATGAAACATTATAACACTGCCATTTACGTCAATAACCACTAGCTTGATTAAGACATATGTATTGCAGCGACAGTATTTCCCAGTTACAAATGGGAATAAAAACAACATCCGCGAGGGATTGAACCAACGACATTTAACTGATGTTGCCAATGGAGCGCGTTACAGAGAGCGCGATGTCCCGCCTTTACAGTCACACGCTGATGATAATACAGATGTTTAAATAAACAGGCATATCTGTGGACTTGTGGTCTTTCTACATTGGGACTCATAGTCTAGTTCTAGGCTATTGTAGGCACTGGCGTATCTTTTAGTGGAATGAGAGGCATTCTGTAGTCGCGTGAAAGGACCTTTCAAGTCAATCTGATCTGTATTGTCCTGTGAAAAAAAGCGTTCTTAGACACAGTGAGGAGTTTTTGGGGATAATGGGAAAATCATTTCCAACTAAATGACAGGAATTTCTTAGTCCAATCATGAGGTGTGCTAGGCTTTTTTATACTGTGGCGGAAAGAGAGACAGTATAACAGTCATTATAAATAAAGGGCCAAGGAAGTGACAGTTTATGGAAGGAACAATTTGCACATAGTTTTAGAATGTGGTCAGGAGGAGGACAATGTGCTTACACATATGAAACATTAGAAGGTAGACATTATGGAAGCACATATATTTCTTTATTTTTATTGTATTTGGGGAGAGGGGGTTAATATAGCACGTCCAATGTGGAAAAGTTCTTTCCATAGCACCTTGAGGGTGGGCGACATCTAGAGCTGTGCAGTAGCCACCCATGCCCCAGACGTCAAAGAGAACAAGAAGTTACACATGTTGGAAGTGAGGGTGAGACATTGAGGAGATATGATCCCCGTATGAAGCCGAGAGAAGGAGGAGGCGTGAACGTGCATCCATGTATGCAGGCGAGAAGGGAAGGAGCATTGGTCATGCATCCCTGCATGAGGGTGAGACAGGGAGGAGATATGATCCCCGTATGAAGCCGAGAGAAGGAGGAGGCGTGAACATGCATCCATGTATGCGGGCGAGACAGGAAGGAGCATTGGTCATGCATCCCTGCATGAGGGTGAGACAGGGAGGAGATATGATCCCCGTATGAAGCCGAGAGAAGGAGGAGGCGTGAACGTGCATCCATGTATGCAGGCGAGAAGGGAAGGAGCATTGGTCATGCATCCCTGCATGAGGGTGAGACAGGGAGGAGATATGATCCCTGTATGAAGCTGAGAGAAGGAGGAGGCGTGAACGTGCATCCATGTATGCGGGCGAGACAGGAAGGAGCATTGGTCATGCATCCCTGCATGAGGGTGAGACAGGGAGGAGATATGATCCCCGTATGAAGCCGAGAGAAGGAGGAGGCGTGAACGTGCATCCATGTATGCGGGCGAGACGGGAAGGAGCATTGGTCATGCATCCCTTCCTGAGGGTGAGACAGGGAGGAGATAAAATCCCCGTATGAAGCCGAGAGAACGAGGAGACATGAACGTGCATCCATGTATGCGGGCGAGAAGGGAAGGAGCATTGGTCATGCATCCCTGCATGAGGGTGAGACAGGGAGGAGATAAAATCCCTGTATGAAGCCAAGAGAACGAGGCGGCATGAACATGCATCCTTGTATGCATGTGTGACATGGAGTCATCATGTACATGCATCCCTTTATAAGGACATAACATGGAGGACGCATGAACATGAATGCCTGAATTTTATGGTGGTGGCCTTCGGGTGATTTGGCACGTGCAATTGGTGAAGAGCACTTCTCCTGCGCAAAAAAATAAATGTACTATTAGCACCCCGGAGGGAGCCTCTGCACTTCTTATAGGGAGAAAACTCTGCAATGGAAGGGGACAGGGTCAATAACAGCTGTTAACTCTCACAAGACCATCACTGCTCTCACACTTTCCTGCTCTCAGGCTGGCGGGCCATTATCGGCCCTGGCTGCCGCACCATTGCCAGGTTTGTGTAACTATATTATTTCTAATTGGCTCCACTTTGATGACTTTCATTTGGATTCTGACTTGATTATTGAGATCTTAAATAAGTGACTGGGGATCAGGTGTCCACTTATTCTCATGGATAACATCACAACCAACCTTTAATTCAAACATGAGTCATGACATCACAGATTGAGTACAGCTTATGAAAGTGGTGGAACGTCACATTGTAGCAGCCCAAGTAGCTCGCAGTGATCGTATAGTGGTTAGCACTCTGCGTTGTGGCCGCAGCAACCTCGGTTTGAATCCGAGTCACGGCATTGCAGTGAGGCAATGTCACGGCAGTTGGGCAGATATTTTAGAATTTCCATTAACACATTGGCAATCTCTGTGGAGGACTGAAACAATTCGATATGTCCTGTTACTGTTATGAACCTTTTGTTTCTTTAATGCTCTTTGCACACTTTTTCATCGGGTGACTGTAATGTATTTCAACCAAATCTAATTAAGAGCGCATTATGTGGTGACATTTGCAGTACATAAAACATTATAACACTGCCATTTACGTCAATAACCACTAGCTTGATTAAGACATATGTATTGCAGCGACAGTATTTCCCAGTTACAAATGGGAATAAAAACAACATCCGCGAGGGATTGAACCAACGACATTTAACTGATGTTGCCAATGGAGCGCGTTACAGAGAGCGCGAGGTCCCGCCTTTACAGTCACACGCTGATGATAATACAGATGTTTAAATAAACAGGCATATCTGTGGACTTGTGGTCTTTCTACATTGGGACTCATAGTCTAGTCCTAGGCTATTGTAGGCACTGGCGTATCTTTTAGTGGAATGAGAGGCATTCTGTAGTCGCGTGAAAGGACCTTTCAAGTCAATCTGATCTGTATTGTCCTGTGAAAAAAAGCGTTCTTAGACACAGTGAGGAGTTTTTGGGGATAATGGGAAAATCATTTCCAACTAAATGACAGGAATTTCTTAGTCCAATCATGAGGTGTGCTAGGCTTTTTTATACTGTGGCGGAAAGAGAGAGAGTATAACAGTCATTATAAATAAAGGGCCAAGGAAGTGACAGTTTATGGAAGGAACAATTTGCACATAGTTTTAGAATGTGGTCAGGAGGAGGACAATGTGCTTACACATATGAAACATTAGAAGGTAGACATTATGGAAGCACATATATTTCTTTATTTTTATTGTATTTGGGGAGAGGGGGTTAATATAGCACGTCCAATGTGGAAAAGTGCTTTCCATAGCACCTTGCAGGGGGGCGACATCTAGAGCTGTGCAGTATCCACCCATGCCCCAGACGTCAAAGAGAACAAGAAGTTACACATGTTGGAAGTGAGGGTGAGACATTGAGGAGATATGATCCCCGTATGAAGCCGAGAGAAGGAGGAGGCGTGAACGTGCATCCATGTATGCAGGCGAGAAGGGAAGGAGCATTGGTCATGCATCCCTGCATGAGGGTGAGACAGGGAGGAGATATGATCCCCGTATGAAGCCGAGAGAAGGAGGAGACGTGAACATGCATCCATGTATGCGGGCAAGACAGGAAGGAGCATTGGTCATGCATCCCTGCATGAGGGTGAGACAGGGAGGAGATATGATCCCCGTATGAAGCCGAGAGAAGGAGGAGGCGTGAACGTGCATGCATGTATGCAGGCGAGAAGGGAAGGAGCATTGGTCATGCATCCCTGCATGAGGGTGAGACAGGGAGGAGATATGATCCCCGTATGAAGCCGAGAGAAGGAGGAGGCGTGAACGTGCATCCATGTATGCAGGCGAGACAGGAAGGAGCATTGGTCATGCATCCCTGCATGAGGGTGAGACAGGGAGGAGATATGATCCCCGTATGAAGCCGAGAGAAGGAGGAGG
Organism: Ambystoma mexicanum; assembly: GCF_040938575.1. Classification (NCBI taxonomy): domain Eukaryota; kingdom Metazoa; phylum Chordata; class Amphibia; order Caudata; family Ambystomatidae; genus Ambystoma; species Ambystoma mexicanum. The sequence goes on from NW_027182322.1 coordinate 4,705,482, forward strand.
CGTGAACGTGCATCCATGTATGCGGGCGAGACGGGAAGGAGCATTGGTCATGCATCCCTTCCTGAGGGTGAGACAGGGAGGAGATAAAATCCCCGTATGAAGCCGAGAGAACGAGGAGACATGAACGTGCATCCATGTATGCGGGCGAGAAGGGAAGGAGCATTGGTCATGCATCCCTGCATGAGGGTGAGACAGGGAGGAGATAAAATCCCTGTATGAAGCCAAGAGAACGAGGCGGCATGAACATGCATCCTTGTATGCAGGTGTGACATGGAGTCATCATGAACATGCATCCCTTTATAAGGACATAACATGGAGGACGCATGAACATGAATGCCTGAATTTTATGGTGGTGGCCTTCGGGTGATTTGGCACGTGCAATTGGTGAAGAGCACTTCTCCTGCGCAAAAAAATAAATGTACTATTAGCACCCCGGAGGGAGCCTCTGCACTTCTTATAGGGAGAAAACTCTGCAATGGAAGGGGACAGGGTCAATAACAGCTGTAAACTCTCACAAGACCATCACTGCTCTCACACTTTCCTGCTCTCAGGCTGGCGGGCCATTATCGGCCCTGGCTGCCGCACCATTGCCAGGTTTGTGTAACTATATTATTTCTAATTGGCTCCACTTTGATGACTTTCATTTGGATTCTGACTTGATTATTGAGATCTTTAATAAGTGACTGGGGATCAGGTGTCCACTTATTCTCATGGATAACATCACAACCAACCTTTAATTCAAACATGAGTCATGACATCACAGATGGAGTACAGCTTATGATAGAGGTGGAACGTCACACTGTAGCAGCCCAAGTAGCTCGCCGTGATCGTATATTGGTTAATACTCTGCGTTGTGGCCGCAGCAACCTCGGTTCGATTCCGAGTCACGGCATTGCGGTGAGGCAATGTCACAGCAGTTGGGCAGATATTTTAGAATTTCCATTAATACATTGGCAATCTCCGTGGAGGACTGAAACAATTCGATATGTCCTGTTACTGTTATGAACCTTTTGTTTCTTTAATGCTCTTTGCACACTTTTTCATCGGGTGACTGTAATGTATTTCAACCAAATCTAATTAAGAGCGCATTATGTGGTTACATTTGCAGTACATGAAACATTATAACACTGCCATTTACGTCAATAACCACTAGCTTGATTAAGACATATGTATTGCAGCGACAGTATTTCCCAGTTACAAACGGGAATAAAAACAACATCCGCGAGGGATTGAACCAACGACATTTAACTGATGTTGCCAATGGAGCGCGTTACAGAGAGCGCGAGGTCCCGCCTTTACAGTCACACGCTGATGATAATACAGATGTTTAAATAAACAGGCATATCTGTGGACTTGTGCTCTTTCTACATTGGGACTCATAGTCTAGTCCTAGGCTATTGTAGGCACTGGCGTATCTTTTAGTGGAATGAGAGGCATTCTGTAGTCGCGTGAAAGGACCTTTCAAGTCAATCTGATCTGTATTGTCCTGTGAAAAAAAGCGTTCTTAGACACAGTGAGGAGTTTTTGGGGCTAATGGGAAAATCATTTCCAACTAAATGACAGGAATTTCTTAGTCCAATCATGAGGTGTGCTAGGCTTTTTTATACTGTGGCGGAAAGAGAGACAGTATAACAGTCATTATAAATAAAGGGCCAAGGAAGTGACAGTTTATGGAAGGAACAATTTGCACATAGTTTTAGAATGTGGTCAGGAGGAGGACAATGTGCTTACACATATGAAACATTAGAAGGTAGACATTATGGAAGCACATATATTTCTTTATTTTTATTGTATTTGGGGAGAGGGGGTTAATATAGCACGTCCAATGTGGAAAAGTGCTTTCCATAGCACCTTGCAGGTGGGCGACATCTAGAGCTGTGCAGTAGCCACCCATGCCCCAGACGTCAAAGAGAACAGGAAGTTACACATGTTGGAAGTGAGGGTGAGACATTGAGGAGATATGATCCCCGTATGAAGCCGAGAGAAGGAGGAGGCGTGAACGTGCATCCATGTATGCAGGCAAGAAGGGAAGGAGCATTGGTCATGCATCCCTGCATGAGGGTGAGACAGGGAGGAGATATGATCCCTGTATGAAGCCGAGAGAAGGAGGAGGCGTGAACGTGCATCCATGTATGCGGGCGAGACAGGAAGGAGCATTGGTCATGCATCCCTGCATGAGGGTGAGACAGGGAGGAGATATGATCCCCGTATGAAGCCGAGAGAAGGAGGAGGCGTGAACGTGCATCCATGTATGCAGGCGAGAAGGGAAGGAGCATTGGTCATGCATCCCTGCATGAGGGTGAGACAGGGAGGAGATATGATCCCCGTATGAAGCCGAGAGAAGGAGGAGGCGTGAACGTGCATCCATGTATGCGGGCGAGACAGGAAGGAGCATTGGTCATGCATCCCTGCATGAGGGTGAGACAGGGAGGAGATATGATCCCCGTATGAAGCCGAGAGAAGGAGGAGGCGTGAACGTGCATCCATGTATGCAGGCGAGACGGGAAGGAGCATTGGTCATGCATCCCTTCCTGAGGGTGAGACAGGGAGGAGATAAAATCCCTGTATGAAGCCGAGAGAACGAGGAGACATGAACGTGCATCCATGTATGCGGGCGAGAAGGGAAGGAGCATTGGTCATGCATCCCTGCATGAGGGTGAGACAGGGAGTAGATAAAATCCCTGTATGAAGCCAAGAGAACGAGGCGGCATGAACATGCATCCTTGTATGCAGGTGTGACATGGAGTCATCATGAACATGCATCCCTTTATAAGGACATAACATGGAGGACGCATGAACATGAATGCCTGAATTTTTTGGTGGTGGCCTTCGGGTGATTTGGCACGTGCAATTGGTGAAGAGCACTTCTCCTGCGCAAAAAAATAAATGTACTATTAGCACCCCGGAGGGAGCCTCTGCACTTCTTATAGGGAGAAAACTCTGCAATGGAAGGGGACAGGGTCAATAACAGCTGTAAACTCTCACAAGACCATCACTGCTCTCACACTTTCCTGCTCTCAGGCTGGCGGGCCATTATCGGCCCTGGCTGCCGCACCATTGCCAGGTTTGTGTAACTATATTATTTCTAATTGGCTCCACTTTGATGACTTTCATTTGGATTCTGACTTGATTATTGAGATCTTAAATAAGTGACTGGGGATCAGGTGTCCACTTATTCTCATGGATAACATCACAACCAACCTTTAATTCAAACATGAGTCATGACATCACAGATGGAGTACAGCTTATGATAGAGGTGGAACGTCACTTTGTAGCAGCCCAAGTAGCTCGCCGTGATCGTATAGTGGTTAGTACTCTGCGTTGTGGCCGCAGCAACCTCGGTTCGATTCCGAGTCACTGCATTGCGGTGAGGCAATGTCACAGCAGTTGGGCAGATATTTTAGAATTTCCATTAATACATTGGCAATCTCTGTGGAGGACTGAAACAATTCGATATGTCCTGTTACTGTTATGAACCTTTTGTTTCTTTAATGCTCTTTGCACACTTTTTCATCGGGTGACTGTAATGTATTTCAACCAAATCTAATTAAGAGCGCATTATGTGGTGACATTTGCAGTACATGAAACATTATAACTCTGCCATTTACGTCAATAACCACTAGCTTGATTAAGACATATGTATTGCAGCGACAGTATTTCCCAGTTACAAATGGGAATAAAAACAACATCCGCGAGGGATTGAACCAACGACATTTAACTGATGTTGCCAATGGAGCGCGTTACAGAGAGCGCGAGGTCCCGCCTTTACAGTCACACGCTGATGATAATACAGATGTTTAAATAAACAGGCATATCTGTGGACTTGTGGTCTTTCTACATTGGGACTCATAGTCTAGTCCTAGGCTATTGTAGGCACTGGCGTGTCTTTTAGTGGAATGAGAGGCATTCTGTAGTCGCGTGAAAGGACCTTTCAAGTCAATCTGATCTGTATTGTCCTGTGAAAAAAAGCGTTCTTAGACACAGTGAGGAGTTTTTGGGGATAATGGGAAAATCATTTCCAACTAAATGACAGGAATTTCTTAGTCCAATCATGAGGTGTGCTAGGCTTTTTTATACTGTGGCGGAAAGAGAGACAGTATAACAGTCATTATAAATAAAGGGCCAAGGAAGTGACAGTTTATGGAAGGAACAATTTGCACATAGTTTTAGAATGTGGTCAGGAGGAGGACAATGTGCTTACACATATGAAACATTAGAAGGTAGACATTATGGAAGCACATATATTTCTTTATTTTTATTGTATTTGGGGAGAGGGGGTTAATATAGCACGTCCAATGTGGAAAAGTGCTTTCCATAGCACCTTGCAGGTGGGCGACATCTAGAGCTGTGCAGTAGCCACCCATGCCCCAGACGTCAAAGAGAACAAGAAGTTACACATGTTGGAAGTGAGGGTGAGACATTGAGGAGATATGATCCCCGTATGAAGCCGAGAGAAGGAGGAGGCGTGAACGTGCATCCATGTATGCAGGCGAGAAGGGAAGGAGCATTGGTCATGCATCCCTGCATGAGGGTGAGACAGGGAGGAGATATGATCCCCGTATGAAGCCGAGAGAAGGAGGAGGCGTGAACGTGCATCCATGTATGTGGGCGAGACAGGAAGGAGCATTGGTCATGCATCCCTGCATGAGGGTGAGACAGGGAGGAGATATGATCCCCGTATGAAGCCGAGAGAAGGAGGAGGCGTGAACGTGCATCCATGTATGCAGGCGAGAAGGGAAGGAGCATTGGTCATGCATCCCTGCATGAGGGTGAGACAGGGAGGAGATATGATCCCTGTATGAAGCCGAGAGAAGGAGGAGGCGTGAACGTGTATCCATGTATGCGGGCGAGACAGGAAGGAGCATTGGTCATGCATCCCTGCATGAGGGTGAGACAGGGAGGAGATATGATCCCCGTATGAAGCCGAGAGAAGGAGGAGGCGTGAACGTTCATCCATGTATGCAGGCGAGACGGGAAGGAGCATTGGTCATGCATCCCTTCCTGAGGGTGAGACAGGGAGGAGATAAAATCCCCGTATGAAGCCGAGAGAACGAGGAGACATGAACGTGCATCCATGTATGCGGGCGAGAAGGGAAGGAGCATTGGTCATGCATCCCTGCATGAGGGTGAGACAGGGAGGAGATAAAATCCCTGTATGAAGCCAAGAGAACGAGGCGGCATGAACATGCATCCTTGTATGCAGGTGTGACATGGAGTCATCATAAACATGCATCCCTTTATAAGGACATAACATGGAGGACGCATGAACATGAATGCCTGAATTTTATGGTGGTGGCCTTCGGGTGATTTGGCACGTGCAATTGGTGAAGAGCACTTCTCCTGCGCAAAAAAATAAATGTACTATTAGCACCCCGGAGGGAGCCTCTGCACTTCCTATAGGGAGAAAACTCTGCAATGGAAGGGGACAGGGTCAATAACAGCTGTAAACTCTCACAAGACCATCACTGCTCTCACACTTTCCTGCTCTCAGGCTGGCGGGCCATTATCGGCCCTGGCTGCCGCACCATTGCCAGGTTTGTGTAACTATATTATTTCTAATTGGCTCCACTTTGATGACTTTCATTTGGATTCTGACTTGATTATTGAGATCTTAAATAAGTGACTGGGGATCAGGTGTCCACTTATTCTCATGGATAACATCACAACCAACCTTTAATTCAAACATGAGTCATGACATCACAGATGGAGTACAGCTTATGATAGAGGTGGAAAGTCACATGGTAGCAGCCCAAGTAGCTCGCTGTGATCGTATAGTGGTTAGTACTCTGCGTTGTGGCCGCAGCAACCTCGGTTCGAATCCGAGTCACGGCATTGCGGTGAGGCAATGTCACAGCAGTTGGGCAGATATTTTAGAATTTCCATTAATACATTGGCAATCTCTGTGGAGGACTGAAACAATTCGATATATCCTGTTACTGTTATGAACCTTTTGTTTCTTTAATGCTCTTTGCACACTTTTTCATCGGGTGACTGTAATGTATTTCAACCAAATCTAATTAAGAGCGCATTATGTGGTGACATTTGCAGTACATGAAACATTATAACACTGCCATTTACGTCAATAACCACTAGCTTGATTAAGACATATGTATTGCAGCGACAGTATTTCCCAGTTACAAATGGGAATAAAAACAACATCCGCGAGGGATTGAACCAACGACATTTAACTGATGTTGCCAATGGAGCGCGTTACAGAGAGCGCGAGGTCCCGCCTTTACAGTCACACGCTGATGATAATACAGATGTTTAAATAAACAGGCATATCTGTGGACTTGTGGTCTTTCTACATTGGGACTCATAGTCTAGTCCTAGGCTATTGTAGGCACTGGCGTATCTTTTAGTGGAATGAGAGGCATTCTGTAGTCGCGTGAAAGGACCTTTCAAGTCAATCTGATCTGTATTGTCCTGTGAAAAAAAGCGTTCTTAGACACAGTGAGGAGTTTTTGGGGATAATGGGAAAATCATTTCCAACTAAATGACAGGAATTTCTTAGTCCAATCAGGAGGTGTGCTAGGCTTTTTTATACTGTGGCGGAAAGAGAGAGAGTATAACAGTCATTATAAATAAAGGGCCAAGGAAGTGACAGTTTATGGAAGGAACAATTTGCACATCGTTTTAGAATGTGGTCAGGAGGAGGACAATGTGCTTACACATATGAAACATTAGAAGGTAGACATTATGGAAGCACATATATTTCTTTATTTTTATTGTATTTGGGGAGAGGGGGTTAATATAGCACGTCCAATGTGGAAAAGTGCTTTCCATAGCACCTTGCAGGTGGGCGACATCTAGAGCTGTGCAGTAGCCACCCATGCCCCAGACGTCAAAGAGAACAAGAAGTTACACTTGTTGGAAGTGAGGGTGAGACATTGAGGAGATATGATCCGCGTATGAAGCCGAGAGAAGGAGGAGGCGTGAACGTGCATCCATGTATGCAGGCGAGATGGGAAGGAGCATTGGTCATGCATCCCTGCATGAGGGTGAGACAGGGAGGAGATATGATCCCCGTATGAAGCCGAGAGAAGGAGGAGGCGTGAACATGCATCCATGTATGCGGGCGAGACAGGAAGGAGCATTGGTCATGCATCCCTGCATGAGGGTGAGACAGGGAGGAGATATGATCCCCGTATGAAGCCGAGAGAAGGAGGAGGCGTGAACGTGCATCCATGTATGCGGGCGAGACGGGAAGGAGCATTGGTCATGCATCCCTTCCTGAGGGTGAGACAGGGAGGAGATAAAATCCCTGTATGAAGCCGAGAGAACGAGGAGACATGAACGTGCATCCATGTATGCGGGCGAGAAGGGAAGGAGCATTGGTCATGCATCCCTGCATGAGGGTGAGACAGGGAGGAGATAAAATCCCTGTATGAAGCCAAGAGAACGAGGCGGCATGAACATGCATCCTTGTATGCAGATGTGACATGGAGTCATCATGAACATGCATCCCTTTATAAGGACATAACATGGAGGACGCATGAACATGAATGCCTGAATTTTATGGTGGTGGCCTTCGGGTGATTTGGCACGTGCAATTGGTGAAGAGCACTTCTCCAGCGCAAAAAAATAAATGTACTATTAGCACCCCGGAGGGAGCCTCTGCACTTCTTATAGGGAGAAAACTCTGCAATGAAAGGGGACAGGGTCAATAACAGCTGTAAACTCTCACAAGACCATCACTGCTCTCACACTTTCCTGCTCTCAGGCTGGCGGGCCATTATCGGCCCTGGCTGCCGCACCATTGCCAGGTTTGTGTAACTATATTATTTCTAATTGGCTCCACTTTGATGACTTTCATTTGGATTCTGACTTGATTATTGAGATCTTAAATAAGTGACTGGGGATCAGGTGTCCACTTATTCTCATGGATAACATCACAACCAACCTTTAATTCAAACATGAGTCATGACATCACAGATGGAGTACAGCTTATGATAGAGGTGGAACGTCACATTGTAGCAGCCCAAGTAGCTCGCTGTGATCGTATAGTGGTTAGTACTCTGCGTTGTGGCCGCAGCAACCTCGGTTCGAATCCGAGTCACGGCATTGCGGTGAGGCAATGTCACGGCAGTTGGGCAGATATTTTAGAATTTCCATTAATACATTGGCAATCTCTGTGGAGGACTGAAACAATTCGATATGTCCTGTTGCTGTTATGAACCTTTTGTTTCTTTAATGCTCTTTGCACACTTTTTCATCGGGTGACTGTAATGTATTTCAACCAAATCTAATTAAGAGCGCATTATGTGGTGACATTTGCAGTACATGAAACATTATAACACTGCCATTTACGTCAATAACCACTAGCTTGATTAAGACATATGTATTGCAGCGACAGTATTTCCCAGTTACAAATGGGAATAAAAACAACATCCGCGAGGGATTGAACCAACGACATTTAACTGATGTTGCCAATGGAGCGCGTTACAGAGAGCGCGAGGTCCCGCCTTTACAGTCACACGCTGATGATAATACAGATGTTTAAATAAACAGGCATATCTGTGGACTTGTGGTCTTTCTACATTGGGACTCATAGTCTAGTCCTAGGCTATTGTAGGCACTGGCGTATCTTTTAGTGGAATGAGAGGCATTCTGTAGTCGCGTGAAAGGACCTTTCAAGTCAATCTGATCTGTATTGTCCTGTGAAAAAAAGCGTTCTTAGACACAGTGAGGAGTTTTTGGGGATAATGGGAAAATCATTTCCAACTAAATGACAGGAATTTCTTAGTCCAATCAGGAGGTGTGCTAGGCTTTTTTATACTGTGGCGGAAAGAGAGAGAGTATAACAGTCATTATAAATAAAGGGCCAAGGAAGTGACAGTTTATGGAAGGAACAATTTGCACATCGTTTTAGAATGTGGTCAGGAGGAGGACAATGTGCTTACACATATGAAACATTAGAAGGTAGACATTATGGAAGCACATATATTTCTTTATTTTTATTGTATTTGGGGAGAGGGGGTTAATATAGCACGTCCAATGTGGAAAAGTGCTTTCCATAGCACCTTGCAGGTGGGCGACATCTAGAGCTGTGCAGTAGCCACCCATGCCCCAGACGTCAAAGAGAACAAGAAGTTACACTTGTTGGAAGTGAGGGTGAGACATTGAGGAGATATGATCCGCGTATGAAGCCGAGAGAAGGAGGAGGCGTGAACGTGCATCCATGTATGCAGGCGAGATGGGAAGGAGCATTGGTCATGCATCCCTGCATGAGGGTGAGACAGGGAGGAGATATGATCCCCGTATGAAGCCGAGAGAAGGAGGAGGCGTGAACATGCATCCATGTATGCGGGCGAGACAGGAAGGAGCATTGGTCATGCATCCCTGCATGAGGGTGAGACAGGGAGGAGATATGATCCCCGTATGAAGCCGAGAGAAGGAGGAGGCGTGAACGTGCATCCATGTATGCGGGCGAGACGGGAAGGAGCATTGGTCATGCATCCCTTCCTGAGGGTGAGACAGGGAGGAGATAAAATCCCTGTATGAAGCCGAGAGAACGAGGAGACATGAACGTGCATCCATGTATGCGGGCGAGAAGGGAAGGAGCATTGGTCATGCATCCCTGCATGAGGGTGAGACAGGGAGGAGATAAAATCCCTGTATGAAGCCAAGAGAACGAGGCGGCATGAACATGCATCCTTGTATGCAGATGTGACATGGAGTCATCATGAACATGCATCCCTTTATAAGGACATAACATGGAGGACGCATGAACATGAATGCCTGAATTTTATGGTGGTGGCCTTCGGGTGATTTGGCACGTGCAATTGGTGAAGAGCACTTCTCCAGCGCAAAAAAATAAATGTACTATTAGCACCCCGGAGGGAGCCTCTGCACTTCTTATAGGGAGAAAACTCTGCAATGAAAGGGGACAGGGTCAATAACAGCTGTAAACTCTCACAAGACCATCACTGCTCTCACACTTTCCTGCTCTCAGGCTGGCGGGCCATTATCGGCCCTGGCTGCCGCACCATTGCCAGGTTTGTGTAACTATATTATTTCTAATTGGCTCCACTTTGATGACTTTCATTTGGATTCTGACTTGATTATTGAGATCTTAAATAAGTGACTGGGGATCAGGTGTCCACTTATTCTCATGGATAACATCACAACCAACCTTTAATTCAAACATGAGTCATGACATCACAGATGGAGTACAGCTTATGATAGAGGTGGAACGTCACATTGTAGCAGCCCAAGTAGCTCGCTGTGATCGTATAGTGGTTAGTACTCTGCGTTGTGGCCGCAGCAACCTCGGTTCGAATCCGAGTCACGGCATTGCGGTGAGGCAATGTCACGGCAGTTGGGCAGATATTTTAGAATTTCCATTAATACATTGGCAATCTCTGTGGAGGACTGAAACAATTCGATATGTCCTGTTGCTGTTATGAACCTTTTGTTTCTTTAATGCTCTTTGCACACTTTTTCATCGGGTGACTGTAATGTATTTCAACCAAATCTAATTAAGAGCGCATTATGTGGTGACATTTGCAGTACATGAAACATTATAACACTGCCATTTACGTCAATAACCACTAGCTTGATTAAGACATATGTATTGCAGCGACAGTATTTCCCAGTTACAAATGGGAATAAAAACAACATCCGCGAGGGATTGAACCAACGACATTTAACTGATGTTGCCAATGGAGCGCGTTACAGAGAGCGCGAGGTCCCGCCTTTACAGTCACACGCTGATGATAATACAGATGTTTAAATAAACAGGCATATCTGTGGACTTGTGGTCTTTCTACATTGGGACTCATAGTCTAGTCCTAGGCTATTGTAGGCACTGGCGTATCTTTTAGTGGAATGAGAGGCATTCTGTAGTCGCGTGAAAGGACCTTTCAAGTCAATCTGATCTGTATTGTCCTGTGAAAAAAAGCGTTCTTAGACACAGTGAGGAGTTTTTGGGGATAATGGGAAAATCATTTCCAACTAAATGACAGGAATTTCTTAGTCCAATCATGAGGTGTGCTAGGCTTTTTTATACTGTGGCGGAAAGAGAGAGAGTATAACAGTTATTATAAATAAAGGGCCAAGGAAGTGACAGTTTATGGAAGGAACAATTTGCACATAGTTTTAGAATGTGGTCAGGAGGAGGACAATGTGCTTACACATATGAAACATTAGAAGGTAGACATTATGGAAGCACATATATTTCTTTATTTTGATTGTATTTGGGGAGAGGGGGTTAATATAGCACGTCCAATGTGGAAAAGTGCTTTCCATAGCACCTTGCAGGTGGGCGACATCTAGAGCTGTGCAGTAGCCACCCATGCCCCAGACGTCAAAGAGAACAAGAAGTTACACATGTTGGAAGTGAGGGTGAGACATTGAGGAGATATGATCCCCGTATGAAGCCGAGAGAAGGAGGAGGCGTGAACGTGCATCCATATATGCAGGCGAGAAGGGAAGGAGCATTGGTCATGCATCCCTGCATGAGGGTGAGACAGGGAGGAGATATGATCCCCGTATGAAGCCGAGAGAAGGCGGAGGCGTGAACATGCATCCATGTATGCGGGCGAGACAGGAAGGAGCATTGGTCATGCATCCCTGCATGAGGGTGAGACAGGGAGGAGATATGATCCCCGTATGAAGCCGAGAGAAGGAGGAGGCGTGAACGTGCATCCATGTATGCAGGCGAGAAGGGAAGGAGCATTGGTCATGCATCCCTGCATGAGGGTGAGACAGGGAGGAGATATGATCCCCGTATGAAGCCGAGAGAAGGAGGAGGCGTGAACGTGCATCCATGGATGCGGGCGAGACAGGAAGGAGCATTGGTCATGCATCCCTGCATGAGGGTGAGACAGGGAGGAGATATGATCCCCCTATGAAGCCGAGAGAAGGAGGAGGCGTGAACGTGCATCCATGTATTAGGGCGAGACGGGAAGGAGCATTGGTCATGCATCCCTTCCTGAGGGTGAGACAGGGAGGAGATAAAATCCCCGAATGAAGCCGAGAGAACGAGGAGACATGAACGTGCATCCATGTATGCGGGCGAGAAGGGAAGGAGCATTGGTCATGCATCCCTGCATGAGGGTGAGACAGGGAGGAGATAAAATCCCTGTATGAAGCCAAGAGAACGAGGCGGCATGAACATGCATCCTTGTATGCAGGTGTGACATGGAGTCATCATGAACATGCATCCCTTTATAAGGACATAACATGGAGGACGCATGAACATGAATGCCTGAATTTTATGGTGGTGGCCTTCGGGTGATTTGGCACGTGCAATTGGTGAAGAGCACTTCTCCTGCGCAAAAAAATAAATGTACTATTAGCACCCCGGAGGGAGCCTCTGCACTTCCTATAGGGAGAAAACTCTGCAATGGAAGGGGACAGGGTCAATAACAGCTGTAAACTCTCACAAGACCATCACTGCTCTCACACTTTCCTGCTCTCAGGCTGGCGGGCCATTATCGGCCCTGGCTGCCGCACCATTGCCAGGTTTGTGTAACTATATTATTTCTAATTGGCTCCACTTTGATGACTTTCATTTGGATTCTGACTTGATTATTGAGATCTTAAATAAGTGACTGGGGATCAGGTGTCCACTTATTCTCATGGATAACATCACAACCAACCTTTAATTCAAACATGAGTCATGACATCACAGATGGAGTACAGCTTATGATAGAGGTGGAAAGTCACATGGTAGCAGCCCAAGTAGCTCGCCGTGATCGTATAGTGGTTAGTACTCTGCGTTGTGGCCGCAGCAACCTCGGTTGGAATCCGAGTCACGGCATTGCGGTGAGGCAATGTCACGGCAGTTGGGCAGATATTTTAGAATTTCCATTAATACATTGGCAATCTCTGTGGAGGACTGAAACAATTCGATATGTCCTGTTACTGTTATGAACCTTTTGTTTCTTTAATGCTCTTTGCACACTTTTTCATCGGGTGACTGTAATGTATTTCAACCAAATCTAATTAAGAGCGCATTATGTGGTGACATTTGCAGTACATGAAACATTATAACACTGCCATTTACGTCAATAACCACTAGCTTGATTAAGACATATGTATTGCAGCGACAGTATTTCCCAGTTACAAATGGGAATAAAAACAACATCCGCGAGGGATTGAACCAACGACATTTAACTGATGTTGCCAATGGAGCGCGTTACAGAGAGCGCGAGGTCCCGCCTTTACAGTCACACGCTGATGATAATACAGATGTTTAAATAAACAGGCATATCTGTGGACTTGTGGTCTTTCTACATTGGGACTCATAGTCTAGTCCTAGGCTATTGTAGGCACTGGCGTATCTTTTAGTGGAATGAGAGGCATTCTGTAGTCGCGTGAAAGGACCTTTCAAGTCAATCTGATCTGTATTGTCCTGTGGAAAAAAGCGTTCTTAGACACAGTGAGGAGTTTTTGGGGATAATGGGAAAATTATTTCCAACTAAATGACAGGAATTTCTTAGTCCAATCAGGAGGTGTGCTAGGCTTTTTTATACTGTGGCGGAAAGAGAGAGAGTATAACAGTCATTATAAATAAAGGGCCAAGGAAGTGACAGTTTATGGAAGGAACAATTTGCACATAGTTTTAGAATGTGGTCAGGAGGAGGACAATGTGCTTACACATATGAAACATTAGAAGGTAGACATTATGGAAGCACATATATTTCTTTATTTTTATTGTATTTGGGGAGAGGGGGTTAATATAGCACGTCCAATGTGGAAAAGTGCTTTCCATAGCACCTTGCAGGTGGGCGACATCTAGAGCTGTGCAGTAGCCACCCATGCCCCAGACGTCAAAGAGAACAAGAAGTTACACTTGTTGGAAGTGAGGGTGAGACATTGAGGAGATATGATCCGCGTATGAAGCCGAGAGAAGGAGGAGGCGTGAACGTGCATCCATGTATGCAGGCGAGATGGGAAGGAGCATTGGTCATGCATCCCTGCATGAGGGTGAGACAGGGAGGAGATATGATCCCCGTATGAAGCCGAGAGAAGGAGGAGGCGTGAACATGCATCCATGTATGCGGGCGAGACAGGAAGGAGCATTGGTCATGCATCCCTGCATGAGGGTGAGACAGGGAGGAGATATGATCCCCGTATGAAGCCGAGAGAAGGAGGAGGCGTGAACGTGCATCCATGTATGCAGGCGAGACAGGAAGGAGCATTGGTCATGCATCCCTGCATGAGGGTGAGACAGGGAGGAGATATGATCCCCGTATGAAGCCGAGAGAAGGAGGATACGTGAACGTGCATCCATGTATGCGGGCGAGACGGGAAGGAGCATTGGTCATGCATCCCTTCCTGAGGGTGAGACAGGGAGGAGATAAAATCCCTGTATGAAGCCGAGAGAACGAGGAGACATGAACGTGCATCCATGTATGCGGGCGAGAAGGGAAGGAGCATTGGTCATGCATCCCTGCATGAGGGTGAGACAGGGAGGAGATAAAATCCCTGTATGAAGCCAAGAGAACGAGGCGGCATGAACATGCATCCTTGTATGCAGATGTGACATGGAGTCATCATGAACATGCATCCCTTTATAAGGACATAACATGGAGGACTAATGAACATGAATGCCTGAATTTTATGGTGGTGGCCTTCGGGTGATTTGGCACGTGCAATTGGTGAAGAGCACTTCTCCTGCGCAAAAAAATAAATGTACTATTAGCACCCCGGAGGGAGCCTCTGCACTTCTTATAGGGAGAAAACTCTGCAATGAAAGGGGACAGGGTCAATAACAGCTGTAAACTCTCACAAGACCATCACTGCTCTCACACTTTCCTGCTCTCAGGCTGGCGGGCCATTATCGGCCCTGGCTGCCGCACCATTGCCAGGTTTGTGTAACTATATTATTTCTAATTGGCTCCACTTTGATGACTTTCATTTGGATTCTGACTTGATTATTGATATCTTAAATAAGTGACTGGGGATCAGGTGTCCACTTATTCTCATGGATAACATCACAACCAACCTTTAATTCAAACATGAGTCATGACATCACAGATGGAGTAAAGCTTATGACAGAGGTGGAACGTCACATTGTAGCAGCCCAAGTAGCTCGCAGTGATCATATAGTGGTTAGTACTCTGCGTTGTGGCCGCAGCAACCTCGGTTCGATTCCGAGTCACGGCATTGCGGTGAGGCAATGTCACGGCAGTTGGGCAGATATTTTAGAATTTCCATTAATACATTGGCAATCTCTGTGGAGGACTGAAACAATTCGATATGTCCTGTTACTGTTATGAACCTTTTGTTTCTTTAATGCTCTTTGCACACTTTTTCATCGGGTGACTGTAATGTATTTCAACCAAATCTAATTAAGAGCGCATTATGTGGTGACATTTGCAGTACATGAAACATTATAACACTGCCATTTACGTCAATAACCACTAGCTTGATTAAGACATATGTATTGCAGCGACAGTATTTCCCAGTTACAAATGGGAATAAAAACAACATCCGCGAGGGATTGAACCAACGACATTTAACTGATGTTGCCAATGGAGCGCGTTACAGAGAGCGCAAAGTCCCGCCTTTACAGTCACACGCTGATGATAATACAGATGTTTAAATAAACAGGCATATCTGTGGACTTGTGGTCTTTCTACATTGGGACTCATAGTCTAGTCCTAGGCTATTGTAGGCACTGGCGTATCTTTTAGTGGAATGAGAGGCATTCTGTAGTCGCGTGAAAGGACCTTTCAAGTCAATCTGATCTGTATTGTCCTGTGAAAAAAAGCGTTCTTAGACACAGTGAGGAGTTTTTGGGGATAATGGGAAAATCATTTCCAACTAAATGACAGGAATTTCTTAGTCCAATCATGAGGTGTGCTAGGCTTTTTTATACTGTGGCGGAAAGAGAGAGAGTATAACAGTCATTATAAATAAAGGGCCAAGGAAGTGACAGTTTATGGAAGGAACAATTTGCACATAGTTTTAGAATGTGGTCAGGAGGAGGACAATGTGCTTACACATATGAAACATTAGAAGGTAGACATTATGGAAGCACATATATTTCTTTATTTTTATTGTATTTGGGGAGAGGGGGTTAATATAGCACGTCCAATGTGGAAAAGTGCTTTCCATAGCACCTTGCAGGTGGGCGACATCTAGAGCTGTGCAGTAGCCACCCATGCCCCAGACGTCAAAGAGAACAAGAAGTTACACATGTTGGAAGTGAGGGTGAGACATTGAGGAGATATGATCCCCCTATGAAGCCGAGAAAAGGAGGAGGCGTGAACGTGCATCCATGTATGCAGGTGAGAAGGGAAGGAACATTGGTCATGCATCCCTGCATGAGGGTGAGACAGGGAGGAGATATGATCCCCGTATGAAGCCGAGAGAAGGAGGAGGCGTGAACGTGCATCCATGTATGCGGGCGAGACAGGAAGGAGCATTGGTC
Organism: Ambystoma mexicanum; assembly: GCF_040938575.1. Lineage (NCBI taxonomy): Eukaryota > Metazoa > Chordata > Amphibia > Caudata > Ambystomatidae > Ambystoma > Ambystoma mexicanum. Next base: position 4,721,869 of record NW_027182322.1, read on the forward strand.
ATGCATCCCTGCATGAGGGTGAGACAGGGAGGAGATATGATCCCCGTATGAAGCCGAGAGAAGGAGGAGGCGTGAACGTGCATCCATGTATGCGGGCGAGACAGGAAGGAGCATTGGTCATGCATCCCTGCATGAGGGTGAGACAGGGAGGAGATATGATCCCCGTATGAAGCCGAGAGAAGGAGGAGGCGTGAACGTGCATCCATGTATGCGGGCGAGACGGGAAGGAGCATTGGTCATGCATCCCTTCCCGAGGGTGAGACAGGGAGGAGATAAAATCCCCGTATGAAGCCGAGAGAACGAGGAGACATGAACGTGCATCCATGTATGCGGGCGAGAAGGGAAGGAGCATTGGTCATGCATCCCTGCATGAGGGTGAGACAGGGAGGAGATAAAATCCCTGTATGAAGCCAAGAGAACGAGGCAGCATGAACATGCATCCTTGTATGCAGGTGTGACATGTAGTCATCATGAACATGCATCCCTTTATAAGGACATAACATGGAGGACGCATGAACATGAATGCCTGAATTTTATGGTGGTGGCCTTCGGGTGATTTGGCGCGTGCAATTGGTGAAGAGCACTTCTCCTGCGCAAAAAAATAAATTTACTATTAGCACCCCGGAGGGAGCCTCTGCACTTCTTATAGGGAGAAAACTCTGCAATGGAAGGGGACAGGGTCAATAACAGCTGTAAACTCTCACAAGACCATCACTGCTCTCACACTTTCCTGCTCTCAGGCTGGCGGGCCATTTTCGGCCCTGGCTGCCGCACCATTGCCAGGTTTGTGTAACTATATTATTTCTAATTGGCTCCACTTTGATGACTTTCATTTGGATTCTGACTTGATTATTGAGATCTTAAATAAGTGACTGGGGATCAGGTGTCCACTTATTCTCATGGATAACATCACAACCAAGCTTTAATTCAAACATGAGTCATGACATCACAGATGGAGTAGAGGTTATGATAGAGGTGGAACGTCACATTGTAGCAGCCCAAGTAGCTCGCTGTGATCGTATAGTGGTTAGTACTCTGCGTTGTGGCCGCAGCAACCTCGGTTCGAATCCGAGTCACGGCATTGCGGTGAGGCAATGTCACGGCAGTTGGGCAGATATTTTAGAATTTCCATTAATACATTGGCAATCTCTGTGGAGGACTGAAACAATTCGATATGTCCTGTTACTGTTATGAACCTTTTGTTTCTTTAATGCTCTTTGCACACTTTTTCATCGGGTGACTGTAATGTATTTCAACCAAATCTAATTAAGAGCGCATTATGTGGTGACATTTGCAGTACATGAAACATTATAACACTGCCATTTACGTCAATAACCACTAGCTTGATTAAGACATATGTATTGCAGCGACAGTATTTCCCAGTTACAAATGGGAATAAAAACAACATCCGCGAGGGATTGAACCAACGACATTTAACTGATGTTGCCAATGGAGCGCGTTACAGAGAGCGCAAAGTCCCGCCTTTACAGTCACACGCTGATGATAATACAGATGTTTAAATAAACAGGCATATCTGTGGACTTGTGGTCTTTCTACATTGGGACTCATAGTCTAGTCCTAGGCTATTGTAGGCATTGGCGTATCTTCTAGTGGAATGAGAGGCATTCTGTAGTCGCGTGAAAGGACCTTTCAAGTCAATCTGATCTGTATTGTCCTGTGAAAAAAAATGTTCTTAGACACAGTGAGGAGTTTTTGGGGATAATGGGAAAATCATTTCCAACTAAATGACAGGAATTTCTTAGTCCAATCATGAGGTGTGCTAGGCATTTTTATACTGTGGCGGAAAGAGAGAGAGTATAACAGTCATTATAAATAAAGGGCCAAGGAAGTGACAGTTTATGGAAGGAACAATTTGCACATAGTTTTAGAATTTGGTCAGGAGGAGGACAATGTGCTTACACATATGAAACATTAGAAGGTAGACATTATGGAAGCACATATATTTCTTTATTTTTATTGTATTTGGGGAGAGGGGGTTAATATAGCACGTCCAATGTGGAAAAGTGCTTTCCATAGCACCTTGCAGGTGGGCGACATCTAGAGCTGTGCAGTAGCCACCCATGCCCCAGACGTCAAAGAGAACAAGAAGTTACACATGTTGGAAGTGAGGGTGAGACATTGAGGAGATATGATCCCCGTATGAAGCCGAGAAAAGGAGGAGGCGTGAACGTGCATCCATGTATGCAGGCGAGAAGGGAAGGAGCATTGGTCATGCATCCCTGCATGAGGGTGAGACAGGGAGGAGATATGATCCCCGTATGAAGCCGAGAGAAGGAGGAGGTGTGAACGTGCATCCATGTATGCGGGCGAGACAGGAAGGAGCATTGGTCATGCATCCCTGCATGAGGGTGAGACAGGGAGGAGATATGATCCCCGTATGAAGCCGAGAGAAGGAGGAGGCGTGAACGTGCATCCATGTATGCAGGCGAGAAGGGAAGGAGCATTGGTCATGCATCCCCTCATGAGGGTGAGACAGGGAGGAGATATGATCCCCGTATGAAGCCGAGAGAAGGAGGAGGCGTGAACGTGCATCCATGTATGCAGGCGAGACGGGAAGGAGCATTGGTCATGCATCCCTTCCTGAGGGTGAGACAGGGAGGAGATAAAATCCCCGTATGAAGCCGAGAGAACGAGGAGACATGAACGTGCATCCATGTATGCGGGCGAGAAGGGAAGGAGCATTGGTCATGCATCCCTGCATGAGGGTGAGACAGGGAGAAGATAAAATCCCTGTATGAAGCCAAGAGAACGAGGCGGCATGAACATGCATCCTTGTATGCAGGTGTGACATGGAGTCATCATGAACATGCATCCCTTTATAAGGACATAACATGGAGGACGCATGAACATGAATGCCTGAATTTATGGTGGTGGCCTTCGGGTGATTTGGCACGTGCAATTGGTGAAGAGCACTTCTCCTGCGCAAAAAAATAAATTTACTATTAGCACCCCGGAGGGAGCCTCTGCACTTCTGATAGGGAGAAAACTCTGCAATGGAAGGGGACAGGGTCAATAACAGCTGTAAACTCTCACAAGACCATCACTGCTCTCACACTTTCCTGCTCTCAGGCTGGCGGGCCATTATCGGCCCTGGCTGCCGCACCATTGCCAGGTTTGTGTAACTATATTATTTCTAATTGGCTCCACTTTGATGACTTTCATTTGGATTCTGACTTGATTATTGAGATCTTAAATAAGTGACTGGGGATCAGGTGTCCACTTATTCTCATGGATAACATCACAACCAACCTTTAATTCAAACATGAGTCATGACATCACAGATGGAGTACAGCTTATGATAGAGGTGGAACGTCACATTGTAGCAGCCCAAGTAGCTCGCCGTGATCGTATAGTGGTTAGTACTCTGCGTTGTGGCCGCAGCAAACTCGGTTCGAATCCGAGTCACGGCATTGCGGTGAGGCAATGTCACGGCAGATATTTTAGAATTTCCATTAATACATTGGCAATCTCTGTGGAGGACTGAAACAATTCGATATGTCCTGTTACTGTTATGAACCTTTTGTTTCTTTAATGCTCTTTGCACACTTTTTCATCGGGTGACTGTAATGTATTTCAACCAAATCTAATTAAGAGCGCATTATGTGGTGACATTTGCAGTACATGAAACATTATAACACTGCCATTTACGTCAATAACCACTAGCTTGATTAAGACATATGTATTGCAGCGACAGTATTTCCCAGTTACAAATGGGAATAAAAACAACATCCGCGAGGGATTGAACCAACGACATTTAACTGATGTTGCCAATGGAGCGCGTTACAGAGAGCGCAAGGTCCCGCCTTTACAGTCACATGCTGATGATAATACAGATGTTTAAATAAACAGGCATATCTGTGGACTTGTGGTCTTTCTACATTGGGACTCATAGTCTAGTCCTAGGCTATTGTAGGCACTGGCGTATCTTTTAGTGGAATGAGAGGCATTCTGTAGTCGCGTGAAAGGACCTTTCAAGTCAATCTGATCTGTATTGTCCTGTGAAAAAAAGCGTTCTTAGACACAGTGAGGAGTTTTTGGGGATAATGGGAAAATCATTTCCAACTAAATGACAGGAATTTCTTAGTCCAATCATGAGGTGTGCTAGGCTTTTTTATACTGTGGCGGAAAGAGAGAGAGTATAATAGTCATTATAAATAAAGGGCGAAGGAAGTGACAGTTTATGGAAGGAACAATTTGCACATAGTTTTAGAATGTGGTCAGGAGGAGGACAATGTGCTTACACATATGAAACATTAGAAGGTAGACATTATGGAAGCACATATATTTCTTTATTTTTATTGTATTTGGGGAGAGGGGGTTAATATAGCACGTCCAATGTGGAAAAGTGCTTTCCATAGCACCTTGCAGGTGGGCGACATCTAGATCTGTGCAGTAGCCACCCATGCCCCAGACGTCAAAGAGAACAAGAAGTTACACATGTTGGAAGTGAGGGTGAGACATTGAGGAGATATGATCCCCGTATGAAGCCGAGAGAAGGAGGAGGCGTGAACGTGCATCCATGTATGCAGGCGAGAAGGGAAGGAGCATTGGTCATGCATCCCTGCATGAGGGTGAGACAGGGAGGAGATATGATCCCCGTATGAAGCCGAGAGAAGGAGGAGGCGTGAACGTGCATCCATGTATGCGGGCGAGACAGGAAGGAGCGTTGGTCATGCATCCCTGCATGAGGGTGAGACAGGGAGGAGATATGATCCCCGTATGAAGCCGAGAGAAGGAGGAGGCGTGAACGTTGCTCCATGTATGCAGGCGAGAAGGGAAGGAGCATTGGTCATGCATCCCTGCATGAGGGTGAGACAGGGAGGAGATATGATCCCCGTATGAAGCCGAGAGAAGGAGGAGGCGTGAACGTGCATCCATGTATGCGGGCGAGACAGGAAGGAGCATTGGTCATGCATCCCTGCATGAGGGTGAGACAGGGAGGAGATATGATCCCCGTATGAAGCCGAGAGAAGGAGGAGGCGTGAACGTGCATCCATGTATGCGGGCGAGACGGGAAGGAGCATTGGTCATGCATCCCTTCCTGAGGGTGAGACAGGGAGGAGATAAAATCCCCGTATGAAGCCGAGAGAACGACAAGACATGAACGTGCATCCATGTATGCGGGCGAGAAGGGAAGGAGCATTGGTCATGCATCCCTGCATGAGGGTGAGACAGGAAGGAGATAAAATCCCTTTATGAAGCCAAGAGAACGAGGCGGCATGAACATGCATCCTTGTATGCAGGTGTGACATGGAGTCATCATGAACATGCATCCCTTTATAAGGACATAACATGGAGGACGCATGAACATGAATGCCTGAATTTTATGGTGGTGGCCTTCGGGTGATTTGGCACGTGCAATTGGTCAAGAGCACTTCTCCTGCGCAAAAAAATAAATGTACTATTAGCACCCCGGAGGGAGCCTCTGCACTTCTTATAGGGAGAAAACTCTGCAATGGAAGGGGACAGGTTCAATAACAGCTGTAAACTCTCACAAGACCATCACTGCTCTCACACTTTCCTGCTCTCAGGCTGGCGGGCCATTATCAGCCCTGGCTGCCGCACCATTGCCAGGTTTGTGTAACTATATTATTTCTAATTGGCTCCACTTTGATGACTTTCATTTGGATTCTGACTTGATTATTGAGATCTTAAATAAGTGACTGGGGATCAGTTGTCCACTTATTCTCATGGATAACATCACAACCAACCTTTAATTCAAACATGAGTCATGACATCACAGATGGAGTACAGCTTATGATAGAGGTGGAACGTCGCATTGTAGCTGCCCAAGTAGCTCGCCGTGATCGTATAGTGGTTAGTACTCTGCGTTGTGGCCGCAGCAACCTCTGTTCAAATCTGAGTCACGGCATTGCGGTGAGGCAATGTCACGGCAGTTGGGCAGATATTTTAGAATTTCCATTAATACATTGGCAATCTCTGTGGAGGACTGAAACAATTCGATATGTCCTGTTACTGTTATGAACCTTTTGTTTCTTTAATGCTCTTTGCACACTTTTTCATCGGGTGACTGTAATGTATTTCAACCAAATCTAATTAAGAGCGCATTATGTGGTGACATTTGCAGTACATGAAACATTATAACACTGCCATTTACGTCAATAACCACTAGCTTGATTAAGACATATGTATTGCAGCGACAGTATTTCCCAGTTACAAATGGGAATAAAAACAACATCCGCGAGGGATTGAACCAACGACATTTAACTGATGTTGCCAATGGAGCTCGTTACAGAGAGCGCGAGGTCCCGCCTTTACAGTCACACGCTGATGATAATACAGATGTTTAAATAAACAGGCATATCTGTGGACTTGTGGTCTTTCTACATTGGGACTCATAGTCTAGTCCTAGGCTATTGTAGGCACTGGCGTATCTTTTAGTGGAATGAGAGGCATTCTGTAGTCGCGTGAAAGGACCTTTCAAGTCAATCTGATCTGTATTGTCCTGTGAAAAAAAGCGTTCTTAGACACAGTGAGGAGTTTTTGGGGATAATGGGAAAATCATTTCCAACTAAATGACAGGAATTTCTTAGTCCAATCATGAGGTGTGCTAGGCTTTTTTATACTGTGGCGGAAAGAGAGAGAGTATAACAGTCATTATAAATAAAGGGCCAAGGAAGTGACAGTTTATGGAAGGAACAATTTGCACATAGTTTTAGAATGTGGTCAGGAGGAGGACAATGTGCTTACACATATGAAACATTAGAAGGTAGACATTATGGAAGCACATATATTTCTTTATTTTTATTGTATTTGGGGAGAGGGGGTTAATATAGCACGTCCAATGTGGAAAAGTGCTTTCCATAGCACCTTGCAGGTGGGCGACATCTAGAGCTGTGCAGTAGCCACCCATGCCCCAGACGTCAAAGAGAACAAGAAGTTACACATGTTGGAAGTGAGGGTGAGACATTGAGGAGATATGATCCCCCTATGAAGCCGAGAAAAGGAGGAGGCGTGAACGTGCATCCATGTATGCAGGTGAGAAGGGAAGGAACATTGGTCATGCATCCCTGCATGAGGGTGAGACAGGGAGGAGATATGATCCCCGTATGAAGCCGAGAGAAGGAGGAGGCGTGAACGTGCATCCATGTATGCGGGCGAGACAGGAAGGAGCATTGGTCATGCATCCCTGCATGAGGGTGAGACAGGGAGGAGATATGATCCCCGTATGAAGCCGAGAGAAGGAGGAGGCGTGAACGTGCATCCATGTATGCGGGCGAGACAGGAAGGAGCATTGGTCATGCATCCCTGCATGAGGGTGAGACAGGGAGGAGATATGATCCCCGTATGAAGCCGAGAGAAGGAGGAGGCGTGAACGTGCATCCATGTATGCGGGCGAGACGGGAAGGAGCATTGGTCATGCATCCCTTCCCGAGGGTGAGACAGGGAGGAGATAAAATCCCCGTATGAAGCCGAGAGAACGAGGAGACATGAACGTGCATCCATGTATGCGGGCGAGAAGGGAAGGAGCATTGGTCATGCATCCCTGCATGAGGGTGAGACAGGGAGAAGATAAAATCCCTGTATGAAGCCAAGAGAACGAGGCGGCATGAACATGCATCCTTGTATGCAGGTGTGACATGGAGTCATCATGAACATGCATCCCTTTATAAGGACATAACATGGAGGACGCATGAACATGAATGCCTGAATTTTATGGTGGTGGCCTTCGGGTGATTTGGCACGTGCAATTGGTGAAGAGCACTTCTCCTGCGCAAAAAAATAAATTTACTATTAGCACCCCGGAGGGAGCCTCTGCACTTCTTATAGGGAGAAAACTCTGCAATGGAAGGGGACAGGGTCAATAACAGCTGTAAACTCTCACAAGACCATCACTGCTCTCACACTTTCCTGCTCTCAGGCTGGCGGGCCATTATCGGCCCTGGCTGCCGCACCATTGCCAGGTTTGTGTAACTATATTATTTCTAATTGGCTCCACTTTGATGACTTTCATTTGGATTCTGACTTGATTATTGAGATCTTAAATAAGTGACTGGGGATCAGGTGTCCACTTATTCTCATGGATAACATCACAACCAACCTTTAATTCAAACATGAGTCATGACATCACAGATGGAGTACAGCTTATGATAGAGGTGGAACGTCACATTGTAGCAGCCCAAGTAGCTCGCCGTGATCGTATAGTGGTTAGTACTCTGCGTTGTGGCCGCAGCAAACTCGGTTCGAATCCGAGTCACGGCATTGCGGTAAGGCAATGTCACGGCAGTTGGGCAGATATTTTAGAATTTCCATTAATACATTGGCAATCTCTGTGGAGGACTGAAACAATTCGATATGTCCTGTTACTGTTATGAACCTTTTGTTTCTTTAATGCTCTTTGCACACTTTTTCATCGGGTGACTGTAATGTATTTCAACCAAATCTAATTAAGAGCGCATTATGTGGTGACATTTGCAGTACATGAAACATTATAACACTGCCATTTACGTCAATAACCACTAGCTTGATTAAGACATATGTATTGCAGCGACAGTATTTCCCAGTTACAAATGGGAATAAAAACAACATCCGCGAGGGATTGAACCAACGACATTTAACTGATGTTGCCAATGGAGCGCGTTACAGAGAGCGCGAGGTCCCGCCTTTACAGTCACACGCTGATGATAATACAGATGTTTAAATAAACAGGCATATCTGTGGACTTGTGGTCTTTCTACATTGGGACTCATAGTCTAGTCCTAGGCTATTGTAGGCACTGGCGTATCTTTTAGTGGAATGAGAGGCATTCTGTAGTCGCGTGAAAGGACCTTTCAAGTCAATCTGATCTGTATTGTCCTGTGAAAAAAAGCGTTCTTAGACACAGTGAGGAGTTTTTGGGGATAATGGGAAAATCATTTCCAACTAAATGACAGGAATTTCTTAGTCCAATCATGAGGTGTGCTAGGCTTTTTTATACTGTGGCGGAAAGAGAGAGAGTATAACAGTCATTATAAATAAAGGGCCAAGGAAGTGACAGTTTATGGAAGGAACAATTTGCACATAGTTTTAGAATGTGGTCAGGAGGAGGACAATGTGCTTACACATATGAAACATTAGAAGGTAGACATTATGGAAGCACATATATTTCTTTATTTTTATTGTATTTGGGGAGAGGGGGTTAATATAGCACGTCCAATGTGGAAAAGTGCTTTCCATAGCACCTTGCAGGTGGGCGACATCTAGAGCTGTGCAGTAGCCACCCATGCCCCAGACGTCAAAGAGAACAAGAAGTTACACATGTTGGAAGTGAGGGTGAGACATTGAAGAGATATGATCCCCCTATGAAGCAGAGAAAAGGAGGAGGCGTGAACGTGCATCCATGTATGCAGGTGAGAAGGGAAGGAACATTGGTCATGCATCCCTGCATGAGGGTGAGACAGGGAGGAGATATGATCCCCGTATGAAGCCGAGAGAAGGAGGAGGCGTGAACGTGCATCCATGTATGCGGGCGAGACAGGAAGGAGCATTGGTCATGCATCCCTGCATGAGGGTGAGACAGGGAGGAGATATGATCCCCGTATGAAGCCGAGAGAAGGAGGAGGCGTGAACGTGCATCCATGTATGCGGGCGAGACAGGAAGGAGCATTGGTCATGCATCCCTGCATGAGGGTGAGACAGGGAGGAGATATGATCCCCGTATGAAGCCGAGAGAAGGAGGAGGCGTGAACGTGCATCCATGTATGCGGGCGAGACGGGAAGGAGCATTGGTCATGCATCCCTTCCCGAGGGTGAGACAGGGAGGAGATAAAATCCCCGTATGAAGCCGAGAGAACGAGGAGACATGAACGTGCATCCATGTATGCGGGCGAGAAGGGAAGGAGCATTGGTCATGCATCCCTGCATGAGGGTGAGACAGGGAGGAGATAAAATCCCTGTATGAAGCCAAGAGAACGAGGCGGCATGAACATGCATCCTTGTATGCAGGTGTGACATGTAGTCATCATGAACATGCATCCCTTTATAAGGACATAACATGGAGGACGCATGAACATGAATGCCTGAATTTTATGGTGGTGGCCTTCGGGTGATTTGGCGCGTGCAATTGGTGAAGAGCACTTCTCCTGCGCAAAAAAATAAATTTACTATTAGCACCCCGGAGGGAGCCTCTGCACTTCTTATAGGGAGAAAACTCTGCAATGGAAGGGGACAGGGTCAATAACAGCTGTAAACTCTCACAAGACCATCACTGCTCTCACACTTTCCTGCTCTCAGGCTGGCGGGCCATTTTCGGCCCTGGCTGCCGCACCATTGCCAGGTTTGTGTAACTATATTATTTCTAATTGGCTCCACTTTGATGACTTTCATTTGGATTCTGACTTGATTATTGAGATCTTAAATAAGTGACTGGGGATCAGGTGTCCACTTATTCTCATGGATAACATCACAACCAAGCTTTAATTCAAACATGAGTCATGACATCACAGATGGAGTACAGCTTATGATAGAGGTGGAACGTCACATTGTAGCAGCCCAAGTAGCTCGCTGTGATCGTATAGTGGTTAGTACTCTGCGTTGTGGCCGCAGCAACCTCGGTTCGAATCCGAGTCACGGCATTGCGGTGAGGCAATGTCACGGCAGTTGGGCAGATATTTTAGAATTTCCATTAATACATTGGCAATCTCTGTGGAGGACTGAAACAATTCGATATGTCCTGTTACTGTTATGAACCTTTTGTTTCTTTAATGCTCTTTGCACACTTTTTCATCGGGTGACTGTAATGTATTTCAACCAAATCTAATTAAGAGCGCATTATGTGGTGACATTTGCAGTACATGAAACATTATAACACTGCCATTTACGTCAATAACCACTAGCTTGATTAAGACATATGTATTGCAGCGACAGTATTTCCCAGTTACAAATGGGAATAAAAACAACATCCGCGAGGGATTGAACCAACGACATTTAACTGATGTTGCCAATGGAGCGCGTTACAGAGAGCGCAAAGTCCCGCCTTTACAGTCACACGCTGATGATAATACAGATGTTTAAATAAACAGGCATATCTGTGGACTTGTGGTCTTTCTACATTGGGACTCATAGTCTAGTCCTAGGCTATTGTAGGCACTGGCGTATCTTCTAGTGGAATGAGAGGCATTCTGTAGTCGCGTGAAAGGACCTTTCAAGTCAATCTGATCTGTATTGTCCTGTGAAAAAAAATGTTCTTAGACACAGTGAGGAGTTTTTGGGGATAATGGGAAAATCATTTCCAACTAAATGACAGGAATTTCTTAGTCCAATCATGAGGTGTGCTAGGCATTTTTATACTGTGGCGGAAAGAGAGAGAGTATAACAGTCATTATAAATAAAGGGCCAAGGAAGTGACAGTTTATGGAAGGAACAATTTGCACATAGTTTTAGAATTTGGTCAGGAGGAGGACAATGTGCTTACACATATGAAACATTAGAAGGTAGACATTATGGAAGCACATATATTTCTTTATTTTTATTGTATTTGGGGAGAGGGGGTTAATATAGCACGTCCAATGTGGAAAAGTGCTTTCCATAGCACCTTGCAGGTGGGCGACATCTAGAGCTGTGCAGTAGCCACCCATGCCCCAGACGTCAAAGAGAACAAGAAGTTACACATGTTGGAAGTGAGGGTGAGACATTGAGGAGATATGATCCCGGTATGAAGCCGAGAAAAGGAGGAGGCGTGAACGTGCATCCATGTATGCAGGCGAGAAGGGAAGGAGCATTGGTCATGCATCCCTGCATGAGGGTGAGACAGGGAGGAGATATGATCCCCGTATGAAGCCGAGAGAAGGAGGAGGCGTGAACGTGCATCCATGTATGCGGGCGAGACAGGAAGGAGCATTGGTCATGCATCCCTGCATGAGGGTGAGACAGGGAGGAGATATGATCCCCGTATGAAGCCGAGAGAAGGAGGAGGCGTGAACGTGCATCCATGTATGCGGGCGAGACAGGAAGGAGCATTGGTCATGCATCCCTGCATGAGGGTGAGACAGGGAGGAGATATGATCCCCGTATGAAGCCGAGAGAAGGAGGAGGCGTGAACGTGCATCCATGTATGCGGGCGAGACGGGAAGGAGCATTGGTCATGCATCCCTTCCCGAGGGTGAGACAGGGAGGAGATAAAATCCCCGTATGAAGCCGAGAGAACGAGGAGACATGAACGTGCATCCATGTATGCGGGCGAGAAGGGAAGGAGCATTGGTCATGCATCCCTGCATGAGGGTGAGACAGGGAGGAGATAAAATCCCTGTATGAAGCCAAGAGAACGAGGCGGCATGAACATGCATCCTTGTATGCAGGTGTGACATGTAGTCATCATGAACATGCATCCCTTTATAAGGACATAACATGGAGGACGCATGAACATGAATGCCTGAATTTTATGGTGGTGGCCTTCGGGTGATTTGGCGCGTGCAATTGGTGAAGAGCACTTCTCCTGCGCAAAAAAATAAATTTACTATTAGCACCCCGGAGGGAGCCTCTGCACTTCTTATAGGGAGAAAACTCTGCAATGGAAGGGGACAGGGTCAATAACAGCTGTAAACTCTCACAAGACCATCACTGCTCTCACACTTTCCTGCTCTCAGGCTGGCGGGCCATTTTCGGCCCTGGCTGCCGCACCATTGCCAGGTTTGTGTAACTATATTATTTCTAATTGGCTCCACTTTGATGACTTTCATTTGGATTCTGACTTGATTATTGAGATCTTAAATAAGTGACTGGGGATCAGGTGTCCACTTATTCTCATGGATAACATCACAACCAAGCTTTAATTCAAACATGAGTCATGACATCACAGATGGAGTACAGCTTATGATAGAGGTGGAACGTCACATTGTAGCAGCCCAAGTAGCTCGCTGTGATCGTATAGTGGTTAGTACTCTGCGTTGTGGCCACAGCAACCTCGGTTCGAATCCGAGTCACGGCATTGCGGTGAGGCAATGTCACGGCAGTTGGGCAGATATTTTAGAATTTCCATGAATACATTGGCAATCTCTGTGGAGGACTGAAACAATTCGATATGTCCTGTTACTGTTATGAACCTTTTGTTTCTTTAATGCTCTTTGCACACTTTTTCATCGGGTGACTGTAATGTATTTCAACCAAATCTAATTAAGAGCGCATTATGTGGTGACATTTGCAGTACATGAAACATTATAACACTGCCATTTACGTCAATAACCACTAGCTTGATTAAGACATATGTATTGCAGCGACAGTATTTCCCAGTTACAAATGGGAATAAAAACAACATCCGCGAGGGATTGAACCAACGACATTTAACTGATGTTGCCAATGGAGCGCGTTACAGAGAGCGCAAAGTCCCGCCTTTACAGTCACACGCTGATGATAATACAGATGTTTAAATAAACAGGCATATCTGTGGACTTGTGGTCTTTCTACATTGGGACTCATAGTCTAGTCCTAGGCTATTGTAGGCACTGGCGTATCTTCTAGTGGAATGAGAGGCATTCTGTAGTCGCGTGAAAGGACCTTTCAAGTCAATCTGATCTGTATTGTCCTGTGAAAAAAAATGTTCTTAGACACAGTGAGGAGTTTTTGGGGATAATGGGAAAATCATTTCCAACTAAATGACAGGAATTTCTTAGTCCAATCATGAGGTGTGCTAGGCATTTTTATACTGTGGCGGAAAGAGAGAGAGTATAACAGTCATTATAAATAAAGGGCCAAGGAAGTGACAGTTTATGGAAGGAACAATTTGCACATAGTTTTAGAATTTGGTCAGGAGGAGGACAATGTGCTTACACATATGAAACATTAGAAGGTAGACATTATGGAAGCACATATATTTCTTTATTTTTATTGTATTTGGGGAGAGGGGGTTAATATAGCACGTCCAATGTGGAAAAGTGCTTTCCATAGCACCTTGCAGGTGGGCGACATCTAGAGCTGTGCAGTAGCCACCCATGCCCCAGACGTCAAAGAGAACAAGAAGTTACACATGTTGGAAGTGAGGGTGAGACATTGAGGAGATATGATCCCGGTATGAAGCCGAGAAAAGGAGGAGGCGTGAACGTGCATCCATGTATGCAGGCGAGAAGGGAAGGAGCATTGGTCATGCATCCCTGCATGAGGGTGAGACAGGGAGGAGATATGATCCCCGTATGAAGCCGAGAGAAGGAGGAGGCGTGAACGTGCATCCATGTATGCGGGCGAGACAGGAAGGAGCATTGGTCATGCATCCCTGCATGAGGGTGAGACAGGGAGGAGATATGATCCCCGTATGAAGCCGAGAGAAGGAGGAGGCGTGAACTTGCATCCATGTATGCAGGCGAGAAGGGAAGGAGCATTGGTCATGCATCCCCTCATGAGGGTGAGACAGGGAGGAGATATGATCCCCGTATGAAGCCGAGAGAAGGAGGAGGCGTGAACGTGCATCCATGTATGCGGGCGAGACGGGAAGGAGCATTGGTCATGCATCCCTTCCCGAGGGTGAGACAGGGAGGAGATAAAATCCCCGTATGAAGCCGAGAGAACGAGGAGACATGAACGTGCATCCATGTATGCGGGCGAGAAGGGAAGGAGCATTGGTCATGCATCCCTGCATGAGGGTGAGACAGGGAGGAGATAAAATCCGTGTATGAAGCCAAGAGAACGAGGCGGCATGAACATGCATCCTTGTATGCAGTTGTGACATGGAGTCATCATGAACATGCATCCCTTTATAAGGACATAACATGGAGGACGCATGAACATGAATGCCTGAATTTTATGGTGGTGGCCTTCGGGTGATTTGGCACGTGCAATTGGTCAAGAGCACTTCTCCTGCGCAAAAAAATAAATTTACTATTAGCACCCCGGAGGGAGCCTCTGCACTTCTTATAGGGAGAAAACTCTGCAATGGAAGGGGACAGGTTCAATAACAGCTGTAAACTCTCACAAGACCATCACTGCTCTCACACTTTCCTGCTCTCAGGCTGGCGGGCCATTATCAGCCCTGGCTGCCGCACCATTGCCAGGTTTGTGTAACTATATTATTTCTAATTGGCTCCACTTTGATGACTTTCATTTGGATTCTGACTTGATTATTGAGATCTTAAATAAGTGACTGGGGATCAGGTGTCCACTTATTCTCATGGATAACATCACAACCAACCTTTAATTCAAACATGAGTCATGACATCACAGATGGAGTACAGCTTATGATAGAGGTGGAACGTCACATTGTAGCAGCCCAAGTAGCTCGCCGTGATCGTATAGTGGTTAGTACTCTGCGTTGTGGCCGCAGCAACCTCGGTTCGAATCCGAGTCACGGCATTGCGGTGAGGCAATGTCGCGGCAGTTGGGCAGATATTTTAGAATTTCCATTAATACATTGGCAATCTCTGTGGAGGACTGAAACAATTCGATATGTCCTGTTACTGTTATGAACCTTTTGTTTCTTTAATGCTCTTTGCACACTTTTTCATCGATTGACTGTAATGTATTTCAACCAAATCTAATTAAGAGCGCATTATGTGGTGACATTTGCAGTACATGAAACATTATAACACTGCCATTTACGTCAATAACCACTAGCTTGATTAAGACATATGTATTGCAGCGACAGTATTTCCCAGTTACAAATGGGAATAAAAACAACATCCGCGAGGGATTGAACCAACGACATTTAACTGATGTTGCCAATGGAGCGCGTTACAGAGAGCGCAAAGTCCCGCCTTTACAGTCACACGCTGATGATAATACAGATGTTTAAATAAACAGGCATATCTGTGGACTTGTGGTCTTTCTACATTGGGACTCATAGTCTAGTCCTAGGCTATTGTAGGCACTGGCGTATCTTTTAGTGGAATGAGAGGCATTCTGTAGTCGCGTGAAAGGACCTTTCAAGTCAATCTGATCTGTATTGTCCTGTGAAAAAAAGCGTTCTTAGACACAGTGAGGAGTTTTTGGGGATAATGGGAAAATCATTTCCAACTAAATGACAGGAATTTCTTAGTCCAATCATGAGGTGTGCTAGGCTTTTTTATACTGTGGCGGAAAGAGAGAGAGTATAATAGTCATTATAAATAAAGGGCGAAGGAAGTGACAGTTTATGGAAGGAACAATTTGCACATAGTTTTAGAATGTGGTCAGGAGGAGGACAATGTGCTTACACATATGAAACATTAGAAGGTAGACATTATGGAAGCACATATATTTCTTTATTTTTATTGTATTTGGGGAGAGGGGGTTAATATAGCACGTCCAATGTGGAAAAGTGCTTTCCATAGCACCTTGCAGGTGGGCGACATCTAGATCTGTGCAGTAGCCACCCATGCCCCAGACGTCAAAGAGAACAAGAAGTTACACATGTTGGAAGTGAGGGTGAGACATTGAGGAGATATGATCCCCGTATGAAGCCGAGAGAAGGAGGAGGCGTGAACGTGCATCCATGTATGCAGGCGAGAAGGGAAGGAGCATTGGTCATGCATCCCTGCATGAGGGTGAGACAGGGAGGAGATATGATCCCCGTATGAAGCCGAGAGAAGGAGGAGGTGTGAACGTGCATCCATGTATGCGGGCGAGACAGGAAGGAGCGTTGGTCATGCATCCCTGCATGAGGGTGAGACAGGGAGGAGATATGATCCCCGTATGAAGCCGAGAGAAGGAGGAGGCGTGAACGTTGCTCCATGTATGCAGGCGAGAAGGGAAGGAGCATTGGTCATGCATCCCTGCATGAGGGTGAGACAGGGAGGAGATATGATCCCCGTATGAAGCCGAGAGAAGGAGGAGGCGTGAACGTGCATCCATGTATGCGGGCGAGACAGGAAGGAGCATTGGTCATGCATCCCTGCATGAGGGTGAGACAGGGAGGAGATATGATCCCCGTATGAAGCCGAGAGAAGGAGGAGGCGTGAACGTGCATCCATGTATGCGGGCGAGACGGGAAGGAGCATTGGTCATGCATCCCTTCCTGAGGGTGAGACAGGGAGGAGATAAAATCCCCGTATGAAGCCGAGAGAACGACAAGACATGAACGTGCATCCATGTATGCGGGCGAGAAGGGAAGGAGCATTGGTCATGCATCCCTGCATGAGGGTGAGACAGGGAGGAGATAAAATCCCTTTATGAAGCCAAGAGAACGAGGGGGCATGAACATGCATCCTTGTATGCAGGTGTGACATGGAGTCATCATGAACATGCATCCCTTTATAAGGACATAACATGGAGGACGCATGAACATGAATGCCTGAATTTTATGGTGGTGGCCTTCGGGTGATTTGGCACGTGCAATTGGTGAAGAGCACTTCTCCTGCGCAAAAAAAATAAATTTACTATTAGCACCCCGGAGGGAGCCTCTGCACTTCTTATAGGGAGAAAACTCTGCAATGGAAGGGGACAGGGTCAATAACAGCTGTAAACTCTCACAAGACCATCACTGCTCTCACACTTTCCTGCTCTCAGGCTGGCGGGCCATTATCGGCCCTGGCTGCCGCACCATTGCCAGGTTTGTGTAACTATATTATTTCTAATTGGCTCCACTTTGATGACTTTCATTTGGATTCTGACTTGATTATTGAGATCTTAAATAAGTGACTGGGGATCAGGTGTCCACTTATTCTCATGGATAACATCACAACCAACCTTTAATTCAAACATGAGTCATGACATAACAGATGGAGTACAGCTTATGATAGAGGTGGAACGTCGCATTGTAGCAGCCCAAGTAGCTCGCCCTGATCGTATAGTGGTTAGTACTCTGCGTTGTGGCCACAGCAACCTCGGTTCAAATCCGAGTCACGGCATTGCGGTCAGGCAATGTCACGGCAGTTGGGCAGATATTTTAGAATTTCCATTAATACATTGGCAATCTCTGTGGAGGACTGAAACAATTCGATATGTCCTGTTACTGTTATGAACCTTTTGTTTCTTTAATGCTCTTTGCACACTTTTTCATCGGATGACTGTAATGTATTTCAACCAAATCTAATTAAGAGCGCATTATGTGGTGACATTTGCAGTACATGAAACATTATAACACTGCCATTTACGTCAATAACCACTAGCTTGATTAAGACATATGTATTGCAGCGACAGTATTTCCCAGTTACAAATGGGAATAAAAACAACATCCGCGAGGGATTGAACCAACGACATTTAACTGATGTTGCCAATGGAGCGCGTTACAGAGAGTGCGAGGTCCCGCCTTTACAGTCACACGCTGATGATAATACAGATGTTTAAATAAACAGGCATATCTGTGGACTTGTGGTCTTTCTACATTGGGACTCATAGTCTAGTCCTAGGCTATTGTAGGCACTAGCGTATCTTTTAGTGGAATGAGAGGCATTCTGTAGTCGCATGAAAGGACCTTTCAAGTCAATCTGATCTGTATTGTCCTGTGAAAAAAAGCGTTCTTAGACACAGTGAGGAGTTTTTGGGGATAATGGGAAAATCATTTCCAACTAAATGACAGGAATTTCTTAGTCCAATCATGAGGTGTGCTAGGCTTTTTTATACTGTGGCGGAAATAGAGAGAGTATAACAGTCATTATAAATAAAGGGCCAAGGAAGTGACAGTTTATGGAAGGAACAATTTGCACATAGTTTTAGAATGTGGTCAGGAGGAGGACAAAGTGCTTACACATATGAAACATTAGAAGGTAGACATTATGGAAGCACATATATTTCTTTATTTTTATTGTATTTGGGGAGAGGGGGTTAATATAGCACGTCCAATGTGGAAAAGTGCTTTCCATAGCACCTTGCAGGTGGGCGACATCTAGAGCTGTGCAGTAGCCACCCATGCCCCAGACGTCAAAGAGAACAAGAAGTTACACATGTTGGAAGTGAGGGTGAGACATTGAGGAGATATGATCCCCGTATGAAGCCGAGAAAAGGAGGAGGCGTGAACGTGCATCCATGTATGCAGGCGAGAAGGGAAGGAGCATTGGTCATGCATCCCTGCATGAGGGTGAGACAGGGAGGAGATAAAATCCCTGTATGAAGCCAAGACAACGAGGCGGCATGAACGTGCATCCATGTATGCGGGCGAGAAGGGAAGGAGCATTGGTCATGCATCCCTGCATGAGGGTGAGACAGGGAGGAGATAAAATCCCTGTATGAAGCCAAGAAAACGAGGCGGCATGAACATGCATCCTTGTATGCAGGTGTGACATGGAGTCATCATGAACATGCATCCCTTTATAAGGTCATAACATGGAGGACGCATGAACATGAATGCCTGAATTTTATGGTGGTGGCCTTCGGGTGATTTGGCACGTGCAATTGGTGAAGAGCACTTCTCCTGCGCAAAAAAATAAATTTACTATTAGCACCCCGGAGGGAGCCTCTGCACTTCTTATAGGGAGAAAACTCTGCAATGGAAGGGGACAGGGTCAATAACAGCTGTAAACTCTCACAAGACCATCACTGCTCTCACACTTTCCTGCTCTCAGGCTGGCGGGCCATTATCGGCCCTGGCTGCCGCACCATTGCCAGGTTTGTGTAACTATATTATTTCTAATTGGCTCCACTTTGATGACTTTCATTTGGATTCTGACTTGATTATTGAGATCTTAAATAAGTGACTGGGGATCAGGTGTCCACTTATTCTCATGGATAACATCACAACCAACCTTTAATTCAAACACGAGCCATGACATCACAGATGGAGTACAGCTTATGATAGAGGTGGAACATCACATTGTAGCAGCCCAAGTAGCTCGCCGTGATCGTATAGTGGTTAGTTCTCGGTTCGAATCCGAGTCACGGCAGTTGGGCAGATATTTTACAATTTCCATTAATACATTGGCAATCTCTGTGGAGGACTGACACAATTCGATATGTCCTGTTACTGTTATGAACCTTTTGTTTCTTTAATGCTCTTTGCACACTTTTTCATCGGGTGACTGTAATGTATTTCAACCAAATCTAATTAAGTGCGCATTATGTGCTGACATTTGCAGTACATGAAACATTCTAACACTGCCATTTACGTCAATAACCACTAGCTTGATTAAGACATATGTATTGCAGCGACAGTATTTCCCAGTTACAAATGGGAATAAAAACAACATCCGCGAGGGATTGAACCAACAACATTTAACTGATGTTGCCAATGGAGCGCGTTACAGAGAGC
This sequence comes from Ambystoma mexicanum, assembly GCF_040938575.1. Lineage (NCBI taxonomy): Eukaryota > Metazoa > Chordata > Amphibia > Caudata > Ambystomatidae > Ambystoma > Ambystoma mexicanum. The sequence goes on from NW_027182322.1 coordinate 4,741,973, forward strand.
GCGAGGTCCCGCCTTTACAGTCAGACGCTGATGATAATACAGATGTTTGAATAAACAGGCATATCTGTGGACTTGTGGTCTTTCTACATTGGGACTCATAGTCTAGTCCTAGGCTATTGTAGGCACTGGCGTATCTTTTAGTGGAATGAGAGGCATTCTGTAGTCGCGTGAAAGGACCTTTCAAGTCAATCTGATCTGTATTGTCCTGTGAAAAAAAGCGTTCTTAGACACAGTGAGGAGTTTTTGGGGATAATGGGAAAATCATTTCCAACTAAATGACAGGAATTTCTTAGTCCAATCATGAGGTGTCCTAGGCTTTTTTATACTGTGGCGGAAAGAGAGAGAGTATAACAGTCATTATAAATAAAGGGCCAAGGAAGTGACAGTTTATGGAAGGAAACATTTGCACATAGTTTTAGAATGTGGTCAGGAGGAGGACAATGTGCTTACACATATGAAACATTAGAAGGTAGACATTATGGAAGCACATATATTTCTTTATTTTTATTGTATTTGGGGAGAGGGGGTTAATATAGCACGTCCAATGTGGAAAAGTGCTTTCCATAGCACCTTGCAGGTGGGCGACATCTAGATCTGTGCAGTAGCCACCCATGCCCCAGACGTCAAAGAGAACAAGAAGTTACACATGTTGGAAGTGAGGGTGAGACATTGAGGAGATATGATCCCCGTATGAAGCCGAGAGAAGGAGGAGGCGTGAACGTGCATCCATGTATGCAGGCGAGAAGGGAAGGAGCATTGGTCATGCATCCCTGCATGAGGGTGAGACAGGGAGGAGATATGATCCCCGTATGAAGCCGAGAGAAGGAGGAGGCGTGAACGTGCATCCATGTATGCGGGCGAGACAGGAAGGAGCGTTGGTCATGCATCCCTGCATGAGGGTGAGACAGGGAGGAGATATGATCCCCGTATGAAGCCGAGAGAAGGAGGAGGCGTGAACGTGCATCCATGTATGCAGGTGAGAAGGGAAGGAGCATTGGTCATGCATCCCTGCATGAGGGTGAGACAGGGAGGAGATATGATCCCCGTATGAATCCGAGAGAAGGAGGAGGCGTGAACGTGCATCCATGTATGCGGGCGAGACAGGAAGGAGCATTGGTCATGCATCTCTGCATGAGGGTGAGACAGGGAGGAGATATGATCCCCGTATGAAGCCGAGAGAAGGAGGAGGCGTGAACGTGCATCCATGTATGCGGGCGAGACGGGAAGGAGCATTGGTCATGCATCCCTTCCTGAGGGTGAGACAGGGAGGAGATAAAATCCCCGTATGAAGCCGAGAGAACGACAAGACATGAACGTGCATCCATGTATGCGGGCGAGAAGGGAAGGAGCATTGGTCATGCATCCCTGCATGAGGGTGAGACAGGGAGGAGATAAAATCCCTTTATGAAGCCAAGAGAACGAGGCGGCATGAACATGCATCCTTGTATGCAGGTGTGACATGGAGTCATCATGAACATGCATCCCTTTATAAGGACATAACATGGAGGACGCATGAACATGAATGCCTGAATTTTATGGTGGTGGCCTTCGGGTGATTTGGCACGTGCAATTGGTGAAGAGCACTTCTCCTGCGCAAAAAAATAAATGTACTATTAGCACCCCGGAGGGAGCCTCTGCACTTCTTATAGGGAGAAAACTCTGCAATGGAAGGGGACAGGTTCAATAACAGCTGTAAACTCTCACAAGACCATCACTGCTCTCACACTTTCCTGCTCTCAGGCTGGCGGGCCATTATCAGCCCTGGCTGCCGCACCATTGCCAGGTTTGTGTAGCTATATTATTTCTAACTGGCTCCACTTTGATGACTTTCATTTGGATTCTGACTTGATTATTGAGATCTTAAATAAGTGACTGGGGATCAGGTGTCCACTTATTCTCATGGATAACATCACAACCAACCTTTAATTCAAACATGAGTCATGACATCACAGATGGAGTTCAGCTTATGATAGAGGTGGAACGTCACATTGTAGCAGCCCAAGTAGCTCGCCGTGATCGTATAGTGGTTAGTACTCTGCGTTGTGGCCGCAGCAACCTCGGTTCGAATCCGAGTCACGCATTGCGGTGAGGCAATGTCACGGCAGTTGGGCAGATATTTTAGAATTTCCATTAATACATTGGCAATCTCTGTGGAGGACTGAAACAATTCGATATGTCCTGTTACTGTTATGAACCTTTTGTTTCTTTAATGCTCTTTGCACACTTTTTCATCGGGTGACTGTAATGTATTTCAACCAAATCTAATTAAGAGCGTATTATGTGGTGACATTTGCAGTACATGAAACATTATAACACTGCCATTTACGTCAATAACCACTAGCTTGATTAAGACATATGTATTGCAGCGACAGTATTTCCCAGTTACAAATGGGAATAAAAACAACATCCGCGAGGGATTGAACCAACGACATTTAACTGATGTTGCCAATGGAGCGCGTTACAGAGAGCGCGAGGTCCCGCCTTTACAGTCACACGCTGATGATAATACAGATGTTTAAATAAACAGGCATATCTGTGGACTTGTCGTCTTTCTACATTGGGACTCATAGTCTAGTCCTAGGCTATTGTAGGCACTGGCGTATCTTTTAGTGGAATGAGAGGCATTCTGTAGTCGCGTGAAAGGACCTTTCAAGTCAATCTGATCTGTATTGTCCTGTGAAAAAAAGCGTTCTTAGACACAGTGAGGAGTTTTTGGGGATAATGGGAAAATCATTTCCAACTAAATGACAGGAATTTCTTAGTCCAATCATGAGGTGTGCTAGGCTTTTTTATACTGTGGCGGAAAGAGAGAGAGTATAACAGTCATTATAAATAAAGGGCCAAGGAAGTGACAGTTTATGGAAGGAACAATTTGCACATAGTTTTAGAATGTGGTCAGGAGGAGGACAATGTGCTTACACATATGAAACATTAGAAGGTAGACATTATGGAAGTACATATATTTCTTTATTTTTATTGTATTTGGGGAGAGGGGGTTAATATAGCACGTCCAATGTGGAAAAGTGCTTTCCATAGCACCTTGCAGGTGGGCGACATCTAGAGCTGTGCAGTAGCCACCCATGCCCCAAACGTCAAAGAGAACAAGAAGTTACACATGTTGGAAGTGAGGGTGAGACATTGAGGAGATATGATCCCCGTATGAAGCCGAGAAAAGGAGGAGGCGTGAACGTGCATCCATGTATGCAGGTGAGAAGGGAAGGAGCATTGGTCATGCATCCCTGCATGAGGGTGAGACAGGGAGGAGATATGATCCCCGTATGAAGCCGAGAGAAGGAGGAGGCGTGAACGTGCATCCATGTATGCGGGCGAGACAGGAAGGAGCATTGGTCATGCATCCCTGCATGAGGGTGAGACAGGGAGGAGATATGATCCCCGTATGAAGCCGAGAGAAGGAGGAGGCGTGAACGTGCATCCATGTATGCAGGCGAGAAGGGAAGGAGCATTGGTCATGCATCCCTGCATGAGGGTGAGACAGGGAGGAGATATGATCCCCGTATGAAGCCGAGAGAAGGTGGAGGCGTGAACGTGCATCCATGTATGCGGGCGAGACGGGAAGGAGCATTGGTCATGCATCCCTTCCCGAGGGTGAGACAGGGAGGAGATAAATTCCCCGTATGAAGCCGAGAGAACGAGGAGACATGAACGTGCATCCATGTATGCGGGCGAGACAGGAAGGAGCATTGGTCATGCATCCCTGCATGAGGGTGAGACAGGGAGGAGATATGATCCCCGTATGAAGCCGAGAGAAGGAGGAGGCGTGAACGTGCATCCATGTATGCAGGCGAGAAGGGAAGGAGCATTGGTCATGCATCCCCTCATGAGGGTGAGACAGGGAGGAGATATGATCCCCGTATGAAGCCGAGAGAAGGAGGAGGCGTGAACGTGCATCCATGTATGCGGGCGAGACAGGAAGGAGCATTGGTCATGCATCCCTGCATGAGGGTGAGACAGGGAGGAGATATGATCCCCGTATGAAGCCGAGAGAAGGAGGAGGCGTGAACGTGCATCCATGTATGCGGGCGAGACAGGAAGGAGCATTGGTCATGCATCCCTGCATGAGGGTGAGACAGGGAGGAGATATGATCCCCGTATGAAGCCGAGAGGAGGAGGAGGCGTGAACGTGCATCCATGTATGCGGGCGAGACGGGAAGGAGCATTGGTCATGCATCCCTTCCCGAGGGTGAGACAGGGAGGATATAAAATCCCCGTATGAAGCCGAGAGAACGAGGAGACATGAACGTGCATCCATGTATGCGGGCGAGAAGGGAAGGAGCATTGGTCATGCATCCCTGCATGAGGGTGAGACAGGGAGGAGATAAAATCCCTGTATGAAGCCAAGAGAACGAGGCGGCATGAACATGCATCCTTGTATGCAGGTGTGACATGGAGTCATCATGAACATGCATCCCTTTATAAGGACATAACATGGAGGACGCATGAACATGAATGCCTGAATTTTATGGTGGTGGCCTTCGGGTGATTTGGCACATGCAATTGGTGAAGAGCACTTCTCCTGCGCAAAAAAATAAATGTACTATTAGCACCCCGGAGGGAGCCTCTGCACTTCTTATAGGGAGAAAACTCTGCAATGGAAGGGGACAGGGTCAATAACAGCTGTAAACTCTCACAAGACCATCACTGCTCTCACACTTTCCTGCTCTCAGGCTGGCGGGCCATTATCGGCCCTGGCTGCCGCACCATTGCCAGGTTTGTGTAACTATATTATTTCTAATTGGCTCCACTTTGATGACTTTCATTTGGATTCTGACTTGATTATTGAGATCTTAAATAAGTGACTGGGGATCAGGTGTCCACTTATTCTCATGGATAACATCACAACCAACCTTTAATTCAAACATGAGTCATGACATCACAGATGGAGTACAGCTTATGATAGAGGTGGAACGTCACATTGTAGCAGCCCAAGTAGCTCGCCGTGATCGTATAGTGGTTAGTACTCTGCGTTGTGGCCGCAGCAAACTCGGTTCGAATCCGAGTCACGGCATTGCGGTGAGGCAATGTCACGCCAGTTGGGCAGATATTTTAGAATTTCCATTAATACATTGGCAATCTCTGTGGAGGACTGAAACAATTCGATATGTCCTGTTACTGTTATGAACCTTTTGTTTCTTTAATGCTCTTTGCACACTTTTTCATCGGGTGACTGTAATGTATTTCAACCAAATCTAATTAAGAGCGCATTATGTGGTGACATTTGCAGTACATGAAACATTATAACACTGCTATTTACGTCAATAACCACTAGCTTGATTAAGACATATGTATTGCAGCGACAGTATTTCCCAGTTACAAATGGGAATAAAAACAACATCCGCGAGGGATTGAACCAACGACATTTAACTGATGTTGCCAATGGAGCGCGTTACAGAGAGCGCAAAGTCCCGCCTTTACAGTCACACGCTGATGATAATACAGATGTTTAAATAAACAGGCATATCTGTGGACTTGTGGTCTTTCTACATTGGGACTCATAGTCTAGTCCTAGGCTATTGTAGGCACTGGCGTATCCTTTAGTGGAATGAGAGGCATTCTGTAGTCGCGTGAAAGGACCTTTCAAGTCAATCTGATCTGTATCGTCCTGTGAAAAAAAGCGTTCTTAGACACAGTGAGGAGTTTTTGGGGATAATGGGAAAATCATTTCCAACTAAATGACAGGAATTTCTTAGTCCAATCATGAGGTGTGCTAGGCATTTTTATACTGTGGCGGAAAGAGAGAGAGTATAACAGTCATTATAAATAAAGGGCCAAGGAAGTGACAGTTTATGGAAGGAACAATTTGCACATAGTTTTAGAATGTGGTCAGGAGGAGGACAATGTGCTTACACATATGAAACATTAGAAGGTAGACATTATGGAAGCACATATATTTCTTTATTTTTATTGTATTTGGGGAGAGGGGGTTAATATAGCACGTCCAATGTGGAAAAGTGCTTTCCATAGCACCTTGCAGGTGGGCGACATCTAGAGCTGTGCAGTAGCCACCCATGCCCCAGACGTCAAAGAGAACAAGAAGTTACACATGTTGGAAGTGAGGGTGAGACATTGAGGAGATATGATCCCAGTATGAAGCCGAGAAAAGGAGGAGGCATGAACGTGCATCCATGTATGCAGGCGAGAAGGGAAGGAGCGTTGGTCATGCATCCCTGCATGAGGGTGAGACAGGGAGGAGATATGATCCCCGTATGAAGCCGAGAGAAGGAGGAGGCGTGAACGTGCATCCATGTATGCGGGCGAGACAGGAAGGAGCATTGGTCATGCATCCCTGCATGAGGGTGAGACAGGGAGGAGATATGATCCCCGTATGAAGCCGAGAGAAGGAGGAGGCGTGAACGTGCATCCATGTATGCGGGCGAGACAGGAAGGAGCATTGGTCATGCATCCCTGCATGAGGGTGAGACAGGGAGGAGATATGATCCCCGTATGAAGCCGAGAGGAGGAGGAGGCGTGAACGTGCATCCATGTATGCGGGCGAGACGGGAAGGAGCATTGGTCATGCATCCCTTCCCGAGGGTGAGACAGGGAGGATATAAAATCCCCGTATGAAGCCGAGAGAACGAGGAGACATGAACGTGCATCCATGTATGCGGGCGAGAAGGAAAGGAGCATTGGTCATGCATCCCTGCATGAGGGTGAGACAGGGAGGAGATAAAATCCCTGTATGAAGCCAAGAGAACGAGGCGGCATGAACATGCATCCTTGTATGCAGGTGTGACATGTAGTCATCATGAACATGCATCCCTTTATAAGGACATAACATGGAGGACGCATGAACATGAATGCCTGAAATTTATGGTGGTGGCCTTCGGGTGATTTGGCACGTGCAATTGGTGAAGAGCACTTCTCCTGCGCAAAAAAATAAATTTACTATTAGCACCCCGGAGGGAGCCTCTGCACTTCTTATAGGGAGAAAACTCTGCAATGGAAGGGGACAGGGTCAATAACAGCTGTAAACTCTCACAAGACCATCACTGCTCTCACACTTTCCTGCTCTCAGGCTGGCGGGCCATTATCGGCCCTGGCTGCCGCACCATTGCCAGGTTTGTGTAACTATATTATTTCTAATTGGCTCCACTTTGATGACTTTCATTTGGATTCTGACTTGATTATTGAGATCTTAAATAAGTGACTGGGGATCAGGTGTCCACTTATTCTCATGGATAACATCACAACCAACCTTTAATTCAAACATGAGTCATGACATCACAGATGGAGTACAGCTTATGATAGAGGTGGAACGTCACATTGTAGCAGCCCAAGTAGCTCGCCGTGATCGTATAGTGGTTAGTACTCTGCGTTGTGGCCGCAGCAAACTCGGTTCGAATCCGAGTCACGGCATTGCGGTGAGGCAATGTCACGGCAGTTGGGCAGATATTTTAGAATTTCCATTAATACATTGGCAATCTCTGTGGAGGACTGAAACAATTCGATATGTCCTGCTACTGTTATGAACCTTTTGTTTCTTTAATGCTCTTTGCACACTTTTTCATCGGGTGACTGTAATGTATTTCAACCAAATCTAATTAAGAGCGCATTATGTGGTGACATTTGCAGTACATGAAACATTATAACACTGCCATTTACGTCAATAACCACTAGCTTGATTAAGACATATGTAATGCAGCGACAGTATTTCCCAGTTACAAATGGGAATAAAAACAACATCCGCGAGGGATTGAACCAACGACATTTAACTGATGTTGCCAATGGAGCGCGTTACAGAGAGCGCAAAGTCCCGCCTTTACAGTCACACGCTGATGATAATACAGATGTTTAAATAAACAGGCATATCTGTGGACTTGTGGTCTTTCTACATTGGGACTCATAGTCTAGTCCTAGGCTATTGTAGGCACTGGCGTATCTTTTAGTGGAATGAGAGGCATTCTGTAGTCGCGTGAAAGGACCTTTCAAGTCAATCTGATCTGTATTGTCCTGTGAAAAAAAGCGTTCTTAGACACAGTGAGGAGTTTTTGGGGATAATGGGAAAATCATTTCCAACTAAATGACAGGAATTTCTTAGTCCAATCATGAGGTGTGCTAGGCATTTTTATACTGTGGCGGAAAGAGAGAGAGTATAACAGTCATTATAAATAAAGGGCCAAGGAAGTGACAGTTTATGGAAGGAACAATTTGCACATAGTTTTAGAATGTGGTCAGGAGGAGGACAATGTGCTTACACATATGAAACATTAGAAGGTAGACATTATGGAAGCACATATATTTCTTTATTTTTATTGTATTTGGGGAGAGGGGGTTAATATAGCACGTCCAATGTGGAAAAGTGCTTTCCATAGCACCTTGCAGGTGGGCGACATCTAGAGCTGTGCAGTAGCCACCCATGCCCCAGACGTCAAAGAGAACAAGAAGTTACACATGTTGGAAGTGAGGGTGAGACATTGAGGAGATATGATCCCAGTATGAAGCCGAGAAAAGGAGGAGGCGTGAACGTGCATCCATGTATGCAGGCGAGAAGGGAAGGAGCATTGGTCATGCATCCCTGCATGAGGGTGAGACAGGGAGGAGATATGATCCCCGTATGAAGCCGAGAGAAGGAGGAGGCGTGAACGTGCATCCATGTATGCGGGCGAGACAGGAAGGAGCATTGGTCATGCATCCCTGCATGAGGGTGAGACAGGGAGGAGATATGATCCCCGTATGAAGCCGAGAGAAGGAGGAGGCGTGAATGTGCATCCATGTATGCAGGCGAGAAGGGAAGGAGCATTGGTCATGCATCCCCTCATGAGGGTGAGACAGGGAGGAGATATGATCCCCGTATGAAGCCGAGAGAAGGAGGAGGCGTGAACGTGCATCCATGTATGCGGGCGAGACGGGAAGGAGCATTGGTCATGCATCCCTTCCCGAGGGTGAGACAGGGAGGAGATAAAATCCCCGTATGAAGCCGAGAGAACGAGGAGACATGAACGTGCATCCATGTATGCGGGTGAGAAGGGAAGGGGCATTGGTCATGCATCCCTGCATGAGGGTGAGACAGGGAGAAGATAAAATCCCTGTATGAAGCCAAGAGAACGAGGCGGCATGAACATGCATCCTTGTATGCAGGTGTGACATGGAGTCATCATGAACATGCATCCCTTTATAAGGACATAACATGGAGGACGCATGAACATGAATGCCTGAATTTTATGGTGGTGGCCTTCGGGTGATTTGGCACGTGCAATTGGTGAAGAGCACTTCTCCTGCGCAAAAAAATAAATTTACTATTAGCACCCCGGAGGGAGCCTCTGCACTTCTTATAGGGAGAAAACTCTGCAATGGAAGGGGACAGGGTCAATAACAGCTGTAAACTCTCACAAGACCATCACTGCTCTCACACTTTCCTGCTCTCAGGCTGGCGGGCCATTATCGGCCCTGGCTGCCGCACCATTGCCAGGTTTGTGTAACTATATTATTTCTAATTGGCTCCACTTTGATGACTTTCATTTGGATTCTGACTTGATTATTGAGATCTTAAATAAGTGACTGGGGATCAGGTGTCCACTTATTCTCATGGATAACATCACAACCAACCTTTAATTCAAACATGAGTCATGACATCACAGATGGAGTACAGCTTATGATAGAGGTGGAACGTCACATTGTAGCAGCCCAAGTAGCTCGCTGTGATCGTATAGTGGTTAGTACTCTGCGTTGTGGCCGCAGCAACCTCGGTTCGAATCCGAGTCACGGCATTGCGGTGAGGCAATGTCACGTCACGGCAGTTGGGCAGATATTTTAGAATTTCCATTAATACATTGGCAATCTCTGTGGAGGACTGAAACAATTCGATATGTCCTGTTACTGTTATGAACCTTTTGTTTCTTTAATGCTCTTTGCACACTTTTTCATCGGGTGACTGTAATGTATTTCAACCAAATCTAATTAAGAGCGCATTATGTGGTGACATTTGCAGTACATGAAACATTATAACACTGCCATTTACGTCAATAACCACTAGCTTGATTAAGACATATGTATTGCAGCGACAGTATTTCCCAGTTACAAATGGGAATAAAAACAACATCTGCGAGGGATTGAACCAACGACATTTAACTGATGTTGCCAATGGAGCGCGTTACAGAGAGCGCGAGGTCCCGCCTTTACAGTCACACGCTGATGATAATACAGATGTTTAAATAAACAGGCATATCTGTGGACTTGTGGTCTTTCTACATTGGGACTCATAGTCTAGTCCTAGTCTATTGTAGGCACTGGCGTATCTTTTAGTGGAATGAGAGGCATTCTGTAGTCGCGTGAAAGGACCTTTCAAGTCAATCTGATCTGTATTGTCCTGTGAAAAAAAGCGTTCTTAGACACAGTGAGGAGTTTTTGGGGATAATGGGAAAATCATTTCCAACTAAATGACAGGAATTTCTTAGTCCAATCACGAGGTGTGCCAGGTTTTTTTATACTGTGGCGGAAAGAGAGAGAGTATAACAGTCATTATAAATAAAGGGCCAAGGAAGTGACAGTTTATGGAAGGAACAATTTGCACATAGTTTTAGAATGTGGTCAGGAGGAGGACAATGTGCTTACACATATGAAACATTAGAAGGTAGACATTATGGAAGCACATATATTTCTTTATTTTTATTGTATTTGGGGAGAGGGGGTTAATATAGCACGTCCAATGTGGAAAAGTGCTTTCCATAGCACCTTGCAGGTGGGCGACATCTAGATCTGTGCAGTAGCCACCCATGCCCCAGACGTCAAAGAGAACAAGAAGTTACACATGTTGGAAGTGAGGGTGAGACATTGAGGAGATATGATCCCCGTATGAAGCCGAGAGAAGGAGGAGGCGTGAACGTGCATCCATGTATGCAGGCGAGAAGGGAAGGAGCATTGGTCATGCATCCCTGCATGAGGGTGAGACAGGGAGGAGATATGATCCCCGTATGAAGCCGAGAGAAGGAGGAGGCGTGAAATTGCATCCATGTATGCGGGCGAGACAGGAAGGAGCATTGGTCATGCATCCCTGCATGAGGGTGAGACAGGGAGGAGATATGATCCCCGTATGAAGCCGAGAGAAGGAGGAGGCGTGAACGTGCATCCATGTATGCAGGCGAGAAGGGAAGGAGCATTGGTCATGCATCCCTGCATGAGGGTGAGACAGGGAGGAGATATGATCCCCGTATGAAGCCGAGAGAAGGAGGAGGCGTGAACGTGCATCCATGTATGCGGGCGAGACAGGAAGGAGCATTGGTCATGCATCCCTGCATGAGGGTGAGACAGGGAGGAGATATGATCCCCGTATGAAGCCGAGAGAAGGAGGAGGCGTGAACGTGCATCCATGTATGCGGGCGAGACGGGAAGGAGCATTGGTCATGCATCCCTTCCCGAGGGTGAGACAGGGAGGAGATAAAATCCCCGTATGAAGCCGAGAGAACGAGAAGACATGAACGTGCATCCATGTATGCGGGCGAGAAGGGAAGGAGCATTGGTCATGCATCCCTGCATGAGGGTGAGACAGGGAGGAGATAAAATCCCTGTATGAAGCCAAGAGAACGAGGCGGCATGAACATGCATCCTTGTATGCAGGTGTGACATGGAGTCATCATGAACATGCATCCCTTTATAAGGACATAACATGGAGGACGCATGAACATGAATGCCTGAATTTTATGGTGGTGGCCTTCGGGTGATTTGGCACGTGCAATTGGTGAAGAGCACTTCTCCTGCGCAAAAAAATAAATTTACTATTAGCACCCCGGAGGGAGCCTCTGCACTTTTTATAGGGAGAAAACTCTGCAATGGAAGGGGACAGGGTCAATAACAGCTGTAAACTCTCACAAGACCATCACTGCTCTCACACTTTCCTGCTCTCAGGCTGGCGGGCCATTATCGGCCCTGGCTGCCGCACCATTGCCAGGTTTGTGTAACTATATTATTTCTAATTGGCTCCACTTTGATGACTTTCATTTGGATTCTGACTTGATTATTGAGATCTTAAATAAGTGACTGGGGATCAGGTGTCCACTTATTCTCATGGATAACATCACAACCAACCTTTAATTCAAACATGAGTCATGACATCACAGATGGAGTACAGCTTATGATAGAGGTGGAACGTCACATTGTAGCAGCCCAAGTAGCTCGCCGTGATCGTATAGTGGTTAGTACTCTGCGTTGTGGCCGCAGCAACCTCGGTTCGAATCCGAGTCACGGCATTGCGGTGAGGCAATGTCACGTCACGGCAGTTGGGCAGATATTTTAGAATTTCCATTAATACATTGGCAATCTCTGTGGAGGACTGAAACAATTCGATATGTCCTGTTACTGTTATGAACCTTTTGTTTCTTTAATGCTCTTTGCACACTTTTTCATCGGGTGACTGTAATGTATTTCAACCAAATCTAATTAAGAGCGCATTATGTGGTGACATTTGCAGTACATGAAACATTATAACACTGCCATTTACGTCAATAACCACTAGCTTGATTAAGACATATGTATTGCAGCGACAGTATTTCCCAGTTACAAATGGGAATAAAAACAACATCTGCGAGGGATTGAACCAACGACATTTAACTGATGTTGCCAATGGAGCGCGTTACAGAGAGCGCGAGGTCCCGCCTTTACAGTCACACGCTGATGATAATACAGATGTTTAAATAAACAGGCATATCTGTGGACTTGTGGTCTTTCTACATTGGGACTCATAGTCTAGTCCTAGTCTATTGTAGGCACTGGCGTATCTTTTAGTGGAATGAGAGGCATTCTGTAGTCGCGTGAAAGGACCTTTCAAGTCAATCTGATCTGTATTGTCCTGTGAAAAAAAGCGTTCTTAGACACAGTGAGGAGTTTTTGGGGATAATGGGAAAATCATTTCCAACTAAATGACAGGAATTTCTTAGTCCAATCACGAGGTGTGCCAGGTTTTTTTATACTGTGGCGGAAAGAGAGAGAGTATAACAGTCATTATAAATAAAGGGTCAAGGAAGTGACAGTTTATGGAAGGAACAATTTGCACATAGTTTTAGAATGTGGTCAGGAGGAGGACAATGTGCTTACACATATGAAACATTAGAAGGTAGACATTATGGAAGCACATATATTTCTTTATTTTTATTGTATTTGGGGAGAGGGGGTTAATATAGCACGTCCAATGTGGAAAAGTGCTTTCCATAGCACCTTGCAGGTGGGCGACATCTAGATCTGTGCAGTAGCCACCCATGCCCCAGACGTCAAAGAGAACAAGAAGTTACACATGTTGGAAGTGAGGGTGAGACATTGAGGAGATATGATCCCCGTATGAAGCCGAGAGAAGGAGGAGGCGTGAACGTGCATCCATGTATGCAGGCGAGAAGGGAAGGAGCATTGGTCATGCATCCCTGCATGAGGGTGAGACAGGGAGGAGATATGATCCCCGTATGAAGCCGAGAGAAGGAGGAGGCGTGAAATTGCATCCATGTATGCGGGCGAGACAGGAAGGAGCATTGGTCATGCATCCCTGCATGAGGGTGAGACAGGGAGGAGATATGATCCCCGTATGAAGCCGAGAGAAGGAGGAGGCGTGAACGTGCATCCATGTATGCAGGCGAGAAGGGAAGGAGCATTGGTCATGCATCCCTGCATGAGGGTGAGACAGGGAGGAGATATGATCCCCGTATGAAGCCGAGAGAAGGAGGAGGCGTGAACGTGCATCCATGTATGCGGGCGAGACAGGAAGGAGCATTGGTCATGCATCCCTGCATGAGGGTGAGACAGGGAGGAGATATGATCCCCGTATGAAGCCGAGAGAAGGAGGAGGCGTGAACGTGCATCCATGTATGCGGGCGAGACGGGAAGGAGCATTGGTCATGCATCCCTTCCCGAGGGTGAGACAGGGAGGAGATAAAATCCCCGTATGAAGCCGAGAGAACGAGAAGACATGAACGTGCATCCATGTATGCGGGCGAGAAGGGAAGGAGCATTGGTCATGCATCCCTGCATGAGGGTGAGACAGGGAGGAGATAAAATCCCTGTATGAAGCCAAGAGAACGAGGCGGCATGAACATGCATCCTTGTATGCAGGTGTGACATGGAGTCATCATGAACATGCATCCCTTTATAAGGACATAACATGGAGGACGCATGAACATGAATGCCTGAATTTTATGGTGGTGGCCTTCGGGTGATTTGGCACGTGCAATTGGTGAAGAGCACTTCTCCTGCGCAAAAAAATAAATTTACTATTAGCACCCCGGAGGGAGCCTCTGCACTTCTTATAGGGAGAAAACTCTGCAATGGAAGGGGACAGGGTCAATAACAGCTGTAAACTCTCACAAGACCATCACTGCTCTCACACTTTCCTGCTCTCAGGCTGGCGGGCCATTATCGGCCCTGGCTGCCGCACCATTGCCAGGTTTGTGTAACTATATTATTTCTAATTGGCTCCACTTTGATGACTTTCATTTGGATTCTGACTTGATTATTGAGATCTTAAATAAGTGACTGGGGATCAGGTGTCCACTTATTCTCATGGATAACATCACAACCAACCTTTAATTCAAACATGAGTCATGACATCACAGATGGAGTACAGCTTATGATAGAGGTGGAACGTCACATTGTAGCAGCCCAAGTAGCTCGCTGTGATCGTATAGTGGTTAGTACTCTGCGTTGTGGCCGCAGCAACCTCGGTTCGAATCCGAGTCACGGCATTGCGGTGAGGCAATGTCACGTCACGGCAGTTGGGCAGATATTTTAGAATTTCCATTAATACATTGGCAATCTCTGTGGAGGACTGAAACAATTCGATATGTCCTGTTACTGTTATGAACCTTTTGTTTCTTTAATGCTCTTTGCACACTTTTTCATCGGGTGACTGTAATGTATTTCAACCAAATCTAATTAAGAGCGCATTATGTGGTGACATTTGCAGTACATGAAACATTATAACACTGCCATTTACGTCAATAACCACTAGCTTGATTAAGACATATGTATTGCAGCGACAGTATTTCCCAGTTACAAATGGGAATAAAAACAACATCTGCGAGGGATTGAACCAACGACATTTAACTGATGTTGCCAATGGAGCGCGTTACAGAGAGCGCGAGGTCCCGCCTTTACAGTCACACGCTGATGATAATACAGATGTTTAAATAAACAGGCATATCTGTGGACTTGTGGTCTTTCTACATTGGGACTCATAGTCTAGTCCTAGTCTATTGTAGGCACTGGCGTATCTTTTAGTGGAATGAGAGGCATTCTGTAGTCGCGTGAAAGGACCTTTCAAGTCAATCTGATCTGTATTGTCCTGTGAAAAAAAGCGTTCTTAGACACAGTGAGGAGTTTTTGGGGATAATGGGAAAATCATTTCCAACTAAATGACAGGAATTTCTTAGTCCAATCACGAGGTGTGCCAGGTTTTTTTATACTGTGGCGGAAAGAGAGAGAGTATAACAGTCATTATAAATAAAGGGCCAAGGAAGTGACAGTTTATGGAAGGAACAATTTGCACATAG
Source organism: Ambystoma mexicanum (assembly GCF_040938575.1). Lineage (NCBI taxonomy): Eukaryota > Metazoa > Chordata > Amphibia > Caudata > Ambystomatidae > Ambystoma > Ambystoma mexicanum. The sequence goes on from NW_027182322.1 coordinate 4,757,458, forward strand.
TTTTAGAATGTGGTCAGGAGGAGGACAATGTGCTTACACATATGAAACATTAGAAGGTAGACATTATGGAAGCACATATATTTCTTTATTTTTATTGTATTTGGGGAGAGGGGGTTAATATAGCACGTCCAATGTGGAAAAGTGCTTTCCATAGCACCTTGCAGGTGGGCGACATCTAGATCTGTGCAGTAGCCACCCATGCCCCAGACGTCAAAGAGAACAAGAAGTTACACATGTTGGAAGTGAGGGTGAGACATTGAGGAGATATGATCCCCGTATGAAGCCGAGAGAAGGAGGAGGCGTGAACGTGCATCCATGTATGCAGGCGAGAAGGGAAGGAGCATTGGTCATGCATCCCTGCATGAGGGTGAGACAGGGAGGAGATATGATCCCCGTATGAAGCCGAGAGAAGGAGGAGGCGTGAAATTGCATCCATGTATGCGGGCGAGACAGGAAGGAGCATTGGTCATGCATCCCTGCATGAGGGTGAGACAGGGAGGAGATATGATCCCCGTATGAAGCCGAGAGAAGGAGGAGGCGTGAACGTGCATCCATGTATGCAGGCGAGAAGGGAAGGAGCATTGGTCATGCATCCCTGCATGAGGGTGAGACAGGGAGGAGATATGATCCCCGTATGAAGCCGAGAGAAGGAGGAGGCGTGAACGTGCATCCATGTATGCGGGCGAGACAGGAAGGAGCATTGGTCATGCATCCCTGCATGAGGGTGAGACAGGGAGGAGATATGATCCCCGTATGAAGCCGAGAGAAGGAGGAGGCGTGAACGTGCATCCATGTATGCGGGCGAGACGGGAAGGAGCATTGGTCATGCATCCCTTCCCGAGGGTGAGACAGGGAGGAGATAAAATCCCCGTATGAAGCCGAGAGAACGAGAAGACATGAACGTGCATCCATGTATGCGGGCGAGAAGGGAAGGAGCATTGGTCATGCATCCCTGCATGAGGGTGAGACAGGGAGGAGATAAAATCCCTGTATGAAGCCAAGAGAACGAGGCGGCATGAACATGCATCCTTGTATGCAGGTGTGACATGGAGTCATCATGAACATGCATCCCTTTATAAGGACATAACATGGAGGACGCATGAACATGAATGCCTGAATTTTATGGTGGTGGCCTTCGGGTGATTTGGCACGTGCAATTGGTGAAGAGCACTTCTCCTGCGCAAAAAAATAAATTTACTATTAGCACCCCGGAGGGAGCCTCTGCACTTCTTATAGGGAGAAAACTCTGCAATGGAAGGGGACAGGGTCAATAACAGCTGTAAACTCTCACAAGACCATCACTTCTCTCACACTTTCCTGCTCTCAGGCTGGCGGGCCATTATCGGCCCTGGCTGCCGCACCATTGCCAGGTTTGTGTAACTATATTATTTCTAATTGGCTCCACTTTGATGACTTTCATTTGGATTCTGACTTGATTATTGAGATCTTAAATAAGTGACTGGGGATCAGGTGTCCACTTATTCTCATGGATAACATCACAACCAACCTTTAATTCAAACATGAGTCATGACATCACAGATGGAGTACAGCTTATGATAGAGGTGGAACGTAACATTGTAGCAGCCCAAGTAGCTCGCCGTGATCGTATAGTGATTAGTACTCTGCGTTGTGGCCGCAGCAAACTCGGTTCGAATCCGAGTCACGGCATTGCGGTGAGGCAATGTCACGTCACGGCAGTTGGTCAGATATTTTAGAATTTCCATTAATACATTGGCAATCTCTGTGGAGGACTGAAACAATTCGATATGTCCTTACTGTTATGAACCTTTTGTTTCTTTAATGCTCTTTGCACACTTTTTCATCGGGTGACTGTAATGTATTTCAACCAAATCTAATTAAGAGCGCATTATGTGGTGACATTTGCAGTACATGAAACATTATAACACTGCCATTTACGTCAATAACCACTAGCTTGATTAAGACATATGTATTGCAGCGACAGTATTTCCCAGTTACAAATGGGAATAAAAACAACATCCGCGAGGGATTGAACCAACGACATTTAACTGATATTGCCAATGGAGCGCGTTACAGAGAGCGCGAGGTCCCCCCTTTACAGTCACACGCTGATGATAATACAGATGTTTAAATAAACAGGCATATCTGTGGACTTGTGGTCTTTCTACATTGGGACTCATAGTCTAGTCCTAGGCTATTGTAGGCACTGGCGTATCTTTTAGTGGAATGAGAGGCATTCTGTAGTCGCGTGAAAGGACCTTTCAAGTCAATCTGATCTGTATTGTCCTGTGAAAAAAAGCGTTCTTAGACACAGTGAGGAGTTTTTGGGGATAATGGGAAAATCATTTCCAACTAAATGACAGGAATTTCTTAGTCCAATCATGAGGTGTGCTAGGCTTTTTTATACTGTGGCGGAAAGAGAGAGAGTATAACAGTCATTATAAATAAAGGGCCAAGGAAGTGACAGTTTATGGAAGGAACAATTTGCACATAGTTTTAGAATGTGGTCAGGAGGAGGACAATGTGCTTACACATATGAAACATTAGAAGGTAGACATTATGGAAGCACATATATTTCTTTATTTTTATTGTATTTGGGGAGAGGGGGTTAATATAGCACGTCCAATGTGGAAAAGTGCTTTCCATAGCACCTTGCAGGTGGGCGACATCTAGAACTGTGCAGTAGCCACCCATGCCCCAGACGTCAAAGAGAACAAGAAGTTACACATGTTGGAAGTGAGGGTGAGACATTGAGGAGATATGATCCCCGTATGAAGCCGAGAGAAGGAGGAGGCGTGAACGTGCATCCATGTATGCAGGCGAGAAGGGAAGGAGTATTGGTCATGCATCCCTGCATGAGGGTGAGACAGGGAGGAGATATGATCCCCGTATGAAGCCGAGAGAAGGAGGAGGCGTGAACGTGCATCCATGTATGCGGGCGAGACAGGAAGGAGCATTGGTCATGCATCCCTGCATGAGGGTGAGACAGGGAGGAGATATGATCCCCGTATGAAGCCGAGAAAAGGAGGAGGCGTGAACGTGCATCCATGTATGCAGGCGAGAAGGGAAGGAGCATTGGTCATGCATCCCTGCATGAGGGTGAGACAGGGAGGAGATATGATCCCCGTATGAAGCCGAGAGAAGGAGGAGGCGTGAACGTGCATCCATGTATGCGGGCGAGACAGGAAGGAGCATTGGTCATGCATCCCTGCATGAGGGTGAGACAGGGAGGAGATATGATCCCCGTATGAAGCCGAGAGAAGGAGGAGGCGTGAACGTGCATCCATGTATGCGGGCGAGACAGGAAGGAGCATTGGTCATGCATCCCTGCATGAGGGTGAGACAGGGAGGAGATATGATCCCCGTATGAAGCCGAGAGGAGGAGGAGGCGTGAACGTGCATCCATGTATGCGGGCGAGACGGGAAGGAGCATTGGTCATGCATCCCTTCCCGAGGGTGAGACAGGGAGGATATAAAATCCCCGTATGAAGCCGAGAGAACGAGGAGACATGAACGTGCATCCATGTATGCGGGCGAGAAGGGAAGGAGCATTGGTCATGCATCCCTGCATGAGGGTGAGACAGGGAGGAGATAAAATCCCTGTATGAAGCCAAGAGAACGAGGCGGCATGAACATGCATCCTTGTATGCAGGTGTGACATGTAGTCATCATGAACATGCATCCCTTTATAAGGACATAACATGGAGGACGCATGAACATGAATGCCTGAAATTTATGGCGGTGGCCTTCGGGTGATTTGGCACGTGCAATTGGTGAAGAGCACTTCTCCTGCGCAAAAAAATAAATTTACTATTAGCACCCCGGAGGGAGCCTCTGCACTTCTTATAGGGAGAAAACTCTGCAATGGAAGGGGACAGGGTCAATAACAGCTGTAAACTCTCACAAGACCATCACTGCTCTCACACTTTCCTGCTCTCAGGCTGGCGGGCCATTATCGGCCCTGGCTGCCGCACCATTGCCAGGTTTGTGTAACTATATTATTTCTAATTGGCTCCACTTTGATGACTTTCATTTGGATTCTGACTTGATTATTGAGATCTTAAATAAGTGACTGGGGATCAGGTGTCCACTTATTCTCATGGATAACATCACAACCAACCTTTAATTCAAACATGAGTCATGACAACACAGATGGAGTACAGCTTATGATAGAGGTGGAACGTCACATTGTAGCAGCCCAAGTAGCTCGCCGTGATCGTATAGTGGTTAGTACTCTGCGTTGTGGCCGCAGCAAACTCGGTTCGAATCCGAGTCATGGCATTGCGGTGAGGCAATGTCACGGCAGTTGGGCAGATATTTTAGAATTTCCATTAATACATTGGCAATCTCTGTGGAGGACTGAAACAATTCGATATGTCCTGCTACTGTTATGAACCTTTTGTTTCTTTAATGCTCTTTGCACACTTTTTCATCGGGTGACTGTAATGTATTTCAACCAAATCTAATTAAGAGCGCATTATGTGGTGACATTTGCAGTACATGAAACATTATAACACTGCCATTTACGTCAATAACCACTAGCTTGATTAAGACATATGTAATGCAGCGACAGTATTTCCCAGTTACAAATGGGAATAAAAACAACATCCGCGAGGGATTGAACCAACGACATTTAACTGATGTTGCCAATGGAGCGCGTTACAGAGAGCGCAAAGTCCCGCCTTTACAGTCACACGCTGATGATAATACAGATGTTTAAATAAACAGGCATATCTGTGGACTTGTGGTCTTTCTACATTGGGACTCATAGTCTAGTCCTAGGCTATTGTAGGCACTGGCGTATCTTTTAGTGGAATGAGAGGCATTCTGTAGTCGTGTGAAAGGACCTTTCAAGTCAATCTGATCTGTATTGTCCTGTGAAAAAAAGCGTTCTTAGACACAGTGAGGAGTTTTTGGGGATAATGGGAAAATCATTTCCAACTAAATGACAGGAATTTCTTAGTCCAATCATGAGGTGTGCTAGGCATTTTTATACTGTGGCGGAAAGAGAGAGAGTATAACAGTCATTATAAATAAAGGGCCAAGGAAGTGACAGTTTATGGAAGGAACAATTTGCACATAGTTTTAGAATGTGGTCAGGAGGAGGACAATGTGCTTACACATATGAAACATTAGAAGGTAGACATTATGGAAGCACATATATTTCTTTATTTTTATTGTATTTGGGGAGAGGGGGTTAATATAGCACGTCCAATGTGGAAAAGTGCTTTCCATAGCACCTTGCAGGTGGGCGACATCTAGAGCTGTGCAGTAGCCACCCATGCCCCAGACGTCAAAGAGAACAAGAAGTTACACATGTTGGAAGTGAGGGTGAGACATTGAGGAGATATGATCCCAGTATGAAGCCGAGAAAAGGAGGAGGCGTGAACGTGCATCCATGTATGCAGGCGAGAAGGGAAGGAGCATTGGTCATGCATCCCTGCATGAGGGTGAGACAGGGAGGAGATATGATCCCCGTATGAAGCCAAGAGAAGGAGGAGGCGTGAACGTGCATCCATGTATGCGGGCGAGACAGGAAGGAGCATTGGTCATGCATCCCTGCATGAGGGTGAGACAGGGAGGAGATATGATCCCCCTATGAAGCCGAGAGAAGGAGGAGGCGTGAATGTGCATCCATGTATGCAGGCGAGAAGGGAAGGAGCATTGGTCATGCATCCCCTCATGAGGGTGAGACAGGGAGGAGATATGATCCCCGTATGAAGCCGAGAGAAGGAGGAGGCGTGAACGTGCATCCATGTATGCGGGCGAGACGGGAAGGAGCATTGGTCATGCATCCCTTCCCGAGGGTGAGACAGGGAGGAGATAAAATCCCCGTATGAAGCCGAGAGAACGAGGAGACATGAACGTGCATCCATGTATGCGGGTGAGAAGGGAAGGAGCATTGGTCATGCATCCCTGCATGAGGGTGAGACAGGGAGAAGATAAAATCCCTGTATGAAGCCAAGAGAACGAGGCGGCATGAACATGCATCCTTGTATGCAGGTGTGACATGGAGTCATCATGAACATGCATCCCTTTATAAGGACATAACATGGAGGACGCATGAACATGAATGCCTGAATTTTATGGTGGTGGCCTTCGGGTGATTTGGCACGTGCAATTGGTGAAGAGCACTTCTCCTGCGCAAAAAAATAAATTTACTATTAGCACCCCGGAGGGAGCCTCTGCACTTCTTATAGGGAGAAAACTCTGCAATGGAAGGGGACAGGGTCAATAACAGCTGTAAACTCTCACAAGACCATCACTGCTCTCACACTTTCCTGCTCTCAGGCTGGCGGGCCATTATCGGCCCTGGCTGCCGCACCATTGCCAGGTTTGTGTAACTATATTATTTCTAATTGGCTCCACTTTGATGACTTTCATTTGGATTCTGACTTGATTATTGAGATCTTAAATAAGTGACTGGGGATCAGGTGTCCACTTATTCTCATGGATAACATCACAACCAACCTTTAATTCAAACATGAGTCATGACATCACAGATGGAGTACAGCTTATGATAGAGGTGGAACGTCACATTATAGCAGCCCAAGTAGCTCGCCGTGATCGTATAGTGGTTAGTACTCTGCGTTGTGGCCGCAGCAACCTCGGTTCGAATCCGAGTCACGGCATTGCGGTGAGGCAATGTCACGTCACGGCAGTTGGGCAGATATTTTAGAATTTCCATTAATACATTGGCAATCTCTGTGGAGGACTGAAACAATTCGATATGTCCTGTTACTGTTATGAACCTTTTGTTTCTTTAATGCTCTTTGCACACTTTTTCATCGGGTGACTGTAATGTATTTCAACCAAATCTAATTAAGAGCGCATTATGTGGTGACATTTGCAGTACATGAAACATTATAACACTGCCATTTACGTCAATAACCACTAGCTTGATTAAGACATATGTATTGCAGCGACAGTATTTCCCAGTTACAAATGGGAATAAAAACAACATCTGCGAGGGATTGAACCAACGACATTTAACTGATGTTGCCAATGGAGCGCGTTACAGAGAGCGCGAGGTCCCGCCTTTACAGTCACACGCTGATGATAATACAGATGTTTAAATAAACAGGCATATCTGTGGACTTGTGGTCTTTCTACATTGGGACTCATAGTCTAGTCCTAGTCTATTGTAGGCACTGGCGTATCTTTTAGTGGAATGAGAGGCATTCTGTAGTCGCGTGAAAGGACCTTTCAAGTCAATCTGATCTGTATTGTCCTGTGAAAAAAAGCGTTCTTAGACACAGTGAGGAGTTTTTGGGGATAATGGGAAAATCATTTCCAACTAAATGACAGGAATTTCTTAGTCCAATCACGAGGTGTGCCAGGTTTTTTTATACTGTGGCGGAAAGAGAGAGAGTATAACAGTCATTATAAATAAAGGGCCAAGGAAGTGACAGTTTATGGAAGGAACAATTTGCACATAGTTTTAGAATGTGGTCAGGAGGAGGACAATGTGCTTACACATATGAAACATTAGAAGGTAGACATTATGGAAGCACATATATTTCTTTATTTTTATTGTATTTGGGGAGAGGGGGTTAATATAGCACGTCCAATGTGGAAAAGTGCTTTCCATAGCACCTTGCAGGTGGGCGACATCTAGATCTGTGCAGTAGCCACCCATGCCCCAGACGTCAAAGAGAACAAGAAGTTACACATGTTGGAAGTGAGGGTGAGACATTGAGGAGATATGATCCCCGTATGAAGCCGAGAGAAGGAGGAGGCGTGAACGTGCATCCATGTATGCAGGCGAGAAGGGAAGGAGCATTGGTCATGCATCCCTGCATGAGGGTGAGACAGGGAGGAGATATGATCCCCGTATGAAGTCGAGAGAAGGAGGAGGCGTGAAATTGCATCCATGTATGCGGGCGAGACAGGAAGGAGCATTGGTCATGCATCCCTGCATGAGGGTGAGACAGGGAGGAGATATGATCCCCGTATGAAGCCGAGAGAAGGAGGAGGCGTGAACGTGCATCCATGTATGCAGGCGAGAAGGGAAGGAGCATTGGTCATGCATCCCTGCATGAGGGTGAGACAGGGAGGAGATATGATCCCCGTATGAAGCCGAGAGAAGGAGGAGGCGTGAACGTGCATCCATGTATGCGGGCGAGACAGGAAGGAGCATTGGTCATGCATCCCTGCATGAGGGTGAGACAGGGAGGAGATATGATCCCCGTATGAAGCCGAGAGAAGGAGGAGGCGTGAACGTGCATCCATGTATGCGGGCGAGACGGGAAGGAGCATTGGTCATGCATCCCTTCCCGAGGGTGAGACAGGGAGGAGATAAAATCCCCGTATGAAGCCGAGAGAACGAGAAGACATGAACGTGCATCCATGTATGCGCGCGAGAAGGGAAGGAGCATTGGTCATGCATCCCTGCATGAGGGTGAGACAGGGAGGAGAAAAAATCCCTGTATGAAGCCAAGAGAACGAGGCGGCATGAACATGCATCCTTGTATGCAGGTGTGACATGGAGTCATCATGAACATGCATCCCTTTATAAGGACATAACATGGAGGACGCATGAACATGAAGGCCTGAATTTTATGGTGGTGGCCTTCGGGTGATTTGGCACGTGCAATTGGTGAAGAGCACTTCTCCTGCGCAAAAAAAAAAAATTTACTATTAGCACCCCGGAGGGAGCCTCTGCACTTCTTATAGGGAGAAAACTCTGCAATGGAAGGGGACAGGGTCAATAACAGCTGTAAACTCTCACAAGACCATCACTTCTCTCACACTTTCCTGCTCTCAGGCTGGCGGGCCATTATCGGCCCTGGCTGCCGCACCATTGCCAGGTTTGTGTAACTATATTATTTCTAATTGGCTCCACTTTGATGACTTTCATTTGGATTCTGACTTGATTATTGAGATCTTAAATAAGTGACTGGGGATCAGGTGTCCACTTATTCTCATGGATAACATCACAACCAACCTTTAATTCAAACATGAGTCATGACATCACAGATGGAGTACAGCTTATGATAGAGGTGGAACGTAACATTGTAGCAGCCCAAGTAGCTCGCCGTGATCGTATAGTGATTAGTACTCTGCGTTGTGGCCGCAGCAAACTCGGTTCGAATCCGAGTCACGGCATTGCGGTGAGGCAATGTCACGTCACAGCAGTTGGTCAGATATTTTAGAATTTCCATTAATACATTGGCAATCTCTGTGGAGGACTGAAACAATTCGATATGTCCTTACTGTTATGAACCTTTTGTTTCTTTAATGCTCTTTGCACACTTTTTCATCGGGTGACTGTAATGTATTTCAACCAAATCTAATTAAGAGCGCATTATGTGGTGACATTTTCAGTACATGAAACATTATAACACTGCCATTTACGTCAATAACCACTAGCTTGATTAAGACATATGTATTGCAGCGACAGTATTTCCCAGTTACAAATGGGAATAAAAACAACATCCGCGAGGGATTGAACCAACGACATTTAACTGATATTGCCAATGGAGCGCGTTACAGAGAGCGCGAGGTCCCCCCTTTACAGTCACACGCTGATGATAATACAGATGTTTAAATAAACAGGCACATCTGTGGACTTGTGGTCTTTCTACATTGGGACTCATAGTCTAGTCCTAGGCTATTGTAGGCACTGGCGTATCTTTTAGTGGAATGAGAGGCATTCTGTAGTCGCGTGAAAGGACCTTTCAAGTCAATCTGATCTGTATTGTCCTGTGAAAAAAAGCGTTCTTAGACACAGTGAGGAGTTTTTGGGGATAATGGGAAAATCATTTCCAACTAAATGACAGGAATTTCTTAGTCCAATCATGAGGTGTGCTAGGCTTTTTTATACTGTGGCGGAAAGAGAGAGAGTATAACAGTCATTATAAATAAAGGGCCAAGGAAGTGACAGTTTATGGAAGTAACAATTTGCACATAGTTTTAGAATGTGGTCAGGAGGAGGACAATGTGCTTACACATATGAAACATTAGAAGGTAGACATTATGGAAGCACATATATTTCTTTATTTTTATTGTATTTGGGGAGAGGGGGTTAATATAGCACGTCCAATGTGGAAAAGTGCTTTCCATAGCACCTTGCAGGTGGGCGACATCTAGAACTGTGCAGTAGCCACCCATGCCCCAGACGTCAAAGAGAACAAGAAGTTACACATGTTGGAAGTGAGGGTGAGACATTGAGGAGATATGATCCCCGTATGAAGCCGAGAGAAGGAGGAGGCGTGAACGTGCATCCATGTATGCAGGCGAGAAGGGAAGGAGCATTGGTCATGCATCCCTGCATGAGGGTGAGACAGGGAGGAGATATGATCCCCGTTTGTATGCGGGCGAGACAGGAAGGAGCGTTGGTCATGCATCCCTGCATGAGGGTGAGACAGGGAGGAGATATGATCCCCGTATGAAGCCGAGAGAAGGAGGAGGCGTGAACGTGCATCCATGTATGCAGGCGAGAAGGGAAGAAGCATTGGTCATGCATCCCTGCATGAGGGTGAGACAGGGAGGAGATATGATCCCCGTATGAAGCCGAGAGAAGGAGGAGGCGTGAACGTGCATCCATGTATGCGGGCAAGACAGGAAGGAGCATTGGTCATGCATCCCTGCATGACGGTGAGACAGGGAGGAGATATGATCCCTGTATGAAGCGGAGAGAAGGAGGAGGCGTGAACGTGCATCCATGTATGCGGGCGAGACGGGAAGGAGCATTGGTCATGCATCCCTTCCTGAGGGTGAGACAGGGAGGAGATAAAATCCCCGTATGAAGCCGAGAGAACGAGAAGACATGAACGTGCATCCATGTATGCGGGCGAGAAGGGAAGGAGCATTGGTCATGCATCCCTGCATGAGGGTGAGACAGGGAGGAGATAAAATCCATTTATGAAGCCAAGAGAACGAGGCGGCATGAACATGCATCCTTGTATGCAGGTGTGACATGGAGTCATCATGAACATGCATCCCTTTATAAGGACATAACATGGAGGACGCATGAACATGAATGCCTGAATTTTATGGTGGCGGCCTTCGGGTGATTTGGCACGTGCAATTGGCAAAGAGCACTTCTCCTGTGCAAAAAAATAAATTTACTATTAGCACCCCGGAGGGAGCCTCTGCACTTCTTATAGGGAGAAAACTCTGCAATGGAAGGGGACAGGGTCAATAACAGCTGTAAACTCTCACAAGACCATCACTGCTCTCACACTTTCCTGCTCTCAGGCTGGCGGGCCATTATCGGCCCTGGCTGCCGCACCATTGCCAGGTTTGTGTAACTATATTATTTCTAATTGGCTCCACTTTGATGACTTTCATTTGGATTCTGACTTGATTATTGAGATCTTAAATAAGTGACTGGGGATCAGGTGTCCACTTATTCTCATGGATAACATCACAACCAACCTTTAATCCAAACATGAGTCATGACATCACAGATGGAGTACAGCTTATGATAGAGGTGGAACGTCACATTGTAGCAGCCCAAGTAGCTCGCTGTGATCGTATAGTGGTTAATAGCAACCTCGTTTCGAATCCGAGTCACGGCAGTTGGGCAGATATTTTACAATTTCCATTAATACATTGGCAATCTCTGTGGAGGACTGAAACAATTCGATATGTCCTGTTACTGTTATGAACCTTTTGTTTCTTTAATGCTCTTTGCACACTTTTTCATCGGGTGACTGTAATGTATTTCAACCAAATCTAATTAAGAGCGCATTATGTGGTGACATTTGCAGTACATGAAACATTATAACACTGCCATTTACGTCAATAACTACTAGCATGATTAAGACATATGTATTGCAGCGACAGTATTTCCCAGTTACAAATGGGAATAAAAACAACATCTGCGAGGGATTGAACCAACGACATTTAACTGATGTTGCCAATGGAGCGCGTTACAGAGAGCGCGAGGTCCCGCCTTTACAGTCACACGCTGATGATAATACAGATGTTTAAATAAACAGGCATATCTGTGGACTTGTGGTCTTTCTACATTGGGACTCATAGTCTAGTCCTAGGCTATTGTAGGCACTAGCGTATCTTTTAGTGGAATGAGAGGCATTCTGTAGTCACGTGAAAGGACCTTTCAAGTCAATCTGATCTGTATTGTCCTGTGAAAAAAAGCGTTCTTAGACACAGTGAGGAGTTTTTGGGGATAATGGGAAAATCATTTCCAACTAAATGACAGGAATTTCTTAGTCCAATCATGAGGTGTGCTAGGCTTTTTTATACTGTGGCGGAAAGAGAGTGAGTATAACAGTCATTATAAATAAAGGGCCAAGGAAGTGACAGTTTATGGAAGGAACAATTTGCACATAGTTTTAGAATGTGGTCAGGAGGAGGACAATGTGCTTACACATATGAAACATTAGAAGGTAGACATTATGGAAGCACATATATTTCTTTATTTTTATTGTATTTGGGGAGAGGGGGTTAATATAGCACGTCCAATGTGGAAAAGTGCTTTCCATAGCACCTTGCAGGTGGGCGACATCTAGATCTGTGCAGTAGCCACCCATGCCCCAGACGTCAAAGAGAACAAGAAGTTACACATGTTGGAAGTGAGGGTGAGACATTGAGGGGATATGATCCCCGTATGAAGCCGAGAGAAGGAGGAGGCGTGAACGTGCATCCATGTATGCAGGCGAGAAGGGAAGGAGCATTGGTCATGCATCCCTGCATGAGGGTGAGACAGGGAGGAGATATGATCCCCGTATGAAGCCAAGAGAAGGAGGAGGCGTGAACGTGCATCCATGTATGCGGGCGAGACAGGAAGGAGCGTTGGTCATGCATCCCTGCATGAGGGTGAGACAGGGAGGAGATATGATCCCCGTATGAAGCCGAGAGAAGGAGGAGGCGTGAACGTGCATCCATGTATGCAGGCGAGAAGGGAAGGAGCATTGGTCATGCATCCCTGCATGAGGGTGAGACAGGGAGGAGATATGATCCCCGTATGAAGCCGAGAGAAGGAGGAGGCGTGAACGTGCATCCATGTATGCGGGCGAGACAGGAAGGAGCATTGGTCATGCATCCCTGCATGAGGGTGAGACAGGGAGGAGATATGATCCCCGTATGAAGCCGAGAGAAGGAGGAGGCGTGAACGTGCATCCATGTATGCGGGCGAGACGGGAAGGAGCATTGGTCATGCATCCCTTCCTGAGGGTGAGACAGGGAGGAGATAAAATCCCCGTATGAAGCCGAGAGAACGAGAAGACATGAACGTGCATACATGTATGCGGGCGAGAAGGGAAGGAGCATTGGTCATGCATCCCTGCATGAGGGTGAGACAGGGAGGAGATAAAATCCCTTTATGAAGCCAAGAGAACGAGGCGGCATGAACATGCATCCTTGTATGCAGGTGTGACATGGAGTCATCATGAACATGCATCCCTTTATAAGGACATAACATGGAGGACGCATGAACATGAATGCCTGAATTTTATGGTGGTGGCCTTCGGGTGATTTGGCACGTGCAATTGGCAAAGAGCACTTCTCCTGTGCAAAAAAATAAATTTACTATTAGCACCCCGGAGGGAGCCTCTGCACTTCTTATAGGGAGAAAACTCTGCAATGGAAGGGGACAGGGTCAATAACAGCTGTAAACTCTCACAAGACCATCACTGCTCTCACACTTTCCTGCTCTCAGGCTGGCGGGCCATTATCGGCCCTGGCTGCCGCACCATTGCCAGGTTTGTGTAACTATATTATTTCTAATTGGCTCCACTTTGATGACTTTCATTTGGATTCTGACTTGATTATTGAGATCTTAAATGAGTGACTGGGGATCAGGTGTCCACTTATTCTCATGGATAACATCACAACCAACCTTTAATTCAAACATGAGTCATGACATCACAGATGGAGTACAGCTTATGATAGAGGTGGAACGTCACATTGTAGCAGCCCAAGTAGCTCGCCGTGATCGTATAGTGGTTAGTACTCTGCGTTGTGGCCGCAGCAGAGGCAATGTCACGGCAGTTGGGCAGATATTTTAGAATTTCCATTAACACATTGGCAATCTCTGTGGAGGACTGAAACAATTCGATATGTCCTGTTACTGTTATGAACCTTTTGTTTCTTTAATGCTCTTTGCACACTTTTTCATCGGGTGACTGTAATGTATTTCAACCAAATCTAATTAAGAGCGCATTATATGGTGACATTTGCAGTACATGAAACATTATAACACTGCCATTTACGTCAATAACCACTAGCTTGATTAAGACATATGTATTGCAGCGACAGTATTTCCCAGTTACAAATGGGAATAAAAACAACATCCGCGAGGGATTGAACCAACGACATTTAACTGATGTTGCCAATGGAGCGCGTTACAGAGAGCGCAAAGTCCCGCCTTTACAGTCACACGCTGATGATAATACAGATGTTTAAATAAACAGGCATATCTGTGGACTTGTGGTCTTTCTACATTGGGACTCATAGTCTAGTCCTAGGCTATTGTAGGCACTGGCGTATCTTTTAGTGGAATGAGAGGCATTCTGTAGTCGCGTGAAAGGACCTTTCAAGTCAATCTGATCTGTATTGTCCTGTGAAAAAAAGCGTTCTTAGACACAGTGAGGAGTTTTTGGGGATAATGGGAAAATCATTTCCAACTAAATGACAGGAATTTCTTAGTCCAATCATGAGGTGTGCTAGGCATTTTTATACTGTGGCGGAAAGAGAGAGAGTATAACAGTCATTATAAATAAAGGGCCAAGGAAGTGACAGTTTATGGAAGGAACAATTTGCACATAGTTTTAGAATGTGGTCAGGAGGAGGACAATGTGCTTACACATATGAAACATTAGAAGGTAGACATTATGGAAGCACATATATTTCTTTATTTTTATTGTATTTGGGGATGTATTTGGGTAGAGGGTGTTAATATAGCACGTCCAATGTGGAAAAGTGCTTTCCATAGCACCTTGCAGGTGGGCGACATCTAGAGCTGTGCAGTAGCCACCCATGCCCCAGACGTCAAAGAGAACAAGAAGTTACACATGTTGGAAGTGAGGGTGAGACATTGAGGAGATATGATCCCTGTATGAAGCCGAGAAAAGGAGGAGGCGTGAACGTGCATCCATGTATGCAGGCGAGAAGGGAAGGAGCATTGGTCATGCATCCCTGCATGAGGGTGAGACAGGGAGGAGATATGATCCCCGTATGAAGCCGAGAGAAGGAGGAGGCGTGAACGTGCATCCATGTATGCGGGCGAGACAGGAAGGAGCATTGGTCATGCATCCCTGCATGAGGGTGAGACAGGGAGGAGATATGATCCCCGTATGAAGCCGAGAGAAGGAGGAGGCGTGAACGTGCATCCATGTATGCAGGCGAGAAGGGAAGGAGCATTGGTCATGCATCCCCTCATGAGGGTGAGACAGGGAGGAGATATGATCCCCGTATGAAGCCGAGAGAAGGAGGAGGCGTGAACGTGCATCCATGTATGCGGGCGAGACGGGAAGGAGCATTGGTCATGCATCCCTTCCCGAGGGTGAGACAGGGAGGAGATAAAATCCCCGTATGAAGCCGAGAGAACGAGGAGACATGAACGTGCATCCATGTATGCGGGCGAGAAGGGAAGGAGCATTGGTCATGCATCCCTGCATGAGGGTGAGACAGGGAGAAGATAAAATCCCTGTATGAAGCCAAGAGAACGAGGCGGCATGAACATGCATCCTTGTATGCAGGTGTGACATGGAGTCATCATGAACATGCATCCCTTTATAAGGACATAACATGGAGGACGCATGAACATGAATGCCTGAATTTTATGGTGGTGGCCTTCGGGTGATTTGGCACGTGCAATTGGCGAAGAGCACTTCTCCTGCGCAAAAAAATAAATTTACTATTAGCACCCCGGAGGGAGCCTATGCACTTCTTATAGGGAGAAAACTCTGCAATGGAAGGGGAGAGGGTCAATAACAGCTGTAAACTCTCACAAGACCATCACTGCTCTCACACTTTCCTGCTCTCAGGCTGGCGGGCCATTATCGGCCCTGGCTGCCGCACCATTGCCAGGTTTGTGTAACTATATTATTTCTATTTGGCTCCACTTTGATGACTTTCATTTGGATTCTGACTTGATTATTGAGATCTTAAATAAGTGACTGGGGATCAGGTGTCCACTTATTCTCATGGATAACATCACAACCAACCTTTAATTCAAACATGAGTCATGACATCACAGATGGAGTACAGCTTATGATAGAGGTGGAACGTCACATTGTAGCAGCCCAAGTAGCTCGCCGTGATCGTATAGTGGTTAGTACTCTGGTGGCCGCAGCAAACTCGGTTCGAATCAGAGTCACGGCGTTGCGGTGAGGCAATGTCACGGCAGTTGGGCAGATATTTTAGAATTTCCATTAATACATTGGCAATCTCTGTGGAGGACTGAAACAATTCGATATGTCCTGTTACTGTTATGAACCTTTTGTTTCTTTAATGCTCTTTGCACACTTTTTCATCGGGTGACTGTAATGTATTTCAACCAAATCTAATTAAGAGCGCATTATGTGGTGACATTTGCAGTACATGAAACATTATAACACTGCCATTTACGTCAATAACCACTAGTTTGATTAAGACATATGTATTGCAGCGACAGTATTTCCCAGTTACAAATGGGAATAAAAACAACATCCGCGAGGGATTGAACCAACGACATTTAAATGATGTTGCCAATGGAGCGCGTTACAGAGAGCGCAAAGTCCCGCCTTTACAGTCACACGCTGATGATAATACAGATGTTTAAATAAACAGGCAAATCTGTGGACTTGTGGTCTTTCTACATTGGGACTCATAGTCTAGTCCTAGGCTATTGTAGGCACTGGCGTATCTTTTAGTGGAATGAGAGGCATTCTGTAGTCGCGTGAAAGGACCTTTCAAGTCAATCTGATCTGTATTGTCCTGTGAAAAAAAGCGTTCTTAGACACAGTGAGGAGTTTTTGGGGATAATGGGAAAATCATTTCCAACTAAATGACAGGAATTTCTTATTCCAATCATGAGGTGTGCTAGGCATTTTAATACTGTGGCGGAAAGAGAGAGAGTATAACAGTCATTATAAATAAAGGGCCAAGGAAGTGACAGTTTATAGAAGGAACAATTTGCACATAGTTTTAGAATGTGGTCAGGAGGAGGACAATGTGCTTACACATATGAAACATTAGAAGGTAGACATTATGGAAGCACATATATTTCTTTATTTTTATTGTATTTGGGGAGAGGGGGTTAATATAGCACGTCCAATGTGGAAAAGTGCTTTCCATAGCACCTTGCAGGTGGGCGACATCTAGAGCTGTGCAGTAGCCACCCATGCCCCAGACGTCAAAGAGAACAAGAAGTTACATATGTTGGAAGTGAGGGTGAGACATTGAGGAGATATGATCCCCGTATGAAGCCGAGAAAAGGAGGAGGCGTGAACGTGCATCCATGTATGCAGGCGAGAAGGGAAGGAGCATTGGTCATGCATCCCTGCATGAGGGTGAGACAGGGAGGAGATATGATCCCCGTATGAAGCCGAGAGAAGGAGGAGGCGTGAACGTGCATCCATGTATGCGGGCGAGACAGGAAGGAGCATTGGTCATGCATCCCTGCATGAGGGTGAGACAGGGAGGAGATATGATCCCCGTATGAAGCCGAGAGAAGGAGGAGGCGTGAACGTGCATCCATGTATGCAGGCGAGAAGGGAAGGAGCATTGGTCATGCATCCCTGCATGAGGGTGAGACAGGGAGGAGATATGATCCCTGTATGAAGCCGAGAGAAGGAGGAGGCGTGAACGTGCATCCATGTATGCGGGCGAGACGGGAAGGAGCATTGGTCATGCATCCCTTCCCGAGGGTGAGACAGGGAGGAGATAAAATCCCCGTATGAAGCCGAGAGAACGAGGAGACATGAACGTGCATCCATGTATGCGGGCGAGAAGGGAAGGAGCATTGGTCATGCATCCCTGCATGAGGGTGAGACAGGGAGAAGATAAAATCCATGTATGAAGCCAAGAGAACGAGGCGGCATGAACATGCATCCTTGTATGCAGGTGTGACATGGAGTCATCATGAACATGCATCCCTTTATAAGGACATAACATGGAGGACGCATGAACATGAATGCCTGAATTTTATGGTGGTGGCATTCGGGTGATTTGGCACGTGCAATTGGCAAAGAGCACTTCTCCTGTGCAAAAAAATAAATTTACTATTAGCACCCCGGAGGGAGCCTCTGCACTTCTTATAGGGAGAAAACTCTGCAATGGAAGGGGACAGGGTCAATAACAGCTGTAAACTCTCACAAGACCATCACTGCTCTCACACTTTCCTGCTCTCAGGCTGCGGGCCATTATCGGCCCTGGCTGCCGCACCATTGCCAGGTTTGTGTAACTATATTATTTCTAATTGGTTCCACTTTGATGACTTTCATTTGGATTCTGACTTGATTATTGAGATCTTAAATAAGTGACTGGGGATCAGGTGTCCACTTATTCTCATGGATAACATCACAACCAACCTTTAATTCAAACATGAGTCATGACATCACAGATGGAGTACAGCTTATGATAGAGGTGGAACGTCACATTGTAGCAGCCCAAGTAGCTCGCCGTGATCGTATAGTGGTTAGTACTCTGCGTTGTGGCCGCAGCAACCTCGGTTCGATTCCGAGTCACGGCATTGCGGTGAGGCAATGTCATGGCAGTTGGGCAGATATTTTAGAATTTCCATTAATACATTGGCAATCTCTGTGGAGGACTGAAACAATTCGATATGTCCTGTTACTGTTATGAACCTTTTGTTTCTTTAATGCTCTTTGCACACTTTTTCATCGGGTGACTGTAATGTATTTCAACCAAATCTAATTAAGAGCGCATTATGTGGTGACATTTGCAGTACATGAAACATTATAACACTGCCATTTACGTCAATAACCACTAGCTTGATTAAGACATATGTATTGCAGCGACAGTATTTCCCAGTTACAAATGGGAATAAAAACAACATCCGCGAGGGATTGAACCAACGACATTTAACTGATGTTGCCAATTGAGCGCGTTACAGAGAGCGCGAGGTCCCGCCTTTACAGTCACACGCTGATGATAATACAGATGTTTAAATAAACAGGCATATCTGTGGACTTGTGGTCTTTCTACATTGGGACTCATAGTCTAGTCCTAGGATATTGTAGGCACTGGCGTATCTTTTAGTGGAATGAGAGGCATTCTGTAGTCGCGTGAAAGGACCTTTCAAGTCAATCTGATCTGTATTGTCCTGTGAAAAAAAGCGTTCTTAGACACAGTGAGGAGTTTTTGGGGATAATGGGAAAATCATTTCCAACTAAATGACAGGAATTTCTTAGTCCAATCATGAGGTGTGCTAGGCTTTTTTATACTGTGGCGGAAAGAGAGAGAGTATAACAGTCATTATAAATAAAGGGCCAAGGAAGTGACAGTTTATGGAAGGAACAATTTGCACATAGTTTTAGAATGTGGTCAGGAGGAGGACAATGTGCTTACACATATGAAACATTAGAAGGTAGACATTATGGAAGCACATATATTTCTTTATTTTTATTGTATTTGGGGAGAGGGGGTTAATATAGCACGTCCAATGTGGAAAAGTGCTTTCCATAGCAACTTGCAGGTGGGCGACATCTAGATCTGTGCAGTAGCCACCCATGCCCCAGACGTCAAAGAGAACAAGAAGTTACACATGTTGGAAGTGAGGGTGAGACATTGAGGAGATATGATCCCCGTATGAAGCCGAGAGAAGGAGGAGGCTTGAACGTGCATCCATGTATGCAGGCGAGAAGGGAAGGAGCATTGGTCATGCATCCCTGCATGAGGGTGAGACAGGGAGGAGATATGATCCCCGTATGAAGCCGAGAGAAGGCGGAGGCTTGAACGTGCATCCATGTATGCGGGCGAGACAGGAAGGAGCGTTGGTCATGCATCCCTGCATAAGGGTGAGACAGGGAGGAGATATGATCCCCGTATAAAGCCGAGAGAAGGAGGAGGCGTGAACGTGCATCCATGTATGCAGGCGAGAAGGGAAGGAGCATTGGTCATGCATCCCTGCATGAGGGTGAGACAGGGAGGAGATATGATCCCCGTATGAAGCCGAGAGAAGGAGGAGGCGTGAACGTGCATCCATGTATGCGGGCGAGAAAGGAAGGAGCATTGGTCATGCATCCCTGCATGTGGGTGAGACAGGGAGGAGATATGATCCCCGTATGAAGCCGAGAGAAGGAGGAGGCGTGAACATGCATCCATGTATGCGGGCGAGACGGGAAGGAGCATTGGTCATGCATCCCTTCCTGAGGGTGAGACAGGGAGGAGATAAAATCCCCGTATGAAGCCGAGAGAACGAGAAGACATGAACGTGCATCCATGTATGCGGGCGAGAAGGGAAGGAGCATTGGTCATGCATCCCTGCATGAGGGTGAGACAGGGAGGAGATAAAATCCCTTTATGAAGCCAAGAGAACGAGGCGGCATGAACATGCATCCTTGTATGCAGGTGTGACATGGAGTCATCATGAACATGCATCCCTTTATAAGGACATAACATGGAGGACGCATGAACATGAATGCCTGAATTTTATGGTGGTGGCCTTCGGGTGATTTGGCACGTGCAATTGGTGAAGAGCACTTCTCCTGCGCAAAAAAATAAATGTACTATTAGCACCCCGGAGGGAGCCTCTGCACTTCTTATAGGGAGAAAACTCTGCAATGGAAGGGGAAAGGTTCAATAACAGCTGTAAACTCTCACAAGACCATCACTGCTCTCACACTTTCCTGCTCTCAGGCTGGCGGGCCATTATCGGCCCTGGCTGCTGCACCATTGCCAGGTTTGTGTAACTATATTATTTCTAATTGGCTCCACTTTGATGACTTTCATTTGGATTCTGACTTGATTATTGAGATCTTAAATAAGTGACTGGGGATCAGGTGTCCACTTATTCTCATGGATAACATCACAACCAACCTTTAATTCAAACATGAGTCATGACATCACAGATGGAGTACAGCTTATGATAGAGGTGGAACATCACATTGTAGCTGCCCAAGTAGCTCGCCGTGATCGTATAGTGGTTAGTACTCTGTGTTGTGGCCGCAGCAACCTCGGTTCGGATCCGAGTCACGGCATTGCGGTGAGGCAATGTCACGGCAGTTGGGCAGATATTTTAGAATTTCCATTAATACATTGGCAATCTCTGTGGAGGACTGAAACAATTCGATATGTCCTGTTACTGTTATGAACCTTTTGTTTCTTTAATGCTCTTTGCACACTTTTTCATCGGGTGACTGTAATGTATTTCAACCAAATCTAATTAAGAGCGCATTATGTGGTGACATTTGCAGTACATGAAACATTATAACACTGCCATTTACGTCAATAACCACTAGCTTGATTAAGACATATGTATTTCAGCGACAGTATTTCCCAGTTACAAATGGG
This sequence comes from Ambystoma mexicanum, assembly GCF_040938575.1. NCBI lineage: Eukaryota > Metazoa > Chordata > Amphibia > Caudata > Ambystomatidae > Ambystoma > Ambystoma mexicanum. The sequence goes on from NW_027182322.1 coordinate 4,778,866, forward strand.
AATAAAAACAACATCCGCGAGGGATTGAACCAACGACATTTAACTGATGTTGCCAATGGAGCGCGTTGCAGAGAGCGCGAGGTCCCGCCTTTACAGTCACACGCTGATGATAATACAGATGTTTAAATAAACAGGCATATCTGTGGACTTGTCGTCTTTCTACATTGGGACTCATAGTCTAGTCCTAGGCTATTGTAGGCACTGGCGTATCTTTTAGTGGAATGAGAGGCATTCTGTAGTCGCGTGAAAGGACCTTTCAAGTCAATCTGATCTGTATTGTCCTGTGAAAAAAAGCGTTCTTAGACACAGTGAGGAGTTTTTGGGGATAATGGGAAAATCATTTCCAACTAAATGACAGGAATTTCTTAGTCCAATCATGAGGTGTGCTAGGCTTTTTTATACTGTGGCGGAAAGAGAGAGAGTATAACAGTCATTATAAATAAAGGGCCAAGGAAGTGACAGTTTATGGAAGGAACAATTTGCACATAGTTTTAGAATGTGGTCAGGAGGAGGACAATGTGCTTACACATATGAAACATTAGAAGGTAGACATTATGGAAGCACATATATTTCTTTATTTTTATTGTATTTGGGGAGAGGGGGTTAATATAGCACGTCCAATGTGGAAAAGTGCTTTCCATAGCACCTTGCAGGTGGGCGACATCTAGAGCTGTGCAGTAGCCACCCATGCCCCAGACGTCAAAGAGAACAAGAAATTACACATGTTGGAAGTGAGGGTGAGACATTGAGGGGATATGATCCCCGTATGAAGCCGAGAGAAGGAGGAGGCGTGAACGTGCATCCATGTATGCAGGCGAGAAGGGAAGGAGCATTGGTCATGCATCCCTGCATGAGGGTGAGACAGGGAGGAGATATGATCCCCGTATGAAGCCAAGAGAAGGAGGAGGCGTGAACGTGCATCCATGTATGCGGGCGAGACAGGAAGGAGCGTTGGTCATGCATCCCTGCATGAGGGTGAGACAGGGAGGAGATATGATCCCCGTATGAAGCCGAGAGAAGGAGGAGGCGTGAACGTGCATCCATGTATGCAGGCGAGAAGGGAAGGAGCATTGGTCATGCATCCCTGCATGAGGGTGAGACAGGGAGGAGATATGATCCCCGTATGAAGCCGAGAGAAGGAGGAGGCGTGAACGTGCATCCATGTATGCGGGCGAGACAGGAAGGAGCATTGGTCATGCATCCCTGCATGAGGGTGAGACAGGGAGGAGATATGATCCCCGTATGAAGCCGAGAGAAGGAGGAGGCGTGAACGTGCATCCATGTATGCGGGTGAGACGGGAAGGAGCATTGGTCATGCATCCCTTCCTGAGGGTGAGACAGGGAGGAGATAAAATCCCCGTATGAAGCCGAGAGAACGAGAAGACATGAACGTGCATACATGTATGCGGGCGAGAAGGGAAGGAGCATTGGTCATGCATCCCTGCATGAGGGTGAGACAGGGAGGAGATAAAATCCCTTTATGAAGCCAAGAGAACGAGGCGGCATGAACATGCATCCTTGTATGCAGGTGTGACATGGAGTCATCATGAACATGCATCCCTTTATAAGGACATAACATGGAGGACGCATGAACATGAATGCCTGAATTTTATGGTGGTGGCCTTCGGGTGATTTGGCACGTGCAATTGGCAAAGAGCACTTCTCCTGTGCAAAAAAATAAATTTACTATTAGCACCCCGGAGGGAGCCTCTGCACTTCTTATAGGGAGAAAACTCTGCAATGGAAGGGGGCAGGGTCAATAACAGCTGTAAACTCTCACAAGACCATCACTGCTCTCACACTTTCCTGCTCTCAGGCTGGCGGGCCATTATCGGCCCTGGCTGCCGCACCATTGCCAGGTTTGTGTAACTATATTATTTCTAATTGGCTCCACTTTGATGACTTTCATTTGGATTCTGACTTGATTATTGAGATCTTAAATAAGTGACTGGGGATCAGGTGTCCACTTATTCTCATGTATAACATCACAACCAACCTTTAATTCAAACATGAGTCATGACATCACAGATGGAGTACAGCTTATGATAGAGGTGGAACGTCACATTGTAGCAGCCCAAGTAGCTCGCCGTGATCGTATAGTGGTTAGTACTCTGCGTTGTGGCCGCAGCAGAGGCAATGTCACGGCAGTTGGGCAGATATTTTAGAATTTCCATTAACACATTGGCAATCTCTGTGGAGGACTGAAACAATTCGATATGTCCTGTTACTGTTATGAACCTTTTGTTTCTTTAATGCTCTTTGCACACTTTTTCATCGGGTGACTGTAATGTATTTCAACCAAATCTAATTAAGAGCGCATTATATGGTGACATTTGCAGTACATGAAACATTATAACACTGCCATTTACGTCAATAACCACTAGCTTGATTAAGACATATGTATTGCAGCGACAGTATTTCCCAGTTACAAATGGGAATAAAAACAACATCCGCGAGGGATTGAACCAACGACATTTAACTGATGTTGCCAATGGAGCGCGTTACAGAGAGCGCAAAGTCCCGCCTTTACAGTCACACGCTGATGATAATACAGATGTTTAAATAAACAGGCATATCTGTGGACTTGTGGTCTTTCTACATTGGGACTCATAGTCTAGTCCTAGGCTATTGTAGGCACTGGCGTATCTTTTAGTGGAATGAGAGGCATTCTGTAGTCGCGTGAAAGGACCTTTCAAGTCAATCTGATCTGTATTGTCCTGTGAAAAAAAGCGTTCTTAGACACAGTGAGGAGTTTTTGGGGATAATGGGAAAATCATTTCCAACTAAATGACAGGAATTTCTTAGTCCAATCATGAGGTGTGCTAGGCATTTTTATACTGTGGCGGAAAGAGAGAGAGTATAACAGTCATTATAAATAAAGGGCCAAGGAAGTGACAGTTTATGGAAGGAACAATTTGCACATAGTTTTAGAATGTGGTCAGGAGGAGGACAATGTGCTTACACATATGAAACATTAGAAGGTAGACATTATGGAAGCACATATATTTCTTTATTTTTATTGTATTTGGGGATGTATTTGGGTAGAGGGTGTTAATATAGCACGTCCAATGTGGAAAAGTGCTTTCCATAGCACCTTGCAGGTGGGCGACATCTAGAGCTGTGCAGTAGCCACCCATGCCCCAGACGTCAAAGAGAACAAGAAGTTACACATGTTGGAAGTGAGGGTGAGACATTGAGGAGATATGATCCCTGTATGAAGCCGAGAAAAGGAGGAGGCGTGAACGTGCATCCATGTATGCAGGCGAGAAGGGAAGGAGCATTGGTCATGCATCCCTGCATGAGGGTGAGACAGGGAGGAGATATGATCCCCGTATGAAGCCGAGAGAAGGAGGAGGCGTGAACGTGCATCCATGTATGCGGGCGAGACAGGAAGGAGCATTGGTCATGCATCCCTGCATGAGGGTGAGACAGGGAGGAGATATGATCCCCGTATGAAGCCGAGAGAAGGAGGAGGCGTGAACGTGCATCCATGTATGCAGGCGAGAAGGGAAGGAGCATTGGTCATGCATCCCCTCATGAGGGTGAGACAGGGAGGAGATATGATCCCCGTATGAAGCCGAGAGAAGGAGGAGGCGTGAACGTGCATCCATGTATGCGGGCGAGACGGGAAGGAGCATTGGTCATGCATCCCTTCCCGAGGGTGAGACAGGGAGGAGATAAAATCCCCGTATGAAGCCGAGAGAACGAGGAGACATGAACGTGCATCCATGTATGCAGGCGAGAAGGGAAGGAGCATTGGTCATGCATCCCTGCATGAGGGTGAGACAGGGAGAAGATAAAATCCCTGTATGAAGCCAAGAGAACGAGGCGGCATGAACATGCATCCTTGTATGCAGGTGTGACATGGAGTCATCATGAACATGCATCCCTTTATAAGGACATAACATGGAGGACGCATGAACATGAATGCCTGAATTTTATGGTGGTGGCCTTCGGGTGATTTGGCACGTGCAATTGGCGAAGAGCACTTCTCCTGCGCAAAAAAATAAATTTACTATTAGCACCCCGGAGGGAGCCTATGCACTTCTTATAGGGAGAAAACTCTGCAATGGAAGGGGAGAGGGTCAATAACAGCTGTAAACTCTCACAAGACCATCACTGCTCTCACACTTTCCTGCTCTCAGGCTGGCGGGCCATTATCGGCCCTGGCTGCCGCACCATTGCCAGGTTTGTGTAACTATATTATTTCTAATTGGCTCCACTTTGATGACTTTCATTTGGATTCTGACTTGATTATTGAGATCTTAAATAAGTGACTGGGGATCAGGTGTCCACTTATTCTCATGGATAACATCACAACCAACCTTTAATTCAAACATGAGTCATGACATCACAGATGGAGTACAGCTTATGATAGAGGTGGAACGTCACATTGTAGCAGCCCAAGTAGCTCGCTGTGATCGTATAGTGGTTAGTACTCTGCGTTGTGGCCGCAGCAACCTCGGTTCGAATCCGAGTCACGGCATTGCGGTGAGGCAATGTCACGGCAGTTGGGCAGATATTTTAGAATTTCCATTAATACATTGGCAATCTCTGTGGAGGACTGAAACAATTCGATATGTCCTGTTACTGTTATGAACCTTTTGTTTCTTTAATGCTCTTTGCACACTTTTTCATCGGGTGACTGTAATGTATTTCAACCAAATCTAATTAAGAGCGCATTATGTGGTGACATTTGCAGTACATGAAACATTATAACACTGCCATTTACGTCAATAACCACTAGTTTGATTAAGACATATGTATTGCAGCGACAGTATTTCCCAGTTACAAATGGGAATAAAAACAACATCCGCGAGGGATTGAACCAACGACATTTAAATGATGTTGCCAATGGAGCGCGTTACAGAGAGCGCAAAGTCCCGCCTTTACAGTCACACGCTGATGATAATACAGATGTTTAAATAAACAGGCAAATCTGTGGACTTGTGGTCTTTCTACATTGGGACTCATAGTCTAGTCCTAGGCTATTGTAGGCACTGGCGTATCTTTTAGTGGAATGAGAGGCATTCTGTAGTCGCGTGAAAGGACCTTTCAAGTCAATCTGATCTGTATTGTCCTGTGAAAAAAAGCGTTCTTAGACACAGTGAGGAGTTTTTGGGGATAATGGGAAAATCATTTCCAACTAAATGACAGGAATTTCTTATTCCAATCATGAGGTGTGCTAGGCATTTTAATACTGTGGCGGAAAGAGAGAGAGTATAACAGTCATTATAAATAAAGGGCCAAGGAAGTGACAGTTTATAGAAGGAACAATTTGCACATAGTTTTAGAATGTGGTCAGGAGGAGGACAATGTGCTTACACATATGAAACATTAGAAGGTAGACATTATGGAAGCACATATATTTCTTTATTTTTATTGTATTTGGGGAGAGGGGGTTAATATAGCACGTCCAATGTGGAAAAGTGCTTTCCATAGCACCTTGCAGATGGGCGACATCTAGAGCTGTGCAGTAGCCACCCATGCCCCAGACGTCAAAGAGAACAAGAAGTTACATATGTTGGAAGTGAGGGTGAGACATTGAGGAGATATGATCCCCGTATGAAGCCGAGAAAAGGAGGAGGCGTGAACGTGCATCCATGTATGCAGGCGAGAAGGGAAGGAGCATTGGTCATGCATCCCTGCATGAGGGTGAGACAGGGAGGAGATATGATCCCCGTATGAAGCCGAGAGAAGGAGGAGGCGTGAACGTGCATCCATGTATGCGGGCGAGACAGGAAGGAGCATTGGTCATGCATCCCTGCATGAGGGTGAGACAGGGAGGAGATATGATCCCCGTATGAAGCCGAGAGAAGGAGGAGGCGTGAACGTGCATCCATGTATGCAGGCGAGAAGGGAAGGAGCATTGGTCATGCATCCCTGCATGAGGGTGAGACAGGGAGGAGATATGATCCCTGTATGAAGCCGAGAGAAGGAGGAGGCGTGAACGTGCATCCATGTATGCGGGCGAGACGGGAAGGAGCATTGGTCATGCATCCCTTCCCGAGGGTGAGACAGGGAGGAGATAAAATCCCCGTATGAAGCCGAGAGAACGAGGAGACATGAACGTGCATCCATGTATGCGGGCGAGAAGGGAAGGAGCATTGGTCATGCATCCCTGCATGAGGGTGAGACAGGGAGAAGATAAAATCCCTGTATGAAGCCAAGAGAACGAGGCGGCATGAACATGCATCCTTGTATGCAGGTGTGACATGGAGTCATCATGAACATGCATCCCTTTATAAGGACATAACATGGAGGACGCATGAACATGAATGCCTGAATTTTATGGTGGTGGCATTCGGGTGATTTGGCACGTGCAATTGGCAAAGAGCACTTCTCCTGTGCAAAAAAATAAATTTACTATTAGCACCCCGGAGGGAGCCTCTGCACTTCTTATAGGGAGAAAACTCTGCAATGGAAGGGGACAGGGTCAATAACAGCTGTAAACTCTCACAAGACCATCACTGCTCTCACACTTTCCTGCTCTCAGGCTGCGGGCCATTATCGGCCCTGGCTGCCGCACCATTGCCAGGTTTGTGTAACTATATTATTTCTAATTGGTTCCACTTTGATGACTTTCATTTGGATTCTGACTTGATTATTGAGATCTTAAATAAGTGACTGGGGATCAGGTGTCCACTTATTCTCATGGATAACATCACAACCAACCTTTAATTCAAACATGAGTCATGACATCACAGATGGAGTACAGCTTATGATAGAGGTGGAACGTCACATTGTAGCAGCCCAAGTAGCTCGCCGTGATCGTATAGTGGTTAGTACTCTGCGTTGTGGCCGCAGCAACCTTGGTTCGATTCCGAGTCACGGCATTGCGGTGAGGCAATGTCATGGCAGTTGGGCAGATATTTTAGAATTTCCATTAATACATTGGCAATCTCTGTGGAGGACTGAAACAATTCGATATGTCCTGTTACTGTTATGAACCTTTTGTTTCTTTAATGCTCTTTGCACACTTTTTCATCGGGTGACTGTAATGTATTTCAACCAAATCTAATTAAGAGCGCATTATGTGGTGACATTTGCAGTACATGAAACATTATAACACTGCCATTTACGTCAATAACCACTAGCTTGATTAAGACATATGTATTGCAGCGACAGTATTTCCCAGTTACAAATGGGAATAAAAACAACATCCGCGAGGGATTGAACCAACGACATTTAACTGATGTTGCCAATTGAGCGCGTTACAGAGAGCGCGAGGTCCCGCCTTTACAGTCACACGCTGATGATAATACAGATGTTTAAATAAACAGGCATATCTGTGGACTTGTGGTCTTTCTACATTGGGACTCATAGTCTAGTCCTAGGATATTGTAGGCACTGGCGTATCTTTTAGTGGAATGAGAGGCATTCTGTAGTCGCGTGAAAGGACCTTTCAAGTCAATCTGATCTGTATTGTCCTGTGAAAAAAAGCGTTCTTAGACACAGTGAGGAGTTTTTGGGGATAATGGGAAAATCATTTCCAACTAAATGACAGGAATTTCTTAGTCCAATCATGAGGTGTGCTAGGCTTTTTTATACTGTGGCGGAAAGAGAGAGAGTATAACAGTCATTATAAATAAAGGGCCAAGGAAGTGACAGTTTATGGAAGGAACAATTTGCACATAGTTTTAGAATGTGGTCAGGAGGAGGACAATGTGCTTACACATATGAAACATTAGAAGGTAGACATTATGGAAGCACATATATTTCTTTATTTTTATTGTATTTGGGGAGAGGGGGTTAATATAGCACGTCCAATGTGGAAAAGTGCTTTCCATAGCAACTTGCAGGTGGGCGACATCTAGATCTGTGCAGTAGCCACCCATGCCCCGGACGTCAAAGAGAACAAGAAGTTACACATGTTGGAAGTGAGGGTGAGACATTGAGGAGATATGATCCCCGTATGAAGCCGAGAGAAGGAGGAGGCGTGAACGTGCATCCATGTATGCAGGCGAGAAGGGAAGGAGCATTGGTCATGCATCCCTGCATGAGGGTGAGACAGGGAGGAGATATGATCCCCGTATGAAGCCGAGAGAAGGAGGAGGCTTGAACGTGCATCCATGTATGCGGGCGAGACAGGAAGGAGCGTTGGTCATGCATCCCTGCATAAGGGTGAGACAGGGAGGAGATATGATCCCCGTATGAAGCCGAGAGAAGGAGGAGGCGTGAACGTGCATCCATGTATGCGGGCGAGACAGGAAGGAGCATTGGTCATGCATCCCTGCATGTGGGTGAGACAGGGAGGAGATATGATCCCCGTATGAAGCCGAGAGAAGGAGGAGGCGTGAACATGCATCCATGTATGCGGGCGAGACGGGAAGGAGCATTGGTCATGCATCCCTTCCTGAGGGTGAGACAGGGAGGAGATAAAATCCCCGTATGAAGCCGAGAGAACGAGAAGACATGAACGTGCATCCATGTATGCGGGCGAGAAGGGAAGGAGCATTGGTCATGCATCCCTGCATGAGGGTGAGACAGGGAGGAGATAAAATCCCTTTATGAAGCCAAGAGAACGAGGCGGCATGAACATGCATCCTTGTATGCAGGTGTGACATGGAGTCATCATGAACATGCATCCCTTTATAAGGACATAACATGGAGGACGCATGAACATGAATGCCTGAATTTTATGGTGGTGGCCTTCGGGTGATTTGGCACGTGCAATTGGTGAAGAGCACTTCTCCTGCGCAAAAAAATAAATGTACTATTAGCACCCCGGAGGGAGCCTCTGCACTTCTTATAGGGAGAAAACTCTGCAATGGAAGGGGAAAGGTTCAATAACAGCTGTAAACTCTCACAAGACCATCACTGCTCTCACACTTTCCTGCTCTCAGGCTGGCGGGCCATTATCGGCCCTGGCTGCCGCAGCATTGCCAGGTTTGTGTAACTATATTATTTCTAATTGGCTCCACTTTGATGACTTTCATTTGGATTCTGACTTGATTATTGAGATCTTAAATAAGTGACTGGGGATCAGGTGTCCACTTATTCTCATGGATAACATCACAACCAACCTTTAATTCAAACATGAGTCATGACATCACAGATGGAGTACAGCTTATGATAGAGGTGGAACATCACATTGTAGCTGCCCAAGTAGCTCGCCGTGATCGTATAGTGGTTAGTACTCTGTGTTGTGGCCGCAGCAACCTCGGTTCGGATCCGAGTCACGGCATTGTGGTGAGGCAATGTCACGGCAGTTGGGCAGATATTTTAGAATTTCCATTAATACATTGGCAATCTCTGTGGAGGACTGAAACAATTCGATATGTCCTGTTACTGTTATGAACCTTTTGTTTCTTTAATGCTCTTTGCACACTTTTTCATCGGGTGACTGTAATGTATTTCAACCAAATCTAATTAAGAGCGCATTATGTGGTGACATTTGCAGTACATGAAACATTATAACACTGCCATTTACGTCAATAACCACTAGCTTGATTAAGACATATGTATTTCAGCGACAGTATTTCCCAGTTACAAATGGGAATAAAAACAACATCCGCGAGGGATTGAACCAACGACATTTAACTGATGTTGCCAATGGAGCGCGTTGCAGAGAGCGCGAGGTCCCGCCTTTACAGTCACACGCTGATGATAATACAGATGTTTAAATAAACAGGCATATCTGTGGACTTGTCGTCTTTCTACATTGGGACTCATAGTCTAGTCCTAGGCTATTGTAGGCACTGGCGTATCTTTTAGTGGAATGAGAGGCATTCTGTAGTCGCGTGAAAGGACCTTTCAAGTCAATCTGATCTGTATTGTCCTGTGAAAAAAAGCGTTCTTAGACACAGTGAGGAGTTTTTGGGGATAATGGGAAAATCATTTCCAACTAAATGACAGGAATTTCTTAGTCCAATCATGAGGTGTGCTAGGCTTTTTTATACTGTGGCGGAAAGAGAGAGAGTATAACAGTCATTATAAATAAAGGGCCAAGGAAGTGACAGTTTATGGAAGGAACAATTTGCACATAGTTTTAGAATGTGGTCAGGAGGAGGACAATGTGCTTACACATATGAAACATTAGAAGGTAGACATTATGGAAGCACATATATTTCTTTATTTTTATTGTATTTGGGGAGAGGGGGTTAATATAGCACGTCCAATGTGGAAAAGTGCTTTCCATAGCACCTTGCAGGTGGGCGACATCTAGAGCTGTGCAGTAGCCACCCATGCCCCAGACGTCAAAGAGAACAAGAAATTACACATGTTGGAAGTGAGGGTGAGACATTGAGGAGATATGATCCCCGTATGAAGCCGAGAAAAGATGGAGGCGTGAACGTGCATCCATGTATGCAGGCGAGAAGGGAAGGAGCATTGGTCATGCATCCCTGCATGAGGGTGAGACAGGGAGGAGATATGATCCCCGTATGAAGCCCAGAGAAGGAGGAGGCTTGAACGTGCATTCATGTATGCGGGCGAGACAGGAAGGAGCATTGGTCATGCATCCCTGCATGAGGGTGAGACAGGGAGGAGATATGATCCCCGTATGAAGCCGAGAGAAGGAGGAGGCGTGAACGTGCATCCATGTATGCGGGCGAGACAGGAAGGAGCATTGGTCATGCATCCCTGCATGAGGGTGAGACAGGGAGGAGATATGATCCCCGTATGAAGCCGAGAGAAGGAGGAGGCGTGAACGTGCATCCATGTATGCGGGCGAGACGGGAAGGAGCATTGGTCATGCATCCCTTCCCGAGGGTGAGACAGGGAGGAGATAAAATCCCTGTATGAAGCCGAGAGAACGAGGAGACATGAACGTGCATCCATGTATGCGGGCGAGAAGGGAAGGAGCATTGGTCATGCATCCCTGCATGAGGGTGAGACAGGGAGGAGATAAAATCCCTGTATGAAGCCAAGAGAACGAGGCGGCATGAACATGCATCCTTGTATGCAGGTGTGACATGGAGTCATCATGAACATGCATCCCTTTATAAGGACATAACATGGAGGACGCATGAACATGAATGCCTGAATTTTATGGTGGTGGCCTTCGGGTGATTTGGCACGTGCAATTGGTGAAGAGCACTTCTCCTGCGCAAAAAAATAAATTTACTATTAGCACCCCGGAGGGAGCCTCTGCACTTCTTATAGGGAGAAAACTCTGCAATGGAAGGGGACAGGGTCAATAACAGCTGTAAACTCTCACAAGACCATCACTGCTCTCACACTTTCCTGCTCTCAGGCTGGCGGGCCATTATCGGCCCTGGCTGCCGCACCATTGCCAGGTTTGTGTAACTATATTATTTCTAATTGGCTCCACTTTGATGACTTTCCTTTGGATTCTGACTTGATTATTGAGATCTTAAATAAGTGACTGGGGATCAGGTGTCCACTTATTCTCATGGATAACATCACAACCAACCTTTAATTCAAACATGAGTCATGACATCACAGATGGAGTACAGCTTATGATAGAGGTGGAACGTCACATTGTAGCAGCCCAAGTAGCTCGCCGTGATCGTATAGTGGTTAGTGCTCTGTGTTGTGGCCGCAGCAACCTCGGTTCGAATCCGAGTCACGGCATTGTGGTGAGGCAATGTCACGTCACGGCAGTTGGGCAGATATTTTAGAATTTCCATTAATACATTGGCAATCTCTGTGGAGGACTGAAACAATTCGATGTCCTGTTACTGTTATGAACCTTTTGTTTCTTTAATGCTCTTTGCACACTTTTTCATCGGGTGACTGTAATGTATTTCAACCAAATCTAATCAAGAGCGCATTATGTGGTGACATTTGCAGTACATGAAACATTATAACACTGCCATTTACGTCAATAACCACTAGCTTGATTAAGACATATGTATTGCAGCGACAGTATTTCCCAGTTACAAATGGGAATAAAAACAACATCCGCGAGGGATTGAACCAACGACATTTAACTGATGTTGCCAATGGAGCGCGTTGCAGAGAGCGCGAGGTCCCGCCTTTAGAGTCACACGCTGATGATAATACAGATGTTTAAATAAACAGGCATATCTGTGGACTTGTGGTCTTTCTACATTGGGACTCATAGTCTAGTCCTAGGCTATTGTAGGCACTGGCGTATCTTTTAGTGGAATGAGAGGCATTCTGTAGTCGCGTGAAAGGACCTTTCAAGTCAATCTGATCTGTATTGTCCTGTGAAAAAAAGCGTTCTTAGACACAGTGAGGAGTTTTTGGGGATAATGTGAAAATCATTTCCAACTAAATGACAGGAATTTCTTAGTCCAATCATGAGGTGTGCTAGGCATTTTTATACTGTGGCGGAAAGAGAGAGAGTATAACAGTCATTATAAATAAAGGGCCAAGGAAGTGACAGTTTATGGAAGGAACAATTTGCACATAGTTTTAGAATGTGGTCAGGAGGAGGACAATGTGCTGACACATATGAAACATTAGAAGGTAGACATTATGGAAGCACATATATTTCTTTATTTTTATTGTATTTGGGGAGAGGGGGTTAATATAGCACGTCCAATGTGGAAAAGTGCTTTCCATAGCACCTTGCAGGTGGGCGACATCTAGAGCTGTGCAGTAGCCACCCATGCCCCAGACGTCAAAGAGAACAAGAAGTTACACATGTTGGAAGTGAGGGTGAGACATTGAGGAGATATGATCCCCGTATGAAGCCGAGAAAAGGAGGAGGCGTGAACGTGCATCCATGTATGCAGGCGAGAAGGGAAGGAGCATTGGTCATGCATCCCTGCATGAGGGTGAGACAGGGAGGAGATATGATCCCCGTATGAAGCCGAGAGAATGAGGAGGCGTGAACGTGCATCCATGTATGCGGGCGAGACAGGAAGGAGCATTGGTCATGCATCCCTGCATGAGGGTGAGACAGGGAGGAGATATGATCCCCGTATGAAGCCGAGAGAAGGAGGAGGCGTGAACGTGCATCCATGTATGCAGGCGAGAAGGGAAGGAGCATTGGTCATGCATCCCTGCATGAGGGTGAGACAGGGAGGAGATATGATCCCCGTATGAAGCCGAGAGAAGGAGGAGGCGTGAACGTGCATCCATGTATGCGGGCGAGACGGGAAGGAGCATTGGTCATGCATCCCTTCCCGAGGGTGAGACAGGGAGGAGATAAAATCCCCGTATGAAGCCAAGAGAAGGAGGAGGCGTGAACGTGCATCCATGTATGCAGGCGAGAAGGGAAGGAGCATTGGTCATGCATCCCTGCATGAGGGTGAGACAGGGAGGAGATATGATCCCCGTATGAAGCCGAGAGAAGGAGGAGGCGTGAACGTGCATCCATTTATGCGGGTAAGACAGGAAGGAGCATTGGTCATGCATCCCTGCATGAGGGTGAGACAGGGAGGAGATATGATCCCCGTATGAAGCCGAGAGAAGGAGGAGGCGTGAACGTGCATCCATGTATGCGGGCGAGACGGGAAGGAGCATTGGTCATGCATCCCTTCCTGAGGGTGAGACAGGGAGGAGATAAAATCCCCGTATGAAGCCGAGAGAACGAGAAGACATGAACGTGCATCCATGTATGCGGGCGAGAAGGGAAGGAGCATTGGTCATGCATCCCTGCATGAGGGTGAGACAGGGAGGAGATAAAATCCCTTTATGAAGCCAAGAGAACGAGGAGGCATGAACATGCATCCTTGTATGCAGGTGTGACATGGAGTCATCATGAACATGCATCCCTTTATAAGGACATAACATGGAGGACGCATGAACATGAATGCCTGAATTTTATGGTGGTGGCCTTCGGGTGATTTGGCACGTGCAATTGGCAAAGAGCACTTCTCCTGTGCAAAAAAATAAATTTACTATTAGCACCCCGGAGGGAGCCTCTGCACTTCTTATAGGGAGAAAACTCTGCAATGGAAGGGGACAGGGTCAATAACAGCTGTAAACTCTCACAAGACCATCACTGCTCTCACACTTTCCTGCTCTCAGGCTGGCGGGCCATTATCGGCCCTGGCTGCCGCACCATTGCCAGGTTTGTGTAACTATATTATTTCTAATTGGCTCCACTTTGATGACTTTCATTTGGATTCTGACTTGATTATTGAGATCTTAAATAAGTGACTGGGGATCAGGTGTCCACTTATTCTCATGGATAACATCACAACCAACCTTTAATTCAAACATGAGTCATGACATCACAGATGGAGTACAGCTTATGATAGACGTGGAACGTCACATTGTAGCAGCCCAAGTAGCTCGCCGTGATTGTATAGTGGTTAGTACTCTGCATTGTGGCCGCAGCAACCTCGTTTCGAATCGGAGTCACGGCAGTTGGGCAGATATTTTACAATTTCCATTCATACATTGGCAATCTCTGTGGAGGACTGAAACAATTCGATATGTCCTGTTACTGTTATGAACCTTTTGTTTCTTTAATGCTCTTTGCACACTTTTTCATCGGGTGACTGTAATGTATTTCAACCAAATCTAATTAAGAGCGCATTATGTGGTGACATTTGCAGTACATGAAACATTATAACACTGCCATTTACGTCAATAACCACTAGCTTGATTAAGACATATGTATTGCAGCGACAGTATTTCCCAGTTACAAATGGGAATAAAAACAACATCCGCGAGGGATTGAACCAACGACATTTAACTGATGTTGCCAATGGAGCGCGTTACAGAGAGCGCGAGGTCCCGCCTTTACAGTCACACGCTGATGATAATACAGATGTTTAAATAAACAGGCATATCTGTGGACTTGTGGTCTTTCTACATTGGGACTCATAGTCTAGTCCTAGGCTATTGTAGGCACTGGAGTATCTTTTAGTGGAATGAGAGGCATTCTGTAGTCGCGTGAAAGGACCTTTCAAGTCAATCTGATCTGTATTGTCCTGTGAAAAAAAGCGTTCTTAGACACAGTGAGGAGTTTTTGGGGATAATGGGAAAATCATTTCCAACTAAATGACAGGAATTTCTTAGTCCAATCATGAGGTGTGCTAGGCTTTTTTATACTGTGGCGGAAAGAGAGAGAGTATAACAGTCATTATAAATAAAGGGCCAAGGAAGTTACAGTTTATGGAAGGAACAATTTGCACATAGTTTTAGAATGTGGTCAGGAGGAGGACAATGTGCTTACACATATGAAACATTAGAAGGTAGACATTATGGAAGCACATATATTTCTTTATTTTTATTGTATTTGGGGAGAGGGGGTTAATATAGCACGTCCAATGTGGAAAAGTGCTTTCAATAGCACCTTGCAGGTGGGCGACATCTAGAGCTGTGCAGTAGCCACCCATGCCCCAGACGTCAAAGAGAACAAGAAGTTACACATGTTGGAAGTGAGGGTGAGACATTGAGGAGATATGATCCCCGTATGAAGCCGAGAAAAGGAGGAGGCGTGAACGTGCATCCATGTATGCAGGCGAGAAGGGAAGGAGCATTGGTCATGCATCCCTGCATGAGGGTGAGACAGGGAGGAGATATGATCCCCGTATGAAGCCGAGAGAATGAGGAGGCGTGAACGTGCATCCATGTATGCGGGCGAGACAGGAAGGAGCATTGGTCATGCATCCCTGCATGAGGGTGAGACAGGGAGGAGATATGATCCCCGTATGAAGCCGAGAGAAGGAGGAGGCGTGAACGTGCATCCATGTATGCAGGCGAGAAGGGAAGGAGCATTGGTCATGCATCCCTGCATGAGGGTGAGACAGGGAGGAGATATGATCCCCGTATGAAGCCGAGAGAAGGAGGAGGCGTGAACGTGCATCCATGTATGCGGGCGAGACGGGAAGGAGCATTGGTCATGCATCCCTTCCCGAGGGTGAGACAGGGAGGAGATAAAATCCCCGTATGAAGCCAAGAGAAGGAGGAGGCGTGAACGTGCATCCATGTATGCAGGCGAGAAGGGAAGGAGCATTGGTCATGCATCCCTGCATGAGGGTGAGACAGGGAGGAGATATGATCCCCGTATGAAGCCGAGAGAAGGAGGAGGCGTGAACGTGCATCCATTTATGCGGGTAAGACAGGAAGGAGCATTGGTCATGCATCCCTGCATGAGGGTGAGACAGGGAGGAGATATGATCCCCGTATGAAGCCGAGAGAAGGAGGAGGCGTGAACGTGCATCCATGTATGCGGGCGAGACGGGAAGGAGCATTGGTCATGCATCCCTTCCTGAGGGTGAGACAGGGAGGAGATAAAATCCCCGTATGAAGCCGAGAGAACGAGAAGACATGAACGTGCATCCATGTATGCGGGCGAGAAGGGAAGGAGCATTGGTCATGCATCCCTGCATGAGGGTGAGACAGGGAGGAGATAAAATCCCTTTATGAAGCCAAGAGAACGAGGAGGCATGAACATGCATCCTTGTATGCAGGTGTGACATGGAGTCATCATGAACATGCATCCCTTTATAAGGACATAACATGGAGGACGCATGAACATGAATGCCTGAATTTTATGGTGGTGGCCTTCGGGTGATTTGGCACGTGCAATTGGCAAAGAGCACTTCTCCTGTGCAAAAAAATAAATTTACTATTAGCACCCCGGAGGGAGCCTCTGCACTTCTTATAGGGAGAAAACTCTGCAATGGAAGGGGACAGGGTCAATAACAGCTGTAAACTCTCACAAGACCATCACTGCTCTCACACTTTCCTGCTCTCAGGCTGGCGGGCCATTATCGGCCCTGGCTGCCGCACCATTGCCAGGTTTGTGTAACTATATTATTTCTAATTGGCTCCACTTTGATGACTTTCATTTGGATTCTGACTTGATTATTGAGATCTTAAATAAGTGACTGGGGATCAGGTGTCCACTTATTCTCATGGATAACATCACAACCAACCTTTAATTCAAACATGAGTCATGACATCACAGATGGAGTACAGTTTATGATAGACGTGGAACGTCACATTGTAGCAGCCCAAGTAGCTCGCCTGATTGTATAGTGGTTAGTACTCTGCATTGTGGCCGCAGCAACCTCGTTTCGAATCGGAGTCACGGCAGTTGGGCAGATATTTTACAATTTCCATTCATACATTGGCAATCTCTGTGGAGGACTGAAACAATTCGATATGTCCTGTTACTGTTATGAACCTTTTGTTTCTTTAATGCTCTTTGCACACTTTTTCATCGGGTGACTGTAATGTATTTCAACCAAATCTAATTAAGAGCGCATTATGTGGTGACATTTGCAGTACATGAAACATTATAACACTGCCATTTACGTCAATAACCACTAGCTTGATTAAGACATATGTATTGCAGCGACAGTATTTCCCAGTTACAAATGGGAATAAAAACAACATCCGCGAGGGATTGAACCAACGACATTTAACTGATGTTGCCAATGGAGCGCGTTACAGAGAGCGCGAGGTCCCGCCTTTACAGTCACACGCTGATGATAATACAGATGTTTAAATAAACAGGCATATCTGTGGACTTGTGGTCTTTCTACATTGGGACTCATAGTCTAGTCCTAGGCTATTGTAGGCACTGGCGTATCTTTTAGTGGAATGAGAGGCATTCTGTAGTCGCGTGAAAGGACCTTTCAAGTCAATCTGATCTGTATTGTCCTGTGAAAAAAAGCGTTCTTAGACACAGTGAGGAGTTTTTGGGGATAATGGGAAAATCATTTCCAACTAAATGACAGGAATTTCTTAGTCCAATCATGAGGTGTGCTAGGCTTTTTTATACTGTGGCGGAAAGAGAGAGAGTATAACAGTCATTATAAATAAAGGGCCAAGGAAGTGACAGTTTATGGAAGGAACAATTTGCACATAGTTTTAGAATGTGGTCAGGAGGAGGACAATGTGCTTACACATATGAAACATTAGAAGGTAGACATTATGGAAGCACATATATTTCTTTATTTTTATTGTATTTGGGGAGAGGGGGTTAATATAGCACGTCCAATGTGGAAAAGTGCTTTCCATAGCACCTTGCAGGTGGGCGACATCTAGATCTGTGCAGTAGCCACCCATGCCCCAGACGTCAAAGAGAACAAGAAGTTACACATGTTGGAAGTGAGGGTGAGACATTGAGGAGATATGATCCCCGTATGAAGCCGAGAGAAGGAGGAGGCGTGAACGTGCATCCATGTATGCAGGCGAGAAGGGAAGGAGCATTGGTCATGCATCCCTGCATGAGGGTGAGACAGGGAGGAGATATGATCCCCGTATGAAGCCGAGAGAAGGAGGAGGCGTGAACGTGCATCCATGTATGCGGGCGAGACAGGAAGGAGCGTTGGTCATGCATCCCTGCATGAGGGTGAGACAGGGAGGAGATATGATCCCCGTATGAAGCCGAGAGACGGAGGAGGCGTGAACGTGCATCCATGTATGCAGGCGAGAAGGGAAGGAGCATTGGTCATGCATCCCTGCATGAGGGTGAGACAGGGAGGAGATATGATCCCCGTATGAAGCCGAGAGAAGGAGGAGGCGTGAACGTGCATCCATGTATGCGGGCGAGACAGGAAGGAGCATTGGTCATGCATCCCTGCATGAGGGTGAGACAGGGAGGAGATATGATCCCCGTATGAAGCCGAGAGAAGGAGGAGGCGTGAACGTGCATCCATGTATGCGGGCGAGACGGGAAGGAGCATTGGTCATGCATCCCTTCCTGAGGGTGAGACAGGGAGGAGATAAAATCCCTGTATGAAGCCGAGAGAAAGAGAAGACATGAACGTGCATCCATGTATGCGGGTGAGAAGGGAAGGAGCATTGGTCATGCATCCCTGCATGAGGGTGAGACAGGGAGGAGATAAAATCCCTTTATGAAGCCAAGAGAACGAGGCGGCATGAACATGCATCCTTGTATGCAGGTGTGACATGGAGTCATCATGAACATGCATCCCTTTATAAGGACATAACATGAAGGACGCATGAACATGAATGCCTGAATTTTATGGTGGTGGCCTTCGGGTGATTTGGCACGTGCAATTGGCAAAGAGCACTTCTCCTGTGCAAAAAAATAAATTTACTATTAGCACCCCGGAGGGAGCCTCTGCACTTCTTATAGGGAGAAAACTCTGCAATGGAAGGGGACAGGGTCAATAACAGCTGTAAACTCTCACAAGACCATCACTGCTCTCACACTTTCCTGCTCTCAGGCTGGCGGGCCATTATCGGCCCTGGCTGCCGCACCATTGCCAGGTTTGTGTAACTATATTATTTCTCATTGGCTCCACTTTGATGACTTTCATTTGGATTCTGACTTGATTATTGAGATCTTAAATAAGTGACTGGGGATCAGGTGTCCACTTATTCTCATGGATAACATCACAACCAACCTTTAATTCAAACATGAGTCATGACATCACAGATGGAGTACAGCTTATGATAGAGGTGGAACGTCACATTGTAGCAGCCCAAGTAGCTTGCCGTGATCGTATAGTGGTTAGTAGCAACCTCGTTTCGAATCCGAGTCACGGCAGTTGGGTAGATATTTTACAATTTCCATTAATACATTGGCAATCTCTGTGGAGGACTGAAACAATTCGATATGTCCTGTTACTGTTATGAACCTTTTGTTTCTTTAATGCTCTTTGCACACTTTTTCATCGGGTGACTGTAATGTATTTCAACCAAATCTAATTAAGAGCGCATTATGTGGTGACATTTGCAGTACATGAAACATTATAACACTGCCATTTACGTCAATAACCACTAGCTTGATTAAGACATATGTATTGCAGCGACAGTATTTCCCAGTTACAAATGGGAATAAAAACAACATCCGCGAGGGATTGAACCAACGACATTTAACTGATGTTGCCAATGGAGCGCGTTACAGAGAGCGCGAGGTCCCGCCTTTACAGTCACACGCTGATGATAATACAGATGTTTAAATAAACAGGCATATCTGTGGACTTGTGGTCTTTCTACATTGGGACTCATAGTCTAGTCCTAGGCTATTGTAGGCACTGGCGTATCTTTTAGTGGAATGAGAGGCATTCTGTAATCGCGTGAAAGGACCTTTCAAGTCAATCTGATCTGTATTGTCCTGTGAAAAAAAGCGTTCTTAGACACAGTGAGGAGTTTTTGGGGATAATGGGAAAATCATTTCCAACTAAATGACAGGAATTTCTTAGTCCAATCATGAGGTGTGCTAGGCTTTTTTATACTGTGGCGGAAAGAGAGAGAGTATAACAGTCATTATAAATAAAGGGCCAAGGAAGTGACAGTTTATGGAAGGAACAATTTGCACATAGTTTTAGAATGTGGTCAGGAGGAGGACAATGTGCTTACACATATGAAACATTAGAAGGTAGACATTATGGAAGCACATATATTTCTTTATTTTTATTGTATTTGGGGTGAGGGGGTTAATATAGCACGTCCAATGTGGAAAAGTGCTTTCCATAGCAACTTGCAGGTGGGCGACATCTAGATCTGTGCAGTAGCCACCCATGCCCCAGATGTCAAAGAGAACAAGAAGTTACACATGTTGGAAGTGAGGGTGAGACATTGAGGAGATATGATCCCCGTATGAAGCCGAGAGAAGGAGGAGGCGTGAACGTGCATCCATGTATGCAGGCGAGAAGGGAAGGAGCATTGGTCATGCATCAATGCATGAGGATGAGACAGGGAGGAGATATGATCCCCGTATGAAGCCGAGAGAAGGAGGAGGCTTGAACGTGCATCCATGTATGCGGGCGAGACAGGAAGGAGCGTTAGTCATGCATCCCTGCATGAGGGTGAGACAGGGAGGAGATATGATCCCCGTATAAAGCCGAGAGAAGGAGGAGGCGTGAACGTGCATCCATGTATGCAGGCGAGAAGGGAAGGAGCATTGGTCATGCATCCCTGCATGAGGGTGAGACAGGGAGGAGATATGATCCCCGTATGAAGCCGAGAGAAGGAGGAGGCGTGAACGTGCATCCATGTATGCGGGCGAGACAGGAAGGAGCATTGGTCATGCATCCCTGCATGAGGGTGAGACAGGGAGGAGATATGATCCCCGTATGAAGCCGAGAGAAGGAGGATGCGTGAACGTGCATCCATGTATGCGGGCGAGACGGGAAGGAGCATTGGTCATGCATCCCTTCCTGAGGGTGAGAAAGGGAGGAGAT
Organism: Ambystoma mexicanum; assembly: GCF_040938575.1. Taxonomy (NCBI): domain Eukaryota; kingdom Metazoa; phylum Chordata; class Amphibia; order Caudata; family Ambystomatidae; genus Ambystoma; species Ambystoma mexicanum. The sequence continues at coordinate 4,799,865 of NW_027182322.1, forward strand.
AAAATCCCCGTATGAAGCCGAGAGAACGAGAAGACATGAACGTGCATCCATGTATGCGGGCGAGAAGGGAAGGAGCATTGGTCATGCATCCCTGCATGAGGGTGAGACAGGGAGGAGATAAAATCCCTTTATGAAGCCAAGAGAACGAGGCGGCATGAACATGCATCCTTGTATGCAGGTGTGACATGGAGTCATCATGAACATGCATCCCTTTATAAGGACATAACATGGAGGACGCATGAACATGAATGCCTGAATTTTATGGTGGTGGCCTTCGGGTGATTTGGCACGTGCAATTGGTGACGAGCACTTCTCCTGCGCAAAAAAATAAATGTACTATTAGCACCCCGGAGGGAGCCTCTGCACTTCTTATAGGGAGAAAACTCTGCAATGGAAGGGGACAGGTTCAATAACAGCTGTAAACTCTCACAAGACCATCACTGCTCTCACACTTTCCTGCTCTCAGGCTGGCGGGCCATTATCAGCCCTGGCTGCCGCACCATTGCCAGTTTTGTGTAACTATATTATTTCTAATTGGCTCCACTTTGATGACTTTCATTTGGATTCTGACTTGATTATTGAGATCTTAAATAAGTGACTGGGGATCAGGTGTCCACTTATTCTCATGGATAACATCACAACCAACCTTTAATTCAAACATGAGTCATGACATCACAGATGGAGTACAGCTTATGATAGAGGTGGAACATCACATTGTAGCAGCCCAAGTAGCTCGCCATGATCTTATAGTGGTTAGTACTTTGCATTGTGGCCGCAGCAACCTCGGTTCGAATCCGGCAGATATTTTAGAATTTCCATTAATACATTGGCAATCTCTGTGGAGGACTGAAACAATTCGATATGTCCTGTTACTGTTATGAACCTTTTGTTTCTTTAATGCTCTTTGCACACTTTTTCATCGGGTGACTGTAATGTATTTCAACCAAATGTAATTAAGAGCACATTATGTGGTGACATTTGCAGTACATGAAACATTATAACACTGCCATTTACGTCAATAACCACTAGCTTGATTAAGATATATGTATTGCAGCGACAGTATTTCCCAGTTACAAATGGGAATAAAAACAACATCCGCGAGGGATTGAACCAACGACATTTAACTGATGTTGCCAATGGAGCGCGTTACAGAGAGCGCGAGGTCCCGCCTTTACAGTCACACGCTGATGATAATACAGATGTTTAAATAAACAGGCATATCTGTGGACTTGTGGTCTTTCTACATTGGGACTCATAGTCTAGTCCTAGGCTATTGTAGGCACTGGCGTATCTTTTAGTGGAATGAGAGGCATTCTGTAGTCGCGTGAAAGGACCTTTCAAGTCAATCTGATCTGTATTGTCCTGTGAAAAAAAGCGTTCTTAGACACAGTGAGGAGTTTTTGGGGATAATGGGAAAATCATTTCCAACTAAATGACAGGAATTTCTTAGTCCAATCATGAGGTGTGCTAGGCTTTTTTATACTGTGGCGGAAAGAGAGAGAGTATAACAGTCATTATAAATAAAAGGCCAAGGAAGTGACAGTTTATGGAAGGAACAATTTGCACATAGTTTTAGAATGTGGTCAGGAGGAGGACAATGTGCTTACACATATGAAACATTAGAAGGTAGAAATTATGGAAGCACATATATTTCTTTATTTTTATTGTATTTGGGGAGAGGGGGTTAATATAGCACGTCCAATGTGGAAAAGTGCTTTCCATAGCACCTTGCAGGTGGGCGACATCTAGAGCTGTGCAGTAGCCACCCATGCCCCAGACGTCAAAGAGAACAAGAAGTTACACATGTTGGAAGTGAGGGTGAGACATTGAGGAGATATGATCCCCGTATGAAGCCGAGAAAAGGAGGAGGCGTGAACGTGCATCCATGTATGCAGGCGAGAAGGGAAGGAGCATTGGTCATGCATCCCTGCATGAGGGTGAGACAGGGAGGAGATATGATCCCCGTATGAAGCCGAGAGAAGGAGGAGGCGTGAACGTGCATCCATGTATGCAGGCGAGAAGGGAAGGAGCATTGGTCATGCATCCCTGCATGAGGGTGAGACAGGGAGGAGATATGATCCCCGTATGAAGCCGAGAGAAGGAGGAGGCGTGAACGTGCATCCATGTATGCGGGCGAGACAGGAAGGAGCATTGGTCATTCATCCCTGCATGAGGGTGAGACAGGGAGGAGATATGATCCCCGTATGAAGCCGAGAGAAGGAGGAGGCGTGAACGTGCATCCATGTATGCGGGAGTGACAGGAAGGAGCATTGGTCATTCATCCATGCATGAGGGTGAGACAGGGAGGAGATATGATCCCCGTATGAAGCCGAGAGAAGGAGGAGGCGTGAACGTGCATCCATGTATGCGGGCGAGACAGGAAGGAGCATTGGTCATGCATCCCTGCATGAGGGTGAGACAGGGAGGAGATATGATCCCCGTATGAAGCCGAGAGAAGGAGGAGGCGTGAACGTGCATCCATGTATGCGGGCGAGACGGGAAGGAGCATTGGTCATGCATCCCTTCCCGAGGGAGAGACAGGGAGGAGATAAAATCCCCATATGAAGCCGAGAGATCGAGGAGACATGAACGTGCATCCATGTATGCGGGCGAGAAGGGAAGGAGCATTGGTCATGCATCCCTGCATGAGGGTGAGACAGGGAGGAGATAAAATCCCTGTATGAAGCCAAGAGAACGAGGCGGCATGAACATGCATCCCTTTATAAGGACATAACATTGAGGACGCATGAACATGAATGCCTGAATTTTATGGTGGTGGCCTTCGGGTGATTTGGCACGTGCAAATGGTGAAGAGCACTTCTCCTGCGCAAAAAAATAAATTTACTATTAGCACCCCGGAGGGAGCCTCTGCACTTCTTATAGGGAGAAAACTCTGCAATGGAAGGGGACAGGGTCAATAACAGCTGTAAACTCTCACAGGACCATCACTGCTCTCACACTTTCCTGCTCTCAGGCTGGCGGGCCATTATCGGCCCTGGCTGCCGCACCATTGCCAGGTTTGTGTAACTATATTATTTCTAATTGGCTCCACTTTGATGACTTTCATTTGGATTCTGACTTGATTATTGAGATCTTAAATAAGTGACTGGGGATCAGGTGTCCACTTATTCTCATGGATAACATCACAACCAACCTTTAATTCAAACATGAGTCATGACATCACAGATGGAGTACAGCTTATGATAGAGGTGGAACTTCACATTGTAGCAGCCCAAGTAGCTCGCCGTGATCGTATAGTGGTTAGTACTCTGCGTTGTGGCCGCAGCAACCTCTATGAATCCGAGTCACGGCATTGCGGTGAGGCAATGTCACGGCAGTTGGGCAGATATTTTAGAATTTCCATTAATACATTGGCAATCTCTGTGGAGGACTGAAACAATTCGATGTCCTGTTACTGTTATGAACCTTTTGTTTCTTTAATGCTCTTTGCACACTTTTTCATCGGGTGACTGTAATGTATTTCAACCAAATCTAATTAAGAGCGCATTATGTGGTGACATTTGCAGTACATGAAACATTATAACACTGCCATTTACGTCAATAACCACTAGCTTGATTAAGACATATGTATTGCAGCGACAGTATTCCCAGTTACAAATGGGAATAAAAACAACACCCGCGAGGGATTGAACCAACGACATTTAACTGATGTTGCCAATGGAGCGCGTTACAGAGAGAGCGAGGTCCCGCCTTTACAGTCACACGCTGATGATAATACAGATGTTTAAATAAACAGGCATATCTGTGGACTTGTGGTCTTTCTACATTGGGACTCATAGTCTAGTCCTAGGCTATTGTAGGCACTGGCGTATCTTTTAGTGGAATGAGAGGCATTCTGTAGTCGCGTGAAAGGACCTTTCAAGTCAATCTGATCTGTATTGTCCTGTGAAAAAAAGCGTTCTTAGACACAGTGAGGAGTTTTTGGGGATAATGGGAAAATCATTTCCAACTAAATGACAGGAATTTCTTAGTCCAATCATGAGGTGTGCTAGGCTTTTTTATACTGTGGCGGAAAGAGAGAGAGTATAACAGTCATTATAAATAAAGGGCCAAGGAAGTGACAGTTTATGGAAGGAACAATTTGCACATAGTTTTAGAATGTGGTCAGAAGAAGGACAATGTGCTTACACATATGAAACATTAGAAGGTAGACATTATGGAAGCACATATATTTCTTTATTTTTATTGTATTTGGGGAGAGGGGGTTAATATAGCACGTACAATGTGGAAAAGTGCTTTCCATAGCACCTTGCAGGTGGGCGACATCTAGAGCTGTGCAGTAGCCACCCATGCCCCAGACGTCAAAGAGAACAAAAAGTTACACATGTTGGAAGTGAGGGTGAGACATTGAGGAGATATGATCCCCGTATGAAGCCGAGAAAAGGAGGAGGCGTGAACGTGCATCCATGTATGCAGGCGAGAAGGGAAGGAGCATTGGTCATGCATCCCTGCATGAGGGTGAGACAGGGAGGAGATATGATCCCCGTATGAAGCCGAGAGAAGGAGGAGGCGTGAACGTGCATCCATGTATGCAGGCGAGAAGGGAAGGAGCATTGGTCATGCATCCCTGCATGAGGGTGAGACAGGGAGGAGATATGATCCCCGTATGAAGCCGAGAGAAGGAGGAGGCGTGAACGTGCATCCATGTATGCGGGCGAGACAGGAAGGAGCATTGGTCATTCATCCCTGCATGAGGGTGAGACAGGGAGGAGATATGATCCCCGTATGAAGCCGAGAGAAGGAGGAGGCGTAAACGTGCATCCATGTATGCGGGCGAGACAGGAAGGAGCATTGGTCATTCATCCCTGCATGAGGGTGAGACAGGGAGGAGATATGATCCCCGTATGAAGCCGAGAGAAGGAGGAGGCGTGAACGTGCATCCATGTATGCGGGCGAGACAGGAAGGAGCATTGGTCATGCATCCCTGCATGAGGGTGAGACAGGGAGGAGATATGATCCCCGTATGAAGCCGAGAGAAGGAGGAGGCGTGAACTTGCATCCATGTATGCGGGCGAGACAGGAAGGATTATTGGTCATGCATCCCTGCATGAGGGTGAGACAGGGAGGAGATATGATCCCCGTATGAAGCCGAGAGAAGGAGGAGGCGTGAACGTGCATCCATGTATGCGGGCGAGACGGGAAGGAGCATTGGTCATGCATCCCTTCCTGAGGGTGAGACAGGGAGGAGATAAAATCCCTGTATGAAGCCGAGAGAACGAGAGGACATGAACGTGCATCATTGTATGCGGGCGAGAAGGGAAGGAGCATTGGTCTTGCATCCCTGCATGAGGGTGAGACAGGGAGGAGATAAAATCCCTGTATGAAGCCAAGAGAACGAGGCGGCATGAACATGCATCCTTGTATGCAGGTGTGACATGGAGTCATCATGAACATGCATCCCTTTATAAGGACATAACATGGAGGACGCATGAACATGATTGCCTGAATTTTATGGTGGTGGCCTTCGGGTGATTTGGCACGTGCAATTGGCGAAGAGCACTTCTCCTGTGCAAAAAAATAAATTTACTATTAGCACCCCGGAGGGAGCCTCTGCGCTTCTCATAGGGAGAAAACTCTGCAATGGAAGGGGACAGGGTCAATAACAGCTGTAAACTCTCACAAGACCATCACTGCTTTCACACTTTCCTGCTCTCAGGCTGGCGGGCCATTATCGGCCCTGGCTGCCGCACCATTGTCAGGTTTGTGTAACTATATTATTTCTAATTGGCTCCACTTTGATGACTTTCATTTGGATTCTGACTTGATTATTGAGATCTTAAATAAGTGACTGGGGATCAGGTGTCCACTTATTCTCATGGATAACATCACAACCAACCTTTAATTCAAACATGAGTCATGACATCACAGATGGAGTACAGCTTATGATAGAGGTGGAACGTCACATTGTAGCAGCCCAAGTAGCTCGCCGTGATCGTATAGTGGTTAGTACTCTGCGTTGTGGCCACAGCAACCTCGGTTCGAATCCGAGTCACAGGATTGCGGTGAGGCAATGTCACGGCAGTTGGGCAGATATTTTAGAATTTCCATTAATACATTGGCAATCTCTGTGGAGGACTGAAACAATTCGATATGTCCTGTTACTGTTATGAACCTTTTGTTTCTTTAATGCTCTTTGCACACTTTTTCATCGGGTGACTGTAATGTATTTCAACCAAATCTAATTAAGAGCGCATTATGTGGTGACATTTGCAGTACATGAAACATTATAACACTGCCATTTACGTCAATAACCACTAGCTTGATTAAGACATATGTATTGCAGCGACAGTATTTCCCAGTTACAAATGGGAATAAAAACAACATCCGCGAGGGATTGAACCAACGACATTTAACTGATGTTGCCAATGGAGCGCGTTACAGAGAGCGCAAGGTCCCGCCTTTACAGTCACACGCTGATGATAATACAGATGTTTAAATAAACAGGCATATCTGTGGACTTGTGGTCTTTCTACATTGGGACTCATAGTCTAGTCCTAGGCTATTGTAGGCACTGGCGTATCTTTGAGTGGAATGAGAGGCGTTCTGTAGTCGCGTGAAAGGACCTTTCAAGTCAATCTGATCTGTATTGTCCTGTGAAAAAAAGCGTTCTTAGACACAGTGAGGAGTTTTTGGGGATAATGGGAAAATCATTTCCAACTAAATGACAGGAATTTCTTAGTCCAATCATGAGGTGTGCTAGGCATTTTTATACTGTGGCGGAAAGAGAGAGAGTATAACAGTCATTATAAATAAAGGGCCAAGGAAGTGACAGTTTATGGAAGGAACAATTTGCACATAGTTTTAGAATGTGGTCAGAAGAAGGACAATGTGCTTACACATATGAAACATTAGAAGGTAGACATTATGGAAGCACATATATTTCTTTATTTTTATTGTATTTGGGGAGAGGGGGTTAATATAGCACGTACAATGTGGAAAAGTGCTTTCCATAGCACCTTGCAGGTGGGCGACATCTAGAGCTGTGCAGTAGCCACCCATGCCCCAGACGTCAAAGAGAACAAAAAGTTACACATGTTGGAAGTGAGGGTGAGACATTGAGGAGATATGATCCCCGTATGAAGCCGAGAAAAGGAGGAGGCGTGAACGTGCATCCATGTATGCAGGCGAGAAGGGAAGGAGCATTGGTCATGCATCCCTGCATGAGGGTGAGACAGGGAGGAGATATGATCCCCGTATGAAGCCGAGAGAAGGAGGAGGCGTGAACGTGCATCCATGTATGCGGGCGAGACAGGAAGGAGCGTTGTTCATGCATCCCTGCATGAGGGTGAGACAGGGAGGAGATATGATCCCCGTATGGAGCCGAGAGAAGGAGGAGGCGTGAACGTGCATCCATGTATTTAGGCGAGAAGGGAAGGAGCATTGGTCATGCATCCCTGCATGAGGGTGAGACAGCGAGGAGATATGATCCCCGTATGAAGCCGAGAGAAGGAGGAGGCGTGAACGTGCATCCATGTATGCGGGCGAGACAGGAAGGAGCATTGGTCATGCATCCCTGCATGAGGGTGAGACAGGGAGGAGATATGATCCCCGTATGAAGCCGAGAGAAGGAGGAGGCGTGAACGTGCATCCATGTATGCGGGCGAGACGGGAAGGAGCATTGGTCATGCATCCCTTCCTGAGGGTGAGACAGGGAGGAGATAAAATCCCCGTATGAAGCCGAGAGAACGAGGAGACATGAACGTGCATCCATGTATGCGGGCGAGAAGGGAAGGAGCATTGGTCATGCATACCTGCATGAGGGTGAGACAGGGAGGAGATAAAATCCCTGTATGAAGCCAAGAGAACGAGGCGGCATGAACATGCATCCTTGTATGCAGGTGTGACATGGAGTCATCATGAACATGCATCCCTTTATAAGGACATAACATGGAGGACGCATGAACATGAATGCCTGAATTTTATGGTGGTGGCCTTCGGGTGATTTGGCACGTGCAATTGGTGAAGAGCACTTCTCCTGCGCAAAAAAATAAATTTACTATTAGCACCCCGGAGGGAGCCTCTGCACTTCTTATAGGGAGACAACTCTGCAATGGAAGGGGACAGGGTCAATAACAGCTGTAAACTCTCACAAGACCATCACTGCTCTCACACTTTCCTGCTCTCAGGCTGGCGGGCCATTATCGGCCCTGGCTGCCGCACCATTGCCAGGTTTGTGTAACTATATTATTTCTAATTGGCTCCACTTTGATGACTTTCATTTGGATTCTGACTTGATTATTGAGATCTTAAATAAGTGACTGGGGATCAGGTGTCCTCTTATTCTCATGGATAACATCACAACCAACCTTTAATTCAAACATGAGTCATGACATCACAGATGGAGTACAGCTTATGATAGAGGTGGAACGTCACATTGTAGCAGCCCAAGTAGCTCACCGTGATCGTATAGTGGTTAGTACTCTGCGTTGTGGCCGCAGCAACCTCTGTTCGAATCAGAGTCACGGCATTGCGGTGAGGCAATGTCACTGCAGTTGGGCAGATATTTTAGAATTTCCATTAATACATTGGCAATCTCTGTGGAGGACTGAAACAATTCGATATGTCCTGTTACTGTTATGAACCTTTTGTCTCTTTAATGCTCTTTGCACACTTTTTCATCGGGTGACTGTAATGTATTTCAACCAAATCTAATTAAGAGCGCATTATGTGGTGACATTTGCAGTACATGAAACATTATAACACTGCCATTTACGTCAATAACCACTAGCTTGATTAAGACATATGTATTGCAGCGACAGTATTTCCCAGTTACAAATGGGAATAAAAACAACATCCGCGAGGGATTGAGCCAACGACATTTAACTGATGTTGCCAATGGAGCGCGTTACAGAGAGCGCGAAGTCCCGCCTTTACAGTCACACGCTGATGATAATACAGATGTTTAAATAAACAGGCATATCTGTGGACTTGTGGTCTTTCTACATTGGGACTCATAGTCTAGTCCTAGGCTATTGTAGGCACTGGCGTATCTTTTAGTGGAATGAGAGGCATTCTGTAGTCGCGTGAAAGGACCTTTCAAGTCAATCTGATCTGTATTGTCCTGTGAAAAAAAGCGTTCTTAGACACAGTGAGGAGTTTTTGGGGATAATGGGAAAATCATTTCCAACTAAATGACAGGAATTTCTTAGTCCAATCATGAGGTGTGCTAGGCTTTTTTATACTGTGGCGGAAAGAGAGAGAGTATAACAGTCATTATAAATAAAGGGCCAAGGAAGTGACAGTTAATGGAAGGAACAATTTGCACATAGTTTTAGAATGTGGTCAGGAGGAGGACAATGTGCTTACACATATGAAACATTAGAAGGTAGACATTATGGAAGCACATATATTTCTTTATTTTTATTGTATTTGGGGAGAGGGGGTTAATATAGCACGTACAATGTGGAAAAGTGCTTTCCATAGCACCTTGCAGGTGGGCGACATCTAGAGCTGTGCAGTAGCCACCCATGCCCCAGACGTCAAAGAGAACAAGAAGTTACACATGTTGGAAGTGAGGGTGAGACATTGAGGAGATATGATCCCCGTATGAAGCCGAGAGAAGGAGGAGGCGTGAACGTGCATCCATGTATGCGGGCGAGACAGGAAGGAGCGTTGGTCATGCATCCCTGCATGAGGGTGAGACAGGGAGGAGATATGATCCCCGTATGAAGCCGAGAGAAGGAGGAGGCGTGAACGTGCATTCATGTATGCAGGCGAGAAGGGAAGGAGCATTGGTCATGCATCCCTGCATGAGGGTGAGACAGGGAGGAGATATGATCCCCGTATGAAGCGGAGAGAAGGAGGAGGCGTGAACGTGCATCCATGTATGCGGGCGAGACAGGAAGGAGCATTGGTCATGCATCCCTGCATGAGGGTGAGACAGGGAGGAGATATGATCCCCGTATGAAGCCGAGAGAAGGAGGAGGCGTGAACGTGCATCCATGTATGCGGGCGAGACGGGAAGGAGCATTGGTCATGCATCCCTTCCTGAGGGTGAGACAGGGAGGAGATAAAATCCCCGTATGAAGCCGAGAGAACGAGGAGACATGAACGTGCATCCATGTATGCGGGCGAGAAGGGAAGGAGCATTGGTCATGCATCCCTGCATGAGGGTGAGACAGGGAGGAGATAAAATCCCTGTATGAAGCCAAGAGAACGAGGCGGCATGAACATGCATCCTTGTATGCAGGTGTGACATGGAGTCATCATGAACATGCATCCCTTTATAAGGACATAACATGGAGGACGCATGAACATGAATGCCTGAATTTTATGGTGGTGGCCTTCGGGTGATTTGGCACGTGCAATTGGTGAAGAGCACTTCTCCTGCGCAAAAAAATAAATGTACTATTAGCACCCCGGAGGGAGCCTCTGCACTTCTTATAGGGAGAAAACTCTGCAATGGAAGGGGACAGGTTCAATAACAGCTGTAAACTCTCACAAGACCATCACTGCTCTCACACTTTCCTGCTCTCAGGCTGGCGGGCCATTATCAGCCCTGGCTGCCGCACCATTGCCAGTTTTGTGTAACTATATTATTTCTAATTGGCTCCACTTTGATGACTTTCATTTGGATTCTGACTTGATTATTGAGATCTTAAATAAGTGACTGGGGATCAGGTGTCCACTTATTCTCATGGATAACATCACAACCAACCTTTAATTCAAACATGAGTCATGACATCACAGATGGAGTACAGCTTATGATAGAGGTGGAACGTCACATTGTAGCAGCCCAAGTAGCTCGCCGTGATCATATAGTGGTTAGTACTCTGTGTTGTGGCCGCAGCAACCTCGGTTCGAATCCGGCAGTTGGGCAGATATTTTAGAATTTCCATTAATACATTGGCAATCTCTGTGGAGGACTGAAACAATTCGATATGTCCTGTTACTGTTATGAACCTTTTGTTTCTTTAATGCTCTTTGCACACTTTTTCATCGGGTGACTGTAATGTATTTCAACCAAATGTAATTAAGAGCACATTATGTGGTGACATTTGCAGTACATGAAACATTATAACACTGCCATTTACGTCAATAACCACTAGCTTGATTAAGATATATGTATTGCAGCGACAGTATTTCCCAGTTACAAATGGGAATAAAAACAACATCCGCGAGGGATTGAACCAACGACATTTAACTGATGTTGCCAATGGAGCGCGTTACAGAGAGCGCGAGGTCCCGCCTTTACAGTCACACGCTGATGATAATACAGATGTTTAAATAAACAGGCATATCTGTGGACTTGTGGTCTTTCTACATTGGGACTCATAGTCTAGTCCTAGGCTATTGTAGGCACTGGCGTATCTTTTAGTGGAATGAGAGGCATTCCGTAGTCGCGTGAAAGGACCTTTCAAGTCAATCTGATCTGTATTGTCCTGTGAAAAAAAGCGTTCTTAGACACAGTGAGGAGTTTTTGGGGATAATGGGAAAATCATTTCCAACTAAATGACAGGAATTTCTTAGTCCAATCATGAGGTGTGCTAGGCTTTTTTATACTGTGGCGGAAAGAGAGAGAGTATAACAGTCATTATAAATAAAAGGCCAAGGAAGTGACAGTTTATGGAAGGAACAATTTGCACATAGTTTTAGAATGTGGTCAGGAGGAGGACAATGTGCTTACACATATGAAACATTAGAAGGTAGAAATTATGGAAGCACATATATTTCTTTATTTTTATTGTATTTGGGGAGAGGGGGTTAATATAGCACGTCCAATGTGGAAAAGTGCTTTCCATAGCACCTTGCAGGTGGGCGACATCTAGAGCTGTGCAGTAGCCACCCATGCCCCAGACGTCAAAGAGAACAAGAAGTTACACATGTTGGAAGTGAGGGTGAGACATTGAGGAGATATGATCCCCGTATGAAGCCGAGAAAAGGAGGAGGCGTGAACGTGCATCCATGTATGCAGGCGAGAAGGGAAGGAGCATTGGTCATGCGTCCCTGCATGAGGGTGAGACAGGGAGGAGATATGATCCCCGTATGAAGCCCAGAGAAGGAGGAGGCGTGAACGTGCATCCATGTATGCGGGCGAGACAGGAAGGAGCATTGGTCATGCATCCCTGCATGAGGGTGAGACAGGGAGGAGATATGATCCCCGTATGAAGCCGAGAGAAGGAGGAGGCATGAACGTGCATCCATGTATGCGGGCGAGACGGGAAGGAGCATTGGTCATGCATCCCTTCCCGAGGGTGAGACAGGGAGGAGATAAAATCCCTGTATGAAGCCGATAGAACGAGGAGACATGAACGTGCATCCATGTATGCGGGCGAGAAGGGAAGGAGCATTGGTCATGCATCCCTGCATGAGGGTGAGACAGGGAGGAGATATGATCTCCGTATGAAGCCAAGAGAACGAGGCGGCATGAACATGCATCCTTGTATGCAGGTGTGACATGGAGTCATCATGAACATGCATACCTTTATAAGGACATAACATGGAGGACGCATGAACATGAATGCCTGAATTTTATGGTGGTGGCCTTCGGGTGATTTGGCACTTGCAATTGGTGAAGAGCACTTCTCCTGCGCAAAAAAATAAATTTACTATTAGCACCCCGGAGGGAGCCTCTGCACTTCTTATAGGGAGAAAACTCTGCAATGGAAGGGGACAGGGTCAATAACAGCTGTAAACTCTCACAAGACCATCACTGCTCTCACACTTTCCTGCTCTCAGGCTGGCGGGCCATTATCGGCCCTGGCTGCCGCACCATTGCCAGGTTTGTGTAACTATATTATTTCTAATTGGCTCCACTTTGATGACTTTCATTTGGATTCTGACTTGATTATTGAGATCTTAAATAAGTGACTGGGGATCAGGTGTCCACTTATTCTCATGGATAACATCACAACCAACCTTTAATTCAAACATGAGTCATGACATCACAGATGGAGTACAGCTTATGATAGAGGTGGAACGTCACATTGTAGCAGCCCAAGTAGCTCGCCGTGATCGTATAGTGGTTAGTACTCTGTGTTGTGGCCGCAGCAACCTCGGTTCGAATCCGAGTCACAGCATTGCGGTGAGGCAATGTCACGTCACGGCAGTTGGGCAGATATTTTAGAATTTCCATTAATACATTGGCAATCTCTGTGGAGGACTGAAACAATTCGATGTCCTGTTACAGTTATGAACCTTTTGTTTCTTTAATGCTCTCTGCACACTTTTTCATGGGTGACTGTAATGTATTTCAACCAAATCTAATTAAGAGTGCATTATGTGGTGACATTTGCAGTACATGAAACATTATAACACTGCCATTTACGTCAATAACCACTAGCTTGATTAAGACATATGTATTGCAGCGACAGTATTTCCCAGTTACAAATGGGAATAAAAACAACATCCGCGAGGGATTGAACCAACGACATTTAACTGATGTTGCCAATGGAGCGCGTTACAGAGAGCGCAAGGTCCCGCCTTTACAGTCACACGCTGATGATAATACAGATGTTTAAATAAACAGGCATATCTGTGGACTTGTGGTCTTTCTACATTGGGACTCATAGTCTAGTCCTAGGCTATTGTAGGCACTGGCGTATCTTTGAGTGGAATGAGAGGCGTTCTGTAGTCGCGTGAAAGGACCTTTCAAGTCAATCTGATCTGTATTGTCCTGTGAAAAAAAGCGTTCTTAGACACAGTGAGGAGTTTTTGGGGATAATGGGAAAATCATTTCCAACTAAATGACAGGAATTTCTTAGTCCAATCATGAGGTGTGCTAGGCTTTTTTATACTGTGGCGGAAAGAGAGAGAGTATAACAGTCATTATAAATAAAGGGCCAAGGAAGTGACAGTTTATGGAAGGAACAATTTGCACATAGTTTTAGAATGTGGTCAGAAGAAGGACAATGTGCTTACACATATGAAACATTAGAAGGTAGACATTATGGAAGCACATATATTTCTTTATTTTTATTTTATTTGGGGAGAGGGGGTTAATATAGCACGTACAATGTGGAAAAGTGCTTTCCATAGCACCTTGCAGGTGGGCGACATCTAGAGCTGTGCAGTAGCCACCCATGCCCCAGACGTCAAAGAGAACAAAAAGTTACACATGTTGGAAGTGAGGGTGAGACATTGAGGAGATATGATCCCCGTATGAAGCCGAGAAAAGGAGGAGGCGTGAACGTGCATCCATGTATGCAGGCGAGAAGGGAAGGAGCATTGGTCATGCATCCCTGCATGAGGGTGAGACAGGGAGGAGATATGATCCCCGTATGAAGCCGAGAGAAGGAGGAGGCGTGAACGTGCATCCATGTATGCAGGCGAGAAGGGAAGGAGCATTGGTCATGCATCCCTGCATGAGGGTGAGACAGGGAGGAGATATGATCCCCGTATGAAGCCGAGAGAAGGAGGAGGCGTGAACGTGCATCCATGTATGCGGGCGAGACAGGAAGGAGCATTGGTCATTCATCCCTGCATGAGGGTGAGACAGGGAGGAGATATGATCCCCGTATGAAGCCGAGAGAAGGAGGAGGCGTGAACGTGCATCCATGTATGCGGGCGAGACAGGAAGGAGCATTGGTCATTCATCCCTGCATGAGGGTGAGACAGGGAGGAGATATGATCCCCGTATGAAGCCGAGAGAAGGAGGAGGCGTGAACGTGCATCCATGTATGCGGGCGAGACAGGAAGGAGCATTGGTCATGCATCCCTGCATGAGGGTGAGACAGGGAGGAGATATGATCCCCGTATGAAGCCGAGAGAAGGAGGAGGCGTGAACGTGCATCCATGTATGCGGGCGAGACGGGAAGGAGCATTGGTCATGCATCCCTTCCCGAGGGAGAGACAGGGAGGAGATAAAATCCCCATATGAAGCCGAGAGATCGAGGAGACATGAACGTGCATCCATGTATGCGGGCGAGAAGGGAAGGAGCATTGGTCATGCATCCCTGCATGAGGGTGAGACAGGGAGGAGATAAAATCCCTGTATGAAGCCAAGAGAACGAGGCGGCATGAACATGCATCCCTTTATAAGGACATAACATTGAGGACGCATGAACATGAATGCCTGAATTTTATGGTGGTGGCCTTCGGGTGATTTGGCACGTGCAATTGGTGAAGAGCACTTCTCCTGCGCAAAAAAATAAATTTACTATTAGCACCCCGGAGGGAGCCTCTGCACTTCTTATAGGGAGAAAACTCTGCAATGGAAGGGGACAGGGTCAATAACAGCTGTAAACTCTCACAAGACCATCACTGCTCTCACACTTTCCTGCTCTCAGGCTGGCGGGCCATTATCGGCCCTGGCTGCCGCACCATTGCCAGGTTTGTGTAACTATATTATTTCTAATTGGCTCCACTTTGATGACTTTCATTTGGATTCTGACTTGATTATTGAGATCTTAAATAAGTGACTGGGGATCAGGTGTCCACTTATTCTCATGGATAACATCACAACCAACCTTTAATTCAAACATGAGTCATGACATCACAGATGGAGTACAGCTTATGATAGAGGTGGAACATCACATTGTAGCAGCCCAAGTAGCTCGCCGTGATCATATAGTGGTTAGTACTTTGCATTGTGGCCGCAGCAACCTCGCTTCGAATCTGAGTCGCGGTGAGGCAATGTCACGGCAGTTGGGCAGATATTTTAGAATTTCCATTAATACATTGGCAATCTCTGTGGAGGACTGAAACAATTCGATATGTCCTGTTACTGTTATGAACCTTTTGTCTCTTTAATGCTCTTTGCACACTTTTTCATCGGGTGACTGTAATGTATTTCAACCAAATCTAATTAAGAGCGCATTATGTGGTGACATTTGCAGTACATGAAACATTATAACACTGCCATTTACGTCAATAACCACTAGCTTGATTAAGACATATGTATTGCAGCGACAGTATTTCCCAGTTACAAATGGGAATAAAAACAACATCCGCGAGGGATTGAGCCAACGACATTTAACTGATGTTGCCAATGGAGCGCGTTACAGAGAGCGCGAAGTCCCGCCTTTACAGTCACACGCTGATGATAATACAGATGTTTAAATAAACAGGCATATCTGTGGACTTGTGGTCTTTCTACATTGGGACTCATAGTCTAGTCCTAGGCTATTGTAGGCACTGGCGTATCTTTTAGTGGAATGAGAGGCATTCTGTAGTCGCGTGAAAGGACCTTTCAAGTCAATCTGATCTGTATTGTCCTGTGAAAAAAAGCGTTCTTAGACACAGTGAGGAGTTTTTGGGGATAATGGGAAAATCATTTCCAACTAAATGACAGGAATTTCTTAGTCCAATCATGAGGTGTGCTAGGCTTTTTTATACTGTGGCGGAAAGAGAGAGAGTATAACAGTCATTATAAATAAAGGGCCAAGGAAGTGACAGTTAATGGAAGGAACAATTTGCACATAGTTTTAGAATGTGGTCAGGAGGAGGACAATGTGCTTACACATATGAAACATTAGAAGGTAGACATTATGGAAGCACATATATTTCTTTATTTTTATTGTATTTGGGGAGAGGGGGTTAATATAGCACGTACAATGTGGAAAAGTGCTTTCCATAGCACCTTGCAGGTGGGCGACATCTAGAGCTGTGCAGTAGCCACCCATGCCCCAGACGTCAAAGAGAACAAGAAGTTACACATGTTGGAAGTGAGGGTGAGACATTGAGGAGATATGATCCCCGTATGAAGCCGAGAGAAGGAGGAGGCGTGAACGTGCATCCATGTATGCGGGCGAGACAGGAAGGAGCGTTGGTCATGCATCCCTGCATGAGGGTGAGACAGGGAGGAGATATGATCCCCGTATGAAGCCGAGAGAAGGAGGAGGCGTGAACGTGCATTCATGTATGCAGGCGAGAAGGGAAGGAGCATTGGTCATGCATCCCTGCATGAGGGTGAGACAGGGAGGAGATATGATCCCCGTATGAAGCGGAGAGAAGGAGGAGGCGTGAACGTGCATCCATGTATGCGGGCGAGACAGGAAGGAGCATTGGTCATGCATCCCTGCATGAGGGTGAGACAGGGAGGAGATATGATCCCCGTATGAAGCCGAGAGAAGGAGGAGGCGTGAACGTGCATCCATGTATGCGGGCGAGACGGGAAGGAGCATTGGTCATGCATCCCTTCCTGAGGGTGAGACAGGGAGGAGATAAAATCCCCGTATGAAGCCGAGAGAACGAGGAGACATGAACGTGCATCCATGTATGCGGGCGAGAAGGGAAGGAGCATTGGTCATGCATCCCTGCATGAGGGTGAGACAGGGAGGAGATAAAATCCCTGTATGAAGCCAAGAGAACGAGGCGGCATGAACATGCATCCTTGTATGCAGGTGTGACATGGAGTCATCATGAACATGCATCCCTTTATAAGGACATAACATGGAGGACGCATGAACATGAATGCCTGAATTTTATGGTGGTGGCCTTCGGGTGATTTGGCACGTGCAATTGGTGAAGAGCACTTCTCCTGCGCAAAAAAATAAATTTACTATTAGCACCCCGGAGGGAGCCTCTGCACTTCTTATAGGGAGAAAACTCTGCAATGGAAGGGGACAGGGTCAATAACAGCTGTAAACTCTCACAAGACCATCACTGCTCTCACACTTTCCTGCTCTCAGGCTGGCGGGCCATTATCAGCCCTGGCTGCCGCACCATTGCCAGGTTTGTGTAACTATATTATTTCTAATTGGCTCCACTTTGATGACTTTCATTTGGATTCTGACTTGATTATTGAGATCTTAAATAAGTGACTGGGGATCAGGTGTCCACTTATTCTCATGGATAACATCACAACCAACCTTTAATTCAAACATGAGTCATGACATCACAGATGGAGTACAGCTTATGATAGAGGTGGAACGTCACATTGTAGCAGCCCAAGTAGCTCGCCGTGATCGTATAGTGGTTAGTACTCTGCGTTGTGGCCGCAGCAACCTCGGTTCGAATCCGAGTCACGACATTGCGGTGAGGCAATGTCACGGCAGTTGGGCAGATATTTTAGAATTTCCATTAATACATTGGCAATCTCTGTGGAGGACTGAAACAATTCGATATGTCCTGTTACTGTTATGAACCTTTTGTTTCTTTAATGCTCTTTGCACACTTTTTCATCGGGTGACTGTAATGTATTTCAACCAAATCTAATTAAGAGCGCATTATGTGGTGACATTTGCAGTACATGAAACATTATAACACTGCCATTTACGTCAATAACCACTAGCTTGATTAAGACATATGTATTGCAGCGACAGTATTTCCCAGTTACAAATGGGAATAAAAACAACATCCGCGAGGGATTGAACCAACGACATTTAACTGATGTTGCCAATGGAGCGCGTTACAGAGAGAGCGAGGTCCCGCCTTTACAGTCACACGCTGATGATAATACAGATGTTTAAATAAACAGGCATATCTGTGGACTTGTGGTCTTTCTAGATTGGGACTCATAGTCTAGTCCTAGGCTATTGTAGGCACTGGCGTATCTTTTAGTGGAATGAGAGGCATTCTGTAGTCGCGTGAAAGGACCTTTCAAGTCAATCTGATCTGTATTGTCCTGTGAAAAAAAGCGTTCTTAGACACAGTGAGGAGTTTTTGGGGATAATGGGAAAATCATTTCCAACTAAATGACAGGAATTTCTTAGTCCAATCATGAGGTGTGCTAGGCATTTTTATACTGTGGCGGAAAGAGAGAGAGTATAACAGTCATTATAAATAAAGGGCCAAGGAAGTGACAGTTTATGGAAGGAACAATTTGCACATAGTTTTAGAATGTGGTCAGAAGAAGGACAATGTGCTTACACATATGAAACATTAGAAGGTAGACATTATGGAAGCACATATATTTCTTTATTTTTATTGTATTTGGGGAGAGGGGGTTAATATAGCACGTACAATGTGGAAAAGTGCTTTCCATAGCACCTTGCAGGTGGGGGACATCTAGAGCTGTGCAGTAGCCACCCATGCCCCAGACGTCAAAGAGAACAAAAAGTTACACATGTTGGAAGTGAGGGTGAGACATTGAGGAGATATGATCCCCGTATGAAGCCGAGAAAAGGAGGAGGCGTGAACGTGCATCCATGTATGCAGGCGAGAAGGGAAGGAGCATTGGTCATGCATCCCTGCATGAGGGTGAGACAGGGAGGAGATATGATCCCCGTATGAAGCCGAGAGAAGGAGGAGGCGTGAACGTGCATCCATGTATGCGGGCGAGACAGGAAGGAGCACTGGTCATTCATTCCTGCATGAGGGTGAGACAGGGAGGAGATATGATCCCCGTATGAAGCCGAGAGAAGGAGGAGGCGTGAACGTGCATCCATGTATGCGGGCGAGACAGGAAGGAGCATTGGTCATGCATCCCTGCATGAGGGTGAGACAGGGAGGAGATATGATCCCCGTATGAAGCCGAGAGAAGGAGGAGGCGTGAACGTGCATCCATGTATGCGGGCGAGACGGGAAGGAGCATTGGTCATGCATCCCTTCCCGAGGGAGAGACAGGGAGGAGATAAAATCCCCGTATGAAGCCGAGAGATCGAGGAGACATGAACGTGCATCCATGTATGCGGGCGAGAAGGGAAGGAGCATTGGTCATGCATCCCTGCATGAGGGTGAGACAGGGAGGAGATAAAATCCCTGTATGAAGCCAAGAGAACGAGGCGGCATGAACATGCATCCTTGTATGCAGGTGTGACATGGAGTCATCATGAACATGCATCCCTTTATAAGGACATAACATGGAGGACGCATGAACATGAATGCCTGAATTTTATGGTGGTGGCCTTCGGGTGATTTGGCACGTGCAATTGGTGAAGAGCACTTCTCCTGCGCAAAAAAATAAATGTACTATTATCACCCCGGAGGGAGCCTCTGCACTTCTTATAGGGAGAAAACTCTGCAATGGAAGGGGACAGGGTCAATAACAGCTGTAAACTCTCACAAGACCATCACTGCTCTCACACTTTCCTGCTCTCAGGCTGGCGGGCCATTATCGGCCCTGGCTGCCGCACCATTGCCAGGTTTGTGTAACTATATTATTTCTAATTGGCTCCACTTTGATGACTTTCATTTGGATTCTGACTTGATTATTGAGATCTTAAATAAGTGACTGGGGATCAGGTGTCCACTTATTCTCATGGATAACATCACAGCCAACCTCTAATTCAAACATGAGTCATGACATCACAGATGGAGTACAGCTTATGATAGAGGTGGAACGTCACATTGTAGCAGCCCAAGTAGCTCGCCGTGATCGCATAGTGGTTAGTACTCTGCGTTGTGGCCGCAGCAACCTCGGTTGGAATCCGAGTCACGGCATTGCGGTGAGGCAATGTCACGGCAGTTGGTCAGATATTTTAGAATTTCCATTAATACATTGGCAATCTCTGTGGAGGACTGAAACAATTCGATATGTCCTGTTACTGTTATGAACCTTTTGTTTCTTTAATGCTCTTTGCACACTTTTTCATCGGGTGACTGTAATGTATTTCAACCAAATCTAATTAAGAGCACATTATGTGGTGACATTTGCAGTACATGAAACATTATAACACTGCCATTTACGTCAATAACCACTAGCTTGATTAAGACATATGTATTGCAGCGACAGTATTTCCCAGTTACAAATGGGAATAAAAACAACATCCGCGAGGGATTGAACCAACGACATTTAACTGATGTTGCCAATGGAGCGCGTTACAGAGAGCGCGAAGTCCCACCTTTACAGTCACACGCTGATGATAATACAGATGTTTAAATACACAGGCATATCTGTGGACTTGTGGTCTTTCTACATTGGGACTCATAGTCTAGTCCTAGGCTATTGTAGGCACTGGCGTATCTTTTAGTGGAATGAGAGGCATTCTGTAGTCGCATGAAAGGACCTTTCAAGTCAATCTGATCTGTATTGTCCTGTGAAAAAAAGCGTTCTTAGACACAGTGAGGAGTTTTTGGGGATAATGGGAAAATCATTTCCAACTAAATGACAGGAATTTCTTAGTCCAATCATGAGGTGTGCTAGGCTTTTTTATACTGTGGCGGAAAGAGAGAGAGTATAACAGTCATTATAAATAAAGGGCCAAGGAAGTGACAGTTTATGGAAGGAACAATTTGCACATAGTTTTAGAATGTGGTCAGGAGGAGGACAATGTGCTTACACATATGAAACATTAGAAGGTAGACATTATGGAAGCACATATATTTCTTTATTTTTATTGTATTTGGGGTGAGGGGGTTAATATAGCACGTCCAATGTGGAAAAGTGCTTTCCATAGCAACTTGCAGGTGGGCGACATCTAGATCTGTGCAGTAGCCACCCATGCCCCAGATGTCAAAGAGAACAAGAAGTTACACATGTTGGAAGTGAGGGTGAGACATTGAGGAGATATGATCCCCGTATGAAGCCGAGAGAAGGAGGAGGCGTGAACGTGCATCCATGTATGCAGGCGAGAAGGGAAGGAGCATTGGTCATGCATCCCTGCATGAGGATGAGACAGGGAGGAGATATGATCCCCGTATGAAGCCGAGAGAAGGAGGAGGCTTGAACGTGCATCCATGTATGCGGGCGAGACAGGAAGGAGCGTTAGTCATGCATCCCTGCATGAGGGTGAGACAGGGAGGAGATATGATCCCCGTATAAAGCCGAGAGAAGGAGGAGGCGTGAACGTGCATCCATGTATGCAGGCGAGAAGGGAAGGAGCATTGGTCATGCATCCCTGCATGAGGGTGAGACAGGGAGGAGATATGATCCCCGTATGAAGCCGAGAGAAGGAGGAGGCGTGAACGTGCATCCATGTATGCGGGCGAGACAGGAAGGAGCATTGGTCATGCATCCCTGCATGAGGGTGAGACAGGGAGGAGATATGATCCCCGTATGAAGCCGAGAGAAGGAGGATGCGTGAACGTGCATCCATGTATGCGGGCGAGACGGGAAGGAGCATTGGTCATGCATCCCTTCCTGAGGGTGAGACAGGGAGGAGATAAAATCCCCGTATGAAGCCGAGAGAACGAGAAGACATGAACGTGCATCCATGTATGCGGGCGAGAAGGGAAGGAGCATTGGTCATGCATCCCTGCATGAGGGTGAGACAGGGAGGAGATAAAATCCCTTTATGAAGCCAAGAGAACGAGGCGGCATGAACATGCATCCTTGTATGCAGATGTGACATGGAGTCATCATGAACATGCATCCCTTTATAAGGACATAACATGGAGGACGCATGAACATGAATGCCTGAATTTTATGGTGGTGGCCTTTGGGTGATTTGGCACGTGCAATTGGTGAAGAGCACTTCTCCTGCGCAAAAAAATAAATGTACTATTAGCACCCCGGAGGGAGCCTCTGCACTTCTTATAGGGAGAAAACTCTGCAATGGAAGGGGACAGGTTCAATAACAGCTGTAAACTCTCACAAGACCATCACTGCTCTCACACTTTCCTGCTCTCAGGCTGGCGGGCCATTATCAGCCCTGGCTGCCGCACCATTGCCAGTTTTGTGTAACTATATTATTTCTAATTGGCTCCACTTTGATGACTTTCATTTGGATTCTGACTTGATTATTGAGATCTTAAATAAGTGACTGGGGATCAGGTGTCCACTTATTCTCATGGATAACATCACAACCAACCTTTAATTCAAACATGAGTCATGACATCACAGATGGAGTACAGCTTATGATAGAGGTGGAACGTCACATTGTAGCAGCCCAAGTAGCTCGCCGTGATCATATAGTGGTTAGTACTCTGTGTTGTGGCCGCAGCAACCTCGGTTCGAATCTGAGTCACGGCATTGCGGTGAGGCAATGTCACGGCAGTTGGGCAGATATTTTAGAATTTCCATTAATACATTGGCAATCTCTGTGGAGGACTGAAACAATTCGATATGTCCTGTTACTGTTATGAACCTTTTGTCTCTTTAATGCTCTTTGCACACTTTTTCATCGGGTGACTGTAATGTATTTCAACCAAATCTAATTAAGAGCGCATTATGTGGTGACATTTGCAGTACATGAAACATTATAACACTGCCATTTACGTCAATAACCACTAGCTTGATTAAGACATATGTATTGCAGCGACAGTATTTCCCAGTTACAAATGGGAATAAAAACAACATCCGCGAGGGATTGAGCCAACGACATTTAACTGATGTTGCCAATGGAGCGCGTTACAGAGAGCGCGAAGTCCCGCCTTTACAGTCACACGCTGATGATAATACAGATGTTTAAATAAACAGGCATATCTGTGGACTTGTGGTCTTTCTACATTGGGACTCATAGTCTAGTCCTAGGCTATTGTAGGCACTGGCGTATCTTTTAGTGGAATGAGAGGCATTCTGTAGTCGCGTGAAAGGACCTTTCAAGTCAATCTGATCTGTATTGTCCTGTGAAAAAAAGCGTTCTTAGACACAGTGAGGAGTTTTTGGGGATAATGGGAAAATCATTTCCAACTAAATGACAGGAATTTCTTAGTCCAATCATGAGGTGTGCTAGGCTTTTTTATACTGTGGCGGAAAGAGAGAGAGTATAACAGTCATTATAAATAAAGGGCCAAGGAAGTGACAGTTAATGGAAGGAACAATTTGCACATAGTTTTAGAATGTGGTCAGGAGGAGGACAATGTGCTTACACATATGAAACATTAGAAGGTAGACATTATGGAAGCACATATATTTCTTTATTTTTATTGTATTTGGGGAGAGGGGGTTAATATAGCACGTACAATGTGGAAAAGTGCTTTCCATAGCACCTTGCAGGTGGGCGACATCTAGAGCTGTGCAGTAGCCACCCATGCCCCAGACGTCAAAGAGAACAAGAAGTTACACATGTTGGAAGTGAGGGTGAGACATTGAGGAGATATGATCCCCGTATGAAGCCGAGAGAAGGAGGAGGCGTGAACGTGCATCCATGTATGCGGGCGAGACAGGAAGGAGCGTTGGTCATGCATCCCTGCATGAGGGTGAGACAGGGAGGAGATATGATCCCCGTATGAAGCCGAGAGAAGGAGGAGGCGTGAACGTGCATTCATGTATGCAGGCGAGAAGGGAAGGAGCATTGGTCATGCATCCCTGCATGAGGGTGAGACAGGGAGGAGATATGATCCCCGTATGAAGCGGAGAGAAGGAGGAGGCGTGAACGTGCATCCATGTATGCGGGCGAGACAGGAAGGAGCATTGGTCATGCATCCCTGCATGAGGGTGAGACAGGGAGGAGATATGATCCCCGTATGAAGCCGAGAGAAGGAGGAGGCGTGAACGTGCATCCATGTATGCGGGCGAGACGGGAAGGAGCATTGGTCATGCATCCCTTCCTGAGGGTGAGACAGGGAGGAGATAAAATCCCCGTATGAAGCTGAGAGAACGAGGAGACATGAACGTGCATCCATGTATGCGGGCGAGAAGGGAAGGAGCATTGGTCATGCATCCCTGCATGAGGGTGAGACAGGGAGGAGATAAAATCCCTGTATGAAGCCAAGAGAACGAGGCGGCATGAACATGCATCCTTGTATGCAGGTGTGACATGGAGTCATCATGAACATGCATCCCTTTATAAGGACATAACATGGAGGACGCATGAACATGAATGCCTGAATTTTATGGTGGTGGCCTTCGGGTGATTTGGCACGTGCAATTGGTGAAGAGCACTTCTCCTGCGCAAAAAAATAAATTTACTATTAGCACCCCGGAGGGAGCCTCTGCACTTCTTATAGGGAGAAAACTCTGCAATGGAAGGGGACAGGGTCAATAACAGCTGTAAACTCTCACAAGACCATCACTGCTCTCACACTTTCCTGCTCTCAGGCTGGCGGGCCATTATCAGCCCTGGCTGCCGCACCATTGCCAGGTTTGTGTAACTATATTATTTCTAATTGGCTCCACTTTGATGACTTTCATTTGGATTCTGACTTGATTATTGAGATCTTAAATAAGTGACTGGGGATCAGGTGTCCACTTATTCTCATGGATAACATCACAACCAACCTTTAATTCAAACATGAGTCATGACATCACAGATGGAGTACAGCTTATGATAGAGGTGGAACGTCACATTGTAGCAGCCCAAGTAGCTCGCCGTGATCGTATAGTGGTTAGTACTCTGCGTTGTGGCCGCAGCAACCCCGGTTCGAATCCGAGTCACGACATTGCGGTGAGGCAATGTCACGGCAGTTGGGCAGATATTTTAGAATTTCCATTAATACATTGGCAATCTCTGTGGAGGACTGAAACAATTCGATATGTCCTGTTACTGTTATGAACCTTTTGTTTCTTTAATGCTCTTTGCACACTTTTTCATCGGGTGACTGTAATGTATTTCAACCAAATCTAATTAAGAGCGCATTATGTGGTGACATTTGCAGTACATGAAACATTATAACACTGCCATTTACGTCAATAACCACTAGCTTGATTAAGACATATGTATTGCAGCGACAGTATTTCCCAGTTACAAATGGGAATAAAAACAACATCCGCGAGGGATTGAACCAACGACATTTAACTGATGTTGCCAATGGAGCGCGTTACAGAGAGAGCGAGGTCCCGCCTTTACAGTCACACGCTGATGATAATACAGATGTTTAAATAAACAGGCATATCTGTGGACTTGTGGTCTTTCTACATTGGGACTCATAGTCTAGTCCTAGGCTATTGTAGGCAATGGCGTATCTTTTAGTGGAATGAGAGGCATTCTGTAGTCGCGTGAAAGGACCTTTCAAGTCAATCTGATCTGTATTGTCCTGTGAAAAAAAGCGTTCTTAGACACAGTGAGGAGTTTTTGGGGATAATGGGAAAATCATTTCCAACTAAATGACAGGAATTTCTTAGTCCAATCATGAGGTGTGCTAGGCATTTTTATACTGTGGCGGAAAGAGAGAGAGTATAACAGTCATTATAAATAAAGGGCCAAGGAAGTGACAGTTTATGGAAGGAACAATTTGCACATAGTTTTAGAATGTGGTCAGAAGAAGGACAATGTGCTTACACATATGAAACATTAGAAGGTAGACATTATGGAAGCACATATATTTCTTTATTTTTATTGTATTTGGGGAGAGGGGGTTAATATAGCACGTACAATGTGGAAAAGTGCTTTCCATAGCACCTTGCAGGTGGGGGACATCTAGAGCTGTGCAGTAGCCACCCATGCCCCAGACGTCAAAGAGAACAAAAAGTTACACATGTTGGAAGTGAGGGTGAGACATTGAGGAGATATGATCCCCGTATGAAGCCGAGAAAAGGAGGAGGCGTGAACGTGCATCCATGTATGCAGGCGAGAAGGGAAGGAGCATTGGTCATGCATCCCTGCATGAGGGTGAGACAGGGAGGAGATATGATCCCCGTATGAAGCCGAGAGAAGGAGGAGGCGTGAACGTGCATCCATGTATGCGGGCGAGACAGGAAGGAGCACTGGTCATTCATTCCTGCATGAGGGTGAGACAGGGAGGAGATATGATCCCCGTATGAAGCCGAGAGAAGGAGGAGGCGTGAACGTGCATCCATGTATGCGGGCGAGACAGGAAGGAGCATTGGTCATGCATCCCTGCATGAGGGTGAGACAGGGAGGAGATATGATCCCCGTATGAAGCCGAGAGAAGGAGGAGGCGTGAACGTGCATCCATGTATGCGGGCGAGACGGGAAGGAGCATTGGTCATGCATCCCTTCCCGAGGGAGAGACAGGGAGGAGATAAAATCCCCGTATGAAGCTGAGAGATCGAGGAGACATGAACGTGCATCCATGTATGCGGGCGAGAAGGGAAGGAGCATTGGTCATGCATCCCTGCATGAGGGTGAGACAGGGAGGAGATAAAATCCCTGTATGAAGCCAAGAGAACGAGGCGGCATGAACATGCATCCTTGTATGCAGGTGTGACATGGAGTCATCATGAACATGCATCCCTTTATAAGGACATAACATGGAGGACGCATGAACATGAATGCCTGAATTTTATGGTGGTGGCCTTCGGGTGATTTGGCACGTGCAATTGGTGAAGAGCACTTCTCCTGCGCAAAAAAATAAATGTACTATTAGCACCCAGGAGGGAGCCTCTGCACTTCTTATAGGGAGAAAACTCTGCAATGGAAGGGGACAGAGTCAATAACAGCTGTAAACTCTCACAAGACCATCACTGCTCTCACACTTTCCTGCTCTCAGGCTGGCGGGCCATTATCGGCCCTGGCTGCCGCACCATTGCCAGGTTTGTGTAACTATATTATTTCTAATTGGCTCCACTTTGATGACTTTCATTTGGATTCTGACTTGATTATTGAGATCTTAAATAAGTGACTGGGGATCAGGTGTCCACTTATTCTCATGGATAACATCACAGCCAACCTTTAATTCAAACATGAGTCATGACATCACAGATGGAGTACAGCTTATGATAGAGGTGGAACGACACATTGTAGCAGCCCAAGTAGCTTGCCGTGATTGTATAGTGGTTAGTACTCTGCGTTGTGGCCGCAGCAACCTCGGTTCGGATCCGAGTCACGGCATTGCGGTGAGGCAATGTCACGGCAGTTGGGCAGATATTTTAGAATTTCCATTAATACATTGGCAATCTCTGTGGAGGACTGAAACAATTCGATATGTCCTGTTACTGTTATGAACCTTTTGTTTCTTTAATGCTCTTTGCACACTTTTTCATCGGGTGACTGTAATGTATTTCAACCAAATCTAATTAAGAGCACATTATGTGGTGACATTTGCAGTACATGAAACATTATAACACTGCCATTTACGTCAATAACCACTAGCTTGATTAAGACATATGTATTGCAGCGACAGTATTTCCCAGTTACAAATGGGAATAAAAACAACATCCGCGAGGGATTGAACCAACGACATTTAACTGATGTTGCCAATGGAGCGCGTTACAGAGAGCGCGAAGTCCCACCTTTACAGTCACACGCTGATGATAATACAGATGTTTAAATACACAGGCATATCTGTGGACTTGTGGTCTTTCTACATTGGGACTCATAGTCTAGTCCTAGGCTATTGTAGGCACTGGCGTATCTTTTAGTGGAATGAGAGGCATTCTGTAGTCGCATGAAAGGACCTTTCAAGTCAATCTGATCTGTATTGTCCTGTGAAAAAAAGCGTTCTTAGACACAGTGAGGAGTTTTTGGGGATAATGGGAAAATCATTTCCAACTAAATGACAGGAATTTCTTAGTCCAATCATGAGGTGTGCTAGGCTTTTTTATACTGTGGCGGAAAGAGAGAGAGTATAACAGTCATTATAAATAAAGGGCCAAGGAAGTGACAGTTTATGGAAGGAACAATTTGCACATAGTTTTAGAATGTGGTCAGGAGGAGGACAATGTGCTTACACATATGAAACATTAGAAGGTAGACATTATGGAAGCACATATATTTCTTTATTTTTATTGTATTTGGGGAGAGGGGGTTAATATAGCACGTCCAATGTGGAAAAGTGCTTTCCATAGCACCTTGCAGGTGGGCGACATCTAGAGCTGTGCAGTAGCCACCCATGCCCCAGACGTCAAAGAGAATAAGAAGTTACACATGTTGGAAGTGAGGGTGAGACATTGAGGAGATATGATCCCCATATGAAGCCGAGAGAAGGAGGAGGCGTGAACGTGCATCCATGTATGCAGGCGAGAAGGGAAGGAGCATTGGTCATGCATCCCTGCATGAGGGTGAGACAGGGAGGAGATATGATCCCCGTATGAAGCCGAGAGAAGGAGGAGGCGTGAACGTGCATCCATGTATGCGGGCGAGACAGGAAGGAGCGTTGTTCATGCATCCCTGCATGAGGGTGAGACAGGGAGGAGATATGATCCCCGTATGGAGCCGAGAGAAGGAGGAGGCGTGAACGTGCATCCATGTATTTAGGCGAGAAGGGAAGGAGCATTGGTCATGCATCCCTGCATGAGGGTGAGACAGCGAGGAGATATGATCCCCGTATGAAGCCGAGAGAAGGAGGAGGCGTGAACGTGCATCCATGTATGCGGGCGAGACAGGAAGGAGCATTGGTCATGCATCCCTGCATGAGGGTGAGACAGGGAGGAGATATGATCCCCGTATGAAGCCGAGAGAAGGAGGAGGCGTGAACGTGCATCCATGTATGCGGGCGAGACGGGAAGGAGCATTGGTCATGCATCCCTTCCTGAGGGTGAGACAGGGAGGAGATAAAATCCCCGTATGAAGCCGAGAGAACGAGGAGACATGAACGTGCATCCATGTATGCGGGCGAGAAGGGAAGGAGCATTGGTCATGCATACCTGCATGAGGGTGAGACAGGGAGGAGATAAAATCCCTGTATGAAGCCAAGAGAACGAGGCGGCATGAACATGCATCCTTGTATGCAGGTGTGACATGGAGTCATCATGAACATGCATCCCTTTATAAGGACATAACATGGAGGACGCATGAACATGAATGCCTGAATTTTATGGTGGTGGCCTTCGGGTGATTTGGCACGTGCAATTGGTGAAGAGCACTTCTCCTGCGCAAAAAAATAAATTTACTATTAGCACACCGGAGGGAGCCTCTGCACTTCTTATAGGGAGAAAACTCTGCAATGGAAGGGGACAGGGTCAATAACAGCTGTAAACTCTCACAAGACCATCACTGCTCTCACACTTTCCTGCTCTCAGGCTGGCGGGCCATTATCGGCCCTGGCTGCCGCACCATTGCCAGGTTTGTGTAACTATATTATTTCTAATTGGCTCCACTTTGATGACTTTCATTTGGATTCTGACTTGATTATTGAGATCTTAAATAAGTGACTGGGGATCAGGTGTCCTCTTATTCTCATGGATAACATCACAACCAACCTTTAATTCAAACATGAGTCATGACATCACAGATGGAGTACAGCTTATGATAGAGGTGGAACGTCACATTGTAGCAGCCAAAGTAGCTCACCGTGATCGTATAGTGGTTAGTACTCTGCGTTGTGGCCGCAGCAACCTCGGTTCGAATCCGAGTCACGGCATTGCGGTGAGGCAATGTCACGGCAGTTGGGCAGATATTTTAGAATTTCCATTAATACATTGGCAATCTCTGTGGAGGACTGAAACAATTCGATATGTCCTGTTACTGTTATGAACCTTTTGTTTCTTTAATGCTCTTTGCACACTTTTTCATCGGGTGACTGTAATGTATTTCAACCAAATCTAATTAAGAGCGCATTATATGGTGACATTTGCAGTACATGAAACATTATAACACTGCCATTTACGTCAATAACCACTAGCTTTATTAAGACATATGTATTGCAGCGACAGTATTTCCCAGTTACAAATGGGAATAAAAACAACATCCGCGAGGGATTGAACCAACGACATTTAACTGATGTTGCCAATGGAGCGCGTTACAGAGAGCGCGAGGTCCCGCCTTTACAGTCACACGCTGATGATAATACAGATGTTTAAATAAACAGGCATATCTGTGGACTTGTGGTCTTTCTACATTGGGACTCATAGTCTAGTCCTAGGCTATTGTAGGCACTGGCGTATCTTTTAGTGGAATGAGAGGCATTCTGTAGTCGCGTGAAAGGACCTTTCAAGTCAATCTGATCTGTATTGTCCTGTGAAAAAAAGCGTTCTTAGACACAGTGAGGAGTTTTTGGGGATAATGGGAAAATCATTTCCAACTAAATGACAGGAATTTCTTAGTCCAATCATGAGGTGTGCTAGGCTTTTTTATACTGTGGCGGAAAGAGAGAGAGTATAACAGTCATTATAAATAAAGGGCCAAGGAAGTGACAGTTTATGGAAGGAACAATTTGCACATAGTTTTAGAATGTGGTCAGGAGGAGGACAATGTGCTTACACATATGAAACATTAGAAGGTAGACATTATGGAAGCACATATATTTCTTTATTTTTATTGTATTTGGGGAGAGGGGGTTAATATAGCACGTCCAATGTGGAAAAGTGCTTTCCATAGCACCTTGCAGGTGGGCGACATCTAGAGCTGTGCAGTAGCCACCCATGCCCCAGACGTCAAAGAGAACAAGAAGTTACACATGTTGGAAGTGAGGGTGAGACATTGAGGAGATATGATCCCCGTATGAAGCCGAGAGAAGGAGGAGGCGTGAACGTGCATCCATGTATGCAGGCGAGAAGGGAAGGAGCATTGGTCATGCATCCCTGCATGAGGGTGAGACAGGGAGGAGATATGATCCCCGTATGAAGCCGAGAGAAGGAGGAGGCATGAACGTGCATCCATGTATGCGGGCGAGAAGGGAAGGAGCATTGGTCATGCATCCCTGCATGAGGGTGAGACAGGGAGGAGATTTGATCCCCGTATGAAGCCGAGAGAAGGAGGAGGCGTGAACGTGCATCCATGTATGCGGGCGAGACAGGAAGGAGCATTGGTCATGCATCCCTGCATGAGGGTGAGACAGGGAGGAGATATGATCCCCGTATGAAGCCGAGAGAAGGAGGAGGCGTGAACGTGCATCCATGTATGCGGGCGAGACAGGAAGGAGCATTGGTCATGCATCCCTGCATGAGGGTGAGACAGGGAGGAGATATGATCCCCGTATGAAGCCGAGAGAAGGAGGAGGCGTGAACGTGCATCCATGTATGCAGGCGAGAAGGAAAGGAGCATTGGTCATGCATCCCTGCATGAGGGTGAGACAGGGAGGAGATATGATCCCTGTATGAAGCCGAGAGAAGGAGGAGGCGTGAACGTGCATCCATGTATGCGGGCGAGATGGGAAGGAGCATTGGTCATGCATCCCTTCCTGAGGGTGAGACAGGGAGGAGATAAAATCCCCGTATGAAGCCGAGAGAACGAGGAGACATGAACGTGCATCCTTGTATGCAGGCGAGAAGGGAAGGAGCATTGGTCATGCATCCCTGCATGAGGGTGAGACAGGGAGGAGATAAAATCCCTGTATGAAGCCAAGAGAACGAGGCGGCATGAACATGCATCCTTGTATGCAGTTGTGACATGGAGTCATCATGAACATGCATCCCTTTATAAGGACATAACATGGAGGACGCATGAACATGAATGCCTGAATTTTATGGTGGTGGCCTTCGGGTGATTTGGCACGTGCAATTGGTGAAGAGCACTTCTCCTGCGCAAAAAAATAAATTTACTATTAGCACCCCGGAGGGAGCCTCTGCACTTCTTATAGGGAGAAAACTCTGCAATGGAAGGGGACAGGGTCAATAACAGCTGTAAACTCTCACAAGACCATCACTGCTCTCACACTTTCCTGCTCTCAGGCTGGCGGGCCATTATCGGCCCTGGCTGCCGCACCATTGCCAGGTTTGTGTAACTATATTATTTCTAATTGGCTCCACTTTGATGACTTTCATTTGGATTCTGACTTGATTATTGAGATCTTAAATAAGTGACTGGGGATCAGGTGTCCACTTATTCTCATGGATAACATCACAACCAACCTTTAATTCAAACATGAGTCATGACATCACAGATGGAGTACAGCTTATGATAGAGGTGGAACGTCACATTGTAGCGGTCCAAGTAGCTCGCTGTGATCGTATAGTGGTTAGTACTCTGCGTTGTGGCCGCAGCAACCTCGGTTTGAATCCGAGTCACGGCATTGCGGTGAGGCAATGTCACGGCAGTTGGGCAGATATTTTAGAATTTCCATTAATACATTGGCAATCTCTGTGGAGGACTGAAACAATTCGATATGTCCTGTTACTGTTATGAACCTTTTGTTTCTTTAATGCTCTTTGCACACTTTTTCATCGGGTGACTGTAATGTATTTCAACCAAATCTAATAAAGAGCGCATTATGTGGTGCCATTTGCCGTACATGAAACATTATAACACTGCCATTTACGTCAATAACCACTAGCTTGATTAAGACATATGTATTGCAGCGACAGTATTTCCCAGTTACAAATGGGAATAAAAACAACATCCGCGAGGGATTGAACCAACAACATTTAACTGATGTTGCCAATGGAGCGCTTTACAGAGAGCGCGAGGTCCCGCCTTTACAGTCACACGCTGATGATAATACAGATGTTTAAATAAACAGGCATATCTGTGGACTTGTGGTCTTTCTACATTGGGACTCATAGTCTAGTCCTAGGCTATTGTAGGCACTGGTGTATCTTTTAGTGGAATGAGAGGCATTCTGTAGTCGCGTGAAAGGACCTTTCAAGTAAATCTGATCTGTATTGTCCTGTGAAAAAAAGCGTTCTTAGACACAGTGAGGAGTTTTTGGGGATAATGGGAAAATCATTTCCAACTAAATGACAGGAATTTCTTAGTCCAATCATGAGGTGTGCTAGGCTTTTTTATACTGTGGCGGAAAGAGAGAGAGTATAACAGTCATTATAAATAAAGGGCCAAGGAAGTGACAGTTTATGGAAGGAACAATTTGCACATAGTTTTAGAATGTGGTCAGGAGGAGGACAATGTGCTTACACATATGAAACATTAGAAGGTAGACATTATGGAAGCACATATATTTCTTTATTTTTATTGTATTTGGGGAGAGGGGGTTAATATAGCACGTCCAATGTGGAAAAGTGCTTTCCATAGCACCTTGCAGGTGGGCGACATCTAGAGCTGTGCAGTAGCCACCCATGCCCCAGACGTCAAAGAGAACAAGAAGTTACACATGTTGGAAGTGAGGGTGAGACATTGAGGAGATATGATCCCCGTATGAAGCCGAGAGAAGGAGGAGGCGTGAACGTGCATCCATGTATGCAGGCGAGAAGGGAAGGAGCATTGGTCATGCATCCCTGCATGAGGGTGAGACAGGGAGGAGATATGATCCCCGTATGAAGCCGAGAGAAGGAGGAGGCGTGAACGTGCATCCATGTATGCGGGCGAGACAGGAAGGAGCGTTGGTCATGCATCCCTGCATGAGGGTGAGACAGGGAGGAGATATGATCCCCGTATGAAGCCGAGAGAAGGAGGAGGCGTGAACGTGCATCCATGTATGCAGGCGAGAAGGGAAGGAGCATTGGTCATGCATCCCTGCATGAGGGTGAGACAGGGAGGAGATATGATCCCCGTATGAAGCCGAGAGAAGGAGGAGGCGTGAACGTGCATCCATGTATGCGGGCGAGACAGGAAGGATTATTGGTCATGCATCCCTGCATGAGGGTGAGACAGGGAGGAGATATGATCCCCGTATGAAGCCGAGAGAAGGAGGAGGCGTGAACGTGCATCCATGTATGCGGGCGAGACGGGAAGGAGCATTGGTCATGCATCCCTTCCTGAGGGTGAGACAGGGAGGAGATAAAATCCCTGTATGAAGCCGAGAGAACGAGAAGACATGAACGTGCATCATTGTATGCGGGCGAGAAGGGAAGGAGCATTGGTCTTGCATCCCTGCATGAGGGTGAGACAGGGAGGAGATAAAATCCCTGTATGAAGCCAAGAGAACGAGGCGGCATGAACATGCATCCTTGTATGCAGGTGTGACATGGAGTCATCATGAACATGCATCCCTTTATAAGGACATAACATGGAGGACGCATGAACATGATTGCCTGAATTTTATGGTGGTGGCCTTCGGGTGATTTGGCACGTGCAATTGGCGAAGAGCACTTCTCCTGTGCAAAAAAATAAATTTACTATTAGCACCCCGGAGGGAGCCTCTGCACTTCTTATAGGGAGAAAACTCTGCAATGGAAGGGGACAGGGTCAATAACAGCTGTAAACTCTCACAAGACCATCACTGCTCTCACACTTTCCTGCTCTCAGGCTGGCGGGCCATTATCGGCCCTGGCTGCCGCACCATTGCCAGGTTTGTGTAACTATATTATTTCTAATTGGCTCCACTTTGATGACTTTCATTTGGATTCTGACTTGATTATTGAGATCTTAAATAAGTGACTGGGGATCAGGTGTCCACTTATTCTCATGGATAACATCACAACCAACCTTTAATTCAAACATGAGTCATGACATCACAGATGGAGTACAGCTTATGATAGAGGTGGAACGTCACATTGTAGCAGCCCAAGTAGCTCGCCGTGATCGTATAGTGGTTAGTACTCTGCGTTGTGGCCGCAGCAACCTCGGTTCGATTCCGAGTCACGGCATTGCGGTGAGGCAATGTCACAGCAGTTGGGCAGATATTTTAGAATTTCCATTAATACATTGGCAATCTCTGTGGAGGACTGAAACAATTTGATATGTCCTGTTACAGTTATGAACCTTTTGTTTCTTTAATGCTCTCTGCACACTTTTTCATGGGTGACTGTAATGTATTTCAACCAAATCTAATTAAGAGTGCATTATGTGGTGACATTTGCAGTACATGAAACATTATAACACTGCCATTTACGTCAATAACCACTAGCTTGATTAAGACATATGTATTGCAGCGACAGTATTTCCCAGTTACAAATGGGAATAAAAACAACATCCGCGAGGGATTGAACCAACGACATTTAACTGATGTTGCCAATGGAGCGCGTTACAGAGAGCGCAAGGTCCCGCCTTTACAGTCACACGCTGATGATAATACAGATGTTTAAATAAACAGGCATATCTGTGGACTTGTGGTCTTTCTACATTGGGACTCATAGTCTAGTCCTAGGCTATTGTAGGCACTGGCGTATCTTTGAGTGGAATGAGAGGCGTTCTGTAGTCGCGTGAAAGGACCTTTCAAGTCAATCTGATCTGTATTGTCCTGTGAAAAAAAGCGTTCTTAGACACAGTGAGGAGTTTTTGGGGATAATGGGAAAATCATTTCCAACTAAATGACAGGAATTTCTTAGTCCAATCATGAGGTGTGCTAGGCTTTTTTATACTTTGGCGGAAAGAGAGAGAGTATAACAGTCATTATAAATAAAGGGCCAAGGAAGTGACAGTTTATGGAAGGAACAATTTGCACATAGTTTTAGAATGTGGTCAGGAGGAGGACAATGTGCTTACACATATGAAACATTAGAAGGTAGACATTATGGAAGCACATATATTTCTTTATTTTTATTGTATTTGGGGAGAGGGGGTTAATATAGCACGTCCAATGTGGAAAAGTGCTTTCCATAGCACCTTGCAGGTGGGCGACATCTAGAGCTGTGCAGTAGCCACCCATGCCCCAGACGTCAAAGAGAACAAGAAGTTACACATGTTGGAAGTGAGGGTAAGACATTGAGGAGATATGATCCCCGTATGAAGCCGAGAGAAGGAGGAGGCGTGAACGTGAATCCATGTATGCAGGCGAGAAGGGAAGGAGCATTGGACATGCATCCCTGCATGAGGGTGAGACAGGGAGGAGATATGATCCCCGTATGAAGCCGAGAGAAGGAGGAGGCGTGAACGTGCATCCATGTATGCGGGCGAGACAGGAAGGAGCGTTGGTCATGCATCCCTGCATGAGGGTGAGACAGGGAGGAGATATGATCGCGTATGAAGCCGAGAGAAGGAGGAGGCGTGAATGTGCATCCATGTATGCAGGCGAGAAGGGAAGGAGCATTGGTCATGCATCCCTGCATGAGGGTGAGACAGGGAGGAGATATGATCCCCGTATGAAGCCGAGAGAAGGAGGAGGCGTGAACGTGCATCCATGTATGCGGGCGAGACGGGAAGGAGCATTGGTCATGCATCCCTTCCTGAGGGTGAGACAGGGAGGAGATAAAATCCCCGTATGAAGCCGAGAGAACGAGAAGACATGAACGTGCATCATTGTATGCGGGCGAGAAGGGATTGAGCATTGGTCATGCATCCCTGCATGAGGGTGAGACAGGGAGGAGATAAAATCCCTGTATGAAGCCAAGAGAACGAGGCGGCATGAACATGCATCCTTGTATGCAGGTGTGACATGGAGTCATCATGAACATGCATCCCTTTATAAGGACATAACATGGAGGACGCATGAACATGAATGCCTGAATTTTATGGTGGTGGCCTTCGGGTGATTTGGCACGTGCAATTGGTGAAGAGCACTTCTCCTGCGCAAAAAAATAAATGTACTATTAGCACCCCGGAGGGAGCCTCTGCACTTCTTATAGGGAGAAAACTCTGCAATGGAAGGGGACAGGGTCAATAACAGCTGTAAACTCTCACAAGACCATCACTGCTCTCACACTTTCCTGCTCTCAGGCTGGCGGGCCATTATCGGCCCTGGCTGCCGCACTATTGCCAGGTTTGTGTAACTATATTATTTCTAATTGGCTCCACTTTGATGACTTTCATTTGGATTCTGACTTGATTATTGAGATCTTAAATAAGTGACTGGGGATCAGGTGTCCACTTATTCTCATGGATAACATCACAGCCAACCTTTAATTCAAACATGAGTCATGACATCACAGATGGAGTACAGCTTATGATAGAGGTGGAACGTCACACTGTAGCAGCCCAAGTAGCTCGCCGTGATCGCATAGTGGTTAGTACTCTGCGTTGTGGCCGCAGCAACCTCGGTTCGAATCCGAGTCACGGCATTGCGGTGAGGCAATGTCACGGCAGTTGGGCAGATATTTTAGAATTTCCATTAATACATTGGCAATCTCTGTGGAGGACTGAAACAATTCGATATGTCCTGTTACTGTTATGAACCTTTTGTTTCTTTAATGCTCTTTGCACACTTTTTCATCGGGTGACTGTAATGTATTTCAACCAAATGTAATTAAGAGCACATTATGTGGTGACATTTGCAGTACATGAAACATTATAACACTGCCATTTACGTCAATAACCACTAGCTTGATTAAGACATATGTATTGCAGCGACAGTATTTCCCAGTTACAAATGGGAATAAAAACAACATCCGCGAGGGATTGAACCAACGACATTTAACTGATGTTGCCAATGGAGCGCGTTACAGAGAGCGCGAAGTCCCACCTTTACAGTCACACGCTGATGATAATACAGATGTTTAAATACACAGGCATATCTGTGGACTTGTGGTCTTTCTACATTGGGACTCATAGTCTAGTCCTAGGCTATTGTAGGCACTGGCGTATCTTTTAGTGGAATGAGAGGCATTCTGTAGTCGCATGAAAGGACCTTTCAAGTCAATCTGATCTGTATTGTCCTGTGAAAAAAAGCGTTCTTAGACACAGTGAGGAGTTTTTGGGGATAATGGGAAAATCATTTCCAACTAAATGACAGGAATTTCTTAGTCCAATCATGAGGTGTGCTAGGCTTTTTTATACTGTGGCGGAAAGAGAGAGAGTATAACAGTCATTATAAATAAAGGGCCAAGGAAGTGACAGTTTATGGAAGGAACAATTTGCACATAGTTTTAGAATGTGGTCAGGAGGAGGACAATGTGCTTACACATATGAAACATTAGAAGGTAGACATTATGGAAGCACATATATTTCTTTATTTCTATTGTATTTGGGGAGAGGGGGTTAATATAGCACGTCCAATGTGGAAAAGTGCTTTCCATAGCACCTTGCAGGTGGGCGACATCTAGAGCTGTGCAGTAGCCACCCATGCCCCAGACGTCAAAGAGAACAAGAAGTTAAACATGTTGGAAGTGAGGGTGAGACATTGAGGAGATATGATCCCCGTATGAAGCCGAGAGAAGGAGGAGGCGTGAACGTGCATCCATGTATGCGGGCGAGACAGGAAGGAGCATTGGTCATGCATCCCTGCATGAGGGTGAGACAGGGAGGAGATATGATCCCCGTATGAAGCCGAGAGAAGGAGGAGGCGTGAACGTGCAGCCATGTATGCGGGCGAGACAGGAAGGAGCATTGGTCATGCATCCCTGCATGAGGGTGAGACAGGGAGGAGATATGATCCCCGTATGAAGCCGAGAGAAGGAGGAGGCGTGAACGTGCATCCATGTATGCAGGCGAGAAGGGAAGGAGCATTGGTCATGCATGCCTGCATGAGGGTGAGACAGGAAGGAGCATTGGTCATGCATCCCTGCATGAGGGTGAGACAGGGAGGAGATATGATCCCCGTATGAAGCCGAGAGAAGGAGGAGGCGTGAACGTGCATCCATGTATGCGGGCGAGACGGGAAGGAGCATTGGTCATGCATCCCTTCCTGAGGGTGAGACAGGGAGGAGATAAAATCCCTGTATGAAGCCGAGAGAACGAGGAGACATGAACGTGCATCCATGTATGCGGGCGAGAAGGGAAGGAGCATTGGTCATGCATCCCTGCATGAGGGTGAGACAGGGAGGAGATAAAATCCCTGTATGAAGCCAAGAGAACGAGGCGGCATGAACATACATCCTTGTATGCAGGTGTGACATGGAGTCATCATGAACATGCATCCCTTTATAAGGACATAACATGGAGGACGCATGAACATGAATGCCTGAATTTTATGGTGGTGGCCTTCGGGTGATTTGGCACGTGCAATTGGTGAAGAGCACTTCTCCTGCGCAAAAAAAGAAATGTACTATTAGCACCCCGGAGGGAGCCTCTGCACTTCTTATAGGGAGAAAACTCTGCAATGGAAGGGGACAGGGTCAATAACAGCTGTAAACTCTCACAAGACCATCACTGCTCTCACACTTTCCTGCTCTCAGGCTGGCGGGCCATTATCGGCCCTGGCTGCCGCACCATTGCCAGGTTTGTGTAACTATATTATTTCTAATTGGCTCCACTTTGATGACTTTCATTTGGATTCTGACTTGATTATTGAGATCTTAAATAAGTGACTGGGGATCAGGTGTCCACTTATTCTCATGGATAACATCACAACCAACCTTTAATTCAAACATGAGTCATGACATCACAGATGGATTACAGCTTATGATAGAGGTGGAACGTCACATTGTAGTAGCCCAAGTAGCTCGCCGTGATCGTATAGTGGTTAGTACTCTGCGTTGTGGCCGCAGCAACCTCG
Organism: Ambystoma mexicanum; assembly: GCF_040938575.1. NCBI lineage: Eukaryota > Metazoa > Chordata > Amphibia > Caudata > Ambystomatidae > Ambystoma > Ambystoma mexicanum. The sequence goes on from NW_027182322.1 coordinate 4,839,570, forward strand.
GTTCGAATCCGAGTCACGGCATTGCGGTGAGGCAATGTCACGGCAGTTGGGCAGATATTTTAGAATTTCCATTAATACATTGGCAATCTCTGTGGAGGACTGAAACAATTCGATGTGTCCTGTTACTGTTATGAACCTTTTGTTTCTTTAATGCTCTTTGCACACTTTTTCATCGGGTGACTGTAATGTATTTCAACCAAATCTAATTAAGAGCGCATTATGTGGTGACATTTGCAGTACATGAAACATTATAACACTGCCATTTACGTCAATAACCACTAGCTTGATTAAGACATATGTATTGCAGCGACAGTATTTCCCAGTTACAAATGGGAATAAAAACAACATCCGCGAGGGATTGAACCAGCGACATTTAACTGATGTTGCCAATGGAGCGCGTTACAGAGAGCGCGAGGTCCCGCCTTTACAGTCACACGCTGATGATAATACAGATGTTTAAATAAACAGGCATATCTGTGGACTTGTGGTCTTTCTACATTGGGACTCATAGTCTAGTCCTAGGCTATTGTAGGCACTGGAGTATCTTTTAGTGGAATGAGAGGCATTCTGTAGTCGCGTGAAAGGACCTTTCAAGTCAATCTGATCTGTATTGTCCTGTGAAAAAAAGCGTTCTTAGACACAGTGAGGAGTTTTTGGGGATAATGGGAAAATCATTTCCAACTAAATGACAGGAATTTCTTAGTCCAATCATGAAGTGTGCTAGGCTTTTTTATACTGTGGCGGAAAGAGAGAGAGTATAACAGTCATTATAAATAAAGGGCCAAGGAAGTGACAGTTTATGGAAGGAACAATTTGCACATAGTTTTAGAATGTGGTCAGGAGGAGGACAATGTGCTTACACATATGAAACATTAGAAGGTAGACATTATGGAAGCACATATATTTCTTTATTTTTAGTGTATTTGGGGAGAGGGGGTTAATATAGCACGTCCAATGTGGAAAAGTGCTTTCCATAGCACCTTGCAGGTGGGCGACATCTAGAGCTGTGCAGTAGCCACCCATGCCCCAGACGTCAAAGAGAACAAGAAGTTACACATGTTGGAAGTGAGGGTGAGACATTGAGGAGATATGATCCCCGTATGAAGCCGAGAGAAGGAGGAGGCGTGAACGTGCATCCATGTATGCGGGCGAGACAGGAAGGAGCATTGGTCATGCATCCCTGCATGAGGGTGAGACAGGGAGGAGATATGATCCCCGTATGAAGCCGAGAGAAGGAGGAGGCGTGAACGTGCAGCCATGTATGCGGGCGAGACAGGAAGGAGCATTGGTCATGCATCCCTGCATGAGGGTGAGACAGGGAGGAGATATGATCCCCGTATGAAGCCGAGAGAAGGAGGAGGCGTGAACGTGCATCCATGTATGCAGGCGAGAAGGGAAGGAGCATTGGTCATGCATGCCTGCATGAGGGTGAGACAGGAAGGAGCATTGGTCATGCATCCCTGCATGAGGGTGAGACAGGGAGGAGATATGATCCCCGTATGAAGCCGAGAGAAGGAGGAGGCGTGAACGTGCATCCATGTATGCGGGCGAGACGGGAAGGAGCATTGGTCATGCATCCCTTCCTGAGGGTGAGACAGGGAGGAGATAAAATCCCTGTATGAAGCCGAGAGAACGAGGAGACATGAACGTGCATCCATGTATGCGGGCGAGAAGGGAAGGAGCATTGGTCATGCATCCCTGCATGAGGGTGAGACAGGGAGGAGATAAAATCCCTGTATGAAGCCAAGAGAACGAGGCGGCATGAACATACATCCTTGTATGCAGGTGTGACATGGAGTCATCATGAACATGCATCCCTTTATAAGGACATAACATGGAGGACGCATGAACATGAATGCCTGAATTTTATGGTGGTGGCCTTCGGGTGATTTGGCACGTGCAATTGGTGAAGAGCACTTCTCCTGCGCAAAAAAAGAAATGTACTATTAGCACCCCGGAGGGAGCCTCTGCACTTCTTATAGGGAGAAAACTCTGCAATGGAAGGGGACAGGGTCAATAACAGCTGTAAACTCTCACAAGACCATCACTGCTCTCACACTTTCCTGCTCTCAGGCTGGCGGGCCATTATCGGCCCTGGCTGCCGCACCATTGCCAGGTTTGTGTAACTATATTATTTCTAATTGGCTCCACTTTGATGACTTTCATTTGGATTCTGACTTGATTATTGAGATCTTAAATAAGTGACTGGGGATCAGGTGTCCACTTATTCTCATGGATAACATCACAACCAACCTTTAATTCAAACATGAGTCATGACATCACAGATGGATTACAGCTTATGATAGAGGTGGAACGTCACATTGTAGTAGCCCAAGTAGCTCGCCGTGATCGTATAGTGGTTAGTACTCTGCGTTGTGGCCGCAGCAACCTCGGTTCGAATCCGAGTCACGGCATTGCGGTGAGGCAATGTCACGGCAGTTGGGCAGATATTTTAGAATTTCCATTAATACATTGGCAATCTCTGTGGAGGACTGAAACAATTCGATATGTCCTGTTACTGTTATGAACCTTTTGTTTCTTTAATGCTCTTTGCACACTTTTTCATCGGGTGACTGTAATGTATTTCAACCAAATCTAATTAAGAGCGCATTATGTGGTGACATTTGCAGTACATGAAACATTATAACACTGCCATTTACGTCAATAACCACTAGCTTGATTAAGACATATGTATTGCAGCGACAGTATTTCCCAGTTACAAATGGGAATAAAAACAACATCCGCGAGGGATTGAACCAACGACATTTAACTGATGTTGCCAATGGAGCGCGTTACAGAGAGCGCGAGGTCCCGCCTTTACAGTCACACGCTGATGATAATACAGATGTTTAAATAAACAGGCATATCTGTGGACTTGTGGTCTTTCTACATTGGGACTCATAGTCTAGTCCTAGGCTATTGTAGGCACTGGAGTATCTTTTAGTGGAATGAGAGGCATTCTGTAGTCGCGTGAAAGGACCTTTCAAGTCAATCTGATCTGTATTGTCCTGTGAAAAAAAGCGTTCTTAGACACAGTGAGGAGTTTTTGGGGATAATGGGAAAATCATTTCCAACTAAATGACAGGAATTTCTTAGTCCAATCATGAGGTGTGCTAGGCTTTTTTATACTGTGGCGGAAAGAGAGAGAGTATAACAGTCATTATAAATAAAGGGCCAAGGAAGTTACAGTTTATGGAAGGAACAATTTGCACATAGTTTTAGAATGTGGTCAGGAGGAGGACAATGTGCTTACACATATGAAACATTAGAAGGTAGACATTATGGAAGCACATATATTTCTTTATTTTTATTGTATTTGGGGAGAGGGGGTTAATATAGCACGTCCAATGTGGAAAAGTGCTTTCAATAGCACCTTGCAGGTGGGCGACATCTAGAGCTGTGCAGTAGCCACCCATGCCCCAGACGTCAAAGAGAACAAGAAGTTACACATGTTGGAAGTGAGGGTGAGACATTGAGGAGATATGATCCCCGTATGAAGCCGAGAGAAGGAGGAGGCGTGAACGTGCATCCATGTATGCAGGCGAGAAGGGAAGGAGCATTGGTCATGCATCCCTGCATGAGGGTGAGACAGGGAGGAGATATGATCCCCGTATGAAGCCGAGAGAAGGAGGAGGCGTGAACGTGCAGCCATGTATGCGGGCGAGACAGGAAGGAGCATTGGTCATGCATCCCTGCATGAGGGTGAGACAGGGAGGAGATATGATCCCCGTATGAAGCCGAGAGAAGGAGGAGGCGTGAACGTGCATCCATGTATGCAGGCGAGAAGGGAAGGAGCATTGGTCATGCATGCCTGCATGAGGGTGAGACAGGGAGGAGATATGATCCCTGTATGAAGCCGAGAGAAGGAGGAGGCGTGAACGTGCATCCATGTATGCGGGCGAGACAGGAAGGAGCATTGGTCATGCATCCCTGCATGAGGGTGAGACAGGGAGGAGATATGATCCCCGTATGAAGCCGAGAGAAGGAGGAGGCGTGAACGTGCATCCATGTATGCGGGCGAGACGGGAAGGAGCATTGGTCATGCATCCCTTCCTGAGGGTGAGACAGGGAGGAGATAAAATCCCTGTATGAAGCCGAGAGAACGAGGAGACATGAACGTGCATCCATGTATGCGGGCGAGAAGGGAAGGAGCATTGGTCATGCATCCCTGCATGAGGGTGAGACACGGAGGAGATAAAATCCCTGTATGAAGCCAAGAGAACGAGGCGGCATGAACATGCATCCTTGTATGCAGGTGTGACATGGAGTCATCATGAACATGCATCCCTTTATAAGGACATAACATGGAGGACGCATGAACATGAATGCCTGAATTTTATGGTGGTGGCCTTCGGGTGATTTGGCACGTGCAATTGGTGAAGAGCACTTCTCCTGCGCAAAAAAAGAAATGTACTATTAGCACCCCGGAGGGAGCCTCTGCACTTCTTATAGGGAGAAAACTCTGCAATGGAAGGGGACAGGGTCAATAACAGCTGTAAACTCTCACAAGACCATCACTGCTCTCACACTTTCCTGCTCTCAGGCTGGCGGGCCATTATCGGCCCTGGCTGCCGCACCATTGCCAGGTTTGTGTAACTATATTATTTCTAATTGGCTCCACTTTGATGACTTTCATTTGGATTCTGACTTGATTATTGAGATCTTAAATAAGTGACTGGGGATCAGGTGTCCACTTATTCTCATGGATAACATCACAACCAACCTTTAATTCAAACATGAGTCATGACATCACAGATGGATTACAGCTTATGATAGAGGTGGAACGTCACATTGTAGTAGCCCAAGTAGCTCGCCGTGATCGTATAGTGGTTAGTACTCTGCGTTGTGGCCGCAGCAACCTCGGTTCGAATCCGAGTCACGGCATTGCGGTGAGGCAATGTCACGGCAGTTGGGCAGATATTTTAGAATTTCCATTAATACATTGGCAATCTCTGTGGAGGACTGAAACAATTCGATATGTCCTGTTACTGTTATGAACCTTTTGTTTCTTTAATGCTCTTTGCACACTTTTTCATCGGGTGACTGTAATGTATTTCAACCAAATCTAATTAAGAGCGCATTATGTGGTGACATTTGCAGTACATGAAACATTATAACACTGCCATTTACGTCAATAACCACTAGCTTGATTAAGACATATGTATTGCAGCGACAGTATTTCCCAGTTACAAATGGGAATAAAAACAACATCCGCGAGGGATTGAACCAACGACATTTAACTGATGTTGCCAATGGAGCGCGTTACAGAGAGCGCGAGGTCCCGCCTTTACAGTCACACGCTGATGATAATACAGATGTTTAAATAAACAGGCATATCTGTGGACTTGTGGTCTTTCTACATTGGGACTCATAGTCTAGTCCTAGGCTATTGTAGGCACTGGAGTATCTTTTAGTGGAATGAGAGGCATTCTGTAGTCGCGTGAAAGGACCTTTCAAGTCAATCTGATCTGTATTGTCCTGTGAAAAAAAGCGTTCTGAGACACAGTGAGGAGTTTTTGGGGATAATGGGAAAATCATTTCCAACTAAATGACAGGAATTTCTTAGTCCAATCATGAGGTGTGCTAGGCTTTTTTATACTGTGGCGGAAAGAGAGAGAGTATAACAGTCATTATAAATAAAGGGCCAAGGAAGTTACAGTTTATGGAAGGAACAATTTGCACATAGTTTTAGAATGTGGTCAGGAGGAGGACAATGTGCTTACACATATGAAACATTAGAAGGTAGACATTATGGAAGCACATATATTTCTTTATTTTTATTGTATTTGGGGAGAGGGGGTTAATATAGCACGTCCAATGTGGAAAAGTGCTTTCAATAGCACCTTGCAGGTGGGCGACATCTAGAGCTGTGCAGTAGCCACCCATGCCCCAGACGTCAAAGAGAACAAGAAGTTACACATGTTGGAAGTGAGGGTGAGACATTGAGGAGATATGATCCCCGTATGAAGCCGAGAGAAGGAGGAGGCGTGAACGTGCATCCATGTATGCAGGCGAGAAGGGAAGGAGCATTGGTCATGCATCCCTGCATGAGGGTGAGACAGGGAGGAGATATGATCCCCGTATGAAGCCGAGAGAAGGAGGAGGCGTGAACGTGCAGCCATGTATGCGGGCGAGACAGGAAGGAGCATTGGTCATGCATCCCTGCATGAGGGTGAGACAGGGAGGAGATATGATCCCCGTATGAAGCCGAGAGAAGGAGGAGGCGTGAACGTGCATCCATGTATGCAGGCGAGAAGGGAAGGAGCATTGGTCATGCATGCCTGCATGAGGGTGAGACAGGGAGGAGATATGATCCCTGTATGAAGCCGAGAGAAGGAGGAGGCGTGAACGTGCATCCATGTATGCGGGCGAGACAGGAAGGAGCATTGGTCATGCATCCCTGCATGAGGGTGAGACAGGGAGGAGATATGATCCCCGTATGAAGCCGAGAGAAGGAGGAGGCGTGAACGTGCATCCATGTATGCGGGCGAGACGGGAAGGAGCATTGGTCATGCATCCCTTCCTGAGGGTGAGACAGGGAGGAGATAAAATCCCTGTATGAAGCCGAGAGAACGAGGAGACATGAACGTGCATCCATGTATGCGGGCGAGAAGGGAAGGAGCATTGGTCATGCATCCCTGCATGAGGGTGAGACAGGGAGGAGATAAAATCCCTGTATGAAGCCAAGAGAACGAGGCGGCATGAACATACATCCTTGTATGCAGGTGTGACATGGAGTCATCATGAACATGCATCCCTTTATAAGGACATAACATGGAGGACGCATGAACATGAATGCCTGAATTTTATGGTGGTGGCCTTCGGGTGATTTGGCACGTGCAATTGGTGAAGAGCACTTCTCCTGCGCAAAAAAAGAAATGTACTATTAGCACCCCGGAGGGAGCCTCTGCACTTCTTATAGGGAGAAAACTCTGCAATGGAAGGGGACAGGGTCAATAACAGCTGTAAACTCTCACAAGACCATCACTGCTCTCACACTTTCCTGCTCTCAGGCTGGCGGGCCATTATCGGCCCTGGCTGCCGCACCATTGCCAGGTTTGTGTAACTATATTATTTCTAATTGGCTCCACTTTGATGACTTTCATTTGGATTCTGACTTGATTATTGAGATCTTAAATAAGTGACTGGGGATCAGGTGTCCACTTATTCTCATGGATAACATCACAACCAACCTTTAATTCAAACATGAGTCATGACATCACAGATGGATTACAGCTTATGATAGAGGTGGAACGTCACATTGTAGTAGCCCAAGTAGCTCGCCGTGATCGTATAGTGGTTAGTACTCTGCGTTGTGGCCGCAGCAACCTCGGTTCGAATCCGAGTCACGGCATTGCGGTGAGGCAATGTCACGGCAGTTGGGCAGATATTTTAGAATTTCCATTAATACATTGGCAATCTCTGTGGAGGACTGAAACAATTCGATATGTCCTGTTACTGTTATGAACCTTTTGTTTCTTTAATGCTCTTTGCACACTTTTTCATCGGGTGACTGTAATGTATTTCAACCAAATCTAATTAAGAGCGCATTATGTGGTGACATTTGCAGTACATGAAACATTATAACACTGCCATTTACGTCAATAACCACTAGCTTGATTAAGACATATGTATTGCAGCGACAGTATTTCCCAGTTACAAATGGGAATAAAAACAACATCCGCGAGGGATTGAACCAACGACATTTAACTGATGTTGCCAATGGAGCGCGTTACAGAGAGCGCGAGGTCCCGCCTTTACAGTCACACGCTGATGATAATACAGATGTTTAAATAAACAGGCATATCTGTGGACTTGTGGTCTTTCTACATTGGGACTCATAGTCTAGTCCTAGGCTATTGTAGGCACTGGAGTATCTTTTAGTGGAATGAGAGGCATTCTGTAGTCGCGTGAAAGGACCTTTCAAGTCAATCTGATCTGTATTGTCCTGCGAAAAAAAGCGTTCTTAGACACAGTGAGGAGTTTTTGGGGATAATGGGAAAATCATTTCCAACTAAATGACAGGAATTTCTTAGTCCAATCATGAGGTGTGCTAGGCTTTTTTATACTGTGGCGGAAAGAGAGAGAGTATAACAGTCATTATAAATAAAGGGCCAAGGAAGTTACAGTTTATGGAAGGAACAATTTGCACATAGTTTTAGAATGTGGTCAGGAGGAGGACAATGTGCTTACACATATGAAACATTAGAAGGTAGACATTATGGAAGCACATATATTTCTTTATTTTTATTGTATTTGGGGAGAGGGGGTTAATATAGCACGTCCAATGTGGAAAAGTGCTTTCAATAGCACCTTGCAGGTGGGCGACATCTAGAGCTGTGCAGTAGCCACCCATGCCCCAGACGTCAAAGAGAACAAGAAGTTACACATGTTGGAAGTGAGGGTGAGACATTGAGGAGATATGATCCCCGTATGAAGCCGAGAGAAGGAGGAGGCGTGAACGTGCATCCATGTATGCAGGCGAGAAGGGAAGGAGCATTGGTCATGCATCCCTGCATGAGGGTGAGACAGGGAGGAGATATGATCCCCGTATGAAGCCGAGAGAAGGAGGAGGCGTGAACGTGCAGCCATGTATGCGGGCGAGACAGGAAGGAGCATTGGTCATGCATCCCTGCATGAGGGTGAGACAGGGAGGAGATATGATCCCCGTATGAAGCCGAGAGAAGGAGGAGGCGTGAACGTGCATCCATGTATGCAGGCGAGAAGGGAAGGAGCATTGGTCATGCATGCCTGCATGAGGGTGAGACAGGGAGGAGATATGATCCCTGTATGAAGCCGAGAGAAGGAGGAGGCGTGAACGTGCATCCATGTATGCGGGCGAGACAGGAAGGAGCATTGGTCATGCATCCCTGCATGAGGGTGAGACAGGGAGGAGATATGATCCCCGTATGAAGCCGAGAGAAGGAGGAGGCGTGAACGTGCATCCATGTATGCGGGCGAGATGGGAAGGAGCATTGGTCATGCATCCCTTCCTGAGGGTGAGACAGGGAGGAGATAAAATCCCTGTATGAAGCCGAGAGAACGAGGAGACATGAACGTGCATCCATGTATGCGGGCGAGAAGGGAAGGAGCATTGGTCATGCATCCCTGCATGAGGGTGAGACAGGGAGGAGATAAAATCCCTGTATGAAGCCAAGAGAACGAAGCGGCATGAACATGCATCCTTGTATGCAGGTGTGACATGGAGTCATCATGAACATGCATCCCTTTATAAGGACATAACATGGAGGACGCATGAACATGAATGCCTGAATTTTATGGTGTTGGCCTTCGGGTGATTTGGCACGTGCAATTGGTGAAGAGCACTTCTCCTGCGCAAAAAAAGAAATGTACTATTAGCACCCCGGAGGGAGCCTCTGCACTTCTTATAGGGAGAAAACTCTGCAATGGAAGGGGACAGGGTCAATAACAGCTGTAAACTCTCACAAGACCATCACTGCTCTCACACTTTCCTGCTCTCAGGCTGGCGGGCCATTATCGGCCCTGGCTGCCGCACCATTGCCAGGTTTGTGTAACTATATTATTTCTAATTGGCTCCACTTTGATGACTTTCATTTGGATTCTGACTTGATTATTGAGATCTTAAATAAGTGACTGGGGATCAGGTGTCCACTTATTCTCATGGATAACATCACAACCAACCTTTAATTCAAACATGAGTCATGACATCACAGATGGATTACAGCTTATGATAGAGGTGGAACGTCACATTGTAGTAGCCCAAGTAGCTCGCCGTGATCGTATAGTGGTTAGTACTCTGCGTTGTGGCCGCAGCAACCTCGGTTCGAATCCGAGTCACGGCATTGCGGTGAGGCAATGTCACGGCAGTTGGGCAGATATTTTAGAATTTCCATTAATACATTGGCAATCTCTGTGGAGGACTGAAACAATTCGATATGTCCTGTTACTGTTATGAACCTTTTGTTTCTTTAATGCTCTTTGCACACTTTTTCATCGGGTGACTGTAATGTATTTCAACCAAATCTAATTAAGAGCGCATTATGTGGTGACATTTGCAGTACATGAAACATTATAACACTGCCATTTACGTCAATAACCACTAGCTTGATTAAGACATATGTATTGCAGCGACAGTATTTCCCAGTTACAAATGGGAATAAAAACAACATCCGCGAGGGATTGAACCAACGACATTTAACTGATGTTGCCAATGGAGCGCGTTACAGAGAGCGCGAGGTCCCGCCTTTACAGTCACACGCTGATGATAATACAGATGTTTAAATAAACAGGCATATCTGTGGACTTGTGGTCTTTCTACATTGGGACTCATAGTCTAGTCCTAGGCTATTGTAGGCACTGGAGTATCTTTTAGTGGAATGAGAGGCATTCTGTAGTCGCGTGAAAGGACCTTTCAAGTCAATCTGATCTGTATTGTCCTGTGAAAAAAAGCGTTCTGAGACACAGTGAGGAGTTTTTGGGGATAATGGGAAAATCATTTCCAACTAAATGACAGGAATTTCTTAGTCCAATCATGAGGTGTGCTAGGCTTTTTTATACTGTGGCGGAAAGAGAGAGAGTATAACAGTCATTATAAATAAAGGGCCAAGGAAGTTACAGTTTATGGAAGGAACAATTTGCACATAGTTTTAGAATGTGGTCAGGAGGAGGACAATGTGCTTACACATATGAAACATTAGAAGGTAGACATTATGGAAGCACATATATTTCTTTATTTTTATTGTATTTGGGGAGAGGGGGTTAATATAGCACGTCCAATGTGGAAAAGTGCTTTCAATAGCACCTTGCAGGTGGGCGACATCTAGAGCTGTGCAGTAGCCACCCATGCCCCAGACGTCAAAGAGAACAAGAAGTTACACATGTTGGAAGTGAGGGTGAGACATTGAGGAGATATGATCCCCGTATGAAGCCGAGAGAAGGAGGAGGCGTGAACGTGCATCCATGTATGCAGGCGAGAAGGGAAGGAGCATTGGTCATGCATCCCTGCATGAGGGTGAGACAGGGAGGAGATATGATCCCCGTATGAAGCCGAGAGAAGGAGGAGGCGTGAACGTGCAGCCATGTATGCGGGCGAGACAGGAAGGAGCATTGGTCATGCATCCCTGCATGAGGGTGAGACAGGGAGGAGATATGATCCCCGTATGAAGCCGAGAGAAGGAGGAGGCGTGAACGTGCATCCATGTATGCAGGCGAGAAGGGAAGGAGCATTGGTCATGCATGCCTGCATGAGGGTGAGACAGGGAGGAGATATGATCCCTGTATGAAGCCGAGAGAAGGAGGAGGCGTGAACGTGCATCCATGTATGCGGGCGAGACAGGAAGGAGCATTGGTCATGCATCCCTGCATGAGGGTGAGACAGGGAGGAGATATGATCCCCGTATGAAGCCGAGAGAAGGAGGAGGCGTGAACGTGCATCCATGTATGCGGGCGAGACGGGAAGGAGCATTGGTCATGCATCCCTTCCTGAGGGTGAGACAGGGAGGAGATAAAATCCCTGTATGAAGCCGAGAGAACGAGGAGACATGAACGTGCATCCATGTATGCGGGCGAGAAGGGAAGGAGCATTGGTCATGCATCCCTGCATGAGGGTGAGACAGGGAGGAGATAAAATCCCTGTATGAAGCCAAGAGAACGAGGCGGCATGAACATACATCCTTGTATGCAGGTGTGACATGGAGTCATCATGAACATGCATCCCTTTATAAGGACATAACATGGAGGACGCATGAACATGAATGCCTGAATTTTATGGTGGTGGCCTTCGGGTGATTTGGCACGTGCAATTGGTGAAGAGCACTTCTCCTGCGCAAAAAAAGAAATGTACTATTAGCACCCCGGAGGGAGCCTCTGCACTTCTTATAGGGAGAAAACTCTGCAATGGAAGGGGACAGGGTCAATAACAGCTGTAAACTCTCACAAGACCATCACTGCTCTCACACTTTCCTGCTCTCAGGCTGGCGGGCCATTATCGGCCCTGGCTGCCGCACCATTGCCAGGTTTGTGTAACTATATTATTTCTAATTGGCTCCACTTTGATGACTTTCATTTGGATTCTGACTTGATTATTGAGATCTTAAATAAGTGACTGGGGATCAGGTGTCCACTTATTCTCATGGATAACATCACAACCAACCTTTAATTCAAACATGAGTCATGACATCACAGATGGATTACAGCTTATGATAGAGGTGGAACGTCACATTGTAGTAGCCCAAGTAGCTCGCCGTGATCGTATAGTGGTTAGTACTCTGCGTTGTGGCCGCAGCAACCTCGGTTCGAATCCGAGTCACGGCATTGCGGTGAGGCAATGTCACGGCAGTTGGGCAGATATTTTAGAATTTCCATTAATACATTGGCAATCTCTGTGGAGGACTGAAACAATTCGATATGTCCTGTTACTGTTATGAACCTTTTGTTTCTTTAATGCTCTTTGCACACTTTTTCATCGGGTGACTGTAATGTATTTCAACCAAATCTAATTAAGAGCGCATTATGTGGTGACATTTGCAGTACATGAAACATTATAACACTGCCATTTACGTCAATAACCACTAGCTTGATTAAGACATATGTATTGCAGCGACAGTATTTCCCAGTTACAAATGGGAATAAAAACAACATCCGCGAGGGATTGAACCAACGACATTTAACTGATGTTGCCAATGGAGCGCGTTACAGAGAGCGCGAGGTCCCGCCTTTACAGTCACACGCTGATGATAATACAGATGTTTAAATAAACAGGCATATCTGTGGACTTGTGGTCTTTCTACATTGGGACTCATAGTCTAGTCCTAGGCTATTGTAGGCACTGGAGTATCTTTTAGTGGAATGAGAGGCATTCTGTAGTCGCGTGAAAGGACCTTTCAAGTCAATCTGATCTGTATTGTCCTGCGAAAAAAAGCGTTCTTAGACACAGTGAGGAGTTTTTGGGGATAATGGGAAAATCATTTCCAACTAAATGACAGGAATTTCTTAGTCCAATCATGAGGTGTGCTAGGCTTTTTTATACTGTGGCGGAAAGAGAGAGAGTATAACAGTCATTATAAATAAAGGGCCAAGGAAGTTACAGTTTATGGAAGGAACAATTTGCACATAGTTTTAGAATGTGGTCAGGAGGAGGACAATGTGCTTACACATATGAAACATTAGAAGGTAGACATTATGGAAGCACATATATTTCTTTATTTTTATTGTATTTGGGGAGAGGGGGTTAATATAGCTCGTCCAATGTGGAAAAGTGCTTTCAATAGCACCTTGCAGGTGGGTGACATCTAGAGCTGTGCAGTAGCCACCCATGCCCCAGACGTCAAAGAGAACAAGAAGTTACACATGTTGGAAGTGAGGGTGAGACATTGAGGAGATATGATCCCCGTATGAAGCCGAGAGAAGGAGGAGGCGTGAACGTGCATCCATGTATGCAGGCGAGAAGGGAAGGAGCATTGGTCATGCATCCCTGCATGAGGGTGAGACAGGGAGGAGATATGATCCCCGTATGAAGCCGAGAGAAGGAGGAGGCGTGAACGTGCAGCCATGTATGCGGGCGAGACAGGAAGGAGCATTGGTCATGCATCCCTGCATGAGGGTGAGACAGGGAGGAGATATGATCCCCGTATGAAGCCGAGAGAAGGAGGAGGCGTGAACGTGCATCCATGTATGCAGGCGAGAAGGGAAGGAGCATTGGTCATGCATGCCTGCATGAGGGTGAGACAGGGAGGAGATATGATCCCTGTATGAAGCCGAGAGAAGGAGGAGGCGTGAACGTGCATCCATGTATGCGGGCGAGACAGGAAGGAGCATTGGTCATGCATCCCTGCATGAGGGTGAGACAGGGAGGAGATATGATCCCCGTATGAAGCCGAGAGAAGGAGGAGGCGTGAACGTGCATCCATGTATGCGGGCGAGACGGGAAGGAGCATTGGTCATGCATCCCTTCCTGAGGGTGAGACAGGGAGGAGATAAAATCCCTGTATGAAGCCGAGAGAACGAGGAGACATGAACGTGCATCCATGTATGCGGGCGAGAAGGGAAGGAGCATTGGTCATGCATCCCTGCATGAGGGTGAGACAGGGAGGAGATAAAATCCCTGTATGAAGCCAAGAGAACGAGGCAGCATGAACATACATCCTTGTATGCAGGTGTGACATGGAGTCATCATGAACATGCATCCCTTTATAAGGACATAACATGGAGGACGCATGAACATGAATGCCTGAATTTTATGGTGGTGGCCTTCGGGTGATTTGGCACGTGCAATTGGTGAAGAGCACTTCTCCTGCGCAAAAAAAGAAATGTACTATTAGCACCCCGGAGGGAGCCTCTGCACTTCTTATAGGGAGAAAACTCTGCAATGGAAGGGGACAGAGTCAATAACAGCTGTAAACTCTCACAAGACCATCACTGCTCTCACACTTTCCTGCTCTCAGGCTGGCGGACCATTATCGGCCCTGGCTGCCGCACCATTGCCAGGTTTGTGTAACTATATTATTTCTAATTGGCTCCACTTTGATGACTTTCATTTGGATTCTGACTTGATTATTGAGATCTTAAATAAGTGACTGGGGATCAGGTGTCCACTTATTCTCATGGATAACATCACAACCAACCTTTAATTCAAACATGAGTCATGACATCACAGATGGATTACAGCTTATGATAGAGGTGGAGCGTCACATTGTAGTAGCCCAAGTAGCTCGCCGTGATCATATAGTGGTTAGTACTCTGCGTTGTGGCCGCAGCAACCTCGGTTCGAATCCGAGTCACGGCATTGCGGTGTGGCAATGTCACGGCAGTTGGGCAGATATTTTAGAATTTCCATTAATACATTGGCAATCTCTGTGGAGGACTGAAACAATTCGATATGTCCTGTTACTGTTATGAACCTTTTGTTTCTTTAATGCTCTTTGCACACTTTTTCATCGGGTGACTGTAATGTATTTCAACCAAATCTAATTAAGAGCGCATTATGTGGTGACATTTGCAGCACATGAAACATTATAACACTGCCATTTACGTCAATAACCACTAGCTTGATTAAGACATATGTATTGCAGCGACAGTATTTCCCAGTTACAAATGGGAATAAAAACAACATCCGCGAGGGATTGAACCAACGACATTTAACTGATGTTGCCAATGGAGCGCGTTACAGAGAGCGCGAGGTCCCGCCTTTACAGTCACACGCTGATGATAATACAGATGTTTAAATAAACAGGCATATCTGTGGACTTGTGGTCTTTCTACATTGGGACTCATAGTCTAGTCCTAGGCTATTGTAGGCACTGGAGTATCTTTTAGTGGAATGAGAGGCATTCTGTAGTCGCGTGAAAGGACCTTTCAAGTCAATCTGATCTGTATTGTCCTGTGAAAAAAAGCGTTCTTAGACACAGTGAGGAGTTTTTGGGGATAATGGGAAAATCATTTCCAACTAAATGACAGGAATTTCTTCGTCCAATCATGAGGTGTGCTAGGCTTTTTTATACTGTGGCGGAAAGAGAGAGAGTATAACAGTCATTATAAATAAAGGGCCAAGGAAGTTACAGTTTATGGAAGGAACAATTTGCACATAGTTTTAGAATGTGGTCAGGAGGAGGACAATGTGCTTACACATATGAAACATTAGAAGGTAGACATTATGGAAGCACATATATTTCTTTATTTTTATTGTATTTGGGGAGAGGGGGTTAATATAGCACGTCCAATGTGGAAAAGTGCTTTCAATAGCACCTTGCAGGTGGGCGACATCTAGAGCTGTGCAGTAGCCACCCATGCCCCAGACGTCAAAGAGAACAAGAAGTTACACATGTTGGAAGTGAGGGTGAGACATTGAGGAGATATGATCCCCGTATGAAGCCGAGAGAAGGAGGAGGCGTGAACGTGCATCCATGTATGCAGGCGAGAAGGGAAGGAGCATTGGTCATGCATCCCTGCATGAGGGTGAGACAGGGAGGAGATATGATCCCCGTATGAAGCCGAGAGAAGGAGGAGGCGTGAACGTGCAGCCATGTATGCGGGCGAGACAGGAAGGAGCATTGGTCATGCATCCCTGCATGAGGGTGAGACAGGGAGGAGATATGATCCCCGTATGAAGCCGAGAGAAGGAGGAGGCGTGAACGTGCATCCATGTATGCAGGCGAGAAGGGAAGGAGCATTGGTCATGCATGCCTGCATGAGGGTGAGACAGGGAGGAGATATGATCCCTGTATGAAGCCGAGAGAAGGAGGAGGCGTGAACGTGCATCCATGTATGCGGGCGAGACAGGAAGGAGCATTGGTCATGCATCCCTGCATGAGGGTGAGACAGGGAGGAGATATGATCCCCGTATGAAGCCGAGAGAAGGAGGAGGCGTGAACGTGCATCCATGTATGCGGGCGAGACGGGAAGGAGCATTGGTCATGCATCCCTTCCTGAGGGTGAGACAGGGAGGAGATAAAATCCCTGTATGAAGCCGAGAGAACGAGGAGACATGAACGTGCATCCATGTATGCGGGCGAGAAGGGAAGGAGCATTGGTCATGTCTCCCTGCATGAGGGTGAGACAGGGAGGAGATAAAATCCCTGTATGAAGCCAAGAGAACGAGGCGGCATGAACATACATCCTTGTATGCAGGTGTGACATGGAGTCATCATGAACATG
Source organism: Ambystoma mexicanum (assembly GCF_040938575.1). Lineage (NCBI taxonomy): Eukaryota > Metazoa > Chordata > Amphibia > Caudata > Ambystomatidae > Ambystoma > Ambystoma mexicanum. Next base: position 4,856,202 of record NW_027182322.1, read on the forward strand.
CATCCCTTTATAAGGACATAACATGGAGGACGCATGAACATGAATGCCTGAATTTTATGGTGGTGGCCTTCGGGTGATTTGGCACGTGCAATTGGTGAAGAGCACTTCTCCTGCGCAAAAAAAGAAATGTACTATTAGCACCCCGGAGGGAGCCTCTGCACTTCTTATAGGGAGAAAACTCTGCAATGGAAGGGGACAGGGTCAATAACAGCTGTAAACTCTCACAAGACCATCACTGCTCTCACACTTTCCTGCTCTCAGGCTGGCGGGCCATTATCGGCCCTGGCTGCCGCACCATTGCCAGGTTTGTGTAACTATATTATTTCTAATTGGCTCCACTTTGATGACTTTCATTTGGATTCTGACTTGATTATTGAGATCTTAAATAAGTGACTGGGGATCAGGTGTCCACTTATTATCATGGATAACATCACAACCAACCTTTAATTCAAACATGAGTCATGACATCACAGATGGATTACAGCTTATGATAGAGGTGGAACGTCACATTGTAGTAGCCCAAGTAGCTCGCCGTGATCGTATAGTGGTTAGTACTCTGCGTTGTGGCCGCAGCAACCTCGGTTCGAATCCGAGTTGGGCAGATATTTTAGAATTTCCATTAATACATTGGCAATCTCTGTGGAGGACTGAAACAATTCGATATGTCCTGTTACTGTTATGAACCTTTTGTTTCTTTAATGCTCTTTGCACACTTTTTCATCGGGTGACTGTAATGTATTTCAACCAAATCTAATTAAGAGCGCATTATGTGGTGACATTTGCAGTACATGAAACATTATAACACTGCCATTTACGTCAATAACCACTAGCTTGATTAAGACATATGTATTGCAGCGACAGTATTTCCCAGTTACAAATGGGAATAAAAACAACATCCGCGAGGGATTGAACCAACGACATTTAACTGATGTTGCCAATGGAGCGCGTTACAGAGAGCGCGAGGTCCCGCCTTTACAGTCACACGCTGATGATAATACAGATGTTTAAATAAACAGGCATATCTGTGGACTTGTGGTCTTTCTACATTGGGACTCATAGTCTAGTCCTAGGCTATTGTAGGCACTGGAGTATCTTTTAGTGGAATGAGAGGCATTCTGTAGTCGCGTGAAAGGACCTTTCAAGTCAATCTGATCTGTATTGTCCTGTGAAAAAAAGCGTTCTTAGACACAGTGAGGAGTTTTTGGGGATAATGGGAAAATCATTTCCAACTAAATGACAGGAATTTCTTAGTCCAATCATGAGGTGTGCTAGGCTTTTTTATACTGTGGCGGAAAGAGAGAGAGTATAACAGTCATTATAAATAAAGGGCCAAGGAAGTTACAGTTTATGGAAGGAACAATTTGCACATAGTTTTAGAATGTGGTCAGGAGGAGGACAATGTGCTTACACATATGAAACATTAGAAGGTAGACATTATGGAAGCACATATATTTCTTTATTTTTATTGTATTTGGGGAGAGGGGGTTAATATAGCACGTCCAATGTGGAAAAGTGCTTTCAATAGCACCTTGCAGGTGGGCGACATCTAGAGCTGTGCAGTAGCCACCCATGCCCCAGACGTCAAAGAGAACAAGAAGTTACACATGTTGGAAGTGAGGGTGAGACATTGAGGAGATATGATCCCCGTATGAAGCCGAGAGAAGGAGGAGGCGTGAACGTGCATCCATGTATGCAGGCGAGAAGGGAAGGAGCATTGGTCATGCATCCCTGCATGAGGGTGAGACAGGGAGGAGATATGATCCCCGTATGAAGCCGAGAGAAGGAGGAGGCGTGAACGTGCATCCATGTATGCGGGCGGGACAGGAAGGAGCATTGGTCATGCATCCCTGCATGAGGGTGAGACAGGGAGGAGATATGATCCCCGTATGAAGCCGAGAGAAGGAGGAGGCGTGAACGTGCATCCATGTATGCAGGCGAGAAGGGAAGGAGCATTGGTCATGCATGCCTGCATGAGGGTGAGACAGGGAGGAGATATGATCCCTGTATGAAGCCGAGAGAAGGAGGAGGCGTGAACGTGCATCCATGTATGCGGGCGAGACAGGAAGGAGCATTGGTCATGCATCCCTGCATGAGGGTGAGACAGGGAGGAGATATGATCCCCGTATGAAGCCGAGAGAAGGAGGAGGCGTGAACGTGCATCCATGTATGCGGGCGAGACAGGAAGGAGCATTGGTCATGCATCCCTTCCTGAGGGTGAGACAGGGAGGAGATAAAATCCCTGTATGAAGCCGAGAGAACGAGGAGACATGAACGTGCATCCATGTATGCGGGCGAGAAGGGAAGGAGCATTGGTCATGCATCCCTGCATGAGGGTGAGACAGGGAGGAGATAAAATCCCTGTATGAAGCCAAGAGAACGAGGCGGCATGAACATACATCCTTGTATGCAGGTGTGACATGGAGTCATCATGAACATGCATCCCTTTATAAGGACATAACATGGAGGACGCATGAACATGAATGCCTGAATTTTATGGTGGTGGCCTTCAGGTGATTTGGCACGTGCAATTGGTGAAGAGCACTTCTCCTGCGCAAAAAAAGAAATGTACTATTAGCACCCCGGAGGGAGCCTCTGCACTTCTTATAGGGAGAAAACTCTGCAATGGAAGGGGACAGGGTCAATAACAGCTGTAAACTCTCACAAGACCATCACTGCTCTCACACTTTCCTGCTCTCAGGCTGGCGGGCCATTATCGGCCCTGGCTGCCGCACCATTGCCAGGTTTGTGTAACTATATTATTTCTAATTGGCTCCACTTTGATGACTTTCATTTGGATTCTGACTTGATTATTGAGATCTTAAATAAGTGACTGGGGATCAGGTGTCCACTTATTCTCATGGATAACATCACAACCAACCTTTAATTCAAACATGAGTCATGACATCACAGATGGATTACAGCTTATGATAGAGGTGGAACGTCACATTGTAGTAGCCCAAGTAGCTCGCTGTGATCGTATAGTGGTTAGTACTCTGCGTTGTGGCCGCAGCAACCTCGGTTCGACTCCGAGTCACGGCATTGCGGTGAGGCAATGTCACGGCAGTTGGGCAGATATTTTAGAATTTCCATTAATACATTGGCAATCTCTGTGGAGGACTGAAACAATTCGATATGTCCTGTTACTGTTATGAACCTTTTGTTTCTTTAGTGCTCTTTGCACACTTTTTCATCGGGTGACTGTAATGTATTTCAACCAAATCTAATTAAGAGCGCATTATGTGGTGACATTTGCAGTACATGAAACATTATAACACTGCCATTTACGTCAATAACCACTAGCTTGATTAAGACATATGTATTGCAGCGACAGTATTTCCCAGTTACAAATGGGAATAAAAACAACATCCGCGAGGGATTGAACCAACGACATTTAACTGATGTTGCCAATGGAGCGCGTTACAGAGAGCGCGAGGTCCCGCCTTTACAGTCACACGCTGATGATAATACAGATGTTTAAATAAACAGGCATATCTGTGGACTTGTGGTCTTTCTACATTGGGACTCATAGTCTAGTCCTAGGCTATTGTAGGCACTGGAGTATCTTTTAGTGGAATGAGAGGCATTCTGTAGTCGCGTGAAAGGACCTTTCAAGTCAATCTGATCTGTATTGTCCTGTGAAAAAAAGCGTTCTTAGACACAGTGAGGAGTTTTTGGGGATAATGGGAAAATCATTTCCAACTAAATGACAGGAATTTCTTAGTCCAATCATGAGGTGTGCTAGGCTTTTTTATACTGTGGCGGAAAGAGAGAGAGTATAACAGTCATTATAAATAAAGGGCCAAGGAAGTTACAGTTTATGGAAGGAACAATTTGCACATAGTTTTAGAATGTGGTCAGGAGGAGGACAATGTGCTTACACATATGAAACATTAGAAGGTAGACATTATGGAAGCACATATATTTCTTTATTTTTATTGTATTTGGGGAGAGGGGGTTAATATAGCACGTCCAATGTGGAAAAGTGCTTTCAATAGCACCTTGCAGGTGGGCGACATCTAGAGCTGTGCAGTAGCCACCCATGCCCCAGACGTCAAAGAGAACAAGAAGTTGCACATGTTGGAAGTGAGGGTGAGACATTGAGGAGATATGATCCCCGTATGAAGCCGAGAGAAGGAGGAGGCGTGAACGTGCATCCATGTATGCAGGCGAGAAGGGAAGGAGCATTGGTCATGCATCCCTGCATGAGGGTGAGACAGGGAGGAGATATGATCCCCGTATGAAGCCGAGAGAAGGAGGAGGCGTGAACGTGCATCCATGTATGCGGGCGAGACAGGAAGGAGCATTGGTCATGCATCCCTGCATGAGGGTGAGACAGGGAGGAGATATGATCCCCGTATGAAGCCGAGAGAAGGAGGAGGCGTGAACGTGCATCCATGTATGCAGGCGAGAAGGGAAGGAGCATTGGTCATGCATCCCTGCATGAGGGTGAGACAGGGAGGAGATATGATCCCCGTATGAAGCCGAGAGAAGGAGGAGGCGTGAACGTGCATCCATGTATGCGGGCGAGACAGGAAGGAGCATTGGTCATGCATCCCTGCATGAGGGTGAGACAGGGAGGAGATATGATCCCCGTATGAAGCCGAGAGAAGGAGGAGGCGTGAACGTGCATCCATGTATGCGGGCGAGACGGGAAGGAGCATTGGTCATGCATCCCTTCCTGAGGGTGAGACAGGGAGGAGATAAAATCCCTGTATGAAGCCGAGAGAACGAGGAGACATGAACGTGCATCCATGTATGCGGGCGAGAAGGGAAGGAGCATTGGTCATGCATCCCTGCATGAGGGTGAGACAGGGAGGAGATAAAATCCCTGTATGAAGCCAAGAGAACGAGGCGGCATGAACATGCATCCTTGTATGCAGGTGTGACATGGAGTCATCATGAACATGCATCCCTTTATAAGGACATAACATGGAGGACGCATGAACATGAATGCCTGAATTTTATGGTGGTGGCCTTCGGGTGATTTGGCACGTGCAATTGGTGAAGAGCACTTCTCCTGCGCAAAAAAATAAATGTACTATTAGCACCCCGGAGGGAGCCTCTGCACTTCTTATAGGGAGAAAACTCTGCAATGGAAGGGGACAGGGTCAATAACAGCTGTAAACTCTCACAAGACCATCACTGCTCTCACACTTTCCTGCTCTCAGGCTGGCGGGCCATTATCGGCCCTGGCTGCCGCACCATTGCCAGGTTTGTGTAACTATATTATTTCTAATTGGCTCCACTTTGATGACTTTCATTTGGATTCTGACTTGATTATTGAGATCTTAAATAAGTGACTGGGGATCAGGTGTCCACTTATTCTCATGGATAACATCACAACCAACCTTTAATTCAAACATGAGTCATGACATCACAGATGGAGTACAGCTTATGATAGAGGTGGAACGACACATTGTAGCAGCCCAAGTAGCTTGCCGTGATTGTATAGTGGTTAGTACTCTGCGTTGTGGCCGCAGCAACCTCGGTTCGGATCCGAGTCACGGCATTGCGGTGAGGCAATGTCACGGCAGTTGGGCAGATATTTTAGAATTTCCATTAATACATTGGCAATCTCTGTGGAGGACTGAAACAATTCGATATGTCCTGTTACTGTTATGAACCTTTTGTTTCTTTAATGCTCTTTGCACACTTTTTCATCGGGTGACTGTAATGTATTTCAACCAAATCTAATTAAGAGCGCATTATGTGGTGACATTTGCAGTACATGAAACATTATAACACTGCCATTTACGTCAATAACCACTAGCTTGATTAAGACATATGTATTGCAGCGACAGTATTTCCCAGTTACAAATGGGAATAAAAACAACATCCGCGAGGGATTGAACCAACGACATTTAACTGATGTTGCCAATGGAGCGCGTTACAGAGAGCGCGAGGTCCCGCCTTTACAGTCACACGCTGATGATAATACAGATGTTTAAATAAACAGGCATATCTGTGGACTTGTGGTCTTTCTACATTGGGACTCATAGTCTAGTCCTAGGCTATTGTAGGCACTGGAGTATCTTTTAGTGGAATGAGAGGCATTCTGTAGTCGCGTGAAAGGACCTTTCAAGTCAATCTGATCTGTATTGTCCTGCGAAAAAAAGCGTTCTTAGACACAGTGAGGAGTTTTTGGGGATAATGGGAAAATCATTTCCAACTAAATGACAGGAATTTCTTAGTCCAATCATGAGGTGTGCTAGGCTTTTTTATACTGTGGCGGAAAGAGAGAGAGTATAACAGTCATTATAAATAAAGGGCCAAGGAAGTTACAGTTTATGGAAGGAACAATTTGCACATAGTTTTAGAATGTGGTCAGGAGGAGGACAATGTGCTTACACATATGAAACATTAGAAGGTAGACATTATGGAAGCACATATATTTCTTTATTTTTATTGTATTTGGGGAGAGGGGGTTAATATAGCTCGTCCAATGTGGAAAAGTGCTTTCAATAGCACCTTGCAGGTGGGTGACATCTAGAGCTGTGCAGTAGCCACCCATGCCCCAGACGTCAAAGAGAACAAGAAGTTACACATGTTGGAAGTGAGGGTGAGACATTGAGGAGATATGATCCCCGTATGAAGCCGAGAGAAGGAGGAGGCGTGAACGTGCATCCATGTATGCAGGCGAGAAGGGAAGGAGCATTGGTCATGCATCCCTGCATGAGGGTGAGACAGGGAGGAGATATGATCCCCGTATGAAGCCGAGAGAAGGAGGAGGCGTGAACGTGCAGCCATGTATGCGGGCGAGACAGGAAGGAGCATTGGTCATGCATCCCTGCATGAGGGTGAGACAGGGAGGAGATATGATCCCCGTATGAAGCCGAGAGAAGGAGGAGGCGTGAACGTGCATCCATGTATGCAGGCGAGAAGGGAAGGAGCATTGGTCATGCATGCCTGCATGAGGGTGAGACAGGGAGGAGATATGATCCCTGTATGAAGCCGAGAGAAGGAGGAGGCGTGAACGTGCATCCATGTATGCGGGCGAGACAGGAAGGAGCATTGGTCATGCATCCCTGCATGAGGGTGAGACAGGGAGGAGATATGATCCCCGTATGAAGCCGAGAGAAGGAGGAGGCGTGAACGTGCATCCATGTATGCGGGCGAGACGGGAAGGAGCATTGGTCATGCATCCCTGCATGAGGGTGAGACAGGGAGGAGATATGATCCCCGTATGAAGCCGAGAGAAGGAGGAGGCGTGAACGTGCATCCATGTATGCGGGCGAGACAGGAAGGAGCATTGGTCATGCATCCCTTCCTGAGGGTGAGACAGGGAGGAGATAAAATCCCTGTATGAAGCCGAGAGAACGAGGAGACATGAACGTGCATCCATGTATGCGGGCGAGAAGGGAAGGAGCATTGGTCATGCATCCCTGCATGAGGGTGAGACAGGGAGGAGATAAAATCCCTGTATGAAGCCAAGAGAACGAGGCGGCATGAACATACATCCTTGTATGCAGGTGTGACATGGAGTCATCATGAACATGCATCCCTTTATAAGGACATAACATGGAGGACGCATGAACATGAATGCCTGAATTTTATGGTGGTGGCCTTCAGGTGATTTGGCACGTGCAATTGGTGAAGAGCACTTCTCCTGCGCAAAAAAAGAAATGTACTATTAGCACCCCGGAGGGAGCCTCTGCACTTCTTATAGGGAGAAAACTCTGCAATGGAAGGGGACAGGGTCAATAACAGCTGTAAACTCTCACAAGACCATCACTGCTCTCACACTTTCCTGCTCTCAGGCTGGCGGGCCATTATCGGCCCTGGCTGCCGCACCATTGCCAGGTTTGTGTAACTATATTATTTCTAATTGGCTCCACTTTGATGACTTTCATTTGGATTCTGACTTGATTATTGAGATCTTAAATAAGTGACTGGGGATCAGGTGTCCACTTATTCTCATGGATAACATCACAACCAACCTTTAATTCAAACATGAGTCATGACATCACAGATGGATTACAGCTTATGATAGAGGTGGAACGTCACATTGTAGTAGCCCAAGTAGCTCGCTGTGATCGTATAGTGGTTAGTACTCTGCGTTGTGGCCGCAGCAACCTCGGTTCGACTCCGAGTCACGGCATTGCGGTGAGGCAATGTCACGGCAGTTGGGCAGATATTTTAGAATTTCCATTAATACATTGGCAATCTCTGTGGAGGACTGAAACAATTCGATATGTCCTGTTACTGTTATGAACCTTTTGTTTCTTTAGTGCTCTTTGCACACTTTTTCATCGGGTGACTGTAATGTATTTCAACCAAATCTAATTAAGAGCGCATTATGTGGTGACATTTGCAGTACATGAAACATTATAACACTGCCATTTACGTCAATAACCACTAGCTTGATTAAGACATATGTATTGCAGCGACAGTATTTCCCAGTTACAAATGGGAATAAAAACAACATCCGCGAGGGATTGAACCAACGACATTTAACTGATGTTGCCAATGGAGCGCGTTACAGAGAGCGCGAGGTCCCGCCTTTACAGTCACACGCTGATGATAATACAGATGTTTAAATAAACAGGCATATCTGTGGACTTGTGGTCTTTCTACATTGGGACTCATAGTCTAGTCCTAGGCTATTGTAGGCACTGGAGTATCTTTTAGTGGAATGAGAGGCATTCTGTAGTCGCGTGAAAGGACCTTTCAAGTCAATCTGATCTGTATTGTCCTGTGAAAAAAAGCGTTCTTAGACACAGTGAGGAGTTTTTGGGGATAATGGGAAAATCATTTCCAACTAAATGACAGGAATTTCTTAGTCCAATCATGAGGTGTGCTAGGCTTTTTTATACTGTGGCGGAAAGAGAGAGAGTATAACAGTCATTATAAATAAAGGGCCAAGGAAGTTACAGTTTATGGAAGGAACAATTTGCACATAGTTTTAGAATGTGGTCAGGAGGAGGACAATGTGCTTACACATATGAAACATTAGAAGGTAGACATTATGGAAGCACATATATTTCTTTATTTTTATTGTATTTGGGGAGAGGGGGTTAATATAGCACGTCCAATGTGGAAAAGTGCTTTCAATAGCACCTTGCAGGTGGGCGACATCTAGAGCTGTGCAGTAGCCACCCATGCCCCAGACGTCAAAGAGAACAAGAAGTTGCACATGTTGGAAGTGAGGGTGAGACATTGAGGAGATATGATCCCCGTATGAAGCCGAGAGAAGGAGGAGGCGTGAACGTGCATCCATGTATGCAGGCGAGAAGGGAAGGAGCATTGGTCATGCATCCCTGCATGAGGGTGAGACAGGGAGGAGATATGATCCCCGTATGAAGCCGAGAGAAGGAGGAGGCGTGAACGTGCATCCATGTATGCGGGCGAGACAGGAAGGAGCATTGGTCATGCATCCCTGCATGAGGGTGAGACAGGGAGGAGATATGATCCCCGTATGAAGCCGAGAGAAGGAGGAGGCGTGAACGTGCATCCATGTATGCAGGCGAGAAGGGAAGGAGCATTGGTCATGCATCCCTGCATGAGGGTGAGACAGGGAGGAGATATGATCCCCGTATGAAGCCGAGAGAAGGAGGAGGCGTGAACGTGCATCCATGTATGCGGGCGAGACAGGAAGGAGCATTGGTCATGCATCCCTGCATGAGGGTGAGACAGGGAGGAGATATGATCCCCGTATGAAGCCGAGAGAAGGAGGAGGCGTGAACGTGCATCCATGTATGCGGGCGAGACGGGAAGGAGCATTGGTCATGCATCCCTTCCTGAGGGTGAGACAGGGAGGAGATAAAATCCCTGTATGAAGCCGAGAGAACGAGGAGACATGAACGTGCATCCTTGTATGCAGGTGTGACATGGAGTCATCATGAACATGCATCCCTTTATAAGGACATAACATGGAGGACGCATGAACATGAATGCCTGAATTTTATGGTGGTGGCCTTCGGGTGATTTGGCACGTGCAATTGGTGAAGAGCACTTCTCCTGCGCAAAAAAATAAATGTACTATTAGCACCCCGGAGGGAGCCTCTGCACTTCTTATAGGGAGAAAACTCTGCAATGGAAGGGGACAGGGTCAATAACAGCTGTAAACTCTCACAAGACCATCACTGCTCTCACACTTTCCTGCTCTCAGGCTGGCGGGCCATTATCGGCCCTGGCTGCCGCACCATTGCCAGGTTTGTGTAACTATATTATTTCTAATTGGCTCCACTTTGATGACTTTCATTTGGATTCTGACTTGATTATTGAGATCTTAAATAAGTGACTGGGGATCAGGTGTCCACTTATTCTCATGGATAACATCACAACCAACCTTTAATTCAAACATGAGTCATGACATCACAGATGGAGTACAGCTTATGATAGAGGTGGAACGACACATTGTAGCAGCCCAAGTAGCTTGCCGTGATTGTATAGTGTTTAGTACTCTGCGTTGTGGCCGCAGCAACCTCGGTTCGGATCCGAGTCACGGCATTGCGGTGAGGCAATGTCACGGCAGTTGGGCAGATATTTTAGAATTTCCATTAATACATTGGCAATCTCTGTGGAGGACTGAAACAATTCGATATGTCCTGTTACTGTTATGAACCTTTTGTTTCTTTAATGCTCTTTGCACACTTTTTCATCGGGTGACTGTAATGTATTTCAACCAAATCTAATTAAGAGCGCATTATGTGGTGACATTTGCAGTACATGAAACATTATAACACTGCCATTTACGTCAATAACCACTAGCTTGATTAAGACATATGTATTGCAGCGACAGTATTTCCCAGTTACAAATGGGAATAAAAACAACATCCGCGAGGGATTGAACCAACGACATTTAACTGATGTTGCCAATGGAGCGCGTTACAGAGAGCGCGAGGTCCCGCCTTTACAGTCACACGCTGATGATAATACAGATGTTTAAATAAACAGGCATATCTGTGGACTTGTGGTCTTTCTACATTGGGACTCATAGTCTAGTCCTAGGCTATTGTAGGCACTGGAGTATCTTTTAGTGGAATGAGAGGCATTCTGTAGTCGCGTGAAAGGACCTTTCAAGTCAATCTGATCTGTATTGTCCTGTGAAAAAAAGCGTTCTGAGACACAGTGAGGAGTTTTTGGGGATAATGGGAAAATCATTTCCAACTAAATGACAGGAATTTCTTAGTCCAATCATGAGGTGTGCTAGGCTTTTTTATACTGTGGCGGAAAGAGAGAGAGTATAACAGTCATTATAAATAAAGGGCCAAGGAAGTTACAGTTTATGGAAGGAACAATTTGCACATAGTTTTAGAATGTGGTCAGGAGGAGGACAATGTGCTTACACATATGAAACATTAGAAGGTAGACATTATGGAAGCACATATATTTCTTTATTTTTATTGTATTTGGGGAGAGGGGGTTAATATAGCACGTCCAATGTGGAAAAGTGCTTTCAATAGCACCTTGCAGGTGGGCGACATCTAGAGCTGTGCAGTAGCCACCCATGCCCCAGACGTCAAAGAGAACAAGAAGTTACACATGTTGGAAGTGAGGGTGAGACATTGAGGAGATATGATCCCCGTATGAAGCCGAGAGAAGGAGGAGGCGTGAACGTGCATCCATGTATGCAGGCGAGAAGGGAAGGAGCATTGGTCATGCATCCCTGCATGAGGGTGAGACAGGGAGGAGATATGATCCCCGTATGAAGCCGAGAGAAGGAGGAGGCGTGAACGTGCAGCCATGTATGCGGGCGAGACAGGAAGGAGCATTGGTCATGCATCCCTGCATGAGGGTGAGACAGGGAGGAGATATGATCCCCGTATGAAGCCGAGAGAAGGAGGAGGCGTGAACGTGCATCCATGTATGCAGGCGAGAAGGGAAGGAGCATTGGTCATGCATGCCTGCATGAGGGTGAGACAGGGAGGAGATATGATCCCTGTATGAAGCCGAGAGAAGGAGGAGGCGTGAACGTGCATCCATGTATGCGGGCGAGACAGGAAGGAGCATTGGTCATGCATCCCTGCATGAGGGTGAGACAGGGAGGAGATATGATCCCCGTATGAAGCCGAGAGAAGGAGGAGGCGTGAACGTGCATCCATGTATGCGGGCGAGACGGGAAGGAGCATTGGTCATGCATCCCTTCCTGAGGGTGAGACAGGGAGGAGATAAAATCCCTGTATGAAGCCGAGAGAACGAGGAGACATGAACGTGCATCCATGTATGCGGGCGAGAAGGGAAGGAGCATTGGTCATGCATCCCTGCATGAGGGTGAGACAGGGAGGAGATAAAATCCCTGTATGAAGCCAAGAGAACGAGGCGGCATGAACATACATCCTTGTATGCAGGTGTGACATGGAGTCATCATGAACATGCATCCCTTTATAAGGACATAACATGGAGGACGCATGAACATGAATGCCTGAATTTTATGGTGGTGGCCTTCGGGTGATTTGGCACGTGCAATTGGTGAAGAGCACTTCTCCTGCGCAAAAAAAGAAATGTACTATTAGCACCCCGGAGGGAGCCTCTGCACTTCTTATAGGGAGAAAACTCTGCAATGGAAGGGGACAGGGTCAATAACAGCTGTAAACTCTCACAAGACCATCACTGCTCTCACACTTTCCTGCTCTCAGGCTGGCGGGCCATTATCGGCCCTGGCTGCCGCACCATTGCCAGGTTTGTGTAACTATATTATTTCTAATTGGCTCCACTTTGATGACTTTCATTTGGATTCTGACTTGATTATTGAGATCTTAAATAAGTGACTGGGGATCAGGTGTCCACTTATTCTCATGGATAACATCACAACCAACCTTTAATTCAAACATGAATCATGACATCACAGATGGATTACAGCTTATGATAGAGGTGGAACGTCACATTGTAGTAGCCCAAGTAGCTCACCGTGATCGTATAGTGGTTAGTACTCTGCGTTGTGGCCGCAGCAACCTCGGTTCGAATCCGAGTCACGGCATTGCGGTGAGGCAATGTCACGGCAGTTGGGCAGATATTTTAGAATTTCCATTAATACATTGGCAATCTCTGTGGAGGACTGAAACAATTCGATATGTCCTGTTACTGTTATGAACCTTTTGTTTCTTTAATGCTCTTTGCACACTTTTTCATCGGGTGACTGTAATGTATTTCAACCAAATCTAATTAAGAGCGCATTATGTGGTGACATTTGCAGTACATGAAACATTATAACACTGCCATTTACGTCAATAACCACTAGCTTGATTAAGACATATGTATTGCAGCGACAGTATTTCCCAGTTACAAATGGGAATAAAAACAACATCCGCGAGGGATTGAACCAACGACATTTAACTGATGTTGCCAATGGAGCGCGTTACAGAGAGCGCGAGGTCCCGCCTTTACAGTCACACGCTGATGATAATACAGATGTTTAAATAAACAGGCATATCTGTGGACTTGTGGTCTTTCTACATTGGGACTCATAGTCTAGTCCTAGGCTATTGTAGGCACTGGAGTATCTTTTAGTGGAATGAGAGGCATTCTGTAGTCGCGTGAAAGGACCTTTCAAGTCAATCTGATCTGTATTGTCCTGTGAAAAAAAGCGTTCTTAGACACAATGAGGAGTTTTTGGGGATAATGGGAAAATCATTTCCAACTAAATGACAGGAATTTCTTAGTCCAATCATGAGGTGTGCTAGGCTTTTTTATACTGTGGCGGAAAGAGAGAGAGTATAACAGTCATTATAAATAAAGGGCCAAGGAAGTTACAGTTTATGGAAGGAACAATTTGCACATAGTTTTAGAATGTGGTCAGGAGGAGGACAATGTGCTTACACATATGAAACATTAGAAGGTAGACATTATGGAAGCACATATATTTCTTTATTTTTATTGTATTTGGGGAGAGGGGGTTAATATAGCACGTCCAATGTGGAAAAGTGCTTTCAATAGCACCTTGCAGGTGGGCGACATCTAGAGCTGTGCAGTAGCCACCCATGCCCCAGACGTCAAAGAGAACAAGAAGTTACACATGTTGGAAGTGAGGGTGAGACATTGAGGAGATATGATCCCCGTATGAAGCCGAGAGAAGGAGGAGGCGTGAACGTGCATCCATGTATGCAGGCGAGAAGGGAAGGAGCATTGGTCATGCATCCCTGCATGAGGGTGAGACAGGGAGGAGATATGATCCCCGTATGAAGCCGAGAGAAGGAGGAGGCGTGAACGTGCAGCCATGTATGCGGGCGAGACAGGAAGGAGCATTGGTCATGCATCCCTGCATGAGGGTGAGACAGGGAGGAGATATGATCCCCGTATGAAGCCGAGAGAAGGAGGAGGCGTGAACGTGCATCCATGTATGCAGGCGAGAAGGGAAGGAGCATTGGTCATGCATGCCTGCATGAGGGTGAGACAGGGAGGAGATATGATCCCTGTATGAAGCCGAGAGAAGGAGGAGGCGTGAACGTGCATCCATGTATGCGGGCGAGACAGGAAGGAGCATTGGTCATGCATCCCTGCATGAGGGTGAGACAGGGAGGAGATATGATCCCCGTATGAAGCCGAGAGAAGGAGGAGGCGTGAACGTGCATCCATGTATGCGGGCGAGACGGGAAGGAGCATTGGTCATGCATCCCTTCCTGAGGGTGAGACAGGGAGGAGATAAAATCCCTGTATGAAGCCGAGAGAACGAGGAGACATGAACGTGCATCCATGTATGCGGGCGAGAAGGGAAGGAGCATTGGTCATGCATCCCTGCATGAGGGTGAGACAGGGAGGAGATAAAATCCCTGTATGAAGCCAAGAGAACGAGGCGGCATGAACATACATCCTTGTATGCAGGTGTGACATGGAGTCATCATGAACATGCATCCCTTTATAAGGACATAACATGGAGGACGCATGAACATGAATGCCTGAATTTTATGGTGGTGGCCTTCGGGTGATTTGGCACGTGCAATTGGTGAAGAGCACTTCTCCTGCGCAAAAAAAGAAATGTACTATTAGCACCCCGGAGGGAGCCTCTGCACTTCTTATAGTGAGAAAACTCTGCAATGGAAGGGGACAGGGTCAATAACAGCTGTAAACTCTCACAAGACCATCACTGCTCTCACACTTTCCTGCTCTCAGGCTGGCGGGCCATTATCGGCCCTGGCTGCCGCACCATTGCCAGGTTTGTGTAACTATATTATTTCTAATTGGCTCCACTTTGATGACTTTCATTTGGATTCTGACTTGATTATTGAGATCTTAAATAAGTGACTGGGGATCAGGTGTCCACTTATTCTCATGGATAACATCACAACCAACCTTTAATTCAAACATGAGTCATGACATCACAGATGGATTACAGCTTATGATAGAGGTGGAACGTCACATTGTAGTAGCCCAAGTAGCTCGCCGTGATCGTATAGTGGTTAGTACTCTGCGTTGTGGCCGCAGCAACCTCGGTTCGAATCCGAGTCACGGCATTGCGGTGTGGCAATGTCACGGCAGTTGGGCAGATATTTTAGAATTTCCATTAATACATTGGCAATCTCTGTGGAGGACTGAAACAATTCGATATGTCCTGTTACTGTTATGAACCTTTTGTTTCTTTAATGCTCTTTGCACACTTTTTCATCGGGTGACTGTAATGTATTTCAACCAAATCTAATTAAGAGCGCATTATGTGGTGACATTTGCAGTACATGAAACATTATAACACTGCCATTTACGTCAATAACCACTAGCTTGATTAAGACATATGTATTGCAGCGACAGTATTTCCCAGTTACAAATGGGAATAAAAACAACATCCGCGAGGGATTGAACCAACGACATTTAACTGATGTTGCCAATGGAGCGCGTTACAGAGAGCGCGAGGTCCCGCCTTTACAGTCACACGCTGATGATAATACAGATGTTTAAATAAACAGGCATATCTGTGGACTTGTGGTCTTTCTACATTGGGACTCATAGTCTAGTCCTAGGCTATTGTAGGCACTGGAGTATCTTTTAGTGGAATGAGAGGCATTCTGTAGTCGCGTGAAAGGACCTTTCAAGTCAATCTGATCTGTATTGTCCTGTGAAAAAAAGCGTTCTTAGACACAGTGAGGAGTTTTTGGGGATAATGGGAAAATCATTTCCAACTAAATGACAGGAATTTCTTAGTCCAATCATGAGGTGTGCTAGGCTTTTTTATACTGTGGCGGAAAGAGAGAGAGTATAACAGTCATTATAAATAAAGGGCCAAGGAAGTTACAGTTTATGGAAGGAACAATTTGCACATAGTTTTAGAATGTGGTCAGGAGGAGGACAATGTGCTTACACATATGAAACATTAGAAGGTAGACATTATGGAAGCACATATATTTCTTTATTTTTATTGTATTTGGGGAGAGGGGGTTAATATAGCACGTCCAATGTGGAAAAGTGCTTTCAATAGCACCTTGCAGGTGGGCGACATCTAGAGCTGTGCAGTAGCCACCCATGCCCCAGACGTCAAAGAGAACAAGAAGTTACACATGTTGGAAGTGAGGGTGAGACATTGAGGAGATATGATCCCCGTATGAAGCCGAGAGAAGGAGGAGGCGTGAACGTGCATCCATGTATGCAGGCGAGAAGGGAAGGAGCATTGGTCATGCATCCCTGCATGAGGGTGAGACAGGGAGGAGATATGATCCCCGTATGAAGCCGAGAGAAGGAGGAGGCGTGAACGTGCAGCCATGTATGCGGGCGAGACAGGAAGGAGCATTGGTCATGCATCCCTGCATGAGGGTGAGACAGGGAGGAGATATGATCCCCGTATGAAGCCGAGAGAAGGAGGAGGCGTGAACGTGCATCCATGTATGCAGGCGAGAAGGGAAGGAGCATTGGTCATGCATGCCTGCATGAGGGTGAGACAGGGAGGAGATATGATCCCTGTATGAAGCCGAGAGAAGGAGGAGGCGTGAACGTGCATCCATGTATGCGGGCGAGACAGGAAGGAGCATTGGTCATGCATCCCTGCATGAGGGTGAGACAGGGAGGAGATATGATCCCCGTATGAAGCCGAGAGAAGGAGGAGGCGTGAACGTGCATCCATGTATGCGGGCGAGACGGGAAGGAGCATTGGTCATGCATCCCTTCCTGAGGGTGAGACAGGGAGGAGATAAAATCCCTGTATGAAGCCGAGAGAACGAGGAGACATGAACGTGCATCCATGTATGCGGGCGAGAAGGGAAGGAGCATTGGTCATGCATCCCTGCATGAGGGTGAGACAGGGAGGAGATAAAATCCCTGTATGAAGCCAAGAGAACGAGGCGGCATGAACATACATCCTTGTATGCAGGTGTGACATGGAGTCATCATGAACATGCATCCCTTTATAAGGACATAACATGGAGGACGCATGAACATGAATGCCTGAATTTTATGGTGGTGGCCTTCGGGTGATTTGGCACGTGCAATTGGTGAAGAGCACTTCTCCTGCGCAAAAAAAGAAATGTACTATTAGCACCCCGGAGGGAGCCTCTGCACTTCTTATAGGGAGAAAACTCTGCAATGGAAGGGGACAGGGTCAATAACAGCTGTAAACTCTCACAAGACCATCACTGCTCTCACACTTTCCTGCTCTCAGGCTGGCGGGCCATTATCGGCCCTGGCTGCCGCACCATTGCCAGGTTTGTGTAACTATATTATTTCTAATTGGCTCCACTTTGATGACTTTCATTTGGATTCTGACTTGATTATTGAGATCTTAAATAAGTGACTGGGGATCAGGTGTCCACTTATTCTCATGGATAACATCACAACCAACCTTTAATTCAAACATGAGTCATGACATCACAGATGGATTACAGCTTATGATAGAGGTGGAACGTCACATTGTAGTAGCCCAAGTAGCTCGCCGTGATCGTATAGTGGTTAGTACTCTGCGTTGTGGCCGCAGCAACCTCGGTTCGAATCCGAGTCACGGCATTGCGGTGTGGCAATGTCACGGCAGTTGGGCAGATATTTTAGAATTTCCATTAATACATTGGCAATCTCTGTGGAGGACTGAAACAATTCGATATGTCCTGTTACTGTTATGAACCTTTTGTTTCTTTAATGCTCTTTGCACACTTTTTCATCGGGTGACTGTAATGTATTTCAACCAAATCTAATTAAGAGCGCATTATGTGGTGACATTTGCAGTACATGAAACATTATAACACTGCCATTTACGTCAATAACCACTAGCTTGATTAAGACATATGTATTGCAGCGACAGTATTTCCCAGTTACAAATGGGAATAAAAACAACATCCGCGAGGGATTGAACCAACGACATTTAACTGATGTTGCCAATGGAGCGCGTTACAGAGAGCGCGAGGTCCCGCCTTTACAGTCACACGCTGATGATAATACAGATGTTTAAATAAACAGGCATATCTGTGGACTTGTGGTCTTTCTACATTGGGACTCATAGTCTAGTCCTAGGCTATTGTAGGCACTGGAGTATCTTTTAGTGGAATGAGAGGCATTCTGTAGTCGCGTGAAAGGACCTTTCAAGTCAATCTGATCTGTATTGTCCTGTGAAAAAAAGCGTTCTTAGACACAGTGAGGAGTTTTTGGGGATAATGGGAAAATCATTTCCAACTAAATGACAGGAATTTCTTCGTCCAATCATGAGGTGTGCTAGGCTTTTTTATACTGTGGCGGAAAGAGAGAGAGTATAACAGTCATTATAAATAAAGGGCCAAGGAAGTTACAGTTTATGGAAGGAACAATTTGCACATAGTTTTAGAATGTGGTCAGGAGGAGGACAATGTGCTTACACATATGAAACATTAGAAGGTAGACATTATGGAAGTACATATATTTCTTTATTTTTATTGTATTTGGGGAGAGGGGGTTAATATAGCACGTCCAATGTGGAAAAGTGCTTTCAATAGCACCTTGCAGGTGGGCGACATCTAGAGCTGTGCAGTAGCCACCCATGCCCCAGACGTCAAAGAGAACAAGAAGTTACACATGTTGGAAGTGAGGGTGAGACATTGAGGAGATATGATCCCCGTATGAAGCCGAGAGAAGGAGGAGGCGTGAACGTGCATCCATGTATGCAGGCGAGAAGGGAAGGAGCATTGGTCATGCATCCCTGCATGAGGGTGAGACAGGGAGGAGATATGATCCCCGTATGAAGCCGAGAGAAGGAGGAGGCGTGAACGTGCAGCCATGTATGCGGGCGAGACAGGAAGGAGCATTGGTCATGCATCCCTGCATGAGGGTGAGACAGGGAGGAGATATGATCCCCGTATGAAGCCGAGAGAAGGAGGAGGCGTGAACGTGCATCCATGTATGCAGGCGAGAAGGGAAGGAGCATTGGTCATGCATGCCTGCATGAGGGTGAGACAGGGAGGAGATATGATCCCTGTATGAAGCCGAGAGAAGGAGGAGGCGTGAACGTGCATCCATGTATGCGGGCGAGACAGGAAGGAGCATTGGTCATGCATCCCTGCATGAGGGTGAGACAGGGAGGAGATATGATCACCGTATGAAGCCGAGAGAAGGAGGAGGCGTGAACGTGCATCCATGTATGCGGGCGAGACGGGAAGGAGCATTGGTCATGCATCCCTTCCTGAGGGTGAGACAGGGAGGAGATAAAATCCCTGTATGAAGCCGAGAGAACGAGGAGACATGAACGTGCATCCATGTATGCGGGCGAGAAGGGAAGGAGCATTGGTCATGCATCCCTGCATGAGGGTGAGACAGGGAGGAGATAAAATCCCTGTATGAAGCCAAGAGAACGAGGCGGCATGAACATACATCCTTGTATGCAGGTGTGACATGGAGTCATCATGAACATGCATCCCTTTATAAGGACATAACATGGAGGACGCATGAACATGAATGCCTGAATTTTATGGTGGTGGCCTTCGGGTGATTTGGCACGTGCAATTGGTGAAGAGCACTTCTCCTGCGCAAAAAAAGAAATGTACTATTAGCACCCCGGAGGGAGCCTCTGCACTTCTTATAGGGAGAAAACTCTGCAATGGAAGGGGACAGGGTCAATAACAGCTGTAAACTCTCACAAGACCATCACTGCTCTCACACTTTCCTGCTCTCAGGCTGGCGGGCCATTATCGGCCCTGGCTGCCGCACCATTGCCAGGTTTGTGTAACTATATTATTTCTAATTGGCTCCACTTTGATGACTTTCATTTGGATTCTGACTTGATTATTGAGATCTTAAATAAGTGACTGGGGATCAGGTGTCCACTTATTCTCATGGATAACATCACAACCAACCTTTAATTCAAACATGAGTCATGACATCACAGATGGATTACAGCTTATGATAGAGGTGGAACGTCACATTGTAGTAGCCCAAGTAGCTCGCCGTGATCGTATAGTGGTTAGTACTCTGCGTTGTGGCCGCAGCAACCTCGGTTCGAATCCGAGTCACGGCATTGCGGTGTGGCAATGTCACGGCAGTTGGGCAGATATTTTAGAATTTCCATTAATACATTGGCAATCTCTGTGGAGGACTGAAACAATTCGATATGTCCTGTTACTGTTATGAACCTTTTGTTTCTTTAATGCTCTTTGCACACTTTTTCATCGGGTGACTGTAATGTATTTCAACCAAATCTAATTAAGAGCGCATTATGTGGTGACATTTGCAGTACATGAAACATTATAACACTGCCATTTACGTCAATAACCACTAGCTTGATTAAGACATATGTATTGCAGCGACAGTATTTCCCAGTTACAAATGGGAATAAAAACAACATCCGCGAGGGATTGAACCAACGACATTTAACTGATGTTGCCAATGGAGCGCGTTACAGAGAGCGCGAGGTCCCGCCTTTACAGTCACACGCTGATGATAATACAGATGTTTAAATAAACAGGCATATCTGTGGACTTGTGGTCTTTCTACATTGGGACTCATAGTCTAGTCCTAGGCTATTGTAGGCACTGGAGTATCTTTTAGTGGAATGAGAGGCATTCTGTAGTCGCGTGAAAGGACCTTTCAAGTCAATCTGATCTGTATTGTCCTGTGAAAAAAAGCGTTCTTAGACACAGTGAGGAGTTTTTGGGGATAATGGGAAAATCATTTCCAACTAAATGACAGGAATTTCTTCGTCCAATCATGAGGTGTGCTAGGCTTTTTTATACTGTGGCGGAAAGAGAGAGAGTATAACAGTCATTATAAATAAAGGGCCAAGGAAGTTACAGTTTATGGAAGGAACAATTTGCACATAGTTTTAGAATGTGGTCAGGAGGAGGACAATGTGCTTACACATATGAAACATTAGAAGGTAGACATTATGGAAGTACATATATTTCTTTATTTTTATTGTATTTGGGGAGAGGGGGTTAATATAGCACGTCCAATGTGGAAAAGTGCTTTCAATAGCACCTTGCAGGTGGGCGACATCTAGAGCTGTGCAGTAGCCACCCATGCCCCAGACGTCAAAGAGAACAAGAAGTTACACATGTTGGAAGTGAGGGTGAGACATTGAGGAGATATGATCCCCGTATGAAGCCGAGAGAAGGAGGAGGCGTGAACGTGCATCCATGTATGCAGACGAGAAGGGAAGGAGCATTGGTCATGCATCCCTGCATGAGGGTGAGACAGGGAGGAGATATGATCCCCGTATGAAGCCGAGAGAAGGAGGAGGCGTGAACGTGCAGCCATGTATGCGGGCGAGACAGGAAGGAGCATTGGTCATGCATCCCTGCATGAGGGTGAGACAGGGAGGAGATATGATCCCCGTATGAAGCCGAGAGAAGGAGGAGGCGTGAACGTGCATCCATGTATGCAGGCGAGAAGGGAAGGAGCATTGGTCATGCATGCCTGCAGGAGGGTGAGACAGGGAGGAGATATGATCCCTGTATGAAGCCGAGAGAAGGAGGAGGCGTGAACGTGCATCCATGTATGCGGGCGAGACAGGAAGGAGCATTGGTCATGCATCCCTGCATGAGGGTGAGACAGGGAGGAGATATGATCCCCGTATGAAGCCGAGAGAAGGAGGAGGCGTGAACGTGCATCCATGTATGCGGGCGAGACGGGAAGGAGCATTGGTCATGCATCCCTTCCTGAGGGTGAGACAGGGAGGAGATAAAATCCCTGTATGAAGCCGAGAGAACGAGGAGACATGAACGTGCATCCATGTATGCGGGCGAGAAGGGAAGGAGCATTGGTCATGCATCCCTGCATGAGGGTGAGACAGGGAGGAGATAAAATCCCTGTATGAAGCCAAGAGAACGAGGCGGCATGAACATACATCCTTGTATGCAGGTGTGACATGGAGTCATCATGAACATGCATCCCTTTATAAGGACATAACATGGAGGACGCATGAACATGAATGCCTGAATTTTATGGTGGTGGCCTTCGGGTGATTTGGCACGTGCAATTGGTGAAGAGCACTTCTCCTGCGCAAAAAAAGAAATGTACTATTAGCACCCCGGAGGGAGCCTCTGCACTTCTTATAGGGAGAAAACTCTGCAATGGAAGGGGACAGGGTCAATAACAGCTGTAAACTCTCACAAGACCATCACTGCTCTCACACTTTCCTGCTCTCAGGCTGGCGGGCCATTATCGGCCCTGGCTGCCGCACCATTGCCAGGTTTGTGTAACTATATTATTTCTAATTGGCTCCACTTTGATGACTTTCATTTGGATTCTGACTTGATTATTGAGATCTTAAATAAGTGACTGGGGATCAGGTGTCCACTTATTCTCATGGATAACATCACAACCAACCTTTAATTCAAACATGAGTCATGACATCACAGATGGATTACAGCTTATGATAGAGGTGGAACGTCACATTGTAGTAGCCCAAGTAGCTCGCCGTGATCGTATAGTGGTTAGTACTCTGCGTTGTGGCCGCAGCAACCTCGGTTCGAATCCGAGTCACGGCATTGCGGTGAGGCAATGTCACGGCAGTTGGGCAGATATTTTAGAATTTCCATTAATACATTGGCAATCTCTGTGGAGGACTGAAACAATTCGATATGTCCTGTTACTGTTATGAACCTTTTGTTTCTTTAATGCTCTTTGCACACTTTTTCATCGGGTGACTGTAATGTATTTCAACCAAATCTAATTAAGAGCGCATTATGTGGTGACATTTGCAGTACATGAAACATTATAACACTGCCATTTACGTCAATAACCACTAGCTTGATTAAGACATATGTATTGCAGCGACAGTATTTCCCAGTTACAAATGGGAATAAAAACAACATCCGCGAGGGATTGAACCAACGACATTTAACTGATGTTGCCAATGGAGCGCGTTACAGAGAGCGCGAGGTCCCGCCTTTACAGTCACACGCTGATGATAATACAGATGTTTAAATAAACAGGCATATCTGTGGACTTGTGGTCTTTCTACATTGGGACTCATAGTCTAGTCCTAGGCTATTGTAGGCACTGGAGTATCTTTTAGTGGAATGAGAGGCATTCTGTAGTCGCGTGAAAGGACCTTTCAAGTCAATCTGATCTGTATTGTCCTGTGAAAAAAAGCGTTCTTAGACACAGTGAGGAGTTTTTGGGGATAATGGGAAAATCATTTCCAACTAAATGACAGGAATTTCTTAGTCCAATCATGAGGTGTGCTAGGCTTTTTTATACTGTGGCGGAAAGAGAGAGAGTATAACAGTCATTATAAATAAAGGGCCAAGGAAGTTACAGTTTATGGAAGGAACAATTTGCACATAGTTTTAGAATGTGGTCAGGAGGAGGACAATGTGCTTACACATATGAAACATTAGAAGGTAGACATTATGGAAGCACATATATTTCTTTATTTTTATTGTATTTGGGGAGAGGGGGTTAATATAGCACGTCCAATGTGGAAAAGTGCTTTCAATAGCACCTTGCAGGTGGGCGACATCTAGAGCTGTGCAGTAGCCACCCATGCCCCAGACGTCAAAGAGAACAAGAAGTTACACATGTTGGAAGTGAGGGTGAGACATTAAGGAGATATGATCCCCGTATGAAGCCGAGAGAAGGAGGAGGCGTGAACGTGCATCCATGTATGCAGGCGAGAAGGGAAGGAGCATTGGTCATGCATGCCTGCATGAGGGTGAGACAGGGAGGAGATATGATCCCTGTATGAAGCCGAGAGAAGGAGGAGGCGTGAACGTGCATCCATGTATGCGGGCGAGACAGGAAGGAGCATTGGTCATGCATCCCTGCATGAGGGTGAGACAGGGAGGAGATATGATCCCCGTATGAAGCCGAGAGAAGGAGGAGGCGTGAACGTGCATCCATGTATGCGGGCGAGACGGGAAGGAGCATTGGTCATGCATCCCTTCCTGAGGGTGAGACAGGGAGGAGATAAAATCCCTGTATGAAGCCGAGAGAACGAGGAGACATGAACGTGCATCCATGTATGCGGGCGAGAAGGGAAGGAGCATTGGTCATGCATCCCTGCATGAGGGTGAGACAGGGAGGAGATAAAATCCCTGTATGAAGCCAAGAGAACGAGGCGGCATGAACATACATCCTTGTATGCAGGTGTGACATGGAGTCATCATGAACATGCATCCCTTTATAAGGACATAACATGGAGGACGCATGAACATGAATGCCTGAATTTTATGGTGGTGGCCTTCGGGTGATTTGGCACGTGCAATTGGTGAAGAGCACTTCTCCTGCGCAAAAAAAGAAATGTACTATTAGCACCCCGGAGGGAGCCTCTGCACTTCTTATAGGGAGAAAACTCTGCAATGGAAGGGGACAGGGTCAATAACAGCTGTAAACTCTCACAAGACCATCACTGCTCTCACACTTTCCTGCTCTCAGGCTGGCGGGCCATTATCGGCCCTGCTGCCGCACCATTGCCAGGTTTGTGTAACTATATTATTTCTAATTGGCTCCACTTTGATGACTTTCATTTGGATTCTGACTTGATTATTGAGATCTTAAATAAGTGACTGGGGATCAGGTGTCCACTTATTATCATGGATAACATCACAACCAACCTTTAATTCAAACATGAGTCATGACATCACAGATGGATTACAGCTTATGATAGAGGTGGAACGTCACATTGTAGTAGCCCAAGTAGCTCGCCGTGATCGTATAGTGGTTAGTACTCTGCGTTGTGGCCGCAGCAACCTCGGTTCGAATCCGAGTCACGGCATTGCGGTGAGGCAATGTCACGGCAGTTGGGCAGATATTTTAGAATTTCCATTAATACATTGGCAATCTCTGTGGAGGACTGAAACAATTCGATATGTCCTGTTACTGTTATGAACCTTTTGTTTCTTTAATGCTCTTTGCACACTTTTTCATCGGGTGACTGTAATGTATTTCAACCAAATCTAATTAAGAGCGCATTATGTGGTGACATTTGCAGTACATGAAACATTATAACACTGCCATTTACGTCAATAACCACTAGCTTGATTAAGACATATGTATTGCAGCGACAGTATTTCCCAGTTACAAATGGGAATAAAAACAACATCCGCGAGGGATTGAACCAACGACATTTAACTGATGTTGCCAATGGAGCGCGTTACAGAGAGCGCGAGGTCCCGCCTTTACAGTCACACGCTGATGATAATACAGATGTTTAAATAAACAGGCATATCTGTGGACTTGTGGTCTTTCTACATTGGGACTCATAGTCTAGTCCTAGGCTATTGTAGGCACTGGAGTATCTTTTAGTGGAATGAGAGGCATTCTGTAGTCGCGTGAAAGGACCTTTCAAGTCAATCTGATCTGTATTGTCCTGTGAAAAAAAGCGTTCTTAGACACAGTGAGGAGTTTTTGGGGATAATGGGAAAATCATTTCCAACTAAATGACAGGAATTTCTTAGTCCAATCATGAGGTGTGCTAGGCTTTTTTATACTGTGGCGGAAAGAGAGAGAGTATAACAGTCATTATAAATAAAGGGCCAAGGAAGTTACAGTTTATGGAAGGAACAATTTGCACATAGTTTTAGAATGTGGTCAGGAGGAGGACAATGTGCTTACACATATGAAACATTAGAAGGTAGACATTATGGAAGCACATATATTTCTTTATTTTTATTGTATTTGGGGAGAGGGGGTTAATATAGCACGTCCAATGTGGAAAAGTGCTTTCAATAGCACCTTGCAGGTGGGCGACATCTAGAGCTGTGCAGTAGCCACCCATGCCCCAGACGTCAAAGAGAACAAGAAGTTACACATGTTGGAAGTGAGGGTGAGACATTGAGGAGATATGATTCCCGTATGAAGCCGAGAGAAGGAGGAGGCGTGAACGTGCATCCATGTATGCAGGCGAGAAGGGAAGGAGCATTGGTCATGCATCCCTGCATGAGGGTGAGACAGGGAGGAGATATGATCCCCGTATGAAGCCGAGAGAAGGAGGAGGCGTGAACGTGCAGCCATGTATGCGGGCGAGACAGGAAGGAGCATTGGTCATGCATCCCTGCATGAGGGTGAGACAGGGAGGAGATATGATCCCCGTATGAAGCCGAGAGAAGGAGGAGGCGTGAACGTGCATCCATGTATGCAGGCGAGAAGGGAAGGAGCATTGGTCATGCATGCCTGCATGAGGGTGAGACAGGGAGGAGATATGATCCCTGTATGAAGCCGAGAGAAGGAGGAGGCGTGAACGTGCATCCATGTATGCGGGCGAGACAGGAAGGAGCATTGGTCATGCATCCCTGCATGAGGGTGAGACAGGGAGGAGATATGATCCCCGTATGAAGCCGAGAGAAGGAGGAGGCGTGAACGTGCATCCATGTATGCGGGCGAGACGGGAAGCAGCATTGGTCATGCATCCCTTCCTGAGGGTGAGACAGGGAGGAGATAAAATCCCTGTATGAAGCCGAGAGAACGAGGAGACATGAACGTGCATCCATGTATGCGGGCGAGAAGGGAAGGAGCATTGGTCATGCATCCCTGCATGAGGGTGAGACAGGGAGGAGATAAAATCCCTGTATGAAGCCAAGAGAACGAGGCGGCATGAACATACATCCTTGTATGCAGGTGTGACATGGAGTCATCATGAACATGCATCCCTTTATAAGGACATAACATGGAGGACGCATGAACATGAATGCCTGAATTTTATGGTGGTGGCCTTCGGGTGATTTGGCACGTGCAATTGGTGAAGAGCACTTCTCCTGCGCAAAAAAAGAAATGTACTATTAGCACCCCGGAGGGAGCCTCTGCACTTCTTATAGGGAGAAAACTCTGCAATGGAAGGGGACAGGGTCAATAACAGCTGTAAACTCTCACTAGACCATCACTGCTCTCACACTTTCCTGCTCTCAGGCTGGCGGGCCATTATCGGCCCTGGCTGCCGCACCATTGCCAGGTTTGTGTAACTATATTATTTCTAATTGGCTCCACTTTGATGACTTTCATTTGGATTCTGACTTGATTATTGAGATCTTAAATAAGTGACTGGGGATCAGGTGTCCACTTATTCTCATGGATAACATCACAACCAACCTTTAATTCAAACATGAGTCATGACATCACAGATGGATTACAGCTTATGATAGAGGTGGAACGTCACATTGTAGTAGCCCAAGTAGCTCGCCGTGATCGTATAGTGGTTAGTACTCTGCGTTGTGGCCGCAGCAACCTCGGTTCGAATCCGAGTCACGGCATTGCGGTGAGGCAATGTCACGGCAGTTGGGCAGATATTTTAGAATTTCCATTAATACATTGGCAATCTCTGTGGAGGACTGAAACAATTCGATATGTCCTGTTACTGTTATGAACCTTTTGTTTCTTTAATGCTCTTTGCACACTTTTTCATCGGGTGACTGTAATGTATTTCAACCAAATCTAATTAAGAGCGCATTATGTGGTGACATTTGCAGTACATGAAACATTATAACACTGCCATTTACGTCAATAACCACTAGCTTGATTAAGACATATGTATTGCAGCGACAGTATTTCCCAGTTACAAATGGGAATAAAAACAACATCCGCGAGGGATTGAACCAACGACATTTAACTGATGTTGCCAATGGAGCGCGTTACAGAGAGCGCGAGGTCCCGCCTTTACAGTCACACGCTGATGATAATACAGATGTTTAAATAAACAGGCATATCTGTGGACTTGTGGTCTTTCTACATTGGGACTCATAGTCTAGTCCTAGGCTATTGTAGGCACTGGAGTATCTTTTAGTGGAATGAGAGGCATTCTGTAGTCGCGTGAAAGGACCTTTCAAGTCAATCTGATCTGTATTGTCCTGTGAAAAAAAGCGTTCTTAGACACAGTGAGGAGTTTTTGGGGATAATGGGAAAATCATTTCCAACTAAATGACAGGAATTTCTTAGTCCAATCATGAGGTGTGCTAGGCTTTTTTATACTGTGGCGGAAAGAGAGAGAGTATAACAGTCATTATAAATAAAGGGCCAAGGAAGTTACAGTTTATGGAAGGAACAATTTGCACATAGTTTTAGAATGTGGTCAGGAGGAGGACAATGTGCTTACACATATGAAACATTAGAAGGTAGACATTATGGAAGCACATATATTTCTTTATTTTTATTGTATTTGGGGAGAGGGGGTTAATATAGCACGTCCAATGTGGAAAAGTGCTTTCAATAGCACCTTGCAGGTGGGCGACATCTAGAGCTGTGCAGTAGCCACCCATGCCCCAGACGTCAAAGAGAACAAGAAGTTACATATGTTGGAAGTGAGGGTGAGACATTGAGGAGATATGATCCCCGTATGAAGCCGAGAGAAGGAGGAGGCGTGAACGTGCATCCATGTATGCAGGCGAGAAGGGAAGGAGCATTGGTCATGCATCCCTGCATGAGGGTGAGACAGGGAGGAGATATGATCCCCGTATGAAGCCGAGAGAAGGAGGAGGCGTGAACGTGCATCCATGTATGCGGGCGGGACAGGAAGGAGCATTGGTCATGCATCCCTGCATGAGGGTGAGACAGGGAGGAGATATGATCCCCGTATGAAGCCGAGAGAAGGAGGAGGCGTGAACGTGCATCCATGTATGCAGGCAAGAAGGGAAGGAGCATTGGTCATGCATGCCTGCATGAGGGTGAGACAGGGAGGAGATATGATCCCTGTATGAAGCCGAGAGAAGGAGGAGGCGTGAACGTGCATCCATGTATGCGGGCGAGACAGGAAGGAGCATTGGTCATGCATCCCTGCATGAGGGTGAGACAGGGAGGAGATATGATCCCCGTATGAAGCCGAGAGAAGGAGGAGGCGTGAACGTGCATCCATGTATGCGGGCGAGACGGGAAGGAGCATTGGTCATGCATCCCTTCCTGAGGGTGAGACAGGGAGGAGATAAAATCCCTGTATGAAGCCGAGAGAACGAGGAGACATGAACGTGCATCCATGTATGCGGGCGAGAAGGGAAGGAGCATTGGTCATGCATCCCTGCATGAGGGTGAGACAGGGAGGAGATAAAATCCCTGTATGAAGCCAAGAGAACGAGGCGGCATGAACATACATCCTTGTATGCAGGTGTGACATGGAGTCATCATGAACATGCATCCCTTTATAAGGACATAACATGGAGGACGCATGAACATGAATGCCTGAATTTTATGGTGGTGGCCTTCGGGTGATTTGGCACGTGCAATTGGTGAAGAGCACTTCTCCTGCGCAAAAAAAGAAATGTACTATTAGCACCCCGGAGGGAGCCTCTGCACTTCTTATAGGGAGAAAACTCTGCAATGGAAGGGGACAGGGTCAATAACAGCTGTAAACTCTCACAAGACCATCACTGCTCTCACACTTTCCTGCTCTCAGGCTGGCGGGCCATTATCGGCCCTGGCTGCCGCACCATTGCCAGGTTTGTGTAACTATATTATTTCTAATTGGCTCCACTTTGATGACTTTCATTTGGATTCTGACTTGATTATTGAGATCTTAAATAAGTGACTGGGGATCAGGTGTCCACTTATTCTCATGGATAACATCACAACCAACCTTTAATTCAAACATGAGTCATGACATCACAGATGGATTACAGCTTATGATAGAGGTGGAACGTCACATTGTAGTAGCCCAAGTAGCTCGCTGTGATCGTATAGTGGTTAGTACTCTGCGTTGTGGCCGCAGCAACCTCGGTTCGACTCCGAGTCACGGCATTGCGGTGAGGCAATGTCACGGCAGTTGGGCAGATATTTTAGAATTTCCATTAATACATTGGCAATCTCTGTGGAGGACTGAAACAATTCGATATGTCCTGTTACTGTTATGAACCTTTTGTTTCTTTAATGCTCTTTGCACACTTTTTCATCGGGTGACTGTAATGTATTTCAACCAAATCTAATTAAGAGCGCATTATGTGGTGACATTTGCAGTACATGAAACATTATAACACTGCCATTTACGTCAATAACCACTAGCTTGATTAAGACATATGTATTGCAGCGACAGTATTTCCCAGTTACAAATGGGAATAAAAACAACATCCGCGAGGGATTGAACCAACGACATTTAACTGATGTTGCCAATGGAGCGCGTTACAGAGAGCGCGAGGTCCCGCCTTTACAGTCACACGCTGATGATAATACAGATGTTTAAATAAACAGGCATATCTGTGGACTTGTGGTCTTTCTACATTGGGACTCATAGTCTAGTCCTAGGCTATTGTAGGCACTGGAGTATCTTTTAGTGGAATGAGAGGCATTCTGTAGTCGCGTGAAAGGACCTTTCAAGTCAATCTGATCTGTATTGTCCTGTGAAAAAAAGCGTTCTTAGACACAGTGAGGAGTTTTTGGGGATAATGGGAAAATCATTTCCAACTAAATGACAGGAATTTCTTAGTCCAATCATGAGGTGTGCTAGGCTTTTTTATACTGTGGCGGAAAGAGAGAGAGTATAACAGTCATTATAAATAAAGGGCCAAG
Organism: Ambystoma mexicanum; assembly: GCF_040938575.1. Lineage (NCBI taxonomy): Eukaryota > Metazoa > Chordata > Amphibia > Caudata > Ambystomatidae > Ambystoma > Ambystoma mexicanum. Next base: position 4,886,937 of record NW_027182322.1, read on the forward strand.
GAAGTGACAGTTTATGGAAGGAACAATTTGCACATAGTTTTAGAATGTGGTCAGGAGGAGGACAATGTGCTTACACATATGAAACATTAGAAGGTAGACATTATGGAAGCACATATATTTCTTTATTTTTATTGTATTTGGGGAGAGGGGGTTAATATAGCACGTCCAATGTGGAAAAGTGCTTTCAATAGCACCTTGCAGGTGGGCGACATCTAGAGCTGTGCAGTAGCCACCCATGCCCCAGACGTCAAAGAGAACAAGAAGTTACACATGTTGGAAGTGAGGGTGAGACATTGAGGAGATATGATCCCCGTATGAAGCCGAGAGAAGGAGGAGGCGTGAACGTGCATCCATGTATGCAGGCGAGAAGGGAAGGAGCATTGGTCATGCATCCCTGCATGAGGGTGAGACAGGGAGGAGATATGATCCCCGTATGAAGCCGAGAGAAGGAGGAGGCGTGAACGTGCATCCATGTATGCGGGCGAGACAGGAAGGAGCATTGGTCATGCATCCCTGCATGAGGGTGAGACAGGGAGGAGATATGATCCCCGTATGAAGCCGAGAGAAGGAGGAGGCGTGAACGTGCATCCATGTATGCAGGCGAGAAGGGAAGGAGCATTGGTCATGCATCCCTGCATGAGGGTGAGACAGGGAGGAGATATGATCCCCGTATGAAGCCGAGAGAAGGAGGAGGCGTGAACGTGCATCCATGTATGCGGGCGAGACAGGAAGGAGCATTGGTCATGCATCCCTGCATGAGGGTGAGACAGGGAGGAGATATGATCCCCGTATGAAGCCGAGAGAAGGAGGAGGCGTGAACGTGCATCCATGTATGCGGGCGAGACGGGAAGGAGCATTGGTCATGCATCCCTTCCTGAGGGTGAGACAGGGAGGAGATAAAATCCCTGTATGAAGCCGAGAGAACGAGGAGACATGAACGTGCATCCATGTATGCGGGCGAGAAGGGAAGGAGCATTGGTCATGCATCCCTGCATGAGGGTGAGACAGGGAGGAGATAAAATCCCTGTATGAAGCCAAGAGAACGAGGCGGCATGAACATGCATCCTTGTATGCAGGTGTGACATGGAGTCATCATGAACATGCATCCCTTTATAAGGACATAACATGGAGGACGCATGAACATGAATGCCTGAATTTTATGGTGGTGGCCTTCGGGTGATTTGGCACGTGCAATTGGTGAAGAGCACTTCTCCTGCGCAAAAAAATAAATGTACTATTAGCACCCCGGAGGGAGCCTCTGCACTTCTTATAGGGAGAAAACTCTGCAATGGAAGGGGACAGGGTCAATAACAGCTGTAAACTCTCACAAGACCATCACTGCTCTCACACTTTCCTGCTCTCAGGCTGGCGGGCCATTATCGGCCCTGGCTGCCGCACCATTGCCAGGTTTGTGTAACTATAATATTTCTAATTGGCTCCACTTTGATGACTTTCATTTGGATTCTGACTTGATTATTGAGATCTTAAATAAGTGACTGGGGATCAGGTGTCCACTTATTCTCATGGATAACATCACAACCAACCTTTAATTCAAACATGAGTCATGACATCACAGATGGAGTACAGCTTATGATAGAGGTGGAACGTCACATTGTAGCAGCCCAAGTAGCTCGCCGTGATCGTATAGTGGTTAGTACTCTGCGTTGTGGCCGCAGCAACCTCGGTTTGAATCCGAGTCACGGCATTGCGGTGAGGCAATATCACGGCATTTGGGCAGATATTTTAGAATTTCCATTAATACATTGGCAATCTCTGTGGAGGACTGAAACAATTCGATATGTCCTGTTACTGTTATGAACCTTTTGTTTCTTTAATGCTCTTTGCACACTTTTTCATCGGGTGCAAATCTAATTAAGAGCGCATTATGTGGTGACATTTGCAGTACATGAAACATTATAACACTGCCATTTACGTCAATAACCACTAGCTTGATTAAGACATATGTATTGCAGCGACAGTATTTCCCAGTTACAAATGGGAATAAAAACAACATCCGCGAGGGATTGAACCAACGACATTTAACTGATGTTGCCAATGGAGCGCGTTACAGAGAGCGCAAGGTCCCGCCTTTACAGTCACACGCTGATGATAATACAGATGTTTAAATAAACAGGCATATCTGTGGACTTGTGGTCTTTCTACATTGGGACTCATAGTCTAGTCCTAGGCTATTGTAGGCACTGGCGTATCTTTGAGTGGAATGAGAGGCGTTCTGTAGTCGCGTGAAAGGACCTTTCAAGTCAATCTGATCTGTATTGTCCTGTGAAAAAAAGCGTTCTTAGACACAGTGAGGAGTTTTTGTGGATAATGGGAAAATAATTTCCAACTAAATGACAGGAATTTCTTAGTCCAATCATGAAGTGTGCTAGGCTTTTTTATACTGTGGCGGAAAGAGAGAGAGTATAACAGTCATTATAAATAAAGGGCCAAGGAAGTGACAGTTTATGGAAGGAACAATTTGCACATAGTTTTAGAATGTGGTCAGGAGGAGGACAATGTGCTTACACATATGAAACATTAGAAGGTAGACATTATGGAAGCACATATATTTCTTTATTTTTATTGTATTTGGGGAGAGGGGGTTAATATAGCACGTCCAATGTGGAAAAGTGCTTTCCATAGCACCTTGCAGGTGGGCGACATCTAGAGCTGTGCAGTAGCCACCCATGCCCCAGACGTCAAAGAGAACAAGAAGTTACACATGTTGGAAGTGAGGGTGAGACATTGAGGAGATATGATCCCCGTATGAAGCCGAGAGAAGGAGGAGGCGTGAACGTGCATCCATGTATGCGGGCGAGACAGGAAGGAGCATTGGTCATGCATCCCTGCATGAGGGTGAGACAGGGAGGAGATATGATCCCCGTATGAAGCCGAGAGAAGGAGGAGGCGTGAACGTGCAGCCATGTATGCGGGCGAGACAGGAAGGAGCATTGGTCATGCATCCCTGCATGAGGGTGAGACAGGGAGGAGATATGATCCCCGTATGAAGCCGAGAGAAGGAGGAGGCGTGAACGTGCATCCATGTATGCAGGCGAGAAGGGAAGGAGCATTGGTCATGCATGCCTGCATGAGGGTGAGACAGGGAGGAGATATGATCCCTGTATGAAGCCGAGAGAAGGAGGAGGCGTGAACGTGCATCCATGTATGCGGGCGAGACAGGAAGGAGCATTGGTCATGCATCCCTGCATGAGGGTGAGACAGGGAGGAGATATGATCCCCGTATGAAGCCGAGAGAAGGAGGAGGCGTGAACGTGCATCCATGTATGCGGGCGAGACGGGAAGGAGCATTGGTCATGCATCCCTTCCTGAGGGTGAGACAGGGAGGAGATAAAATCCCTGTATGAAGCCGAGAGAAAGAGGAGACATGAACGTGCATCCATGTATGCGGGCGAGAAGGGAAGGAGCATTGGTCATGCATCCCTGCATGAGGGTGAGACAGGGAGGAGATAAAATCCCTGTATGAAGCCAAGAGAACGAGGCGGCATGAACATGCATCCTTGTATGCAGGTGTGACATGGAGTCATCATGAACATGCATCCCTTTATAAGGACATAACATGGAGGACGCATGAACATGAATGCCTGAATTTTATGGTGGTGGCCTTCGGGTGATTTGGCACGTGCAATTGGTGAAGAGCACTTCTCCTGCGCAAAAAAAGAAATGTACTATTAGCACCCCGGAGGGAGCCTCTGCACTTCTTATAGGGAGAAAACTCTGCAATGGAAGGGGACAGGGTCAATAACAGCTGTAAACTCTCACAAGACCATCACTGCTCTCACACTTTCCTGCTCTCAGGCTGGCGGGCCATTATCGGCCCTGGCTGCTACACCATTGCCAGGTTTGTGTAACTATATTATTTCTAATTGGCTCCACTTTGATAACTTTCATTTGGATTCTGACTTGATTATTGAGATCTTAAATAAGTGACTGGGGATCAGGTGTCCACTTATTCTCATGGATAACATCACAACCAACCTTTAATTCAAACATGAGTCATGACATCACAGATGGGTTACAGCTTATGATAGAGGTGGAACGTCACATTGTAGTAACCCAAGTAGCTCGCCGTGATCGTATAGTGGTTAGTACTCTGCGTTGTGGCCGCAGCAACCTCGGTTCGAATCCGAGTCACGGCATTGCGGTGAGGCAATGTCACGGCAGTTGGGCAGATATTTTAGAATTTCCATTAATACATTGGCAATCTCTGTGGAGGACTGAAACAATTCGATATGTCCTGTTACTGTTATGAACCTTTTGTTTCTTTAATGCTCTTTGCACACTTTTTCATCGGGTGACTGTAATGTATTTCAACCAAATCTAATTAAGAGCGCATTATGTGGTGACATTTGCAGTACATGAAACATTATAACACTGCCATTTACGTCAATAACCACTAGCTTGATTAAGACATATGTATTGCAGCGACAGTATTTCGCAGTTACAAATGGGAATAAAAACAACATCCGCGAGGGATTGAACCAACGACATTTAACTGATGTTGCCAATGGAGCGCGTTACAGAGAGCGCGAGGTCCCGCCTTTACAGTCACACGATGATGATAATACAGATGTTTAAATAAACAGGCATATCTGTGGACTTGTGGTCTTTCTACATTGGGACTCATAGTCTAGTCCTAGGCTATTGTAGGCACTGGCGTATCTTTTAGTGGAATGAGAGACATTCTGTAGTCGCGTGAAAGGACCTTTCAAGTCAATCTGATCTGTATTGTCCTGTGAAAAAAAGCGTTCTTAGACACAGTGAGGAGTTTTTGGGGATAATGGGAAAATCATTTCCAACTAAATGACAGGAATTTCTTAGTCCAATCATGAGGTGTGCTAGGCTTTTTTATACTGTGGCGGAAAGAGAGAGAGTATAACAGTCATTATAAATAAAGGGCCAAGGAAGTTACAGTTTATGGAAGGAACAATTTGCACATAGTTTTAGAATGTGGTCAGGAGGAGGACAATGTGCTTACACATATGAAACATTAGAAGGTAGACATTATGGAAGCACATATATTTCTTTATTTTTATTGTATTTGGGGAGAGGGGGTTAATATAGCTCGTCCAATGTGGAAAAGTGCTTTCAATAGCACCTTGCAGGTGGGCGACATCTAGAGCTGTGCAGTAGCCACCCATGCCCCAGACGTCAAAGAGAACAAGAAGTTACACATGTTGGAAGTGAGGGTGAGACATTGAGGAGATATGATCCCCGTATGAAGCCGAGAGAAGGAGGAGGCGTGAACGTGCATCCATGTATGCAGGCGAGAAGGGAAGGAGCATTGGTCATGCATCCCTGCATGAGGGTGAGACAGGGAGGACATATGATCCCCGTATGAAGCCGAGAGAAGGAGGAGGCGTGAACGTGCATCCATGTATGCAGGCGAGAAGGGAAGGAGCATTGGTCATGCATCCCTGCATGAGGGTGAGACAGGGAGGACATATGATCCCCGTATGAAGCCGAGAGAAGGAGGAGGCGTGAACGTGCATCCATGTATGCAGGCGAGAAGGGAAGGAGCATTGGTCATGCATCCCTGCATGAGGGTGAGACAGGGAGGAGATATGATCCCCGTATGAAGCCGAGAGAAGGAGGAGGCGTGAACGTGCATCCATGTATGCGGGCGAGACAGGAAGGAGCATTGATCATGCATCCCTGCATGAGGGTGAGACAGGGAGGAGATATGATCCCCGTATGAAGCCGAGAGAAGGAGGAGGCGTGAACGTGCATCCATGTATGCGGGCGAGACGGGAAGGAGCATTGGTCATGCATCCCTTCCTGAGGGTGAGACAGGGAGGAGATAAAATCCCTGTATGAAGCCGAGAGAACGAGGAGACATGAACGTGCATCCATGTATGCGGGCGAGAAGGGAAGGAGCATTGGTCATGCATCCCTGCATGAGGGTGAGACAGGGAGGAGATAAAATCCCTGTATGAAGCCAAGAGAACGAGGCGGCATGAACATGCATCCTTGTATGCAGGTGTGACATGGAGTCATCATGAACACGCATCCCTTTATAAGGACATAACATGGAGGACGCATGAACATGAATGCCTGAATTTTATGGTGGTGGCCTTCGGGTGATTTGGCACGTGCAATTGGTGAAGAGCATTTCTCCTGCGCAAAAAAATAAATGTACTATTAGCACCCCGGAGGGAGCCTCTGCACTTCTTATAGGGAGAAAACTCTGCAATGGAAGGGGACAGGGTCAATAACAGCTGTAAACTCTCACAAGACCATCACTGCTCTCACACTTTCCTGCTCTCAGGCTGGCGGGCCATTATCGGCCCTGGCTGCCGCACCATTGCCAGGTTTGTGTAACTATATTATTTCTAATTGGCTCCACTTTGATGACTTTCATTTGGATTCTGACTTGATTATTGAGATCTTAAATAAGTGACTGGGGATCAGTTGTCCACTTATTCTCATGGATAACATCACAACCAACCTTTAATTCAAACATGAGTCATGACATCACAGATGGAGTACAGCTTATGATAGAGGTGGAACGTCACATTGTAGCAGCCCAAGTAGCTCCCCGTGATCGTATAGTGGTTAGTACTCTGCATTGTGGCCTCAGCAACCTCGGTTCGAATCCGAGTCACGGCATTGCACGGCAGTTGGGCAGATATTTTAGAATTTCCATTAATACATTGGCAATCTCTGTGGAGGACTGAAACAATTCGATATGTCCTGTTACTGTTATGAACCTTTTGTTTCTTTAATGCTCTTTGCACACTTTTTCATCGGGTGACTGTAATGTATTTCAACCAAATCTAATTAAGAGCGCATTATGTGGTGACATTTGCAGTACATGAAACATTATAACACTGCCATTTACGTCAATAACCACTAGCTTGATTAAGACATATGTATTGCAGCGACAGTATTTCCCAGTTACAAATGGGAATAAAAACAACATCCGCGAGGGATTGAACCAACGACATTTAACTGATGTTGCCAATGGAGCGCGTTACAGAGAGCGCGAGGTCCCGCATTTACAGTCACACGCTGATGATAATACAGATGTTTAAATAAACAGGCATATCTGTGGACTTGTGGTCTTTCTACATTGGGACTCATAGTCTAGTCCTAGGCTATTGTAGGCACTGGCGTATCTTTTAGTGGAATGAGAGGCATTCTGTAGTCGCGTGAAAGGACCTTTCAAGTCAATCTGATCTGTATTGTCCTGTGAAAAAAAGCGTTCTTAGACACAGTGAGGAGTTTTTGGGGATAATGGGAAAATCATTTCCAACTAAATGACAGGAATTTCTTAGTCCAATCATGAGGTGTGCTAGGCTTTTTTATACTGTGGCGGAAAGAGAGAGAGTATAACAGTCATTATAAATAAAGGGCCAAGGAAGTGACAGTTTATGGAAGGAACAATTTTCACATAGTTTTAGAGTGTGGTCAGGAGGAGGACAATGTGCTTACACATATGAAACATTAGAAGGTAGACATTATGGAAGCACATATATTTCTTTATTTTTATTGTATTTGGGGAGAGGGGGTTAATATAGCACGTCCAATGTGGAAAAGTGCTTTCCATAGCACCTTGCAGGTGGGCGACATCTAGAGCTGTGCAGTAGCCACCCATGCCCCAGACGTCAAAGAGAACAAGAAGTTACACATGTTGGAAGCGAGGGTGAGACATTGAGGAGATATGATCCCCGTATGAAGCCAAGAGAAGGAGGAGGCGTGAACGTGCATCCATGTATGCAGGCGAGAAGGGAAGGAGCATTGGTCATGCATCCCTGCATGAGGGTGAGACAGGGAGGAGATATGATCCCCGTATGAAGCCGAGAGAAGGAGGAGGCGTGAACGTGCATCCATGTATGCGGGCGAGACAGGAAGGAGCATTGGTCATGCATCCCTGCATGAGGGTGAGACAGGGAGGAGATATGATCCCCGTATGAAGCCGAGAGAAGGAGGAGGCGTGAACGTGCATCCATGTATGCAGGCGAGAAGGGAAGGAGCATTGGTCATGCATCCCTGCATGAGGGTGAGACAGGGAGGAGATATGATCCCCGTATGAAGCCGAGAGAAGGAGGAGGCGTGAACGTGCATCCATGTATGCGGGCGAGACAGGAAGGAGCATTGGTCATGCATCCCTGCATGAGGGTGAGACAGGGAGGAGATATGATCCCCGTATGAAGCCGAGAGAAGGAGGAGGCGTGAACGTGCATCCATGTATGCGGGCGAGACGGGAAGGAGCATTGGTCATGCATCCCTTCCTGAGGGTGAGACAGGGAGGAGATAAAATCCCCGTATGAAGCCGAGAAAACGAGGAGACATGAACGTGCATCCATGTATGCGGGCGAGAAGGGAAGGAGCATTGGTCATGCATCCCTGCATGAGGGTGAGACAGGGAGGAGATATGATCCCCGTATGAAGCCGAGAGAAGGAGGAGGCGTGAACGTGCATCCATGTATGCGGGCGAGACGGGAAGGAGCATTGGTCATGCATCCCTTCCTGAGGGTGAGACAGGGAGGAGATAAAATCCCCGTATGAAGCCGAGAGAACGAGAAGACATGAACGTGCATCCATGTATGCGGTCGAGAAGGGAAGGAGCATTGGTCATGCATCCCTGCATGAGGGTGAAACAGGGAGGAGATAAAATCCCTGTATGAAGCCAAGAGAACGAGGCGGCATGAACATGCATCCTTGTATGCAGGTATGACATGGAGTCATCATGAACATGCATCCCTTTATAAGGACATAACATGGAGGACGCATGAACATGAATGCCTGAATTATATGGTGGTGGCCTTCGGGTGATTTGGCACGTGCAATTGGCGAAGAGCACTTCTCCTGTGCAAAAAAATAAATGTACTATTAGCACCCCGGAGGGAGCCTCTGCACTTCTTATAGGGAGAAAACTCTGCAATGGAAGGGGACAGGGTCAATAACAGCTGTAAACTCTCACAAGACCATCACTGCTCTCACACTTTCCTGCTCTCAGGCTGGCGGGCCATTATCGGCCCAGGCTGCCGCACCATTGCCAGGTTTGTGTAACTATATTATTTCTAATTGGCTCCACTTTGATGACTTTCATTTGGATTCTGACTTGATTATTGAGATCTTAAATAAGTGACTGGGGATCAGGTGTCCACTTATTCTCATGGATAACATCACAACCAACCTTTAATTCAAACATGAGTCATGACATCACAGATGGAGTACAGCTTATGATAGAGGTGGAACATCACATTGTAGCAGCCCAAGTAGCTCGCCGTGATCGTATAGTGGTTAGTACTTTGCATTGTGGCAGCAGCAACCTCGGTTCGAATCTGAGTCACGGCATTGCGGTGAGGCAATGTCACGGCAGTTGGGCAGATATTTTAGAATTTCCATTAATACATTGGCAATCTCTGTGGAGGACTGAAACAATTCGATATGTCCTGTTACTGTTATGAACCTTTTGTCTCTTTAATGCTCTTTGCACACTTTTTCATCGGGTGACTGTAATGTATTTCAACCAAATCTAATTAAGAGCGCATTATGTGGTGACATTTGCAGTACATGAAACATTATAACACTGCCATTTACGTCAATAACCACTAGCTTGATTAAGACATATGTATTGCAGCGACAGTATTTCCCAGTTACAAATGGGAATAAAAAATGGGAATAAAAACAACATCCGCGAGGGATTGAACCAACGACATTTAACTGATGTTGCCAATGGAGCGCGTTACAGAGAGCGCAAGGTCCCGCCTTTACAGTCACACGCTGATAATAATACAGATGTTTAAATAAACAGGCATATCTGTGGACTTGTGGTCTTTCTACATTGGGACTCATAGTCTAGTCCTAGGCTATTGTAGGCACTGGCGTATCTTTGAGTGGAATGAGAGGCGTTCTGTAGTCGCGTGAAAGGACCTTTCAAGTCAATCTGATCTGTATTGTCCTGTGAAAAAAAGCGTTCTTAGACACAGTGAGGAGTTTTTGGGGATAATGGGAAAATAATTTCCAACTAAATGGCAGGAATTTCTTAGTCCAATCATGAGGTGTGCTAGGCTATTTTATACTGTGGCGGAAAGAGAGAGAGTATAACAGTCATTATAAATAAAGGGCCAAGGAAGTGACAGTTTATGGAAGATACAATTTGCACATAGTTTTAGAATGTGGTCAGGAGGAGGACAATGTGCTTACACATATGAAACATTAGAAGGTAGACATTATGGAAGCACATATATTTCTTTATTTTTATTGTATTTGGGGAGAGGGGGTTAATATAGCACGTCCAATGTGGAAAAGTGCTTTCCATAGCACCTTGCAGGTGGGCGACATCTAGAGCTGTGCAGTAGCCACCCATGCCCCAGACGTCAAAGAGAACAAGAAGTTACACATGTTGGAAGTGAGGGTGAGACATTGAGGAGATATGATCCCCGTATGAAGCCGAGAGAAGGAGGAGGCGTGAACGTGCATCCATGTATGCGGGCGAGACAGGAAGGAGCATTGGTCATGCATCCCTGCATGAGGGTGAGACAGGGAGGAGATATGATCCCCGTATGAAGCCGAGAGAAGGAGGAGGCGTGAACGTGCAGCCATGTATGCGGGCGAGACAGGAAGGAGCATTGGTCATGCATCCCTGCATGAGGGTGAGACAGGGAGGAGATATGATCCCCGTATGAAGCCGAGAGAAGGAGGAGGCGTGAACGTGCATCCATGTATGCAGGCGAGAAGCGAAGGAGCATTGGTCATGCATGCCTGCATGAGGGTGAGACAGGGAGGAGATATGATCCCTGTATGAAGCCGAGAGAAGGAGGAGGCGTGAACGTGCATCCATGTATGCGGGCGAGACAGGAAGGAGCATTGGTCATGCATCCCTGCATGAGGGTGAGACAGGGAGGAGATATGATCCCCGTATGAAGCCGAGAGAAGGAGGAGGCGTGAACGTGCATCCATGTATGCGGGCGAGACGGGAAGGAGCATTGGTCATGCATCCCTTCCTGAGGGTGAGACAGGGAGGAGATAAAATCCCTGTATGAAGCCGAGAGAACGAGGAGACATGAACGTGCATCCATGTATGCGGGCGAGAAGGGAAGGAGCATTGGTCATGCATCCCTGCATGAGGGTGAGACAGGGAGGAGATAAAATCCCTGTATGAAGCCAAGAGAACGAGGCGGCATGAACATGCATCCTTGTATGCAGGTGTGACATGGAGTCATCATGAACATGCATCCCTTTATAAGGACATAACATGGAGGACGCATGAACATGAATGCCTGAATTTTATGGTGGTGGCCTTCGGGTGATTTGGCACGTGCAATTGGTGAAGAGCACTTCTCCTGCGCAAAAAAAGAAATGTACTATTAGCACCCCGGAGGGAGCCTCTGCACTTCTTATAGGGAGAAAACTCTGCAATGGAAGGGGACAGGGTCAATAACAGCTGTAAACTCTCACAAGACCATCACTGCTCTCACACTTTCCTGCTCTCAGGCTGGCGGGCCATTATCGGCCCTGGCTGCCGCACCATTGCCAGGTTTGTGTAACTATATTATTTCTAATTGGCTCCACTTTGATGACTTTCATTTGGATTCTGACTTGATTATTGAGATCTTAAATAAGTGACTGGGGATCAGGTGTCCACTTATTCTCATGGATAACATCACAACCAACCTTTAATTCAAACATGAGTCATGACATCACAGATGGAGTACAGCTTATGATAGAGGTGGAACGACACATTGTAGCAGCCCAAGTAGCTTGCCGTGATTGTATAGTGGTTAGTACTCTGCGTTGTGGCCGCAGCAACCTCGGTTCGGATCCGAGTCACGGCATTGCGGTGAGGCAATGTCACGGCAGTTGGGCAGATATTTTAGAATTTCCATTAATACATTGGCAATCTCTGTGGAGGACTGAAACAATTCGATATGTCCTGTTACTGTTATGAACCTTTTGTTTCTTTAATGCTCTTTGCACACTTTTTCATCGGGTGACTGTAATGTATTTCAACCAAATGTAATTAAGAGCACATTATGTGGTGACATTTGCAGTACATGAAACATTATAACACTGCCATTTACGTCAATAACCACTAGCTTGATTAAGATATATGTATTGCAGCGACAGTATTTCCCAGTTACAAATGGGAATAAAAACAACATCCGCGAGGGATTGAACCAACGACATTTAACTGATGTTGCCAATGGAGCGCGTTACAGAGAGCGCGAGGTCCCGCCTTTACAGTCACACGCTGATGATAATACAGATGTTTAAATAAACAGGCATATCTGTGGACTTGTGGTCTTTCTACATTGGGACTCATAGTCTAGTCCTAGGCTATTGTAGGCACTGGCGTATCTTTTAGTGGAATGAGAGGCATTCTGTAGTCGCGTGAAAGGACCTTTCAAGTCAATCTGATCTGTATTGTCCTGTGAAAAAAAGCGTTCTTAGACACAGTGAGGAGTTTTTGGGGATAATGGGAAAATCATTTCCAACTAAATGACAGGAATTTCTTAGTCCAATCATGAGGTGTGCTAGGCTTTTTTATACTGTGGCGGAAAGAGAGAGAGTATAACAGTCATTATAAATAAAAGGCCAAGGAAGTGACAGTTTATGGAAGGAACAATTTGCACATAGTTTTAGAATGTGGTCAGGAGGAGGACAATGTGCTTACACATATGAAACATTAGAAGGTAGAAATTATGGAAGCACATATATTTCTTTATTTTTATTGTATTTGGGGAGAGGGGGTTAATATAGCACGTCCAATGTGGAAAAGTGCTTTCCATAGCACCTTGCAGGTGGGCGACATCTAGAGCTGTGCAGTAGCCACCCATGCCCCAGACGTCAAAGAGAACAAGAAGTTACACATGTTGGAAGTGAGGGTGAGACATTGAGGAGATATGATCCCCGTATGAAGCCGAGAAAAGGAGGAGGCGTGAACGTGCATCCATGTATGCAGGCGAGAAGGGAAGGAGCATTGGTCATGCATCCCTGCATGAGGGTGAGACAGGGAGGAGATATGATCCCCGTATGAAGCCGAGAGAAGGAGGAGGCGTGAACGTGCATCCATGTATGCAGGCGAGAAGGGAAGGAGCATTGGTCATGCATCCCTGCATGAGGGTGAGACAGGGAGGAGATATGATCCCCGTATGAAGCCGAGAGAAGGAGGAGGCGTGAACGTGCATCCATGTATGCGGGCGAGACAGGAAGGAGCATTGGTCATTCATCCCTGCATGAGGGTGAGACAGGGAGGAGATATGATCCCCGTATGAAGCCGAGAGAAGGAGGAGGCGTGAACGTGCATCCATGTATGCGGGAGTGACAGGAAGGAGCATTGGTCATTCATCCATGCATGAGGGTGAGACAGGGAGGAGATATGATCCCCGTATGAAGCCGAGAGAAGGAGGAGGCGTGAACGTGCATCCATGTATGCGGGCGAGACAGGAAGGAGCATTGGTCATGCATCCCTGCATGAGGGTGAGACAGGGAGGAGATATGATCCCCGTATGAAGCCGAGAGAAGGAGGAGGCGTGAACGTGCATCCATGTATGCGGGCGAGACGGGAAGGAGCATTGGTCATGCATCCCTTCCCGAGGGAGAGACAGGGAGGAGATAAAATCCCCATATGAAGCCGAGAGATCGAGGAGACATGAACGTGCATCCATGTATGCGGGCGAGAAGGGAAGGAGCATTGGTCATGCATCCCTGCATGAGGGTGAGACAGGGAGGAGATAAAATCCCTGTATGAAGCCAAGAGAACGAGGCGGCATGAACATGCATCCCTTTATAAGGACATAACATTGAGGACGCATGAACATGAATGCCTGAATTTTATGGTGGTGGCCTTCGGGTGATTTGGCACGTGCAATTGGTGAAGAGCACTTCTCCTGCGCAAAAAAATAAATTTACTATTAGCACCCCGGAGGGAGCCTCTGCACTTCTTATAGGGAGAAAACTCTGCAATGGAAGGGGACAGGGTCAATAACAGCTGTAAACTCTCACAGGACCATCACTGCTCTCACACTTTCCTGCTCTCAGGCTGGCGGGCCATTATCGGCCCTGGCTGCCGCACCATTGCCAGGTTTGTGTAACTATATTATTTCTAATTGGCTCCACTTTGATGACTTTCATTTGGATTCTGACTTGATTATTGAGATCTTAAATAAGTGACTGGGGATCAGGTGTCCACTTATTCTCATGGATAACATCACAACCAACCTTTAATTCAAACATGAGTCATGACATCACAGATGGAGTACAGCTTATGATAGAGGTGGAACTTCACATTGTAGCAGCCCAAGTAGCTCGCCGTGATCGTATAGTGGTTAGTACTCTGCGTTGTGGCCGCAGCAACCTCTATGAATCCGAGTCACGGCATTGCGGTGAGGCAATGTCACGGCAGTTGGGCAGATATTTTAGAATTTCCATTAATACATTGGCAATCTCTGTGGAGGACTGAAACAATTCGATGTCCTGTTACTGTTATGAACCTTTTGTTTCTTTAATGCTCTTTGCACACTTTTTCATCGGGTGACTGTAATGTATTTCAACCAAATCTAATTAAGAGCGCATTATGTGGTGACATTTGCAGTACATGAAACATTATAACACTGCCATTTACGTCAATAACCACTAGCTTGATTAAGACATATGTATTGCAGCGACAGTATTCCCAGTTACAAATGGGAATAAAAACAACACCCGCGAGGGATTGAACCAACGACATTTAACTGATGTTGCCAATGGAGCGCGTTACAGAGAGCGCGAGGTCCCGCCTTTACAGTCACACGATGATGATAATACAGATGTTTAAATAAACAGGCATATCTGTGGACTTGTGGTCTTTCTACATTGGGACTCATAGTCTAGTCCTAGGCTATTGTAGGCACTGGCGTATCTTTTAGTGGAATGAGAGACATTCTGTAGTCGCGTGAAAGGACCTTTCAAGTCAATCTGATCTGTATTGTCCTGTAAAAAAAAGCGTTCTTAGACACAGTGAGGAGTTTTTGGGGATAATGGGAAAATCATTTCCAACTAAATGACAGGAATTTCTTAGTCCAATCATGAGTTGTGCTAGGCTTTTTTATACTGTGGCGGAAAGAGAGAGAGTATAACAGTCATTATAAATAAAGGGCCAAGGAAGTTACAGTTTATGGAAGGAACAATTTGCACATAGTTTTAGAATGTGGTCAGGAGGAGGACAATGTGCTTACACATATGAAACATTAGAAGGTAGACATTATGGAAGCACATATATTTCTTTATTTTTATTGTATTTGGGGAGAGGGGGTTAATATAGCTCGTCCAATGTGGAAAAGTGCTTTCAATAGCACCTTGCAGGTGGGCGACATCTAGAGCTGTGCAGTAGCCACCCATGCCCCAGACGTCAAAGAGAACAAGAAGTTACACATGTTGGAAGTGAGGGTGAGACATTGAGGAGATATGATCCCCGTATGAAGCCGAGAGAAGGAGGAGGCGTGAACGTGCAGCCATGTATGCAGGCGAGAAGGGAAGGAGCATTGGTCATGCATCCCTGCATGAGGGTGAGACAGGGAGGAGATATGATCCCCGTATGAAGCCGAGAGAAGGAGGAGGCGTGAACGTGCATCCATGTATGCGGGCGAGACAGGAAGGAGCATTGGTCATGCATCCCTGCATGAGGGTGAGACAGGGAGGAGATATGATCCCCGTATGAAGCCGAGAGAAGGAGGAGGCGTGAACGTGCATCCATGTATGCAGGCGAGAAGGGAAGGAGCATTGGTCATGCATCCCTGCATATGGGTGAGACAGGGAGGAGATATGATCCCCGTATGAAGCCGAGAGAAGGAGGAGGCGTGAACGTGCATCCATGTATGCGGGCGAGACAGGAAGGAGCATTGGTCATGCATCCCTGCATGAGGGTGAGACAGGGAGGATGTATGATCCCCGTATGAAGCCGAGAGAAGGAGGAGGCGTGAACGTGCATCCATGTATGCGGGCGAGACAGGAAGGAGCATTGGTCATGCATCCCTGCATGAGGGTGAGACAGGGAGGAGATATGATCCTCGTATGAAGCCGAGAGAAGGAGGAGGCGTGAACGTGCATCCATGTATGCGGGCGAGACAGGAAGGAGCATTGGTCATGCATCCCTGCATGAGGGTGAGACAGGGAGGAGATATGATCCCCGTATGAAGCCGAGAGAAGGAGGAGGCGTGAACGTGCATCCATGTATGCAGGCGAGAAGGGAAGGAGCATTGGTCATGCATCCCTGCATGAGGGTGAGACAGGGAGGAGATATGATTCCCGTATGAAGCCGAGAGAAGGAGGAGGCGTGAACGTGCATCCATGTATGCGGGCGAGACAGGAAGGAGCATTGGTCATGCATCCCTGCATGAGGGTGAGACAGGGAGGAGATATGATCCTCGTATGAAGCCGAGAGAAGGAGGAGGCGTGAACGTGCATCCATGTATGCGGGCGAGACGGGAAGGAGCATTGGTCATGCATCCCTTCCTGAGGGTGAGACAGGGAGGAGATAAAATCCCTGTATGAAGCCGAGAGAACGAGGAGACATGAACGTGCATCCATGTATGCGGGCGAGAAGGGAAGGAGCATTGGTCATGCATCCCTGCATGAGGGTGAGACAGGGAGGAGATAAAATACCTGTATGAAGCCAAGAGAACGAGGCGGCATGAACATGCATCCTTGTATGCAGGTGTGACATGGAGTCATCATGAACATGCATCCCTTTATAAGGACATAACATGGAGGACGCATGAACATGAATGCCTGAATTTTATGGTGGTGGCCTTCGGGTGATTTGGCACGTGCAATTGGTGAAGAGCATTTCTCCTGCGCAAAAAAATAAATGTACTATTAGCACCCCGGAGGGAGCCTCTGCACTTCTTATAGGGAGAAAACTCTGCAATGGAAGGGGACAGGGTCAATAACAGCTGTAAACTCTCACAAGACCATCACTGCTCTCACACTTTCCTGCTCTCAGGCTGGCGGGCCATTATCGGCCCTGGCTGCCGCACCATTGCCAGGTTTGTGTAACTATATTATTTCTAATTGGCTCCACTTTGATGACTTTCATTTGGATTCTGACTTGATTATTGAGATCTTAAATAAGTGACTGGGGATCAGGTGTCCACTTATTCTCATGGATAACATCACAACCAACCTTTAATTCAAACATGAGTCATGACATCACAGATGGAGTACAGCTTATGATAGAGGTGGAACGTCACATTGTAGCAGCCCAAGTAGCTCGCTGTGATCGTATAGTGGTTAGTACTCTGCGTTGTGGCCGCAGCAACCTCGGTTCGAATCCGAGTCACGGCATTGCGGTGAGGCAATGTCACGGCAGTTGGGCAGATATTTTACAATTTCCATTAATACATTGGCAATCTCTGTGGAGGACTGAAACAATTCGATATGTCCTGTTACTGTTATGAACCTTTTGTTCTTTAATGCTCTTTGCACACTTTTTCATCGGGTGACTGTAATGTATTTCAACCAAATCTAATTAAGAGCGCATTATGTGGTGACATTTGCAGTACATGAAACATTATAACACTGCCATTTACGTCAATAACCACTAGCTTGATTAAGACATATGTATTGCAGCGACAGTATTTCCCAGTTACAAATGGGAATAAAAACAACATCCGCGAGGGATTGAACCAACGACATTTAACTGATGTTGCCAATGGAGCGCGTTACAGAGAGCGTGAGGTCCCGCCTTTACAGTCACACGCTGATGATAGTACAGATGTTTAAATAAACAGGCATATCTGTGGACTTGTGGTCTTTCTACATTGGGACTCATAGTCTAGTCCTAGGCTATTGTAGGCACTGGCGTATCTTTTAGTGGAATGAGAGGCATTCTGTAGTCGCATGAAAGGACCTTTCAAGTCAATCTGATCTGTATTGTCCTGTGAAAAAAAGCGTTCTTAGACACAGTGAGGAGTTTTTGGGGATAATGGGAAAATCATTTCCAACTAAATGACAGGAATTTCTTAGTCCAATCATGAGGTGTGCTAGGCTTTTTTATACTGTGGCGGAAAGAGAGAGAGTATAACAGTCATTATAAATAAAGGGCCAAGGAAGTGACAGTTTATGGAAGGAACAATTTGCACATAGTTTTAGAATGTGGTCAGGAGGAGGACAATGTGCTTACACATATGAAACATTAGAAGGTAGACATTATGGAAGCACATATATTTCTTTATTTTTATTGTATTTGGGGAGAGGGGGTTAATATAGCACGTCCAATGTGGAAAAGTGCTTTCCATAGCACCTTGCAGGTGGGCGACATCTAGAGCTGTGCAGTAGCCACCCATGCCCCAGACGTCAAAGAGAACAAGAAGTTACACATGTTGGAAGTGAGGGTGAGACATTGAGGAGATATGATCCCCGTATGAAGCCGAGAGAAGGAGGAGGTGTGAACGTGCATCCATGTATGCAGGCGAGAAGGGAAGGAGCATTGGTCATGCATCCCTGCATGAGGGTGAGACAGGGAGGAGATATGATCCCCGTATGAAGCCGAGAGAAGGAGGAGGCGTGAACGTGCATCCATGTATGCGGGCGAGACAGGAAGGAGCATTGGTCATGCATCCCTGCATGAGGGTGAGACAGGGAGGAGATATGATCCCTGTATGAAGCCGAGAGAAGGAGGAGGCGTGAACGTGCATCCATGTATGCAGGCGAGAAGGGAAGGAGCATTGGTCATGCATCCCTGCATGAGGGTGAGACAGGGAGGAGATATGATCCCCGTATGAAGCCGAGAGAAGGAGGAGGCGTGAACGTGCATCCATGTATGCGGGCGAGACAGGAAGGAGCATTGGTCATGCATCCCTGCATGAGGGTGAGACAGGGAGGAGATATGATCCCCGTATGAAGCCGAGAGAAGGAGGAGGCGTGAACGTGCATCCATGTATGCGGGCGAGACAGGAAGGAGCATTGGTCATGCATCCCTGCATGAGGGTGAGACAGGGAGGAGATATGATCCCCGTATGAAGCCGAGAGAAGGAGGAGGCGTGAACGTGCATCCATGTATGCAGGCGAGAAGGGAAGGAGCATTGGTCATGCATCCCTGCATGAGGGTGAGACAGGGAGGAGATATGATACCCGTATGAAGCCGAGAGAAGGAGGAGGCGTGAACGTGCATCCATGTATGCGGGCGAGACAGGACGGAGCATTGGTCATGCATCCCTGCATGAGGGTGAGACAGGGAGGAGATAAAATCCCTGTATGAAGCCAAGAGAACGAGGCGGCATGAACATGCATCCTTGTATGCAGGTGTGACATGGAGTCATCATGAACATGCATCCCTTTATAAGGACATAACATGGAGGACGCATGAACATGAATGCCTGAATTTTATGGTGGTGGCCTTCGGGTGATTTGGCACGTGCAATTGGCGAAGAGGACTTCTCCTGTGCAAAAAAATAAATTTACTATTAGCACCCCGGAGGGAGCCTCTGCACTTCTTATAGGGAGAAAACTCTGCAATGGAAGGTGACAGGGTCAATAACAGCTGTAAACTCTCACAAGACCATCACTGCTCTCACACTTTCCTGCTCTCAGGCTGGCGGGCCATTATCGGCCCTGGCTGCCGCACCATTGCCAGGTTTGTGTAACTATATTATTTCTAATTGGCTCCACTTTGATGACTTTCATTTGGATTCTGACTTGATTATTGAGATCTTAAATAAGTGACTGGGGATCAGGTGTCCACTTATTCTCATGGATAACATCACAACCAACCTTTAATTCAAACATGAGTCATGACATCACAGATGGAGTACAGCTTATGATAGAGGTGGAACGTCACATTGTAGCAGCCCAAGTAGCTCGCCGTGATCGTATAGTGGTTAGTACTCTGCGTTGTGGCCGCAGCAACCTCGGTTCGAATCCGAGTCATGGCATTGCGGTGAGGCAATGTCACGGCAGTTGGGCAGATATTTTAGAATTTCCATTAATACATTGGCAATCTCTGTGGAGGACTGAAACAATTCGATATGTCCTGTTACTGTTATGAACCTTTTGTTTCTTTAATGCTCTTTGCACACTTTTTCATCGGGTGACTGTAATGTATTTCAACCAAATCTAATTAAGAGCGCATTATGTGGTGACATTTGCAGTACATGAAACATTATAACACTGCCATTTACGTCAATAACCACTAGCTTGATTAAGACATATGTATTGCAGCAACAGTATTTCCCAGTTACAAATGGGAATAAAAACAACATCCGCGAGGGATTGAAACAACGACATTTAACTGATGTTGCCAATGGAGCGCTTTACAGAGAGCGCGAGGTCCCGCCTTTACAGTCACACGCTGATCATAATACAGATGTTTAAATAAACAGGCATATCTGTGGACTTGTGGTCTTTCTACATTGAGACTCATAGTCTAGTCCTAGGCTATTGTAGGCACTGGCGTATCTTTTAGTGGAATGAGAGACATTCTGTAGTCGCGTGAAAGGACCTTTCAAGTCAATCTGATCTGTATTGTCCTGTGAAAAAAAGCGTTCTTAGACACAGTGAGGAGTTTTTGGGGATAATGGGAAAATCATTTCCAACTAAATGACAGGAATTTCTTAGTCCAATCATGAGGTGTGCTAGGCTTTTTTATACTGTGGCGGAAAGAGAGAGAGTATAACAGTCATTATAAATAAAGGGCCAAGGAAGTGACAGTTTATGGAAGGAACAATTTGCACATAGTTTTAGAATGTGGTCAGGAGGAGGACAATGTGCTTACACATATGAAACATTAGAAGGTAGACATTATGGAAGCACATATATTTCTTTATTTTTATTGTATTTGGGGAGAGGGGGTTAATATAGCACGTCCAATTTGGAAAAGTGCTTTCAATAGCACCTTGCAGGTGGGCGACATCTAGAACTGTGCAGTAGCCACCCATGCCCAGACGTCAAAGAGAACAAGAAGTTACACATGTTGGAAGTGAGGGTGAGACATTGAGGAGATATGATCCCCGTATGAAGCCGAGAGAAGGAGGAGGCGTGAACGTGCATCCATGTATGCAGGCGAGAAGGGAAGGAGCATTGGTCATGCATCCCTGCATGAGGGTGAGACAGGGAGGAGATATGATCCCCGTATGAAGCCGAGAGAAGGAGGAGGCGTGAACGTGCATCCATGTATGCGGGCGAGACAGGAAGGAGCATTGGTCATGCATCCCTGCATGAGGGTGAGACAGGGAGGAGATATGATCCCCGTATGAAGCCGAGAGAAGGAGGAGGCGTGAATGTGCATCCATGTATGCAGGCGAGAAGGGAAGGAGCATTGGTCATGCATCCCTGCATGAGGGTGAGACAGGGAGGAGATATGATCCCCGTATGAAGCCGAGAGAAGGAGGAGGCGTGAACGTGCATCCATGTATGCGGGCGAGACAGGAAGGAGCATTGGTCATGCATCCCTGCATGAGGGTGAGACAGGGAGGAGATATGATCCCCGTATGAAGCCGAGAGAAGGAGGAGGCGTGAACGTGCATCCATGTATGCGGGCGAGACGGGAAGGAGCATTGGTCATGCATCCCTTCCTGAGGGTGAGACAGGGAGGAGATAAAATCCCCGTATGAAGCCGAGAGAACGAGAAGACATGAACGTGCATCATTGTATGCGGGCGAGAAGGGAAGGAGCATTGGTCATGCATCCCTGCATGAGGGTGAGACAGGGAGGAGATAAAATCCCTGTATGAAGCCAAGAGAACGAGGCGGCATGAACGTGCATCCATGTATGCGGGCGAGACGGGAAGGAGCATTGGTCATGCATCCCTTCCTGAGGGTGAGACAGGGAGGAGATAAAATCCCTGTATGAAGCCGAGAGAACGAGGAGACATGAACGTGCATCCATGTATGCGGGCGAGAAGGGAAGGAGCATTGGTCATGCATCCCTGCATGAGGGTGAGACAGGGAGGAGATAAAATCCCTGTATGAAGCCAAGAGAACGAGGCGGCATGAACATGCATCCTTGCATGCAGGTGTGAAATGGAGTCATCATGAACATGCATCCCTTTATAAGGACATAACATGGAGGACGCATGAACATGAATGCCTGAATTTTATGATGGTGGCCTTCGGGTGATTTGGCACGTGCAATTGGTGAAGAGCACTTCTCCTGCGCAAAAAAATAAATGTACTATTAGCACCCCGGAGGCAGCCTCTGCACTTCTTATAGGGAGAAAACTCTGCAATGGAAGGGGACAGGGTCAATAACAGCTGTAAACTCTCACAAGACCATCACTGCTCTCACACTTTCCTGCTCTCAGGCTGGCGGGCCATTATCGGCCCTGGCTGCCGCACCATTGCCAGGTTTGTGTAACTATATTATTTCTAATTGGCTCCACTTTGATGACTTTCATTTGGATTCTGACTTGATTATTGAGATCTTAAATAAGTGACTGGGGATCAGGTGTCCACTTATTCTCATGGATAACATCACAACCAACCTTTAATTCAAACATGAGTCATGACATCACAGATGGAGTACAGCTTATGATAAAGGTGGAACGTCACATTGTAGTAGCCCAAGTAGCTCGCCGTGATCTTATAGTGGTTAGTACTCTGCGTTGTGGCCGCAGCAACCTCGGTTCGAATCCCAGTCACGGCATTGCGGTGAGGCAATGTCACGGCAGTTAGGCAGATATTTTAGAATTTCCATTAATACATTGGCAATCTCTGTGGAGGACTGAAACAATTCGATATGTCCTTTTACTGTTATGAACCTTTTGTTTCTTTAATGCTCTTTGCACACTTTTTCATCGGGTGACTGTAATGTATTTCAACCAAATCTAATTAAGAGCGCATTATGTGGTGACATTTGCAGTACATGAAACATTATAACACTGCCATTTACGTCAATAACCACTAACTTGATTAAGACATATGTATTGCAGCGACAGTATTTCCCAGTTACAAATGGGAATAAAAACAACATCCGCGAGGGATTGAACCAACGACATTTAACTGATGTTGCCAACGGAGCGCGTTACAGAGAGCGCGAGGTCCCGCCTTTACAGACACACGCTGATGATAATACAGATGTTTAAATAAACAGGCATATCTGTGGACTTGTGGTCTTTCTACATTGGGACTCATAGTCTAGTCCTAGGCTATTGTAGGCACTGGCGTATCTTTTAGTGGAATGAGAGGCATTCTGTAGTCGCGTGAAAGGACCTTTCAAGTCAATCTGATCTGTATTGTCCTGTGAAAAAAAGCGTTCTTAGACACAGTGAGGAGTTTTTGGGGATAATGGGAAAATCATTTCCAACTAAATGACAGGAATTTCTTAGTCCAATCATGAGGTGTGCTAGGCTTTTTTATACTGTGGCGGAAAGAGAGAGAGTATAACAGTCATTATAAATAAAGGGCCAAGGAAGGGACAGTTTATGGAAGGAACAATTTGCACATAGTTTTAGAATGTGTTCAGGAGGAGGACAATGTGCTTACACATATGAAACATTAGAAGGTAGACATTATGGAAGCACATATATTTCTTTATTTTTATTGTATTTGGGGAGAGGGGGTTAATATAGCACGTCCAATGTGGAAAAGTGCTTTCCATAGCACCTTGCAGGTGGGCGACATCTAGAGCTGTGCAGTAGCCACCCATGGCCCAGACGTCAAAGAGAACAAGAAGTTACACATGTTGGAAGTGAGGGTGAGACATTGAGGAGATATGATCCCCGTATGAAGCCGAGAGAAGGAGGAGGCGTGAACGTGCATCCATGTATGCAGGCGAGAAGGGAAGGAGCATTGGTCATGCATCCCTGCATGAGGGTGAGACAGGGAGGAGATATGATCCCCGTATGAAGCCGAGAGAAGGAGGAGGCGTGAACGTGCATCCATGTATGCAGGCGAGAAGGGAAGGAGCATTGGTCATGCATCCCTGCATGAGGGTGAGACAGGGAGGAGATATGATCCCCGTATGAAGCCGAGAGAAGGAGGAGGCGTGAACGTGTATCCATGTATGCGGGCGAGACAGGAAGGAGCATTGGTCATGTATCCCTGCATGACGGTGAGACAGGGAGGAGATATGATCCCCGTATGAAGCCGAGAGAAGGAGGAGGCGTGAACGTGCATCCATGTATGCGGGCGAGACGGGAAGGAGCATTGGTCATGCATCCCTTCCTGAGGGTGAGACAGTGAGGAGATAAAATCCCCGTATGAAGCCGAGAGAACGAGGAGACATAAACGTGCATCCATGTATGCGGGCGAGAAGGGAAGTAGCATTGGTCATGCATCCCTGCATGAGGGTGAGACAGGGAGGAGATAAAATCCCTGTATGAAGCCAAGAGAACGAGGCGGCATGAACATGCATCCTTCTATGCAGGTGTGACATGGAGTCATCATGAACATGCATCCCTTTATAAGGACATAACATGGAGGACGCATGAACATGAATGCCTGAATTTTATGGTGGTGACCTTCGGGTGATTTGGCACGTGCAATTGGTGAAGAGCACTTCTCCTGCGCAAAAAAATAAATGTACTATTAGCACCCCGGAGGGAGCCTCTGCACTTCTTATAGGGAGAAAACTCTGCAATGGAAGGGGACAGGGTCAATAACAGCAGTAAACTCTCACAAGACCATCACTGCTCTCACACTTTCCTGCTCTCAGGCTGGCGGGCCATTATCGGCCCTGGCTGCCGCACCATTGCCAGGTTTGTGTAACTATATTATTTCTAATTGGCTCCACTTTGATGACTTTCATTTGGATTCTGACTTGATTATTGAGATCTTAAATAAGTGACTGGGCATCAGGTGTCCACTTATTCTCATGGATAACATCACAACCAACCTTTAATTCAAACATGAGTCATGACATCACAGATGGAGTACAGCTTATGATAGAGGTGGAACGTCACATTGTAGCAGCCCAAGTAGCTCGCCGTGATCGTATAGTGGTTAGTACTCTGCGTTGTGGCCGCAGCAACCTCGGTTCGAATCCGAGTCACGGCATTGCGGTGAGGCAATGTCACGGCAGTTGGGCAGATATTTTAGAATTTCCATTAATACATTGGCAATCTCTGTGGAGGACTGAAACAATTCGATATGTCCTGTTACTGTTATGAACCTTTTGTTTCTTTAATGCTCTTTGCACACTTTTTCATCGGGTGACTGTAATGTATTTCAACCAAATCTAATTAAGAGCGCATTATGTGGTGACATTTGCAGTACATGAAACATTGTAACACTGCAATTTACGTCAATAACCACTAGCTTGATTAAGACATATGTATTGCAGCGACAGTATTTCCCAGTTACAAATGGGAATAAAAACAACATCCGCGAGGGATTGAACCAACGACATTTAACTGATGTTGCCAATGGAGCGCGTTACAGAGAGCGCGAGGTCCCGCCTTTACAGTCACACGCTGATGATAATACAGATGTTTAAATAAACAGGCATATCTGTGGACTTGTGGTCTTTCTACATTGGGACTCATAGTCTAGTCCTAGGCTATTGTAGGCACTGGCGTATCTTTTAGTGGAATGAGAGGCATTCTGTAGTCGCGTGAAAGGACCTTTCAAGTCAATCTGATCTGTATTGTCCTGTGAAAAAAAGCGTTCTTAGACACAGTGAGGAGTTTTTGGGGATAATGGGAAAATCATTTCCAACTAAATGACAGGAATTTCTTAGTCCAATCATGAGGTGTGCTAGGCTTTTTTATACTGTGGCTGAAAGAGAGAGAGTATAACAGTCATTATAAATAAAGGGCCAAGGAAGTGACAGTTTATGGAAGGAACAATTTGCACATAGTTTTAGAATGTGGTCAGGAGGAGGACAATGTGCTTACACATATGAAACATTAGAAGGTAGACATTATGGAAGCACATATATTTCTTTATTTTTATTGTATTTGGGGAGAGGGGGTTAATATAGCACGTCCAATGTGGAAAAGTGCTTTCCATAGCACCTTGCAGGTGGGCGACATCTAGAGCTGTGCAGTAGCCACCCATGCCCCAGACGTCAAAGAGAACAAGAAGTTACACATGTTGGAAGTGAGGGTGAGACATTGAGGAGATATGATCCCCGTATGAAGCCGAGAGAAGGAGGAGGCGTGAACGTGCATCCATGTATGCGGGCGAGACAGGAAGGAGCATTGGTCATGCATCCCTGCATGAGGGTGAGACAGGGAGGAGATATGATCCCTGTATGAAGCCGAGAGAAGGAGGAGGCGTGAACGTGCATCCATGTATGCAGGCGAGAAGGGAATGAGCATTGGTCATGCATCCCTGCATGAGGGTGAGACAGGGAGGAGATATGATCCCCGTATGAAGCCGAGAGAAGGAGGAGGCGTGAATGTGCATCCATGTGTGCGGGTGAGACAGGAAGGAGCATTGGTCATGCATCCCTGCATGAGGGTGAGACAGGGAGGAGATATGATCCCCGTATGAAGCCGAGAGAAGGAGGAGGCGTGAACGTGCATCCATGTATGCGGGCGAGACGGGAAGGAGCATTGGTCATGCATCCCTTCCTGAGGGTGAGACAGGGAGGAGATAAAATCCCTGTATGAAGCCGAGAGAACGAGGAGACATGAACGTGCATCCATGTATGTGGGCAAGAAGGGAAGGAGCATTGGTCATGCATCCCTGCATGAGGGTGAGACAGGGAGGAGATAAAATCCCTGTATGAAGCCAAGAGAACGAGGCGGCATGAACATGCATCCTTGTATGCAGGTGTGACATGGAGTCATCATGAACATGCATCCCTTTATAAGGACATAACATGGAGGACGCATGAACATGAATGCCTGAATTGTATGGTGGTGGCCTTCGGGTGATTTGGCACGTGCAATTGGTGAAGAGCACTTCTCCTGCGCAAAAAAATAAATGTACTATTAGCACCCCGGAGGGAGCCTCTGCACTTCTTATAGGGAGAAAACTCTGCAATGGAAGGGGACAGGGTCAATAACAGCTGTAAACTCTCACAAGACCATCACTGCTCTCACACTTTCCTGCTCTCAGGCTGGCGGGCCATTATCGGCCCTGGCTTCCGCACCATTGCCAGGTTTGTGTAACTATATTATTTCTAATTGGCTCCACTTTGATGACTTTCATTTGGATTCTGACTTGATTATTGAGATCTTAAATAAGTGACTGGGGATCAGGTGTCCACTTATTCTCATGGATAACATCACAACCCACCTTTAATTCAAACATGAGTCATGACATCACAGATGGAGTACAGCTTATGATAGAGGTGGAACGTTACATTGTAGCAGCCCAAGTAGCTCGCCGTGATCGTATAGTGGTTAGTACTCTGCGTTGTGGCCGCAGCAACCTCGGTTCGAATCCGAGTCACGGCATTGCGGTGAGGCAATGTCACGGCAGTTGGGCAGATATTTTAGAATTTCCATTAATACATTGGCAATCTCTGTGGAGGACTGAAACAATTCGATATGTCCTGTTACTGTTATGAACCTTTTGTTTCTTTAATGCTCTTTGCACACTTTTTCATCGGGTGACTGTAATGTATTTCAACCAAATCTAATTAAGATCGCATTATGTGGTGACATTTGCAGTACATGAAACATTATAACACTGCCATTTACGTCAATAACCACTAGCTTGATTAAGACATATGTATTGCAGCGACAGTATTTCCCAGTTACAAATGGGAATAAAAACAACATCCGCGAGGGATTAAACCAACGACATTTAACTGATGTTGCCAATGGAGCGCGTTACAGAGAGCGCGAGGTCCTGCCTTTACAGTCACACGCTGATGATAATACAGATGTTTAAATAAACAGGCATATCTGTGGACTTGTGGTCTTTCTACATTGGGACTCATAGTCTAGTCCTAGGCTATTGTAGGCACTGGCGTATCTTTTAGTGGAATGAGAGGCATTCTGTAGTCGCGTGAAAGGACCTTTCAAGTCAATCTGATCTGTATTGTCCTGTGAAAAAAAGCGTTCTTAGACACAGTGAGGAGTTTTTGGGGATAATGGGAAAATCATTTCCAACTAAATGACAGGAATTTCTTAGTCCAATCATGAGGTGTGCTAGGCTTTTTTATACTGTGGCGGAAAGAGAGAGAGTATAACAGTCATTATAAATAAAGGGCCAAGGAAGTGACAGTTTATGGAAGGAACAATTTGCACATAGTTTTAGAATGTGGTCAGGAGGAGGACAATGTGCTTACACATATGAAACATTAGAAGGTAGACATTATGGAAGCACATATATTTCTTTATTTTTATTGTATTTGGGGAGAGGGGGTTAATATAGCACGTCCAATGTGGAAAAGTGCTTTCCATAGCACCTTGCAGGTGGGCGACATCTAGAGCTGTGCAGTAGCCACCCATGCCCCAGACGTCAAAGAGAACAAGAAGTTACACATGTTGGAAGTGAGGGTGAGACATTGAGGAGATATGATCCCCGTATGAAGCCGAGAGAAGGAGGAGGCGTGAACGTGCATCCATGTATGCAGGCGAGAAGGGAAGGAGCATTGGTCATGCATCCCTGCATGAGGGTGAGACAGGGAGGAGATATGATCCCCGTCTGAAGCCGAGAGAAGGAGGAGGCGTGAACGTGCATCCATGTATGCAGGCGAGAAGGGAAGGAGCATTGGTCATGCATCCCTGCATGAGGGTGAGACAGGGAGGAGATATGATCCCCGTATGAAGCCGAGAGAAGGAGGAGGCGTGAACGTGCATCCATGTATGCGGGCGAGACAGGAAGGAGCATTGGTCATGCATCCCTGCATGAGGGTGAGACAGGGAGGAGATATGATCCCTGTATGAAGCCGAGAGAAGGAGGAGGCGTGAACGTGCATCCATGTATGCAGGCGAGAAGGGAATGAGCATTGGTCATGCATCCCTGCATGAGGGTGAGACAGGGAGGAGATGTGATCCCCGTATGAAGCCGAGAGAAGGAGGAGGCGTGAACGTGCATCCATGTATGCGGGCGAGACAGGAAGGAGCATTGGTCATGCATCCCTGCATGAGGGTGAGACAGGGAGGAGATATGATCCCCGTATGAAGCCGAGAGAAGGAGGAGGCGTGAACGTGCATCCATGTATGCGGGCGAGACGGGAAGGAGCATTGGTCATGCATCCTTTCCTGAGGGTGAGACAGGGAGGAGATAAAATCCCTGTATGAAGCCGAGAGAACGAGGAGACATGAACGTGCATCCATGTATGTGGGCGAGAAGGGAAGGAGCATTGGTCATGCTTCCCTGCATGAGGGTGAGACAGGGAGGAGATAAAATCCCTGTATGAAGCCAAGAGAACGAGGCGGCATGAACATGCATCCTTGTATGCAGGTGTGACATGGAGTCATCATGAACATGCATCCCTTTATAAGGACATAACATGGAGGACGCATGAACATGAATGCCTGAATTTTATGGTGGTGGCCTTCGGGTGATTTGGCACGTGCAATTGGTGAAGAGCACTTCTCCTGCGCAAAAAAATAAATGTACTATTAGCACCCCGGAGGGAGCCTCTGCACTTCTTATAGGGAGAAAACTCTGCAATGGAAGGGGACAGGGTCAATAACAGCTGTAAACTCTCACAAGACCATCACTGCTCTCACACTTTCCTGCTCTCAGGCTGGCGGGCCATTATCGGCCCTGGCTGCCGCACCATTGCCAGGTTTGTGTAACTATATTATTTCTAATTGGCTCCACTTTGATGACTTTCATTTGGATTCTGACTTGATTATTGAGATCTTAAATAAGTGACTGGGGATCAGGTGTCCACTTATTCTCATGGATAACATCACAACCCACCTTTAATTCAAACATGAGTCATGACATCACAGATGGAGTACTGCTTATGATAGAGGTGGAACGTCACATTGTAGCAGCCCAAGTAGCTCGCCGTGATCGTATAGTGGTTAGTACTCTGCGTTGTAGCCGCAGCAACCGGCATTGCGGTGAGGCAATGTCACGGCAGTTGGGCAGATATTTTAGAATTTCCATTAATACATTGGCAATCTCTGTGGAGGACTGAAACAATTCGATATGTCCTGTTACTGTTATGAACCTTTTGTTTCTTTAATGCTCTTTGCACACTTTTTCATCGGGTGACTGTAATGTATTTCAACCAAATCTAATTAAGAGCGCATTATGTGGTGACATTTGCAGTACATGAAACATTATAACACTGCCATTTACGTCAATAACCACTAGCTTGATTAAGACATATGTATTGCAGCGACAGTATTTCCCAGTTACAAATGGGAATAAAAACAAGATCCGCGAGGGATTGAACCAACGACATTTAACTGATGTTGCCAATGGGGCGCGTTTCAGAGAGCGTGAGGTCCCGCCTTTACAGTCACACGCTGATGATAATACAGATGTTTAAATAAACAGGCATA
Organism: Ambystoma mexicanum; assembly: GCF_040938575.1. Classification (NCBI taxonomy): domain Eukaryota; kingdom Metazoa; phylum Chordata; class Amphibia; order Caudata; family Ambystomatidae; genus Ambystoma; species Ambystoma mexicanum. Next base: position 4,917,247 of record NW_027182322.1, read on the forward strand.
TCTGTGGACTTGTGGTCTTTCTACATTGGGACTCATAGTCTAGTCCTAGGCTATTGTAGGCACTGGCTTATCTTTTAGTGGCATGAGAGGCATTCTGTAGTCGCGTGAAAGGACCTTTCAAGTCAATCTGATCTGTATTGTCCTGTGAAAAAAAGCGTTCTTAGACACAGTGAGGAGTTTTTGGGGATAATGGGAAAATCATTTCCAACTAAATGACAGGAATTTCTTAGTCCAATCATGAGGTGTGCTAGGCTTTTTTATACTGTGGCGGAAAGAGAGAGAGTATAACAGTCATTATAAATAAAGGGCCAAGGAAGTGACAGTTTATGGAAGGAACAATTTGCACATAGTTTTAGAATGTGGTCAGGAGGAGGACAATGTGCTTACACATATGAAACATTAGAAGGTAGACATTATGGAAGCACATATATTTCTTTATTTTTATTGTATTTGGGGAGAGGGGGTTAATATAGCACGTCCAATGTGGAAAAGTGCTTTCCATAGCACCTTGCAGGTGGGCGACATCTAGAGCTGTGCAGTAGCCACCCATGACCCAGACGTCAAAGAGAACAAGAAGTTACACATGTTGGAAGTGAGGGTGAGACATTGAGGAGATATGATCCCCGTATGAAGCCGAGAGAAGGAGGAGGCGTGAACGTGCATCCATGTATGCGGGCGAGACAGGAAGGAGCATTGGTCATGCATCCCTGCATGAGGGTGAGACAGGGAGGAGATATGATCCCCGTATGAAGCCGAGAGAAGGAGGAGGCGTGAACGTGCATCCATGTATGCGGGCGAGACGGGAAGGAGCATTGGTCATGCATCCCTTCCTGAGGGTGAGACAGGGAGGAGATAAAATCCCTGTATGAAGCCGAGAGAACGAGGAGACATGAACGTGCATCCATGTATGTGGGCGAGAAGGGAAGGAGCATTGGTCATGCATCCCTGCATGAGGGTGAGACAGGGAGGAGATAAAATCCCTGTATGAAGCCAAGAGAACGAGGCGGCATGAACATGCATCCTTGTATGCAGGTGTGACATGGAGTCATCATGAACATGCATCCCTTTATAAGGACATAACATGGAGGACGCATGAACATGAATGCCTGAATTTTATGGTGGTGGCCTTCGGGTGATTTGGCACGTGCAATTGGTGAAGAGCACTTCTCCTGCGCAAAAAAATAAATGTACTATTAGCACCCCGGAGGGAGCCTCTGCACTTCTTATAGGGAGAAAACTCTGCAATGGAAGGGGACAGGGTCAATAACAGCTGTAAACTCTCACAAGACCATCACTGCTCTCACACTTTCCTGCTCTCAGGCTGGCGGGCCATTATCGGCCCTGGCTGCCGCACCATTGCCAGGTTTGTGTAACTATATTATTTCTAATTGGCTCCACTTTGATGACTTTCATTTGGATTCTGACTTGATTATTGAGATCTTAAATAAGTGACTGGGGATCAGGTGTCCACTTATTCTCATGGATAACATCACAACCCACCTTTAATTCAAACATGAGTCATGACATCACAGATGGAGTACAGCTTATGATAGAGGTGGAATGTCACATTGTAGCAGCCCAAGTAGCTCGCCGTGATCGTATAGTGGTTAGTACTCTGCGTTGTGGCCGCAGCAACCTTGGTTCGAATCCGAGACACAGCATTGCGGTGAGGCAATGTCACGGCAGTTGGGCAGATATTTTAGAATTTCCATTAATACATTGGCAATCTCTGTGGAGGACTGAAACAATTCGATATGTCCTGTTACTGTTATGAACCTTTTGTTTCTTTAATGCTCTTTGCACACTTTTTCATCGGGTGACTGTAATGTATTTCAACCAAATCTAATTAAGAGCGCATTATGTGGTGACATTTGCAGTACATGAAACATTATAACACTGCCATTTATGTCAATAACCACTAGCTTGATTAAGACATATGTATTGCAGCGACAGTATTTCCCAGTTACAAATGGGAATAAAAACAAGATCCGCGAGGGATTGAACCAACGAAATTTAACTGATGTTGCCAATGGGGCGCGTTACAGAGAGCGCGAGGTCCCGCCTTTACAGTCCCACGCTGATGATAATACAGATGTTTAAATAAACAGGCATATCTGTGGACTTGTGGTCTTTCTACATTGGGACTCATAGTCTAGTCCTAGGCTATTGTAGGCATTGGCGTATCTTTTAGTGGAATGAGAGGCATTCTGTAGTCGCGTGAAAGGACCTTTCAAGTCAATCTGATCTGTATTGTCCTGTGAAAAAAAGCGTTCTTAGACACAGTGAGGAGTTTTTGGGGATAATGGGAAAATCATTTCCAACTAAATGACAGGAATTTCTTAGTCCAATCATGAGGTGTGCTAGGCTTTTTTATACTGTGGCGGAAAGAGAGAGAGTATAACAGTCATTATAAATAAAGGGCCAAGGAAGTGACAGTTTATGGAAGGAACAATTTGCACATAGTTTTAGAATGTGGTCAGGAGGAGGACAATGTGCTTACACATATGAAACATTAGAAGGTAGACATTATGGAAGCACATATATTTCTTTATTTTTATTGTATTTGGGGAGAGGGGGTTAATATAGCACGTCCAATGTGGAAAAGTGCTTTCCATAGCACCTTGCAGGTGGGCGACATCTAGAGCTGTGCAGTAGCCACCCATGCCCCAGACGTCAAAGAGAACAAGAAGTTACACATGTTGGAAGTGAGGGTGAGACATTGAGGAGATATGATCCCCGTATGAAGCCGAGAGAAGGAGAAGGCGTGAACGTGCATCCATGTATGCAGGCGAGAAGGGAAGGAGCATTGGTCATGCATCCCTGCATGAGGGTGAGACAGGGAGGAGATATGATCCCCGTCTGAAGCCGAGAGAAGGAGGAGGCGTGAACGTGCATCCATGTATGCAGGCGAGAAGGGAAGGAGCATTGGTCATGCATTCCTGCATGAGGGTGAGACAGGGAGGAGATATGATCCCCGTATGAAGCCGAGAGAAGGAGGAGGCGTGAACGTGCATCCATGTATGCGGGTGAGACAGGAAGGAGCATTGGTCATGCATCCCTGCATGAGGGTGAGACAGGGAGGAGATATGATCCCCGTATGAAGCCGAGAGAAGGAGGAGGCGTGAACGTGCATCCATGTATGCGGGCGAGACGGGAAGGAGCATTGGTCATGCATCCCTTCCTGAGGGTGAGACAGGGAGGAGATAAAATCCCCGTATGAAGCCGAGAGAACGAGGAGACATAAACGTGCATCCATGTATGCGGGCGAGAAGGGAAGGAGCATTGGTCATGCATCCCTGCATGAGGGTGAGACAGGGAGGAGATAAAATCCCTGTATGAAGCCAAGAGAACGAGGCGGCATGAACATGCATCCTTGTATGCAGGTGTGACATGGAGTCATCACGAACATGCATCCCTTTATAAGGACATAACATGGAGGACGCATGAACATGAATGCCTGAATTTTATGGTGGTGGCCTTCGGGTGATTTGGCACGTGCAATTGGTGAAGAGCACTTCTCCTGCGCAAAAAAATAAATGTACTATTAGCACCCCGGAGGGAGCCTCTGCACTTCTTATAGGGAGAAAACTCTGCAATGGAAGGGGACAGGGTCAATAACAGCAGTAAACTCTCACAAGACCATCACTGCTCTCACACTTTCCTGCTCTCAGGCTGGCGGGCCATTATCGGCCCTGGCTGCCGCACCATTGCCAGGTTTGTGTAACTATATTATTTCTAATTGGCTCCACTTTGATGACTTTCATTTGGATTCTGACTTGATTATTGAGATCTTAAATAAGTGACTGGGTATCAGGTGTCCACTTATTCTCATGGATAACATCACAACCAACCTTTCATTCAAACATGAGTCATGACATCACAGATGGAGTACAGCTTATGATAGAGGTGGAACATCACATTGTAGCAGCCCAAGTAGCTCGCCGTGATCATATAGTGGTTAGTACTCTGCGGTGTGGCCGCAGCAACCTCGGTTCGAATCCGAGTCACGGCATTGCGGTGAGGCAATGTCACGGCAGTTGGGCAGATATTTTAGATTTCCATTAATACATTGGCAATCTCTGTGGAGGACTGAAACAATTCGATATGTCCTGTTACTGTTATGAACCTTTTGTTTCTTTAATGCTCTTTGCACACTTTTTCATCGGGTGACTGTAATGTATTTCAACCAAATCTAATTAAGAGCGCATTATGTGGTGACATTTGCAGTACATGAAACATTATAACACTGCCATTTACGTCAATAACCACTAGCTTGATTAAGACATATGTATTGCAGCGACAGTATTTCCCAGTTACAAATGGGAATAAAAACAACATCCGCGAGGGATTGAACCAACGACATTTAACTGATGTTGCCAATGGAGCGCGTTACAGAGAGCGCGAGGTCCCGCCTTTACAGTCACACGCTGATGATAATACAGATGTTTAAATAAACAGGCATATCTGTGGACTTTTGGTCTTTCTACATTGGGACTCATAGTCTAGTCCTAGGCTATTGTAGGCATTGGCGTATCTTTTAGTGGAATGAGAGGCATTCTGTAGTCGCGTGAAAGGACCTTTCAAGTCAATCTGATCTGTATTGTCCTGTGAAAAAAAGCGTTCTTAGACACAGTGAGGAGTTTTTGGGGATAATGGGAAAATCATTTCCAACTAAATGACAGGAATTTCTTAGTCCAATCATGAGGTGTGCTAGGCTTTTTTATACTGTGGCTGAAAGAGAGAGAGTATAACAGTCATTATAAATAAAGGGCCAAGGAAGTGACAGTTTATGGAAGGAACAATTTGCACATAGTTTTAGAATGTGGTCAGGAGGAGGACAATGTGCTTACACATATGAAACATTAGAAGGTAGACATTATGGAAGCACATATATTTCTTTATTTTTATTGTATTTGGGGAGAGGGGGTTAATATAGCACGTCCAATGTGGAAAAGTGCTTTCCATAGCACCTTGCAGGTGGGCGACATCTAGAGCTGTGCAGTAGCCACCCATGCGCCAGACGTCAAAGAGAACAAGAAGTTACACATGTTGGAAGTGAGGGTGAGACATTGAGGAGATATGATCCCCGTATGAAGCCGAGAGAAGGAGGAGGCGTGAACGTGCATCCATGTATGCGGGCGAGACAGGAAGGAGCATTGGTCATGCATCCCTGCATGAGGGTGAGACAGGGAGGAGATATGATCCCTGTATGAAGCCGAGAGAAGGAGGAGGCGTGAACGTGCATCCATGTATGCAGGCGAGAAGGGAATGAGCATTGGTCATGCATCCCTGCATGAGGGTGAGACAGGGAGGAGATGTGATCCCCGTATGAAGCCGAGAGAAGGAGGAGGCGTGAACGTGCATCCATGCATGCGGGCGAGACAGGAAGGAGCATTGGTCATGCATCCCTGCATGAGGGTGAGACAGGGAGGAGATATGATCCCCGTATGAAGCCGAGAGAAGGAGGAGGCGTGAACGTGCATCCATGTATGCGGGCGAGACGGGAAGGAGCATTGGTCATGCATCCTTTCCTGAGGGTGAGACAGGGAGGAGATAAAATCCCTGTATGAAGCCGAGAGAACGAGGAGACATGAACGTGCATCCATGTATGTGGGCGAGAAGGGAAGGAGCATTGGTCATGCTTCCCTGCATGAGGGTGAGACAGGGAGGAGATAAAATCCCTGTATGAAGCCAAGAGAACGAGGCGGCATGAACATGCATCCTTGTATGCAGGTGTGACATGGAGTCATCATGAACATGCATCCCTTTATAAGGACATAACATGGAGGACGCATGAACATGAATGCCTGAATTTTATGGTGGTGGCCTTCGGGTGATTTGGCACGTGCAATTGGTGAAGAGCACTTCTCCTGCGCAAAAAAATAAATGTACTATTAGCACCCCGGAGGGAGCCTCTGCACTTCTTATAGGGAGAAAACTCTGCAATGGAAGGGGACAGGGTCAATAACAGCTGTAAACTCTCACAAGACCATCACTGCTCTCACACTTTCCTGCTCTCAGGCTGGCGGGCCATTATCGGCCCTGGCTGCCGCACCATTGCCAGGTTTGTGTAACTATATTATTTCTAATTGGCTCCACTTTGATGACTTTCATTTGGATTCTGACTTGATTATTGAGATCTTAAATAAGTGACTGGGGATCAGGTGTCCACTTATTCTCATGGATAACATCACAACCCACCTTTAATTCAAACATGAGTCATGACATCACAGATGGAGTACAGCTTATGATAGAGGTGGAACGTCACATTGTAGCAGCCCAAGTAGCTCGCCGTGATCGTATAGTGGTTAGTACTCTGCGTTGTGGCCGCAGCAACCGGCATTGCGGTGAGGCAATGTCACGGCAGTTGGGCAGATATTTTAGAATTTCCATTAATACATTGGCAATCTCTGTGGAGGACTGAAACAATTCGATATGTCCTGTTACTGTTATGAACCTTTTGTTTCTTTAATGCTCTTTGCACACTTTTTCATCGGGTGACTGTAATGTATTTCAACCAAATCTAATTAAGAGCGCATTATGTGGTGACATTTGCAGTACATGAAACATTATAACACTGCCATTTACGTCAATAACCACTAGCTTGATTAAGACATATGTATTGCAGCGACAGTATTTCCCAGTTACAAATGGGAATAAAAACAAGATCCGCGAGGGATTGAACCAACGACATTTAACTGATGTTGCCAATGGGGCGCGTTACAGAGAGCGCGAGGTCCCGCCTTTACAGTCACACGCTGATGATAATACAGATGTTTAAATAAACAGGCATATCTGTGGACTTGTGGTCTTTCTACATTGGGACTCATAGTCTAGTCCTAGGCTATTGTAGGCACTGGCTTATCTTTTAGTGGCATGAGAGGCATTCTGTAGTCGCGTGAAAGGACCTTTCAAGTCAATCTGATCTGTATTGTCCTGTGAAAAAAAGCGTTCTTAGACACAGTGAGGAGTTTTTGGGGATAATGGGAAAATCATTTCCAACTAAATGACAGGAATTTCTTAGTCCAATCATGAGGTGTGCTAGGCTTTTTTATACTGTGGCGGAAAGAGAGAGAGTATAACAGTCATTATAAATAAAGGGCCAAGGAAGTGACAGTTTATGGAAGGAACAATTTGCACATAGTTTTAGAATGTGGTCAGGAGGAGGACAATGTGCTTACACATATGAAACATTAGAAGGTAGACATTATGGAAGCACATATATTTCTTTATTTTTATTGTATTTGGGGAGAGGGGGTTAATATAGCACGTCCAATGTGGAAAAGTGCTTTCCATAGCACCTTGCAGGTGGGCAACATCTAGAGCTGTGCAGTAGCCACCCATGCCCCAGACGTCAAAGAGAACAAGAAGTTACACATGTTGGAAGTGAGGGTGAGACATTGAGGAGATATGATCCCCGTATGAAGCCGAGAGAAGGAGGAGGCGTGAACCTGCATCCATGTATGCAGGCGAGAAGGGAAGGAGCATTGGTCATGCATCCCTGCATGAGGGTGAGACAGGGAGGAGATATGATCCCCGTCTGAAGCCGAGAGAAGGAGGAGGCGTGAACGTGCATCCATGTATGCAGGCGAGAAGGGAAGGAGCATTGGTCATGCATCCCTGCATGAGGGTGAGACAGGGAGGAGATATGATCCCCGTATGAAGCCGAGAGAAGGAGGAGGCGTGAACGTGCATCCATGTATGCGGGCGAGACAGGAAGGAGCATTGGTCATGCATCCCTGCATGAGGGTGAGACAGGGAGGAGATAAAATCCCTGTATGAAGCCAAGAGAACGAGGCGGCATGAACATGCATCCTTGTATGCAGGTGTGACATGGAGTCATCACGAACATGCATCCCTTTATAAGGACATAACATGGAGGACGCATGAACATGAATGCCTGAATTTTATGGTGGTGGCCTTCGGGTGATTTGGCACGTGCAATTGGTGAAGAGCACTTCTCCTGCGCAAAAAAATAAATGTACTATTAGCACCCCGGAGGGAGCCTCTGCACTTCTTATAGGGAGAAAACTCTGCAATGGAAGGGGACAGGGTCAATAACAGCTGTAAACTCTCACAAGACCATCATTGCTCTCACACTTTCCTGCTCTCAGGCTGGCGGGCCATTATCGGCCCTGGCTGACGCACCATTGCCAGGTTTGTGTAACTATATTATTTCTAATTGGCTCCACTTTGATGACTTTCATTTGGATTCTGACTTGATTATTGAGATCTTAAATAAGTGACTGGGGATCAGGTGTCCACTTATTCTCATGGATAACATCACAACCAACCTTTAATTCAAACATGAGTCATGACATCACAGATGGAGTACAGCTTATGATAGAGGTGGAACGACACATTGTAGCAGCCCAAGTAGCTCGCCGTGATCGTATAGTGGTTAGTACTCTGCGTTGTGGCCGCAGCAACCTCGGTTCGAATCCGAGTCACGGCATTGCGGTGAGGCAATGTCACGGCAGTTGGGCAGATATTTTAGAATTTCCATTAATACATTGGCAATCTCTGTGGAGGACTGAAACAATTCGATATGTCCTGTTACTGTTATGAACCTTTTGTTTCTTTAATGCTCTTTGCACACTTTTTCATCGGGTGACTGTAATGTATTTCAACCAAATCTAATTAAGAGCGCATTATGTGGTGACATTTGCAGTACATGAAACGTTATAACACTGCCATTTACGTCAATAACCACTAGCTTGATTAAGACATATGTATTGCAGCGACAGTATTTCCCAGTTACAAATGGGAATAAAAACAACATCCGCGAGGGATTGAACCAACGACATTTAACTGATGTTGCCAATGGAGCGCGTTACAGAGAGCGCGAGGTCCCGCCTTTACAGTCACACGCTGATGATAATACAGATGTTTAAATAAACAGGCATATCTGTGGACTTGTGGTCTTTCTACATTGGGACTCATAGTCTAGTCCTAGGCTATTGTAGGCACTGGCGTATCTTTGAGTGGAATGAGAGGCGTTCTGTAGTCGCGTGAAAGGACCTTTCAAGTCAATCTGATCTGTATTGTCCTGTGAAAAAAAGCGTTCTTAGACACAGTGAGGAGTTTTTGGGGATAATGGGAAAATCATTTCCAACTAAATGACAGGAATTTCTTAGTCCAATCATGAGGTGTGCTAGGCTTTTTTATACTGTGGCGGAAAGAGAGAGAGTATAACAGTCATTATAAATAAAGGGCCAAGGAAGTGACAGTTTATGGAAGGAACAATTTGCACATAGTTTTAGAATGTGGTCAGGAGGAGGACAATGTGCTTACACATATGAAACATTAGAAGGTAGACATTATGGAAGCACATATATTTCTTTATTTTTATTGTATTTGGGGAGAGGGGGTTAATATAGCACGTCCAATGTGGAAAAGTGCTTTCCATAGCACCTTGCAGGTGGGCGACATCTAGAGCTGTGCAGTAGCCACCCATGCCCCAGACGTCAAAGAGAACAAGAAGTTACACATGTTGGAAGTGAGGGTGAGACATTGAGGAGATATGATCCCCGTATGAAGCCGAGAGAAGGAGGAGGCATGAACGTGCATCCATGTATGCAGGCGAGAAGGGAAGGAGCATTGGTCATGCATCCCTGCATGAGGGTGAGACAGGGAGGAGATATGATCCCCGTATGAAGCCGAGAGAAGGAGGAGGCGTGAATGTGCATCCATGTATGCGGCGAGACGGGAAGGAGCATTGGTCATGCATCCCTTCCTGAGGGTGAGATAGGGAGGAGATAAAATCCCCGTATGAAGCCGAGAGAACGAGGAGACATGAACGTGCATCCATGTATGCGGGCGAGAAGGGAAGGAGCATTGGTCATGCATCCCTGCATGAGGGTGAGACAGGGAGGAGATAAAATCCCAGTATGAAGCCAAGAGAACGAGGCGGCATGAACATGCATCCTTGTATGCAGGTGTGACATGGAGTCATCATGAACATGCATCCCTTTATAAGGACATAACATGGAGGACGCATGAACATGAATGCCTGAATTTTATGGTGGTGGCCTTCGGGTGATTTGGCACGTGCAATTGGTGAAGAGCACTTCTCCTGCGCAAAAAAATAAATGTACTATTAGCACCCCGGAGGGAGCCTCTGCACTTCTTATAGGGAGAAAACTCTGCAATGGAAGGGGACAGGGTCAATAACAGCTGTAAACTCTCACAAGACCATCACTGCTCTCACACTTTCCTGCTCTCAGGCTGGCGGGCCATTATCGGCCCTGGCTGCCGCACCATTGCCAGGTTTGTGTAACTATATTATTTCTAATTGGCTCCACTTTGATGACTTTCATTTGGATTCTGACTTGATTATTGAGATCTTAAATAAGTGACTGGGGATCAGGTGTCCACTTATTCTCATGGATAACATCACAACCAACCTTTAATTCAAACATGAGTCATGACATCACAGATGGAGTACAGCTTATGATAGAGGTGGAACGTCACATTGTAGCAGCCCAAGTAGCTCGCCGTGATCGTATAGTGGTTAGTACTCTGCGTTGTGGCCGCAGCAACCTCGGTTCGCACGGCATTGCGGTGAGGCAATGTCACGGCAGTTGGGCAGATATTTTAGAATTTCCATTAATACATTGGCAATCTCTGTGGAGGACTGAAACAATTCGATATGTCCTGTTACTGTTATGAACCTTTTGTTTCTTTAATGCTCTTTGCACACTTTTTCATCGGGTGACTGTAATGTATTTCAACCAAATCTAATTAAGAGCGCATTATGTGGTGACATTTGCAGTACATGAAACATTGTAACACTGCCATTTACGTCAATAAGCACTAGCTTGATTAAGACATATGTATTGCAGCGACAGTATTTCCCAGTTACAAATGGGAATAAAAACAACATCCGCGAGGGATTGAACCAACGACATTTAACTGATGTTGCCAATGGAGCGCGTTACAGAGAGCGCGAGGTCCCGCCTTTACAGTCACACGCTGATGATAATACAGATGTTTAAATAAACAGGCATATCTGTGGACTTGTGGTCTTTCTACATTGGGACTCATAGTCTAGTCCTAGGCTATTGTAGGCACTGGCGTATCTTTTAGTGGAATGAGAGGCATTCTGTAGTCGCGTGAAAGGACCTTTCAACTCAATCTGATCTGTATTGTCCTGTGAAAAAAAGTGTTCTTAGACACAGTGAGGAGTTTTTGGGGATAATGGGAAAATCATTTCCAACTAAATGACAGGAATTTCTTAGTCCAATCATGAGGTGTGCTAGGCTTTTTTATACTGTGGCGGAAAGAGAGAGAGTATAACAGTCATTATAAATAAAGGGCCAAGGAAGTGACAGTTTATGGAAGGAACAATTTGCACATAGTTTTAGAATGTGGTCAGGAGGAGGACAATGTGCTTACACATATGAAACATTAGAAGGTAGACATTATGGAAGCACATATATTTCTTTATTTTTATTGTATTTGGGGAGAGGGGGTTAATATAGCACGTCCAATGTGGAAAAGTGCTTTCCATAGCACCTTGCAGGTTGGCGACATCTAGAGCTGTGCAGTAGTCACCCATGCCCCAGACGTCAAAGAGAACAAGAAGTTACACATGTTGGAAGTGAGGGTGAGACATTGAGGAGATATGATCCCCGTATGAAGCCGAGAGAAGGAGGAGGCGTGAACGTGCATCCATGTATGCAGGCGAGAAGGGAAGGAGCATTGGTCATGCATCCCTGCATGAGGGTGAGACAGGGAGGAGATATGATCCCCGTATGAAGCCGAGAGAAGGAGGAGGCGTGAACGTGCATCCATGTATGCGGGCGAGACAGGAAGGAGCGTTGGTCATGCATCCTTGCATGTGGGTGAGACAGGGAGGAGATATGATCCCCGTATGAAGCCGAGAGAAGGAGGAGGCGTGAACGTGCATCCATGTATGCAGGCGAGAAGGGAAGGAGCATTGGTCATGCATCCCTGCATGAGGGTGAGACAGGGAGGAGATATGATCCCCGTATGAAGCCCAGAGAAGGAGGAGGCGTGAACATGCATCCATGTATGCGGGCGAGACAGGAAGGAGCATTGGTCATGCATCCCTGCATGAGGGTGAGACAGGGAGGAGATATGATCCCCGTATGAAGCCGAGAGAAGGAGGAGGCGTGAACGTGCATCCATGTATGCGGGCAAGACGGGAAGGAGCATTGGTCATGCATCCCTTCCTGAGGGTGAGACAGGGAGGAGATAAAATCCCCGTATGAAGCCGAGAGAACGAGAAGACATGAACGTGCATCCATGTATGCGGGCGAGAAGGGAAGGAGCATTGGTCATGCATCCCTGCATGAGGGTGAGACAGGGAGGAGATAAAATCCCTGTATGAAGCCAAGAGAACGAGGCGGCATGAACATGCATCCTTGTATGCAGGTGTGACATGGAGTCATCATGAACATGCATCCCTTTATAAGGACATAACATGGAGGACGCATGAACATGAATGCCTGAATTTTATGGTGGTGGCCTTCGGGTGATTTGGCACGTGCAATTGGCGAAGAGCACTTCTCCTGTGCAAAAAAATAAATTTACTATTAGCACCCCGGAGGGAGCCTCTGCACTTCTTATAGGGAGAAAACTCTGCAATGGAAGGGGACAGGGTCAATAACAGCTGTAAACTCTCACAAGACCATCACTGCTCTCACACTTTCCTGCTCTCAGGCTGGCGGGCCATTATCGGCCCTGGCTGCCGCACCATTGCCAGGTTTGTGTAACTATATTATTTCTAATTGGCTCCACTTTGATGACTTTCATTTGGATTCTGACTTGATTATTGAGATCTTAAATAAGTGACTGGGGATCAGGTGTCCACTTATTCTCATGGATAACATCACAACCAACCTTTAATTCAAACATGAGTCATGACATCACAGATGGAGTACAGCTTATGATAGAGGTGGAACGTCACATTGTAGCAGCCCAAGTAGCTCGCCGTGATCGTATAGTGGTTAGTACTCTGCGTTGTGGCCGCAGCAACCTCGGTTGGAATCCGAGTCACGGCATTGCGGTGAGGCAATGTCACGGCAGTTGGGCAGATATTTTACAATTTCCATTAATACATTGGAAATCTCTGTGGAGGACTGAAACAATTCGATTTGTCCTGTTACTGTTATGAACCTTTTGTTTCTTTAATGCTCTTTGCACACTTTTTCATCGGGTGACTGTAATGTATTTCAACCAAATCTAATTAAGAGCGCATTATGTGGTGACATTTGCAGTACATGAAACATTATAACACTGCCATTTACGTCAATAACCACTAGCTTGATTAAGACATATGTATTGCAGTGACAGTATTTCCCAGTTACAAATGGGAATAAAAACAACATCCGCGAGGGATTGAACCAACTACGTTTAACTGATGTTGCCAATGGAGCGCGTTACAGAGAGCGCGAGGTCCCGCCTTTACAGTCACACGCTGATGATAATACAGATGTTTAAATAAACAGGCATATCTGTGGACTTGTGGTCTTTCTACATTGGGACTCATAGTCTAGTCCTAGGCTATTGTAGGCACTGGCGTATCTTTTAGTGGAATGAGAGGCATTCTGTAGTCGCGTGAAAGGACCTTTCAAGTCAATCTGATCTGTATTGTCCTGTGAAAAAAAGCGTTCTTAGACACAGTGAGGAGTTTTTGGGGTTAATGGGAAAATCATTTCCAACTAAATGACAGGAATTTCTTAGTCCAATCATGAGGTGTGCTAGGCTTTTTTATACTGTGGCGGAAAGAGAGAGAGTATAACAGTCATTATAAATAAAGGGCCAAGGAAGTGACAGTTTATGGAAGGAACAATTTGCACATAGTTTTAGAATGTGGTCAGGAGGAGGACAATGTGCTTACACATATGAAACATTAGAAGGTAGACATTATGGAAGCACATATATTTCTTTATTTTTATTGTATTTGGGGAGAGGGGGTTAATATAGCACGTCCAATGTGGAAAAGTGCTTTCCATAGCACCTTGAATGTGGGAGACATCTAGAGCTGTGCAGTAGCCGACCATGCCCCAGATGTCAAAGAGAACAAGAAGTTACACATGTTGGAAGTGAGGGTGAGACATTGAGGAGATATGATCCCCGTATGAAGCCGAGAGAAGGAGGAGGCGTGAACGTGCATCCATGTATGCAGGCGAGAAGGGAAGGAGCGTTGGTCATGCATCCCTGCATGAGGGTGAGACAGGGAGGAGATATGATCCCCGTATGAAGCCGAGAGAAGGAGGAGGCGTGAACGTGCATCCATGTATGCGGGCGAGACAGGAAGGAGCATTGGTCATGCATCCCTGCATGAGGGTGAGACAGGGAGGAGATATGATCCCTGTATGAAGCCGAGAGAAGGAGGAGGCGTGAACGTGCATCCATGTATGCGGGCGAGACGGGAAGGAGCATTGGTCATGCATCCCTTCCTGAGGGTGAGACAGGGAGGAGATAAAATCCCTGTATGAAGCCGAGAGAACGAGGAGACATGAACGTGCATCCATGTATGCGGGCGAGAAGGGAAGGAGCATTAGTCATGCATCCCTGCATGAGGGTGAGACAGGGAGGAGATAAAATCCCTGTATGAAGCCAAGAGAACGAGGCGGCATGAACATGCATCCTTGTATGCAGGTGTGACATGGAGTCATCATGAACATGCATCCCTTTATAAGGACATAACATGGAGGACGCATGAACATGAATGCCTGAATCTAATGGTGGTGGCCTTCTGGTGTTTTGGCACGTGCAATTGGTGAACAGCACTTCTCCTGCGCAAAATAATAAATGTACTATTAGCACCCCGGAGGGAGCCTCTGCACTTCTTATAGGGAGAAAACTCTGCAATGGAAGGGGACAGGGTCAATAACAGCTGTAAACTCTCACAAGACCATCACTGCTCTCACACTTTCCTGCTCTCAGGCTGGCGGGCCATTATCGGCCCTGGCTGCCGCACCATTGCCAGGTTTGTGTAACTATATTATTTCTAATTGGCTCCACTTTGATGACTTTCATTTGGATTCTGACTTGATTATTGAGATCTTAAATAAGTGACTGGGGATCAGGTGTCCACTTATTCTCATGGATAACATCACAACCAACCTTTAATTCAAACATGAGTCATGACATCACAGATGGAGTACAGCTTATGATAGAGGTGGAACGTCACATTGTAGCAGCCCAAGTAGCTCGCCGTGATCGTATAGTGGTTAGTACTCTGCATTGTGGCCACAGCAACCTCGGTTGGAATCCGAGTCACGGCATTGCGGTGAGGCAATGTAACGGCAGTTGGGCAGATATTTTAGAATTTCCATTAATACATTGGCAATCTCTGTGGAGGACTGAAACAATTCGATATGTCCTGTTACTGTTATGAACCTTTTCTTTCTATAATGCTCTTTGCACACTTTTTCATCGGGTGACTGTAATGTATTTCAACCAAATCTAATTAAGAGCGCATTATGTGGTGACATTTGCAGTACATGAAACATTATAACACTGCCATTTACGTCAATAACCACTAGCTTGATTAGGACATATGTATTGCAGCGACAGTATTTCCCAGTTACAAATGGGAATAAAAACAACATCCGCGAGGGATTGAACCAACGACATTTAACTGATGTTGCCAATGGAGCGCGTTACAGAGAGCGCGAGGTCCCGCCTTTACAGTCACACGCTGATGATAATACAGATGTTTAAATAAACAGGCATATCTGTGGACTTGTGGTCTTTCTACATTGGGACTCATAGTCTAGTCCTAGGCTATTGTAGGCAAAGGCGTATCTTTTAGTGGAATGAGAGGCATTCTGTAGTCGCGTGAAAGGACCTTTCAAGTCAATCTGATCTGTATTGTCCTGTGAAAAAAAGCGTTCTTAGACACAGTGAGGAGTTTTTGGGGATACTGGGAAAATCGTTTCCAACTAAATGACAGGATTTTCTTAGTCCAATCATGAGGTGTGCTAGGCTTTTATATACTGTGGCAGAAAGAGAGAGAGTATAACAGTCATTATAAATAAAGGGCCAAGGAAGTGACAGTTTATGGAAGGAACAATTTGCACATAGTTTTAGAATGTGGTCAGGAGGAGGACAATGTGCTTACACATATGAAACATTAGAAGGTAGACATTATGGAAGCACATATATTTCTTTATTTTTATTGTATTTGGGGAGAGGGGGTTAATATAGCACGTCCAATGTGGAAAAGTGCTTTCCATAGCACCTTGCAGGTGGGCGACATCTAGAGCTGTGCAGTAGCCACCCATGCCCCAGACGTCAAAGAGAACAAGAAGTTACACATGTTGGAAGTGAGGGTGAGACATTGAGGAGATATGATCCCCGTATGAAGCCGAGAAAAGGAGGAGGCGTGAACGTGCATCCATGTATGCAGGCGAGAAGGGAAGGAGCATTGTTCATGCATCCCTGCATGAGGGTGAGACAGGGAGGAGATATGATCCCCGTATGAAGCCGAGAGAAGGAGGAGGCGTGAACGTGCATCCATGTATGCAGGCGAGAAGGGAAGGAGCATTGGTCATGCATCCCTGCATGAGGGTGAGACAGGGAGGAGATATGATCCCCGTATGAAGCCGAGAGAAGGAGGAGGCGTAAACGTGCATCCATGTATGCGGGCGAGACAGGAAGGAGCATTGGTCATGCATCCCTGCATGAGGGTGAGACAGGGAGGAGATATGATCCCCGTATGAAGCCGAGAGAAGGAGGAGGCGTGAATGTGCATCCATGTATGCGGGCGAGACGGGAAGGAGCATTGGTCATGCATCCCTTCCTGAGGGTGAGACAGGGAGGAGATAAAATCCCTGTATGAAGCCGAGAGAACGAGGAGACATGAACGTGCATCCATGTATGCGGGCGAGAAGGGAAGGAGCATTGGTCATGCATCCCTGCATGAGGGTGAGACAGGGAGGAGATAAAATCCCTGTATGAAGCCAAGAGAACGAGGCGGCATGAACATGCATCCTTGTATGCAGGTGTGACATGGAGTCATCATGAACATGCATCCCTTTATAAGGACATAACATGGAGGACGCATGAACATGAATGCCTGAATTTTATGGTGGTGGCCTTCGGGTGATTTGGCACGTGCAATTGGTGAAGAGCACTTCTCCTGCGCAAAAAAATAAATGTACTATTAGCACCTCGGAGGGAGCCTCTGCACTTCTTATAGGGAGAAAACTCTGCAATGGAAGGGGACAGGGTCAATAACAGCTGTAAACTCTCACAAGACCATCACTGCTCTCACACTTTCCTGCTCTCAGGCTGGCGGGCCATTATCGGCCCTGGCTGCCGCACCATTGCCAGGTTTGTGTAACTATATTATTTCTAATTGGCTCCACTTTGATGACTTTCATTTGGATTCTGACTTGATTATTGAGATCTTAAATAAGTGACTGGGGATCAGGTGTCCACTTATTCTCATGGATAACATCACAACCAACCTTTAATTCAAACATGAGTCATGACATCACAGATGGAGTACAGCTTATGATAGAGGTGGAAAGTCACATTGTAGCAGCCCAAGTAGCTCGCCGTGATCGTATAGTGGTTAGTACTCAGTCACGGCATTGCGGTGAGGCAATGTCACGGCAGTTGGGCAGATATTTTAGAATTTCCATTAATACATTGGCAATCTCTGTGGAGGACTGAAACAATTTGATATGTCCTGTTACTGTTATGAACCTTTTGTTTCTTTAATGCTCTTTGCACAATTTTTCATCGGGTGACTGTAATGTATTTCAACCAAATCTAATTAAGAGCGCATTATGTGGTGACATTTGCAGTACATGAAACATTATAACACTGCCATTTACGTCAATAACCACTAGCTTGATTAAGACATATGTATTGCAGCGACAGTATTTCCCAGTTACAAATGGGAATAAAAACAACATCCGCGAGGGATTGAACAAACGACTTTTAACTGATGTTGCCAATGGAGCGCGTTACAGAGAGCGCGAGGTCCCGCCTTTACAGTCACACGCTGATGATAATACAGATGTTTAAATAAACAGGCATATCTGTGGACTTGTGGTCTTTCTACATTGGGACTCATAGTCTAGTCCTAGGCTATTGTAGGCACTGGCGTATCTTTTAGTGGAATGAGAGGCATTCTGTAGTCGCGTGAAAGGACCTTTCAAGTCAATCTGATCTGTATTGTCCTGTGAAAAAAAGCGTTCTTAGACACAGTGAGGAGTTTTTGGGGATAATGGGAAAATCATTTCCAACTAAATGACAGGAATTTCTTAGTCCAATCATGAGGTGTGCTAGGCTTTTTTATACTGTGCCGGAAAGAGAGAGAGTATAACAGTCATTATAAATAAAGGGCCAAGGAAGTGACAGTTTATGGAAGGAACAATTTGCACATAGTTTTAGAATGTGGTCAGGAGGAGGACAATGTGCTTACACATATGAAACATTAGAAGGTAGACATTATGGAAGCACATATATTTCTTTATTTTTATTGTATTTGGGGAGAGGGGGTTAATATAGCACGTCCAATGTGGAAAAGTGCTTTCCATAGCACCTTGCAGGTGGGAGACATCTAGAGCTGTGCAGTAGCCGCCCATGCCCCAGACGTCAAAGAGAACAAGAAGTTACACATGTTGGAAGTGAGGGTGAGACATTGAGGAGATATGATCCACGTATGAAGCCGAGATAAGGAGGAGGCGTGAACGTGCATCCATGTATGCAGGCGAGAAGGGAAGGAGCATTGGTCATGCATCCCTGCATGAGGGTGAGACAGGGAGGAGATATGATCCCCGTATGAAGCCGAGAGAAGGAGGAGGCGTGAACGTGCATCCATGTATGCGGGCGAGACAGGAAGGAGCGTTGGTCATGCATCCCTGCATGAGGGTGAGACAGGGAGGAGATATGATCCCCGTATGAAGCCGAGAGAAGGAGGAGGCGTGAACGTGCATCCATGTATGCGGGCGAGACAGGAAGGAGCGTTGGTCATGCATCCCTGCATGAGGGTGAGACAGGGAGGAGATATGATCCCCGTATGAAGCCGAGAGAAGGAGGAGGCGTGAACGTGCATCCATGTATGCGGGCGAGACGGGAAGGAGCATTCGTCATGCATCCCTTCCTGAGGGTGAGACAGGGAGGAGATAAAATCCCCGTATGAAGCCGAGAGAACGAGGAGACATGAACGTGCATCCATGTATGCGGGCGAGTAGGGAAGGAGCATTGGTCATGCATCCCTGCATGAGGGTGAGACAGGGAGGAGATAAAATCCCTGTATGAAGCCAAGAGAACGAGGTGGCATGAACATGCATCCTTGTATGCAGGTGTGACATGGAGTCATCATGAACATGCATCCCTTTATAAGGACATAACATGGAGGACGCATGAACATGAATGCCTGAATTTTATGGTGGTGGCCTTCGGGTGATTTGGCACGTGCAATTGGTGAAGAGCACTTCTCCTGCGCAAAAAAATAAATTTACTATTAGCACCCCGGAGGGAGCCTCTGCACTTCTTATAGGGAGAAAACTCTGCAATGGAACGGGACAGGGTCAATAACAGCTGTAAACTCTCACAAGACCATCACTGCTCTCACACTTTCCTGCTCTCAGGCTGGCGGGCCATTATCGGCCCTGGCTGCCGCACCATTGCCAGGTTTGTGTAACTATATTATTTCTAATTGGCTCCACTTTGATGACTTTCATTTGGATTCTGACTTGATTATTGAGATCTTAAATAAGTGACTGGGGATCAGGTGTCCACTTATTCTCATGGATAACATCACAACCAACCTTTAATTCAAACATGAGTCATGACATCACAGATGGAGTACAGCTTATGATAGAGGTGGAACGTCATATTGTAGCAGCCCAAGTAGCTCGCCGTGATCGTATAGTGGTTAGTACTTTGTGTTGTGGCCGCAGCAACCTCGATTCGAATCCGTGTCACGGCAGTTGGGCAGATATTTTAGAATTTCCATTAATCCATTGGCAATCTCTGTGGAGGACTGAAACAATTCGATATGTCCTGTTACTGTTATGAACCTTTTGTTTCTTTAATGCTCTTTGCACACTTTTTCATCAGGTGACTGTAATGTATTTCAACCAAATCTAATTAAGAGCGCATTATGTGGTGACATTTGCAGTACATGAAACATTATAACACTGCCATTTACGTCAATAACCACTAGCTTGATTAAGACATATGTATTGCAGCGACAGTATTTCCCAGTTACAAATGGGAATAAAAACAACATCCGCGAGGGATTGAACCAACGACATTTAACTGATGTTGCCAATGGAGCGCGTTACAGAGAGCGCGAGGTCCCGCCTTTACAGTCACACGCTGATGATAATATAGATGTTTAAATAAACAGGCATATCTGTGGACTTGTGGTCTTTCTACATTGGGACTCATAGTCTAGTCCTAGGCTATTGTAGGCAAAGGCGTATCTTTTAGTGGAATGAGAGGCATTCTGTAGTCGCGTGAAATGACCTTTCAAGTCAATCTGATCTGTATTGTCCTGTGAAAAAAAGCGTTCTTAGACACAGTGAGGAGTTTTTGGGGATAATGGGAAAATCATTTCCAACTAAATGACAGGAATTTCTTAGTCCAATCATGAGGTGTGCTAGGCTTTTTTATACTGTGGCGGAAAGAGAGAGAGTATAACAGTCATTATAAATAAAGGGCCAAGGAAGTGACAGTTTATGGAAGGAACAATTTGCACATAGTTTTAGAATGTGGTCAGGAGGAGGACAATGTGCTTACACATATGAAACATTAGAAGGTAGACATTATGGAAGCACATATATTTCTTTATTTTTATTGTATTTGGGGAGACGGGGTTAATATAGCACGTCCAATTTGGAAAAGTGCTTTCCATAGCACCTTGCAGGTTGGCGACATCTAGAGCTGTGCAGTAGTCACCCATGCCCCAGACGTCAAAGAGAACAAGAAGTTACACATGTTGGAAGTGAGGGTGAGACATTGAGGAGATATGATCCCCGTATGAAGCCGAGAGAAGGAGGAGGCGTGAACGTGCATCCATGTATGCAGGCGAGAAGGGAAGGAGCATTGGTCATGCATCCCTGCATGAGGGTGAGACAGGGAGGAGATATGATCCCCGTATGAAGCCGAGAGAAGGAGGAGGCGTGAACGTGCATCCATGTATGCGGGCGAGACAGGAAGGAGCGTTGGTCATGCATCCTTGCATGAGGGTGAGACAGGGAGGAGATATGATCCCCGTATGAAGCCGAGAGAAGGAGGAGGCGTGAACGTGCATCCATGTATGCAGGCGAGAAGGGAAGGAGCATTGGTCATGCATCCCTGCATGAGGGTGAGACAGGGAGGAGATATGATCCCCGTATGAAGCCGAGAGAAGGAGGAGGCGTGAACATGCATCCATGTATGCGGGCGAGACAGGAAGGAGCATTGGTCATGCATCCCTGCATGAGGGTGAGACAGGGAGGAGATATGATCCCCGTATGAAGCCGAGAGAAGGAGGAGGCGTGAACGTGCATCCATGTATGCGGGCGAGACGGGAAGGAGCATTGGTCATGCATCCCTTCCTGAGGGTGAGACAGGGAGGAGATAAAATCCCCGTATGAAGCCGAGAGAACGAGAAGACATGAACGTGCATCCATGTATGCGGGCGAGAAAGGAAGGAGCATTGGTCATGCATCCCTGCATGAGGGTGAGACAGGGAGGAGATAAAATCCCTGTATGAAGCCAAGAGAACGAGGCGGCATGAACATGCATCCTTGTATGCAGGTGTGACATGGAGTCATCATGAACATGCATCCCTTTATAAGGACATAACATGGAGGACGCATGAACATGAATGCCTGAATTTTATGGTGGTGGCCTTCGGGTGATTTGGCACGTGCAATTGGCGAAGAGCACTTCTCCTGTGCAAAAAAATAAATTTACTATTAGCACCCCGGAGGGAGCCTCTGCACTTCTTATAGGGAGAAAACTCTGCAATGGAAGGGGACAGGGTCAATAACAGCTGTAAACTCTCACAAGACCATCACTGCTCTCACACTTTCCTGCTCCCAGGCTGGCGGGCCATTATCGGCCCTGGCTGCCGCACCATTGCCAGGTTTGTGTAACTATATTATTTCTAATTGGCTCCACTTTGATGACTTTCATTTGGATTCTGACTTGATTATTGAAATCTTAAATAAGTGACTGGGGATCAGGTGTCCACTTATTCTCATGGATAACATCACAACCAACCTTTAATTCAAACATGAGTCATGACATCACAGATGGAGTACAGCTTATGATAGAGGTGGAACGTCACATTGTAGCAGCCCAAGTAGCTCGCCGTGATCGTATAGTGGTTAGTACTCTGCGTTGTGGCCGCAGCAACCTCGGTTGGAATCCGAGTCACGGCATTGCGGTGAGGCAATGTCACGGCAGTTGGGCAGATATTTTACAATTTCCATTAATACATTGGAAATCTCTGTGGAGGACTGAAACAATTCGATTTGTCCTGTTACTGTTATGAACCTTTTGTTTCTTTAATGCTCTTTGCACACTTTTTCATCGGATGACTGTAATGTATTTCAACCAAATCTAATTAAGAGCGCATTATGTGGTGACATTTGCAGTACATGAAACATTATAACACTGCCATTTACGTCAATAACCACTAGCTTGATTAAGACATGTGTATTGCAGCGACAGTATTTCCCAGTTACAAATGGGAATAAAAACAACATCCGCGAGGGATTGAACCAACTACGTTTAACTGATGTTGCCAATGGAGCGCGTTACAGAGAGCGCGAGGTCCCGCCTTTACAGTCACACGCTGATGATAATACAGATGTTTAAATAAACAGGCATATCTGTGGACTTGTGGTCTTTCTACATTGGGACTCATAGTCTAGTCCTAGGCTATTGTAGGCACTGGCGTATCTTTTAGTGGAATGAGAGGCATTCTGTAGTCGCGTGAAAGGACCTTTCAAGTCAATCTGATCTGTATTGTCCTGTGAAAAAAAGCGTTCTTAGACACAGTGAGGAGTTTTTGGGGTTAATGGGAAAATCATTTCCAACTAAATGACAGGAATTTCTTAGTCCAATCATGAGGTGTGCTAGGCTTTTTTATACTGTGGCGGAAAGAGAGAGAGTATAACAGTCATTATAAATAAAGGGCCAAGGAAGTGACAGTTTATGGAAGGAACAATTTGCACATAGTTTTAGAATGTGGTCAGGAGGAGGACAATGTGCTTACACATATGAAACATTAGAAGGTAGACATTATGGAAGCACATATATTTCTTTATTTTTATTGTATTTGGGGAGAGGGGGTTAATATAGCACGTCCAATGTGGAAAAGTGCTTTCCATAGCACCTTGCAGGTGGGAGACATCTAGAGCTGTGCAGTAGCCGCCCATGCCCCAGATGTCAAAGAGAACAAGAAGTTACACATGTTGGAAGTGAGGGTGAGACATTGAGGAGATATGATCCCCGTATGAAGCCGAGAGAAGGAGGAGGCGTGAACGTGCATCCATGTATGCAGGCGAGAAGGGAAGGAGCGTTGGTCATGCATCCCTGCATGAGGGTGAGACAGGGAGGAGATATGATCCCCGTATGAAGCCGAGAGAAGGAGGAGGCGTGAACGTGCATCCATGTATGCGGGCGAGACAGGAAGGAGCATTGGTCATGCATCCCTGCATGAGGGTGAGACAGGGAGGAGATATGATCCCCGTATGAAGCCGAGAGAAGGAGGAGGCGTGAACGTGCATCCATGTATGCGGGCGAGACGGGAAGGAGCATTGGTCATGCATCCCTTCCTGAGGGTGAGACAGGGAGGAGATAAAATCCCTGTATGAAGCCGAGAGAACGAGGAGACATGAACGTGCATCCATGTATGCGGGCGAGAAGGGAAGGAGCATTAGTCATGCATCCCTGCATGAGGGTGAGACAGGGAGGAGATAAAATCCCTGTATGAAGCCAAGAGAACGAGGCGGCATGAACATGCATCCTTGTATGCAGGTGTGACATGGAGTCATCATGAACATGCATCCCTTTATAAGGACATAACATGGAGGACGCATGAACATGAATGCCTGAATTTTATGGTGGTGGCCTTCGGGTGATTTGGCACGTGCAATTGGTGAACAGCACTTCTCCTGCGCAAAAAAAATAAATGTACTATTAGCACCCCGGAGGGAGCCTCTGCACTTCTTATAGGGAGAAAACTCTGCAATGGAAGGGGACAGGGTCAATAACAGCTGTAAACTCTCACAAGACCATCACTGCTCTCACACTTTCCTGCTCTCAGGCTGGCGGGCCATTATCGGCCCTGGCTGCCGCACCATTGCCAGGTTTGTGTAACTATATTATTTCTAATTGGCTCCACTTTGATGACTTTCATTTGGATTCTGACTTGATTATTGAGATCTTAAATAAGTGACTGGGGATCAGGTGTCCACTTATTCTCATGGATAACATCACAACCAACCTTTAATTCAAACATGAGTCATGACATCACAGATGGAGTACAGCTTATGATAGAGGTGGGACGTCACATTGTAGCAGCCCAAGTAGCTCGCCGTGATCGTATAGTGGTTAGTACTCTGCATTGTGGCCACAGCAACCTCGGTACGAATCCGAGTCACGGCATTGCGGTGAGGCAATGTAAAGGCAGTTGGGCAGATATTTTAGAATTTCCATTAATACATTGGCAATCTCTGTGGAGGACTGAAACAATTCGATATGTCCTGTTACTGTTATGAACCTTTTCTTTCTTTAATGCTCTTTGCACACTTTTTCATCGGGTGACTGTAATGTATTTCAACCAAATCTAATTAAGAGCGCATTATGTGGTGACATTTGCAGTACATGAAACATTATAACACTGCCATTTACGTCAATAACCACTAGCTTGATTAAGACATATGTATTGCAGCGACAGTATTTCCCAGTTACAAATGGGAATAAAAACAACATCCGTGAGGGATTGAACCAACGACATTTAACTGATGTTGCCAATGGAGCGCGTTACAGAGAGCGCGAGGTCCCGCCTTTACAGTCACACGCTGATGATAATACAGATGTTTAAATAAACAGGCATATCTGTGGACTTGTGGTCTTTCTACATTGGGACTCATAGTCTAGTCCTAGGCTATTGTAGGCAAAGGCGTATCTTTTAGTGGAATGAGAGGCATTCTGTAGTCGCGTGAAAGGACCTTTCAAGTCAATCTGATCTGTATTGTCCTGTGAAAAAAAGCGTTCTTAGACACAGTGAGGAGTTTTTGGGGATACTGGGAAAATCGTTTCCAACTAAATGACAGGATTTTCTTAGTCCAATCATGAGGTGTGCTAGGCTTTTATATACTGTGGCAGAAAGAGAGAGAGTATAACAGTCATTATAAATAAAGGGCCAAGGAAGTGACAGTTTATGGAAGGAACAATTTGCACATAGTTTTAGAATGTGGTCAGGAGGAGGACAATGTGCTTACACATATGAAACATTAGAAGGTAGACATTATGGAAGCACATATATTTCTTTATTTTTATTGTATTTGGGGAGAGGGGGTTAATATAGCACGTCCAATGTGGAAAAGTGCTTTCCATAGCACCTTGCAGGTGGGCGACATCTAGAGCTGTGCAGTAGCCACCCATGCCCCAGACGTCAAAGAGAACAAGAAGTTACACATGTTGGAAGTGAGGGTGAGACATTGAGGAGATATGATCCCCGTATGAAGCCGAGAAAAGGAGGAGGCGTGAACGTGCATCCATGTATGCAGGCGAGAAGGGAAGGAGCATTGTTCATGCATCCCTGCATGAGGGTGAGACAGGGAGGAGATATGATCCCCGTATGAAGCCGAGAGAAGGAGGAGGCGTGAACGTGCATCCATGTATGCAGGCGAGAAGGGAAGGAGCATTGGTCATGCATCCCTGCATGAGGGTGAGACAGGGAGGAGATATGATCCCCGTATGAAGCCGAGAGAAGGAGGAGGCGTAAACGTGCATCCATGTATGCGGGCGAGACAGGAAAGAGCATTGGTCATGCATCCCAGCATGAGGGTGAGACAGGGAGGAGATAAAATCCCTGTATGAAGCCGAGAGAACGAGGAGACATGAACGTGCATCCATGTATGCGGGCGAGAAGGGAAGGAGCATTGGTCATGCATCCCTGCATGAGGGTGAGACAGGGAGGAGATAAAATCCCTGTATGAAGCCAAGAGAACGAGGCGGCATGAACATGCATCCTTGTATGCAGGTGTGACATGGAGTCATCATGAACATGCATCCCTTTATAAGGACATAACATGGAGGACGCATGAACATGAATGCCTGAATTTTATGGTGGTGGCCTTCGGGTGATTTGGCACGTGCAATTGGTGAAGAGCACTTCTCCTGCGCAAAAAAATAAATGTACTATTAGCACCCCGGAGGGAGCCTCTGCACTTCTTATAGGGAGAAAACTCTGCAATGGAAGGGGACAGGGTCAATAACAGCTGTAAACTCTCACAAGACCATCACTGCTCTCACACTTTCCTGCTCTCAGGCTGGCGGGCCATTATCGGCCCTGGCTGCCGCACCATTGCCAGGTTTGTGTAACTATATTATTTCTAATTGGCTCCACTTTGATGACTTTCATTTGGATTCTGACTTGATTATTGAGATCTTAAATAAGTGACTGGGGATCAGGTGTCCACTTATTCTCATGGATAACATCACAACCAACCTTTAATTCAAACATGAGTCATGACATCACAGATGGAGTACATCTTATGATAGAGGTGGAACGTCACATTGTAGCAGCCCAAGTAGCTCGCCGTGATCGTATAGTGGTTAGTACTCAGTCACGGCATTGCGGTGAGGCAATGTCACGGCAGTTGGGCAGATATTTTAGAATTTCCATTAATACATTGGCAATCTCTGTGGAGGACTGAAACAATTCGATATGTCTTGTTACTGTTATGAACCTTTTGTTTCTTTAATGCTCTTTGCACAATTTTTCATCGGGTGACTGTAATGTATTTCAACCAAATCTAATTAAGAGCGCATTATGTGGTGACATTTGCAGTACATGAAACATTATAACACTGCCATTTACGTCAATAACCACTAGCTTGATTAAGACATATGTATTGCAGCGACAGTATTTCCCAGTTACAAATGGGAATAAAAACAACATCCGCGAGGGATTGAACAAACGACTTTTAACTGATGTTGCCAATGGAGCGCGTTACAGAGAGCGCGAGGTCCCGCCTTTACAGTCACACGCTGATGATAATACAGATGTTTAAATAAACAGGCATATCTGTGGACTTGTGGTCTTTCTACATTGGGACTCATAGTCTAGTCCTAGGCTATTGTAGGCACTGGCGTATCTTTTAGTGGAATGAGAGGCATTCTGTAGTCGCGTGAAAGGACCTTTCAAGTCAATCTGATCTGTATTGTCCTGTGAAAAAAAGCGTTCTTAGACACAGTGAGGAGTTTTTGGGGATAATGGGAAAATCATTTCCAACTAAATGACAGGAATTTCTTAGTCCAATCATGAGGTGTGCTAGGCTTTTTTATACTGTGCCGGAAAGAGAGAGAGTATAACAGTCATTATAAATAAAGGGCCAAGGAAGTGACAGTTTATGGAAGGAACAATTTGCACATAGTTTTAGAATGTGGTCAGGAGGAGGACAATGTGCTTACACATATGAAACATTAGAAGGTAGACATTATGGAAGCACATATATTTCTTTATTTTTATTGTATTTGGGGAGAGGGGGTTAATATAGCACGTCCAATGTGGAAAAGTGCTTTCCATAGCACCTTGCAGGTGGGAGACATCTAGAGCTGTGCAGTAGCCGCCCATGCCCCAGACGTCAAAGAGAACAAGAAGTTACACATGTTGGAAGTGAGGGTGAGACATTGAGGAGATATGATCCCCGTATGAAGCCGAGAGAAGGAGGAGGCGTGAACGTGCATCCATGTATGCAGGCGAGAAGTGAAGGAGCATTGGTCATGCATCCCTGCATGAGGGTGAGACAGGGAGGAGATATGATCCCCGTATGAAGCCCAGAGAAGGAGGAGGCGTGAACATGCATCCATGTATGCGGGCGAGACAGGAAGGAGCATTGGTCATGCATCCCTGCATGAGGGTGAGACAGGGAGGAGATATGATCCCCGTATGAAGCCGAGAGAAGGAGGAGGCGTGAACGTGCATCCATGTATGCGGGCAAGACGGGAAGGAGCATTGGTCATGCATCCCTTCCTGAGGGTGAGACAGGGAGGAGATAAAATCCCCGTATGAAGCCGAGAGAACGAGAAGACATGAACGTGCATCCATGTATGCGGGCGAGAAGGGAAGGAGCATTGGTCATGCATCCCTGCATGAGGGTGAGACAGGGAGGAGATAAAATCCCTGTATGAAGCCAAGAGAACGAGGCGGCATGAACATGCATCCTTGTATGCAGGTGTGACATGGAGTCATCATGAACATGCATCCCTTTATAAGGACATAACATGGAGGACGCATGAACATGAATGCCTGAATTTTATGGTGGTGGCCTTCGGGTGATTTGGCACGTGCAATTGGCGAAGAGCACTTCTCCTGTGCAAAAAAATAAATTTACTATTAGCACCCCGGAGGGAGCCTCTGCACTTCTTATAGGGAGAAAACTCTGCAATGGAAGGGGACAGGGTCAATAACAGCTGTAAACTCTCACAAGACCATCACTGCTCTCACACTTTCCTGCTCTCAGGCTGGCGGGCCATTATCGGCCCTGGCTGCCGCACCATTGCCAGGTTTGTGTAACTATATTATTTCTAATTGGCTCCACTTTGATGACTTTCATTTGGATTCTGACTTGATTATTGAGATCTTAAATAAGTGACTGGGGATCAGGTGTCCACTTATTCTCATGGATAACATCACAACCAACCTTTAATTCAAACATGAGTCATGACATCACAGATGGAGTACAGCTTATGATAGAGGTGGAACGTCACATTGTAGCAGCCCAAGTAGCTCGCCGTGATCTTATAGTGGTTAGTACTCTGCGTTGTGGCCACAGCAACCTCGGTTCGAATCCGAGTTGCGGTGAGGCAATGTCACGACAGTTGGGCAGATATTTTAGAATTTCCATTAATACATTGGAAATCTCTGTGGAGGACTGAAACAATTCGATTTGTCCTGTTACTGTTATGAACCTTTTGTTTCTTTAATGCTCTTTGCACACTTTTTCATCGGGTGACTGTAATGTATTTCAACCAAATCTAATTAAGAGCGCATTATGTGGTGACATTTGCAGTACATGAAACATTATAACACTGCCATTTACGTCAATAACCACTAGCTTGATTAAGACATATGTATTGCAGTGACAGTATTTCCCAGTTACAAATGGGAATAAAAACAACATCCGCGAGGGATTGAACCAACTACGTTTAACTGATGTTGCCAATGGAGCGCGTTACAGAGAGCGCGAGGTCCCGCCTTTACAGTCACACGCTGATGATAATACAGATGTTTAAATAAACAGGCATATCTGTGGACTTGTGGTCTTTCTACATTGGGACTCATAGTCTAGTCCTAGGCTATTGTAGGCACTGGCGTATCTTTTAGTGGAATGAGAGGCATTCTGTAGTCGCGTGAAAGGACCTTTCAAGTCAATCTGATCTGTATTGTCCTGTGAAAAAAAGCGTTCTTAGACACAGTGAGGAGTTTTTGGGGTTAATGGGAAAATCATTTCCAACTAAATGACAGGAATTTCTTAGTCCAATCATGAGGTGTGCTAGGCTTTTTTATACTGTGGCGGAAAGAGAGAGAGTATAACAGTCATTATAAATAAAGGGCCAAGGAAGTGACAGTTTATGGAAGGAACAATTTGCACATAGTTTTAGAATGTGGTCAGGAGGAGGACAATGTGCTTACACATATGAAACATTAGAAGGTAGACATTATGGAAGCACATATATTTCTTTATTTTTATTGTATTTGGGGAGAGGGGGTTAATATAGCACGTCCAATGTGGAAAAGTGCTTTCCATAGCAACTTGCAGGTGGGCGACATCTAGAGCTGTGCAGTAGCCACCCATGCCCCAGATGTCAAAGAGAACAAGAAGTTACACATGTTGGAAGTGAGGGTGAGACATTGAGGAGATATGATCCCCGTATGAAGCCGAGAGAAGGAGTAGGCGTGAACGTGCATCCATGTATGCAGGCGAGAAGGGAAGGAGCATTGGTCATGCATCCCTGCATGAGGGTGAGACAGGGAGGAGATATGATCCCCGTATGAAGCCGAGAGAAGGTTGAGGCGTGAACGTGCATCCATGTATGCGGGCGAGACAGGAAGGAGCATTGGTCATGCATCCCTGCATGAGGGTGAGACAGGGAGGAGATATGATCCCCGTATGAAGCCGAGAGAACGAGGAGACATGAACGTGCATCCATGTATGCGGGCGAGAAGGGAAGGAGCATTGGTCATGCATCCCTGCATGAGGGTGAGACAGGGAGGAGATATGATCCCCGTATGAAGCCAAGAGAAGTAGGAGGCGTGAACGTGCATCCATGTATTCGGGCGAGACAGGAAGGAGCATTGGTCATGCATCCCTGCATGAGGGTGAGACATAGAGGAGATATGATCCCCTTATGAAGCCGAGAGAAGGAGGAGGCGTGAACGTGCATCCATGTATGCGGGCGAGATGGGAATGAGCATTGGTCATGCATCCCTTCCTGAGGATGAGACAGAGAGGAGATAAAATCCCTGTATGAAGCCGAGAGAACGAGGAGACATGAACGTGCATCCATGTATGCGGGCGAGAAGGGAAGGAGCATTGGTCATGCATCCCTGCATGAGGGTGAGACAGGGAGGAGATAAAATCCCTGTATGAAGCCAAGAGAACGAGGCATCCATGTATGGACATGAACATGCATCCTTGTATGCAGGTGTGACATGGAGTCATCATGAACATGCATCCCTTTATAAGGACATAACATGGAGGACGCATGAACATGAATGCCTGAATTTTATGGTGGTGGCCTTCGGGTGATTTGGCACGTGCAATTGGTGAAGAGCACTTCTCCTGCGCAAAAAAATAAATGTACTATTAGCACCCCGGAGGGAGCCTCTGCACTTCTTATAGGGAGAAAACTCTGTAATGGAAGGGGACAGGGTCAATAACAGCTGTAAACTCTCACAAGACCATCACTGCTCTCACACTTTCCTGCTCTCAGGCTGGCGGGCCATTATCGGCCCTGGCTGCCGCACCATTTCCAGGTTTGTGTAACTATATTATTTCTAATTGGCTCCACTTTGATGACTTTCATTTGGATTCTGACTTGATTATTGAGATCTTAAATAAGTGACTGAGGATCAGGTGTCCACTTATTCTCATGGATAACATCACAACCAACCTTTAATTCAAACATGAGTCATGACATCACAGTTGGAGTACAGCTTATGATAGAGGTGGAACGTCACATTGTAGCAGCCCAAGTAGCTCGCCGTGATCGTATAGTGGTTAGTATTCTGCGTTGTGGCCGCAGCAACCTCGGTGCGAATCCGAGTCACGGCATTGCGGTGAGGCAATGTCACGGCAGTTGGGCAGATATTTTAGAATTTCCATTAATACATTGGCAATCTCTGTGGAGGACTGAAACAATTCGATATGTCCTGTTACTGTTATGAACCTTTTGTTTCTTTAATGCTCTTTGCACACTTTTTCATCGGGTGACTGTAATGTATTTCAACCAAATCTAATTAAGAGCGCATTATGTGGTGACATTTGCAGTACATGAAACATTATAACACTGCCATTTACGTCAATAACCACTAGCTTGATTAAGACATATGTATTGCAGCGACAGTATTTCCCAGTTACAAATGGGAATAAAAACAACATGCGCGAGGGATTGAACCAACGACATTTAACTGATGTTGCCAATGGAGCGCGTTACAGAGAGCGCGAGGTCCCGCCTTTACAGTCACACGCTGATGATAATACAGATGTTTAAATAAACAGGCATATCTGTGGACTTGTGGTCTTTCTACATTGGGACTCATAGTCTAGTCCTAGGCTATTGTAGGCACTGGCGTATCTTTTAGTGGAATGAGAGGCATTCTGTAGTCGCGTGAAAGGACCTTTCAAGTCAATCTGATCTGTATTGTCCTGTGAAAAAAAGCGTTCTTAGACACAGTGAGGAGTTTTTGGGGATAATGGGAAAATCATTTCCAACTAAATGACAGGAATTTCTTAGTCCAATCATGAGGTGTGCTAGGCTTTTTTATACTGTGGCGGAAAGAGAGAGAGTATAACAGTCATTATAAATAAAGGGCCAAGGAAGTGACAGTTTATGGAAGGAACAATTTGCACATAGTTTTAGAATGTGGTCAGGAGGAGGACAATGTGCTTGCACATATGAAACATTAGAAGGTAGACATTATGGAAGCACATATATTTCTTTATTTTTATTGTATTTGGGGAGAGGGGGTTAATATAGCACGTCCAATGTGGAAAAGTGCTTTCCATAGCACCTTGCAGGTGGGCGACATCTAGAGCTGTGCAGTAGCCACCCATGCCCCAGACGTCAAAGAGAACAAGAAGTTACACATGTTGGAAGTGAGGGTGAGACATTGAGGAGATATGATCCCCGTATGAAGCCGAGAGAAGGAGGAGGCGTGAACGTGCATCCATGTATGCAGGCGAGAAGGGAAGGAGCATTGGTCATGCATCCCTGCATGAGGGTGAGACAGGGAGGAGATATGATCCCCGTATGAAGCCGAGAGAAGGAGGAGGCGTGAACATGCATCCATGTATGCGGGCGAGACAGGAAGGAGCATTGGTCATGCATCCCTGCATGAGGGTGAGACAGGGAGGAGATATGATCCCCGTATGAAGCCGAGAGAAGGAGGAGGCGTGAACGTGCATCCATGTATGCAGGCGAGAAGGGAAGGAGCATTGGTCATGCATCCCTGCATGAGGGTGAGACAGGGAGGAGATATGATCCCCGTATGAAGCCGAGAGAAGGAGGAGGCGTGAACGTGCATCCATGTATGCGGGCGAGACAGGAAGGAGCATTGGTCATGCATCCCTGCATGAGGGTGAGACAGGGAGGAGATATGATCCCCGTATGAAGCCGAGAGAAGGAGGAGGCGTGAACGTGCATCCATGTATGCGGGCGAGACGGGAAGGAGCATTGGTCATGCATCCCTTCCTGAGGGTGAGACAGGGAGGAGATAAAATCCCCGTATGAAGCCGAGAGAACGAGGAGACATGAACGTGCATCCATGCAAGCGGGCGAGAAGGGAAGGAGCATTGGTCATGCATCCCTGCATGAGGGTGAGACAGGGAGGAGATAAAATCCCTGTATGAAGCCAAGAGAACGAGGCGGCATGAACATGCATCCTTGTATGCAGGTGTGACATGGAGTCATCATGAACATGCATCCCTTTATAAGGACATAACATGGAGGACGCATGAACATGAATGCCTGAATTTTATGGTGGTGGCCTTCGGGTGATTTGGCACGTGCAATTGGTGAAGAGCACTACTCCTGCGCAAAAAAATAAATGTACTATTAGCACCCCGGAGGGAGCCTCTGCACTTCTTATAGGGAGAAAACTCTGCAATGGAAGGGGACAGGGTCAATAACAGCTGTAAACTCTCACAAGACCATCACTGCTCTCACACTTTCCTGCTCTCAGGCTTGCGGGCCATTATCGGCCCTGGCTGCCGCACCATTGCCAGGTTTGTGTAACTATATTATTTCTAATTGGCTCCACTTTGATGACTTTCATTTGGATTCTGACTTGATTATTGAGATCTTAAATAAGTGACTGGGGATCAGGTGTCCACTTATTCTCATGGATAACATCACAACCAACCTTTAATTCAAACATGAGTCATGACATCACAGATGGAGTACAGCTTATGATAGAGGTGGAACGTCACATTGTAGCAGCCCAAGTAGCTCGCCGTGATCGTATAGTGGTTAGTACTCTGCGTTGTGGCCGCAGCAACCTCGGTTCGCACGGCTTTGCGGTGAGGCAATGTCACGGCAGTTGGGCAGATATTTTAGAATTTCCATTAATACATTGGCAATCTCTGTGGAGGACTGAAACAATTCGATATGTCCTGTTACTGTTATGAACCTTTTGTTTCTTTAATGCTCTTTGCACACTTTTTCATCGGGTGACTGTAATGTATTTCAACCAAATCTAATTAAGAGCGCATTATGTGGTGACATTTGCAATACATGAAACATTGTAACACTGCCATTTACGTCAATAACCACTAGCTTGATTAAGACATATGTATTGCAGCGACAGTATTTCCCAGTTACAAATGGGAATAAAAACAACATCCGCGAGGGATTGAACCAACGACATTTAACTGATGTTGCCAATGGAGCGCGTCACAGAGAGCGCGAGGTCCCGCCTTTACAGTCACACGCTGATGATAATACAGATGTTTAAATAAACAGGCATATCTGTGGACTTGTGGTCTTTCTACATTGGGACTCATAGTCTAGTCCTAGGCTATTGTAGGCACTGGCGTATCTTTTAGTGGAATGAGAGGCATTCTGTAGTCGCGTGAAAGGACCTTTCAAGTCAATCTGATCTGTATTGTCCTGTGAAAAAAAGCGTTCTTAGACACAGTGAGGAGTTTTTGGGGATAATGGGAAAATCATTTCCAACTAAATGACAGGAATTTCTTAGTCCAATCATGAGGTGTGCTAGGCTTTTTTATACTGTGGCGGAAAGAGAGAGAGTATAACAGTCATTATAAATAAAGGGCCAAGGAAGTGACAATTTATGGAAGGAACAATTTGCACATAGTTTTAGAATGTGGTCAGGAGGAGGACAATGTGCTTACACATATGAAACATTAGAAGGTAGACATTATGGAAGCACATATATTTCTTTATTTTTATTGTATTTGGGGAGAGGGGGTTAATATAGCACGTCCAATGTGGAAAAGTGCTTTCCATAGCACCTTGCAGGTGGGCGACATCTAGAGCTGTGCAGTAGCCACCCATGCCCCAGACGTCAAAGAGAACAAGAAGTTACACATGTTGGAAGTGAGGGTGAGACATTGAGGAGATATGATCCCCGTATGAAGCCGAGAGAAGGAGGAGGCGTGAACGTGCATCCATGTATGCAGGCGAGAAGGGAAGGAGCATTGGTCATGCATCCCTGCATGAGGGTGAGACAGGGAGGAGATATGATCCCCGTATGAAGCCGAGAGAAGGAGGAGGCGTGAACGTGCATCCATTTATGCGGGCGAGACAGGAAGGAGCGTTGGTCATGCACCCCTGCATGAGGGTGAGACAGGGAGGAGATATGATCCCCGTATGAAGCCGAGAGAAGGAGGAGGCGTGAACGTGCATCCATGTATGCAGGCGAGAAGGGAAGGAGCATTGGTCATGCATCCCTGCATGAGGGTGAGACAGGGAGGAGATATGATCCCTGTATGAAGCCGAGAGAAGGAGGAGGCGTGAACGTGCATCCATGTATGCGGGCGAGACAGGAAGGAGCATTGGTCATGCATCCCTGCATGAGGGTGAGACAGGGAGGAGATATGATCCCCGTATGAAGCCGAGAGAAGGAGGAGGCGTGAACGTGCATCCATGTATGCGGGCGAGACGGGAAGGAGCATTGGTCATGCATCCCTTCCTGAGGGTGAGACAGGGAGGAGATAAAATCCCCGTATGAAGCCGAGAGAACGAGAAGACATGAACGTGCATCCATGTATGCGGGCGAGAAGGGAAGGAGCATTGTTCATGCATCCCTGCATGAGGGTGAGACAGGGAGGAGATAAAATCCCTGTATGAAGCCAAGAGAACGAGGCGGCATGAACATGCATCCTTGTATGCAGGTGTGACATGGAGTCATCATGAACATGCATCCCTTTATAAGGACATAACATGGAAGACGCATGAACATGAATGCCTGAATTTTATGGTGGTGGCCTTCGGGTGATTTGGCACGTGCAATTGGCGAAGAGCACTTCTCCTGTGCAAAAAAATAAATTTACTATTAGCACCCCGGAGGGAGCCTCTGCACTTCTTATAGGGAGAAAACTCTGCAATGGAAGGGGACAGGGTCAATAACAGCTGTAAACTCTCACAAGACCATCACTGCTCTCACACTTTCCTGCTCTCAGGCTGGCGGGCCATTATCGGCCCTGGCTGCCGACCCATTGCCAGGTTTGTGTAACTATATTATTTCTAATTGGCTCCACTTTGATGACTTTCATTTGGATTCTGACTTGATTATTGAGATCTTAAATAAGTGACTGGGGATCAGGTGTCCACTTATTCTCATGGATAACATCACAACCAACCTTTAATTCAAACATGAGTCATGACATCACAGATGGAGTACAGCTTATGATAGAGGTGGAACATCACATTGTAGCAGCCCAAGTAGCTCGCCGTGATCGTATAGTGGTTAGTACTCTGCGTTGTGGCCGCAGCAACCTCGGTTGGAATCCAAGTCACGGCATTGCGGTGAGGCAATGTCACGGCAGTTGGGCAGATATTTTAGAATTTCCATTAATACATTGGCAATCTCTGTGGAGGACTGAAACAATTCGATTTGTCCTGTTACTGTTATGAACCTTTTGTTTCTTTAATGCTCTTTGCACACTTTTTCATCGGGTGACTGTAATGTATTTCAACCAAATCTAATTAAGAGCGCATTATGTGGTGACATTTGCAGTACATGAAACATTATAACACTGCCATTTACGTCAATAACCACTAGCTTGATTAAGACATATGTATTGCAGCGACAGTATTTCCCAGTTACAAATGGGAATAAAAACAACATCCGCGAGGGATTGTACCAACGACATTTAACTGATGTTGCCAATGGAGCGCGTTACAGAGAGCGCGAGGTCCCGCCTTTACAGTCACACGCTGATGATAATACAGATGTTTAAATAAACAGGCATATCTGTGGACTTGTGGTCTTTCTACATTGGGACTCATAGTCTAGTCCTAGGCTATTGTAGGCAAAGGCGTATCTTTTAGTGGAATGAGAGGCATTCTGTAGTCGCGTGAAAGGACCTTTCAGGTCAATCTGATCTGTATTGTCCTGTGAAAAAAAGCGTTCTTAGACACAGTGAGGAGTTTTTGGGGATAATGGGAAAATCATTTCCAACTAAATGACAGGAATTTCTTAGTCCAATCATGAGGTGTGCTAGGATTTTTTATACTGTGGCGGAAAGAGAGAGAGTGTAACAGTCATTATAAATAAAGGGCCAAGGAAGTGACAGTTTATGGAAGGAACAATTTGCACATAGTTTTAGAATGTGGTCAGGAGGAGGACAATGTGCTTACACATATGAAACATTAGAAGGTAGACATTATGGAAGCACATATATTTCTATATTTTTATTGTATTTGGGGAGAGGGGGTTAATATAGCACGTCCAATGTGGAAAAGTGCTTTCCATAGCACCTTGCAGGTGGGATACATCTAGAGCTGTGCAGTAGCCACCCATGCCCCAGACGTCAAAGAGAACAAGAAGTTACACATGTTGGAAGTGAGGGTGAGACATTGAGGAGATATGATCCCCGTATGAAGCCGAGAGAAGGAGGAGGCGTGAACGTGCATCCATGTATGCAGGCGAGAAGGGAAGGAGCATTGGTCATGCATCCCTGCATGAGGGTGAGACAGGGAGGAGATATGATCCCTGTATGAAGCCGAGAGAAGGAGGAGGCGTGAACGTGCATCCATGTATGCGGGCGAGACAGGAAGGAGCGTTGGTCATGCATCCCTGCATGAGGGTGAGACAGGGAGGAGATATGATCCCCGTATGAAGCCAAGAGAAGGAGGAGGCGTGAACGTGCATCCATGTATGCAGGCGAGAAGGGAAGGAGCATTGGACATGCATCCCTGCATGAGGGTGAGACAGGGAGGAGATATGATCCCCGTATGAAGCCGAGAGAAGGAGGAGGCGTGAACGTGCATCCATGTATGCGGGCGAGACAGGAAGGAGCATTGGTCATGCATCCCTGCATGAGGGTGAGACAGGGAGGAGATATGATCCCCGTATGAAGCCGAGAGAAGGAGGAGGCGTGAACGTGCATCCATGTATGCGGGCGAGACGGGAAGGAGCATTGATCATGCATCCCTGCATGAGGGTGAGACAGGGAGGAGATAAAATCCCTGTATGAAGCCAAGAGAACGAGGCGGCTTGAACATGCATCCTTGTATGCAGGTGTGACATGGAGTCATCATGAACATGCATCCCTTTATAAGGACATAACATGGAGGACGCATGAACATGAATGCCTGAATTTTATGGTGGTGGCCTTCGGGTGATTTGGCACGTGCAATTGGTGAAGAGCACTTCTCCTGCGCAAAAAAATAAATGTACTATTAGCACCCCGGAGGGAGCCTCTGCACTTCTTATAGGGAGAAAACTCTGCAATAGAAGGGGACAGGGTCAATAACAGCTGTAAACTCTCACAAGACCATCACTGCTCTCACACTTTCCTGCTCTCAGGCTGGCGGGCCATTATCGGCCCTGGCTGCCGCACCATTGCCAGGTTTGTGTAACTATATTATTTCTAATTGGCTCCACTTTGATGACTTTCATTTGGATTCTGACTTGATTATTGAGATCTTAAATAAGTGACTGTGGATCAGGTGTCCACTTATTCTCATGGATAACATCACAACCAACCTTTAATTCAAACATGAGTCATGACATCACAGATGGAGTACAGCTTATGATAGAGGTGGAACGTCACATTGTAGCAGCCCAAGTAGCTCGCCGTGATCGTATAGTGGTTAGTACTCTGCGTTGTGGCCGCAGCAACCTCGGTTCGAATCCGAGTCAGTTGGGCAGATATTTTAGAATTTCCATTAATGCATTGGCAATCTCTGTGGAGGACTGAAACAATTCGATATGTCCTGTTACTGTTATGAACCTTTTGTTTCTTTAATGCTCTTTGCACACTTTTTCATCGGGTGACTGTAATGTATTTCAACCAAATCTAATTAAGAGCGCATTATGTGGTGACATTTGCAGTGCATGAAACATTATAACACTGCCATTTACGTCAATAACCACTAGCTTGATTAAGACATATGTATTGCAGCGACAGTATTTCCCAGTTACAAATGGGAATAAAAACAACATCCGCGAGGGATTGAACCAACGACATTTAACTGATGTTGCCAATGGAGCGCGTTACAGAGAGCGCGAGGTCCCGCCTTTACAGTCACACGCTGATGATAATACAGATGTTTAAATAAACAGGCATATCTGTGGACTTGTGGTCTTTCTACATTGGGACTCATAGTCTAGTCCTAGGCTATTGTAGGCACTGGCGTATCTTTTAGTGGAATGAGAGGCATTCTGTAGTCGCGTGAAAGGACCTTTCAAGTCAATCTGATCTGTATTGTCCTGTGAAAAAAAGCGTTCTTAGACACAGTGAGGAGTTTTTGGGGATAATGGGAAAATCATTTCCAACTAAATGACAGGAATTTCTTAGTCCAATCATGAGGTGTGCTAGGCTTTTTTATACTGTGGCGGAAAGAGAGAGAGTATAACAGTCATTATAAATAAAGGGCCAAGGAAGTGACAGTTTATGGAAGGAACAATTTGCACATAGTTTTAGAATGTGGTCAGGAGGAGGACAATGTGCTTACACATATGAAACATTAGAAGGTAGACATTATGGAAGCACATATATTTCTTTATTTTTATTGAATTTGTGGAGAGGGGGTTAATATAGCACGTCCAATGTGGAAAAGTGCTTTCCATAGCACCTTGCAGGTGGGCGACATCTAGAGCTGTGCAGTAGCCACCCATGCCCCAGATGTCAAAGAGAAAAAGAAGTTACACATGTTGGAAGTGAGGGTGAGACATTGAGGAGATATGATCCCCGTATGAAGCCAAGAGAAGGAGGAGGCGTGAACGTGCATCCATGTATGCAGGCGAGAAGGGAAGGAGCATTGGTCATGCATCCCTGCATGAGGGTGAGACAGGGAGGAGATATGATCCCCGTATGAAGCCGAGAGAAGGAGGAGGCGTGAATCTGCATCCATGTATGCGGGCGAGACGGGAAGGAGCATTGGTCATGCATCCCTTCCTGAGGGTGAGACAGGGAGGAGATAAAATCCCCGTATGAAGCCGAGAGAACGAGGAGACATGAACGTGCATCCATGTATGCGGGCGAGAAGGGAAGGAGCATTGGTCATGCATCCCTGCATGAGGGTGAGACAGGGTGGAGATAAAATCCCTGTATGAAGCCAAGAGAACGAGGTGGCATGAACATGCATCCTTGTATGCAGGTGTGACATGGAGTCATCATGAACATGCATCCCTTTATAAGGACATAACATGGAGGACGCATGAACATGAATGCCTGAATTTTATGGTGGTGGCCTTCGGGTGATTTGGCACGTGCAATTGGTGAAGAGCACTTCTCCAGCGCAAAAAAATAAATGTACTATTAGCACCCCGGAGGGAGCCTCTGCACTTCTTATAGGGAGAAAACTCTGCAATGGAAGGGGACAGGGTCAATAACAGCTGTAAACTCTCACAAGACCATCACTGCTCTCACACTTTCCTGCTCTCAGGCTGACGGGCCATTATCGGCCCTGGCTGCCGCACCATTGCCAGGTTTGTGTAACTATATTATTTCTAATTGGCTCCACTTTGATGACTTTCATTTGGATTCTGACTTGATTATTGAGATCTTAAATAAGTGACTGGGGATCAGGTGTCCACTTATTCTCATGGATAACATCACAACCAACCTTTAATTCAAACATGAGTCATGACATCACAGATGGAGTACAGCTTATGATAGAGGTGGAACGTCACATTGTAGCAGCCTAAGTAGCTCGCCGTGATCGTATAGTGGTTAGTACTCTGCGTTGTGGCCGCAGCAACCTCGGTTGGAATCCGAGTCACGGCATTGCGGTGAGGCAATGTCACGGCAGTTGGGCAGATATTTTAGAATTTCCATTAATACATTGGCAATCTCTGTGGAGGACTGAAACAATTCGATATGTCCTGTTACTGTTATGAACCTTTTGTTTCTTTAATGCTCTTTGCACACTTTTTCATCGGGTGACTGTAATGTATTTCAACCAAATCTAATTAAGAGCGCATTATGTGGTGACATTTGCAGTACATGAAACATTATAACACTGCCATTTACGTCAATAACCACTAGCTTGATTAAGACATATGTATTGCAGCGACAGTATTTCCCAGTTACAAATGGGAATAAAAACAACATCCGCGAGGGATTGAACCAACGACATTTAACTGATGTTGCCAATGGAGCGCGTTACAGAGAGCGCGAGGTCCCGCCTTTACAGTCACACGCTGATGATAATACAGATGTTTAAATAAACAGGCATATCTGTGGACTTGTTGTCTTTCTACATTGGGACTCATAGTCTAGTCCTAGGCTATTGTAGGCAAAGGCGTATCTTTTAGTGGAATGAGAGGCATTCTGTAGTCGCGTGAAAGGACCTTTCAAGTCAATCTGATCTGTATTGTCCTGTGAAAAAAAGCGTTCTTAGACACAGTGAGGAGTTTTTGGGGATAATGGGAAAATCATTTCCAACTAAATGACAGGAATTTCTTAGTCCAATCATGAGGTGTGCTAGGCTTTTTTATACTGTGGCGGAAAGAGAGAGAGTATAACAGTCATTATAAATAAAGGGCCAAGGAAGTGACAGTTTATGGAAGGAACAATTTGCACATAGTTTTAGAATGTGGTCAGGAGGAGGACAATGTGCTTACACATATGAAACATTAGAAGGTAGACATTATGGAAGCACATATATTTCTTTATTTTTATTGTATTTGGGGAGAGGGGGTTAATATAGCACGTCCAATGTGGAAAAGTGCTTTCCATAGCACCTTGCAGGTGGGATACATCTAGAGCTGTGCAGTAGCCACCCATGCCCCAGACGTCAAAGAGAACACGAAGTTACACATGTTGGAAGTGAGGGTGAGACATTGAGGAGATATGATCCCCGTATGAAGCCGAGAGAAGGAGGAGGCGTGAACGTGCATCCATGTATGCAGGCGAGAAGGGAAGGAGCATTGGTCATGCATCCCTGCATGAGGGTGAGACAGGGAGGAGATATGATCCCCGTATGAAGCCGAGAGAAGGAGGAGGCGTGAACGTGCATCCATGTATGCGGGCGAGACAGGAAGGAGCATTGGTCATGTATCCCTGCATGAAGGTGAGACAGGGAGGAGATATGATCCCCGTATGAAGCCGAGAGAAGGAGGAGACGTGAACGTGCATCCATGTATGCAGGCGAGAAGGGAAGGAGCATTGGTCATGCATCCCTGCATGAGGGTCAGTGCAGCATTCGATCTAGTGGATCACAGTCTTCTTATCAAGGCGCTTAGGGAGAGCGTTGGCTGCTCGGAGGGAGCTATTGACTGGCTCTTATCCTTTCTTTCTAACCGCCAAGCGAGAGTTCACTGGGGTAATAGTTTCTCCGA
Source organism: Ambystoma mexicanum (assembly GCF_040938575.1). Lineage (NCBI taxonomy): Eukaryota > Metazoa > Chordata > Amphibia > Caudata > Ambystomatidae > Ambystoma > Ambystoma mexicanum. Next base: position 4,959,677 of record NW_027182322.1, read on the forward strand.
CTCTTCGACATCCTATTCGGAGTGCCCCAGGGTGCTAGCCTATCCCCAATGCTCTTTAACATTTACATGCGCACTCTGTGCACCCTTCTGGTGAATGCCGGAGTGTCATTTACTAACTACGCAGATGACACCCAACTCATATTGGAGTTGGGGGGTAGGAACCACGCCACAGATAGTGAAACGCTCACCAAGGTTTATAAGCTAATTGACGACTGGATGCAGGCAAACTGGATGTGCCTGAACGACTCCAAAACAGAATTGATGTTGTTTGGCTCCAGTCGTCGGTTGGAAAAACTGGGAGCAGAGTACAGCTCTTTTCAAATTAAAAATGCCACTATCCAAGTGGTTCCCAAGGTAAAGACCCTAGGCATGATGGTCGATTCAGCTGTCGACTCTCACGCCCAAACCAATTTCCTCCAAAAAAATTCAGCTTATTATCTTAGGCTCATGAAAGCAATCAAACCATTGCTTAATGAAGCAAACAGGGCAACGATAGCCAGAGCCATCATTCTCTCACGGCTCGACTATGGGAATTCCCTGTTGTTGGGGGCCGCTTCCAAGGATCTATCCAGCTGTCAGGTGATCCAGAACAACGCGGTCAGAATAGTAAAAAACCTGAAAAGGAAAGACCATGTTACTGAAGAGAGGCTAGCGCTGCATTGGCTCAGGGTAGAGGAGCGCATTAAGTTCAAAGCCCTCTGCTTGGTTCACAAATGCCTGTATGGCTCAGCGCCCCCCTATTTGAAAACACACTTAAGGCCCTACAACCCCACCAAAAACCTTCGCTCGGGTGGAAAATGTCTTCTGCTCGTGCCCAAGTTTAAGCTAAAAACAGGGCTGGGCAGATCTTTTCTTGTGCTGGCTCCCAAACTGTGGAACAGCGTCCCGGAATCACTTAGGTCCGAAGTCAGTCACCCAGTTTTTAGGAAGAGGCTGAAAACATACCTCTTTAGATAAGAACCCGTGTGCACAGGTCCTTAGTTAGAGATCGCGCCGCTCATTAGCTAGCTGTACCGTTTGTCCGTCCCATACGTGTTGTCTGTCTTCGGTCTCGCAGTATCAGTGTTCTATGTACAAGCGCCCTGATGCCTGCGGGCTATCGGCGCTATATAAAAACTAAATACATACATACATACATACAGGGTGAGACAGGGAGGAGATATGATCCCCGTATGAAGCCGAGAGAAGGAGGAGGCGTGAACGTGCATCCATGTATGCGGGCGAGACAGGAAGGAGCATTGGTCATGCATCCCTGCATGAGGGTGAGACAGGGAGGAGATATGATCCCCGTATGAAGCCGAGAGAAGGAGGAGGCGTGAACGTGCATCCATGTATGCGGGCGAGACGGGAAGGAGCATTGGTCATGCATCCCTGCATAAGGGTGAGACAGGGAGGAGATAAAATCCCTGTATGAAGCCAAGAGAACGAGGCGGCATGAACATGCATCCTTGTATGCAGGTGTGACATGGAGTCATCATGAACATGCATCCCTTTATAAGGACATAACATGGAGGACGCATGAACATGAATGCCTGAATTTTATGGTGGTGGCCTTCGGGTGATTTGGCACGTGCAATTGGTGAAGAGCACTTCTCCTGCGCAAAAAAATAAATGTACTATTAGCACCCCGGAGGGAGCCTCTGCACTTCTTATAGGGAGAAAACTCTGCAATGGAAGGGGACAGGGTCAATAACAGCTGTAAACTCTCACAAGACCATCACTGCTCTCACACTTTCCTGCTCTCAGGCTGGCGGGCCATTATCGGCCCTGGCTGCCGCACCATTGCCAGGTTTGTGTAACTATATTATTTCTAATTGGCTCCACTTTGATGACTTTCATTTGGATTCTGACTTGATTATTGAGATCTTAAATAAGTGACTGGGGATCAGGTGTCCACTTATTCTCATAGATAACATCACAACCAACCTTTAATTCAAACATGAGTCATGACATCACAGATGGAGTACAGCTTATGATAGAGGTGGAACGTCACATTGTAGCAGCCCAAGTAGCTCGCCGTGATCGTATAGTGGTTAGTACTCTGCGTTGTGGCCGCAGCAACCTCGGTTCGCACGGCTTTGCGGTGAGGCAATGTCACGGCAGTTGGGCAGATATTTTAGAATTTCCATTAATACATTGGCAATCTCTGTGGAGGACTGAAACAATTCGATATGTCCTGTTACTGTTATGAACCTTTGTTTCTTTAATGCTCTTTGCACACTTTTTCATCGGGTGACTGTAATGTATTTCAACCAAATCTAATTAAGAGCGCATTATGTGGTGACATTTGCAATACATGAAACATTGTAACACTGCCATTTACGTCAATAACCACTAGCTTGATTAAGACATATGTATTGCAGCGACAGTATTTCCCAGTTACAAATGGGAATAAAAACAACATCCGCGAGGGATTGAACCAACGACATTTAACTGATGTTGCCAATGGAGCGCGTCACAGAGAGCGCGAGGTCCCGCCTTTACAGTCACACGCTGATGATAATACAGATGTTTAAATAAACAGGCATATCTGTGGACTTGTGGTCTTTCTACATTGGGACTCATAGTCTAGTCCTAGGCTATTGTAGGCACTGGCGTATCTTTTAGTGGAATGAGAGGCATTCTGTAGTCGCGTGAAAGGACCTTTCAAGTCAATCTGATCTGTATTGTCCTGTGAAAAAAAGCGTTCTTAGACACAGTGAGGAGTTTTTGGGGATAATGGGAAAATCATTTCCAACTAAATGACAGGAATTTCTTAGTCCAATCATGAGGTGTGCTAGGCTTTTTTATACTGTGGCGGAAAGAGAGAGAGTATAACAGTCATTATAAATAAAGGGCCAAGGAAGTGACAATTTATGGAAGGAACAATTTGCACATAGTTTTAGAATGTGGTCAGGAGGAGGACAATGTGCTTACACATATGAAACATTAGAAGGTAGACATTATGGAAGCACATATATTTCTTTATTTTTATTGTATTTGGGGAGAGGGGGTTAATATAGCACGTCCAATGTGGAAAAGTGCTTTCCATAGCACCTTGCAGGTGGGCGACATCTAGAGCTGTGCAGTAGCCACCCATGCCCCAGATGTCAAAGAGAACAAGAAGTTACACATGTTGGAAGTGAGGGTCAGACATTGAGGAGATATGATCCCCGTATGAAGCCGAGAGAAGGAGGAGGCGTGAACGTGCATCCATGTATGCAGGCGAGAAGGGAAGGAGCATTGGTCATGCATCCCTGCATGAGGGTGAGACAGGGAGGAGATATGATCCCCGTATGAAGCCGAGAGAAGGAGGAGGCGTGAACGTGCATCCATTTATGCGGGCGAGACAGGAAGGAGCGTTGGTCATGCACCCCTGCATGAGGGTGAGACAGGGAGGAGATATGATCCCCGTATGAAGCCGAGAGAAGGAGGAGGCGTGAACGTGCATCCATGTATGCAGGCGAGAAGGGAAGGAGCATTGGTCATGCATCCCTGCATGAGGGTGAGACAGGGAGGAGATATGATCCCCGTATGAAGCCGAGAGAAGGAGGAGGCGTGAACGTGCATCCATGTATGCGGGCGAGACAGGAAGGAGCATTGGTCATGCATCCCTGCATGAGGGTGAGACAGGGAGGAGATATGATCCCCGTATGAAGCCGAGAGAAGGAGGAGGCGTGAACGTGCATCCATGTATGCGGGCGAGACGGGAAGGAGCATTGGTCATGCATCCCTTCCTGAGGGTGAGACAGGGAGGAGATAAAATCCCCGTATGAAGCCGAGAGAACGAGAAGACATGAACGTGCATCCATGTATGCGGGCGAGAAGGGAAGGAGCATTGTTCATGCATCCCTGCATGAGGGTGAGACAGGGAGGAGATAAAATCCCTGTATGAAGCCAAGAGAACGAGGCGGCATGAACATGCATCCTTGTATGCAGGTGTGACATGGAGTCATCATGAACATGCATCCCTTTATAAGGACATAACATGGAAGACGCATGAACATGAATGCCTGAATTTTATGGTGGTGGCCTTCGGGTGATTTGGCACGTGCAATTGGCGAAGAGCACTTCTCCTGTGCAAAAAAATAAATTTACTATTAGCACCCCGGAGGGAGCCTCTGCACTTCTTATAGGGAGAAAACTCTGCAATGGAAGGGGACAGGGTCAATATCAGCTGTAAACTCTCACAAGACCATCACTGCTCTCACACTTTCCTGCTCTCAGGCTGGCGGGCCATTATCGGCCCTGGCTGCCGACCCATTGCCAGGTTTGTGTAACTATATTATTTCTAATTGGCTCCACTTTGATGACTTTCATTTGGATTCTGACTTGATTATTGAGATCTTAAATAAGTGACTGGGGATCAGGTGTCCACTTATTCTCATGGATAACATCACAACCAACCTTTAATTCAAACATGAGTCATGACATCACAGATGGAGTACAGCTTATGATAGAGGTGGAAAATCACATTGTAGCAGCCCAAGTAGCTCGCCGTGATCGTATAGTGGTTAGTACTCTGCGTTGTGGCCGCAGCAACCTCGGTTGGAATCCAAGTCACGGCATTGCGGTGAGGCAATGTCACGGCAGTTGGGCAGATATTTTAGAATTTCCATTAATACATTGGCAATCTCTGTGGAGGACTGAAACAATTCGATTTGTCCTGTTACTGTTATGAACCTTTTGTTTCTTTAATGCTCTTTGCACACTTTTTCATCGGGTGACTGTAATGTATTTCAACCAAATCTAATTAAGAGCGCATTATGTGGTGACATTTGCAGTACATGAAACATTATAACACTGCCATTTACATCAATAACCACTAGCTTGATTAAGACATATGTATTGCAGCGACAGTATTTCCCAGTTACAAATGGGAATAAAAACAACATCCGCGAGGGATTGTACCAACGACATTTAACTGATGTTGCCAATGGAGCGCGTTACAGAGAGCGCGAGGTCCCGCCTTTACAGTCACACGCTGATGATAATACAGATGTTTAAATAAACAGGCATATCTGTGGACTTGTGGTCTTTCTACATTGGGACTCATAGTCTAGTCCTAGGCTATTGTAGGCAAAGGCGTATCTTTTAGTGGAATGAGAGGCATTCTGTAGTCGCGTGAAAGGACCTTTCAGGTCAATCTGATCTGTATTGTCCTGTGAAAAAAAGCGTTCTTAGACACAGTGAGGAGTTTTTGGGGATAATGGGAAAATCATTTCCAACTAAATGACAGGAATTTCTTAGTCCAATCATGAGGTGTGCTAGGCTTTTTTATACTGTGGCGGAAATAGAGAGAGTATAACAGTCATTATAAATAAAGGGCCAAGGAAGTGACAGTTTATGGAAGGAACAATTTGCACATAGTTTTAGAATGTGGTCAGGAGGAGGACAATGTGCTTACACATATGAAACATTAGAAGGTAGACATTATGGAAGCACATATATTTCTATATTTTTATTGTATTTGGGGAGAGGGGGTTAATATAGCACGTCCAATGTTGAAAAGTGCTTTCCATAGCACCTTGCAGGTGGGATACATCTAGAGCTGTGCATTAGCCACCCATGCCCCAGACGTCAAAGAGAACAAGAAGTTACACATGTTGGAAGTGAGGGTGAGACATTGAGGAGATATGATCCCCGTATGAAGCCGAGAGAAGGAGGAGGCGTGAACGTGCATCCATGTATGCAGGCGAGAAGGGAAGGAGCATTGGTCATGCATCCCTGCATGAGGGTGAGACAGGGAGGAGATATGATCCCCGTATGAAGCCGAGAGAAGGAGGAGGCGTGAACGTGCATCCATGTATGCGGGCGAGACAGGAAGGAGCATTGGTCATGTATCCCTGCATGAAGGTGAGACAGGGAGGAGATATGATCCCCGTATGAAGCCGAGAGAAGGAGGAGACGTGAACGTGCATCCATGTATGCAGGCGAGAAGGGAAGGAGCATTGGTCATGCATCCCTGCATGAGGGTCAGTGCAGCATTCGATCTAGTGGATCACAGTCTTCTTATCAAGGCGCTTAGGGAGAGCGTTGGCTGCTCGGAGGGAGCTATTGACTGGCTCTTATCCTTTCTTTCTAACCGCCAAGCGAGAGTTCACTGGGGTAATAGTTTCTCCGACTCTTCGACATCCTATTCGGAGTGCCCCAGGGTGCTAGCCTATCCCCAATGCTCTTTAACATTTACATGCGCACTCTGTGCACCCTTCTGGTGAATGCCGGAGTGTCATTTACTAACTACGCAGATGACACCCAACTCATATTGGAGTTGGGGGGTAGGAACCACGCCACAGATAGTGAAACGCTCACCAAGGTTTATAAGCTAATTGACGACTGGATGCAGGCAAACTGGATGTGCCTGAACGACTCCAAAACAGAATTGATGTTGTTTGGCTCCAGTCGTCGGTTGGAAAAACTGGGAGCAGAGTACAGCTCTTTTCAAATTAAAAATGCCACTATCCAAGTGGTTCCCAAGGTAAAGACCCTAGGCATGATGGTCGATTCAGCTGTCGACTCTCACGCCCAAACCAATTTCCTCCAAAAAAATTCAGCTTATTATCTTAGGCTCATGAAAGCAATCAAACCATTGCTTAATGAAGCAAACAGGGCAACGATAGCCAGAGCCATCATTCTCTCACGGCTCGACTATGGGAATTCCCTGTTGTTGGGGGCCGCTTCCAAGGATCTATCCAGCTGTCAGGTGATCCAGAACAACGCGGTCAGAATAGTAAAAAACCTGAAAAGGAAAGACCATGTTACTGAAGAGAGGCTAGCGCTGCATTGGCTCAGGGTAGAGGAGCGCATTAAGTTCAAAGCCCTCTGCTTGGTTCACAAATGCCTGTATGGCTCAGCGCCCCCCTATTTGAAAACACACTTAAGGCCCTACAACCCCACCAAAAACCTTCGCTCGGGTGGAAAATGTCTTCTGCTCGTGCCCAAGTTTAAGCTAAAAACAGGGCTGGGCAGATCTTTTCTTGTGCTGGCTCCCAAACTGTGGAACAGCGTCCCGGAATCACTTAGGTCCGAAGTCAGTCACCCAGTTTTTAGGAAGAGGCTGAAAACATACCTCTTTAGATAAGAACCCGTGTGCACAGGTCCTTAGTTAGAGATCGCGCCGCTCATTAGCTAGCTGTACCGTTTGTCCGTCCCATACGTGTTGTCTGTCTTCGGTCTCGCAGTATCAGTGTTCTATGTACAAGCGCCCTGATGCCTGCGGGCTATCGGCGCTATATAAAAACTAAATACATACATACATACATACAGGGTGAGACAGGGAGGAGATATGATCCCCGTATGAAGCCGAGAGAAGGAGGAGGCGTGAACGTGCATCCATGTATGCGGGCGAGACAGGAAGGAGCATTGGTCATGCATCCCTGCATGAGGGTGAGACAGGGAGGAGATATGATCCCCGTATGAAGCCGAGAGAAGGAGGAGGCGTGAACGTGCATCCATGTATGCGGGCGAGACGGGAAGGAGCATTGGTCATGCATCCCTGCATAAGGGTGAGACAGGGAGGAGATAAAATCCCTGTATGAAGCCAAGAGAACGAGGCGGCATGAACATGCATCCTTGTATGCAGGTGTGACATGGAGTCATCATGAACATGCATCCCTTTATAAGGACATAACATGGAGGACGCATGAACATGAATGCCTGAATTTTATGGTGGTGGCCTTCGGGTGATTTGGCACGTGCAATTGGTGAAGAGCACTTCTCCTGCGCAAAAAAATAAATGTACTATTAGCACCCCGGAGGGAGCCTCTGCACTTCTTATAGGGAGAAAACTCTGCAATGGAAGGGGACAGGGTCAATAACAGCTGTAAACTCTCACAAGACCATCACTGCTCTCACACTTTCCTGCTCTCAGGCTGGCGGGCCATTATCGGCCCTGGCTGCCGCACCATTGCCAGGTTTGTGTAACTATATTATTTCTAATTGGCTCCACTTTGATGACTTTCATTTGGATTCTGACTTGATTATTGAGATCTTAAATAAGTGACTGGGGATCAGGTGTCCACTTATTCTCATAGATAACATCACAACCAACCTTTAATTCAAACATGAGTCATGACATCACAGATGGAGTACAGCTTATGATAGAGGTGGAACGTCACATTGTAGCAGCCCAAGTAGCTCGCCGTGATCGTATAGTGGTTAGTACTCTGCGTTGTGGCCGCAGCAACCTCGGTTCGCACGGCTTTGCGGTGAGGCAATGTCACGGCAGTTGGGCAGATATTTTAGAATTTCCATTAATACATTGGCAATCTCTGTGGAGGACTGAAACAATTCGATATGTCCTGTTACTGTTATGAACCTTTGTTTCTTTAATGCTCTTTGCACACTTTTTCATCGGGTGACTGTAATGTATTTCAACCAAATCTAATTAAGAGCGCATTATGTGGTGACATTTGCAATACATGAAACATTGTAACACTGCCATTTACGTCAATAACCACTAGCTTGATTAAGACATATGTATTGCAGCGACAGTATTTCCCAGTTACAAATGGGAATAAAAACAACATCCGCGAGGGATTGAACCAACGACATTTAACTGATGTTGCCAATGGAGCGCGTCACAGAGAGCGCGAGGTCCCGCCTTTACAGTCACACGCTGATGATAATACAGATGTTTAAATAAACAGGCATATCTGTGGACTTGTGGTCTTTCTACATTGGGACTCATAGTCTAGTCCTAGGCTATTGTAGGCACTGGCGTATCTTTTAGTGGAATGAGAGGCATTCTGTAGTCGCGTGAAAGGACCTTTCAAGTCAATCTGATCTGTATTGTCCTGTGAAAAAAAGCGTTCTTAGACACAGTGAGGAGTTTTTGGGGATAATGGGAAAATCATTTCCAACTAAATGACAGGAATTTCTTAGTCCAATCATGAGGTGTGCTAGGCTTTTTTATACTGTGGCGGAAAGAGAGAGAGTATAACAGTCATTATAAATAAAGGGCCAAGGAAGTGACAGTTTATGGAAGGAACAATTTGCACATAGTTTTAGAATGTGGTCAGGAGGAGGACAATGTGCTTACACATATGAAACATTAGAAGGTAGACATTATGGAAGCACATATATTTCTTTATTTTTATTGTATTTGGGGAGAGGGGGTTAATATAGCACGTCCAATGTGGAAAAGTGCTTTCCATAGCACCTTGCAGGTGGGCGACATCTAGAGCTGTGCAGTAGCCACCCATGCCCCAGATGTCAAAGAGAACAAGAAGTTACACATGTTGGAAGTGAGGGTCAGACATTGAGGAGATATGATCCCCGTATGAAGCCGAGAGAAGGAGGAGGCGTGAACGTGCATCCATGTATGCAGGCGAGAAGGGAAGGAGCATTGGTCATGCATCCCTGCATGAGGGTGAGACAGGGAGGAGATATGATCCCCGTATGAAGCCGAGAGAAGGAGGAGGCGTGAACGTGCATCCATTTATGCGGGCGAGACAGGAAGGAGCGTTGGTCATGCACCCCTGCATGAGGGTGAGACAGGGAGGAGATATGATCCCCGTATGAAGCCGAGAGAAGGAGGAGGCGTGAACGTGCATCCATGTATGCAGGCGAGAAGGGAAGGAGCATTGGTCATGCATCCCTGCATGAGGGTGAGACAGGGAGGAGATATGATCCCCGTATGAAGCCGAGAGAAGGAGGAGGCGTGAACGTGCATCCATGTATGCGGGCGAGACAGGAAGGAGCATTGGTCATGCATCCCTGCATGAGGGTGAGACAGGGAGGAGATATGATCCCCGTATGAAGCCGAGAGAAGGAGGAGGCGTGAACGTGCATCCATGTATGCGGGCGAGACGGGAAGGAGCATTGGTCATGCATCCCTTCCTGAGGGTGAGACAGGGAGGAGATAAAATCCCCGTATGAAGCCGAGAGAACGAGAAGACATGAACGTGCATCCATGTATGCGGGCGAGAAGGGAAGGAGCATTGTTCATGCATCCCTGCATGAGGGTGAGACAGGGAGGAGATAAAATCCCTGTATGAAGCCAAGAGAACGAGGCGGCATGAACATGCATCCTTGTATGCAGGTGTGACATGGAGTCATCATGAACATGCATCCCTTTATAAGGACATAACATGGAAGACGCATGAACATGAATGCCTGAATTTTATGGTGGTGGCCTTCGGGTGATTTGGCACGTGCAATTGGCGAAGAGCACTTCTCCTGTGCAAAAAAATAAATTTACTATTAGCACCCCGGAGGGAGCCTCTGCACTTCTTATAGGGAGAAAACTCTGCAATGGAAGGGGACAGGGTCAATATCAGCTGTAAACTCTCACAAGACCATCACTGCTCTCACACTTTCCTGCTCTCAGGCTGGCGGGCCATTATCGGCCCTGGCTGCCGACCCATTGCCAGGTTTGTGTAACTATATTATTTCTAATTGGCTCCACTTTGATGACTTTCATTTGGATTCTGACTTGATTATTGAGATCTTAAATAAGTGACTGGGGATCAGGTGTCCACTTATTCTCATGGATAACATCACAACCAACCTTTAATTCAAACATGAGTCATGACATCACAGATGGAGTACAGCTTATGATAGAGGTGGAAAATCACATTGTAGCAGCCCAAGTAGCTCGCCGTGATCGTATAGTGGTTAGTACTCTGCGTTGTGGCCGCAGCAACCTCGGTTGGAATCCAAGTCACGGCATTGCGGTGAGGCAATGTCACGGCAGTTGGGCAGATATTTTAGAATTTCCATTAATACATTGGCAATCTCTGTGGAGGACTGAAACAATTCGATTTGTCCTGTTACTGTTATGAACCTTTTGTTTCTTTAATGCTCTTTGCACACTTTTTCATCGGGTGACTGTAATGTATTTCAACCAAATCTAATTAAGAGCGCATTATGTGGTGACATTTGCAGTACATGAAACATTATAACACTGCCATTTACATCAATAACCACTAGCTTGATTAAGACATATGTATTGCAGCGACAGTATTTCCCAGTTACAAATGGGAATAAAAACAACATCCGCGAGGGATTGTACCAACGACATTTAACTGATGTTGCCAATGGAGCGCGTTACAGAGAGCGCGAGGTCCCGCCTTTACAGTCACACGCTGATGATAATACAGATGTTTAAATAAACAGGCATATCTGTGGACTTGTGGTCTTTCTACATTGGGACTCATAGTCTAGTCCTAGGCTATTGTAGGCAAAGGCGTATCTTTTAGTGGAATGAGAGGCATTCTGTAGTCGCGTGAAAGGACCTTTCAGGTCAATCTGATCTGTATTGTCCTGTGAAAAAAAGCGTTCTTAGACACAGTGAGGAGTTTTTGGGGATAATGGGAAAATCATTTCCAACTAAATGACAGGAATTTCTTAGTCCAATCATGAGGTGTGCTAGGCTTTTTTATACTGTGGCGGAAATAGAGAGAGTATAACAGTCATTATAAATAAAGGGCCAAGGAAGTGACAGTTTATGGAAGGAACAATTTGCACATAGTTTTAGAATGTGGTCAGGAGGAGGACAATGTGCTTACACATATGAAACATTAGAAGGTAGACATTATGGAAGCACATATATTTCTATATTTTTATTGTATTTGGGGAGAGGGGGTTAATATAGCACGTCCAATGTGGAAAAGTGCTTTCCATAGCACCTTGCAGGTGGGATACATCTAGAGCTGTGCATTAGCCACCCATGCCCCAGACGTCAAAGAGAACAAGAAGTTACACATGTTGGAAGTGAGGGTGAGACATTGAGGAGATATGATCCCCGTATGAAGCCGAGAGAAGGAGGAGGCGTGAACGTGCATCCATGTATGCAGGCGAGAAGGGAAGGAGCATTGGTCATGCATCCCTGCATGAGGGTGAGACAGGGAGGAGATATGATCCCCGTATGAAGCCGAGAGAAGGAGGAGGCGTGAACGTGCATCCATGTATGCGGGCGAGACAGGAAGGAGCATTGGTCATGCATCCCTGCATGAGGGTGAGACAGGGAGGAGATATGATCCCCGTATGAAGCCGAGAGAAGGAGGAGGCGTGAACGTGCATCCATGTATGCGGGCGAGACGGGAAGGAGCATTGGTCATGCATCCCTTCCTGAGGGTGAGACAGGGAGGAGATAAAATCCCCGTATGAAGCCGAGAGAACGAGAAGACATGAACGTGCATCCATGTATGCGGGCGAGAAGGGAAGGAGCATTGTTCATGCATCCCTGCATGAGGGTGAGACAGGGAGGAGATAAAATCCCTGTATGAAGCCAAGAGAACGAGGCGGCATGAACATGCATCCTTGTATGCAGGTGTGACATGGAGTCATCATGAACATGCATCCCTTTATAAGGACATAACATGGAAGACGCATGAACATGAATGCCTGAATTTTATGGTGGTGGCCTTCGGGTGATTTGGCACGTGCAATTGGCGAAGAGCACTTCTCCTGTGCAAAAAAATAAATTTACTATTAGCACCCCGGAGGGAGCCTCTGCACTTCTTATAGGGAGAAAACTCTGCAATGGAAGGGGACAGGGTCAATATCAGCTGTAAACTCTCACAAGACCATCACTGCTCTCACACTTTCCTGCTCTCAGGCTGGCGGGCCATTATCGGCCCTGGCTGCCGACCCATTGCCAGGTTTGTGTAACTATATTATTTCTAATTGGCTCCACTTTGATGACTTTCATTTGGATTCTGACTTGATTATTGAGATCTTAAATAAGTGACTGGGGATCAGGTGTCCACTTATTCTCATGGATAACATCACAACCAACCTTTAATTCAAACATGAGTCATGACATCACAGATGGAGTACAGCTTATGATAGAGGTGGAAAATCACATTGTAGCAGCCCAAGTAGCTCGCCGTGATCGTATAGTGGTTAGTACTCTGCGTTGTGGCCGCAGCAACCTCGGTTGGAATCCAAGTCACGGCATTGCGGTGAGGCAATGTCACGGCAGTTGGGCAGATATTTTAGAATTTCCATTAATACATTGGCAATCTCTGTGGAGGACTGAAACAATTCGATTTGTCCTGTTACTGTTATGAACCTTTTGTTTCTTTAATGCTCTTTGCACACTTTTTCATCGGGTGACTGTAATGTATTTCAACCAAATCTAATTAAGAGCGCATTATGTGGTGACATTTGCAGTACATGAAACATTATAACACTGCCATTTACATCAATAACCACTAGCTTGATTAAGACATATGTATTGCAGCGACAGTATTTCCCAGTTACAAATGGGAATAAAAACAACATCCGCGAGGGATTGTACCAACGACATTTAACTGATGTTGCCAATGGAGCGCGTTACAGAGAGCGCGAGGTCCCGCCTTTACAGTCACACGCTGATGATAATACAGATGTTTAAATAAACAGGCATATCTGTGGACTTGTGGTCTTTCTACATTGGGACTCATAGTCTAGTCCTAGGCTATTGTAGGCAAAGGCGTATCTTTTAGTGGAATGAGAGGCATTCTGTAGTCGCGTGAAAGGACCTTTCAGGTCAATCTGATCTGTATTGTCCTGTGAAAAAAAGCGTTCTTAGACACAGTGAGGAGTTTTTGGGGATAATGGGAAAATCATTTCCAACTAAATGACAGGAATTTCTTAGTCCAATCATGAGGTGTGCTAGGCTTTTTTATACTGTGGCGGAAATAGAGAGAGTATAACAGTCATTATAAATAAAGGGCCAAGGAAGTGACAGTTTATGGAAGGAACAATTTGCACATAGTTTTAGAATGTGGTCAGGAGGAGGACAATGTGCTTACACATATGAAACATTAGAAGGTAGACATTATGGAAGCACATATATTTCTATATTTTTATTGTATTTGGGGAGAGGGGGTTAATATAGCACGTCCAATGTGGAAAAGTGCTTTCCATAGCACCTTGCAGGTGGGATACATCTAGAGCTGTGCATTAGCCACCCATGCCCCAGACGTCAAAGAGAACAAGAAGTTACACATGTTGGAAGTGAGGGTGAGACATTGAGGAGATATGATCCCCGTATGAAGCCGAGAGAAGGAGGAGGCGTGAACGTGCATCCATGTATGCAGGCGAGAAGGGAAGGAGCATTGGTCATGCATCCCTGCATGAGGGTGAGACAGGGAGGAGATATGATCCCTGTATGAAGCCGAGAGAAGGAGGAGGCGTGAACGTGCATCCATGTATGCGGGCGAGACAGGAAGGAGCATTGGTCATGCATCCCTGCATGAGGGTGAGACAGGGAGGAGATATGATCCCCGTATGAAGCCGAGAGAAGGAGGAGGCGTGAACGTGCATCCATGTATGCGGGCGAGACGGGAAGGAGCATTGATCATGCATCCCTGCATGAGGGTGAGACAGGGAGGAGATAAAATCCCTGTATGAAGCCAAGAGAACGAGGCGGCTTGAACATGCATCCTTGTATGCAGGTGTGACATGGAGTCATCATGAACATGCATCCCTTTATAAGGACATAACATGGAGGACGCATGAACATGAATGCCTGAATTTTATGGTGGTGGCCTTCGGGTGATTTGGCACGTGCAATTGGTGAAGAGCACTTCTCCTGCGCAAAAAAATAAATGTACTATTAGCACCCCGGAGGGAGCCTCTGCACTTCTTATAGGGAGAAAACTCTGCAATAGAAGGGGACAGGGTCAATAAGAGCTGTAAACTCTCACAAGACCATCACTGCTCTCACACTTTCCTGCTCTCAGGCTGGCGGGCCATTATCGGCCCTGGCTGCCGCACCATTGCCAGGTTTGTGTAACTATATTATTTCTAATTGGCTCCACTTTGATGACTTTCATTTGGATTCTGACTTGATTATTGAGATCTTAAATAAGTGACTGGGGATCAGGTGTCCACTTATTCTCATGGATAACATCACAACCAACCTTTAATTCAAACATGAGTCATGACATCACAGATGGAGTACAGCTTATGATAGAGGTGGAACGTCACATTGTAGCAGCCCAAGTAGCTCGCCGTGATCGTATAGTGGTTAGTACTCTGCGTTGTGGCCGCAGCAACCTCGGTTCGAATCTGAGTCAGTTGGGCAGATATTTTAGAATTTCCATTAATGCATTGGCAATCTCTGTGGAGGACTGAAACAATTCGATATGTCCTGTTACTGTTATGAACCTTTTGTTTCTTTAATGCTCTTTGCACACTTTTTCATCGGGTGACTGTAATGTATTTCAACCAAATCTAATTAAGAGAGCATTATGTGGTGACATTTGCAGTGCATGAAACATTATAACACTGCCATTTACGTCAATAACCACTAGCTTGATTAAGACATATGTATTGCAGCGACAGTATTTCCCAGTTACAAATGGGAATAAAAACAACATATACGAGGGATTGAACCAACGACATTTAACTGATGTTGCCAATGGAGCGCGTTACAGAGAGCGCGAGGTCCCGCCTTTACAGTCACACGCTGATGATAATACAGATGTTTAAATAAACAGGCATATCTGTGGACTTGTGGTCTTTCTACATTGGGACTCATAGTCTAGTCCTAGGCTATTGTAGGCACTGGCGTATCTTTTAGTGGAATGAGAGGCATTCTGTAGTCGCGTGAAAGGACCTTTCAAGTCAATCTGATCTGTATTGTCCTGTGAAAAAAAGCGTTCTTAGACACAGTGAGGAGTTTTTGGGGATAATGGGAAAATCATTTCCAACTAAATGACAGGAATTTCTTAGTCCAATCATGAGGTGTGCTAGGCTTTTTTATACTGTGGCGGAAAGAGAGAGAGTATAACAGTCATTATAAATAAAGGGCCAAGGAAGTGACAGTTTATGGAAGGAACAATTTGCACATAGTTTTAGAATGTGGTCAGGAGGAGGACAATGTGCTTACACATATGAAACATTAGAAGGTAGACATTATGGAAGCACATATATTTCTTTATTTTTATTGTATTTGGGGAGAGGGGGTTAATATAGCACGTCCAATGTGGAAAAGTGCTTTTCATAGCACCTTGCAGGTGGGCGACATCTAGAGCTGTGCAGTAGCCACCCATGCTCCAGACGTCAAAGAGAACAAGAAGTTACACATGTTGGAAGTGAGGGTGAGACATTGAGGAGATATGATCCCCGTATGAAGCCGAGAGAAGGAGGAGGCGTGAACGTGCATCCATGTATGCAGGCGAGAAGGGAAGGAGCATTGGTCATGCATCCCTGCATGAGGGTGAGACAGGGAGGAGATATGATCCCCGTATGAAGCCGAGAGAAGGAGGAGGCGTGAACGTGCATCCATGTATGCGGGCGAGACAGGAAGGAGCGTTGGTCATGCATCCCTGCATGAGGGTGAGACAGGGAGGAGATATGATCCCCGTATGAAGCCGAGAGAAGGAGGAGGCGTGAACGTGCATCCATGTATGCGGGCGAGACGGGAAGGAGCATTGGTCATGCATCCCTTCCTGAGGGTGAGACAGGGAGGAGATAAAATCCCCGTATGAAGCTGAGAGAACGAGGAGACATGAACGTGCATCCATGTATGCGGGCGAGAAGGGAAGGAGCATTGGTCATGCATCCCTGCATGAGGGTGAGACAGGGTGGAGATAAAATCCCTGTATGAAGCCAAGAGAACGAGGTGGCATGAACATGCATCCTTGTATGCAGGTGTGACATGGAGTCATCATGAACATGCATCCCTTTATAAGGACATAACATGGAGGACGCATGAACATGAATGCCTGAATTTTATGGTGGTGGCCTTTGGGTGATTTGGCACGTGCAATTGGTGAAGAGCACTTCTCCAGCGCAACAAAATAAATGTACTATTAGCACCCCGGAGGGAGCCTCTGCACTTCTTATAGGGAGAAAACTCTGCAATGGAAGGGGACAGGGTCAATAACAGCTGTAAACTCTCACAAGACCATCACTGCTCTCACACTTTCCTGCTCTCAGGCTGACGGGCCATTATCGGCCCTGGCTGCCGCACCATTGCCAGGTTTGTGTAACTATATTATTTCTAATTGGCTCCACTTTGATGACTTTCATTTGGATTCTGACTTGATTATTGAGATCTTAAATAAGTGACTGGGGATCAGGTGTCCACTTATTCTCATGGATAACATCACAACCAACCTTTAATTCAAACATGAGTCATGACATCACAGATGGAGTACAGCTTATGATAGAGGTGGAACGTCACATTGTAGCAGCCTAAGTAGCTCGCCGTGATCGTATAGTGGTTAGTACTCTGCGTTGTGGCCGCAGCAACCTCGGTTGGAATCCGAGTCACGACATTGCGGTGAGGCAATGTCACGGCAGTTGGGCAGATATTTTAGAATTTCCATTAATACATTGGCAATCTCTGTGGAGGACTGAAACAATTCGATATGTCCTGTTACTGTTATGAACCTTTTGTTTCTTTAATGCTCTTTGCACACTTTTTCATCGGGTGACTGTAATGTATTTCAACCAAATCTAATTAAGAGCGCATTATGTGGTGACATTTGCAGTACATGAAACATTATAACACTGCCATTTACGTCAATAACCACTAGCTTGATTAAGACATATGTATTGCAGCGACAGTATTTCCCAGTTACAAATGGGAATAAAAACAATATCCGCGAGGGATTGAACCAACGACATTTAACTGATGTTGCCAATGGAGCGCGTTACAGAGAGCGCGAGGTCCCGCCTTTACAGTCACACGCTGATGATAATACAGATGTTTAAATAAACAGGCATATCTGTGGACTTGTTGTCTTTCTACATTGGGACTCATAGTCTAGTCCTAGGCTATTGTAGGCAAAGGCGTATCTTTTAGTGGAATGAGAGGCATTCTGTAGTCGCGTGAAAGGACCTTTCAAGTCAATCTGATCTGTATTGTCCTGTGAAAAAAAGCGTTCTTAGACACAGTGAGGAGTTTTTGGGGATAATGGGAAAATCATTTCCAACTAAATGACAGGAATTTCTTAGTCCAATCATGAGGTGTGCTAGGCTTTTTTATACTGTGGCGGAAAGAGAGAGAGTATAACAGTCATTATAAATAAAGGGCCAAGGAAGTGACAGTTTGTGGAAGGAACAATTTGCACATAGTTTTAGAATGTGGTCAGGAGGAGGACAATGTGCTTACACATATGAAACATTAGAAGGTAGACATTATGGAAGCACATATATTTCTTTATTTTTATTGTATTTGGGGAGAGGGGGTTAATATAGCACGTCCAATGTGGAAAAGTGCTTTCCATAGCACCTTGCAGGTGGGCGACATCTAGAGCTGTGCAGTAGCCACCCATGCCCCAGACGTGAAAGAGAACAAGAAGTTACACATGTTGGAAGTGAGGGTGAGACATTGAGGAGATATGATCCCCGTATGAAGCCGAGAGAAGGAGGAGGCGTGAACGTGCATCCATGTATGCAGGCGAGAAGGGAAGGAGCATTGGTCATGCATCCCTGCATGAGGGTGAGACAGGGAGGAGATATGATCCCCGTATGAAGCCGAGAGAAGGAGGAGGCGTGAACGTGCATCCATGTATGCAGGCGAGACAGGAAGGAGCGTTGGTCATGCATCCCTGCATGAAGGTGAGACAGGGAGGAGATATGATCCCCGTATGAAGCCGAGAGAAGGAGGAGACGTGAACGTGCATCCATGTATGCAGGCGAGAAGGGAAGGAGCATTGGTCATGCATCCCTGCATGAGGGTCAGTGCAGCATTCGATCTAGTGGATCACAGTCTTCTTATCAAGGCGCTTAGGGAGAGCGTTGGCTGCTCGGAGGGAGCTATTGACTGGCTCTTATCCTTTCTTTCTAACCGCCAAGCGAGAGTTCACTGGGGTAATAGTTTCTCCGACTCTTGCGACATCCTATTCGGAGTGCCCCAGGGTGCTAGCCTATCCCCAATGCTCTTTAACATTTACATGCGCACTCTGTGCACCCTTCTGGTGAATGCCGGAGTGTCATTTACTAACTACGCAGATGACACCCAACTCATATTGGAGTTGGGGGGTAGGAACCACGCCACAGATAGTGAAACGCTCACCAAGGTTTATAAGCTAATTGACGACTGGATGCAGGCAAACTGGATGTGCCTGAACGACTCCAAAACAGAATTGATGTTGTTTGGCTCCAGTCGTCGGTTGGAAAAACTGGGAGCAGAGTACAGCTCTTTTCAAATTAAAAATGCCACTATCCAAGTGGTTCCCAAGGTAAAGACCCTAGGCATGATGGTCGATTCAGCTGTCGACTCTCACGCCCAAACCAATTTCCTCCAAAAAAATTCAGCTTATTATCTTAGGCTCATGAAAGCAATCAAACCATTGCTTAATGAAGCAAACAGGGCAACGATAGCCAGAGCCATCATTCTCTCACGGCTCGACTATGGGAATTCCCTCTTGTTGGGGGCCGCTTCCAAGGATCTATCCAGCTGTCAGGTGATCCAGAACAACGCGGTCAGAATAGTAAAAAACCTGAAAAGGAAAGACCATGTTACTGAAGAGAGGCTAGCGCTGCATTGGCTCAGGGTAGAGGAGCGCATTAAGTTCAAAGCCCTCTGCTTGGTTCACAAATGCCTGTATGGCTCAGCGCCCCCCTATTTGAAAACACACTTAAGGCCCTACAACCCCACCAAAAACCTTCGCTCGGGTGGAAAATGTCTTCTGCTCGTGCCCAAGTTTAAGCTAAAAACAGGGCTGGGCAGATCTTTTCTTGTGCTGGCTCCCAAACTGTGGAACAGCGTCCCTGAATCACTTAGGTCCGAAGTCAGTCACCCAGTTTTTAGGAAGAGGCTGAAAACATACCTCTTTAGATAAGAACCCGTGTGCACAGGTCCTTAGTTAGAGATCGCGCCGCTCATTAGCTAGCTGTACCGTTTGTCCGTCCCATACGTGTTGTCTGTCTTCGGTCTCGCAGTATCAGTGTTCTATGTACAAGCGCCCTGATGCCTGCGGGCTATCGGCGCTATATAAAAACTAAATACATACATACATACATACAGGGTGAGACAGGGAGGAGATATGATCCCCGTATGAAGCCGAGAGAAGGAGGAGGCGTGAACGTGCATCCATGTATGCGGGCGAGACAGGAAGGAGCATTGGTCATGCATCCCTGCATGAGGGTGAGACAGGGAGGAGATATGATCCCCGTATGAAGCCGAGAGAAGGAGGAGGCGTGAACGTGCATCCATGTATGCGGGCGAGACGGGAAGGAGCATTGGTCATGCATCCCTGCATGAGGGTGAGACAGGGAGGAGATAAAATCCCTGTATGAAGCCAAGAGAACGAGGCGGCATGAACATGCATCCTTGTATGCAGGTGTGACATGGAGTCATCATGAACATGCATCCCTTTATAAGGACATAACATGGAGGACGCATGAACATGAATGCCTGAATTTTATGGTGGTGGCCTTCGGGTGATTTGGCACGTGCAATTGGTGAAGAGCACTTCTCCTGCGCAAAAAAATAAATGTACTATTAGCACCCCAGAGGGAGCCTCTGCACTTCTTATAGGGAGAAAACTCTGCAATGGAAGGGGACAGGGTCAATAACAGCTGTAAACTCTCACAAGACCATCACTGCTCTCACACTTTCCTGCTCTCAGGCTGGCGGGCCATTATCGGCCCTGGCTGCCGCACCATTGCCAGGTTTGTGTAACTATATTATTTCTAATTGGCTCCACTTTGATGACTTTCATTTGGATTCTGACTTGATTATTGAGATCTTAAATAAGTGACTGGGGATCAGGTGTCCACTTATTCTCATGGATAACATCACAACCAACCTTTAATTCAAACATGAGTCATGACATCACAGATGGAGTACAGCTTATGATAGAGGTGGAACGTCACATTGTAGCAGCCCAAGTAGCTCGCCGTGATCGTATAGTGGTTAGTACTCTGCGTTGTGGCCGCAGCAACCTCGGTTCGCACGGCTTTGCGGTGAGGCAATGTCACGGCAGTTGGGCAGATATTTTAGAATTTCCATTAATACATTGGCAATCTCTGTGGAGGACTGAAACAATTCGATATGTCCTGTTACTGTTATGAACCTTTTGTTTCTTTAATGCTCTTTGCACACTTTTTCATCGGGTGACTGTAATGTATTTCAACCAAATCTAATTAAGAGCGCATTATGTGGTGACATTTGCAGTACATGAAACATTATAACACTGCCATTTACGTCAATAACCACTAGCTTGATTAAGACATATGTATTGCAGCGACAGTATTTCCCAGTTACAAATGGGAATAAAAACAACATCCGCGAGGGATTGAACCAACGACATTTAACTGATGTTGCCAATGGAGCGCGTCACAGAGAGCGCGAGGTCCCGCCTTTACAGTCACACGCTGATGATAATACAGATGTTTAAATAAACAGGCATATCTGTGGACTTGTGGTCTTTCTACATTGGGACTCATAGTCTAGTCCTAGGCTATTGTAGGCACTGGCGTATCTTTTAGTGGAATGAGAGGCATTCTGTAGTCGCGTGAAAGGACCTTTCAAGTCAATCTGATCTGTATTGTCCTGTGAAAAAAAGCGTTCTTAGACACAGTGAGGAGTTTTTGGGGATAATGGGAAAATCATTTCCAACTAAATGACAGGAATTTCTTAGTCCAATCATGAGGTGTGCTAGGCTTTTTTATACTGTGGCGGAAAGAGAGAGAGTATAACAGTCATTATAAATAAAGGGCCAAGGAAGTGACAATTTATGGAAGGAACAATTTGCACATAGTTTTAGAATGTGGTCAGGAGGAGGACAATGTGCTTACACATATGAAACATTAGAAGGTAGACATTATGGAAGCACATATATTTCTTTATTTTTATTGTATTTGGGGAGAGGGGGTTAATATAGCACGTCCAATGTGGAAAAGTGCTTTCCATAGCACCTTGCAGGTGGGCGACATCTAGAGCTGTGCAGTAGCCACCCATGCCCCAGACGTCAAAGAGAACAAAAAGTTACACATGTTGGAAGTGAGGGTGAGACATTGAGGAGATATGATCCCCGTATGAAGCCGAGAGAAGGAGGAGGCGTGAACGTGCATCCATGTATGCAGGCGAGAAGGGAAGGAGCATTGGTCATGCATCCCTGCATGAGGGTGAGACAGGGAGGAGATATGATCCCCGTATGAAGCCGAGAGAAGGAGGAGGCGTGAACGTGCATCCATTTATGCGGGCGAGACAGGAAGGAGCGTTGGTCATGCACCCCTGCATGAGGGTGAGACAGGGAGGAGATATGATCCCCGTATGAAGCCGAGAGAAGGAGGAGGCGTGAACGTGCATCCATGTATGCAGGCGAGAAGGGAAGGAGCATTGGTCATGCATCCCTGCATGAGGGTGAG
Organism: Ambystoma mexicanum; assembly: GCF_040938575.1. NCBI lineage: Eukaryota > Metazoa > Chordata > Amphibia > Caudata > Ambystomatidae > Ambystoma > Ambystoma mexicanum. The sequence continues at coordinate 4,981,922 of NW_027182322.1, forward strand.
ACAGGGAGGAGATATGATCCCCGTATGAAGCCGAGAGAAGGAGGAGGCGTGAACGTGCATCCATGTATGCGGGCGAGACAGGAAGGAGCATTGGTCATGCATCCCTGCATGAGGGTGAGACAGGGAGGAGATATGATCCCCGTATGAAGCCGAGAGAAGGAGGAGGCGTGAACGTGCATCCATGTATGCGGGCGAGACGGGAAGGAGCATTGGTCATGCATCCCTTCCTGAGGGTGAGACAGGGAGGAGATAAAATCCCCGTATGAAGCCGAGAGAACGAGAAGACATGAACGTGCATCCATGTATGCGGGCGAGAAGGGAAGGAGCATTGTTCATGCATCCCTGCATGAGGGTGAGACAGGGAGGAGATAAAATCCCTGTATGAAGCCAAGAGAACGAGGCGGCATGAACATGCATCCTTGTATGCAGGTGTGACATGGAGTCATCATGAACATGCATCCCTTTATAAGGACATAACATGGAAGACGCATGAACATGAATGCCTGAATTTTATGGTGGTGGCCTTCGGGTGATTTGGCACGTGCAATTGGCGAAGAGCACTTCTCCTGTGCAAAAAAATAAATTTACTATTAGCACCCCGGAGGGAGCCTCTGCACTTCTTATAGGGAGAAAACTCTGCAATGGAAGGGGACAGGGTCAATAACAGCTGTAAACTCTCACAAGACCATCACTGCTCTCACACTTTCCTGCTCTCAGGCTGGCGGGCCATTATCGGCCCTGGCTGCCGACCCATTGCCAGGTTTGTGTAACTATATTATTTCTAATTGGCTCCACTTTGATGACTTTCATTTGGATTCTGACTTGATTATTGAGATCTTAAATAAGTGACTGGGGATCAGGTGTCCACTTATTCTCATGGATAACATCACAACCAACCTTTAATTCAAACATGAGTCATGACATCACAGATGGAGTACAGCTTATGATAGAGGTGGAACATCACATTGTAGCAGCCCAAGTAGCTCGCCGTGATCGTATAGTGGTTAGTACTCTGCGTTGTGGCCGCAGCAACCTCGGTTGGAATCCGAGTCACGGCATTGCGGTGAGGCAATGTCACGGCAGTTGGGCAGATATTTTAGAATTTCCATTAATGCATTGGCAATCTCTGTGGAGTACTGAAACAATTCGATATGTCCTGTTACTGTTATGAACCTTTTGTTTCTTTAATGCTCTTTGCACACTTTTTCATCGGGTGACTGTAATGTATTTCAACCAAATCTAATTAAGAGCGCATTATGTGGTGACATTTGCAGTGCATGAAACATTATAACACTGCCATTTACGTCAATAACCACTAGCTTGATTAAGACATATGTATTGCAGCGACAGTATTTCCCAGTTACAAATGGGAATAAAAACAACATCCGCGAGGGATTGAACCAACGACATTTAACTGATGTTGCCAATGGAGCGCGTTACAGAGAGCGCGAGGTCCCGCCTTTACAGTCACACGCTGATGATAATACAGATGTTTAAATAAACAGGCATATCTGTGGACTTGTGGTCTTTCTACATTGGGACTCATAGTCTAGTCCTAGGCTATTGTAGGCACTGGCGTATCTTTTAGTGGAATGAGAGGCATTCTGTAGTCGCGTGAAAGGACCTTTCAAGTCAATCTGATCTGTATTGTCCTGTGAAAAAAAGCGTTCTTAGACACAGTGAGGAGTTTTTGGGGATAATGGGAAAATCATTTCCAACTAAATGACATGAATTTCTTAGTCCAATCATGAGGTGTGCTAGGCTTTTTTATACTGTGGCGGAAAGAGAGAGAGTATAACAGTCATTATAAATAAAGGGCCAAGGAAGTGACAGTTTATGGAAGGAACAATTTGCACATAGTTTTAGAATGTGGTCAGGAGGAGGACAATCTGCTTACACATATGAAACATTAGAAGGTAGACATTATGGAAGCACATATATTTCTATATTTTTATTGTATTTGGGGAGAGGGGGTTAATATAGCACGTCCAATGTGGAAAAGTGCTTTCCATAGCACCTTGCAGGTGGGATACATCTAGAGCTGTGCAGTAGCCACCCATGCCCCAGACGTCAAAGAGAACAAGAAGTTACACATGTTGGAAGTGAGGGTGAGACATTGAGGAGATATGATCCCCATATGAAGCCGAGAGAAGGAGGAGGCGTGAACGTGCATCCATGTATGCAGGCGAGAAGGGAAGGAGCATTGGTCATGCATCCCTGCATGAGGGTGAGACAGGGAGGAGATATGATCCCTGTATGAAGCCGAGAGAAGGAGGAGGCGAGAACGTGCATCCATGTATGCGGGCGAGACAGGAAGGAGCGTTGGTCATGCATCCCTGCATGAGGGTGAGACAGGGAGGAGATATGATCCCCGTATGAAGCCGAGAGAAGGAGGAGGCGTGAACGTGCATCCATGTATGCGGGCGAGACAGGAAGGAGCATTGGTCATGCATCCCTGCATGAGGGTGAGACAGGGAGGAGATATGATCCCCGTATGAAGCCGAGAGAAGGAGGAGGCATGAACGTGCATCCATGTATGCGGGCGAGACGGGAAGGAGCATTGATCATGCATCCCTGCATGAGGGTGAGACAGGGAGGAGATAAAATCCCTGTATGAAGCCAAGAGAACGAGGCGGCTTGAACATGCATCCTTGTATGCAGGTGTGACATGGAGTCATCATGAACATGCATCCCTTTATAAGGACATAACATGGAGGACGCATGAACATGAATGCCTGAATTTTATGGTGGTGGCCTTCGGGTGATTTGGCACGTGCAATTGGTGAAGAGCACTTCTCCTGCGCAAAAAAATAAATGTACTATTAGCACCCCGGAGGGAGCCTCTGCACTTCTTATAGGGAGAAAACTCTGCAATAGAAGGGGACAGGGTCAATAACAGCTGTAAACTCTCACAAGACCATCACTGCTCTCACACTTTCCTGCTCTCAGGCTGGCGGGCCATTATCGGCCCTGGCTGCCGCACCATTGCCAGGTTTGTGTAACTATATTATTTCTAATTGGCTCCACTTTGATGACTTTCATTTGGATTCTGACTTGATTATTGAGATCTTAAATAAGTGACTGGGGATCAGGTGTCCACTTATTCTCATGGATAACATCACAACCAACCTTTAATTCAAACATGAGTCATGACATCACAGATGGAGTACAGCTTATGATAGAGGTGGAACGTCACATTGTAGCAGCCCAAGTAGCTCGCCGTGATCGTATAGTGGTTAGTACTCTGCGTTGTGGCCGCAGCAACCTCGGTTCGAATCCGAGTCAGTTGGGCAGATATTTTAGAATTTCCATTAATGCATTGGCAATCTCTGTGGAGGACTGAAACAATTCGATATGTCCTGTTACTGTTATGAACCTTTTGTTTCTTTAATGCTCTTTGCACACTTTTTCATCGGGTGACTGTAATGTATTTCAACCAAATCTAATTAAGAGCGCATTATGTGGTGACATTTGCAGTGCATGAAACATTATAACACTGCCATTTACGTCAATAACCACTAGCTTGATTAAGACATATGTATTGCAGCGACAGTATTTCCCAGTTACAAATGGGAATAAAAACAACATCCGCGAGGGATTGAACCAACGACATTTAACTGATGTTGCCAATGGAGCGCGTTACAGAGAGCGCGAGGTCCCGCCTTTACAGTCACACGCTGATGATAATACAGATGTTTAAATAAACAGGCATATCTGTGGACTTGTGGTCTTTCTACATTGGGACTCATAGTCTAGTCCTAGGCTATTGTAGGCACTGGCGTATCTTTTAGTGGAATGAGAGGCATTCTGTAGTCGCGTGAAAGGACCTTTCAAGTCAATCTGATCTGTATTGTCCTGTGAAAAAAAGCGTTCTTAGACACAGTGAGGAGTTTTTGGGGATAATGGGAAAATCATTTCCAACTAAATGACAGGAATTTCTTAGTCCAATCATGAGGTGTGCTAGGCTTTTTTATACTGTGGCGGAAAGAGAGAGAGTATAACAGTCATTATAAATAAAGGGCCAAGGAAGTGACAGTTTATGGAAGGAACAATTTGCACATAATTTTAGAATGTGGTCAGGAGGAGGACAATGTGCTTACACATATGAAACATTAGAAGGTAGACATTATGGAAGCACATATATTTCTTTATTTTTATTGTATTTGTGGAGAGGGGGTTAATATAGCACGTCCAATGTGGAAAAGTGCTTTCCATAGCACCTTGCAGGTGGGCGACATCTAGAGCTGTGCAGTAGCCACCCATGCCCCAGATGTCAAAGAGAAAAAGAAGTTACACATGTTGGAAGTGAGGGTGAGACATTGAGGAGATATGATCCCCGTATGAAGCCGAGAGAAGGAGGAGGCGTGAACGTGCATCCATGTATGCAGGCGAGAAGGGAAGGATCATTGGTCATGCATCCCTGCATGAGGGTGAGACAGGGAGGAGATATGATCCCCGTATGAAGCCGAGAGAAGGAGGAGGCGTGAACGTGCATCCATGTATGCGGGCGAGACAGGAAGGAGCGTTGGTCATGCATCCCTGCATGAGGGTGAGACAGGGAGGAGATATGATCCCCGTATGAAGCCGAGAGAAGGAGGAGGCGTGAACGTGCATCCATGTATGCAGGCGAGAAGGGAAGGAGCATTGGCCATGCATCCCTGCATGAGGGTGAGACAGGGAGGAGATATGATCCCCGTATGAAGCCGAGAGAAGGAGGAGGCGTGAATGTGCATCCATGTATGCGGGCGAGACGGGAAGGAGCATTGGTCATGCATCCCTTCCTGAGGGTGAGACAGGGAGGAGATAAAATCCCCGTATGAAGCTGAGAGAACGAGGAGACATGAACGTGCATCCATGTATGCGGGCGAGAAGGGAAGGAGCATTGGTCATGCATCCCTGCATGAGGGTGAGACAGGGTGGAGATAAAATCCCTGTATGAAGCCAAGAGAACGAGGTGGCATGAACATGCATCCTTGTATGCAGGTGTGACATGGAGTCATCATGAACATGCATCCCTTTATAAGGACATAACATGGAGGACGCATGAACATGAATGCCTGAATTTTATGGTGGTGGCCTTCGGGTGATTTGGCACGTGCAATTGGTGAAGAGCACTTCTCCAGCGCAAAAAAATAAATGTACTATTAGCACCCCGGAGGGAGCCTCTGCACTTCTTATAGGGAGAAAACTCTGCAATGGAAGGGGACAGGGTCAATAACAGCTGTAAACTCTCACAAGACCATCACTGCTCTCACACTTTCCTGCTCTCAGGCTGACGGGCCATTATCGGCCCTGGCTGCCGCACCATTGCCAGGTTTGTGTAACTATATTATTTCTAATTGGCTCCACTTTGATGACTTTCATTTGGATTCTGACTTGATTATTGAGATCTTAAATAAGTGACTGGGGATCAGGTGTCCACTTATTCTCATGGATAACATCACAACCAACCTTTAATTCAAACATGAGTCATGACATCACAGATGGAGTACAGCTTATGATAGAGGTGGAACGTCACATTGTAGCAGCCTAAGTAGCTCGCCGTGATCGTATAGTGGTTAGTACTCTGCGTTGTGGCCGCAGCAACCTCGGTTGGAATCCGAGTCACGGCATTGCGGTGAGGCAATGTCACGGCAGTTGGGCAGATATTTTAGAATTTCCATTAATACATTGGCAATCTCTGTGGAGGACTGAAACAATTCGATATGTCCTGTTACTGTTATGAACCTTTTGTTTCTTTAATGCTCTTTGCACACTTTTTCATCGGGTGACTGTAATGTATTTCAACCAAATCTAATTAAGAGCGCATTATGTGGTGACATTTGCAGTACATGAAACATTATAACACTGCCATTTACGTCAATAACCACTAGCTTGATTAAGACATATGTATTGCAGCGACAGTATTTCCCAGTTACAAATGGGAATAAAAACAACATCCGCGAGGGATTGAACCAACGACATTTAACTGATGTTGCCAATGGAGCGCGTTACAGAGAGCGCGAGGTCCCGCCTTTACAGTCACACGCTGATGATAATACAGATGTTTAAATAAACAGGCATATCTGTGGACTTGTTGTCTTTCTACATTGGGACTCATAGTCTAGTCCTAGGCTATTGTAGGCAAAGGCGTATCTTTTAGTGGAATGAGAGGCATTCTGTAGTCGCGTGAAAGGACCTTTCAAGTCAATCTGATCTGTATTGTCCTGTGAAAAAAAGCGTTCTTAGACACAGTGAGGAGTTTTTGGGGATAATGGGAAAATCATTTCCAACTAAATGACAGGAATTTCTTAGTCCAATCATGAGGTGTGCTAGGCTTTTTTATACTGTGGCGGAAAGAGAGAGAGTATAACAGTCATTATAAATAAAGGGCCAAGGAAGTGACAGTTTATGGAAGGAACAATTTGCACATAGTTTTAGAATGTGGTCAGGAGGAGGACAATGTGCTTACACATATGAAACATTAGAAGGTAGACATTATGGAAGCACATATATTTCTTTATTTTTATTGTATTTGGGGAGAGGGGGTTAATATAGCACGTCCAATGTGGAAAAGTGCTTTCCATAGCACCTTGCAGGTGGGATACATCTAGAGCTGTGCAGTAGCCACCCATGCCCCAGACGTCAAAGAGAACACGAAGTTACACATGTTGGAAGTGAGGGTGAGACATTGAGGAGATATGATCCCTGTATGAAGCCGAGAGAAGGAGGAGGCGTGAACGTGCATCCATGTATGCAGGCGAGAAGGGAAGGAGCATTGGTCATGCATCCCTGCATGAGGGTGAGACAGGGAGGAGATATGATCCCCGTATGAAGCCGAGAGAAGGAGGAGGCGTGAACGTGCATCCATGTATGCGGGCGAGACAGGAAGGAGCGTTGGTCATGCATCCCTGCATGAAGGTGAGACAGGGAGGAGATATGATCCCCGTATGAAGCCGAGAGAAGGAGGAGACGTGAACGTGCATCCATGTATGCAGGCGAGAAGGGAAGGAGCATTGGTCATGCATCCCTGCATGAGGGTCAGTGCAGCATTCGATCTAGTGGATCACAGTCTTCTTATCAAGGCGCTTAGGGAGAGCGTTGGCTGCTCGGAGGGAGCTATTGACTGGCTCTTATCCTTTCTTTCTAACCGCCAAGCGAGAGTTCACTGGGGTAATAGTTTCTCCGACTCTTGCGACATCCTATTCGGAGTGCCCCAGGGTGCTAGCCTATCCCCAATGCTCTTTAACATTTACATGCGCACTCTGTGCACCCTTCTGGTGAATGCCGGAGTGTCATTTACTAACTACGCAGATGACACCCAACTCATATTGGAGTTGGGGGGTAGGAACCACGCCACAGATAGTGAAACGCTCACCAAGGTTTATAAGCTAATTGACGACTGGATGCAGGCAAACTGGATGTGCCTGAACGACTCCAAAACAGAATTGATGTTGTTTGGCTCCAGTCGTCGGTTGGAAAAACTGGGAGCAGAGTACAGCTCTTTTCAAATTAAAAATGCCACTATCCAAGTGGTTCCCAAGGTAAAGACCCTAGGCATGATGGTCGATTCAGCTGTCGACTCTCACGCCCAAACCAATTTCCTCCAAAAAAATTCAGCTTATTATCTTAGGCTCATGAAAGCAATCAAACCATTGCTTAATGAAGCAAACAGGGCAACGATAGCCAGAGCCATCATTCTCTCACGGCTCGACTATGGGAATTCCCTCTTGTTGGGGGCCGCTTCCAAGGATCTATCCAGCTGTCAGGTGATCCAGAACAACGCGGTCAGAATAGTAAAAAACCTGAAAAGGAAAGACCATGTTACTGAAGAGAGGCTAGCGCTGCATTGGCTCAGGGTAGAGGAGCGCATTAAGTTCAAAGCCCTCTGCTTGGTTCACAAATGCCTGTATGGCTCAGCGCCCCCCTATTTGAAAACACACTTAAGGCCCTACAACCCCACCCAAAACCTTCGCTCGGGTGGAAAATGTCTTCTGCTCGTGCCCAAGTTTAAGCTAAAAACAGGGCTGGGCAGATCTTTTCTTGTGCTGGCTCCCAAACTGTGGAACAGCGTCCCTGAATCACTTAGGTCCGAAGTCAGTCACCCAGTTTTTAGGAAGAGGCTGAAAACATACCTCTTTAGATAAGAACCCGTGTGCACAGGTCCTTAGTTAGAGATTGCGCCGCTCATTAGCTAGCTGTACCGTTTGTCCGTCCCATACGTGTTGTCTGTCTTCGGTCTCGCAGTATCAGTGTTCTATGTACAAGCGCCCTGATGCCTGCGGGCTATCGGCGCTATATAAAAACTAAATACATACATACATACATACAGGGTGAGACAGGGAGGAGATATGATCCCCGTATGAAGCCGAGAGAAGGAGGAGGCGTGAACGTGCATCCATGTATGCGGGTGAGACAGGAAGGAGCATTGGTCATGCATCCCTGCATGAGGGTGAGACAGGGAGGAGATATGATCCCCGTATGAAGCCGAGAGAAGGAGGAGGCGTGAACGTGCATCCATGTATGCGGGCGAGACGGGAAGGAGCATTGGTCATGCATCCCTGCATGAGGGTGAGACAGGGAGGAGATAAAATCCCTGTATGAAGCCAAGAGAACGAGGCGGCATGAACATGCATCCTTGTATGCAGGTGTGACATGGAGTCATCATGAACATGCATCCCTTTATAAGGACATAACATGGAGGACGCATGAACATGAATGCCTGAATTTTATGGTGGTGGCCTTCGGGTGATTTGGCACGTGCAATTGGTGAAGAGCACTTCTCCTGCGCAAAAAAATAAATGTACTATTAGCACCCCGGAGGGAGCCTCTGCACTTCTTATAGGGAGAAAACTCTGCAATGGAAGGGGACAGGGTCAATAACAGCTGTAAACTCTCACAAGACCATCACTGCTCTCACACTTTCCTGCTCTCAGGCTGGCGTGCCATTATCGGCCCTGGCTGCCGCACCATTGCCAGGTTTGTGTAACTATATTATTTCTAATTGGCTCCACTTTGATGACTTTCATTTGGATTCTGACTTGATTATTGAGATCTTAAATAAGTGACTGGGGATCAGGTGTCCACTTATTCTCATGGATAACATCACAACCAACCTTTAATTCAAACATGAGTCATGACATCACAGATGGAGTACAGCTTATGATAGAGGTGGAACGTCACATTGTAGCAGCCCAAGTAGCTCGCTGTGATCGTATAGTGGTTAGTACTCTGCGTTGTCACGGCAGTTGGGCAGATATTTTAGAATTTCCATTAATGCATTGGCAATCTCTGTGGAGGACTGAAACAATTCGATATGTCCTGTTACTGTTATGAACCTTTTGTTTCTTTAATGCTCTTTGCACACTTTTTCATCGGGTGACTGTAATGTATTTCAACCAAATCTAATTAAGAGCGCATTATGTGGTGACATTTGCAGTGCATGAAACATTATAACACTGCCATTTACGTCAATAACCACTAGCTTGATTAAGACATATGTATTGCAGCGACAGTATTTCCCAGTTACAAATGGGAATAAAAACAACATTCGCGAGGGATTGAACCAACGACATTTAACTGATGTTGCCAATGGAGCGCGTTACAGAGAGCGCGAGGTCCCGCCTTTACAGTCACACGCTGATGATAATACAGATGTTTAAATAAACAGGCATTTCTGTGGACTTGTGGTCTTTCTACATTGGGACTCATAGTCTAGTCCTAGGCTATTGTAGGCACTGGCGTATCTTTTAGTGGAATGAGAGGCATTCTGTAGTCGCGTGAAAGGACCTTTCAAGTCAATCTGATCTGTATTGTCCTGTGAAAAAAAGCGTTCTTAGACACAGTGAGGAGTTTTTGGGGATAATGGGAAAATCATTTCCAACTAAATGACAGGAATTTCTTAGTCCAATCATGAGGTGTGCTAGGCTTTTTTATACTGTGGCGGAAAGAGAGAGAGTATAACAGTCATTATAAATAAAGGGCCAAGGAAGTGACAGTTTATGGAAGGAACAATTTGCACATAATTTTAGAATGTGGTCAGGAGGAGGACAATGTGCTTACACATATGAAACATTAGAAGGTAGACATTATGGAAGCACATATATTTCTTTATTTTTATTGTATTTGTGGAGAGGGGGTTAATATAGCACGTCCAATGTGGAAAAGTGCTTTCCATAGCACCTTGCAGGTGGGCGACATCTAGAGCTGTGCAGTAGCCACCCATGCCCCAGACGTCAAAGAGAACAAGAAGTTACACATGTTGGAAGTGAGGGTGAGACATTGAGGAGATATGATCCCCGTATGAAGCCGAGAGAAGGAGGAGGCGTGAACGTGCATCCATGTATGCAGGCGAGAAGGGAAGGAGCATTGGTCATGCATCCCTGCATGAGGGTGAGACAGGGAGGAGATATGATCCCCGTATGAAGCCGAGAGAAGGAGGAGGCGTGAACGTGCATCCATGTATGCGGGCGAGACAGGAAGGAGCGTTGGTCATGCATCCCTGCATGAGGGTGAGACAGGGAGGAGATATGATCCCCGTATGAAGCCGAGAGAAGGAGGAGGCGTGAACGTGCATCCATGTATGCAGGCGAGAAGGGAAGGAGCATTGGTCATGCATCCCTGCATGAGGGTGAGACAGGGAGGAGATATGATCCCCGTATGAAGCCGAGAGAAGGAGGAGGCGTGAACGTGCATCCATGTATGCGGGCAAGACAGGAAGGAGCATTGGTCATGCATCCCTGCATGAGGGTGAGACAGGGAGGAGATATGATCCCCGTATGAAGCCGAGAGAAGGAGGAGGCGTGAATGTGCATCCATGTATGCGGGCGAGACGGGAAGGAGCATTGGTCATGCATCCCTTCCTGAGGGTGAGACAGGGAGGAGATAAAATCCCTGTATGAAGCCGAGAGAACGAGGAGACATGAACGTGCATCCATGTATGCGGGCGAGAAGGGAAGGAGCATTGGTCATGCATCCCTGCATGAGGGTGAGACAGGGAGGAGATAAAATCCCTGTATGAAGCCAAGAGAACGAGGCGGCATGAACATGCATCCTTGTATGCAGGTGTGACATGGAGTCATCATGAACATGCATCCCTTTATAAGGACATAACATGGAGGACGCATGAACATGAATGCCTGAATTTTATGGTGGTGGCCTTCGGGTGATTTGGCACGTGCAATTGGTGAAGAGCACTTCTCCAGCGCAAAAAAAAATGTACTATTAGCACCCGGAGGGAGCCTCTGCACTTCTTATAGGGAGAAAACTCTGCAATGGAAGGGGACAGGGTCAATAACAGCTGTAAACTCTCACAAGACCATCACTGCTCTCACACTTTCCTGCTCTCAGGCTGACGGGCCATTATCGGCCCTGGCTGCCGCACCATTGCCAGGTTTGTGTAACTATATTATTTCTAATTGGCTCCACTTTGATGACTTTCATTTGGATTCTGACTTGATTATTGAGATCTTAAATAAGTGACTGGGGATCAGGTGTCCACTTATTCTCATGGATAACATCACAACCAACCTTTAATTCAAACATGAGTCATGACATCACAGATGGAGTACAGCTTATGATAGAGGTGGAACGTCACATTGTAGCAGCCCAAGTAGCTCGCTGTGATCGTATAGTGGTTAGTACTCTGCGTTGTGGCCGCAGCAACCTCGGTTGGAATCCGAGTCACGGCATTGCAGTGAGGCAATGTCACGGCAGTTGGGCAGATATTTTAGAATTTCCATTAATACATTGGCAATCTCTGTGGAGGACAGAAACAATTCGATATGTCTTGTTACTGTTATGAACCTTTTGTTTCTTTAATGCTCTTTGCACACTTTTTCATCGGGTGACTGTAATGTATTTCAACCAAATCTAACTAAGAGCGCATTATGTGGTGACATTTGCAGTACATGAAACATTATAACACTGCCATTTACGTCAATAACCACTAGCTTGATTAAGACATATGTATTGCAGCGACAGTATTTCCCAGTTACAAATGGGAATAAAAACAACATCCGCGAGGGATTGAACCAACGACATTTAACTGATGTTGCCAATGGAGCGCGTTACAGAGAGCGCGAGGTCCCGCCTTTACAGTCACACGCTGATGATAATACAGATGTTTAAATAAACAGGCATATCTGTGGACTTGTGGTCTTTCTACATTGGGACTCATAGTCTAGTCCTAGGCTATTGTAGGCACTGGCGTATCTTTTAGTGGAATGAGAGGCATTCTGTAGTCGCGTGAAAGGACCTTTCAAGTCAATCTGATCTGTATTGTCCTGTGAAAAAAAGCGTTCTTAGACACAGTGAGGAGTTTTTGGGGATAATGGGAAAATCATTTCCAACTAAATGACAGGAATTTCTTAGTCCAATCATGAGGTGTGCTAGGCTTTTTTATACTGTGGCGGAAAGAGAGAGAGAGTATAACAGTCATTATAAATTAAGGGCCAAGGAAGTGACAGTTTATGGAAGGAACAATTTGCACATAGTTTTAGAATGTGGTCAGGAGGAGGACAATGTGCTTGCACATATGAAACGTTAGAAGGTAGACATTATGGAAGCACATATATTTCTTTATTTTTATTGTATTTGTGGAGAGGGGGTTAATATAGCACGTCCAATGTGGAAAGTGCTTTCCATAGCACCTTGCAGGTGGGCGACATCTAGAGCTGTGCAGTAGCCACCCATACCCCAGACGTCAAAGAGAACAAGAAGTTACACATGTTGGAAGTGAGGATGAGACATTGAGGAGATATGATCCCCGTATGAAGCCGAGAGAAGGAGGAGGCGTGAACGTGCATCCATGTATGCAGGCGAGAAGGGAAGGAGCATTGGTCATGCATCCCTGCATGAGGGTGAGACAGGGAGGAGATATGATCCCCGTATGAAGCCGAGAGAAGGAGGAGGCGTGAACGTGCATCCATGTATGCGGGCGAGACAGGAAGGAGCATTGGTCATGCATCCCTGCATGAGGGTGAGACAGGGAGGAGATATGATCCCCGTATGAAGCCGAAAGAAGGAGGAGGCGTGAACGTGCATCCATGTATGCAGGCGAGAAGGGAAGGAGCATTGGTCATGCATCCCTGCATGAGGGTGAGACAGGGAGGAGATATGATCCCCGTATGAAGCCGAGAGAAGGAGGAGGCGTGAACGTGCATCCATGTATGCGGGCGAGACAGGAAGGAGCATTGGTCATGCATCCCTGCATGAGGGTGAGACAGGGAGGAGATATGATCCCCGTATGAAGCCGAGAGAAGGAGGAGGCGTGAACGTGCATCCATGTATGCGGGCGAGACGGGAAGGAGCATTGGTCATGCATCCCTTCCTGAGGGTGAGACAGGGAGGAGATAAAATCCCCGTATGAAGCCGAGAGAACGAGGAGACATGAACGTGCATCCATGTATGCGGGCGAGAAGGGAAGGAGCATTGGTCATGCATCCCTGCATGAGGGTGAGACAGGGAGGAGATAAAATCCCTGTATGAAGCCAAGAGAACGAGGCGGCATGAACATGCATCCTTGTATGCAGGTGTGACATGGAGTCATCATGAACATGCATCCCTTTATAAGGACATAACATGGAGGACGCATGAACATGAATGCCTGAATTTTATGGTGGTGGCCTTCGGGTGATTTGGCACGTGCAATTGGTGAAGAGCACTTCTCCTGCGCAAAAAAATAAATGGACTATTAGCACCCCGGAGGGAGCCTCTGCACTTCTTATAGGGAGAAAACTCTGCAATGGAAGGGGACAGGGTCAATAACAGCTGTAAACTCTCACAAGACCATCACTGCTCTCACACTTTCCTGCTCTCAGGCTGGCGGGCCATTATCGGCCCTGGCTGCCGCACCATTGCCAGGTTTGTGTAACTATATTATTTCTAATTGGCTCCACTTTGATGACTTTCATTTGGATTCTGACTTGATTATTGAGATCTTAAATAAGTGACTGGGGATCAGGTGTCCACTTATTCTCATGGATAACATCACAACCAACCTTTAATTTAAACATGAGTCATGACATCACAGATGGAGTACAGCTTATGATAGAGGTGGAACGTCACATTGTAGCAGCCCAAGTAGCTCGCCGTGATCGTATAGTGGTTAGTACTCTGCGTTGTGGCCGCAGCAACCTCGGTTCGCACGGCATTGCGGTGAGGCAATGTCACGGCAGTTGGGCAGATATTTTAGAATTTCCATTAATACATTGGCAATCTCTGTGGAGGACTGAAACAATTCGATTTGTCCTGTTACTGTTATGAACCTTTTGTTTCTTTAATGCTCTTTGCACACTTTTTCATCGGGTGACTGTAATGTATTTCAACCAAATCTAATTAAGAGCGCATTATGTGGTGACATTTGCAGTACATGAAACATTATAACACTGCCATTTACGTCAATAACCACTAGCTTGATTAAGACATATGTATTGCAGCGACAGTATTTCCCAGTTACAAATGGGAATAAAAACAACATCCGCGAGGGATTGAACCAACGACATTTAACTGATGTTGCCAATGGAGCGCGTTACAGAGAGCGCGAGGTCCCGCCTTTACAGTCACACGCTGATGATAATACAGATGTTTAAATAAACAGGCATATCTGTGGACTTGTGGTCTTTCTACATTGGGACTCATAGTCTAGTCCTAGGCTATTGTAGGCAAAGGCGTATCTTTTAGTGGAATGAGAGGCATTCTGTAGTCGCGTGAAAGGACCTTTCAAGTCAATCTGATCTGTATTGTCCTGTGAAAAAAAGCGTTCTTAGACACAGTGAGGAGTTTTTGGGGATAATGGGAAAATCATTTCCAACTAAATGACAGGAATTTCTTAGTCCAATCATGAGGTGTGCTAGGCTTTTTTATACTGTGGCGGAAAGAGAGAGAGTATAACAGTCATTATAAATAAAGGGCCAAGGTAGTGACAGTTTATGGAAGGAACAATTTGCACATAGTTTTAGAATGTGGTCAGGAGGAGGACAATGTGCTTACACATATGAAACATTAGAAGGTAGACATTATGGAAGCACATATATTTCTTTATTTTTATTGTATTTGGGAAGAGGGGGTTAATATAGCACGTCCAATGTGGAAAAGTGCTTTCCATAGCACCTTGCAGGTGGGCGACATCTAGAGCTGTGCAGTAGCCACCCATGCCCCAGACGTCAAAGAGAACAAGAAGTTACACATGTTGGAAGTGAGGGTGAGACATTGAGGAGATATGATCCCCGTATGAAGCCGAGAGAAGGAGGAGGCGTGAACGTGCATCCATGTATGCAGGCGAGAAGGGAAGGAGCATTGGTCATGCATCCCTGCATGAGGGTGAGACAGGGAGGAGATATAATCCCCGTATGAAGCCGAGAGAAGGAGGAGGTGTGAACGTGCATCCATGTATGCGGGCGAGACAGGAAGGAGCGTTGGTCATGCATCCCTGCATGAGGGTGAGACAGGGAGGAGATATGATCCCCGTATGAAGCCGAGAGAAGGAGGAGGCGTGAACGTGCATCCATGTATGCAGGCGAGAAGGGAAGGAGCATTGGTCATGCATCCCTGCATGAGGGTGAGACAGGGAGGAGATATGATCCCCGTATGAAGCCGAGAGAAGGAGGAGGCGTGAACGTGCATCCATGTATGCGGGCGAGACAGGAAGGAGCATTGGTCATGCATCCCTGCATGAGGGTGAGACAGGGAGGAGATATGATCCCCGTATGAAGCCGAGAGAAGGAGGAGGCATGAATGTGCATCCATGTATGCGGGCGAGACGGGAAGGAGCATTGGTCATGCATCCCTGCATGAGGGTGAGACAGGGAGGAGATAAAATCCCTGTATGAAGCCAAGAGAACGAGGCGGCATGAACATGCATCCTTGTATGCAGGTGTGACATGGAGTCATCATGAACATGCATCCCTTTATAAGGACATAACATGGAGGACGCATGAACATGAATGCCTGAATTTTATGGTGGTGGCCTTCGGGTGATTTGGCACGTGCAATTGGTGAAGAGCACTTCTCCAGCGCAAAAAAAAAATGTACTATTAGCACCCCGGAGGGAGCCTCTGCACTTCTTATAGGGAGAAAACTCTGCAATGGAAGGGGACAGGGTCAATAACAGCTGTAAACTCTCACAAGACCATCACTGCTCTCACACTTTCCTGCTCTCAGGCTGACGGGCCATTATCGGCCCTGGCTGCCGCACCATTGCCAGGTTTGTGTAACTATATTATTTCTAATTGGCTCCACTTTGATGACTTTCATTTGGATTCTGACTTGATTATTGAGATCTTAAATAAGTGACTGGGGATCAGGTGTCCACTTATTCTCATGGATAACATCACAACCAACCTTTAATTCAAACATGAGTCATGACATCACAGATGGAGTACAGCTTATGATAGAGGTGGAACGTCACATTGTAGCAGCCCAAGTAGCTCGCCGTGATCGTATAGTGGTTAGTACTCTGCATTGTGGCCGCAGCAACCTCGGTTCGAGTTCGAGTCACGGCATTGCGGTGAGGCAATGTCACGGCAGTTGGGCAGATATTTTAGAATTTCCATTAATACATTGGCAATCTCTGTGGAGGACAGAAACAATTCGATATGTCTTGTTACTGTTATGAACCTTTTGTTTCTTTAATGCTCTTTGCACACTTTTTCATCGGGTGACTGTAATGTATTTCAACCAAATCTAACTAAGAGCGCATTATGTGGTGACATTTGCAGTACATGAAACATTATAACACTGCCATTTAAGTCAATAACCACTAGCTTGATTAAGACATATGTATTGCAGCAACAGTATTTCCCAGTTACAAATGGGAATAAAAACAACATCCGCGAGGGATTGAACCAACGACATTTAACTGATGTTGCCAATGGAGCGCGTTACAGAGAGTGCGAGGTCCCGCCTTTACAGTCACACGCTGATGATAATACAGATGTTTAAATAAACAGGCATATCTGTGGACTTGTGGTCTTTCTACATTGGGACTCATAGTCTAGTCCTAGGCTATTGTAGGCACTGGCGTATCTTTTAGTGGAATGAGAGGCATTCTGTAGTCGCGTGAAAGGACCTTTCAAGTCAATCTGATCTGTATTGTCCTGTGAAAAAAAGCGTTCTTAGACACAGTGAGGAGTTTTTGGGGATAATGGGAAAATCATTTCCAACTAAATGACAGGAATTTCTTAGTCCAATCATGAGGTATGCTAGGCTTTTTTTTACTGTGGCGGAAAGAGAGAGAGTATAACAGTCATTATAAATAAAGGGCCAAGGAAGTGACAGTTTATGGAAGGAACAATTTGCACATAGTTTTAGAATGTGGTCAGGAGGAGGACAATGTGCTTGCACATATGAAACGTTAGAAGGTAGACATTATGGAAGCACATATATTTCTTTATTTTTATTGTATTTGTGGAGAGGGGGTTAATATAGCACGTCCAATGTGGAAAAGTGCTTTCCATAGCACCTTGCAGGTGGGCGACATCTAGAGCTGTGCAGTAGCCACCCATGCCCCAGACGTCAAAGAGAACAAGAAGTTACACATGTTGGAAGTGAGGGTGAGACATTGAGGAGATATGATCCCCGTATGAAGCTGAGAGAAGGAGGAGGCGTGAACGTGCATCCATGTATGCAGGCGAGAAGGGAAGGAGCATTGGTCATGCATCCCTGCATGAGGGTGAGACAGGGAGGAGATATGATCCCCGTATGAAGCCGAGAGAAGGAGGAGGCGTGAACGTGCATCCATGTATGCGGGCGAGACAGGAAGGAGCATTGGTCATGCATCCCTGCATGAGGGTGAGACAGGGAGGAGATATGATCCCCGTATGAAGCCGAAAGAAGGAGGAGGCGTGAACGTGCATCCATGTATGCAGGCGAGAAGGGAAGGAGCATTGGTCATGCATCCCTGCATGAGGGTGAGACAGGGAGGAGATATGATCCCCGTATGAAGCAGAGAGAAGGAGGAGGCGTGAACGTGCATCCATGTATGCGGGCGAGACAGGAAGGAGCATTGGTCATGCATCCCTGCATGAGGGTGAGACAGGGAGGAGATATGATCCCCGTATGAAGCCGAGAGAAGGAGGAGGCATGAATGTGCATCCATGTA